>NC_143509.1:82219615-83466615 GCF_031878675.1 Megascapheus bottae | reverse complement strand
AATTAGAAATTAATGTATTAATTTAGATTTCTATGCCATGTAAGTATATTTACATTGCCTAATGTAAAATTAAAAATACTTAAAACTGTAAGGTTCTGTAATTAAAAATTACATTAAAACAATAAACACTCAATTTATGAAGTTTAAAATGTCACAAAATATAAAGGGAACATGTACATATACTGTGAGAAAAATAATTTGTTCCATCAAATGGTCTCTGTTTTTGAACAAGTGGCTACTCTGTTCTGATATTTACTGGTACTGATATTTCCTGGGCTTATTTGCCTTTTAACTTTAAACTGAAACACTCAGCTGTTATGTATGTGTGTGTTGGCCAGACAGACGTACCATGGTTATAAGTTATTGCCAATGGGGTTAAAGAATAGAGCTTCCTTTGAATGAGAGCTTTTAATTAACATTACTCAAACATCTATTTCCTCAGCCTTGTTCCCATCCAGTCATGACAAGAACTTGAGTCTTTGCTTTTAATAAGGTTAAATATACCCCTCTTTCTATAAGGGTTCTCTGATAGAGTAGTTTGTAACATCCTTATATCATCGTTCACCTTGGTACCCAATTATAAATAGAATGTGGACCTGACTCCTAATAAGATAGCACCACACTTTGGGTTGAGTTAAAAAAAAAAAAAAAAGGCAAATGGGCAGCACAGTGCCTCTGCCTAACTCTGGGACAGAGGGATTACATACATTTCTTCCCTGTGGTAACTTTCTTTCACAAGTTGTCCTTTATCTCTTCTGTGTCTATTTTTTTCTTCTGATACCAGATGGTTATGTTTCCAACATGAAGAAGGCATTTCAATTGTTGAAGAAACAAGTTTGTACTGCTGTAGCTAAATGTGTTGGGGTTGGTAACATACAGTAAATGGACTCTCCATTGTTTCACAGTTCTGGAGTCTGAGAAGACCTAGACAAAGGTGTTGGAAGCATGAAGGCTGTTCTTTCTGCTTCAAGATGAGCCTTGTGCTTTTGTCTCTGGCTAGGGCGTCTGAAGGCTGATGAAGCAAATATATTCATTTAAGCTTTTTTTTTTTTTTTTGCCATCCTGGGCTTGAGCTCAGGGCCTGAGCACTGTCCTTGGACTTTCTCAAGGCTAGAGGTCTACCACCTGAGCCTCAGCACCACTTCCAGCTTTTTTGTATGTATGTGGTACCAAGGAATCGAACCCGGGTCTTTGCTCATGCTAGGCAAGCACTTTAACCACTAGGCCAAACTCCTGGCCCGAGCTTTTTTATATGTCTCTAATAAATTCATGAAAACAGAACTCTTATGGCCTAATCTCTTATTCCAGGTCTTGCGTATTGGTGCTTTTGCATTTGGAGTTAGTTGTCCATAATAATTTTTAAAGGGATTATCAAACTTCAGACCTTATACAAAGAAAAAATAATGGAACATTCTAACCTTTGTTACAAATCTGACATACTTTTTCTATAAATATTTGATGTATCCTTCTACAATCTGAAAAATATTCTTATTCTAAAGTTATATTAATTTTGAAAAAGTACTCACTTTTAAATATTGTAATTAATAAGATCAATCACAAAAACTGAGTGAGGTGTTTTGGTATATGTTTCTGATGTAAACTTCACTACAATCTAAGTAGGCAAGTCACAGTCCAAGACTGGCCTGAAGTAAAAAGGTTTCACCCTCTCTCAAAGGGCTGGGGACTTGAATCAACTGATAGGCCACTTGCCTAGAAAGTACTATTTTGTATTCAAAGGCTAGTGTCCATACTCCCTACAACAATGAAGATACAAAAACTTAATTCTGAAATTGACAGATATCTCCCTTAATCTCAGTTCTAAAACTGAATCATCATCATAAGACCTTCAAAATGTTAATTTGATTTTAAATTTGTTTTAGTGAGAATATTGCTTTCTTTGTCTTTTACATACATACATAAGCACATGCATACATATATAAATTATGAATAACATTAACCATGTCAGATTGTAAAATTCCCATCATATCTGTATAATACCTTTCCTCAGAGTGATATAAAGTTAACTTTCAATTTTTACGCTCATATGTTTAAAAATCAATTAAATTAAAAATGTAATTGTAAATAGACATTTTTAAAAATATTAAGTATATTTAATTCTCTCCAGATTAAAAATTAAAGAAAATTAGTAAAAATATCATAAAAAAACAAAAAAATTCTGGAGCAAAAGCTTGGGGACCATTTAATTATATATTGATAGTTTTACTGCAGCAAATTTATAATTGGAACAAATTAGGGTACACTTAGGGCACATTAGTATGTGATGATTTGAAGGATATGAAAACAAAAGGACTATTGGTGCATGTAAATTTTACCTTAGCATCTTGAAAAGCTCAAAGATAATAAAGAAGAGATATTATATTGATTTTCTTTTTTGCAAAAGAGTTATGCAAAATTTAAAAACAGCAAAAAAAAAAACCAAAAACAAACCCTGACTATACTGGATACTGGTAGTTTAAGCCTGGAATTCTAGCTATTTATGAGGCTGAAACCTGAGGATTATGGTTCAAAGGTAGCCAATGCGAGAAAGTCTGTGAGTCATCTTCAATTAACCATCAAAAAAGCCAGGAGTGGAGCCAGGAGTTCACATGGTAAAGTGCTAATCTTAAGCCAAAATATTTAGGGACAATTCTCAGGCTCTGAGTTCAAACTATATATTCAAAGAGAGATAGATTGGCAGATAGAAAGACTAGCAGGCAGACGTGTACATACACACACATACACACACACACACACACATACACACACATTGATCAAGAATTGCATAACTAGTAGTTTTATTTAATGAGCAAGAAATGTATAATTCATGAGTTTATTCAAGAGCATTTATGAATTCTATTTGATTCTACTACAATTTATTTTGATTTTCTCATCATTAAACTATATTCTATTTTTTCTTCTATTTCATTTCTTCTAGTTGTGAGTTACAAAAAATAATAATAAAAATCTTTTCCATGTAAATGAGCTCTGCTAATACCTTCTGGAACATGCTCCTTGTAAAACTTCAGTTGGCTAATTAAACACTGTGGGTTGTGGGTTTGATAATCTCCAGGAGATATAAGCTGAATACTTGGAGGTATTGTTAAGCTATTTCTATTCTGTAGGTAACCTTTCCTCACTGGTTAGCTCTTTTGTTTATCTGAAAACATTCACACACAAGAAAATTATATAAATTTATAGGATTGAGCAGATAACAGGCTCTTTACTCATTAGTTGTGCACAGATAAAAAATTTAATGGTGAGGTAGTTGTAAACATAAGAATAAATTAAGGATCCAGGCATTTTACCAAGTAGTAGAGTGCTTGCCTAGCTTGCACAAAGACCCAGGTTGAATTATTCCTTATCACATACATAGAAAAATCCGGAAGTGGTGCGGTGGCTCAGTAGTAGAGTTCTAGTCTTGATAAAGCCAAGGACAGTACTCAGACTCTGAGTTCAAGGCTCCCTCCCCCGCACTAAAAATAAAAGAATGAAATAAATGGATCTATTCACATGTACAGTGTCTGTCAATTAAGTTGAAATTTATAACAACATCTGTGATACACAGAAATGGATCACAGAAAATCACGCATGCCACCAAAGGTATAAATAAGAGGAAACAAGAGAGAATGTAACAGGAGAGAATGTTAGAGAAGAAATGTGCTCATGAAGCAGAGAGTTTGGCCTAGTGGTAGAGTGCTCGCCTTGCATGCATAAAGATCCAGTTTGAGTCCTTGATACCACATGGTTCAAGTGGTAGAGCTTTAGCCATGACAAAGCCCAAGGATATCGCTCACGCTCTGAGTTCATGCACCAGTACTGCTAGGGAAAAAAAAAAAAAAAAAAGAAATGTTCTTATTTCTTGTATGTAACTCTAACTCCTTGACAATAAAATTAAATAAAAAGGAAGTTCAGTACAAGTTCATGTTGTTTTTTCTTTTTCAACTACATCTGAACATGACCATAGCATTTTACTGTTTCTCAAGTGATATTATGCTTATGAATGCACAGTTTATATGCAAAATATAATCAGCTCTCTTTTGGTAAACAAAGACAATCTTGCACTTTTAGTTTAAGACTTTCAAAAAATGAAATGTTGTGGGGTAGGGATTTGATTTAACTCAGTGGAAGAGCTCTTGCCTGGAAAGTACAAGACCCTGAGTTCAGTTCTCAGCTCTGTAAATCAACAATAGAAATCTATCTTATCAATTTTTCATTGGCCAGCCATGGGTCCAAAACTCCATAGGTATGGCTCATATAGAAACTTTAAGCCAAGTTATATTAAGCTGTAGGGAAACACACTTATCCTCAAAATCTTAAGAAATCAGGTAATAGAATTCATGTGTGATATAACCTCCTAGTTTGATTGAAAACATTCCTAAAGGGAAGCAGGGAAAACAAGGTAATTGGAGGGGGTGGGAGGAAAAAAATGGGGACAAAAACAAAAGAAGGGGTATCAATGTATGAGAAGTAAAGCAACTACTATCAGGCAAATATAACTGTAACCACTCTATACATTACAATAAAAATAAATTAAAAAGAGAAAACATTCTTTAGCCCTACAAATTAATTTCCACATAGTGAAATAATGAAGTATGATACATCTTGGTAAGGCAATATTTCAAATAAACCTTTTTAATAAAAAAATTTTAACAAAGTAGTTTATGAGTACAATGCATCTTGATCTGTGACATCTCTTCAACATTCCTATCACATTTACCTTCCCTAACTTTCCTTAATTTTAGGATATATACATGGACTCTTAACTGAATACTTTTTAAAATATATTTTACTGTAATTAATAGAAGGGTTACATTATATTCACCAGATAGAAGGTGCATTACTTCACAAACATTGATACCTTTTCTCATGCCTTTTTCCCCATTTCCCTCTCCCTCCCTCACCCCTCATCTTGTTTCCCCCCTTCCTATCCTAGTTCAAATAACCAAATAAACATATATACAATATATCATATAACAAGGTGATATACTGTAACAATATGAAATAGCCAAGGGGCATCAAAAGAGATGAGAGGCAACATAGTACATTAAGGACCTTTTATTTAGCATCATACTATATGGCCTTATGTATCTAGGTTCTGTTCTATTGTAAATCTCTGCTAAGAGAGTCCAAGGTTTCCACTGATTATGACAAATGTGGGAAACCATTGAGCCTATGTTCCTTTGAGTCTGGCTTACTTCACTTAATATGATTTTTTTCTGAGTCTTTTCATTTCCTTACAAATGGGGCAATGTTGTTCTCTCTGACAGCAGCATATAATTCCATTGTGTATAAATATCACTCATCAACTGAGGGGCATCTGGGTTGGTTCCATATCTTTGCTATGGTAAATAGGGCTGCAATGAACATTGTTGTGCTAGTGGATTTAGTATGTCCTTGTTTCTGGACTACTGGGTAAATGCCAAGTAATGGAATTGCTTCTTCATAGGGGAACTCTATGTTGAACTGCCCTACTGCTTTCAGATGCTTGAGGGGATGTGGCCAGGAGGAATCACTACTACACTGTTGGTGGGAGTGCAACCTCTTAACTGAGGTCTCCTGCTTCTCTTCTCTACATTCCTCCACTACTGTCCCCTTAACCCCACCTGCCTCTTGTACTTCCTAGTATTGATTTTGTTGTTCTTTAGCCTAGTCACTGAAAGATTATACAATAAGGGTTGTCCATAGAATCTACCATGCTTCACTTAATTTATGTGTAACCACTTAACTATGACCAATCCTAAAATGCTTATTATAGATTTCTAGGTCCATTATATCCACCACAAATAAAGAAAAAAAACCTTTGTTTTTTGGGAGTCTAGCTCATTTCACTTAATATATATTTTTTTCAACTTCAATTTCCTCAGGAATGGTAAAATATTGTTCTAAGAGATAAGTAAAATTCCATTTTATATAATATATTTTAAATAAAGCTAATGAATTTAAATAGTAAAAAAAAACTCAACTATCAATTCTAAATGGATCAAATATTTCAATACGAGACTTGGAACCTGGAAAATACAACAGAAATAAGGAGGGGAAAATTAGAATTTCTCAGCACAGAGACGAACTTTCTGAATGAAATTGCAGGGGCTGCTGGGAGTTTGGCCTAGTGGTTAAAGTGCTTGTCTAGCATGCACGAAGGCCCGGGTTCGATTCCTTGGTACCATTCATAGAAAAAAGCCGGAAGTGGTGCTGAGGCTCAAGTGGTAGAGCTCTAACCTTGAGAAAGTCCAAGGACAGTGCTCAGGCCCTGAGCTCAAGCCCAGGACTGGCAAAAAAAAAAAAAAAAAAAAAAAAAAAAAGAAGTTTCAGGGGCTTAGAAGATCAAAGAATAAATGAGAAGTTGGATTATATCAACCTAAAATCTTTTTGTCTAACAAAAACATAGTTAACAAGCTGAAAAGTGAGCTTAGATAATGGAGGCAAGTTTTTCCAGATAATATTTAGAATATGAAAAGAGTTGAAGAAACCAAACATTTTGAGTATCTGTCTAATTACTGTATCAATGGGCAGGTAAGATGAATAAAGATTTGCCAGTAGAAATCATCAATATGTACATAAATTGAAACTGTTAAACATCTCTGGCTATAAGGAAATGCAAACAAAGATCTGAAATTCCATTTCACTCAAATTAGAACTGCCATCATCAAGAATACAAACGACAGCCAGGCATTGATGTGGGAAAGAAGCAACAATAATACATTGTTGGTGGAAATTTAAGCTGGTTCAACAACCCTAGAATGCAGCTCAGAGATTAAAAACAACAACAATGACAATATAGATCTGCCCTATAATCTAGAAATACCACTCTTGGGCATTTATTCAAAGGATTAAACATCGGAATGTAGTAAAGGAATTTGAACAACCATGTTCACTACTTCACTATTCACTAGCTCCAAGGAAAGGCAACAGCCAAGATGCTACTCAAAGGGTGAATGAATCAAGAAAATATGATATTTATACTCAATGGAATTTTAATTTTGCATTAAGAATGACATATCATTTTCAAAGAAATAGGTAGACCTAAAAACTTATGTTTGATGATGAGGCAAGTCAGGCCTAAAAAAACAAAGGACACAGGATTCTTTTAGATGCAAAAGCTACATCTAATTTATCAATATACAAGAAAACACAGGTAGGGTTGTATGGAAAAATACGTAAATATATGAACAACAGTATTGCCTATGAAGGAGGAAATACAAATAGTGCAATTTCTTTAAAAATTTAGCTTGTATATCAACAAAATGAATATGAGAAAACTGATACTTCAAAGGCATACTTATAAGTTACAAATTTCTACTTAGGCATTTTGGCTTCAAAACAGAGATCTTATAATGCTTCAAAGTCATTCTATGTCAATTCATAGAGGAATATACAGAAGAAAAGTAAAGTATATTCATATAAAAAGCAATTGAGAGGTTATAAGGTAGAACAAAATAGGGAATTGTAAATCAGTGGAAAACAAAACAAAAGCTTAACAATCAAGTAGACAAAGTGGTAGCTGAAATGTTGGATAAATAATAGAGGAAATAAACATTGCCACAAGCAAAAAATCAACTACATTTATTCATAGAAGGAAGGCTTGCATGTGTGCATTAGTGTAATACTTAGAATAACTGAGGTTTAGGAATTTGGGATAACAGGGGTGAGAAAAAAAGGAAGTTAAAAAGATAAGACAGTAGTTTCATAGTGTATCACAGGTCTGCATCTCAAAGATGGAAGAAGATGCCTTCAAAAGCATGAACAAACCTGGTGCAAGTGGCTCACACTTGTATGCCTAGCTATTAAGGACACTGAGATCTGAGGATCATGGTTCAAATCCAGCCCAGGAAAGAATGTCTATGAGATGCTTATCTCCAATTCACCACCATAATGTGCTGTGGCTCAACATGGTAGAGAGTTAGCTATGAGCACAAATGCTGATGAAAAGCAACTAGGCCTTGAGTTCAAGCCCCAAGACTGGCCAAAATAAATAAATAAATAAAGCCTCAACAAAAACAAACCAACAAAACAAAATATCTGCTGAAAATGAGCATATAATTCTTTTTTTAAAACTTGTTTATTTATTTATTTTTTTTGTCAGTCCTGGGCCTTGAACTCAGGCCTTGACCACTGTCCTTGGGCCTTCTCAAGGCTAAAGCTCTACCACTTGAGCCTCAGCACCATTTCTGGCTTTTTCTATGTATACGTGGTACTGAGGAATCGAACCCGGGTCTTTGTGCATGTCAGACAAGCACTCTACCACTAAGCCAAACTTCCTACCCACGAGCATATAATTTTTGATTAAAGATGTTTATAATAAATTAATACATATATTTCATTTTTGATTTCTAAATATCAATTTTGTTGTACATTGTTAATATTCCAAAATTGTTTAAAATAAAATATTTTTAATATGAAAATTATTTTTAAAGAAAATTCACTTAAAGTTTTCTTCTTTTCTAAACTAAAACTGTAGTGGAGTGAGCAGCATATGAATGATGTCATTCTTCCTGAAAATAATGATTTATTTTTACTAGAATTTTCATGTTTAACTTAAGCCAATCATTTTTTTATGTTCAAAATTAATGTCATATGTAAAGTCTGCCTCACTTATATTTTTCCAATTTTATTGACTTTAAATGTTTGTAAAATGGAATTTTAATTCTGTATGATGGTTTATGTGTATAAATGTATTAAACAATATATCATCCTCTAATATCTCTCTTCCCCTCACCCTTCCAAATCACATCCATCAGCTCATGAACTCTAATATCATTTTCACATATGTGTGTTATATGTTGTAAACTATTTTTGTCCATATTTCCTCTTTTCATTTATTATTTTCCTCTTCTGTCCTTCATTCCTGACAATATATTTTCAACTTGCTAAACTTTTAACTATATAATGTCAAACTACTTTGAATTATTAAAAAAATGTTCATTCAAAGCCAGGCACAGTGTCTCACACATGTAATCCTAGCTACTCAGGAGGTTGAGATCTGAGGATCAAAGCAAGCCAGGGCACTACTAAGCCCATGATTCTCTTATCTTCAATTAATCACCAGAAAATAGTAGTGCTGTGGCTCAAGAGTTAGAGTGGTAGCCCTGAGCTGAAGTGCTCAGGGACAATTCCCAGGCCCAGAATTCAAGTCTCATGACCAACAAAAGAAAATAAAAGAAATGTTCTTTCAAATCTGATGTAGTATAATGATTAATTTCAAATTTTTTGTTGGTTTTGTTCAATAAAATTCTATGTCAATAAGAATAATCTCACAAGATTTTCATTCGATTTTACTATATTCAGAAATTAGTTTCAATGGTCGAACAAACCATTGAAACAAAGCAATAAGGTATTTAGTTAAGAAATAATTATATGTCTTAAAGTATCTATAGGATATGGAAACATTATTCTAAAGACAGTGGATTGGATTTAACTCAAAGGAAAATGTTAGCTTTCAGATTCTATATATTAATAGGGTTTTATACGTTTAGCTTTTCAAACATAAGTAAAAATTACTTAAATTTAAGAGTGCTTATGTCACAAGCCTGTAATCATAATTATTCAGGAGGCTGAGATCTGAGGATTAATTTGAAGTCAGTTTAAGTAGGATCAGTTTTGAAGCCAGCCTAGAACATAAAGTCCATGTGATACTTTCATTCAATTATTCAGTAAAATGTCGGAAGTAGAGCTGTGTCTTCAGTTGAGCAAAAATATTTTGCTCAATGCCATGTCTTTAGTTCAAAGCCCAAGAGCAGTATACATACCCATACCCATACACACACACACACACACACACACACACACACACACACACACACACAACACATATAGCTTTAATTTATTTTGAAACATGAAACAAATATAAAACCCTATGGTGTATAACAAATAATTAAAACTATATCAACAAAGTAATTAAAGCATATAACATCACTATTGAAACAATTTATCAGTTCTCAAAATGTAATATACTCATCTAATGAAAGAATAATTTGCTGAGGTCATAACAGAAAGCAATCATAGACACGACACATGTAAATGAATATTGCAATGTTCCCATAAATCCTGTTAAAAATAAATATCAATGTAGAATTAATTACTTCTCCCACCACAATATCATAATTGTCAATTTACTTATTTCAACTGCAACTTTTCTTGGTTCAGATTTTCTGAAGGACATCTGATTAGAATTTATCCATATGATATTAATTAGGTTATGACACACTGAAATATTTAACAATGCAATTGTAAGCTCAGTTTGTAAATATAATTTTTAAGTGGAAGAAACATTTTTGTTTAGTGAATATTTCTTTATGGTAGATTCCAGGGAGAAATCAAATAGTGTAATTCTTCATACAGCCAAAAAATCAGAATTGACTAAAGTAAACACCAGGAAGTTGGTCCTTGAAAGGGGTGGAATGGCATTGAAGGGAAATGAGTGACAAATGAGGAGGAGAAGGTTGAATACAGAAAACATATCAGTGTGTATCCTAAAATTAAGAGTGAGGGAATGGGAAGGTAGAAGAAAGATGAGTGAGAATATTAAAGGGGTTGATATTAATCAGGACACATTATGTCCATCAACTGCTTTGTTAAATGGCAAATCCTTTGTACAACTTCTTAAAATAATAATTTTTAAAGACCTCGAAAATATATGCTAAATGAAAAAAATCAGGCCCAAGGACATAAAGGATGTATGTTTTCCTTTATTTATGAAAACTAGATTTAGCCTGTAAAACTTACAAGTAAAGACGTTAAGTAGTAGGCAAATATGTATAAATGTATTAACTGAAATACAGTAGATTCGGGGAGAAATATTTTTCAATGGAAGGCTACCAGGGAGGGCAAAGACTTCAAGTAATATGGCATAACACTTCATGTGCTGAGAATCATTTTATTTACTATTGATATTATAATGGGACACATATTCAGATTGATGTGTGATTTGAGATATATGTACATTCATACAGATATTTACAAGTGTGTAGAACATATACAGCTACCATTACATAGATACATATACAAATTGTTATCTAAGTTAGTGTCAAATCCATACTTCTCCCTACACATTCTGATGTATGTCAGAGCATATAGTATTCATACTATATTTGACTTTCTAGGATAGGTTTCTATTTATCTGACACCAATAATAGAAGTAAGAAGTGTGAAATTTGCATTGCAGTTATACTTTTAGTATATCACAAGTACATGCTGTACATTGACTCCAACCCTTTGAAGTGCATATTCAATTTCAACATGTAAGTTCAAAACTTCAGACATGGTACAGTTTTCTGAATCATTCAGGCATAATCACTCCAGGGGGCTCCATTTAGGCATGATAGCAAAGTAAAGCAGGCAGTCATAAGGAGACTGTTCTTTAATCAATCTTCACAGTACATTAGGATGATTATAGCATAGTATTTAGGGCATCAATGTCTTCAGTTTACCTATTCAGGAATGATGACACAAGTAAGGATGATTTCAGATGTCTCAGGTAAGCATTTAATCAACATTTTCTACACATTTATTATTATTATTATTAGAGAATTATATATATATATATATATTTAAAAAGAAAGAAAAAGAAGACTGATTCACCAAGTGGCATTGATCCTATGTAATACACAATCAGAGATGCCTATCAAAGAGAGTTGGCAAAAAACAATAGATTAGGTAAATTGTATCTCTTTAATAACAGGATATTATCATTATAGAGTTAACTGTGATTAATCACACTTTGTTCAGTTTCTACAAGTTAGTGTGAAAAATGAGCAAAATCACTTCTAATGTCATTTAAAAATCATAATGTAATAAAATATTACATGATAGAATTTGAAAATTAAAAAATATAAATGATCAATTTGTATTTTAAAATATGAGAATACATTCTAAGATAATTTACATTAATTTTATAACAATTGTATAATTTTATGGCATTTCCTATTTTTGAAAAAGTGGTCCTCAGTTGAGTAGTAAGTTAGCCAGGTTTCATTATCCAGATGTATCAGAGTAGGCAGCTTTGATGAATAGACTGAAGATATGAAAACCTTTGATGCTCAACAGAGCGTGGAATTCATGTCATTTTGAAATAACTGACACATTTCACACAGAGAGAAAACAATAGGTAGAAGACTAAAAGCATGCAGGCCTAGACCATAGTGGGATATTTAAAACACATGAATTCCAGGTGTTTTGAGGCCTACTAGAAGATTATAAATAGTATAATGCCATACATTTCCATGCAAAAATTGTCACTCACAGACCTCTCTGGAGATGCTGTGTTAGGAATCAAAACTAGAAGTAGGGAAATCTATAAGGACAGTTGTCAACTGAGAAGATTGCAACCATATTTTAAGTATCGCATATGACATCTGACAGAATGATTTTAGACTGATTACTGAAAAATAAGTTAGAGTATAGAAATAAACTCCAGAAATGACAAGTTAAGCCATTTCCAAGCCTAATCAATATACCTAAATCAATGAGATACCATAGTATACCATAGTATAATAAGGCTTTGCGAGTGTGCAATTTATATCCACAAATGTGCCATTTTTTGTATCTTTTTCAGTTGCCAACTGAGCCTATTTCTCATTTTATTGAAATTGCTTCTGTCATAAGGACCAGTCTCTCAATTCAAAGACTAAGGGAAACTTTTGAAGGACTAATGCTATAATTTAGCCTCCTCCCCTGAAGTATTTAATAGAGTATGGTTTTAAAGATGTAAATAATATCTGTGACATGAAGCTACATACAAACATTAGAGCATAATTATACTTTCCACACATTATTTTAATGCAGGTACAATTACATGAATAAAAATGAGAATTATACATTGTTCTAAATAGTCCAAATTAATCATGAGTGTGTTATATCTCTTCTGCTTTTAATGGCTTCCTGGCGTATCTCCCAAGACAACATGCTAGCAACGAATGCATGTATCATGCCTCTGTTTGTGGCCTCATTCTATGATGCAGTCTGCTAGAGAGAGCAAATTCTGAATCTCACTAAATTTAAACTTACTTTATTAGACTACAGTAAGATTGTCTCAGTCATGGCCAACAATGTACTTTGATAAACTCTCTAGTTCTATGTACTTTAATTATTTCTAATACTCCTCTCAGTTTTGGAAGTTCTCCACCATATGCTCATGTGCAGCCTGAAATGCATTTCCTTCATGGGCTAGAACTGTGCAGACTTCATGAGTATTGTGATTCATATAGTGTTAATATATTGCCCTTCCTTATCCCACTAACTGTTCAATAGGGGATAAAAACACATGCCCATGCACTTGCAATTCCCAATAATTATTTTTGTGATTCTCTGCACAAACAAGGCTTTAGCATCTATAGGCCAGGTGCAGATCTTGTTTTCTCAATAAGAAGGGGGTTAGTTCATCTGTCCATATGGCCATAACATCCTCCTGTGAATAGTGATAGGCATTTATGAAACATCTGCCCAAATTTAAGAGCTCCGTTTCTGGAATAGAACAAACTGTACAATCTGGGAACAAATCCCTTGACCATACCTACCTATTTTAGGAAATACCGTTCTGAGTGGAAATAAAAAGGCCAAAATAAATCAACTTTACCTAACACTATGTATGCTTGTTTTGTACATTTTTAAATTGTATTTAAAATAATGTTGACAATAAATTCTAAATCTTTAGAATTTCAGAGATAGTCACTGTGGAATAAAATGATAATCTTATGGAGAAATTAACACTGTTTTTTTATAAATCCTATGTATTTTGGATAAGACAAAAATTGTAATATTCTAGGCCTATTTAGTCATTTGCATTTGAAGAATAACTTGAAGGGTTACTAGAGCTTTCTTTGTAACAAATAGATATAGGTAACATAATATAAAAAATGACAACCCAGAGCAGTGGCTCAAACCTGAAATCCTAGCTACTCAGGTGCTTGAGATCGGAGGGTCACAGTTTTGCCCAGTTCAAAGCCAGCTCAGGCACTAAAGTCCATTAGACTCTTACTTCCAGTTTACCACCAGAAAACTGGAAGTGGTGCGGTTACTCTACAGGTAGGGCCGTACCTTGAGCAGAAAAGCTCAGGGACAATGTCCAGGCCCAGAGTTCAAGTCCCACAACTTACACCCCCCCAAAAAAATGGCATGAGTTTTTAGACAAAATCTTTTAAAGATATTTAAGTCTTAAATAATGGGATAATGTATAGAGGGGTTACAATTACATTTGTCAGGTTGTAGGTGCATTACTTCTCCCACAGTAATACTCCTTCTCATGTTTTCACCCCCTTTCCTTCCCCCACCCCCTCCCTATCATCTTGTTTTCCCCCTTCCCTTCTCTATTTCAAATAAACAAATAAACATATATACAATATGCCAGGTAACATAGTCATATACAGTAACAACAGGAGGTTAACCATAAGGGCAAAAAAAGAGAAGCACATTAAGAACAATAATCACACGACATAAACCTCTTAGAAAATAACTTCAGGTTAGGCATTTCTCAATATATGTCATATGTATGATCAGTTGCTATTGAACAGAAAGCGAGTTTCTGAATTAATCACTATGGAATTGATATATAATTAGAAGAAAAAACACAAATTGTGGAACATCTGATATATGTAAAACTACTGTAGAATTTTCCTAGGAAAGCCTTACTATTTTCTGTAAGCACATTGAGTACCTTCTGACTATTAAATGTTTGCTTTTGCTGTTTAATGGCCTTTGATAAAATTACTCAAATTACTTACCCTGTAGTCAATAATTGATTTCATTCTGCTCCAGGTAAGAATTCTCATTGTTCCTGAAAACAGTCTTCTTTGATCTGAATTGCTTGCCATTTCCTGTCTCATTTGCAGTGAATTTGATTTACCTATTTGTCAATATGTTCACCATCTTTCCCCATTAGCTAAATCCTAATCCTTTGTGCAAGACCTATGCTGAAAGGTAAGTCATTTAAAATTTATTTTTTTCTCTTACTGTTTTTGCATGTAGATACTATTATTATAAATTGGTCTTACAACTTTATACTTTTTAGTACATTTTAATAATTTTATTTCACAGAATATATTATACCATTCTGTTTTCATCTTGATTTCCTATGGTAATTGTATTTTATTTTCCTCCATATGTAATTTTTATAATGTCCACACAAATTCTTAGAATATAGCAAGAAGTTATCAAATATTTATTTGTTATTTGAAATGTAATAAGGTTAACATTTTAGTTTATTTTGTATGCATAATATAATATGAAAAACAAAAATTTTGCAGTCGATTTAGAGAAACCTGGGTTCAAGTCTGAGTTTACTAATATTGATATGTGACAAAAGTCTTAACTTCTCAGAAGAGACTTCAAGTCTTAACTTCTCAGAATAGACTTCTCAACTGCACATGCATCATAATTGTTGTGATTTTGGTGTCTAAGATTACAGTAGAATAGAAACAATACATTCTAGGCTATGCCACTTATTTTCTATGTGATTTTGAGTAGGGCAGCTGACCTTTCCTGATTGAAAACAAAAATAAAGAGCAATAATAAAATAATATCTAACAAAGATTATTATAAAAATCAAACTAGCTATTTAATGAACACATAGCATTGGCTATTAATTAAGGAGAGTGTAGTGCTCTTTTTTTTTTTTTTTTTTTTTTTGGTCAGTCCTGGGCTTGGGCTCAGGGCCTGAGCACTGTCCTGGGACTTTCTCAAGGCTAGCACTCTACCACTTGAACCTCAGCACCACTTTCGGCTTTTTTCTATGTATGTGGTACCGAGGAATCAAACCCGGGTCGTCGTGCATGCTAGGCAAGCACTCTACCACTAGGCCAAACTCCAGCCCAAGTGTAGTGCTCTTAAACACATTAATATTTATAGAAAATAACGACACATTAGTTTATGTTCTAGCTATTATATAAAATTACCATAAATATAATCTTATCATAAATATTTCTCACAATTCTGGAACTGGGAAGAGGCAAGACTAAAATGCTAGCAGATTTATTATCTATTTTTAAAAAATCCAGGCACTGGGAGTTTGGACTAGTGGTAGAGTGCTTGTCTAGTATACCCAGCCCCATGACTGACAAAAACAAAATCCATAGATGGACTCTTCCCACTACATACTGCAGGATGGTGTGGCTAATGGAATTTTAAGGTGATGCTAAGGAAACTAAACCATGATTTGCTGGATATTGCTTTGTTGTTCTTATTTCAGATTGAGTCCAGATAGATAGATAGATAGATAGATAGATAGATAGATAGATAGATAGATATAGATGAACTATTAATGTAAAAATCCCTGAGTAAGAAAATGCTAATAGTAATTTATTTTATGTTGCAAGCATCATCAAGTATTGTCTTGTTCTATCCCACAGAAGAACAAAAAGAAGAGACATTTAGAGGTCTGATCTGAGCCTTTCCCTATACCTAAGTAATTTTTGAATGACTGGGTGAATATCATTATATTTTAGGTATTGGGAATATTTTATGGTAAATAGTTAGGGAATTAAGTATTTTAAGTAATAAACAAATGACCCAATATTATCACAGAAATCACAGATAACAGCTAATGTAGTTTAGTGTTATTATAAACAACAGTGAAATTATTTAATGTAGATTATGAATAATGGCAACAAAAGAATATTTAACTAATATAAAAGTGGAACTACTTAGAAGCATATTAGCAAGTAAATAAAACATATGAATAGGATATGAACCTAAAATATATAACATAACACTGTTCAGATAGTCAATATCAATTAAGTTGACTAAAAGAAAAAAATGAATTTTATCAAGTAGAAGAAGTACAACTGAAACAAGAAACATAACTAAAATTCAAGGGTATATAAAATGCATATCAAAAACTTCCTACTTAAAATTAATTTGTTAATAATTGATGTGGTGAAGGACAAGGCAGAAGACTCAGACACATAGGAGTAAGTGACATCATATTGTTGTGTTATTGTTAATTTAGGGTGACAGATATATCTCCAGTTTATTTTCCAAATTAGCTTATGACAGTCAGGCTGCTATTATAAAAAATAAAAACCTTATAAATGATAGAATTCACTTTTCACATTCCTACACCAGGAAGTACATCTAGGCAACAGTGATTTTGGAGTCTCATTTTCTGGTTTACAGAAGGAATCAGGGAAAGAAGCTAGCTACGTCCTTGGGGTCTCATGAAACACATCTTAGACTGAATATATGTGATTTCATACCTGAATTACTTCCCAATTGTCCTATCTCCTAATGCAATATCTTAAGAACTTAAAACATATTTGTTGGGGTGAAGAAGGAGAATCATTGCATCCCCAGAAGTAAACTTTCATTTCAAATGTCATGTTTTTTTCATTTGCTTGTTTGTTTTTTCCATTCCTGGGCTTGGGCTCAGAGACTGAGCAGTGCTCTTGGGTTTTCTCAAAACTTCCATAAAAGCGCCTGATTATGTGTATATGATCTTATATCAGTATAAAAAATCTATATTTACATCCTGAGAAATGGGAATTGTTGGGGTGGCAGAGCCTGGTAAATCCATAAGATTTAAGACTTTATAACCAGAGGTTCAAATCCTCTTCCTAACAAGTGTCCCTTATTTATTTCTTAAGCTAAAGCTCTACGACTTGAGCCACAGCACCACTTCTAGCTCTTTATTTTCCCATATATGTGGTATAGAGGAATGGAACCTGGATCTTTGTGCATGCTAGGCAAACGTTCTATGTCTAGGCCAAACTCCAGGCCTTTCAAATGTGATGCTTTTATACTTCCATAATATCCGTTGTAACAAAAGAAAACATTTGCATCCATTAACAAGAGAAAATATTTGCATTTCACGAAAAGTGAAATATATTTTCTTTTTCCTGTGTGTGTGTGTGTGTGCTGCTACTGGGTCTTGAACTCATTCTATTTCTGAGTTTTCCTGCTCAAGGCCAGAGCTTTACCACCTAAGCCAGCTCTCCACTTCTGTGTGTGTATGTGTGTGTGTATGTGCGCGTGCGCGTGTGTGTGTGCGTGTGCATGCGTGTACACATGTGTGTGCACGTATTTGTGTTATGTGTTTGTGTGTGGTTAATTGAAGATAAGAGCCTCATAAACTTTCCCATCTGGGCTGGCTTGAAACAGAATCCTCAGATCTCAGTTTCTTAAGAAGCTCTAATTATAGATGAGAGACACTGATGACTAGATTATCCTATTCTTTTTCTTTTTTAATATTACTAATAACATTCTATTAAATTATACATTAATTGTTTATTTTATAAATTATAAAATAATTGTATGTGAACCTTTTTTGGTATTACTAATACTTTTAAAAATTAATTATGTGTGACTCCTGTTAAAAAAGAAAAACAATAGACTGATGGTAGCACATGCTTGTAAATCCTAGCAATCATCAGGATGAGATCTGAGCATCACAGTCAGAAACCAGCTCAGGCAGAAAAGTCCCCATGAAAATATTATATCCAATTATTGACTTAAAAATCCCAAATGGCACTGTAAGTCAAATGGAAGAGGTCTAGATTTGAGAATAAAGAGATTCAGGGACAGAGCCCAGGCTCTGAGTTCAATCACCACGACTGGAAAAAAAAGAAAAAAAAATAGACTACTTGTTCTTAAAATCTCATTTTTATTTTCATTGTGGTTCTGCTTGAAAAGAGACAAAAGTAATTTAGTATAGTTTCAACTGTAATATTCTACTTTTTGTGTGTCTTCTACTTGAGAACAGACCAACCTTTTCTTGTGCTTTCAGTCTAAAATCTCATGTGACTTTCCATTTTTCTAATTGTTATTAGAAAAGCGATTATCTGCAGTCCTTTTAGTAAACGCTTCAATTTATCTCAGCTTACTAATTCTCAAACAGAAATGGAATGAGACTATTTATAAGTAGTATAATTTTATATAGAATTTTGTATTGCCTCTCTGTGTCAGACTTGTAACTGATTTTTGTAATAAACTTTAATCCCTATACAGTCAGTTAAATAATAACTTGCTAATCCTACTGAGGTACAAGGAATTTTAGGGTTCTATTTTATCCTAAACTATGTTCACTATCATTGTAACCGAAAAAAGTTGTCAGAACATAACTTCTCTACAAGTCTATATAATGTCCAGGTAAAATACATAGTTGAAATAACGTTTCATTGCCAAAGTCAGGCATTTGTGTCTGTGTATTTTATAATTAATTGAGTATAATAATGCTATTTTAAGTCTATATTAATATTCCATTTCAAATATGCTGATAATATAATTGCACTGTACACAGGACAAATAATAAGAATGGCTTGCCCAATTTATTTCTACAAAAAAGAATTAGAGTAATGGCCAATTAAGGACCATTTAAATGCCATTATTGTATTGTTTATCATGCAGAACTGACTCCAGGAAGGTTAAAGGTGTTATTAAAATCATTAATTTGATATCTCCTATAAGTGACATTAAATTGTCATAAAATATAATATATGATCATGAAAGAATATATAATGAAGCCTTATATAATTTGAAGTTTATAATGGTAATTTACATACTAATAATATGAAGACTAATATCATGTGTTCTTTTACTTATGCTTAAAATTATAAATGACATCTGATAAAAATTTCTCCTATATTGTACTTACTAAATATTCATACATTTCTTTTGTAGGTTATTTTTCTGCTTCTTTTGTTATGTTTTTGCTACTTTTGTTAAACATATGAAGCATTAGTCCAATTTAATATTGACGCTGATTTCTGGCTTATATTCCTATTGAAAGGATTGAAAATCAGCACATAAGAATTTGGACATTAGCATGTCTGAATTGGGAAAGATATAGCTTATACTCTCCTCAAAACTGTGCATATACTGTTTATAAACTTGTCATTTGAGTAAATAATAAAATAACTATACAGACCTATTTTTTATTGTCAGGATAATGTAGAGGGGGGTTGCAGTTACATTTGTCAGGTAGTAGGTGCATTACTTCTCATACATCAATACCCTTTGTCATTTTTTGTCCCTATTTCCTTCCCCCAAACCCCTCCCAATCATTTTCTTTTCCCAAGTTTCCTTTCCTATTTCAAATAAACATATAAACAATATGCCAGGTAGCAAAGTCAAATACAGATCTTTTTGTAGTTTGAAGTAATAACTGACACTATGGAAATAAAATTTACAATTACTATTCTTTCTTTCCTAAACCAATGTACTTTAACTCCCATATGTAGATCCAGAGAATTAAGTAAAAAAGGATAATAATCTTTATTTATTCTTGAGAAAAAAAAAGCTTTACTTAGTGGTAGAGTGCTTGCCTAGCATGCACGAAGACCCGAATTTGAATCCTCAGTACCACATATAATGAAAAAGCCTAAAGTGGTGCTGTGGCTCAAGTGGTACAGCTCTAGTCTTGAGAATGGCAAAGGACAGTGTTCAAGCCTTGAGTTCAAGCCCTTTGCTTAAAGGTATGCATAAAAAATTTTAAAACTAGCTATAGGATTTTCAAAAATTGTGCATGTCCTAATTCTTAAAAATCCTGCATAACACAATGCAAAATTATGATTCCTTATTAACCATTCGAGATTAAAAACCTATCCTCTTAGCTCTTCACTTTTGATAAACCCGACTTTTATAAAGATGCAAATAAAATCACACGCCCTTTATCTTCAATTTTTAAAATAATGCCCAAATATATTGATTCATAAAAATCAGTTGAATTTTTGACCAAAGTAATATTGTATGATGAGACTCCTATTATGGTTGGTTTCATACATATTTTACAGATTCACATACAGAATACTATTATCAAAAATGACATAGAAAAATTTAAATGAATAAGGGGTAACATAGAAACGCATCCTTATTGCCAGCTGCTGGCTCATACCTATAATCCTAGCTACTCAAGCGGCTGAGATCTGAGGATTGTGGTTCAAAGCCAGCCAGGGCAAGAAAAAAAAATGTGACTCTTCAATTAACCATCAGTAAACTGCAAGTGGAACTGTGACTCAAAGTAGAGTGTTAGTCTTGAGCTGAAGAACTCAGGGACAGCACTCAGGCCCAGAGGACAAGCACCATGAACGACCAAAAGAAATAAATATTTTAAAAAACAAAGCAAGAAAACTAGTGAGCAAGCAAGAAGGAAAAAAGGAGAGAAAGAAAAAAAAAGAAAAGAATCCTCAACATGTCAACAGATGCTTACAAAATACTGTGAAAATAGCCATGGTTTATAGAGCCAATGTTTTAGGATCATTTGAAAGCAGATGAAGATGTGGTTTATCACATGACACTATGCAATAAAAAGCAGAAAGCATTTCAAGCTGAACCTGAAAAATAAATGGAAAATGCCAAAGTTTCCCTTTTCTCTTAGTTTATGTTCATCCTTACCGTGTACTATGAAATGGTTATTTTGGTGATTTGGGGCTATTTACATAAGTATTATGAAATGACTCTGTGAAACAGTAGAAGCTGATTTATGGCATGAGATCAATAATATCTAACATTCTAAAACCAAAGAGCCCTCAAAGATTTCCCATTCCACAACTGATTCTTGAAAGACCAAATGTGATGTGGGTATGCTGAACCATTTTTAGCTGCCATTTTCATTCATGATTTTTAAGTCTAAAGATCTCTCCACATATATTATGAGCATTATTAAAACTTGTGAATTATAATACTTCATTCTTTTATTGTATTAAATTAAGCAAAATATCTGCTAAGAAAATTTTTCAAGGTTGGATGGTAAATATGTATTCAAATGTTTTCTTTTAATCATGACAAGATGATGATATCTTGCCAGATTTATTATCTTTTTTACCTATTCCTGTATCTTAGGCTTCCCTTTCTGAGTATATTACATATTAAAGGGACAAAATGTATTTTTGAACTTCAGCAAGTATTCTAGTCTTCACCTAAACATAGAATTTCAACCATTAATAATGTTTTAAAGTCTAAGAATCAGTGTAAATGCTAAATCATCTGGAGAAATATTTTTATAGAAATTCAAGCAGTAATGAAATATATAATCTACATTTTTGAAAACTTCTTTTACTGCTATAACAATCTGGAATTATATATAATCAGGGTGATATAGTACAGTCCTCGAAAATCAGTTTTGACATTGTGAGAGCCCATATTCAAAATAGATTATTTAATTTCAAAATAATGTAGTTAAATTTTCCCATAGTGAATATTATCCCATATTTGAACAACTGCATCATTTGAACATTCACATGCCATTTTTGAGATATAATTAACTTGAGCAAAAAATCGTAACTACTCCTTTACTTTTTGTATATAGGTTGTTCCTCTTACTCCATCTTTCATCCTCTTAAGAAGATTCAAAGCTAAGTGGCTATACTTTATATAAAAATAACTAAAGTTGTTACAATATTTCACCTTGTTATCTGATATATGTTATATGTGCTTAATTGGTTATTTGAAATTGGATAGGGAAGGGGGAAATCAAGATGAGTGGGGGGAGGGGGGAGGGAAATGGGTACCATGTCATGAGAAAGGGTATCAATGTTTGTGAAGTAATGCACCTTCTATCTGGTGAATATAATGTAACCCTTTTATTAATTACAATTTAAAAATCTAAATAAAAAATAACTAAAGTAAATAATGTATGACTAAATTTTGATAGTTTGTAACAATTTAAGTGTGTTGAATATTCTTTCTATAAGTATTTATTTGAATTAAATGTTATTTTTGCTATTATTCCCTTTTACATGCTATAATCTTTATTTGAATAGATTCATAATTGATATTTTGCTCATTTTAATTTTTGCAAAACATTTTATAGCATGGCTATACAGACATTTTATTACCTATTCTGGTGATTATATATCCTTGCTCTATTTTCAGTTATCCCTGCTATTTAATAAGCCAGCTTCAATGCACCTGTGAAAATGTCTGTATGGCAGACACATTGTTGATGAAATTCTGCTATATGTATGTTTAACTTGTTAATAACACAAAATAATCTCAACTGTGAGAAAACTGGAATAGACATTAGAAGTGTTAAGCAACCACAGTGAAATATGCTTTTAGGTCCAGATACTTTATATAAGAGAAAACAAGTTATTTGTCTTTATGAATTAGAGTTATTTTACTTAAAATGAAGATATCCATTTCCATTAATCTTCCTACAAATTTCATAATTTTATTTTTTTGTGCTGGCATATTATTCTATTGTGCATCTACAACACATTTGCTTTACTCATTTATTAATTGATCAGCGCCTAGACTGAATCCCTGCCTTGGCTATTTTTGAATAGTGCTGCAATAAACATGGGCATGCACTGGTTCCCTAATCCAGTCTGTTTTAATTCAGATGCATGTATCTCATATTAAGAATTATTACTCTCTATGATCTTAATGCTTGAAGTGTTTATCTTCCATCGATCTTTCTTTGATGCATATGTAAAATAGCCTTTTATTCTCTATATGCTGTACAAATAATTCTTAAAGAGTCTAGGAAGAGGGACCGGGAGTTTGGCCTAGTGGTTAAAGTGCTTGCCTAGCATGCATGAAGACCCGGGTTCGATTCCTCGGTACCACATACAGAAAAAAGCTGGAAGTGGTGCTGAGGCTCAAGTGGTAGAGCTCTAGCCTTTCTAGCCTTGAGAAAGTCCAAGGACAGTGCTCAGGCCCTGAGCTCAAGTCCAGGACTGGCAAAAAAAAATAAAGAGTCTAGGAAGAAAGATATATAATGGAAATTAGAGCTTATTTCAATAAGAGAACATATTCACAATGTACTTTGAGAGATATTTGCCTAATATTAGAACTTCTAGGAGTGAAATATTGTAAACAAAATTATGAGGGAAAAAATTAGCACTAATTAGCAATGCCAGATGCATTCATGAATTAATTTGAACTCTCAGTTCCTTGAAATATTTAACTTACCTAGCATAAACCACGCAGTGATATAGTAGAAATATTTTGTTCTAGATCTCTTACTCCTAATACCTTCCAAAAAAATTTCATTGCTGACTGTCTGATTCTATGGAATGTTGGCCCTTGTTTTCCACAATAAAATCCCATGTGCAGCAGGGAGGGTCATCTGTTTCTAGTGCTTATCCATTTGCTTCTGTCACTCTATGATTTTTGTCTCCTCCAATGTTTTCTTCTTTTTTTTTTTGGTAAGTACTCCTGAAAACTGTATTGTTATTCACATTTCTCTAACAAATTACCTGACACTGAATATTACAAAAATGAAAGAGATTTAGCTCAGAGAGTTTGAATTGAAAATTGGCCATGTCATTGAGTTTAGCTTCTGTTTAAGACTATTTAGTTACATAATGACCCAGTGAATAACATTGTGCTATGTGATTTTTGACAAGACAGAGCTGCCAGAGAGCAGAAAGGCAACATTAATATAGCATGTCCCTCTCTCTGGATATAGGATCTCATGAAAACTTCATTAATACTTTTTTCAGAATTGTGCCAAAAATTCCATAATTACTTTAAAGTCTCACTTTTTTTTTTCTTTTTGCTAGTTGTGGGTCTTGGACTCAGGGCCTGACCACTGTCCTTGGACTTTTCTCTTAACGCTTGAGCCACAGCACCACTTCCAGCTTTTTTCTATGTATGTGGTATGGAAGAATCCAACCCGGGTCTTCATGCATGCTAGGCAAGCACTCTATCACTAGGCCAAACTCCTGGCCCCGTAAGTCTCATCTTTAAAAAGTTCAAATATTTCTTGAGCCAGCACACTTGAAGACAGTTTCTTTCCATACACATCCTTCAGAAGCACACACATTTCTAAGCATATCAAGACTTTACAGCTAGGCAGATATTTATTCATCATTCATCACTGTTCATTCCTATTTAGCTTTGGTCTTCATTCTCAGCAAAAGGAGGGGTTCAAAACAAATAAGTTCTCCATTAACAGTGAAAGATGTACTTGTTTATTTTAGATCTGCTGCTAACTTTTTTAATTTTCATACTTAATGTAACTATTTCACGACTAATTATCCTATACCTTCTACGACGTTATCTTTAATTATTTTAAACTTACGTGATTTATGTTACACCCTCTATATCAGAATTGTGCAGTAGCTATGGTTCTGATACTGCTATTGCATTTTCTTTCAGGTGGTGCAAAGATTTTGTGTCTTGTTTTTCATATACTCCTCTTCATTGAAATTTTACCTGTAGACCACTAGGGAGGTTTGATTTCCCTTCTTCAGTGGGAATTATTTTGTGCATATATATATATATATATATGTGTGTGTGTGTGTGTGTGTGTATCTAGAAGTCTTATTAATGAAGAACTATTTCATAATTTTGCTTGAGTTATTTTCATTTTCTAAAATGAACTCTTTTTATTTTCCTCCAGTCCTAGGGCTTGAACTTAGGGTCTGGGCACTGTCCCTGAGCTTCTTTTGCTCAAGAGTAGCATTTTAACACTTAAGCCACCTCACTTCTGGCTTTCCCTTTTTCCGTTTATGTAGTACTGAGGAATCAAACCCAGGGCTTCATGTATGCTAGACAAGCACTCAGTCAGTAAACCATATTCCCAGCCCTATGACTAAGAATTCTGAGCTCGAACAAAATTTATCACCTGAGGATAAGTAAGTAAGCTGTTATGAAATGCTTTCATTCAAATTTCTCCATACGTTTTTAATAGGGCTATAGACAATTCAGGAAGATTTCTTTAAAGTCTTTCCTGGTTAAGATTTTCTTTTTTTTTTCCTTCTCTATCTTGCCAATTTTTCTTCACATGCTAACATAGATTCTATTTCTCTTATGGGTTCTCCAATCAATCCCATTTCTCACCCTTCAACAGCATTAGGAATTGTCTCTTGTTCCACACATTTTGCCTACTAAAACCCAGGGGAGGGGCAGATAAACAAGGCAATTTCTTAATTCTGTAGATTCATACTTGATGCTACTTTTGCTGTTATCTATTTGTCCAGTAGCAATCTTTAATGCCATTAGGAAGATATTTTAATCAGAATTAATTCATAAGCTTCATATAGTTTTATATGGAATTTACAAAACAGTTACAGGTGTTTTTTGGTTTTTTTTTGCCTTGCTTCAGTATTTCATCTCACCAGTAAGGTGTAAATTTTTCTTAAGTATATAATGAAACAAATGTGCTTTAATATAACCCTATGGAAGTGAAACAATACAAACATCAAAGACATTTCAAGAGGCAACTCCAAATTAAAAAAAACACCAAATAATATCATACAAAGATAAAACATTTTGAAGGATTGCATTACAAAAGTTTTGTCTGTAGCTTCAGGTGGGTAGGATACTTTGCAACAGGTTGAAGTGTTTCTTGAAGAATTAACAGACACACACACACACGTGTGTGTGTGTGTGTGTGTGTGTGTGTGTGCGTGCGTGCGGAGAGGGAGAGAGAAAGAGAGAATAAGGGAGAGAGGCATAAAAAGTTTGCTTGATAAAAATGTAACTTGGTAAATAATTTGCTTCTTTCAAGACTGAAAAGGACTTTTGTAGCCTAGAGAAGGGGATAATTTTTTTGTGTACAAAAGTTAATGAGACCAGGTGTGGTAACTCATATATAATTCAAAACTCAGGAGGTAAAGGAAAGAGGATAGCTTGAGCTTAGGTATTCAACATAAAAAACATATAAAACATAAACATAAAAATCAAACATAAAACAAAAAAAACCAAATGAAACAAAAAATAGAAACCCAACCTCTTTCTCAAGAGACAAAACAAAATATAACAAACAAACTGAATGAATTCAAGAGCTGATAGCTATTGTGAGCTGCACTAGCTGTTGCCAACTCAGACTTTTCTTTTTTGATTGTGCTTGACACAAACCAGGTAAGAATATACATGATCCCAGAAATAATAATTGAGAGTCATTAGGTCACACTAGTTTTTTTTCATATATGTACTGTGTTTTTGTTGTTTGGTGCATAGTGTAAAATTTACTATATTTGAGTCCCTGTGAAGACCAAATGATTATGAATGGTTTGATAGATTAAATCATCCAAAAATCAACTGCTTGCTAGTAAAACAGAACTGAGGATGACAGTCAAGAAGGTATTAAAGAGACAAAATTAGATGGAAAAGGAAGAAAATTTTGATTATTTGAGATTCTTTGTCAAATCTCCTTGAAATATTTTACAGATAAAGGTTTCAAACACTCTATAATTTTAAGGGTAAGTATATGATCTTAGAACTTCAATGTGATTTATTGGATAAAAGGGAGAGAATGTTATCGACTATCAAATCTTAATAATTAAATGTTAGCAACAACAAAATATATTTAGCAACATTAGTCATTGGAATTTTAGCTAAATAAAATACTTTGATAAAAATGTTTGCTCTCCTTCTGTATGGCAAAGGATATAACCAGCAAGTTATATAGAAAGCCCACAGAGTGGGAGAAGATCTTCACTAGCCATAAAGCAGACAAAGGCCTCATATCTAAAACATATCTACAGCTAAAAAAATTGAATCTCTCCAAAACAAATCTTCAGAGTCACAACCATCCAATTAAAAGATGGGCCAAAGACTTAAAGAGAGTCTTCTCTGAAGAGGAAATAAGGATGGCCTATAGACACATGAATAAATGCTCAGCACTTCTGGCCATAAAAGAAATGCAAATCAGGCCAGGTGTTTGTTGTAGTGGTAGAGTGGTTGCTTAGCATGCACAAAGACCCAGGTTCGATTCCTGATTACCACATACACAGAAAAAAGATGGAAATGGTGCTGAGACTGAAGTGGTAGAGCTTTAACCTTGAGAAAGTGTAAGGGCAATGCTCAGGCCCTGAACTTAAGCCCAGGACTGGCAAAAAAAAAAGAAAGGGAAAGAAATGCATATCAAAACAACTCTGAGATTCCATCTCATTCCAGTTAGAATGGCCAGGATGAAGAAATCTAAGAACAACAGATGCTGATGGGGATGTAGCCAGGAGGGATCACTACTACACTGTTGTTGGGTGTGTAAACTTGTTCAACCACTATGGAAAGCAGTATGATGGTTCCTCAAAAGATTAAACATAGGTCTCCCCTATGACCCAGCAATTCTACTCATTGATATGTAACCAATCATCCAGAAACAAGGACACACTAAAGCCACTAGGACAACGATGTCCATTGCAGCACTATTTATCATAGCAAAGAGGTGGAACAAAGCCAGACGTACCTCAGTAGATGATTGGATAAAAAAGACGTGGTAGTTATACACAGTGGAATTCTATGCTGCCATCAGAAAGAGTGACATTACCCCACTCGCAAGGAAATGGAAAGACTTGGAAAAAAATCATATTAAATGAAGTAAGCCAGACTGAAAGGAAAAATAGTCTCAATGGTTTCGCTCATTTGTCATAATTAGTACACATCTAGGACTCGCCTAGCAGAGGATTAAAATAGCTCAAACTCTAGATACATAAGGGCATATAGGATGAGGCCAAATTAATGGACCTCCAGTACATGGAAACAACAGCTTATTATGAGTCATTGCTTTTCTTAATGTACTATTTTTTTTTTCCTCTTCTCTTGTGTTGCCCTTTGTTTAATTTCACATTGTTGCAGTATCTGACTTTGTTACCTGGTATATTATATATATATATATATATATACATGCATATATATACATATATATGTTTATTTGAAATAGGAGGGGAAAAAGATTAGGGGAGGGGTTGGGGGAGGAAAATGAGGATTAAAAAACACGAGAAGGGGTATCAGTGTGTGAGAACTAATGCAACTTCCATCTGGCAAATGTAACTGTATCCTCTCTATACATTAAAATAAAATAATATAAAATACAACATTGAAATCTGAGGGAAGACCCCTTGGATATATTTAGTTTTCTTAATTGATCATGTATCCTAATATGACATGGAGAATATGTATAAATTCAAGTGGTGATTTGTTTTAATGCAGTATATATTCTATTCCACTTCTTTTCTGTTATCCAGTTTGTTAAGTATATATGTGTATGTTTTACATATAATAGCAATTAAATATAACTAAATAAAAGACAATGAAGAACAAATTATAATGGATTCTTCCACCTGTAAGTATATAATATTTTAAATATGATAATGACTAATATAATAGCATCTTACCCATATCTGAAAAAAAATTAAGGCAATTGTCTGTAAAAATTTTGAGGAGAAAAACACATATTGATCAGTACTAAGTAGTAAAAATTTATTGCAATGTTGTCAGTTGCCTATTTCCAGATCAATACAAATCTCACCAAAAGCTCCTTAAATGCAATAAGAATCTGACAAGGCCTTTTTGTCACAGATTAGTGTTAAAGCAATGAACGAGCCCCCAAGGAAAATTCTCTGTCTAGCTGAAATGCCAGCTGTATCCTCTTTCTTAAGCATTCTGAGTGTGTAGGACAACTTTATTGATATTTGTGTGTGTATACACATCCAAGAGGAAAAGTAAGCTCATTCTTTGTGCTGAATAACAAAAAGTAGGATAACAACCTAAACAATTACATGTAAATGTGTTGCTTCCCTCAAAACTTCAGGATTTGAATAATATATTGTTGAACAGAAGTAGAGACCCCCAAACTCAATGATGCTTAGCAATATTTTGATCCTGGTTTGTCAATTCTAAGTTAATAGATAGATAATAGAATATTTTAACTAAGCTTTAAGAATAACCTATGAAAAACTTTTATTTTTTCCTGGAGGATGAAAAGGCTGCAAATCCAATATTTTTTTAACATACAAAAAAAAGCCATAGAAATTAGAGTCTAAGTTGGAACTGCAGGAGGAGTTCTCAGGTACTCCAGACTAGCTGAACTAGTAATGAAAAATGAAGACCTATATCAATGTCAGTCTAAACAGGAGGCTGTTCTGTTACCACTACCAGTATTTAAATTTAATGGTTTTCAGTTCCCTTAATACATGATGCTATTCCACAAGACATTCCAGACATAAAACTGGCAGGGGAAAACATGAAAATGTTTTCACAAAGAACGTAAAGCAGTTACTTACCCTATTTGCAGTTCTTAGCTCTAAGGAAAAAGCCATGCTATCTAGAAAATTATTTGTTGGACAATGTATGTGAAGCAACAAAATTGTTTATACTGGTAGCTATGTCAGGTAGACACTGGTCTTTCCTATTGATAGAGTTTAAAAGCCATTACGGATATCATGTTCCATGGTTGTAAGCCTAATAAAATATGAACACATGAATTTATTAAGTAGAGGATCCTATCACTCCAGGTGTCTGTCAGCTGTATCAAAGCCTTTGATTCTACTTTGCCTTAAAATTGTGTGGGGCTTCAATTATGAGCTCTTCAGCTCAAGGCTAGCACTCTACTACTTGAGCCACAGTGCCACTTCCTGCTTAAAGTTGCTTTTTTATTTTTAATTGTTGGGGTAATGTGTAGAGGGGTTACAGTTACATTTGCTAGGTAGTGGGTGCATTACTTTTCACACACTGATACCCTTCTCATGTTTTTGTTTGAAAGGACAGTTAATTTACTTAAATGTGCCTGGTCATTAAAATTTTTGACAACTATAATATATGTTTCTGAGAAGTATTTTCCCATAGTTCCTCCATAATCTGAAAATAAAGAATTTGTGTTCTTACGTGAGTACATATTTATAAGCTCACTATCTTCTATCACAGTTAAATTTCCTGTCCTGAGATTTTTTTTTTATCTATCACTTCTAGTCATGCTTTCAGTTTGAATCTTCACCTGTTGCTTTTTAGGCTGGCTGTGTATTCAGTAGTAAAATTTGACAGGTCTCAAAATTCTTCCCAACTGTGCTCAGATTGTAGCCTGGTTGGAACACATTGGTCTCTCCTTTTGTATGGATTGTAGCTCTTGTCCTGATGAAGATGATTATGACCACAAAGCCTAAAGACTTTTGTAGACATCTGCTCTACAAAATGAGATGGGGTTCTGTTATTTTTGTTTGTTTTTTGTTGTTGTTGTTGTTTTTTTTTTTTTTTGTGGTTGTGGTGGTCATGGGATTTGGTCTCTGGGCCTGCGAGCTGTCCCTGTGGTCTTCAACTCCAGGCTACCAAGCTACCCCAGGGCCTGGGTGTTGTCCCTGAGATCTTCAGCTCAAGGCGAACCCCCTATCCTTGAGCACAGTGCCACTTCCCGTTTTCTAGTAGTTAATTGGAGATTAGAGTCTCTGAGATTTAGAGGCCAGGCTGGCTTCTAACTGTAATCCTCAGATCTCAGCCTCCTGTACAGCAGCTAGGATAATAGGAGTGAGCCACTGTGTCAGCTGAGGGTCTGTTTTCATCACTAGTTATTTCAAGTGGGATGCATCCAAATGTATTCTGGGATACACTAACAGAATTTCATGTCTCATTTAATCTTGCTCCTCTGCTTTCAGAAAAAAAAATATTAAAAATAATTCACTAAACCGATGATGAGACTAAAAATAGGTTTGAGTTTATCAAGTTAAATATTTTTTTTCTGGACATTGTATTATTTCCTTTCATTAAGATAGACTTTAGTTTTTCTCCTTCCTTTCATTATTTCAAATAAGCAAATAAATGTGTGTACAATATGTCAGAAAAGAAAGTGGTAGAATAGAATGGGAATCGGTATCAATGTTCAAGAAATAATCTACCCACTACCTGATGAATGTAACTGTTACCCTTGTATGAATCTATCACCCTGACAATTAAAATTTCAAAAAATAAAAGGAATAAACATATTCAGGAAGTGTGTTTAGGCCAGTGGTTAAAAAAAAATAAAAAAGTAAACAAGAGCTCAAAATACAAAATAAAAGAGGTAGTATTTAGATAAGAGTATTAGTGCAAGAACATGAAGGGCAGAGGTTGACAAAATTAATTCCCAGGAGTGAATTTATCTATTTACAAAACCAGTCACAAATGATGATTCACCTTTAATCTCAATTTCTGAAGACCTGAATCCCCAACACTAACATAAAAACCATTACCTACTATTTCCAGTTCCTTAAGAAGATCCTGTTACTTGTAATTAACATGTTCTTAATCTTGATGGAATAAAAAAAGAACAGAAATTTCTATTCTTGTGAGTTTATTGCCTTTTGTGACTACTAAGAATTGTGTAAGAATCGTTAAACAGATCCAGTTATTCACAGAGATATTATGCTCCTGTGGCTATGCATATGGAATAAATCAGTCTGAGCAGTCACACTCTCCCTCAGGAACTCCAAATGGGTTGAAATATCTTCCTGCCTGAAGTCACGACTTGGAATTTAATCAAAATGCTTGGATTAGGATTCCTGACATTTTTGACAGCCTAGGGGCCAAATAGGACTGAAAAAGAAAATTGTGAGATAATTTTAATGCCAATGCTATTTTCAGACACTGACAATATTTTAATTTACTAAATCAATGTATATGGCTCCCACGTATATTATCTATGTTTCAGAGTGCATTTGTTTTCATTTTTTTAGTTGTTTAATTGTTTTTGGTAACTTTAATGGATGAAATACAGGTGAAAAAATTGAGTTTTCCAAAATTAAAAAATTAAAATAATAGGAAAACTTTTCCTTGTGATTTATTTGGAGGTGACTTTTGCTTACTGTTTATGATACAATATATTTCAAATATAGAGTATGCTCATTTTCAAAGATATACTATTTTATTCTGTTTTATGAATAGAAAAATATTTTACGAAGTATAGATTAAAATTATTGGAAAATGGCAATAGAAAACTTTGATATCCTTAAATTTAAGAATAGTGAGGTGTGTAGACAAAAAGAATGGGGTCTTACATAGGAAGTTTTTTCAAAATTCCATTTCACTGTTTGACTGTATTTTATTATATAACAGATACTCAAGAGTTGGAATATCATCAAAACATAAAATAATATTAAAATTACTGTAGAGGTGATGTACAGAGAGGTTATAGTTATGGAAGTCAAGTATTCAGTACATTTCTTTTTAACAGTGTCACCTCCTCCATTTTTTTCTCAGTAGATTTTATAGGTATGAAATTTAGGTGAGTTTCACTGGAGATATATCAGCATTTCATAATATTCTCCTTGTACTTTAGCAGTAATTGTATATCATTCTAGATAATTAAAATGGAAAGACTAGACCCCTAAATCTAGGAGATCAATTCTGTCTGTTACCTAGGCGAGAATTTTGATTTTTTTGTGCATATCTGTTGAGATGGAAATATTAAAGATGGGTTCTTCTTTCCTTTTTCTGTGCTTCAGATGAGATAGCACCAAAAACAGTTGGTGGCTGGGGATTATTCTCACGGCTGAAACCTTAGTATATGACTAAATGTCATTCTCTGACAGTGTGGTATTTTCATGATAATCAGATTTTCTTGACTGCTAGTTTTTTTTCAAGTGCATATAGTGAAAAGCTTTTTTTCCATCATCTAGATAATCTTGAGACATCAGAGAGAATATTTCACTTATCCAATTTCTAGTGTCCCAGAAGTTGATTTTACTATAGCCCTATTAACCAAATAATATTCTAAGACTGCACAGAATTTAAGAGGAATAATATACACTAACATGAACAGAACACACATTTATAGTAGAAAGAAATCAATGATAGTTGATGATAATAATTTAGGAGACTAACAAATTAGCTTCTAATATAGTACAAAATATTACATAATGGGGTTGCTAAATAAGTACAAAGATAAGAATCTTTGTACTTATCTGCATTATTTGATAATGATGTGAAGTCAAAAATATAAAGATAGGGAAGAAAGCCAGGAGTTTTCACTGTGCAGGAGTATAGGGTGTGGATTCTATAGCTATATGAATTTTCATACACAACCTCATCTCTGTTACCTTCCTGAATGTGTAAACCATGTATCACATCTTTGATACTCACTATAATGCTTATATGGTTGATTCTTTCATAGGTTTGACATTTCTCTAGTCACAGTCTATATTCCAATAAATTGCATTGTTGCTGATTTTTCATATTTATTGCATTTTACCTTTTGTCATTCAAACCCAAATGGTAATAAAATAGGAAGTTAAGGTAGCAAATATAGCTTTGATATTGTACTTGTATCAAAAAAAACACAACCTCTATGGATAGTTTGGAAGGCATAAAGACTTCATCAGTGAAGCATCCTTATGTTGCTCCATGAATTAAAGGAAGATTTGCAACAGTGGTCAGTGAAAGGCATGTAGACTAATACTGTGAAACATCTGCTGTGTGCTGTTATTCCACTGGCACATCATAAAACACATAATGAAGATCAGTCACACTAAAGACCAAAAAAAAAGAAAAGAAAAGAAAGAAAAAAAGAAAAGAAAACCTTTCAGAATACAGAACAAAACAGTTAACAGATGTTCCAGTCAGATGGCCAAACTAAAATATGTATTGTAAGTGGCATCTGAGCCAGGAAATAAACAGGATTTATAACTTGTGTAGGGTTTTAATTAATCTGCATTCAGAAAAGTTATATTGTTATATTCAATACTCTCATCCAAAGAGAGTACCTAATTCCTCAGCATATCAATTGTGTTATGATAATATTATCTATGAATATTAGTTTTTAACCTTAAAATTGAAAAAGTCATATAAATTCAAACTATTCTTATGTTTTGTCCAAAGTAGAATTTATGTAACACATTATGGGAAATATAATTATTAAGGTAAGTATTCTCAACATCCAATTTTAAAAATAAACACATTTAAGACCCTCCAGAAAAATGACTATTATGTAATAGTATCTTTTTAAGTGCAAAAAATTTTGGGAAAACAATGAAACCTATCAGGTATGATGATATTATGTACTGATGATATACAATTATAAGCATTTTTATAGGAACTATACCTTTTGTGTTGATGGCTTTCAAGTATACATGTAAAAATTCATAATTATGTAAGGATAAATTTGAAAAGAACATTAAGGACAGACAGTAAAGCAACTTTTCTTTAGATCTGAACCACACAAGAACACCATGGAAATTTCTGCAGGTATTGCAAGCCTTAGCAGTATAGCTAAGCATTGTTGTTTGCATTTTTTAAAATAAAGGACAATGAAATTGATTAGCCTATAAATAGGAAATAATGCATAAATTCAGATTATTTTGCTGATTCAAACAATAAAAAATAAATAAATGGTTCATATGAGCTCCACTGCACAAGTGCCATTTCTAATCTGTTTCTTTTTAGGTATCGAGGCAGCATTCTGCGTGAATCTACTTAACCCAGGATTACGCTTACTCTCTAACTCAGGAACTCATTGTGAATGCTATTGCTGTGTCGGTAGCTGTCTTTTCCTATCTAAAAACTAACACTGATGATAATTGCCTAGTCTTTCCACTGCTTAGTTTTTCAAGGAGTCTTTGACAAGGCACTTGTATAATGTTTTTCACCAGCCGTCACTTATTGAGACAACCTCACAAGTCACAAATAATTGGGACTTAATTGCAGGTGCATTCAGACCTTTAAGATATCAAGCAAGGGGCCGAATACCAATTGTGGTAAAATTATTATAGAATGCCATAGCCACAAAGTATATCAGGGGAGAAGAGGAATAAATCCAAACATACAAAAGGGAATGTGCTTTCAAAAATATGTTTGTCTTGTAGAGTTAATTTTAACACATTTGTTTTTTTTCAGTAATGAAGTCTTATCTGTTCAATGTAGCTGCCTCTGAACTGCTTCTGTATCTCTTTTATTCTAAAAACATTGCATGGAATCTTCTATTGGATGAAGTATTTCATCCTTTATTAGCTACTTTCCTCTATAAACACAGGACAGCCAGTAAAGATGTCATTCTTGTTCCCTGAAACAAGTAGATTAGTCTATTTTCCCTTGGGGTTTAGCAAAGTCCTTCAACAGACGTGACTGGCAGAGGAAGAGACTGAAGATTCTGGCCCTAGGGGATAGATTGCTGACTTGATAAATCTTTGGGTCATAAAAGGTCATTGCTTGATGTTTGGAAGAAAGATTGACTTACTCACAAATATCACGAAAAGATCTTTCTGTTGTGTAAAATATAAAGAAAGCAAACTAATATTGTTGGAACATTTGCAATTCTAGCAAGGACAGTTCACTAACAAGCACAGGCAAAGTAATTTCAAATCCAAATTTACTGCAAGTGAAATTTATATGTTTTAAAGTCATTGCTGCACAAAAGCATACTTCCTTTAGCTGTTTAGATCTCCATTGGGCTGTGTATAAAATACATGGAGCACCTCTAAACAGTCATTTTCAAGGAGAAGAAATTATGGCCAGCTCCTTGAAATGTTAGTTTGAAATCTAAAGTAAAAACATTTGAAATTTCACTGGGTATTGAAAAATCTTTCAGAAATTAAAAAAAAATCTGTTGACAATGAAATCAACTTGTTTATTATAAAATGCACAAAATCCACCATAATATTTGACTACAAAGATACAAGATAACACTTATAAATAAAAAACAAAAACAAAACATTGGAAGACAATTGTAAGTCCACTTTAAATGACTAACATTTCAACTGTTGTTAAATGTTGAAAATACAACAAATCTTGTTGCTGTTTTTCAATTCCAGTGTTTGAAAATTTAATTTGAAAATGGAAAAATATTCTGAATGCATGTTGGTATTTATTTGAATCTCCCTTTAGGAAAGTTATTGGCAATATACTATGGAACCATATCTATTTTTTACTTGTGTCTACTTTCATTTGAGTGTGTGTGTGTGTGTGTTCCTTTGGCTTGAGTTCCTATTAATTAAAAAAGAAAACTTTCCTTAATAACTGGCCTGCCTCTTTCCTTCGTAGATAATATATTGGCTTCACATAATTCATCAAAGTGGAAATTGTTGCATAGGAAAAAGAAAACACTTTAGGATTTCAGGGTGGACAGCCATTTTATAAAAAAGCAAGAGAATAGAGTAAGTTGCCTCCCTGAAAGAAGAAGTGTACTGCTAATAAAGAAAACAAACACATGGCTGGGAGCATAGCCTCAGGGTAGAGTGCTTGCCTAGCATGAACAAAGCCCTGGGTTGGATTCCTCAGTACCATATACATAGAAAAAGCTGGAAGTGGCTCTGTTGTTCAAATGGCAGAGCTCTAGCTTTGAGCAAAAACTGTCCAAGGACAGTACCCAGGCCCTGAGTTCAAGTTTCACAACTGGCAAAAAAAAAAAAGAAGAAGCTCAGATTATGACTAAGGGAGCACCCTTGACAATGTGATAATTCAAATCTACCTCACATTTGCAATATTTGATGTATGATTTGGTACACACATGCCGGTACTTACACACAAATTACTAGACTATAGGATAAGAGATTCTCTTCCCAATATTCCTATGTTTAATAAATGACTGGACGTTGAGGTTTTTTTTTCTTCCTAGAGTGGGTCTGGTTTTCCTTGGTTTCTCACCAAAATGTAATGTATAAATAATAAATGTATTAACAATAAGTGTTGTTTTAGAAAGAAATACATTGGAACTAATGAGGAAGAAATCAGAATGAAGCAAATGTTCTTGCATATACATGCTACAAAATAAACTACCTAAAAAAAAGTAGCAAGAGCTATATAGTATATATAGTATATGGCTGTACTTCCTGCAGGATTTCCAAAAATTTTAATGATAAAGGTACCACTTTGCTTCCTGTCAAACTATAAATACTCTTTCAGGCACAGGAACAAATTACCTTGATCTTGATAACAAAAATGAGTGGATATGTAAATAAATTAAGAGCACAGTGGATATGTAAATAAATCAAGACACAGTAGTGTCTTGATCATATTGATAAGTCCTAGTTAATAAGTGCAAATGTAGCTTGGAAAATGCCCAGGACCAAGAATTGATCCCAGTTTATTTAGGACAAAATTTGTGAGGTTCAATGGAATCTCTTTCCTACAAATTCCTAGTCCTCTATGTATTGTTCACAGTGCTTTTATCATTGGAGTTTTGCTGAACTATGGGTTGTCATGTGGTACTTCCAACACAAACTGCTCAGTGTCAGAGCATTAGACTATGCCCAGTTTCCAAAACACAGGTTGGTTAACAGAAATTGCAAGCTCTGAGTTTATTTTAGCTCTCTTATATGTTTAATCATTTTAATCACAATATAAAAGCAAAAAAAATGTTTATGCTTACAAGGCCTCAACAGATGTATACTTTAAGTGAATCATGTTAACAATATGTAGCCTCATATTTATTATTTCTCTATAAATAAAACATTTTAAATTATTTTGGTGCCCTGTGGCTCATGCCTGTAATCCTAGCTACTCAAGAGGCTGAGATCTAAGGATCATAGTTCAAAACCAGCCCAGGCAGAAAAGTCAAAGTGATGGAGTACTAGCATTGTGTGGAAATGCTCAGGGAGAGTGCTCAGACCCTGAGTTCAAGCCCCAGGACCAATAACAATAACAACAAACAAAAATATTTGCTACATTTTCTTGAAATTTAGAGCATAACAGGATGTTGTTGAGATTTGTAGTTATTCTGTGCAACAGAAAGCCAAATATTGTAACTCCCATGTGACTATAACATATCTCCCTATCCTCTCTGCTCTCACTAAAGTGGCAGAGAACTGGGAGAGCTGCCACGGATATAGACCACTTATTGTAGGATTTGGGAAAGAAGGAAAGGAATGGCCATAAGTGCATGATTTGAGAATTTCTGGTTATGGTTGTCCTATTTTCTTTTTTTAAAATTTTATTTTATTGTTGGGGTGATATACAGAGAGTTTGGGTTACATTCATCAGGTAATGAGTTTATTACTTCTTGAATATTGCTACCCCTTCCCATGTTTTTCTCCCACCTTTCCCTCCCCTTATCCCTCCCACTCACCTTGTTTTTCCCTTAACTTCCTATTTTCAAATTCACAAATACATATATATACATATATATATGTATGTATGCAATATACCAAGTACCAAAGTCAAATACAGTATCAACATGAGATAGACCTTAAGGGGGGAAAAAGAAGAAAGAAATAGCTTCACATAGTACATTAGGAACAATAATAATTTCTATGCATAGATGCTTTCATCCCACAAAATCACTGATGGAAACTTCATCAGTGCATTCAATCTCATTCTGCTGGGTACTGGAGACAGATATGTATAACTAGTGAAAAGATAGGGTCCACTCAGAGTGGTACACACACACACACACACACACACACACACACACACACACACACACAGTAGAACAATAGCTTGCTAGGAAGCTACATCACCAACATCATCATTAAATTTTAGTCTCCTTTTTCCATCACAAAACCAAAAACAATTCATTACAAGAAAACATGGTATTTAAAAATATTTCCAGGTCAGCTACATCTTTTTCTATATGCAATGAAACTTTGTTTATTTACCTTTATTCAAGTAGCAACTGAATAAACACCTTCAAGCTATTTTGTAAATTAGATGAGGCATTATAATATGTGTTAGATTCTTGATACCATCTTTAGTTTTTTCCCACTAATTAACTAAAGATGTGATAAAATTAAATAAAGAAAAGAGGTTAAAATACATTGCTATGTTTATTGTGTTTACTAAATTACTCATTTTACTAATATTATAGGATTTTTATGAGGAAAGCAATGCATATATTTAAATTAATATGAGCTCTAAATTAAATTTTTATTGCTCAGACAATACACTAAATACACTTTCCCAAGTTATAAATAGAAATGTAAATATCACAATTAATATAATAGACAGGAAAAGTATTTAGTTACCTCAGAAATAAGAACTAATTTAAATATATTTATGCACTATAAACTGTTGTTTGGTTTCTGCTCAGGGTAATTAGGCAACCATGAAATTAAAGGGACTAATTTGATTACATTTCTCATCACATTATAATTATGTAGGTGTTAGAGAAGAAATAGGTAATAGAGTGACATTATTTTCCTTTTCCATTGATTATTTTTTACAAACTGCATTTTTAAACTTAACATCCATGCTTAATGCCATATCTTTAATTCCTTATTTTTAAACCACAACTTTCAAAATACATACGTTTGGGTTTTCTCTAAATTTCTACTAGTTTTATGTTGAAATCATCATTTTTAAAGAGAACAAAAGCCTATTAACAGTTTAGCTAACATCCTCACTTCTTGTAAGTCTGTGTCAGTTTTGACCTTTTCAGTGAGACTTGCTATGACCAACATAGTGAAGAGTTTAACTAGACAGAGCTCCTGCCATCCTTCTCATTCTAAATTTGTTTCCTTTCTATAGCATTTATCTTCATACAGCAGACAATACCTCTTATTGGATGCTCACTATCTGTTTCTCTCCTGGTAAACAGCTCACAGCAAAGAAATGATTTTCATTCATTTGCATTTTTGTGAAGAATAAACATGGTGTGTGATAACCAAGTTTAATTGAATCATATTTGTTGCTTTAAGAAAATCAATTATAAAACTTTGAACTTTGCCTTAAGTTATTAGGTATTATAAGTTTCCTTAAGGAAATTGCTCGTTAGTAATCTCACAATTTTTCTGTCAATCCTGCACAAATTGAGAGTATATTATATTTGCCTTTGAGGTCAGTGTTAAAGCAGCCTATTTTGATGAGCTCTACTTATATAAATTAATATTACAAATGTGAAACTGCAATGTAGGATGTTGAGAACATTCTTCATGCAGATTGTCAATTTTTTGTTTTCTTTTTTTGTTTCTTTTTATATTTTTTAAATTTTTTATAGTGGGGGTAATATATAGAGGGGCTACAGTGATATTCATGAGGTAGTAGGTGCATTACTCCTCACACATTGATACCCTTTCTCATGTTTTTGTCCCCATTTCCTTCCCCTCACCCCCTCCCAATCATCTTGTCCCCCCCCCAGATTGTCAAGTTTAGTGTAAGGGTCAATATAAATATTAAAATTACATCATGCTAGTGTAGGAAATAGCTGTGAACTTTCCAAACTATACCTTCAAAAGTTTAGTGAGATAAATAGTGAAGTTGAAAGGCAAATTAATAAATATTTGTCCTTAGTCACCTGACCATTGAAAATTCAATTCCATTATGAAGAATATTTAGATTGAAATGAACTATATCTAATTATTACATAGAAATGACGAAAGCAGTCTCTTATGTTGGGTGGAAGAACACTGTGCGTGTGTATGTGTGTGTGTGCACTTATATGAACATATGGAATTCTTGAGCTTGTACAAAAATTTGTAATTTGTTCCCAATCTGAAGCCTGAAGTGATCATTTTCAGTTTAATTCAAAGGAAAGTGTCCTTTTCTTGTTTGATTTACAGGCATGGCCATAAAACAAGAGAGGTGAGGAAAATGAAGTTGATTTGACCAACTTAGGACACTAAGTATTTCTAAAATTTGAAACCATGGGCTACTAGGCATTATTTCTGTATTTGGCATTACCTATTTTAGGAAAAAAATCAGATTGGATTTATATAAAATATCAAATATGAATTCTCAGGTTTTTTTGAAGACTTTCTCATCATCTTACATAATTAATTACATCTGAACTTGATCCAGCCCAGGATAGTTATCCCATCCTACTATAGATATTCTATAGCAAGACAAAGAGAGCTATCAACTCACTAGCAAACTAAATAAGCTTTTGCCCTGAGTCTTACTGAGTGTTGATATTCAAGCCCCATAACCACTGCCCACCAGTTTCCTGAGAATGCTGTAAATGACAAGCTATCTTCCTGAGAGCCACTTAAATTGTGACCTTCAAGAATTGCCATTTTTTCAGCCACCTGGATCTCTATAGTGCAGCTGCTTTCCCCCCCTGACCTCGAGTAGCCTCTGAAGTTTCACCTTTTGGTCTCTGCCAATCTGGATCTCATTTTCTTTCCTATAGCCACCAGTGCCAGCAGCTTTTGCACAGGAAAGAATATGCGTTAAACCTCATTAATTAGCCAGATTGGAGAATTTGCCCTGTAGGTTGATTTCTCAATAACCATGAAACAAGTGATAACAGCTCAGTTCAGGATGGAACTAAAAATATTCTCAATTTACATGAAGTTGATTCATTTTTGACATTTATTTTTCCTTCATAGCACAGAGTGTGGTTCCAGTGGCTACAGAATAGGGATATTACTCTTTACATAGAAAGCAACTTAACATATTTTCTGAACCACATACCAAAAATAAGCTAATACACACACACACACATATTTATGTGTGAATTTAATTTACCTTAAATATAATCATGTGTATTCATTGCAAATTATGCTTAAAAATATCCCTAAGACTTTTATAAGAAAAAAAGAAAAAGAAAAGAAATTCAAACCCTTCAGTGTTAGCTTGAGGATTAAAGTTGCTAATAACCTGCTTCTAATACTTCTTATGAAAATATAAATAGGACTAAACAGGAGAGTTCTTCAGAGCCTTGACTTTTGTAAGATACCTAATACAATCACCAAATTTCCTTGAACACAATCCCAAGACAACATTGCTTTCAAAGGTTGATTTCTGTGTTCACCTCTGCTCCTGGACAAGTTAGAGCTGCCAGCTTTTGCCCCTGTGAAGTGAACTGATGTTTTCCCATCTGTTCTACTAGTTGTGGTACAGGTTCAATGCCTGCCTGCTATTATGATCTTTTCTGTATTCAAGGCTTTTTCCTTCTCTCAGGACATGAAATTTTAATTGTTCAACAGGAAGCATTCAGCTGGACTAATTATCTAACAGAGTAAATAAACTTGGTAAGCCTGTTTTAATTTTCATATATTTTATGTACCTACATATTTGATCATCAACATATATTTATGCATATAGACATAATCAGGAAACTGTAAGTGGTACATATGCACTTAAATATGTAAATGAATGTATAAATGCTTGTGAGAAAAGTATAAATCACATTGTTCTAAGTTCAGAGAGCTAATACACAAATATACGAGGAATAAACATCTTAAATTCAGTTTAACTAAGTTTTAAGGCCACACAAATTGATTAGGCAAATAAAAAATATATAGCTAATTATTTTAACAAATTATTTTGTCAGTGAATTTCAAATTTTTATTTTATGGGCTTGTAGTTTTTAAGATAAAAGGAAGGATATGTTACATGTCACGGAGACATAATTATTTATTACTGTTTTCTCATCAAAATTGCTTCTTTTTTATCAGGAAGAAAATAAAATGATTTATTTTTATTGCTAGTACTAATTTGCTAGTTTATAACTACAGTACTACATCTAAATTTGTACAGAGCACACCACTATTCAGTTTCCCTCTCGTAAAAGATTTGTCTTAGTATTGTTATTTTCTCTGTTTTATTATTATTTTTTTATTTTAAAAGCAAGTTTACTCTTGACATTTAAGGAAAACAATGCAAACTGCAAAATAAAAAAAATATATCTTCTGTATCAGAAAACATTTTAACCCAACTCCCACTAAAAATAAGAGTCATTACATGATTTTTGGAAAAAAGTTAACAGAAGCACTGTGGTTGTTAAAATTACATTAAATTATAATAAAGTGGTAGCATTGGTAACTTATCACAGGAAACTTGCAATAAGTCTTGGCAATTTTAACTTTTGCAATGTTCAAGAACATTAGAAGTCAGATTTTATTAGCCAATTTTGAATAATCACTTATTAAAAGTTAATGGTTACCTTTTCAAATAGGCAAAGGTTTTTGTTTGCTCCCTCCTCCCCTCTGATGGGAACAAACCCAGGGCTTTGGGCATGTTAGGCACGTGTGCTACCTTATTTATATATGTTGGACACACTTGTCCCAGGTAAATCTGGGAATCTTTCCAAACATTAATTTTCAGCTTTTTAAAACATGGTATATGGAATTTCACCAACTGAGCAGCATTATAACTATCTACTATTATACTAAGTAAACACTAGACTATTTCCTTCTACCTAGGATGCATGTATCATTGACAAACCATTTGGCCACTATTTCTATAGCCAGATTTGGATTTGCCTCTAAAACTTATTGGACTTCTTCACAGTACTTACTGTACTTACAACTGTACATTTGTACCTGATGTATAATAAACTCCTATTAAGTACTAGCTGAATGATTATAAATAAACATCTGCATCAGTATCTATCCCATCCGCTGTTTCCTGAAGATATATCTCAGAAGACATAGAATAAATCTAAAGATATTTTTATTATTTTTAAGTATTTTTATAGGGAATTCCAATTCTGCATACTAACTCATGTATACATTGTATGTTTTACAAACATTTCTATTTTATTGGCATTTATTGGCTAAATTTTAAAATATTTTAAAATATTTTGGAATCTAAATATATTTAAATATTTTTCAATTTCAGCATGAGTAAGTAGACATATTTCAATTCTTTATGCAATTCTGGCTTTAGAAATAGAGCTGTGAATTATAGTTTAAAATTAAGTATGTGACAATGATTTCAGCCTGTGTTGGTCCACAAATGGACTTTTAATCTGGATTCATTCATTAGAAATAGGATTATTAATATTATATTTTTGTTTTTATGTTTTCACTGGGCAGAATTCCTGGGGCTTGACCTGGCCACTGTCCCTGAGCTATTTTGCTCAAGAATAGTACATTTCCACTTGAACCACACTCCACGTGTAGCTTTTTAAAAATTTTTTATTGTAGATAATGGAGGGATTACAGTTATGTTCGCCAGATAGAATGAGCATTACTTCACACACATTGATACCCCTTCTCATGTTTTTGTCCCCATTTCCTCCCTCCACCCCTCCCCTATCTCACTTTCCCCATTCCTTTTCCTATTTCAAATAAACAAATAAATGTATATACAATATATCAGATTACAAAGTAAGATACTGTAACAATATGAGATTAAAAAGGGACAAGATGGGGGATGGAGGGGAGGGTAATGGGGACCAAGACATATGAAAGGGTATCAATGTATGTGAATTAATGCACCTTCTATCTGGCAAATATCATGTAACCCTTTTATTAATTACAATAAAAAATAAAAAAAGAAATAGAAAAAGAAAAAGAGATGAGAGAATAACATATTACCTTAAGAACAATATTCACTCTTTATATAGGTCTTGTTTCCATATCCTGGAGGTCCTTTCATTTAACCTCATCCTACATGGGCCAAGTATCTAGATTTTGAGCTATTGTAATTCTCTGCTAGGAGACTTGGGAAAAAAAATGTAGATTTTTTTAAATTAATTAATTAATTTATTTATTGATTAATTTATTTATTCCAGTTCTGGAGCTTGAACTCAGGGCCTGAAAACTGTCCTTGGGCCTTATTCTCAAGGCTAGCACTCTGCCACTTGAATCACAGCACCATTTCTGGATTTTTCTGTGTATGTGGAACTGAGGAATCAAACCAGGTCTTCCCGCATGATAGGCAAGCACTGGACCACTAGGCCAAACACCCCACCCACTTTTTATTTATTTATGTTTTTGTGTGTATAATTGGAGCTAAGAGTCTCATCTACCTTCCTGTGCAGGTTGGCTTCAAACTGTGATCTTCAGATCTCAGCTTCCTTGTGGGGAAAGTCACATTAGGGAAATAGGCCGACCTGCCTGTCACCTCATTGGGAGGTTTGGCTGTGGTTTGTTAAAAAGACGCTGTCTAAGTTCAACAAAATAAGACACCAGGAAATGGGTACTTTAAAGGTGTGGTAGAAAATCATGAGAAGTGATGGCAGTGTTGAATAAGATATATGTGTATCAGAGTCATTTCTGAAATTGTGCAGGACACAGAATAATCCTCTCTTAAGATGTCTTTCACCAAGCTCATGTGCCCATTCTGTCCTACCTGCTAATTATTTTGTTTCAAGCTATTTACTCCTTTGACCTTCAAGGTTGTTGATGAATTCCGCAGCCAGCAGACCTATAAGCAATACCTGAGAGCTTTATATACTGTCCATTCAAAATCTTCAGTGGCTTATAGTCAATCACTAATAAATGGAGAAAAACCAAGCAATTAGGCACCAGACAGTGTCCTAAGGATAATTCATGGCACAGAGATTACTGAGGCAACTGACATTGCATTGAAGCTGCACTTGTTTCCTCAATTTTCCTATCATGTCTTTTCGAATTTCTAGCTTTTCTTGGACAGCATTCTAAATTTATCACATGCTCCTGAATTGGTGTATACAACCTCTCCCCCTAACAAAGCAAATGTCATCACAAGTGTTTTATTTTGTTCCAAAAACTGCAATAAAAATCAATATGAACAAATTTATGACTCAGATAATGCAACTTGAAGTACTTCATGCAAATACATATGAATATATGTTCTTTGTTTATTATATATTCATGATAGATAGACATAAAATATTAAGTACAGAATGGTAACATGCTGATCCCAGTATTTCCCCAATGGTATTGTGTGTTCTATAAATTTTGTTTCCCATAATCTTATTTTAAAATTAAAAGGAGCCATTGTATCTCTAAAATTTTTATATTCTCAAAATACATATATGACATGCAATGTCTTCGAGGAGAAAAAAGATATCTTTATTTAAAATATGTGATAAAGAATGGAGCTATATGCTTCTGTCAGGAAAAATAACATTGTACCATTTTTTAGAAAATGTAAAGACTTGGGAAAACTATATTAGGTAAAGTAAGTAGATCTAAAGAAACAAAGGTTGCATGGTTTCCTTCATTTTTAATAACTAGAATGTGCCTGAAAATCTATGAGTAAACTTAATGAACAGCAAAAAGCAAAAGAATTTATACTTAGGATAAACAGTATTTCAAATGTTCACAGAGTGATGACAAAGGAGAAGATCACAAGAGTTCAATAGGTATGTGCATATGATCACAAAAACAATTATGCTTATCAAAATAAACGCCAAAGGCCAAGAGTTTGGCCTAGTGGTAGAGTGCTTGCCTAGAATGCACAAAGACCCAGGTTCAAGTCCTCAGAACCACATACACAGAAAAAAGCTGGAAGTGGTTCTGTGACTCAAGTGGTCGAGCTCTAGCCTTGTAAAAACCCAAGGACAGTACTCAAGCCCCGAGTTCAAGGCCCAGGACTGGCAAAAAACAAAACAAAACAAACAAAAAACCTCCAAGACAAAAACAAGAGTTTTTTGTTTTGTTTTTGTGTGTGCATGTGTGTGTCTTTCTGTTTTTTGTATCCCCCTTTCCTTGCTGTCTTTGATTTTGTACGTTTTGTCTTTTATCTAAGTTTTTTTTTTTTCTGATTTGAGGAGGGTAAGGGGTAAGCATAGAAATGTCGGGACAGGGACAGGAGTTTGGCCTAGTAGTTAAAGTGCTTGCCTAGCATGCATGAAGACCCGGGTTCAATTCCTCGGTACCACATACATAGAAAAAAGCCGGAAGTGGTGCTGAGGCTCAAGTGGTAGAGCTCTAGCCTTGAGAAAGTCCAAGGACAGTGCTGAGGCCCTGAGCTCAAGCCCAGGATTGGCAAAAAAAAAAAAAAAAAAAAAAAAAAACAAAGAAATGTCGGGACAGAAGTGGAACTAATTCAGCAGTGATATTCACTGGACACAATGTTGAAAAAAACCTCTATAACTCAGGGGCATGAAGGAAAAGAAAAAGTGAGAGAAAACAAGGGAAGAAGTGACTATTCATTATCTGAGTTATAAAACTATAACCCCTCTGTATTTCACCTTTGCAATAAAATGTAAAATGTATATACATTTATAGAAAGAATGCAGTACCCAAAATGATTTATTTAATATTATTTATAATCAGACTTGATTAAATTTTAATATTTTTACCTGAATAGTTCTGTAATAATAAGATCATATTGTACAATATATTTTGCTGCCTGAAATATAAACTTTAAAAATAAAACAGAATAGCAAAGATCCAGTCAATACTGAAATTAGACACAGAATTTTATACTTGTTAAAGAATAACTAGGTAAATTGCATTTGTATACTTAAAATATGTATTTCTTATTCCTTACTATCTATGGTGAAGGGAATCTCTCCCTGAAGTTAGTAATCCCATTTTAAGTTGCTCTAATGGAAAACACTGATAATTGAGGCCAGATAAAGGTCATCGGATAAAATCAGTTTAAGGTAATAATTAAGTAGATATAAATAGGATTACTGTATGTTACTCCTGTTGAAGCAATGTGTTTTCATTACTGTGAAGTGACTTCATGCATAAAAATATGGCAATTAGGTCACTTACACAGTGGTATCCCAATAAACCATCTATTATTACTGAGGAATGTGTTGGATTTATAATGACATTTGACAATGGTAGCAGATAAATAATTTCTGGTATCCCTAGGGGGAAATTAAAAAAAATATTTAGGAACCAAATGACTAAACATTCTAAAAAATGATTCACTACAGATTAATCTGTGACTTATTTAATAAATTGCACACATTCTAAATCATGCATTCTAATCATAGTGTAATTTTAAAATAATTGTAATCATTGATAGTTTTTGCTCTGGTAGTTTTTTTGTGGATATAGTGGAAAGACTCATTACGAGAATCTTGAGTGGATGAAGGATTACTACACCTAAGCCTCAAGATGTAACAAGAGTGATAATGGAAAAATAACATTCTGTTGAAAATCTCTGGAGGTTTTCTTAGGTGAGATATAATTGGAAAGCCTAGCAATCCACTATACCAATTTCTAAATCAAGATTGTTAGTCATCAAAAAAAGATACTTCAAGTTCACCTTAGGAGACTAATCAATATCATAAGAATGTGTAGAGACACAGAAACCTGTTTTAATTTTAAGACTTTCCCCAGTAATATATATTTCTGAGCAAAAAAGTAAACCCAGTCTATTGTCATGCTGCTAATTCATAGATTCATTTAAAAAGGAAGTATTTTAATTTTGAAGAATCCTTTTTAATGTTAAGTCTTCCAACTTTCAGATGTACACTAAATAGTACAAGCTGATATTTTAATTAGGAAAAAACATAATTCAATTGTTTATAAGATAAATGAATTCAAATATTACAAATAAATGTGTAGAATAATTGTTTTCTGATCACTTAGTAATCATTTTAGCTCCCAGTGATAACTCTTAGCATTTATTTGTTGTTACTGTATAATATCCTTTTTAAAAAGTTATTCCCTTTATTTTTAATATAATTTTATTGTTAAGGTGATATAGAGAGGGGTTACAGGGACATATGTAAGGTGGTGAGTACATATCTTTTTGGACATTACTACCCTCGCTCATGTTTTTCTCCCACTTTTCCTCCTCCCATCCTCCAAGTCGTATTTCCTATGGAATATACAAGGATCCTTTAAAATTTACACCTAAAGCTATATATTCATGAAAACACAATTCTTATATTCATGAAAACAGAATTCATCTTAATTTTCATGCACAAATGAACTAATGAGATTGTTGTTTTTAATGCACTTGAAATGTATACCTTCAATTAATATGTCATTGGCTAAAACATTTATGGATGCTGTTTATATGATGTGATGCAAATATCAACAAGAGTATGGCTATGCTACTTCAAGAATGGGAGTCTTGGATCTGATATATATAAAATAAACTCTGATATTTTGAAGTGGTTTTTACATCATCACTGACCTTTTCTATTTCTTGTCCACTCTTTCATTTACATTGTGAACTGGAAAGGAAAAAAAATGACAATACCAATTCACATTCTTGGAACCCAACTGAGATCAGCTGCTACAGATATTTCTGATGAAAACTAAAGAGAGCTTTCCAGCTCTAACAGCAGGCAACTTACTCATTTCTAAAATCTGCAATCTCCACAAAATATAATTATTCTGCATTTTCTGACTTAAAAAGTGACTTTTGCAATAAAATATATCATATAATTATAATTTTGTCTTGTCTTACAATATAGTCAGCCTACATGGTCACTTCTATAAATATATATTGTGTTTCAAGCAAGAAAACAGTCCTAAACATTATCATCTTTAGATTTGATAATATGAATATTTTATGAAATTTAGTTGTTGATATCTAACAAATTATTGCTTTTATTAATATATTAGATAATTGTTTTTTATTTATTTATTTTATTACTTCTTGATCTTTTTTTCTATATTCTGCTACATTACATATATTCATGACACATTTTTCTTGAGATGCAAATTAATGCATTCTGTGAAACTATAAATTCACTGCACCATGGATTGCTTCCTAGCTTTAAATTGGTGTGGCAACTTCACTAATATATTTCAGAGAAAAACTGAAGGAATTTAGAGTATAACAGTATAACATTGCCTTGTGATTTCTGTGATCTACTTAAATTCTTTTTTTAAAATATTTTATTGTAATTAATAAAAGGGTTACATGATATTTGCCATATAGAAGGTGCATTAATTCACATACATTGATACTCTTTCATATGTCTTGGTACCCTTTACCCTCCCCCTCACTGCCCCCCCCCGTCTTGGTTTTCCCCCCTTTCCTATCAAATTTCAAATAACCAAATACAAATAAATCCAATATATCAGATGACAAAGTGAGATACTGGAACAGTATGACATACCAAGGGACAGCAAAGGAGAGATAACATAGTACATTAAGGACAACAATCATTCATTATATGCCTTTTGTTTCAATCTCCTGGAGATCCTTTCAATTAGCTTCATACTATATGGCCTTATGTATCAAGGTTTTGCTCTATTGCAGATCTCTACTAGTAGAGCCCAAGGTTTCTACTGATTATGACAAATGAGGGGAACCATTGAGTCTAAGTACCTTTGAGTCTGGCTTACTTCACTTAATATGATTTTTTTCCAAGTCTTTCCATTTCCTAACAAATGGGGCAATGTCATTTTTTTCTGACAGCAGCATAGAATTCCATTGTGTACAAATACCACAACTTGTTGATCCATTCATCAACTGAGGGACACCTAGGTTGGTTCCATATTTTTGCTATGGTGAATAATGCTGCAATGAACATTGTTGTGGTAGTGGATTTAGTATGCCCTAGTTTCTGGATGGTTGGGTAAATGCCAAGTAGTGGAATTCCTGGGTCATAGGGGAGCTCTATGTTTAGCCTTTTGAGGCACTGCCATACTGCTTTCCATAGTGGTTGAAAGAGTTTGCACTCCCACCAACAGTGTAGTAGTGATCCCTCCTGGCCACATCCCCTCCAGCATCTGTTGTCATTTGTTTTCCTGATCCTGGCCATTCTAACTGGAGTGAGGTGGAATCTTAGAGTTGTTTTGATTTGCATTTCTTTTATGACCAGAGATGTTGAGCATTTCTTCATGTGTCTATAGGCCATTTTTATTTCTTCTTCAGAGAAGACTCTCTTTAAGTCTTTGGCCCATTTTTTAATGGGATGGTTGTTACTTTGGAGATTAGTTTTGGAGTGATTCAATTTTTTGAGCAGTTGATATATTTTAGATATGAGGCCTTTGTCTGTTGTTTGGTTGGTGAAGATCTTCTCCCACTCTGTAGGCTTCCTAATTAATTTACTAGCTATGTCCTTTGCCATACAAAAGCTCCACAGTTTAATACAGTCCCACTTATCCAGCCTTTCTCTGAGTTGTGATTCTTGGTCCTTATTAAGAAAGTTTTGACCTGTGCCAAGGAGGCCTAGTGTATCTCCTATTCCTTCTTGTAGAGTTTTCAGTGTGTCAGATTTTACCTCCAGGTCTTTGATCCACTTGGAGTTAATTCTAGTGCATGGTGACAAAGAAGGATCCAACTTTAGTTTTCTGCAGGCGCTTAACCAGTTCTGCCAGCAGAACTTGTTGAAGAGGCTGTATTTCTTCCATTCTATTTTTTTGGCTCCCTTATCAAAGATTAGGTGGCTGTAGGTCTACTTAAATTCTTACAAGGAGTTTCTGTAAACAATTTATAGACACAAAAGTCTGGATACTTTTCATGACTTGATTCTTTGGGTAATCATATGTATCATTAAGAAAATAGTGGGGGTGGGGGGAGAAATGGGGACCATGACATGAGAAAGGATATCAATGTTTGTGAAGTAATACACTTTCTGTCTGGTGAATATAATGTAACCCTTCTATTAATTACAATAAAACATATGGAAAAAAATGATAGTTCTATTTTCTTTTTTTATCTCCTGCTATAATTTTTCCTCAGCATAAACAAGAACAAAACTGACTAGCAAAAGCAATTATGTAAAGAGACACAGGGTTTTGAGCCACTTTGAGATGCTCCGGTTAGCTGAAAGGCCATGATAGAACTGTTCATTATTTAAGACTCACTTATCTTCATAGTAGATTTTGCTGCATTAATGAGTGAAAGATATCAGAGTAATTTTTAGTTAATAAGTGTGACTGATACTGCTCCATATTTATTTTTAGAACAATCCAGCACTTGAATGAATGAAAAAAGTGCATATTTCTATAGTAATAGTCCACACAGTAGAAAAAGATTCATCACATTCACAAAGACCAAATTTGCATAGCATGATATAAATTTGTTTTTATAACAGACACCTCTGTGTAACCTCTCTGAAAAAGGAAGCTTAATCATTTCAGAGGAAATAATTTATGATGAGGTAGCTTCAGCTTTTGGCCTATAGTTCCCACAGGCTGGTAAGCCAGTGAGTTGGAAACTAGCTGCATGAAGAAGACCCAGTGCAGGATTTACAAAACTATTGTGAATGTAGATTTCTGGCACTTTTATTTGTTTCCTGTTTAAACCCTTCTTTTTTTAATCCTGCAATGTTCAATGGTCTAAAATTCTGAAACCTAGTTCTTTAATGACATCGATTTTAAAAGACTTGACAGAATCTTTTTATTATATTGTCTCAGATTAGAGTATACTATAGAAACAACCTGGATATTTGTAGACAATACAATGTCTAATATTTCCCTTCACAGAAATCACAGATCTTTCCTGTTATCCACAGGTAGAACAAATGTGTTTTAATTTTTTTTCCAGTCCTGGGCCTTGAGCTCAGGGCCTGAACACTGTACTTGGGCTTTCTCTAGGCTACAACACTACCACTTGAGGCACAGCACCACTTCTGGCTTTTTTCTCCTACGTATGTGGTACCAAGGAATCAAATCTGGGTCTTTGTGTATGCAAGGCAAGCACTCTACCAATAGGCCAAACTCGTGGCCTGTTTTAAAAATTTTGAGTTTTATAATTGATTACTTTGAATACATGTCTCTTCATGACTTGAAGCAAAAGTGTAAGATAAGAGTCATGGCATATTCTGCCAACAGTGAGAAGAATGAGACAACAATCAGGAAAGCAACTCCTTTTGCAATAGCCACAAAGAAAATAAAGTACCTAGGAATTAACTTCACTAAAAATGTAAAGGGCCTTTTTGATGACAACTTTAAAACCTTGAAAAAGGAAATTAAAGCAGAACTGAGGAAATGGAAAAACTTCCTATGCTCCTGGATTGGAAGAAATCAATATCATGAAAATGACAATCTTGCCAAGGGCTATCTACAAATTCAACACAATACCCATCAACATCCTAATGTCATTCTTTAAAGAAATAGAAGAGATAATCCAAAATCTCATATGGAATAATAAGAGACGTGTAAAGCAAACACAATTTGCAGCAGAAAGAGCAGCACAAGAAGAATTTCAATACCAAACTTTAGACTCTATTACAGAGCTATAGTGACAAAAACAGCTTTGTACTAGCACAAGAACAGGCCTGAAGACCAATGGAATAGAACTGAGGACCCACAGACCCACAGACCTATGGCCACCTAATCTTTGATAAAGGAGCCAAAAAATAAAATGGAAGAAAGACAGCCTCTTCAACAAGTGGTGCTGGAAGAACTGGTTAAATACCTGCAGAAAACTAAATTTGGATCCTTCTTTGTCACCTGTATCAGAATTAACTCCAAATAGATCAAAGACCTGGAGGTAGAAGCAGATACATTGAAAACTTTACAAGTAGGAATAGGAGATACACTAGGTCTCCTTGGCACAGGTCGAAACTTTCTTAATAAGGACTCAGAAACACAACAAATCACAGAAAGTCTGGATTAGTGGGACTGCATTAAACTGCAAAGCTTATGTATGGCAAAGGACATAGCTAGAAAACTAAAACCACATTGTTATTCTATTATTTACCAGAAAAAGTGGAAATGAATAATCTGTTCATTGTGCTCCATTAATTTAATCATTCTTTAATCGTTAATGTGTATATCTTTTAAAATCTTAGAACAACATTTCTGGCTTGTCAATTAAGATATGGAATGCTTCTGTCCCAATATATCTTCCATATTGGGAAACTAGAGATAGTATAAACTCTCTGGATACTTGAGGGACTTGATGTTGTATGTAGGAAGTGAGCAGAGACAGGTGAGTGGAAAGCACTACTGCCATTTAGGAACGACAGAAAATTTTGAATGGCCTGAAATAGACTTGTCAAAATCACAACCACATTATAGGAGGATCAATGTGATGCATGATATAAGATGAAATGGAAGTTATGATTACCATTCTGAAGCTGGATAAATGCATCAGGGAACTGATAATAGAGATGAAGAAGCATAATGAATAGAAGTATTCTCCGTTTTCTTTCTTTTTTTTTTTAATTTAGGTCCGAGACAAGGACTCAAATTCAGTACCTGATGCTGTTGTTCATAGGCTAATGCTACAGTAAATGAGCCATGCTTCTAACTCCTCCTATTTTGAAAGTTTATCACAGAAAGCATTTTTGACTATTTTTTTTTTCTTTTGCAAGTGCTGGGTCTTGAACTCAGGGGCTGGGCAAGGTCCTTGAGGGCTTTTTCTCAAGGCTAGTGTTCTGCCACTTGAGCCACATCACCACTAGCAGCTTTTATTGTGTGTGTGGTACTGAGGAATCCAACCCAGGGATTCATTCATGCTACCCTAGCCTACTCTAGCATCTTACCCCTAGATCACATTCTTGGCCCTACTTTCACTATTTTTCAAGTAAGTATTGTTAAGAACAGTTTAGAAGGAACTTTGTATTGCATTATAACATAAAAAGAGTGAGGCATACTCCTTAATAGAAATGAATTTTCATATTTATTGTAAAGTAAATGTAATACATTCAAACATTAAATAAATTGAAGTAAAATTTAATATTAAAAGTTGAATACCCAGATATTAAACCACAGACCTATGGCCACCTAATCTTTGACAAGGGAGCCAAAAAAAAATATAATGGAAGAAAGACAGCCTCTTCAACAAGTTGTGCTGGCAGAACTGGTTAAGCACCTGCAGAAAACTAAAGCTGGATCCTTCTTTGTCACCTTGCACTAGAATTAACTCCAAATGGATCAAAGACCTGGAGGTAAAAGCTGACACACTGAAAACTTTACAGGAAGGAATAGGAAATACACTAGGCCTCCTTGGCACAGTTCGAAACTTTCTTAATAAGGACCAAGAATCACAACAAATCAGACAAAGGCTGGATAAGTGGGACTGCATTAAACTGCAGAGCTTTTGTATGGCAAAGGACATAGCTAGTAAACTAATCAGGAAGCCTACAGAGTGGGAGAAGATCTTCACCAACCAAACAACGGACAAAGGCCTCATATCTAAAATATATCAACAGCTCAAAAAATTGAATCACTCCAAAACTAACCTCTAAAGTAACAACCATCCCATTAAAAAATGGGCCAAAGACTTAAAGAGAGTCCTCTCTGAAGAAGAAACAAAAATGGCCTATAGACACATGAAGAAATGCTCAACATCTCTGGTCATAAAAGAAATGCAAATCAAAACAACTCTAAGATTCCACCTCACTCCAGTTAGAATGGCCAGGATCAGGAAAACAAATGACAACAGATGCTGGAGGGGATGTGGCCAGGAGGGATCACTACTACACTGTTGGTGGGAGTGCAAACTCGTTCAACCACTATGGAAAGCAATGTGGCAGTGCCTCAAAAGGCTAAACATAGAACTCCCCTATGACCCAGGAATTCCACTACTTGGCATTTACCCAACCAACCAGAAACAAGGACATACTAAACCCACTAGCACAACAATGTTCATTGCAGCTCTATTCACCATAGCAAAGATATGGAACCAACCTAGATGTCCCTCAGTTGATGAATGGATCAACAAGTTGTGGTATGTGTACACAATGGAATTCTATGCTGCTGTCAGAAAGAATGACATCGCCCCATTTGTTAGGAAATGGAAAGACTTAGAAAAAATCATATTAAGTGAAGTAAGCCAGACTCAAAGGAACTTAGGCTCAATGGTTTCCCACATTTGTCATAATCAGTAGAAACCTTGGGCTCTACTAGCAGAGATCTGCAATAGAGCAAAATCTTGATACATAAGGCTATATAATGTGAAGCTAATTGAAAGGACCTCCAGATATTGAAACAAAAGGCATATAATGAATGATTGTTGTCCTTAATGTACTATGTTGTCTCTCATCTCCTTTGCTGTCCCTTGGTTATCTCATATTGGTATGGTATCTCACTTTGTTATCTGATATATTGAATTTATTTGTATTTGGATATTTGAAATTTGATAGGGAAGGGGGGAAAACCAAGACGGGTCGGGGGTTGTGGGGGGGAGGGAAATGGGTACCAAGACATGTGAAAGGGTATCAATGTATGTGAATTAATGCACCTTCTATCTGGCAAATACCATGTAACCCTTTTACTAATTACAATAAAAAAATTAAAAAAAAGTTGAATATGAAATTAAAATGAAAGTGATCTACATGTTATTAGCATCAACCATATGTTTGAACTTGGTATTTATATTGTATTTTAGGACATTATTTTACTTCCCTTTAAAATGATGATTAACTGTAATTCTAGCTCATTATTTTTCAGATAAGAATGGCTCCAAACTGTTTTGAAATACCAGTTGGCAGGTGAAGGTATTTCCTAAATGAGAGTCTAAAGGAAAGTTCTACCATTTATTCTTTATATAAAAATATGTAGCAAAATTTACAATATTAAGAATCAACAAAATATTTATAAATTCTCATCATTTAACTCAGATAAACAATATTATTATTTTGTACCTGTTGTTCTTATCTGTTTTTTTTTCTCATATATAGGATCACGGAATTTTATCACATTATATTTTTATTCTAGCCAAATGGCTATTAATGTACAGAAACCTGTTTAAGTTTTAAAAGAGTTAAGACCCTTTCAAGGTCATGTCTCTGCCTCTGGCAATGAATGAAATAATATCATCAATTAATTCAATTAATTAACTAATTTAATCAATTGTGTTTCTTAAAGAATCTAAATGCATGTTTTTTTTAAATGATAATGAACAAAGAGGCTACACCCTCAGGGAAGTAAAATGAGGAACTGCTTTTTTTCCCCACTTTTTTCTACTTTAATAAAATATTATCCGATGAAGCTGTAAAAGAGATTCCAAAGGTTTGGACTCCACAAAGAAGACACAGAGAATAGTTCTTGGACACCAAGACCATTTTTTTTTAAGTCCACAGTTGTTTAAATGAGTGAGAGTTACAGAATTAAGTGAATGAAAACATCGATTGATCTCTTGGGGAAAAAAATAAATCTACAAGTATGCGAAGAAGATATCCGGCAAAGTCCTGTTTTTCTCTTCAGAGATATTTCAATAGTTGAAGTCACTAGATCTTTGTAACCTTGAAATTAAGTCTTTTAGAAAATAAGTCCCACGCTAGGAAAAATATCTAGATTATGAGGATCCTCGAATGTTGTGCTATGACTTTATTTGGAATGAAATGAGACTTATTTTTAATAATAGCACAATAGAATTGAATTTGTTAATAAATCAGAGATTTGACTTTTTAACAATAGAATCTGTGATCGTATTGAAATGAATCAAATATACGGAAATTTTAACAAATACTGGGAACTATTTTACAGGGAAGAAAATGATAAAAAAAAATAAAGTACTGAAAGAAAAAGGACAGAACAAGTATTCAAGTTAAACACATGAGAACAGAAGGATCCAGTAAGTTTTCAAAAGTCCTTTATTAGTCAGTGTTATAATGCAATTTTTGATTTCTATACCTTTGTCTTGTATGTATGTTTATATGTTTGAAGATAATGGGGGAGCACAGAAATGATGGAAGGATGTGTAAACAAAAGCAGCAGGATACTCCTTCAATGCTATGTTGAAAATGAACCATGCAACTTCTTGGGGAGCGTGATTGGGAAGGAAAAACAAGGGAAGAGGTGACATTGTTCAAAAAGAATTATACTCAATACCTGACTCAATACTACATTACTTTTACAATAAAAATAAATGAATTAAAAATAAGATACTTTCAGAAAAAGAGAGATAAAAATAAAATGGAAATACTTCATAGAACTCAGAGTAGAAAACAATCCCTTAGCTTATAGGAAAGTTAGATGAAGGATAAAGTCCAGAACACATCTTGGGTTCCTACTACAGCATGTACTGATTTCATAGGTATGATCACTGGCTAATGTTGCAGGAAGGGAAGAAAACTTATTTACCCAATGTTACCTAGTATTTTAAGAACAGCAAGCAAAAGAAGAATCTTTCTAATTAATTGAAAATAATGTCTATTTTTACAAAACATATATTGAAATGTCAGTCCTTTTTTGATTAACTTGAAGCATTCAATGGTTTGCATCATAACTTGAGTTATGATAAAGAAGCAAAAAATGATAGTCCAAAGATAAGCATTCATTGATAGAATTTCATTTACTAGTATGGATTTATGACTTCTAAGAACAAATCTTGTATTTAGTTTCAAATTCACCTGGACTATTCAAAAATTAATATCACTTTAATATCAATGTTAACAAAGCAAGCAAGAAAATTTTTTATCTCTACAAAGCCTGCAAACATTTATCACAGATGCAATAGCCATTTTCAAGGTCCACTGGTTTTATGTAATAAACAAAAGCACTTTGAATTTCAGACCTTTCCTTACTCTAAAATTATTTCTCTTTCCCAATGCCAGGGTAAACTGAGAGTAGAAGACTCTGTGGGACTTTTTCTTTAAATACTGAAACTATTCCTTTTATTATTATCAAAATGGAAAAGTAGGTCCTACTGAAAAAGAGAAATTGAAACAAATATGTTATTTTATAGATGTTTCTGATTAATAAGTATTTAGATATATATTTTTGTTTTAATTTTAATTAATAAACTTAGGTACATTGTGTGTGTGTGTATGTGTGTGTGTGTGTGTGTGTGTGTGTGTGTGTGTGTGTGCGTGTGAGTGTCTTGTCAATCCTGAGGCAAAAACTTGGGGCCTCAGTGTTTTCCCTGAGCGTTCTTACTTGAGGCTGGAGCTCTAAAACTTGAAGCATGATTCCACCTCTATTTATTTAATTTATTTATTTATTTATTTATTTATTTATTTATTTATTTATCTGTGCTTAATGAAAAATTAGAGTATCCTGAATGTTCCTGTCTGGGCTGGCTTCAAACCAGGATTTTTAGATGTCAGCCTCCCGAGTGGCTAGAAATAGAGGCATAAGCCACCAGCACGCGGCCTTAATATCATTTTATTCAACACTGTTTTAACTCTTTTGTGTTATTCTTGCTTTATTTTATTGCCTTGCTCATCTATAATGTAATGTACATGATTTTATGATCTTTATTGAACTAAACTATTATCATACTTATATTTTTCTGTATTCATGTTCATAAAATATCACCTGATTATTTTGTAAATATTTGTAAAGTGTGGCAACATACAAAAAGGAAACTAATCGAACTTGATTTTTAAAATCTATCCACTAGCACAGAAAAATAATATCACTTTACTCATTCGCCTTTGTAATCTGACCATGCTGATATCCATAGATTATTTTGCTATAGTCTGTGTGTGTGTGTGTGTGTGTGTGAGCGCGCACACTCGTGCATGTGTGTGTATGCATGTGTGTGTGCGTTCCTATACTTATCTCAAAAACCCCAAGACAAAGTATAAAGTTCAGTTCTTTGTGGTTAGTGGAAACAGTTCTCCTTTTAATGCTTGTTCACACTGTGTAAATTATTTGGCTCATGGTCACTTTCTTCTGGCTTCAGAAACAGTGTTAATCAGTAAAGTCATAATTATCTGGCATATCAGTTTTCACATTTTGAACTTCACAAGGCAATATTTCCAACAGACTGTCACTTATATGGACACATTAAAGAGCCCAAACCCTACCTACTCCATGTTATAAAACTGGACTCTTGACTGTATATCTCTCCTTCATCTTTTTAGAGCACAGTGCTTTAGAATCTCATTACAGTGACCATATTATGGTTCCCATTGCATCTGCATCTGAAAATACTTTTCATTAGAAATTATCATCAAGGCCCAATTCATGATCATTTTTTTTCCACAGACAATTTGTGGCATATAATTGGAATCAATGCCTCTTCCCCTTTCTCTCTTTCTCTCTTCCCTCCCTCTATCTCTTGAAGTTATTGAAAATAGGATGGATAAGACAATTAGGAAAAAGGAACAAAGATTCAATCTGAGTCTATGCTAAGCTATAAGCTTTGAACACAATTGTTGTGCACCTATCTCCAATGCAACGGGAATTATTAATCTTATTTAATAGCTAGAACATCCCAGAGAAGGTCACTCACGTCACTGCTACCACATAGCTGATAAATGGAGTTAGGCTGTAACTACGGATCTAATTGCTTGTAAAACATCTACATTGTACCTGCTGTCTAAGTGCCTTTTGTATGTATTTGTATCCTTTATCAGATATATTTTCATGTCCTTGATATCAATAACCCTTCAAATTAAAATAATTGAAATCATTTTTTAAAACTGTGACAGACCCAGTGAAGTTGTTTGGCTAAACTGTCATCATCATTTGGCCCACTTTGATGCCTTCTCTGTCATAGATCTCATTGTCATAGAAGATATAGGTCTGCTCCTGTGTCTTCATCTATGGCTGCTTTCTTCTCCAATGTCACCTATGTTGTTTCCTTCATCTTCAAAAACTTGTATGTTATCCAGTCTGTGACTTCAGTAGGTGCATGGGATATTTTTTCTGAATTTTTCCAAATACTACTATTCAAGGGTGATTGCAATATTTAACAAACCTCCCCTCTTTAAGTTTGGAAGTGATGTCACTCAGAAAAACACCGGTCAGTATTATCATTCAAAATTCCTCAGATATATAGTGAGTCCAATAAGCTGTCAAGAAGTGAAACATTTAAACATCTCATCTCCTGATGCTGCTCTAATTTCAGGTTACTTTCTTTTTGAAAAGAAACGAAACCAATATTTTAATTGTAGTCATTAAACATACCAAATATGAGACAACATTGAAAACAGAAACAACTCTGGAGCAAGAGTAGGCCCTTCTGAGGAGAAATACACTGGTAATCCAGGCCAATATCAGGTAAATGCTAAGTGATGGTGTTAAAAGGGCAAGTTGAATTCAATTATTTTTTTATTGTAATTAATAAAAGGGTTACATGATATTTGCCAGATAGAAGGTGCATTAATTCACATATATTGATACCCTTTCACATGTCTTGGTCCCCATTACCCTCCCCGCCCCCCCATCTTGGTTTTCCCCCCTTCCCTATCCAATTTCAAATAACCAAATACAAATAAATCCAATATATCAGATAACAAAATGAGATACTGTAACAGTATGACATACCAAGGGACAGCAAAAGAGATGACAGATAACATAGTACATTAAGGACAACAATCATTCATTATATGGCTTTTGTTTCAATATCCTGGAGGTCCTTTCAATTAGCTTCATACTATATAGCCTTATTCACCAAGGTTTTGCTCTATTGCAGATCTCTACTAGTAGAGCCCAAGGTTTCTACTGATTATGACAAATGAGGGAAACCATTGAGCCTAAGTTCTTTGAGTCTGGCTTACTTCATTTAATATGATTTTTTCTAAGACTACATTTCCTAACGAATGGGGCGATGTCGTTTTTTTTTGACAGCAGCATAGAATTCCATTGTGTACAAATACAACTTGTTGATCCACTCATCAACTGAGGGACATCTAGGTTGGTTCCATATTTTTGCTACGGTGAATAGAGCTGCAATGAACATTGTTGTGGTAGTGGATTTAGTATGTCCTTGTTTCTGGTTGGTTGGGTAAATGCCAAGTAGTGGAATTCCTGGGTCATAGGGGAGTTCTATGTTTAGCCTTTTGAGACACTGCCATACTGCTTTCCATAGTGGTTGAATGAGTTTGCACTCCCACCAACAGTGTACTAGTGATCCCTCCTGGCCACATCCCCTCCAGCATCTGTTGTCATTCGTTTTCCTGATCCTGGCCATTCTAACTGGAGTGAGGTGGAATCTTAGAGTTGTTTTGATTTGCATTTCTTTTATGACCAGAGTTGAGCATTTCTTCATGTGTCTATAGGCCATTTTTGTTTCTTCTTCAGAGAAGACTCTAAGTCTTTGACCCATTTTTTAATGGGATGGTTGTTGCTTTGGAGATTAGTTTTGGAGTGATTCAATTTTTTGAGCAGTTGATATATTTTAGATATGAGGCCTTTGTCTGTTGTTTGGTTGGTGAAGATCTTCTCCCACTCTGTAGGCTTCCTAATTAATTTACTAGCTATGTCCTTTGCCATACAAAAGCTCTGCAGTTTAATGCAGTCCCACTTATCCAGCCTTTCTCTGATTTGTTGTGATTTTTGGTCCTTATTAAGAAAGTTTCGACCTGTGCCAAGGAGGCCTAGTGTATCTCCTATTCCTTCTTGTAGAGTTTTCAATGTGTCAGATTTTACCTCCAGGTCTTTGATCCATTTGGAGTTAATTCTAGTGCAGGGTGGTTACTTTTAAATCATGTGTCCCATGTCAAGTAGATGATTGGGAAGGGCTGAGGGAAGGGAAATGGGGACAAAAACATGAGATAGGGTATCAATGTGTGAGAAGTAATGCACCTACTATCTGGCGAATTAACTGTAACCCCTCTATATATTATCCTAACAAAATTTTTTAAAAAAGAAATATTGAGTTATTTCATCATTACTGCAAGCACTGTGATATAAATTTCTAGCAGAAAGACATGCAGTGCTCTCTAAAAAATGAAAACTTAATTTTCTCCAGTACAAATGTCCACTAAGGTATTTTCTAAAATATACTAACTGGTAATATTTCCTGTCTCAGTAAGTAAAAATAGTAGGTTTTAAAATATAATATTTCAGGCCAGGAGTTTGGCCTACTGGTAGAATGCTTGCCTAGCATGCACAAAGACCAAGGATCGATTCCTTGGTAACACATATGTAGAAAAAAGCCAGAAGTGTGTTGAGGCTCAAGTGGTAGATCTCTACATCTGAGAAAGTTCAAGGACAGTGATCAGGCCCGGAGCTGAAGCCCAGGACTGGCAAAAAAATCTTGAATTAAAAAAAATAATAACATTTCATACAAAGTGCTTGTAGTGTGTGTGTGTGTGTGTGTGTCTGTGTGTGTGTGTGTGTGTTGGTGTATGCATGTGTGTGTATGGACAAGTAGAATTTTTAATAGAATAAAAACACATATTTTGGGGAGATATGTTTCATTACATCAGTCTTTTATACTCCAGATGTCTTATATGCTTTTTTTTTGTATGTTGGAAATTTGAAATGATCAGCATGTGAAACACTCCCTTAATAAGCTTACACCCTAATCTACCCTACAAAAGAAAGTAGAATGCCTTGTCACCTTACTGAATGATTTTAGGATTTACGACTTATTTAGCCGTGCTGCTCTTATCCTATTTCTTTAGCTATAATGCTTCTTTATTTGTTCCATTGTTAATACTTAATTAAATGCCATTGTATCATATAATAAAAGATCTTCCTGAAAAATTAAATTATTTGAAATGGCATCCTCATTTAAAATTTATTTTATACAATGAAAAAGAAAGGATTTTTCCTCAATAATGAAGTAGCTTATGTTCCAGGATATATATAATTGAAGAGAAATGGAAGATTTCATACAGGACTGTGAACACAGTAACAATTTTTGTAACAAAAAATTGTATAGTTTGCTCATGTTCTCTAGCAGTGTGTTGTTAAATGGTATTGATAAGTCTAGCCAATGATTAAAAAATCCTACATCAAAATTATTTCTATAATTTCCATACTTTTGGTTCTAAGAATCAGGGAAAAAATAATCACTGTATGGGTAAGTCATACACTTTCATATGCTTTGTGGATATAACATTGATTCAATGATAATTTATATGAAGTATACCTAAGCCCATTTAAATTCCTTGGGTTAATAAGTTTTGAGTGGAATTACTTTGGCCTAGGCAATTTGCCATGGTTATTATGCCTCTGTAATGCATATAGAGATGTGGGTGACTCAAATCAATTTAGAAACCACTGCACAAAGAAATTGAAAAGCCCGCTGTACTTACTTGTTGTTGGAAAGTGGCCAAAGCAGTGGGCAAGTAAACGCACATTTGTGCACAGGGCATCCGTGAATGACAGACTAAAGTGCAGATGAGTATATGAAAACAGGTGGTCTGGGATAGATGGCATCAGTGGAACATCTGGGCCCTGAAGTATGACTACATTATTTTCCTGCTCCCAAAGGAGGCAGTGCTAATCAAGCACACAGAGCCTTTCATTGTTTAGCACACTTTTGTTCTGTAACCTTTGCAAGGCATCAGAGTACAAGTGGAGCCATTCTTTTAATACTGAAAACTCTAAATGTCATCCTTAACTGCTTTGAACCATATCTGAACTTGGCAATTGTTGGCATTCACTCAGTAACATAACTCCATAAGTTGGCTGCTTGTCACTTTTATTTCTTCTTGGTCCTGGGATCTAAACTGAGGGCCTGGGCATACTCCCTGGTCCTCTTTGTGCTCAAGGCTACCACTCCACCTCTTGAGTCACATTGCCACTTCCTAATGTTTCTGAGCAGTTTATTGGAGATAATTGGAATCTCATTTTTTTGAGATCCTTCAATCCCAACCTCCTGAGAGGTTGGATTATAGGAGTGAGCCACAAAAGCCCAGTAGCTTTTCATTTTTTGTTATTTGCTAGTCCTGGGCTTAAGCTCAGGGCCTGAGGCCCTGTCCTCGGACTTTCTCAGGGCTATAGCATTACTGCTTGAACCTCAGCACCATTTCCAGCTTTTTTCTATGTATGTGGTACTGAGGAATAGAACCAGGATCTTCATGCATGCTAGGCAAGCACTCTACCACTAGGCCAAACTCCCAGCACAGCTTTTCACTTTTGAAGATAGAAGAATGAATTTTCTTCTGTCTTCATTGTTCAGTTTTCCCCAAATAAAGTTTGAAAACAAAACCTGCTAAATAAATCCTAAATGTAGATATGATACTTACTTTTTTTTCATTTGTTTTGTTTTCCAGTTTAAAAAGTAAGTTTCTAAAATACATCCCTGAACTTTGTCTGTTTGTCTCTGTCTCTGAGTCTGTCTGTCAGTCTGTCTATCTACTTTATCTTTTTGAGATCAGGATTCTCTATGTAGCATAAGTCAAACTCAATATTATGATCCTCTGGCCTCCTCTGCCTAAGTGCTAGAGATTACATATTTTTGTCACCATGCCTGACTTGATTTCTGTATGTTAAGTAATTGCTACAGAAATATAGGAATCAAGAAAACACTCTTTCTATGCATTATGGGAACTTATTAAATGTAAAGTGGAACTGTACTAAATGATTAACACTAAGACAATTGGAATTGGTTTTCATTTGCTTGATCTTTAAGACAAATTACTTAATGCACTATTTTGACACAATTACAAGCATTAAACAAACATTATAATTATGATAAAAGCAAGTCTTAAAAGCACTGATGCTTAAAATTCCTGTGTCTATTGATTTAATAGTTCTGGGGCAAGGTCTAGGATTATACCACATTTAGGGAGCCAACTACAGCCTCTCTCACTAGCATGTGAAAACTAAATGAGTCCAACTGTTCAATGAGCGTTAAATGATGGTTACAAGCATTTGGGATAAGGAGAGTGATGATTTGAGTGGCATTCAGGGGTAATGATGATGAAGTTAAAGTGTAGAAAAATGAGTTCTGAAATTCTACTCTAATGTAAGAAGAGATAATAATTTGAATATGAAAACTTTGCATTGACCCATCAGTGAAGGAAGGAGTGATGTAAATATATGGGAGGAGCCAAAATCAGCAAACATGAGAGATTGAATGTCACTAGAACAATATTATGAAGAAGGAAGCCGCAGGATAGGCCTTGTCTAGTGAGCTCATTTGAATGTTTACTATAAGATTGTTGAATTTTATGTATAGTTGACCATGGTTGGCAAGCCCTAACCAGGAGAAGTAATGGATTATATCTGACTGCTTTAGAGAAGATGGTTTGGGTTGGAAATGGAAAAATGATGATTTGGGGCTAATTTCAAGTTTTGGAGGACAAAGTATCTTAGCTTAAACTAGCAAGAACTGAATAGATTGGTGAAATATGTTTTCCTGTTTCGAGGAAAGTTGGTGATGAAAGTGTATAGAAATATATGCTGTTTCAATGGTTCACAAAGTATCAAGATATTTGAAAAAACATTTCAAGGGTTATCATTTTGCATCATTGAGTTGAGAGGGACTGTTTAAAACCAGAGTGAATTTATCAATAAGTCAGAGAATGACTGGGTGAGAAATGGATTTAATGTTTGTTCTATACAAATGTAATCAGAATATTGTGCCTTACCTATAGGAGAAAGTGATCCTAAAATACCACTCATGTTTTAAAATCTTTTTTTCATATATTTTTATTGTAATTAATAGAAGGGTTACATTATATTCACCAGATAGAAGGTGCATTACTTCACATACCCTGATACCCTTTCTTATGTCTTGGTCCCCATTTCCCTCTCCCCACCGTGGCCCCTCATCTTGTTTTCCTCCTTTCTCTATCCGACTTTAAATCACCAAATACTTTTATAGAAAGAGAAACCAAGAAGAGAACAAGCAACCTTAGGCATCAAACTATGGCTCTGTAACTTTCCGAAGAAGAAAAAGGTTCAAATAGAAAAATTCAATTGTCAAAAGATATTTAGATGAGGTCAAAATAATGAGAGATACAATTATCTCATTGTTGTGGAAAGGATGAAACATTGGGGTGTTTTTGTTTGACATTGGCAGACAGGGATTATATATCAAGTGTGTCTGGAGAAAACATTTGTGAATTTAATATTGAAGTATAACACAGACATATTTGCAGCCTGTTAAGAGTAAACTAAATACCGGTAGTTGAACAGACAGGACAGTTAAATAACATTATGAAAGGTGAGTACATGAAAAGTGTTAGTTGAGAAGCTGGGCTTAATGACACAATTAAAATCTATGATTTTAATAGAGAGCACAGACTACAGTCATACATCAGTTCAGGAGATAATACTGGTAGTAGGCAGATTATCTCCCCTAGTAGCTATTGATTTACATATAAAATATGCAGTAAAAACATAAAGAGTAATGAGTCTATAGGGGATTTTTGGACAGAGATGAGGTTTCATTTTTGTCATAAACACAATATTGTCAAAGAAATAAAAAGAGAATGTCTAATACTTTTAAGTGCTTCTTGAGGTTTGTGGTTTTGAGGTTTAAGAAAATTCACTCAATATATATTTATCCAGACACATTCAATTCCAACTAAAAGATTTTATTGACTGGTAAAGAAATTTGATAAGAACACCATCATATGCCATTAATGGGTCTTTTATTTCTACAATTTGAAGCAGTAAAGAATATGTGCAGTGGATAGCACGATGATGTTCATTGCAGCACTCTTTACCATAGTGAAGATATGGAACAAACCCAGATGTCCCTCAGTTGATGAGTGGATCAACAAGATGTGGTACTTATACACAATGGAATTTTATGCTGCCATCAGAAAGAATGGCATTGCCCCATTTGTAAGGAAATGGAAAGACTTGGAAAAAATAATATTAAGTGAAGTAAGCCAGACCTAAAGGAATATAGGTTCAATGGTTTCCCTCATTTGTAATAATTAGTACACACCTAGGACTCTCCTAGCAGAGGATTACAATAGAGCAATACCTAGATATATAAGGCCATATAGGATGATATTAAATGAAAGGATCTCTAGGATATAGTAACAAGAGCTTTATAGTGTGTGACTGTTATTCTTAATGTACTATGTTATTTCTCTTCTCTTTTGTTGCCCTTGGGTTAATCCGTATTTTTACAGTATCTGACTTTGTTACTTGGCATATCATATATATGTATATATATATATGTTTAATTGAAACAGGAAAGGGAAATGGGGAAAACAAGATGATTGGGAAGGGGTGGGGGAAGAAAATGTGGACAAAATCATGAGAAGGGGTATCATGTGTGAGAAATAATGCACGTACTACCTGTTGAATATAACTGTAATCCCTCTATACATTACAAAAAAAAGAATATGTACAGTGGAAATGGCACTGTGGCTCAAGTGGTAAAATGCTAGCCATGAGCTGAAAAGCTCAGGTATATCAGGTATAGCACCCAGGCCCAGAATTCAAGTCTCACAACCAATGACAAAAAAAAAAATGCAGCAGATGCTGGCAGGGATGTGGCCAGGAGGGATTGCTACTACACTGTTGGTGGGATTGTAAACTTGTTCAACCACTCTGGAAAGCAGTATGGTGATTCCTCAAAAGACTAAACATAAAGCTCCCCTATGACTCAGCAATCCAACTCCTGAGTATTTGCCCAAATATCCAGAAACAAGGCCCTACTAAAGCCACTAGTACAATGATACTCATTGCGGCATTATTTGCTAAGCCCCTCAGTAGATGAATGGATAAAGAAGATATGGTATTTATACAAAAATGGAATTCTATGCTGCCATCAGAAAGAATGACATTGTCCCATTCATAAGGACATGGAAAGACCTAGAAAAAATTCATAATAAGTGAAGTAAGCCAGTCCCAAAGAAACAAAGGCTCCATGTTTTTTCTCATTTGTAATCATTAGTACGCATCTAGGATTGTTCTAGCAGAGGATCACAATAGCTCAAAAGTTATATACAGATGGCCATATAGGATGAGACTAAGTGAAATGGACTCTAGGATATGAAAACAGGAAACTTATCTTTGTGATTATTCTTCATGTACCCTGTGAAGTTATTTCTTTTCTCTTTTTTCCACTTATGCTTTATCTCATGTCCTTACTGTATCTGACTTTGTTACCTGACATAATGTTTATATGCTTATTTGTTCATTTGAAGAAGGGAAAGGAAGGGGAAAAACAAGATGATTGTGGGGGAGCAAACGTGGAAGCAAAACATGAGAAGGGGTAACAATGTTCAAGAAGTAATGCACACACTACCTGACCAATGTAACCATAATGCCTCCATATGTTACTCTGACAATAAAATACAATTTAAAAAATCACAAAAAAGAGATGGCTACATAAAAAAGATAAGTGTGCAATCAAGGAGTGCTTGAGCACAAAGCTAGAGCAAGAACTGGAATTTTTCTGGAAAAATAAAAGGATACTTACCATTGAATGCTGATGGCCCACAACTGTAACCCTCAGCTAGAGGAAGGAAAGTCAATGAGACCTTCTCTCCAATTAAACAGCAGAATAAGGGAAGGGAAATGGCTTTGTGGCCCAAAGTGTTAGAGTGATGGCCTTGAGCAAAATACGTCTGAGACAGCATCCATACCCTTAGTTTAAGCCCCATGGGAAAAAAAAAGATAAAAAGGTAGTTAAATGTCAAATCCTCAATGAGTCAGAAAACAATAAGATTTATCTGTGAGGATCTCATTTTTGAGTTCTTGAGAGAGCACATAAGTAAATTGGCTTTGGAGTAATAATGTAGAAAATCTTTGTGACCCTTAGTATCTCACATGTGTGAAGGGCATGTCTGTGTGACGAGCGTCTGGGGGGGGCATATGGTAAAAACGTGGGGAGGGAGGTGATGCATACAGTATATCTATCATCCAAAATTGTTGTATAAGGAAATAACCTTGGGAGATAGCCAGCTATCAACTGGGCACGAAGACCGAACAATCCTCTTTTCTAAAGGTTTTGGAATATGCATAATCATTTCTAATGAGAAGATCTGAGTTTCTAATAGTAGTTGCAAAGTATGGGGGTGCAAGAGAGAGAGGAAGAGAAAGAGAGATAGAGAGAGAAAGAGAGAACACTGTGTGTTATGTTAAGTTTTGGGTAAACAGTCTTGAAAAGCTACAGACTGATCACTTAGATAAAGTGAGGTTTTCTATGACTGAATAACAATAATAAAAATGTATGACACATAAAATAAGACATATATATATACTTCCTTTCTATTTTATGCAGAATCATTACATGCGTTTATCAGGAAAAAAAAACTAAAATGCATAATGTGATTTATCATGTTCATACGATTATTCTTAATTTTATAGAATCATATGTAAAATTCAATTATTATTAGAGGCAGTAAAGTAAATAAATGGCAAAAAAGTCCATTTTGTCTATAAATAAGAATCTTTAATAAATATTATATAACATTGCAAGTTTAGGAAGCTTACCAGTGTTTATTATGGAAAGGTAAGCATTGAATTTCACTAATTGTTCAATCTGCTTGGTAATTCATTTTTTACTTAATAGCACATGATTGTTTGAATAAAATATGTGCCTCTTTCAATGGGGAAATTCATTGTCAAGAAATATATTCAATTCCAAATAAAAGTTTTTTTTTTTAAGTGATAAAGAAACTTGAGAAAAACAGCAGCATACCTCATCTGAGGGTCTTTTGTTACTACAATTTGAAGCAGTAAAAATATCTGCAAATGCTTAAAACATATTAACACTTTCCAGTTGTGGAATGATTCCTAGTGAGAGGAATAAAAGTACTACTAATAAGGATGAACATAATTCTTTGGGTCACAAATAATGGCTCACACCTGTTATTGCAGTTAATTAGAAGGTATTGGTAGAAGAGATCAGGATTTGAAACCAGCCTGTTCAAATTTCAGATCGTAATTCAACTGTTAGCCAACTTTCTTCCAACCATGTAGCAAACATAACCACGAGGATCACAATGTAGGCAGCAAGGCCCTCTGTCACAACAACGAAAGCCAAGAAGACCTGAGTTAAATTTCAAAAGATAGCACACATACTTAATGAGCAAAGTTTTCCAAGTCTAAGTCTTACTACTTCCCAAAAGCTTGGAAGTAATTCACCAGATACAAAAACTGTAAAGATTATCTTGTGACTTTTGTAGTAAATCTAAAGTAATTTGAACTTAAAATACTTTTTAGTATGCATGTATTGTCAACATCTCCTTTCCTAAAAAGCATTTTTGTTGTTGGTGGTGGTCATGAGGCTTGAACTTTGGGCCTTTGGGCATGGGCATTGTCCCTGAGCATTTCAGCTCAAGGCAACCACCCAACCCGTTGAGCCACAACGCCATGTCTGGTAATTAATTGGAGATAAGAGTCTCACAGACTTTTTAGTGCCCAGGCTGGCTTTGAACCTCTAACCTCAGATCTCAGCCTCATGAGTAGCTAGGACTGTAGGTGTGAGCCACCTTGCTCAGCAAGAAAGCTTTTTTTTTTAATTTGGTTTAGAATTAATTTGATTTTAATTCAGTTGGCAGCACTGAGTATCTTGTTTCAATCTGATCAGTATCTCTTGTGCACAAATACATACATATTTGAAATACTGAATTATTCAATTTGAATTTTCAAAATATGAATATATTTCACATACTGATGAAAGAGGATGACATTTCTGAATGCAATTTCTTAGGGGCAAACATATTCTTTTTATTATTTTAGATTTTTATTAACATTGATTTTTTTTTACATCATAGTTCAAGTATCATGTTTAACAAATAAGTGTTCAAGAATGGGATCTCTATATGCAGTCTCAGGCATATGCTTTAAGACAAATTTAAAATTAAGTGGAGAGTTTGTATGGCAGAGATACATATCAGTCTATATAAAATATAACATTATGTCTAAGGAGCATATAGCTTATCATAGATTTTTATATCTATGTAGTTATGTTCATATCTCCAAGACCATGTCAATGATCTTGAACACCCGAATATTGAGTCATTGCTCTTGTACTGTTTTGATCTAATATCCACATATCAAGAAGACCATGTGTCTTTTGTTCTTTGGTCTCGTCCTTTCTCGCTCAACATGATTTGCTCTAGTTTCATCCACTTCCCTTCAAATGCCATTATTTAATTTATCTTGTCTGTTGCCTATGTAGAATTCCATTGTATATATGTACCACATTTTTGTATTCATTCATCTGCAGTAGGGCATCTGGATTTTTTCCATCATTTGGCTATTGTGAATAGTGCAGAGATGAACATGGCTGTGAAGGTTCCATTATATCCTGGGTTATGATGCTCAAGGTTGATGTCCAGGAGTGATATGGCTGGGTTATATGGAAGGTCTATTTTTAGTTTTCAGAGAAACCTCTAAACTATCTTCCAAAGTGGTTGTACTAGTTTACATTCCCTCCAACTGTGTGGTAGGATTTCTCTTTCTCCACATTCCCACAAGCATTTGTTGTTGCCTGATTTCAGAATATTGGCTATTCTGATTGGGGTAAGATGGTATCTTAGGGTTGTTTTTATTTGCATTTCCTTTTTGACTAAGGATGATGAGCATTTTCTTATATGTTTCTTTGCCATTTAAACCTCTTCTTTTGATGTCTCCCTTTAGTTCCTTTGCCCATCTAGTGATTGGTTTGTTGGATTTGGGGGGGATTAATTTCTTGAGTTCTGTTGTGACCCTGGGACTATGTCCAAGAAGTTTTCGCCTGTGTTATGCGCTCCAGTGTCTCTCTTCCTCTGTCATGTAGCAGTTTCAGAGTTTCAGATCTGATATTGATGGCTTTGCTCCACTTTGAGCTAATGTTTGTGCTTGACAACAAGCTGGGATCAATTTTTAGTTTTCTGTATATGGCTGCCCAGTTTTCCCAGCTCCAGTAATTGAAGAGACTGTGTTTATTCCACTATGTGTGTCTGTCTCCTTTGTCAAATATAAGTTGAGTATAGGTATGGAGTTTTATTTCTGGATCTTCTACTCTGTTCCATTGATCTTCTGGTCTACTTTTTACAATACCAAGCTGTTTTTGTTATTATAGCTCTATAGTTGAGTTTGAATTCAGGTGATATAATACAACCTGCATTGCTCTTTTTGCCTAGCATTGCTTTGGTTATTCTAGGTCTTTTGTTGTTGCACATGAACCTTTGGATTACACCTTCTAGTTTAGTAAAGAATGTCCTTTAGATTTTGATGGGGATTGCATTGAATTTGTATGTCAATTTTGGCATTGTGGCCACTATCACTATGTTAGTTCTCTCTATCCGTGAGCATGGGATGTATTTCCATTTTCTGGTATCTTCTTTGATTTCTTTCTTTAGGATTTTATAGTTTTCATTAAATAATTCCTTTACATCCTTGGTTATGTTAATTCCTAAATATTTTATTCTTTTGGAGGCTATTGCAAAGGGGATCATTTTCTTGATTTCTCCTTCTGTTTGGCATACCAAAAGGCTACTGACTTTAAGGTTGATTTGTATCCTGCCATTTTGCCAAAGTTCTAGGAGTTTGGGAGTAGAATTTATTGGGTAGTGCAGGTACAGGATCATGTCATCTGTCTTCTTTCCCTATGTGGATCCCTTTGATGTCCTTCTCTTACTTTATTGCCCTGGCTAAGGGTTCCAGCACTATATTGAAGAGAAGTGGAGAGAGTGGGCCTCTCTGTCTTGTTCCTGATTTTAAGGTAAATTGTTCTAGTCTTTCTCCATTTAGTACAATACTGGCTGTAAGTTTGTCATATATAGTTTTAATTATTTTAAAGACTCTATCTCCTATTCTTATTTTCTCTAGTGCTTTCAGCATGAATGAATGCTTTATTTTGTCAGATGTCTTTTTGACATCCAGAGAAATGATTATGTGATTCTTAACCTTAGCTCTATTGATATGACATGTTACATTAATTGATTTGCAAATGTTAAACTAGTCTTGCATCTGTGGGATGAAGCCTACTTGATCATATTGTATATTTTTTAATGTTTTTATGGTTTCATTTGCTTTGAGTCTATGTTCATCAGAGAGATTGGTCTATAGTTCTCTCTCTCTCTCTCTCTCTCTCTCTCTCTCTCTCTCTCTCTCTCTCTCTCTCTCTCTCTCTCTCTCGGTCATTGCCTAAGAAAAGTTTCCTCAATAATGACATGACAAACTCTGGCAAGACAATATCTGTTGTCAAATGTATCCCTTTCAACTGGCTGTTGAGCAATCTTTCCATTTTTCTTTTATTACACTTTTATTTAATTTAGGTAATTGTTAAATACCAATATATCACTGCAGTGAATTCCAAAGACCTAGTCAAGATTAAAATGGGAAATGACTGAAAGATGCTTACTCAAAACTTGACATTCAAAGAAAAGTTTTGATTTGTTATTTTTGGGGGAAATTGATTTATGGCATTATCTGAAGGATATTTTCCCCATAAATGAAAGAATTCTGAGTACAAAGAAAATGTTCAAATAGGTGATCATATTTAATCTGTACAATTGAGATCTGAAGAGACTAATTTTCATATTAAAATAAAAAATATATAAAATGTTTTTTTCAAAATTGTCAAAAATATATTAAACAAACTCTGTATGCTTCTGAAAAGGAATGATAGACTGATGATTGACAAATAATTGAAAACAATATTATCCTACTTTTAAAAAGTGTATAGCTTCTTTACTTTTCAAAATAAAACACAAACCTCTGAGATTTTTATTAGACTTTCAGAACAAAATGACAAAATAAAACTTATGAAAAGGTGTCTTTGTTTTTCTGTGACCTACTTTCTTTCACTCTGAAAGAATATATCTCAGTGTAGGAATATGTCATATAGCCATAGCTTTATAATCAACTAACAACTAATACATACTTAGGCTTAGTCATTTTTTTTGTTTCTCCTTCACAATTAGAAACAATTTTATCTAACTCTTAGTTAAAGAGGAGTAACATGATTTCTGATTTTTTTAAAAATCACCACTCTCATCCAAACTATCTTCAATATAATCTGACCCATTAGTGGTGTTAGCCCCTGATTTCTCAGAAGGGCCAGTTTCACCCATCAGTGTGAGGACTTAATGGACTTATTCATTGACATGTACTGTAAAAAGTTAATTACTGTAAAAACATGATTTTCAAAATGGTCTGTAATGGCCTGAAAGAGCTAGTTTAACTTTTCAAAGTGCCAAACTTTGAGAAAGAATAAAAAATGCAAAATTGGATTTTCATTATATCCATTTATGGTTATCGCATTACCAAATCACTGATGCTAGAAATTTAGAGCCTGAATCTTCCTGTTTCACAATCAAATCCCAATAGAAACATCCTGCAGACCCATGAGAGGGATTTGTTGTTGTTGTTGTTGTTGTTGTTGTTGTTGTTGTTGTGTGTCATGGGACTTGAAGTAGCCTCGGTACTGTCCCTGAGCTCTTCAGGTCAAGGCTACCACCCTATCCTTGAGCCACAGTCCCACTTTCTGTTTTCTAGAGGTTAATTGGAGATAAGAGTCTTAGGTCCATTTGTGCTCATGCTGGCTTCGAACCTTGATCCTCAGATCTCAGCTTCCAGAGTAGCTAGGATTACAGGCATGAGCTTATGGCTTTTTTATATATGCTTTTATATTTATTTTGCTCCTTTTAAATAAAATATAAAAACAAATACAATTATTTTGATCTATAAGAAGCCTAATGATGGTTTTTATGTAAATTTAATGTAATTGTTTATTTATCTATATAAAATTTTCAATGCAAGAATAAAATCATTCTTCTACATAAAATTAGACACATTGATACATTCTGTCTCCACATCAAAATAATCAATTTAGGTTCTACCTCATATTTTTGCCCATAATATGGTATAACTTGATAGAGCACATGTCTAGCCATTTTATTTCTTTGCTTTTGTTTTCCTCTGTAGATTACAATAAGGTATTGTTCTTTTTGGTTGTTGTTGTTAGTCCTAGTCTTGGGTTCAGGGCACGAGCACTGTCCTTGGGTTTTCTTACCACATCTGGCTTTTTTCTATTTATGTGTTACCAAGGAATTAAACCTGGGTCTTCGTTCATACTAGCCAAGCATTCTACCACTAGGCCAAACTTCTGGTCCAAGGAATTACATTTTAAAACATCAGTTATAACATTCTGGAACAATGTGATTTGTAAATTCATTGTTCTACTTTTGAATGTTAAAAGACTCATTTTCTCACTGCTTATGAAAGAAAAGTTCTAATAGCATATATTTGTGAAAGTTATGCTAAGATTTATGTTTTTATACTAGTGAAAACAAGTTCTTTAACTTCTTAATATACTAGACACCATGGTTTCTGAATCTTGAAATACTTTTTTCCCTTATGACAATCAAGAAAATTAGCAGGGGGTTAATTTGATGTGCTGACTTCACTAGGTTAAGACTACCTAGATAGCTAGTAATACAATATTTTAGAGTATGTTTCTGAAGGTGTTTTCAGAGAGACCAGCATTTGAATCAGTTAAATGTGCCATCCCTACTGCCAGGGTGGTTGAGCAACATTCAGTACAATAGGAATAAACTTAACAAAAGGGCATAGAAAGGTAAATTTGAGTTCTACAAATTTTTCCAACCTTTTCTTTGAGCTCTTGTTCTTAGGCCTTCAGACTCCACAGCTTATGCTGTTGGCACTCCTGGCTCTTATGAATTATACCTAAGACTGATATTGACAATTATTTGAGCAACCTGATTCTCAGAACTTCACTCCTGAGTTCTGTTCCTTGTCAGTCTTTCTCAGTTCAGCAGAATGCAGCTGGTATGCCATGAAAATGCAAATGCCCATAATATCATGAGCCATCTCTCATAAAGAATCACTTCTTAAAAAATCATATAAATATCCTAACAGTTTTTTTTTCCCTCTGGAGAATCTTGACCCAAAAAGTGAATTAACATGATGTAACTTTGTCAGAAAACCATTATAGAGTCTGATTGATTTTAGATAGCTAAAAACGGCCACTTTTACCATGGTAGGTTGAATATCAAGAATAAATTTATAATGAAATGTTTTTAAAAATATTGCACAGTGGACTTAGTTATGAAATTCACTTTCAAACTAGATTTTTGGCAACACATAACACACAAGTTTTTTAAAAAAATATTTTTATTGTAATTAATAAAAGGGTTACATAATATTTGCCAGATAGAGGGTGTATTAATTCACATACATTGATACCCTTTCACATGTCTTGGTCCCCATTACCCTCCCCCCCACCCCCCATCTTGGTTTTTCCCCTTCCCTATCCACTTTCAAATAACCAAATACAAATAAATTCAATATATCAGATAACAAAGTGAGATACTGTAACAATATGAGATACCCAAGGGACAGCAAAAGAGATGAGAGATAACATAGTACATTAAGGACAACTATCATTCATTATATGCCTTTTGTTTCGATATCCTGGAGGTCCTTTCAATTACCTTCATACTATATGGCCTTATGTATCAAGATTTTGCTCTATTGCAGATCTCTGCTAGGTTTCTACTGATTATGACAAATGAGGGAAACCATTGAGCCTAAGTTCTTTGAGTCTGGCTTAGTTCACTTAATATGATTTTTTCTAAGTCTTCCCATTTCCTAACAAATGGGGCCATGTCATTCTTTCTGACAGCAGCATAGATTTCCATTGTGTACAAATACCACAACTTGTTGATCCACTCATCAACTGAGGGACATCTAGGTTGGTTCCATATCTTTGCTATGGTGAATAATGCTGCAAGGAACATTGTTGTGGTAGTGGATTTAGTATGCCCTAGTTTCTGGATGGTTGGGTAAATGCCAAGTATTGGAATTGCTGGGTCATAGGGGAGCTCTATGTTTAGCCTTTTGAGGCACTGACATACTGCTTTCCATAGTGGTTGAAGGAGTTTGCACTCCCACCAACAGTAACACACAAGTTTTAAAAATTGTGATGAAATCAAAACATAAGACTTTTTTTTCAAGAATGAAACCAATGTACATGGAAACAGAGATAAGAAAAAAAGAATATAATCATATCAGAAGCACAAATTAAAGAGGATTATTCACTCTAACATGCAACATATCCTGCTCTCTGGGAATAAATTAAGGAAGGTATAATTTTGGTAATGTAGTTGTCTTATGGACAAATAGAAACCCAATGCTTCTGATTAAGACTTATCTCACAGTAATCTCACTAATTATGTTTTAACTAAAACTACAACATAATAATATCCCAATAATAAAAACTCACTTGCTACTTTTATTATCCACATTTGAAATCTAAATATTTTAAGAAACTATTGCATCATTGTGTCTATATGTCAGAGGTTTCTTACCTCTCTTACCTCCTCTTACCTCCTCTTATATCATTATCCTATTTGAATCTCTTGGATAAACTTTGGATATGCCATTTAAAAATGACTGAATTATACTGATGATTTTTTTATCCAAACATAAAAGAAATTTTATTTTTTGGGAAATGTAATATTTAGAATAAGTAAATAAAATAATGAAAACTTATTTACATTAAGACAGACTGTTTTTACTTATTGAAAGTTCAATAATTTTTTGAGTGCCTGTTTTCATGAACATAGTTTCAAAAGCTTTATTGAAATATGATCTTGTTAGAAGTTGCATCATTATAAAATTGATGCATACCTGAGATCTTTACAGCTATCAGAAATTCAGGAACAACAAACCATTTTGAAGAAAATCTCTAAAAATTAGGTACTTAAGTAGCTTTGCAGTTTAAACTATGAAGTTACTTTTTCCAATTCCATAAAATATTTGTTATTTTTGACCCCAAACATTTACTTTTCCTTTCCTTAACTGATTTGTACCTCTCCTCTTTCCTTGCTTTTTTTTTTAATAGCTAATCACCAATAAACGATGATATAGTAAGTGAAAGACCAAAACCTCAGTGCCCTAGCAAACTAAAATGTGAGTAAATCTCACTCAAGGATATTGTATATAAAAATCAGCTGTTTATATGGTGTCTGTGTTTCTTGACTACAGTTAACATTTCATAATAGGAGAAACCACTAAATATATTTAAAGGTAGACTGTTAATAGGTACAAAATACACAAGCTTTTTTATGGGAAGAAATAGTACTTTCTGTTAGCCATACATCCACAAGACTGAAAGGAGACAAAATATTAACACCAAATTGTCATTCTCAGATGGTATTATATCATACATGTTATTTATGTCAGAGTGACTTTCTCTTCTAAGAGAATATATATTGTGACAAGCAAAGTGGAAATGTTCCTGTAACTCGATTACTAAAAATCTGGATGAGAGCATAAAAATACTAAATTGCTATTTATTAAATTTTATCTGTAAAAATAATAGAATTTTTTTCTCATTTTGTTGCTAAAATATTACCTCTGGGAATGCCTAAAGGGGATCGTCCCAAGATCTTGCCATTCAGCCCATTCTAAGTGGAAGTATGGAGATCAATTTTTGGAAAATACAATAGTACATTCATCTTAAGTCTTTGCTAATTCTAAACTGGAAATTATAATTTGGAAAATTGAATGGAATATCCAGCTAAATGGATATATGAGTACTTACATATCTTAAAATGAGAAAATCTGTGGGGCATGGTGGCTCATGCCTAAAATCCTAGCTACTCAGGAGGCTGAGATCTGAGGATTCCTGTTCAAAGCCTGCCAGTTAACTCTAGAAAATGGAAAGTGGGATGTGGCTCAAGGTAAGGTGGTAACATTTTGCTGAAGAGCTCAGGGAGAAGGCCCATTCCCAGGGGTAGGTAAGGTGGTAACCTTGAGCTGAAGAGCTGAGGGACAGCACCCAGGCCCAGAGTTCAAGCCCCCATGACCCACAAAAAAAAAAAGGAAGACAGAAAGAAAGAAAGAAAGAAAGAAAGAAAGAAAGAAAGAAAGAAAGAGAAAGAAAGAAGAAAATTCTAACCTGCTTAGAACAAACAAATCTTTAGATTATTTGATAAGTTGCTGTCTTTTTCTCCCCATAAATATGGGCTATTTGAAAATCTGTAGCATATTTGATTATATAACTATCTTTTTTCAAAATTACTTTTTTTTTTCCCCAGTCCTGGGCTTGAGCTCAGGGCCTGAGCACTGTCCTTGGAATTTCTCAAGGCTAGAACTCTACCACTTGAATGTCAGTACCACTTCTGGCTTTTTCCTATGTGTGTGGTACCAAGGAATCAAACTCCGGTATTCGTGCATGATAGTCAAGCAATCTACCACTAGGCCAAACTCCCAGCCCATCAAAATTACTTTTGCTGTGCATCTGAAACATAATTAACTTGAGGTAGATGAGTAAATCACATGGTGAAGTTATTTTTTAACTTCTATAATAATTTTAATTACAATTTACAGTGACTTACATTAATGTATCATAGCTAAGTGAGTTGAAAATATGTGCAGCATAATTGCTTTCAGGCCACAATAACAATACATGTTATTAACCTACACTGTAAGTATAAACTGGTGGCATCATCAAAGTCAAAGTTGTTTAAAGTGGTAAAATTTCATTTAATATGAGATATTACATGAATAAAGCAATAATAAATCAACAAATTTGCAGTTTCTTATAAGTACTTATAAGACTTATAAGACTTTAGACTTTAAATCATATATAATTATACTGCTTACAAATCCATTGATATGATATATGTTTTAAATAAACTTAATATGTAGTTAAAGTGTTTAATTGAAGTGTATTTTATGATAATATCATAAAACATCTCCTTTCTAGAAATATTAATCATGGTAGGAGTATTAGTAATCAGTGGTTATCCTATTAAAATTGATAAACATTAATACTTTCTAGATAGATAAACAATATTTTATTTTATTTTATTTTATTTTATTTTTGCCAGTCCTGGGATTGAGCTCAGGGCCTGAGCACTGTCCTTGGACTTTCTCAAGGCTAGAGCTCTACCACTTGAGCCTCAGCACCACTTCCGGCTTTTTTTTTCTATGTATGTGGTACCGAGGAATCGAACCCGGGTCTTCATGCATGCTAGGTAAGCACTTTAACCACTAGGCCAAACTCCCGGCCCTAAACAGAATATTTTAGACTGAACACACATACATATGGATATTCAAGAGGTGTAACCTCTATGAGTAATAAAATAAAACTTGAACAGACCATTTTTAACTATTTAAACATTGTGAAAATGATCTCAATATGCTCATCAAAGAGTATAAATCTTGGGGCCAGGAGTTTGGCCTAGTGGTAGAGTTCTTGCCTAGAATACATGAAGAACTGGGTTCAAGTCCTTGGCATCACTTATATAGAAAAAAGCTGGAAATGGTGCTGTGGCTCAAGTGGTAGAGCTCTATCCTTGAGGAAAGCTCGGGGACAGTGCTCAGGCCCTGAATTCAAGCATTGGACTGACAAAAAGAATGTAAAACTCATAAAAACCTATTTAGAGGGAAATTATGTTACTTTGACAATCTATAAACTATTTTACCACTGCACACTACTACTTACAAGTAATATAAAAATAAAATTTAAGGACTCCCATCTGATCAGATTTCCATCCTTACGTTTTATATATGTCTTAGCTAAGCAGACTCTTATTGTCACCTTTTCATATTGATTTCTATTGTATTTCTTTGAATAAAGTCTTCCTAAAGTCTCTTCAATGCATTTTTGAAAGTCAGAAAATTCTCTTTTACAGAATATTTTTGCTTTCTAGAGGATATAAGTCAGAAACAATGATAAACAACCTCTAATTCATGGGACAGTCAGAATTCAGAAATAACTATCCAGTCCATCTAGTGTTAGAGTTGACAAGCACTAAAGAGTTATGAGAGCTTTATGTCCATCTTTTTTTCTCATCAGCATAATTTCTTAATTATGCTATCTTTAATATTATTTATACTGTTTCTAGGTTTTCTGTATTGGTAATCTGTATTCTCTGTTAGAATTAGGAAATTTATGTAGAAAGAACATGTTATATATAAGGTAGAGGCTGTGCTTAGGTAATCAGTGGCTACCCATCTCAACGATAGTTAAGAGATCTTCCTGGAGATTCTCTTTTGACTACTGTTATTCACAGTAACACAGATATTCCTGAGATGTTAGGCATGTGCTTCTGTGTGATGAGCCAAAAGTGATGCCATCTGGCAACAGAGTAGTACAGAAGACTCAATCTCAAATCCATTCTAATCTGGGAAGCTTCTTCCAGGCTTTACAATAAACAGCATAAAGGAAGTCTCAAGATTTCAAAGCAAGGACTTTAAGGGAGTTATAGGTACTGAAATCCCTACTCATAAGAAAAGTTTGAACATGTGGGGAATTAACTTAGGGAAAGAAAAAAGGATAGACAACAAGCCATCTTTTTTTAGTTGTTACTCATTTAACACCAAGATAAATGATAGATAAATAGGTTGGTATGAGAATTCTTCAATTGGTGAATGTAAGCACTCAGAGCTATACATTTTCCTCTGAGTACTGCCTTTGCTGTGTCCCAGGAGCTGGTATTTTGTATGCTCTTTTTTTGTTGAATACCATAAATGTTGAATTTCTGTTCTGATCTCTTCAATGACCCACTGGTGAGTCAATAATGTGTTGTTCCATCTCCATGAATTACAGAATTTTCTACTTTGGTGTTTGGTGTTGAGTTCCAATTTTATATGTTTGTGGTCTGAGAATGTGCAGGGAATAATTTGTGTTTCTGAATTCTCACAGATTTGCTTTGTGCTTTAAAATGTGCTCTGTTTTAGAGAATGTTCCCTGTGCTGCTCAAAAAAATGTATATATTGTGATGTTGCTGGGTGGGATAGGCTGCAGATGTCTGTTAGGTCTAGTTGGTCTATGCAGTTGTTCAGTTCTGAGGTTTCTCTGTTGAGGTTTCTCCTTGTTGTTCTATTTAGAGGTGACCGTGATGTTAAAGTTGCCAACAATCACTGTGTTTGAATCTATGTGTAGTTTTGGTGTAAGTACCGTTTGTTGGGGAAAAAAAAATCATCTTAAGTGAAGTAAGCCAGACCCCTTAAAACATAAGTTGCATGGTTTCCATCATTTGATACAAGTAGTACACATAAATATTGTCCTGTAAAATACTACAATAGCTCAATAGCTATGTGGATATGGCTATATAGGATGAAGAGAAGTGAAATTAACTCTAGGATATGGAAATAAGAGTTTTTATCTTCATATTTTTGTGTTTGTGGTTCTTAATCTACTGTGTAAAGTTATTTCTTTCTCTCCTCCTCCTCCTCCAACTTCCTCCTCCTCTTCTTCTTCCTCCTCCTCCTCCTCCTCCTCCTCCTCCTCCTCCTCCTCCTCCTCCTCCTCCTCCTCCTCCTCTTCTTCTTCTTCTTCTTCTTCTTCTTCTTCTTCTTCTTCTTCTTCTTCTTCTTCTTCTTCTTCTTCTTCTGTGCCTACCATGTTGTATATATATTTGTTTATTGGAAATAGGGAAGGAAGGGGGAAAAACAAAATGATTGGGAGTGGTGGGGGAAGGAAAATGGGAGAAAAACATGGGAAAGGGTATCAATGTTCAAGAAGTAATGTGCCCACTAACTGACAAATGTAACTGTAACCACTTTTGATATCACCCTGACAATAAAATACAATTGAGTTGGGCATGATGACTCACCCCTGTAATCCTAACTATTCAGGAGGTTGAGATCTGAGGATAACAGTTCGAAGCCAGTGGGGCACTAAAGAACATGAGACTCCTATCTCCAATTAATCACTAGAAAATTGGAAGTGGGTCTGTGACTCTCAGGGTAGGGCAGTATCTTTGAGCTGAATATCCCATGCCCAAAATTAAAGCCCCATGACCAACAACAAGAACAACAGCAAAAGACAATTGAAAGAAGAAAAATAGGTAGGTAATAGGTGAATATATGTTATCATTGTAGATTATAAAGATAGATGGTACGGATAGATGATTGATAAATAGATAAATAATCAGATAGACATTTGGAATCACTGTGAATTGAACCCAGAGCTTCCCACATATTAAATAAGCACTCTACTACTTCGATTGACACACATTTCACCTTGTTTTTCGTTTGTTTATAGATATGTAACACTTTTGCCTGGGCTGGCCTTGAAGTATCATCTTTTTACCTCTGCTTTGAGATAATTAGGATTATAGGCATTACCAACTAATCTCACATATGATAAATGTACATTGCTATAGCATCACACAAAGATTAACAGTTACTGAGAGCTGAATAGAAAATAGAAAACAGAAGAGTAAGTAATATGATATTTAAAAATCTAACAGTTCAATTTAAAGAAATGAAAGTCCTTTAAAAAAGAACAATCATCAGTTATGTTGCCTACTTTACTTCATAGATAGTGAAATGCTTGTTAGTTAGAAAAGAGGTAAGAAATGCCAAGTTACAAAACCTGAAATACTGCAATGTCATAGTGCAGGTTTGATGCTTACACAGGTCGTGTTGGGAATTGTTCGAAATGTTAGGCCATTTGATCAGACATTAAGTAATTCAAAATTGTTTTAATGCTCTTATTTGCATAATTGTCTCCTTTGTTTCTTCGATTTAGGCATGAGGTTCTCCTTTCTTTTGTCTATAGTAGTTTATCATTGATAGTCATTAAGTCTTTTCGGTAAGCCTACCAAGTATCTACCCCATGCCATCATGTCACTTCTACTTTCTCTCTGCAGCTTTCCTGTGCTCATTATACCTTTCACCCTGCTTTGCAATTGCTTGTTTACTCCTCTGTAAAGACTTTTCTCTCACTAATCTCATGGTTTCTGCTACAGTGCTTCACAACCAGGGGACGTGAATAAGCAGTCCTGACTGTTCAAGAGCTTTAGGTAAAATAATTACCTTTCTGTAATTACAAAAACACCCACCCAAAGTAAATGCTAAAAGACAAGGAAAATATAGTTAAGGCAAAATGTTAAAGTTATGGTAATCTTTTTCTGTCTTTATTGACTTTCAATTATCTATTTCAGTTATGGAGTACTCAGTATTTTTTTTTACAAATCATCAAGTATTATTGTTTATTCAATATAGAATATTGATAAAGCATTTTCTGTATAAGGATCTGTTTTTAAACCACTTAGAAATGAGGGTTTATATACAGATGTTAACACTTTTTTTTAGTTAGTTTACTGGGTTTGTTCTTTTCAAACAAAATAAACTTTAAAAGAGAAACATAAATACTAGCAACTTTATTGAAACTGATGAAGATTATTCCATGATCTGATATACTAGAAGTGAAATATGTCTGAAAATTATAAATGTACCATAAACATAAACTATTATATTATTATAACATATTTTAAATTAATACATTTAGTCTTTAATCTCTAAGAAGTCTTTGGAATCCTACGTAGTTTACATATGTACTTTATTTAGAAGACAACATTTTAAAAATGGGAAGTGCAAGTATTTGATAGAAATTTTGTCATTCCATACCTTCCTCCTCTTTCCCTACCTTTCTCATGAATCAAATTTTTTACCGTTTGATTTCCATTTTATGTGGACAGTGTATGGACTTACAAACAAATAAATGGTGGGAAAGAGAGATATTTTGAACCCTCATCCTTCTCTATCACTCCAACTTAGCAAATTTGCTGAAGCAATCTGTTTTTGATAGCATGTGATCTACTAGAAAAAATCTATTGTGTCTGATTCCTGGCAGTTTCTTATTTTGCCACTTTTGTTCTTATAATAGTTTACTTTTGTTCCTACAACATGTCACAAATTTAATGGCTTTAAATGGCAAAGTCTCTTATACCAGTTCTTTATCTTTTCCTCCTGGGGTTAGGATCCAAGGGTGAACAGGCTATATTCATTTCAGGAAGCTCAATAAACAGAAGCATCACCTGGCCTTTTCCAGTTTCTGGAGGCTTAATGACACTTTACCTCATTTCCAAAACCTACTAGCTCTCCCTTTGACACTGACACTTAATTTTATGCTCCTGATATCCCTGCCCATGAATAGCATCTTAGTAAAGAAGCCATGTGAGAGTGAAAAGATGGTACAGCATGCTAGGTAAAAATTATGTTTGACATCACCCAGGGAAATCCAAACATAGACCAATAACTTCAGAGGGAAGTAACAGGTAAGAGGGAATGAATTGGCCAAGAAAACTGTTGCAAAGAGAGCAGATTCTGCCTTTCTTGCCAGATAATTTTTCACATACATGCATTGGAGGTAAGCTCACGCTGAACTCACATTCGTTAAGAAAGCAGCTGCCAATGATATGGCCCTGCCACAAAATGATGCCATTGGTGATAATAGTAAAGACTGTTTAATTTCTTGTTCCATGGATTCCCTTGAAGTTCCTTTCCTTTTCGCTCATCATTTATTCATCTGATTCTGACATTTCCTCAAATCTCTCTTTCCCTCCTATGAGTCATTTCAGACATTTCCTCAAATGTTGCTCATAAATGGTTATTTACTTACGTAAGTTGTATTTGACTTTTTGTTCAGACAACTCAAACTAAAACACATGTATCATAAAGTGTATCTCCTTCACTACAATTTGACTTTAGCAGGATTTTTTTATTTGTTTTTGAATTTGAGATTAAAATGTCAAGAATTACTCTGAGAAATGGATAGGGAAACTACATGTTTCAATATAAGAAAACATATCTACAGTTAATTTTGCTGAGTAAAGCACACATTAGAATAACGATTTACCTGAAATCTATACATTAGGAGCTGACATAAGGGATTAAGCAGTGATCACTGACCAACAGTATGCTCTTACAAATGGCTTAATAAATGAATCCTGTTTCCATGATTCTGTAGAATATTTAGTTTTAACTTTTTCTTAATATTAACTCAGGATCAAAATGTCATTTAACAACAACAGTGAAATCAAAACAAAACTTGTGTTTCCGTTTGGAATGTCATTAATGTCATTCCTAGAAGACTTTTGTACAAGAACAAAAAGTATATGCTCTATAAACTGTGATAAATTACTAAGGTTCTTAGTATAAAAGCAATGATTCTTATTCTCTCTTCCTCTCCTCCCTCTCTTTTCTTTTTTCCCTTTCTTCAACACACACTCATTCATCTTCTTTACACTTTTCTTCTTTCCTTCCTCCCTCTAAAAAAACACACACATATAACACAATCACATATAAACACTACACTTAACACACATATTAGGCAGTACTTTAAAATCATTAAATAATGATTTTCATTATTTAATGATATGTATTAGTACATAATATTAGTACATATTTGGATGATTAAAGAATGAAAATTAACAGATAAATAATTCATCTGGGTAAACATGAAGGACCCTAATACCTGAATATTTAATAAATAAAATAAAGATTTTTCTCTCTGCCTATGCAAAAAGTTTAATTATCATTTCTTATGAACTAAATTTGCAATTTTTATTGTGGAGAAAATAAACACAAGATTCATGTATGTGGTATTTGCTATGTTCCCTTTTAAAATAATGTATTTTGTGCAAGTTATAAGTAAAGGCTGCACAGTCTTTTCTCAGCTCTGTGATTAGAACAAACATGAGCTATGTATAGCATTTTATGAGTTCATATTATAATCAATCCAATCCAATTAGATTTTGTAAACAAATTAGCCCTAAAATTGGTGAAATTTATCATGGACTCCAATAAATCTTCATGCATTATTTGCTCTGCTCTCTTTAAACATGTGCTAGTATGTCCGTTTCAGGCATGCACATAAGGATTAGCCTTTCCAATCATATTGAAGGCCAGATTGCTTAACTACAGCACACAGTGTCATGCTACAGATAATCCATGCCCTTGATTAATGTTCTTATAATCAATTGCTGTCTGGAAGTGACTCCCTCCCATCACACTCTTCACAAAAAGAGCAGCTGGTATTTAAAAGGTTATGGCAAGAGAGCACTTCAGAGGTCAAATGGAACATCGATCATGCAGGCAGAAAAATTGCCTTTTCTCTTCTTCTTTCTTCTTATCGTAATAATCCATGAGGGAGTAGAGTGTATGAGTTATAGTTTGATCTATAGTTCAAGCACTAAGATATTTTGTTGTTTCAAATTTCTATGTTTTTTGGGTAATGAACCTGGAAATTGAATTCTTTGTGTTCCTATAAAAATTGTACCAAGATGAGCCTCAAACAAATAATTCTTAGACTCAAGAAGATATTTTCAAAAATGTTTAGTGGAACCACAGATTTCCATCTTAATGAAAACTTTTATAGACAGTATCTTTTCGATCAATTTTTACAGTGCTAATGGCTTTATTTTAGAAAGTTACACTGAATTTTCTTTTTTATGAGCAGTTGTGTGTCATGCATTATAGATAGATTTTCTTTCCCTTTCTTACTGTTCTTTATCACAATAGTGACAGTCTACATATATTTCAAATGGATCAATTTCATTTTAATTGGTATGCCTAGTTCTAATTAGAATCAGAATAAGGAGTTTGCATTTCCAAGAAGAATGCAAACACTGAAAAACAGTGAGGACTCCATATCACATTTTAATATCGGAAATGTTTCTGTTAGATAAATTAGCATTTTAAGATACGTAGATACACAAGATTGTACCATGAATAGAACAGATCTACATAATACAATGATAATAAAGATGTTTCTTAAATAAATAATCTGGTAATTATTGGCATCTTGATAATTATTATATGCTTATTACATTTGTGTTTTCAACTGATCAAGGTACTGTTAGTTTCAATACCAGGTCAACCCAGAATCATGTACTGCATAGGTAATCTGTACAAATGTACTGATTATAAGATTTAAGTATTTGTACTTTGTTACAAGTTGTTTATGTATTGTTAGAAAAAAACAATATGTATACTAAAAGTAAAGTGACATTATTTGCCATTATATAATTGGTTAATTGTCAAATGAATGACTCTTCCTATAGCATTTTTTTTTTTTATCATAGGGCTTGAACTCTGGGTCTGGGAGTGGTCCCTAAGCTCTTCAGCTCACAGCTACTACCTTACCCTTCAGCCACAGTGCCACATCTGGGTCTGGTTTTCTAGTGGCTAACTGGAGATTAGTTCTTTAGTGCCAAGTCTGTCTTTGAACTGTGATCCTCAGATCTCAGCCTCCTGAGTAGCCAGGATTGAAGGCATAATCTACCACGCCTGGCAATATAATATAATTTTGATGCCAAAAAAGTGTTATTTTAGCCTACTAGACTGACCAATAAATATTTTTTTCTTTTCATATATTTTATTGTAATTAATAGGAGTTACATTATATTTGCTAGATAGAAGATGAATTACTTCACAAACATTGATACCCTTTCACATGTTTTGGTCCCCATTTCCCTCCCCCGACCCCCAACTCTCATCTTATTTTTCCCCCTTCCCTATCTTAATATTTTAAATTTTTGAACAAAAGATTAAAACAATAAACAGGACTATAGAAATAGACCTAAGCAGGAAAAGGATTGTAGAAAAAGAAAGATACAAAAGCAGGTTATCACTACAATTTTTGGTCCATTGTTACTGGAGTGCTCATTTCCCAAATAACTATAGTGATCCAGATGGGAGAGGAACCTAAGTGTGAGGGGAAAAAAAGAAAAGTTTTGCTTGAACTTTGTAAAACTTAAAGAAAATTGATCAATAATTTTGTATCATAAAACTATACACTATGCCTTCTTTGTAATATATAATCTCTCCATAGGAATTTATAAACTTACCTTTTGCAGACATATGTGGCTTTTAGCAGTGTCTCAACATGAGCATCAATTCATTTGAAACATATTAAAACTGATTTCTTATATGCTACTATAAGGCCATTTGAATCTAATTTTAATGAAAGCGAAACCTAAATAATAGGACTGAAGAACCTCAGAAAATAAAGGCTTATATCATGCATTAAGAGAAAGGGCAGGCACAATCAACAAAGTGTGCATGAGAGAGTGATTATGAGACTTGAAAGGCATTGAGTGATTACTCTGCAACTGACCTGATGAGAATTTTTTTCCAGGAATTTTAAACTCCTGTGTGAACTAAGATATATTATAGATGTTGAGCAATATAAAATAAGATAAAAGGAACATATGACACTGACCCAGAAATCCTGTGGGAAAAGGCTGATACAGGGGCTAATCCTGGAGAGAAGTGTGAACTTCAAAAGTGTTATTTGGTCAAATATTAATATTTCAATCTTTTTACCCTACACAGGTATTCTGGAGACAGAGAAGAAGCCTTCCTTCTCACTTGCTGCATATCATTCCATTTAGATTTGGAAACTCTGTGTGTGTGTGTGTGTGTGTGTGTGTGTGTGTGTGTGTGTGTGTGTAAAAAGAATTTAGCTTATGTATGCCAATGCAAAATGTGAATAAAAGTAGAAATAAAGAATCCAGATACAATCTGATTAAAAACAATAAATAAAAAATATATTCTTATTTCCTGATCTTTTCTGATAACCTTTAGTTTTCTCTGCAAATACTAGGTAACATGAAAAAATATCAATAAACCCAGCCATAATGAAGGCACAAAAACTTTTGATCTATACAATGGAGAAAGTCAGGGCTGTTGCTCAACTCATGCCCATTTCCCTAAGGGTCGTTTTTGAGCTGCCACCGTTGTCTTTGGGAAACTGCTTTCCCCCCGATCTTTTACTCCATTCTGAGACAGAAATGGAAGATGCTCCATTTTGACGAGATATTTATTTGGTCCTGATGATTTTTTTTTGAATGTTTGGAGTGTGATTGCGTCTGAATACAGTGAACTCTTACTCATCATTACTTAAGAAAGAATATCTTCTCCATTCCTGTAGAACTTATGGTTCAATTAGGCCACTAAATTTGGATATCCCAATTGCTCTTTTAGAAAATCATTATGGTTGCTTTGAAGGCAAATATTATGTATTAGACAAATACATAGGTTTTGGGTCTGACAATGCTTTATAGCTTTCTGTGAATAAATTTGGTTACGACTTTGACAAAAATTGTTTCAGTAACTGCATCTGCAGATGTAGGTGGGAAACAGCAATAAAGCAAACTTACCTCATGCCTCAAACTCCTTTTTCTCCTAAAATGCAATCCCTCTCTCTCCAGTGTCAGAGCACTTCTGGCTCTTAATATTTTCTATGATTTGCAATGTACATTTTAAATGGAACATTCCACAAAAGTTGTTAGGGCCAGAAATTTGGCCTAGTGGTAGAATGCTTGCCTAATATGCATGAAGACCTATGTTTGATTCCTTGGTACCACATACATAGAAAAAGCCAAATGTAGTGCTGTGGTTCAAGTGGTATAGTTCTAGCCTTGGAAAACCCACCGCCAGTGCTCTGATCCTGAGTTCAAACCCCAGGACTGACAAAGAAAAAAAACATAAAGAAAAGTTGTTAAATTCTAACATGCTTTTCTGTCATTTGATTCAAATGAGAAATTTAATACGTTACTGAACATAAATATAAATGAGGACATAAATATAAGCCTTAGCATCAGCCATGCACATATCAGATTACTGTACCATTGATTTTTTTCATATGTATCAGCAATTATCAATACTGCAAAAAATACCATAATTAGAAGAAAAAACTGTTCTAGGTTTACCTATAAGCCAACAGATCGCTAGTAAAAAACATACGTGAACACAATTCAGTCAATTTTAGAGCAGAGAGCAATGAAGATGAGCTTAGCTTTTTTTTTTTCTTGCAGTCACAATGAATTCATTGTTAATTAATAAGCATGAATCAATTGTGTGCCTTTTATATATGAAAGTATTCCTGGAAGTAAACATGGAAACAACCCATAATTCAAACATTTAAGTATAAAATTAAAATTTCCTCTATTGCTCCTTAATTTGATATAGAATTTAAAAGAATACAATCTGTGAGAGTGTCTATTTTTAATGACTGAAAAATCATTATAGTTCTTGAAACCCAAATGAACTACAAAACTAGAGAACATAAGCAATCCATCTAGCCAGAAATTGCACAGTTGTAGAGAGAATACCAACTCTTGTGCCCCCCCCCGTAGTGAGGGTCATGGTGTTTCTGCACATTGCTCCTTTAATTAGAATAAACAAAATAGACAGGAAGATCTGGAGATGTATCTCCCAGGAACAAAGAGCATTAAGTACACCAGTGAGTTCCATGAAAGAATTAGAGCAATAATGCTTAAGGGAGAATCTGGTATCCAAAGGATGAAAATTTTCATCCATTGGCATGCATGAAGACAAAAGAATTAAAAGAGAGAAAATTAAAATATTTTTGAGTATTACCTTTATATTATTCTTCTTTCATTTACTCTTCCACAATGAACATAAATGTTTAAGTGGTGAGTAAAAGAGAATATATTCATAAAGAGTTAATGATAGTCTTGTTCATATTGTTTTTCAAGTTTTCTTTAATCTTACTGAGGGATAAAAATAGCATTGGTTAAGGTGGTGTCATATGTCCAATGTCTGTAACAGTAAAAGTTATATTCTAGTCACAGAGTATTCAATATTGATGTTCATGTTACATATCTGTATACACATGGATAGAGATTTCATTTTTGCAACACTAAAATTATATAACATGTAGATATGCATATATTCATACAGCATATTTTTAAAAGGACTGCAGTCAAGTAAAGTCATATGTCTATTTTCTCAAAAAATTGTAAGATAACTTTTGTGTGTATGAGGTTAGGGCACCAAATGCATGCTTGCAGTAAATATGCAGAATGAAATTCATTATTATCAAATACAATTATTTTGCCAAATGTTAGATTTTGGAGTTTATTCCTCCTATTAATCACTAACTTGTATCTCTTGATCAACATTTGTTATCTCTTAACCAACATCACCATATTCTCCTACCCTTATATTTCTGGAAATTATGCTTTAATTCTCTTCTCATGCATTTCCTTCTTTGCAGAGTTCACGCATAATTTAGTTGATATAGAAATATTCTTTGAATGTTAACTCAGCATAATGTTGTCTAGGCTTATTCCTATTGTAATAAATGACAACCTAGCCAGATGTTTCTAGTAAATTCAGTGATATAGAGATTTTTCAATTCATTTTTTTGCATTTATTGTCAAATTTTTACTTTACCTTGACTATTTAATTTAATTCCAGAATTAATTTATGCAGCTATCTCTAGATGGTTGTAGTTTCACTGACTTGAGTACACACTGAGATAATTTGTTACATTACGGTTTGAACTGTCAGAGAAATCCATCTACAACTTTCCATAATGATTGTACCAGTTTTCATTATCAACTCCAAAACACAATAGACACTGAGATTATTTCCAGTTTAGTATTCATCATCCTGATGTAACCATTTGCATACATGCAGTTTTTAAAAATACATATTTAATCTAATTTTATTGAAAAGATTATATACAGAGGGGTTACAGTAACATATAATGTAATGGGAACTTTGTACATTGTTACCTCTTCCCTCATTTTTCTCCACTTTCCATCCTCCATCCCCCTTCCCACCCTCTTCCCATTAAGCTGCAATGTGCTTCCAACACATTGTCTTATAATTGTTGTAATGGTTTTCCCCTTGTCCTTGTCTCACAATTTTGTTGTTTCCCTTCCTTCCCCAATTCAGATAACAAGATATAGGGTACCAAAATAAAGAGACAACAGGGGATAGACCAAAGGTGAAAATTTAAAAAAAAAATGAAAAAGAGATAACTTCACACAGTACATTTAAACAAAAACCTCTTGATTAAACATTTGCACATCATTGCTTTGTGTAGATATCTAGGACTAACAATAGAAAAATATTTTTAAAAAAGCTATCTAGGACTAGAATTGCTGATTCAGATAATGTTTACTTTTTGAAAAAAAACTGATAAACCATCGTCTAATTCTTAATATTCCTACAAGAAATGGCTCAGCCTTTCATTTTCTGTACATTTGTTAGCATCATATTGCCATTCTTTTGATTTATAACCATTGTATTATACATAGTTTATCATATTTTTTATACTAGCTTACATTTCCCTAATGACTTATTATGTTTTTGTATATAGCTACTAGCCATCTCTAAATTTTCCTTTTTGGGCTGTTAATCTATACTTTTGTCCGATTTCATTGAGAATTTTTTTCAACATTGTTGATACAATTTCATTACAAGACACATATTTAGGAATATTTTCTTTTATTTAGAACAATGATTTCCTTTGAATAGCAGGAATCTTTTTTTATTTTTAATAATTTTTTATTGTAATTAGTAAAAGGGTTACATGATATTTGCCAGATAGAAGGTGCATTAATTCACATACATTGATACCCTTTCACATGTCTTGGTACCATTTCCCTCCCCCCCCCACACCCCCCACCTGTCTTGGTTTTCCCCCCTTCCCTATCAAATTTCAAATATCCAAATACAAATAAATTCAATATATCAGATAACAAAGTGAGATACTATACCAATATGAGATAACCAAGGGACAGCAAAGGAGATGAGAGACAACATAGTACATTAAGGACAACAATCATTCATTGTATGGCTTTTGTTTCACTATCCTGGAGGTCCTTTCAATTAGCTTCACATTATATGGCCTTATGTATCAAGATTTTGCTCTATTGCAAATCTCTGCTAGTAGAGCCCAAGGTTTCTACTGATTATGACGAATGAGGGAAACCATTGAGCCTAAGTTCCTTTGAGTTTGGCTTACTTCACTTAATATGATTTTTTCTAAGTCTTTCCATTTCCTAACAAATGGAGTGATGTCATTTTTTCTGACAGCAGCATAGAATTCCATTGTGTACAAATACCACAACTTGTTGATCCACTCATCAACTGAGGGACATCTAGGTTGGTTCCATATCTTTGCTATGGTGAAATTTCACTGAAAGCAAAGTCTAAATGTAACTGTGTTTCTGTTTTTTTATTATTATTTGTTTATTGTTGTTGTTGTGGTCCTGTTGTGGTCATGTCTTGGTGCTCATCCTTATCTTTTTGTTTCAAGGCTAGTGCTCTACCATTTAAGTCACATTTCTACTTCCTGTGTTTTTTTTTTAACAAAAATTATTTATTTTTGTGTATGTGGTATCAAGGAGTAGAACCCAGGGTTTTGTGCATGCTAGGCAAACACTCTATCACAAAATCAGTTCCCAGCCTTACTTCTGGCATTTTTATAGTTAATTGTAGATGCAATTCTCACTGTCTTTCCTGTAGACTGGCTTTGAGTTGCATTCCTTGAATCTAAGTTTCTGAAAACTGGGGTTATAGGCATGAGTTACTAGTGCCTTGTTTATACTTTACTATTTTTAATCATAGAACTATTAAACTCTGCTGGTGGTTGTAATAATGAATAATAGTTAATAGTTGAGTTTCCTAGACATATCATTTATAAAGTCATGAGGCATTATAATAATTGTATTTTTAAACAACATGTCTTAAAGGAATCCTATTTCTGTAAATCGTTAATATTTTGTAATTCTAAGTTAGAATTTTATTGTCTCTTAATAAGTCCACTTTTGTAAACTGAAAAAATTACAGTGACATTTCCCGTATATATGCTACATTGTGGCACAGCTATGTGATTATTTTAGAATGCCATTGTGGCTAGTTTCTCACAACATTTAAAATAATGGTTTTATATAACTGTACTTTCAGATTTTCTGCAAATATTTCAAATCTTTAAGAAAAGTTAGTAATTCCATTAAAATCAATCTAACTGATCAATCACCCTAACTGAGAGCAACAAGTATCTTAATTTTTATAAAGTTAGTCCCATTCACCTCTTAGCCAGGGAATTGTTTCTGAAATTTGGTTTGCTTTAGAGTACTGTACCCTCTATAAGACAGAGAGTAAGAAAAGCATGGTGACACCAAGAGACAAATAATCTGCGATGGGTAGAGAATAGTAGGAAGTGTTCAAGCTCAAAAGATGAATTCATATTGATCAAATGTAAGTAATATTATAAACATTTTGTGTTCTACTTTGAATTTAAGCAACATCCGTTACATTTTTCTTAGTTGTGTAAATGTTATAGTTTGCTATATTAATAATTTTCTTTTTTGTACTACATGTTGAGTCCAGGGTGAAATTGCAAATTTAGGATTCCATAAAGGAACAAAACAGTCAAAGATGATTCTGAAGTTCACATTTTGATGTATAGGATGTATAAGAAATAGAATAATACTGAGTGTGACCTAATGATTTTCTTTCTAAAAAGGATCTTCTTGACAAATAGACACGTTTCTTTATTCTCTGAAAATTCGCTTATCTTTAATGAGCAAGAGAAAATGCGAGGACTTCCAAGCTGAATTCTTCCCTGCCCTGGTCCCAGGCATATTGCATTTCTACATGTTAACCTTACCCAGAAGCTGCTGTGGATACTGCCAAGACACTAAAGTGAATGAGTGACTTTGTAGAAACTTGATATTGAGAAGTTTTGGAACTTAGGCTGACCAGGAGTCCAAGAACCAATGTGGGAGGGACCTGTGACACAAAACAGTCTCATTTCAAGACCACAGACAGAATTAAAGGCTCTGGGCCCACTCCACAGGTCATGTACTAATTTGTTGTATGACTCGTATACCGTACACATACATATTGGTTTACTTGAAATATGGAAGGGAGGGGGAAACAGGATTACTAGGAGGGGGAGAGGGAAGGAAAAGGGGGACAAAAACATGAAAAGGGGTATCAGATTTTGAGAAATAATGTACCCACCACCTGAGGAATGTAATTGTAACCCCTATATACATTATCTAGACAATAAAATGCAATTAAAAAAAGAAAATCGCTGGGGCCGGGAGTTTGGCCTAGTGGTAGAGTGCTTGCCTAGCATGCATGAAGACCCGGGTTTGATTCCTCGGTACCACATACTTAGAAAAGGCCGGAAGTGGTGCTAAGCTCAAGTGGTAGAGCTCTAGCCTTGAGAAAAATTCAAGGACAGTGCTCAGGCCCTGAGCTTAAGCCCAGAACTGGCAAAAAGAAAAAAAAAAAAAGAAAATCTCACACACACACACACACACACACACACACACACACACACACACACACACACACACACACACACACAGCAAAGCTCTCTGTGTCTGAGTTTCCATAGGTTGGTCTCAATTTTTTCCAACTAGACCTTCTAATATCTTTGTATTTCTTTTCTTTTCATCTTTTCAGAAGAGTAGATTTTTTCACTCTACAATTTGCTCACGTTATGCTTCAGGCTATACCATAGTTAGTTTTCCTTTACAAACTTTTACTTTCCATGCTCACTAGGATTAACATTTGGAAAGTAGACAGAAGTAAGGGAAAAGAAAAAGACCTTGCAATTTGAGCCATTCTCTATAGTAATGGGTTCCATGCTATAAAGCAAATGAGTTAACTGCATCCATAGGAACACTTGAATTTAATTTAATTGGACTGTGAACAGAGAGACCATGTCTGAAGGCATCAAATCACACCTGGAGATTAAAAAAAAAAGTGTAATGTTTCTCATTAAGTTAAATTAGGAAAGGTCCGTTTTAAGAATGAATTTGTGATGCTTCAGTAAGATGACTTAATTTTTAAAAAATGGTCTTAAATCTCAAATATTCATGCTCAATTTTCTACTCACTGTTTTAAATTGATATGACTGTACACACACACTCACACACATATACATAGATTATAGTTATATATAGAGTTCGTGTATGTATACATGCATACACAAGCATATATACACACATACACACACACACACACACACACACATATATATATATATGGAGAGAGAGAAAGAGTGAGAGAGACAGAGAGTGAAAGAGAGAGAGAGAGAGAGAGAGAGAGAGAGAGAGAGAGAGAGAGAGAGAGAGAGAGGGAGAGAGGGAGAGAGGGAGAGAGAGAAGAGACACACACACACATACAGAGTAAAGGTCAGTTCAAAAACAAAAAGAAATTTAGTATGCAAACTATTGACCTTTGATAGAGTTGTTTTGTTCTCTTTCTCTGAGAAGACCAAATTATTTGGAACACCCTCTAATTTAAGCAAAGAAAACACATTGACATACTCTCAAATTGCTATTAAGTAATCTCCAGTTCAAAGGATGAGTTTTTGTTTACAGCAATGATTTTTATTAGAAGCATATAACAGGATCATCTGCCTCTAGATCTAATTTGTTACTTCAGTGTATAACTTATGAAAACACATGACAAACTCTATAGAGCACAATAAATTTAAAATCTGACTTTACGCAGAGAAGTTAAAATCAGACTTCCAAGACTTAATAGGGAATATTTTGTTTTAAATTCTATTACCTGAATTTAAATTATATATACACACATATGTAGGCATATATGCCTATATACACACATATATACATATATATCTATACAAATATGTACATATATATATGTATTTCTATATCATTGTTCATCTTTCCTCAGAGTTGCAAATAATCTCTAAACTAGTGACTGTTTATATACCATAGTGAAGCTGGCATTGAACATTGAAAGATGTAGATGCCAACATCTCCCTTTGCACAAAGCTTAACATGTGATTTCTATACTAAGCTTTAGGCTACCATATTACATGTATTTGTAATACATGCCTAAAATATATTCATGATTGTCCATTTTCAGGCATTGTAGTGAACAATTATAATCTTAGATAATCAGGAGGCCAAGATGGGAAATATTACAGTTTGAATATATATTACTACAAAAATCTTATTGGGTACAGTTGCAGGTGCCAATAAACAAAAGTATGCTGGAGTATAAATATGATGATTTTGGTTTAGGCTGAAGTAGTTGTGAGACTTTTAAAAATAAAAGAGGCAAAGAGGCCTGGGGCTAGGCCACAAGTAGCAAAGCATCTGTCTACAAATTTTAAGGTCCTTTTAGTACTGCCTTTTAGTACTGTCTCATTAAATTTACCCTGCTTTATTCCATTTGGAGTTGCTTCTGGTACAGGGAAAAAGATAAGAATCCAACTGTAGTTTTCTACATGTGTTTAGCCAGTTATGCCAGAAACATTTGTTAACAATACTGTCTTTCTTTCAGCCAGTATTTTAGGCTCCTGTATCAAAGATTAGGTGGCCATAGGGTCTGTGGATTGATTTCTGGATCTTCAGTTCTATTCTATTAGTTCTCAGGCCTTTTCTTGTACCAGGACCAAGCTTTTTAGTAGAATCTGAAGTTTGGTATTGATATTCCTCCAGTGTTGTTCTTTCTGCTAAGGATCGTACTTGCTATTCAGGGTCTTTTATTATTCCATATGGATTTTTGGATTGCTATTTCATTAAGTATGGCATTGGTTTATTGCTAGTTATTGCTTTGAATTTGTAGATAGCCTTTGGAAGGATTGTCATTTTCACAATATTAATTCTTCCACTCCAGGAATATGGGGGTTATTCCACTTCCTTAGATTTGTTTTTATTTCCTTTCTCAAGTTTTTAAGCTTTTCGTTATAGAGGTTTTTTACTTTATTCATTAATTCCTAAATATTTTATTTGCTACAAGGCTATTGCAAAAGTAGTTGCTTTCCTTATTTCAGTCTTGCTCTTCTCATTGTTGGTATACAGGAAATCCATTGATTTTTGAGGGTTAATTTTATCCTCTGCTGATTTACCATAGTTTTGTGTTAGTTCAAGTAGCTTGGGAGTGGCGTTCATAGAGTTCTTTACATCATGTCATCTTCAAAGAGGGACAGTTTTATTTCATCTTTCCCTATTTGGATTCCCTTTATGTTTTTGTCTTGCTTTAATTGCTCTAGCTAGGAATTCTAATACTATGTTTAAGAGGAGGGGAGAGAGTGGACATCCTTGTCTCATTCTTGACTTTATCTTTTTGTCATTAAGGATAATGCTTTTCTCATGTTGTTACCGTATCTGTCTTTGGCACTTGGTATATTGTATATACATTTATTTGTGTATTTGAAAATGGAAAGTTAAGGGGAAAAAGATGAGTGGGAGGGTGGAGAGGGAGGAAAAGTGGGAGAAAAACATGGGAAGAGGTATCAATGTTCAAGAAGTAATATATCCACTACCTGACAAATGTAATTGCAGCCCCTATATACATCATCCCAACAATAAAATAAATAAATACATAAATAAATAAAATAAATGTACCCTGCTTCTAGTAAGTCTACTACTTTTGGCAATGTTTAATGAAAAAAATAATTTGTCAGGGAGGAAGTAGCTATCTTCAGAACGCTTGGCCTGTGCTTTTTGCCATTGTTTCCCCTGGAAGTAAATGATCCATGCTAAAATAATGGTCCATGTCCTTATTTTCTGTTTCTCCCATCAATTTTCTAGGTACTGTTACAAAATTTTGCTATAAAATATAAATTTAATTTGATATGATATTACATATTCTTGTTATTGTAACCATATGACTTGATGAGAAATATATTACTAATTCTTCAACTATTCAAGTAGAATAAAGTTGGACCCACATGGAGTTCAAGGGAATATATTTCAGAAATAAGACAATAAGTATTCTTAATGGGCAGATTAAATTCATACAGAAACACTGGTTGTGCATTGAGTTATCTTTGCTTCTTGCTAGTTTAAAGAAATGCTTTGAAAGTGAAGTAAGCCAGACTCAAAGGAACATAGGCTCAATGGTTTCCCTCATTTGCCATAATCAGTAGAAACCTTGGGCTCTCCTTGCAGAGATATACAATAGAACAAAACGGATAAACATAGGCCATATAGTATGACATGAAATGAAAGGACCTACAAGATATAGAAACAAAAGCCTTATAATGAGTGACTGTTTTCTTAAGTACTATGTTATCTCTCATCTCTTTTGCTGTCCCTTGGTTATCTCATATTGTTACAGTATTTCACCTTGTTATCTGATATATTGTGTATATGCTTATTTGTTTATTTGTAATAGGATAGGGAAGGAGGGGAAATAAGATGAAGGGTGGGGGTGGGGGGAGGGAAATGGGGACCAAGACATGAGAAAGGGTAGCACTGTATGTGAAGTAATGTACCTTCTATCTGTTGAATATAATGTAACCCTTCTATTAATTACAATAAAAATATATGAAAAAATAAAATAAAAAAAGAAATGCTTTGATGTATTTGGCATACTTGATCAGTGACTTTCAAATCACAGTTGTAATTTAACTGATATGTTTTGTCTTAACCTCTTCTATCTCTTTGCCTTTTTGTTTCTTTCTCCTAACACACACACACACACACACACACACACATACACTCATACATACAAAAAACATACATGCACACATTTGCACACACATGCACACACCACTTCATGCTATCATATTACATTGCCCACTTGAAAAGATAAATGGATAAGTTACTAACATAATTATAAATACTCACTGGCACAATGAACAAAATTAAAAAACGTGTACACAGAAGCAAGGTAGTATAAAAGATCCATAATTAGTAACTATTAATCTATAATAAAACAAAAAGAGACTGCTGAAATAATTGACACAAGCCACACAGTGATGGTTTATGATAAGGATGACTGAGAAGGCAGCAACATCACTTAAATTTCCCCACTGGCAAAAAAAAAAAAAAAGCTGAGCAAAAACAAAATGAATCTTTGGCCCAGACTTCAGCAATCATATTTACAGAGGTGTGGTGAAAGTGCAAGGTTTATGAATCCATTGATAATTCTTCTTTAATCCCTAGTTTTATGGCTAAATACATATATATTAATGTCTCATTCGATAAAATTTAGAAAGTGTATTCAAATCACATTCATTTTATTTAAAACAAACTTTAAGAGTATTCTTGGGCATGGATATGAATTGAAAAAAATAGTATTTATTTGGAAGTAGAATTAATATTTATTTATGCTCTGTTTGGCTTCATCTTTACAATATATATTTGCATATACAAATGTATACATGTATGCATACATTTATGTATATTTATATTTGCAAATATATATGTATCTCAGGATATCTGTTTTATGTAGTTTGGGAATATTATTTTAATATTCTATTGATAGAGTACACACTTCTCACCTTTGTTAGAAAAAAATAGAATATTCTCATAGTGTTCGTACAGAACATAGAGTTATACAGGGTCACAGATTGCACATTGCTAACAAAAGCTCCTATAGCTGAACTCATGATCACTGGAATATTTTTGTTATTTCCTTCCTACACAGGCATGCATAATTGTCTTCTAAGAAAATACAAGCCACTTCTGAGTTATATTTAATTTATGATTTTCTAATTTGAATATGAAATTAACATATCATGAAAATGTGAGATGTGTTATCATTGTTTTTTATATTAGTTCTTTTTTTTAACTAAGAAATGACTACTAGGAATTATCAGATGAGATAGATGTGATTTAGTGGCAGTACTCAGATCCTACGTGTGTTTCTGTCAACCCCTGTTACACAGAAAACACAGATGTAGGAACTCAGTCACTATGGGCTCAGGAATAAAGGCAAAAGTGGCCTGCCTAAGGTGGAACAGTACTTTGTTTGAATGCATGAAGCCTAGACTTCAAACCTCAATACTTCCAAAAGAGCAATCAGTGTCAGACTGACAAAAAAATGTTCAATGCAACTGTTTTCTGATGTTCTAATTTACCATTATGGAAAACTGCATTTCAATAATGTGAATATTTTCTACCTCTTACTTTCTCATTATATGTAAACGTTAAAACAGTTTTAAAACAATTATCCCTTTTTTAAATGAGCAGATGACTTGAAAGGAAACCATAAATTAGAAATTCCATCCTTTACTCAAAAAGCAAATGAAATGTTGATGTGCACCTGGGCTGAAGGCGTGGCAGTGAGGATGGAGCACTTGCCTAGCAAATTCAACACCCTGACTTCTAACTCATGTACCACTAAAACTTTACTCAATTTTAATGATTTTTAGTAAGTGATAATTCAAAAACCCAATAACAAATGCCCACTAGAATGACTATGATTAAAAAGACAGAACATGGCTTGTGTTAGTGCTATTGTGGTAGGGTTAGATTTCTCAGTTACTGATGGTTACTAGGAGATCTAAAATGATACAGTATTGGAAAGATATTCAGTGTTCCATAAGAATTAACCATTTGCTACCTATATAATTAAATCATTACATTCTGAGGTATTTACTCTGTGCATATGACTTTGTATTTTGTTACAGCAATTACAAATTTATGGATTAGCATTCAGCCTCTCTCTCATATCTCAGTCTCTTTCCCTGGTACCCAACCAATCCACAGACAATTCAACAACTGTGGTAAAATTAGTAATTAATGTACAGTATTTATAAATAAAAGAAGATATTTGAATAACTTGTTCCAAGTCTTCAAATAGAGACAGTAGAAAAATATAAGATAGAGATCTAATGCTTTCCCTTTTTATATGTAATAAGTTTGACACTTATTTACGTATTTTAATTTATATATTTTTCTTAATCAGGACATTGTGTTAATTTTTTCTTTTCTTTTCTTTTCTTTTTTTTGCCAGTTCTGGGGCCCTAACTCAGGGCCTACACACTGTCTTTAGGCTTTCTCAAGGTTAAGCTCTAACACTTGAGCCACAGCACCATTTTTGGCTTTTTTTCTATGTATGTGGTATCAAGGAATGGAACCCAGGTCTTCATGCATGCTAGGCAAGCACTCTACCACTATGCCAAACCTCTGGCCCCTGATTTTCATGTTTTTGAATGTGATGTGTTTGACATTACACATTTGCTCATTTGTAACCTTAGTTTTCATACATATTGATAAGTGTAACATCAGTGTAAGTTAACAAATAGCCTTGTTGCATAATATATAACTGGACTGGTCTATAACATAACATAACTGGACTGGTCTATATAACCCCAGTTTTATTCTTTTCTCTCAAATGAATGGGGCTAAATGTTTTTCCAGTGAAGAAGGAAGTACAGAAACAAGAATAAATTGGGAGAGGATGATACTTAGAGTAGACTTCATCTTGGAAGCAGACAAGATTCTTTTTGATGAATATTGAAGACCATTTTCAATTTATATATCAACATGAATGCAGGCAATTTCATTTAATGTCCTCCTATCACAAGTGCATGCTTTTTAGTCTAAGAGGAATATCTGTAGGAATATCAACTGAGCTGTGTACATCATCAGCCCTGGAGAGGAAGTCAAATTGATTTATAAAGAGTTTTTCTTCAAATTAAATATGCAATAGCAATCTGTCAATGTCTGTGGTACCCATGTTAGCTAATCTTAATATGATGTTATACATGGATAGAAAAAGAATTCACAATGAATGTTGCCAAAACATCAGAGCAGGAAATTCATAGGAAAAAAACCTCTATACAGATTTATAAAAAATATTTTGAATGATATAGTAGCCTAAAATATGCATATAAGATCACAAATAATCATCCTTCCATACTTTTATTTCATACTCAATTCTAAATGTAAAAAATATTATTGGAATTGGAAATGTTTTGTTTTTCAATATTTTTATTGCAGTTTAGGAGACCAAAATGAGATGTAAGAGACTCCTATCTCTATCTTCTAAGTAAATTGAATTGTTAGTGTGTATTCCACATCCATCCTGAGCTTGATATTTTAAGAGGTTAAGATGTAATTTAAGTGAATATTTTTCTTAAACTATTGGTGATAGTCAAGAGAAATGTGATACAGTGCATGAGAAATTATCTTTGAGTTCAAAATACTTAGATACATTTATCAGCATAATTTTGCCTAAATTTTATGTCCTATAAATTTTATAGGTCATGGGCTTAGACTAAAACTGGCCATGTTCTTTAAAGAAAAAGATGTTTCTAGGATATAAAAACAAAAGCCATATAATGAGTGATTGTTGTCCTTAATGTACTATGTTATCTCTCATCTCTTTTCCTGTCCCTTGGTTATCTCGTATTGTTGCAGTATTTCACTTTGTTATCTGATATATTAGATAAATGCATATTTGGTTATTTGAAATTGGATAGGGAAGGGGGGAAAACAAAATGAGGGGTGGGGGTATGGGGGAGGGAAATGGGGATCAAGACATGAGAAAGGATATCAATGTATGTAAAGTAATGCACCTTCTATCTGGTGAATATAATGTAACCCCTCTATTAATTACAATAAAAATATATGAAAAAAAGAAAAAGATGCTTCATTATAAGTAAAGCATGCGGGCAAGCACATAAGTTTATTTGAATCTGGGAAGGGAAGGACAAAAAACAAGATGATGACTCATATTCATATTCACAAGAAATGAACTCTACAACATGGAAATGGATGGGGGGAGGGAATGTGGGAGAAAAACATGGAAAGAGATACCAATGTTAAAGAAGTAGTGTACTTATTACCTTATGAGTGTAATTGTAACTCTTCTATACATCAATCTGATAATAAAATAAAATTTAAAAAAAGAGCTGGGTGTGGTGGCTCACGTCTGTAATTCTAGCTACTCAGGAGGATCTGAGGATCATAGTTCAAAGCCACCCCGAGCACAAAAGGACCTGAGACTCCTACCTCTAATTAGCCTCCAGAAAACAGGAAGTAGGGATTGGTTCAAGGGTAGAGTGATAGTTTTGAGCTGAAGAGCTCAGGGACAGCGCCCAGGCTGAGGTCAAGCCCTATGACCCACAATTTTTTTAAAAAACGTTATTAAAAACATTTATGCTGTGCACATAAAGTGAGGTAAACATGCATATTTGTTTCACAAATTGGTAGATAATGATTATCCCTGTGTAGGTAGATAATAGGTGTTGAATTTCTGTTGAAAAATAATCCCACTTAGAATTTCATAAATGTTCACGACATTTATAAGGCTGTTGCTAAAGGTTATATATTATCCTACTATTTCACATGAACTATCTCATTTAAATGTCAAAGTTTATCAAAGAAATAGTGTTACTTTACCATCATTTATGAATGCACAGAGTATATAATTTAAAGTCATAGCCACTAAGAATAAGTCCAGTATTTTAATTTAATCCATTCAGACCCTAAAACTTGCAGCTTTAGACATATTCACTCTTTGGCTAAAGTTAACATCATGTCTAAATCATCTAAAGCATTTCTCATGTAATATTAACCCATATTTTATATTTTCTTGGACATTAAAACCTTAAGTACACTAGAAATTTGTTCTTTAGCATTAATAAATAAAATATCTTAAGCTGAAGGAGGTTTATTATAGAATTTGATTTTTAAATAATTTGATTTTTAAATTGAGCATTTTTGAAGTAGAAGGGTCAAGCAAAGGAATGGAAGAAGAAAGCAAGAGAAGGAAAAAGGGAGGGATCAATGAAGGAAGAAAAAAGACAAAGAAAGAAAAATGTCTTATATTTCAATTTATATTACTAGTAATAAATATTCTGGTTTCATTTTTGGTCCATTAACTCATATTATTGAAACTGTAATATGTTACTTACTCTAATATTCTATAATTTTCTTTACATAGCATATTGTAGTGGGAGAAGAAGAAGAAAATTGAGAAAATAAAGGGACTGGAGAATCCATGATTATTTTCATGACTACCACAGGGCATCATGAAGAATTGCTGTGATTTCTACTTTACAGAACATTTCAATGCTCTCTGCTGGGCTGAGCATTAGGGAAAAAATTATGCATGTGCCAGGCCCTACATTTACAAATCTATACAGTCTAATTAGCAATTAAATGACAATTTTAATAAATGCTATGAATCAAGGCTAATTGTATATTCTGTCAGCTAGCTGTGATGTGTAAAATGCCATTCCATACTTTTGCTCTATTACTCTGAATAATTGAGAATAAAGTGGGTGTGAATCGCATAACACTCTCCCAGTCTTCAGAACATCATAAAAATTCACAACTTTCTGTTTGCCATGAAAATACTAATAGTTTTATATTTTCAAACATGTGAATATAAAATCAAGAAAATATGTCTTGCTCTAGGTTATATAATAGTACAAATGAACACATTATCACAAGGTGTAGGAACTAACTTTCAACTATGGATTAGTCTTCTAGTAATCCATATAATGTAATGATAAGATAAAAGTTACTTGAATATAATAGACTATTTGAATGTTGAAAGAGAAGACATTTGTCAAGATATATTGTATTCATAATCTGCTTTGTTATATGGCAAAACCTTTTCAGAAAATACTTCAAGATAATAAAATTTCAAAAAAATGACTATTCACTATTTTATGCTTTATGGTAATGTTAGCCATGGTGATCCCATTTGAAGATGAGTTTATTGGTATTATTATTAGCATGATAACATTATATCATTATGATTAGCATGAGGTTACTCATTATCATTAACACGATAACATTCTTCCTGTTCAGTTGTTGAATGATTCTATAGGTAATAAATACTAATTCATCTAAAGTGATGACATTAATATACCAAAATCCAAGAATTTTGTCATCTTCAAAGTTCTAAAACATACAGTTTTAGAATAGATGACTCATATAAGAAATCTAATTGACTGAATTAGATTTCCATTTACAGTCAAAATACAAAATTTCAAAGAAAATTACTGCCAGCCACGCTCACTTAGACAAAGATTAGGTCAGGTAAACATTTAGGTCCTTCATGTACTTGTTGATACTGTATTACAATTTATACACTGAAAATAGTAGTAATGCATCAAAGCTGGTGAAATATTACTCTGAGATGTCTGTATTTACAGAAATGAACAACATTTAAATAAATAGAATTAAAGAGAATATAGGCCCTCTCTAAGGTGGATTAACATTGTTCAATATGTTGAAGACTGAGTAGAACACAACATGGTGGGAGAACATTTGTATCTCCTTGAGTTGGAATATACCTATCATGGACTTTTCATAGATTTCATAGTCTTCAGGCATCTTGCTCAGAATTATACTACTGGTCTCCCTACTGTTCAGTCTAGCAGATAGCAGATGATAAGGCGTATTTTCCTACATATTCAGATGAGTCAAATGTCCTAATAGACTATTTATCATTTATCTATGTCTCGCCATCTACTCATTTTATGTATCACTTACCACCACTTATCAATCTAGTTATCTATCATCTATCATAGAAAGGTAGATAGATAGATAGATAGATAGATAGATAGATAGATAGATAGATAGATAGATAGGGATCTCCTCTTTATCTATTTTCCTTTAGAATCCTAATAATTCCATCTTTAAAAGTCTTAAAACAGCCTGCATCCAAGTTGGCATAACTACTTCATCCTTAGACATTCAAATTTTTAGGAAGCTGTTTCCCATGTAGTTTATATGTGAGCTGATGTGAAAAATATGATGTGACTTACTTGTACATGTGAAACTTTCAGACTTCAATTCAAAACTGTAGTTTCAGGCATACTTTCTATGGATCATTAGTTCTAGAATGATTATCTGCTTCATTATAAGGATATACAAACACCCATGCTTTTAGTAACTGTTAACCAATGTCAACAGCCAATATCAACTTGGTGGCTCAGTAAAGTCAGTGATTTTGCAGGCAGACATTCTTGCTCCAGTAAATTCCTAAATTGCCTGTAACATTGACCTACACTTGGAAATTACGAGAGACCTACAGCCAAAAAATATGCTGAAATCTTTTTTTTTCAGTTGTATTTTGTCAGGAAAATATATAGAGGGGTTACAGGTACATTCTTCAGGTAGTGGGGGCATTAATTTTCAAACCTTGATACCCTTTCACATGTTTTCAGTCCTCATTTCCCTCCTTTCACCCTCTCAATCATCTTGTTTTCTCATCCTTTCTCTATTTCAAATAAACAAATAAACGTATATACAACACCATACAGAAACTGTGAAACAGTGACAGTTACATACTGAGTTAGCCCAACAAAATGAGATGAATAATTATTACAAATAAGAAGTAGTATTCATACTCCTTATTACTCAGACATCATAAGTCAATTCTTAAACAAAATCCAATATTCTTCAAACTTAGCTGCATTATTTCACCGATTAATAGTATGTGGGTTTTTCTTAGCATATATGACAGAGTACTTTTGAATTCATTAACATTTTTCAAGCACATTTTTTTCCATTTTCATTTGGGAAAACTAAGTCTTTTCAATCAAAGTTTTCAAGCCAATGACATTTTCACCAATATATTAATTTCATTTGCTCATTTTAATGTACAGTATATTCCATTGGTTGGCAATCTCATTAATCTTGGCATTATAAAAATTTACCTATTAAACAGTAAGTAGTACTTACAGAAAATTCCATTAATGCCTTTGTTTTAAAACAATGAATCTGAAAGATACTTTTTTAAGATAAGGAAATAAAGAAATAGAAATTTGTAATTGAAGAAAGACTCTACAGTCTTTTAAGTAGAAAATTGTAGCAATTCAGCTTTTCTTATGATGCCTACTGTATAATTAATGATATTCCATTATAGTCAATTTGTAAATATATGCCTTTTGGATTAAGCTTTACTTGTACAATTCACAAAAGTATAAATTAGTTCTCATATATTAAAATTAATATAAATATGGTTCTCTATCATTCAAAATATGGTAAAATATGAATATTTTCTGTTTATATTTAAATTAGCATTAATATGTCAAGTTAACGTGCTTTAAAGATGTGAATTTTTTTAACCTTTCACAGAAATAAACAAAGATGTTATTATATTGTTCTACATTTTTAATCATAGACCAAATCCTCTTATTAGGATAATATATATTAAAAGTTGCTTTAGAAACTTTAAAATCCAATGCAATTTTAATTAAGCTTTGCTAAACCTTATTATTTTGAGAAAAAAACTGCAAATTAAACCACAAAGAAATATTACTTTCAACTCCAGAGAAGAGAAGTGTTTGATATGATATGATGGTCTCAAGGATGCCTTTGTACACCATGGTGGCAATATTGTGGATAAAATATGTTGGAAATGTGATTTTTAAGGCAACCAGTAAGTTGTAAAATGGAAGCAGCAGCTACATTAACTTTTCTCTCTCACCTTGCTTTTCTCTCTTGCTTTTCTTTTTGAAGTTACTGTGGGTTGAAATCAAGGCTCTGTTTTCATTAGGCTTCTGCTCAATCACATGAATTCTAATTCCCTGAATCACTGTTCTGGTTAATTTTGAAACAAGGTCTTATTTTTCCCAAGCAAAACTAGAGGTGATCCAATATTTACAGTTTCTCCTAATAACTTACATGACAGATAAGCATCACTGTTAACAGTGCCTTATTGGATGCTTAATTTTGCAAACATTTTGTTTAGGTTGGCTACTAACTACAGACAGAAATCACCCTTGTATTATTACAGTAAGAGATATTAGTGTTTAGGAATGCTTAGAATTCTTTGAGAAAAGTACACAGATAGCATAAATATAAATTGATGGGAATCTAGAATCATAAATCAATATACTACGGGCTGGCAGACAACGGTTAATTTATTTTGAAGAATTACCCATTAAGAAGAGCCATGAAAACATGACCACAGGTCAATAAGTAGGAATACCTTACTTCAAGAATATGGAGTGAGAATATTGACAAATAATTTTAAATAACAAAATCTGTTTAGTTGTCTACGGATAGCAGATGATAGCTCATGATTTCCAAAATGGTAAAGAAATGCAGCAGTGAACATAATGTCAAATGCACCACTGGGCATAATGTCAAAAATGAACTATACAACTTGTTGGTGGGGATGGGAAAGAAAAACTGGAAGAGAACAAGGGTAGAGGTAAAGTTACCCCAAAACAGATGTGTTTATTACATGATTTACATAACTGTAATCCCTTTATATGTCACCTTGACAATACCAATAAAAGCTTAAAAATCTTAAAAATTGTTCAAGCCCCATGACCAATCAAAAAAAAACCTGTAAAAGTAATTGCAGAAGAATCACTAAAACATTAGTTTACATTGAATAATGACTGTTGTGTTGGCTTTTTTTAACTTTATATAAGGAGAAACTATGTTGTAGAGTTTAAAGAAGAGCAGACTGAAAAAGAGGAAAACTATGAAAGGATAAGTAGAAATTAGACATATGTATGGGTGAAATTAATGTTATATATTATAAGTTTTTGTATACAGTAATGAAGTATAATTCATCTTCATATAATGGTATTTGAAATTCACTTAGAAAAGAGACAAAAAGCAAATAACTAGGTCACAGCATCATCCTTATTGGCAGAAATCTGTTATGAGAAGCTGGTTGAACCTAAAATTAAAATATTGTCAGACCTACTAAAGTAGACACTGACCTTCTGTATCAGTAGAGCATGAAATTATTTGTCCAGTACTCTTTTCATAACTCTTACTGTTTCCTCAGACAAGATCATTCATGAATATGAGTGTAATAAAATGTTATGTAGGGCATTTATCTTTGCTTTGGGATCATAAATCAGGAGTATAACAAGAATCTCTCTATGGAGTCATCTACATTAAATAATATACCACTATTTTATGGTTAATATGCTATCATAGTCACAGGTCATAAAATACAACCAAGCTTACCAGCAGTCATGACTATGTTTCCAAATCCTTGAAAGACAAGAGGTATATAAAGGACCAGTTATTTATTTGTCCATTCATTCATTTATTCAATCAACTTCATTTTCTTTAGGTTGTTGTTGCCATTCAACAGTATAGCAATACAGTGCTTCTTGATTATGTCACCCCTTTAACATTCCCACCACCTCTCTCACCCAACTCCTTCCACTTTTCTTAATTTTAAGTTATACATTGAATGTTTGCCATTTATCAAAGCAATTTATATGTACAATGAATCTTGTTCTGTGGTCATCCCTTCAACATTCCTCCCCCTTCTACCCATCCCTTCTCTTTTTTTTTTGTATTGTACGTGGCATATACAATGCATTCTTCCCTGAATGAACACAGCTTTTGAAACAGAGTACTTCAAATGATTCAAAGATTCAAAAATATTTTATTTCAAATGATTCAAAGATTTAAAAATATTTAACTAAGAACTTCCCTAAGTCACTGATTAAAGCCTGTACACAAATCGGTCTTCTATGTCTACGTCTACATACAGTATACTCTGGAATTTGAAACATCTTCCAAGTTTACATTATCATCCAATTTTATTTACTCTTTGTATGTGCCTTCTTTTTACCTCACCCACTACCATCAAACTTCTTTTTGCTCTCAGTCTCTCTCTTTCTCTATTTCTCTTCTCTTAGACTTTTGCTAAAGATTGACACTATAACATCAGAACCATGACTCAATTTAGATTTTTTAGTGATTAATTGGACCTAAAATTCTTGTGAACTTTTTTGCATGGGTTGACATCAGAAGCGATCCTCAAACCCCAATCTACTAATTAGTTAGAATTTTGATATAAGTCACCAACACCTAGGAATAGTTCCTTAAAAAAATGTAGTGTTCGCCTAGCATGTACGAAGACCCGAGTTTGATTCCTTAGTACCACATACATAGAAGAAAAGCTGGAAATGATGCTGAGGCTCAAATGGTAGAGTTCTAGCCTTGAAAATCCAAGAACAGTGCTCAGGCCCCGAGCTTAAGTCCAGGACTGGCAAAAAAAAAAAAAAAAAAGAAGAAAATGTAGTTTTGTTATCTTTAAGTATTTCTACAAAAGAGTTACTATTCAACAATTCAGTTTGTAAGCACAATGCATCTTAATCAATGGCACTGCTTTTATCACTCTAACCCTCTTCCTGCACCCATCCTCTTCTCTGAATTTTCTGTTTTATACGATATATATTACAGAAATTTTATTAATAAAAACAAATCAATGAGTCTATAGTGCAATGTCCCTCGAGTATTTTGGAGAATTAAATGCTCTGTTAAAAATGATTGCAATCAATTACAATACCCTGGATGCAGTCAAGTCTCAACCCACAGTGGAATTAAGCCACAAACTTCTTATTGTCAAGAAAGCACATGAGCCTCTCAAACTTTTTCCTAAGGCAGGGGAGATTTTCAGTGTCTGGGCTGCTGTGTTCTATTAAAGAGCCTTTATCCTACAATTATTTCAGCGGGAAAAAACAAAATGTTTTTTTATTACTTAAAGGCTGGATAAGTGGGACTGCATTAAACTGAGGAGCTTTTGTATAGCAAAGGACATAGCTAGTAAATTAATTAGGAAGCCTACATGTTGGGAGCCAGAGTGGAATCAAACTGTACCTTGATTTGCATCAGACAATGGCTTTATTGTCTTATTGTTTTCTGGCCTTATTCTGTTTAAATGACCTGAGATTTACCATGTGAATGTAACACCTGGAAGTTCCCTGGGTTTCAAGGAGGGAAGAAGCTGGAGTGAAAAATAAACGCGGCAGTCTTTACCTGGACTGCGGACATCCCGGACCCGGTGTGTCTGTCTCTCTTCTATTTCTTCCTAGTCCTTGCCCCCTATTTCAGGAACCCCAATCTGCGAACCCTGGTTTGCTGCCGGTTGGCCCCAGCAACTGGCGCCAGAACAGGGACCCTGAAAATCTGGGACGAAGGTGAGTAACACATAGTAGGACTATTAAGAGAGTATCTTAAGAGAGTGTATAGTCAGGAGTAAAAATTATGGGTCAAGTTAATAGCCATAGGTCATATGTACCGATCTTAACAGGCGTACTTGAAGCCCATGGAACGTGGGTGGAAAAAGGGGTGCTTCAGAGCTTCCTAAAGTTTCTCGAGGAGGCATGCCCAAGGTTTATAGAGGAGGAATTCCAAAAAACCTGGCAGCGGATAGGAAAAAGAATTCAAGAATATTATAATGTATATGGCCCCGAAAAGACCCCAGTAGAGGCTACTGATGTATGGAATTTAGTAAGTGAATGCATAGATCCTCAACATGAGAATGCTGAACTTAATCTTGAATTAAGGGAAATTTATGAGTTAAAGGACCCTTCTGAAAAACCTGAGGCTGAGCCATATGCCGCAGCCCAAGAGAGTCTAAGTGAGATCTTGAAAAGGGAACAACAACCAGTAGATATTGAGTATCAGAATTCAGGTTTGAATATCAAGGAGGAAAGTTATGATGAGTCAATGGAGGGCCGGATGGCTACGATGGAAAAGTTAGAAGAAATGCTACATTTTCTATCGAAAATGGGGATGGAGCAGAGAGCCCCCCCAGAAGTAGGAAAGAAAGATGACCCTCAGGCCACTATGGTGTCTGATTCTAAACCTTACCCCTCACACCCACCGCCTCCGGCTGCAGCCTTACGGCCTCAATCCCTTTTTCAACCTTTAGGCAAGCCTAAAGGCCCTAGCAACAAGTCCCTTTTAACAGGCACTACAACCAGGCACAGTGCATCGCAATTAAACCTGACTCAGGCTGCTAGAGAGAGGGAAGATATTTCAGGGCCTCGATGCTTCCCTAGTTTAGTTGATCATGATGAACAAGTATACCATCAACCTGTTCCTTTTAAACTATTACAGGATTTAAAGAGTGCCTGCTCCCAATATGGGCCAACTGCCCCTTTTACTCAAGTAATATTGGAGGCCGCGTGTGCTGGTATTGCATGCCCAAATGACTGGAAGCGGCTTGCCAGAGCATGCCTTAGTGCAGGAGAGTGCCTTATTATGGGAGACAGAGTTCACTGCACAGTGTCGGGCTAAAATTGAAACAAATAGGTCTAAGAACCTGCCTTACACTGTTGATCAGTTGTTAGGAGAGGGAACCTATAAAAACACTGAAGATCAATTGGGTTATGCAAAGGAGGCCTATTTACAAATAAATGCTGCGGCTAGAGGCTTGGAAAAGGTTACGCAATTCCAATCATACAAAAAATCTAGTAGAAGTTAAACAGGGACCGAATGAACCTTATCTAGAATTTTTGTCTCGATTAATGGAGACTGCAGACCGCCTAGTACAAGATGAGAACGCAAGGAAGATTATAGTTAGACACATAGCCTATGAAAATGCCAACGCCGCCTGTCAGGCGGCTATCAGACCCCATAGGAATAAGGGAGGAATTACGGACTTTATTTCACTGTGTGCTGATATTGGACCCTCCCATGTACAAGGCCTTACTTTAGCCGCCGCTCCTCAAGGAAAGACTGTTAGTGAGTCTCTAAAATATAGAGGTCAGCGGCATTCTCGGGATGCTAGACCCCCAGGGCGTTGCTTTTCTTGTGGACAAATAGGACATTGGATGACTCAATGCCCACGCCAGGCCAGGTTAAAGAGAGAAAAATCACCTGGCACATGTCCACGCTGTGGTAAAGGGAAGCACTGGGCTAAAGATTGCAAGTCAGCAACAAATCGCAATGGCCCCCTGTTTTCGGGAAACTGGAGAAGGGGCCAGCCCCTGGCCCCGCAAAACCATGGGGCAGTCCCTCCCTCTTCTCGGCCACAAGTGCATCTTCTAACAACCCCCCAAGATCAGTCTCCAGCCTCCTCCGTGCCACCCCAGGCAGTGCAGGATTGGACCTCTGTTCCTCCACCTGCTCAGTATTGACCCCAGAGATGGGGACACAAGCTCTCCCCACGGGGGTCTTCGGCCCCCTTCCCCCGGGAGTGGCTGGATTGCTGTTAGGGCGAAGTAGCTCAGCCCTTAAAGGGATACAGATTACACCTGGCAAAATTGACCAGGATTTTACTGGAGAAATCAAAGTTATGGCCTCTGCCCCAAAACACGTGGTATCGATCCCAGCCGGTCAAAAATTAGCACAACTAATACTTGTGCCTTTACCTCCCGGGGAGACTGCTAATTCCCCATGTGGACAGAGAGGATTTAGATCTTCTGATATCTATTGGGTACAAAGCATAAAACAAGAGAGGCCTGAGATTGTTAGACTCCCGACTCAGCGGGATGTCTTCCAGACGGAGCCCCCTTCCCAAGGAACAGCGAGACCACTCAGTCGGATGCAATCAGCAAGAGGTTTATTCAGGAACACGAGTACCCGGGGCAACAAGGTCTCCTAGGAGACTTGCGCACCTAGGCTGGGGAGAGGGGGATATTTATGGGTGGCTGAAGCAGGTTACAGAAGCAGAAGCATAGTTACAGAGTAATGATTGATTAATGATTGATTATAATCACATTAGGTAAGACTCAACTAGGGGTTTATTGAAATTTCCAGACTCAGCTAGGGGTTTATTGTGTTTTCCACTTGGTTAAACAGGTAGTTGACTGCATGTCTTGTTTCTGGCCATATTTAATTGTTTTATCCCTGGAATTTCCTCCTCTTATTCAGGTTCATAAGGTATACAGTTTCACTGACTCGAACCAACTCAAACTGCACATCCTGTTGGCTGTTCTTCAGCCCATTGTATAAACTGCAGCTACTTGCACTATTCTAAAGGCCATTCTTTTAAGACTTTGGATTTCTTAAGTAAGATGTTTGTGTTGTGTGGTTACTATTGGTTACTATTACATTATGGAGAGATTTCATATTTCTCATCATTATGGGGAGATTTCATATTTTTCATCCCCCATTTTCTTATGGGTCGAATGAAATCCTTCATTCAATGAGTGTGGTCTCTCTTTCTTTAAGTTGCCGATACTGTTGAGTGAGCACTAAGGCTTGTACTACAGTTCCTGCTATAGTGGATAACAAAGTTGCAAACCAGGGGGATTGATTAAACCAGTTTTCAAACCAACCTTGTTGGGAATGGAATTCCTTTTCTCTTTCTGCTAGTCTTTCCCTAAGTTTACTCATAGTTTCCCGTACAATTCCTGTCTGGTCTGCGTAAAAGCAGCATTCCTCTTTCAAAGCAGCATACAAATCACTATCCTTTAAGAAAAGTTCTTCAGACAAGGATGTTAGAGATTTTTACAACCAAGATTGTCCAGGTTAATTTCTGTAAAGTCAATTTCCCAATGAACACCTGGGAGGTGTCCTCTCACTCTGGTTCCAAGTCCAATTTTAGTCTGTCCTGCATTCACCCTAGCACACGCTGGGCACTGGGCAGCCACTTGTTGCAAAGCCTCCTCCTTTCCCAAGAAGTGGCCAAAGTTTTCCTGCCGCTCTATGAGAGTCTTCATTTTAAAAGTCCACTTTTTGGGCCAAACTGTTTTTTTTCATCAAAAGTCCATTGTCCTTGTTTGGAGTCATAGGCCGCCCCCATTTTCTTAAGACACTCAATGTCCTCTGGGGTGTATGGGAGTGGAGGAAGACTACGGTGAGGCTTATTGCCTCGTGCTTCCATTGACTCCCCTTTTTGGTGGCCCAGGCACCAAAATATTGCAGTCAACAGGGCTATAATTTCGGCTTTGTTCTTAATGTCCTTTCCCTCTGAAGTTAGTAGGCCCCTTCTTCTATAAATTTCCCCATGTATATGTGCGGTTGCAAAGGCACACCGGCTGTCTGTGTAGACGTTAAGTTTTTTACCTTCTGCCATTTGGAGGGCCTTGGTTAGGGCAATAAGTTCCGCTCTCTGGGCCGATGTTCCAGGGGGCAGTCCTCCAGCCCAAATTACCTCAGTCTCCGTGGTAACAGCTGCCCCTGCCTTCTGCTCTCCATTTTCCAGAAGGCTACTGCCATCCGTGAACCAGGTGAGCTCAGCATCCTGAAGGGGGTGGTCTGTCAAATCAGGTCGGGTCCCATCACCAAGAGTTTAGTTCCAGTCCTCTCAGGAAACAACTGTGAGGTGGTGGTTGAATTCGGCAGCACAGCAGCTCCAATGGAATGTCACACCTCCTGCTGGGTCGCCTGCAAAATTTCTAAAGAAACTTAACCTAAGGCCTGACTCTGGTGAATTCTCCCAATGCTTTTCTAGTTGCTTTACCCGAGCACACTCATTTTTGCAGGCTGGCACCCGTTGGTTTTTAAGACAGTATAGGATTGAGAATCCAAAGTAATACCAGGGTGGCAACTTTTAGTAACCAGATTGAACAAGGCTTAGTACTCTCTAGACAGGCACAGAAGACTGAAACTGTAGCCGTTCCCCACAAGTGCAGTCTCCACTCTTGCACATTTGTTACTACTATTTTTTCCATGCCTCTAACTTATGCTGTCTTAATTTTTAAGAAACAACTTTTTGGTCCCTTTATCTAAAGAGGACTGATGGGCGACGATCCATCTTCTATAACTTCTTCAGGCTGACTCAGGGGCGTTGTCTCTATACCTAGCCAGGGACCCTGAAAACTTAGCCTATTTTACCAAGAGGCTGTCAAGATTACATATATTCTACTCCAAATTGGAGGTCATGTAAAGCATTTAACAACTGCACAAACTTTTTCTTTGGCTACAACAGTGTAGCTTACTTAGCACCCACTTGCAAAGGCATTTTCCTGATTTTCTGGGGAACTTAATCCCTGCACTCTATGCTTCAGTTGCCAGATCTAAACAGATAATAGGGACGCAAGCGTCACATCCACCCTGAATTTGTGGCTGGTGTCAAATCAAACTTCACTCAGTTAGGATTTTAAACCATCCTCTATTACAGATGATTGACAAGTTCCTGCCCAGGTATGAAAGGCATGGGCATTAGTAAGGCATGCTTACAAACTATTCTATGACCTCCCGGCTCTGATTAATTTTGAATGGCCAAGCACAAATGACTCTAGGATCTGACACCACCTCTGCCATCCAAGCTGTGGCTTACTGCATTTGGATGCTTCATTGTCCCAGTAGTGTCTCTCCACACAGGAATAAATGTCCCATTGGCATTTCACTTTGTTGGTTGCTGGACTTGAACTCAGGGTCTGGGTGCTGTCTCTCAGCTCTCCAGCTCAAGGCTAGCACCCTGCCACTTTTAAGTCCCAAACACAGGGCCTGAGTGCCTCTCCTCAGCTCTGCAGCTCAAGGCTAGCACCCTGCCACTTTTAAGTCCCAAACACAGGGCCTGAGTGCCTCTCCTCAGCTCTGCAGCTCAAGGCTTGCACTCTGCCACTGAGTCCTGGGCCTGGTGCTTGAGTGCTGTCCCCCAGCTTTTCAGCTCAGAGCTAGCACTCTGCCACTTCGAGCTCCAAAGCAACTCTCAATAGCACTCTGACAGATTAGACACCACAGTCTCACAGGGACTTTGCCTTGCCCGGGCTGGCTCAAATCTGCGGCTTTCAGATCAGTGAGTCCTACAAAAGCCACTTTACTCCAATTAGAAGCAACAAGGTGGTCAACTCAGAAATAGTCTCTAAGCATGATTTTACCTGGAACTTGGTGAGGGCCAAATTTACATCTGAATGAGGATCTGCTGTCCTTCTCCATGGACCTGCTGCAGATTGCTATAGAGTAACTTGCAAGAATAAGCTGAGATAGCAATTAAGCAACCATTTTGGTAGTCCTAATTTTTCTTGTTTAAACAAACATTTAGGATAATTTCAATTTCAAACTTTGTTCAGAAACCCATTTCCAATGTTCTACTGATATTTGCTTAAACAATTAACACTTTAGCCTTTATGTGCATTTGAAAAATCTTTAAGGGCTCAAGGAACTCCCTTTGCTTCCAGGTTTCAAAACTCCAGCAACAGTTTAAACTCAAATAAGTTTTTCCTCAATGCAAGAACTGTAAACATCATCAGTGCACCAAAAGTCTAAATCTGGACTTAGTTTCCTTCTTTTTCTAGAATACATCCAATTGCAATGCAGTAGCATGAACCCAAATTATATAGAGATAAATTTTTAAATATTTATTCCTTTTAAAATACTAATCATATTACCCAGATTTTACCATCAGATTTTCAATGTCAGTCTGCAAAGAAAAAGAGCTAAGATGTGGATCTCAGTTAACCTGACCAGGTTAAGTGAACAGCCTTCACTCCAGCTTACCCAAGGCTGCACCTTTGCCAGTCCACCTCTCACCCCCCAAGATGGTCATATAGGATTATCCTAAGTTTTCCCATCCTTTCTCTTAGCATTCGATTACCTAGACAGTTTTGAAAGATAGGTAAAGTCTCTGACATTAATAAATAAATTTTACATTTTAATTTCTAATATTTATCTCCAAATTTCAACTTAAGGGAATAGATTCCAAATTCCCTAATACCTCTGGATTAAACAGGATACAATGTTTACAATGTAAACAGCTCTGTGCATTTTAATATCAAATTATTAATGTAAATTTCATTTAGAAAATACTTTTTCTACTTTACTTTTTACCAGTTTCTCTTTAAAACAATGCAATTACCCTTTAAGACATTGTAAAACATTTTAACCTAATAATTTTCTTGAAGTTTAGACTTAGATTTACCCAATTGCCTTTTTTTATTTCAAGTATAAATTTATCCATTGTTTTATACAGCATGCTGATAATTTAACCTTGAACATGTTCACTCACTCATTCACACACACTCATACTCAAAGATCTTAAAGCGCGCAAAATTAATATCGGCCGTTCATTTTCCGGAAGTTTGTGTCAAGAGAACTTTGCCAATTTTACTCTTGCAGGTGAGAACCAGGTTCAGAACAAAACTTTTTACAAGGCAACTTAGCAGTGATTTATTTTTCTAGGGCTTGTTACAACTGCCCAAAAATTCACACAAAAATTGCAAGGATCCATATTTAAGACTGGTACCAATTTTGAAAACAAAACCAGACAACAAAAAAAACACCTCACAAAACAAGACAGAAGCAGAGACCTTTAAGTACCCCAAACTTTGATGGCATACATGGCAGCAGTCACAGACTGTCCCATATTAATAATCAGTCCCAGTCCTGTCACCATAAACACAACAATTAAACAGACACAAAGGACAACACACTTCGCAGCGCGGCTTCGGTGCAAAACCGAAAGGGGAAGGGCGTTCGAGGGGGAGCTCGGAGTCTCCCCTACCAGACGGACTAGAGAGTCCTCAGACCGAGGCGAAGCCTCGAAAACAGACCGGGGCGAAGCCCCGAAACCAGACGGACTAGAGAGTCCACAGACCGGGGCTAAGCCCCGAAACCAGATGGGTCAGAAATCTGACCCCAGACACCTTCCGGGACGTCTCCCGGAGGCTGCGGTTGGGAGTACGAGCTCGTCAGCTCCTCCACGGGTCCGCCAGATACAGATTGACACGGCCGAGTCACAGATTCCAGAAATACTCTTAACATAAGACAAGACACACAAAAGACAACAGAAATTTGCTGGCCAGCTTACCTCCCGGAGGTGGGTCGGTGGTCCCTGGGTGGGGGTCTCTATCTCGCTGGGGCCTCCAAATGTTAGACTCCCGACTCAGCGGGATGTCTTCCAGACGGAGCCCCCTTCCCAAGGAACAGCGAGACCACTCAGTCGGATGCAATCAGCAAGAGGTTTATTCAGGAACACGAGTACCCGGGGCAACAAGGTCTCCTAGGAGACTTGCGCACCTAGGCTGGGGAGAGGGGGATATTTATGGGTGGCTGAAGCAGGTTACAGAAGCAGAAGCATAGTTACAGAGTAATGATTGATTAATGATTGATTATAATCACATTAGGTAAGACTCAACTAGGGGTTTATTGAAATTTCCAGACTCAGCTAGGGGTTTATTGTGTTTTCCACTTGGTTAAACAGGTAGTTGACTGCATGTCTTGTTTCTGGCCATATTTAATTGTTTTATCCCTGGAATTTCCTCCTCTTATTCAGGTTCATAAGGTATACAGTTTCACTGACTCGAACCAACTCAAACTGCACATCCTGTTGGCTGTTCTTCAGCCCATTGTATAAACTGCAGCTACTTGCACTATTCTAAAGGCCATTCTTTTAAGACTTTGGATTTCTTAAGTAAGATGTTTGTGTTGTGTGGTTACTATTGGTTACTATTACATTATGGAGAGATTTCATATTTCTCATCATTATGGGGAGATTTCACAATTCCTGGCACAGGGTAATAGTTACTGACTCAGAAACAGAATCATAGGAAGAACTAGAATGGAACAGATGGTAAACAAAACTAATATTGATTAATGCCAAGGCAGATGACGCCTAACCACAATGTCAGACATATTAACCATAACTCCTTAGAAGGGAGGGAGAAGTTTCTTTTCTACTCAGAAAAATGTACCCTGTAACCATTCTTAAACATGATTGTAATCTTTTGACCTTATGCCAACTGAAAGAAAATGCTCCTACTTTGACTGTATATAATCTCACATTCAACAAGTAAAACTTTGCAGCAGACTTCAAACCTCCCTTGCATTTGTGTCTGTCTGCCATCGCCGAATCCATTCCTGACCTGTGAATCCAGACTTGGTCTCCCCGCACTCCCGCTGAGTCGGTCTGTGGCACATGGCAATCCCAAAGGATACTTATAAGATTATTATAGATTTGAAGGATTGTTTCTATACTATACCCCTGGCGCCTCAAGACTGTAAGCGCTTTGCCTTCAGCGTCCCCTCTGTTAATTTTAAAGAACCCATGAAGCGATATCACTGGCTTGTGCTCCCACAGGGCATGACAAATAGCCCAACTTTATGTCAAAGTTTTGTAGCTAGAGCCATTTCTTCCACTCATGAAAAATTTTCTTCTGTTTATATTGTTCATTATATGGATGACATCTTGTTGGCTTGTTCTGACCCTATCGTCGTACGACAAGCCTTGGGACAACTAAAGCAAGATCTGAGCCTCTTTGGCCTTATAATAGCAGCTGAAAAGGTTCAGGAACACCCCCCTTTTACATATCTAGGCCATATATTAGGCCCACACTATTTTAAAAGCCAAAAAATACAATTAAAAACTTCACACTTAAGAACTCTTCATGATTTTCAGCAATTCTTAGGAGATATAAATTGGCTTCGGCCTTATCTAAAGCTCTCCACAGGAGAGTTAAAACCCCTCTTTGATCTCTTAAAAGGAGATACCAACCCTACATCCTTACGCGAATTAAATCCTGATGCCAGGAGGGCCATCCAAATTGTAGAAAAGGCAATTTCCCAGCAACAAGTGACCTATTGTGACTATTCTAAACCATGGGGAGTTTACATTTTAGCTACTTCTCACTCCCCAACTGCTGTATTGTGGCAGGATGGCCCACTTTTATGGCTTTATCTACCATCAACACCCGGCAAAGTGCTGACTCCCTACTACGAATTGGTAGCTAATTTGATACATATATGCCGAGTGGATTCCCGTAAATATTTAGGTCAGGAACCTCATTTTATCTGTGTCCCATATAATCTACAACAACAAGATTGGCTATTCGCCCATTGCGATTCTTGGGCCATTGCTTGGGCCAATTATACGGGGAAAATTTTGCATCACTACCCGTCTAACAAACTTCTCCAATTTGCTGCGTGTCATACGTTTCTATTTCCTTCCATAGTACAGGCCTCGCCTTTATCTTCTGCCGCTTTGGTATTTACAGATGGATCCTCTAATGGAACGGCTGCTTTGACCATTAATGGGAAAACTCAATCTTGGGTTACGGGTTTTTCCTCCGCCCAAGAGGTGGAATTAGAGGCTGTTTTACAAGCACTCGTCCTGTTACAAGACGAGCCCTTTAACTTATACTCAGACAGTCAATATGTAATTTGTGCTCTTCAAGTCATAGAAACTGTTCCCTTTATTGGAACTACTAACTCCAATATTCAGACCCAATTTCGCCAAGTACAAACTTTGCTTTGTTCTTGCAACCACCCTTGTTTTTTTGGCTTTGTTCGAGCTCACACTAATCTTCCTGGCCCTTTAAGTGAGGGCAATGCAGTTACTGACTCTGCCACCAGAGTTTACTTAACTCAGGTTGAACTTGCTAAGCAGTCACATGCCATCCACCATCAAAACAGTCGAGCCTTGCGTGGACAGTTTAAATTATCTAGAGAAGCAGCACGACAAATAGTTAAGACTTGCTCCAACTGTGTCCCTTTTTCACCAGCCCCCCATTTAGTATAAATCCACGAGGACTGCTTTCTAATCACATTTGGCAGATGGATGTCACACATGTTCCATCATTTGGCCGATTAAAATATGTTCATGTTACTGTAGATACTTATTCTAATTTTATCTTGGCCACCCCCCTTGCTGGGGAAGCCACTAAACATTGTATTTCTCACTGCATTCGATGCTTTGCTGTGATGGGGATTCCCTCGCAAATAAAAACAGATAATGGCCCTGGCTATGCAGGCCGAGCATTTCAATCCTTCTGCCATTCCTATAATATCACTCATATTACAGGCATTCCTTACAATCCTCAAGGTCAAGGCATCGTGGAGAGAGCTAATGGATTATTAAAACATCAAATTGCTAAAATACAGAATGGAGAGTCGTATCCCGCTATCCCTGTGAATATACTTAATCATGCTTTATTTGTTTTAAATTTTTTGAATTTGGATTCAAATAATTTATCTGCTGCTCAGCAATTCTGGGAAAAAAGAGAGCAGCGTGCTTTTGCCTTAGTAAAGTGGAAGGATCCCCTAACTGGTGCTTGGCATGGACCCGATCCTGTTCTAACCTGGGGTCGAGGGCATGTATGTGTTTTTTCACAAGGAGAAAATGATGCCCGCTGGCTGCCTGAACGCTGCGTTCGGATCGTGGAGAGTGACAGTGGCCATCCAAGCAGTGACTCACTGAGCCTACACCCCCAACCCTCCAGTGGTGCATCCTGCGACATGGGAAGGACCTGAGTTATTTGTGCCTGTCAATTGGGACTGCTACTGATCCACTTGTTCCACACATTCATATGAGCTATGTTTCTCCTCCTTTTACTATTATGTAGGGACCTTCTAACATATTCATTGACTCTACACAATTTAATATGTGTTATTATTTTGTCTTTACCATTCCTCTTCTTAATAACCTTTTTTGTAAAAGATGCCCAGGTGAAAAGCAAAGGCCTCCAGAGGTAAGTAGAAGTCGGCCGATTCCCCTGTATGTCTGCGTGTTATTTTATTTTATTTTATTTTTGTTTGTTTGTTTGAAAAGGTGCACTGTGGGCCTAAAACAGAGGCCTGGGTGGTCAAGGGACGCCTTGACCCCCCTCCCCTTCTGAGTTTCTTGTCGATAACAAGGCATACCTGAGAGTCCCACCAGCAAGACATGTCTAAATCTAAAAATAACTGTTTTGTGAAAACATTCATTTGAGCTCATGTTTTTTGTGTTAAGTGTATCTGATTGAGTCCAATTTTCTTGTTATATGTCAATGTCTGATTATTTAAAAGTCTCTGTTTCTCTGTCTTGTTCGTGTTACATATTTTTCCTTGTCCAGTTTTGTCTTTAAAATTGGTACCATTTCTAAGTATGGATCCTTATGGTTTTTCTGTGCGTACTCAAGCACACATCCTTGTTATTTATTTGAACATTTCTGGGCCTAGCATGGCCGCTCCCCCATGTCTGCAGTTGTGACAAGCCCTGGAAAAATAAATTCCAGCTAAGTTGCCTTGCAAAAAGTTTTGTTTTGAACCTGGTTCTCACCTGTAAGAGTAAAATTGGCAAAACTCTCTTGACACAAACTTCCGGAAAACGAACGGCCGATATTAATTTTGCGCGCTTTATGATCTTTGAGTATGAATGTGTGTGAATGAGTGAGTGAACATGTTCAAGGTTAAATTGTCAGCATGCTGTATAAAACAATGGATAAATTTATACTTAAACACAAAGACAATTGGGTAAATCTAAGCTTAAAACTTAAAAAAAATATTAGGTTTGAATGTTTTACAATGTCTCAAAGGGTTATTACATTGGTTTAAAGAGAAATTGGTAAAAAAAAAATCTGGTTTTGTAATACTTAGAACTGTTTACATTGTAAACATTGTATCCTGTTTAACCCAGAGGTATTAGGGAATTTGGGATTTATTACCTTTAAAGTTTGGAGACATGTATTTTAGAGATTTAAATGTCAAATTGTTCATTAATGTCAGAAACTTTGTCTATCTGTCTTTTCTCGCAGACTGACACTGGAAGTCTGATGATAACTTTTGGTGCACTGATGTTTGTAATTCTTGCATTAGGGAAAAACTGTTATTTGAGTTTAAACTGTTGATGGAGTTCTAGGCAGTAATAATCTAAACTGCAGAATAATACAAAAAGTCTCTTCAAAGGCAAAGGGAGTGACCTAGGCCCTAGGGGGCCTGGAGGCAAAGGGAATTTCTTCAGCCTTAAAGGTTTTTCAAATGCAAATAAAGACCAAAGTGATAAGAGTTTAAGTTAAAAAGTGTAAAAGTTTTAAAGAAAAGTAGAAATGGTTTCTGAACAAAATTTAAAAGTAAAGTTGTCCTGAAGTTTTGTTTCTAAAAAAGGAAACAAGGAAAATTAGGACTATCAAAATGGTTGCTTAATTGCTATTTCAGCTTACTCTTGTAAGTTACTTTATAGCAATCTCCAGCAGGCCCATGGAGAAGGACAGCAGATCCTCATTCAGATGTAAGTTTGGCCCTCATCAAGTTCTAGGTAGGCTCATGCTTAGAGACTATTTCTGTGTTGACCACCTTGTTGCTTTAATTGGAGTAACGTGGCCTTTTGTAGGACTCATTGATCTGAAAGACGCAGCTTTGAGCCTGCCCGGGCAAAGCAAAGTCCCTGTGAGACTGTGGTGTCTAATCTGCCAGCAGAATGCTGGGACAGAGTTGCTTTGGAGCTTGAAGTGGTAGAGTGCTAGCTCTGAGCTGAAAAGCTGGGGGGAAGCACTCAAGCACCAAGCTCGGGACTCATAGTGGTAGGGTGCTAGCCTTGAGCTGGAGAGCTGAGGGACAGTGCCCAGGCCCCGAGTTCAAATACAGCAACCAACAAAGTGAAATGCCAATGGCATGTTTCTCCCTGTGTGGAGAGACACTACTGGGACACGAAAGCCTCTGCTTGGATGGCAGAGATGGTGTCAGATCTTAGTCACTTGTGCTTGGCCAATCAAATTAATCAGAGCCGGGAGGTCATAGAATAGTTTGTAAGCATGCCTTACTAATGCCCGTGCCTTTCATAACTGGGCAGGAACTTGTCAATCTTCTGTGATAGTGGGTAGTTTAAAGTCCTAATTGAGCGAAATTTTTATTTATTTATTTTTTTGACACCAGCCACAAATTCAGGAAAAGTTTGTGGATCTGAGGCTTGTGTCTCTATTAATCTGTTTAGATCTGACAACTGAAGCATTGTTAAGGTTGCAGAAATTTAGTTCCCCAGACAATCAAGAAAAAGCCTTTGCAAATGGGTGCTATGTAAGCTACACTATTGTAGCCAAAGATGGTTTGTGCAGTTGTTAAATGTTAAATATGATCTCTAGTTTGGAGTAAATTATTGTTCCTAATATCTAATCCTTGCAACCCCTTGATAAAACAGGCTAGGCTTCTTAAGGTCCCTGGTCAAGCACAGAGACAACGCCCCTGAGTCAGCTTGAAGAAGTCACAGAAGCTGAATCTCCGCCCATCAATCCCCGTTAAACGAAGGGACCAAAGTCATTTTTGGAAAATGTGACAGGATAAATCAGGGGTATAGAAAAGAGTAAAAATTGCACTTGTGTTTCTTTTAAAATAAAAACGGGAGATATGTTGGGAGCCAGAGTGGAATCAAACTGTACCTTGATTTGCATCAGACAATGGCTTTATTGTCTTATTGTTTTCTGGCCTTATTCTGTTTAAATGACCTGAGATTTACCATGTGAATGTAACACCTGGAAGTTCCCTGGGTTTCAAGGAGGGAAGAAGCTGGAGTGAAAAATAAACGCGGCAGTCTTTACCTGGACTGCGGACATCCCGGACCCGGTGTGTCTGTCTCTCTTCTATTTCTTCCTAGTCCTTGCCCCCTATTTCAGGAATCCCAATCTGCGAACCCTGGTTTGCTGCCGGTTGGCCCCGGCACCTACAGAGTGGGAGAAGATCTTCACCAACTAAACAACAGACAAAGGCCTCATATCTAAAATATATCAACAACTCAAAAAATTGAATCACTCCAAAACTAATCTCCAAAGTAACAACCATCCCATTAAAAAATGGGCCAAAGACTTAAAGAGAGTCTTCTCTGAAGAAGAAATAAAAATGGCCTATAGACACATGAAGAAGTGCTCAACATCCCTGGTCATAAAAGAAATGCAAATCAAAACAACTCTAAGATTCCACCTCACTCCAGATAGAATGGCCAGGATCAGGAAAACGAATAATAACAGATGCTGGAGGGGATGTGGCCAGGAGGGATCACTACTACACTATTGGTGGGAGTGCAAACTTGTTCAACCACTATGGAAAGCAGTGTGGCAGTGCCTCAAAAGGCTAAACATAGAACTCCCCTATGACCCAGCAATTCCACTACTTGGCATTTACCCAACCATCCAGAAACAAGGGCATACTAAATCCACTAGCACAACAATGTTCATTGCAGCACTATTCACCACAGCAAAGATATGGAACCAACCTAGATGTCCCTCAGTTGATGAGTGGATCAACAAATTGTGGTATTTGTACAAAATGGAATTCTATGCTGCTGTCAGAAAGAATGACATTGCCCCATTTGTTAGGAAATGGAAAGACTTACAAAAATCATATTAAGTGAAGTAAGCCAGACTCAAAGGAACTTAGGCTCAATGGTTTCCCTCATTCGTCATAATCAGTAGAAACCTTGGGCTCTACTAGCAGAGATCTGCAATAGAGGAAAACCTTGAAACATAAGGCCATATAGTATGAAGCTAATTGAAAGGACCTCCAGGATATTGAAACAAAAGCCATATAAGGAATGATTGTTGTCCTTAATGTACTATGTTGTCTGTCATCTCCTTTACTGTCCCTTGGTTATCTCATATTGTTATAGTATCTCACTTTATTATCTGATATATTGAATTTATTTGTATTTGGTTATTTGAAATTTGATAGGGAAGGGGGGAAAACCAAGACGGGTGGGGGGTGGAGGGGAGGGTAATGGGTACCAAGACATGAGAAAGGGTATCAATGTATGGGAATTAATGTACCTTCTATCTGGCAAATATCATGTAACCCTTTTACTAATTACAATAAAAAAATAAAATAAAAAAAAAAGAAAATACACTTCTGAAATGAATCACAGTGCCAGAAAAATTGAAGCCTCATGTTTTCCTTTATGGCATTGATACATATTGAGTGTCAAACAAATTGAACTCCTTCCTATTGACTCTTCAATCACACTTAAAGCCATAATAATTCATGAAGTTCAAAACATACAATTATAGCAACATTGATATTTGGCATACTTAGAACTATATTTATTTATTTATTATTTGTTGGGTAATGTTTAGAGGATATACAGTTACATTTGCCAGGTAATAGGTGCCTTACTTCTTGGACATTGATATACCTTCCCACGTTTTAACTCCATTTCCCTTCCCCAACTCACTCCCAATCATCTTGTTTTCCCCCCTTCTCTTTCCTATTTCAAAAAAACAAATAAAATTATATACAATATACCAGGTAACAAAGTCGGATACAGTAACAATATGAGATTAACCAAAGGGCAACAAAAGAGAAGAGAAATAACATAGTACATTAAAAACAACAATCACAGAAGATAAAACACAAGTTTCCATATTCTAGAGATCCTTTCATTTAGTCTCTTCCTATACGACCTTATGTACCTAGGTTTTCACCTATTGAAATCCTCTGCTAGGAGAGTCCTAGATGTGTACTAATTATCATAAATGAGGGAAACTATTGAGCCTATGATAGAACTCTACTTTTAAGGAAGCTGTTAAGTGGCAGAGTCATTTTTGTTTCATTCAATTTTACACTTTGATATTAAATTAAACTTATCCTTTATTGTGGATCTTGAACAATAATGGCAAAATAACATATGAAAATTTTGAAAATTATCACTCAAGGAAGAATTTCATTTGGCTTTGATTTTCATATAAACACATTATTGGCTTGGCATAGAAATTTTTGTGGAAACCAGTTTAGTAAATTTGTAGAAAAATGAATTTGAGTTTCTCTTTCATTATGAATAATAATTTACATGTCAACTAATTTATATAAGAAAAACAATGGAACAGTTTATTCATAAATATATACTTATAGATACATACATACATACATACATACATATATTATTTTTGGATTTTTTTTCTTTTTGTCATTTATGGGGCTTGAACTCTGGGCCTGGATGCTGTCCCTGAACTCTTTAGCTCAAGGCTACTGCTCGACCACTTGAGCCCAAATATCACTTCCAGTTTTCTGGGGGTTTATTGAAGATAAAAGTCTCAGTGTCCCTCAGATCTCAACCTTCTAAGAAGTTAGGATTACAGGAATGAATCACTGATACCCTGCTTTATTTATATAATTTTATTGTATTTTACTTCCTCATGATGCATAAATGAGTTATAGTTACATTCACCAGGTAACGTGTACATTACTTCTCAAAACTTGATATCCCTTCTCAAGTTTTTGTACCCCCTTTTCTCCTCCCACCCCCTCCCAATAGCACAAAAGCTATGTAAATATGGTCATACAGGATGAAACCAAAGGAAATGAACTCTTGGTTATGGAAATAAGAGGGTTATCTTTGTGATTGCTGTTCTTAATATACTATGCAAAGTTATTTTTTTTCTCTCTTTTTTTCCACTATGTGGTTACTGTATTTGACTTTGATACCTGGTATAAACTTATTTCTTTATTCATATATTTTTGTACTTGTCCTTCCTAGAGCTCAAACTCATGAGTTAATAGCTCAACCTGATAGCTCAATCAGTTTCTTGAGTTAAAGGTCCATATCCACTTGACTTCTTGATAGTTAACTCAAAATAATATTCACACAGATTTTCTTGTCTGGGTTGGCTTTGAACTTTGATACTCAGATTTGAGTCTCTCTAGTGGCAACAAAATACAAGGTGTTAATTACAGCTATAAATCATAGTTAGAAATTTTAACACATTGTCTTTCAAAACTAAAAGACTGTCAGACTGTGAGCTTGCTAATTATCTTGAGATTTTATTATTCTCATAAGTAATGATGACATATTGAATTATTGGCTATTTTGGGTCCTTTTGTGTATTATACCCTTTAGAAAAATCTTTGTTATCACAGATTTTAATTAATTTTTTTTCCAATCTTAGCTTGAGCTCAGGGACTGAGCACTGTCCATGGATTTTTCTCAAGGCTAGAGCTCTACCACTTGAGCCTCAGCACCACTTCTGGCTTTTTCTAAGTATGTGGTACCCAGGAATCGAACCTGTGTCTTCATGCATGCTAGGCAAGCACTCTATCACTAGGTCAAACTCCATGCTCAAGAGCTTCTACATGTTAAAAACTGTCACTGCTTCAAATCACTTAAGCATAAAGAAAAAATCATAATTCACAATGCAATGAGGAAACATTTGCAATTTTAAGACTTATCATCTGATAACTTTTTTAAAGCTTCATATATATTTAATATATTTCAGAGGCACATTCTGTCATATATTATGATAATTTTCATGTCTGAATTGATTCCTGGCCCCAAAATTAGTTTTCAGTCAGAATCTTCCTGAGCCTAATTTCTGGAAGTTTTCATTGTAGTGTTGCCCAGAAAAAAACGCTAATTGTTTTACCTTGTGCATTATCAGTAAGAAGTTCACAGAATTAAAAACCATCAAGATAGGGGCTGGGAGTTTGTCCTAGTGGTAGAGTGCTTGTCTAGCATGCACGAAGACCCGGGTTCGATTCCTTGGTACCACATACTTAGAAACAGCCAGAAGTGGTGCTGAGGCTCAAGTGGTAGAGTTCTGGCCTTGAGAAAAATCCAAGGACAGTGCTCAGGCCCTGAGCTTAAAGCCCAGGACTGGAAAAAAAAAACAACAACAACAACAAAAAAAAACATCAAGATACAAAGAGACACTTCACTTTTATCTTATAACTAATTTTTTATTTTCACGTTTTGAAGACAACAGCATTACTTGAAAAAGAAAGGAGGAAAAAAAGAAGATAAAGAAAAAGATAAACTAATTTCTATCCCATGTTGAAAGACATTGAAAAGCATTTAATACCTGTTTTATATTTTTAAATGAATAATTTTCAAAAATATAAAAATCATAAATTAATAAGCATTTAACAACAGAATAAAAAACTAATTCCAAAGATTTCCAGGAATATAAATAGAATATTTCAAATTCTATAACAATATACATTTTTGCAAATAGTTATAATGGAAAATCTAATGAATTCAATTGAATTTGAATTTATCAGTTCACAGCAGAAAGAAAAACTGTACTAAAATAAATTTCTTAAAATAGATACTGCAATTGGTGCTTTTCAAGCTGATAAATCTCTACATGAAATGAAAGGATGGTACACACTGAGCAATCTCAGATTGGGTCACCCATTTTATACAGATGTATAGATAGGATGATTATTTTAATTGGTTTTATTCCACATTTATAATTGTTAGAAGAAATTCCCTAGAATGCAAATAGTATTTTAATCTCAGAGCTCCTAGAAATTAGTATTACTTTCATGAAAATTAGTGTCTTATACTTTTGACATATCACCTTTAAGGAAGAAATCAAATACATTTAAATATCTGTTATAATTCATTAAATGTGGTCAGCAGAAATGCATGTGTGAGAAATTTCACCCTATTCTGAGCAATCCAGGAAAACTTAAGAAAAAGTATATTATATATGTCATATTTATATAATATGTAATATATTATGTACATATAAGCAATAAATTCTTGTTAACTTCATTGCTAGTTTTATTCTATAAAATATTGTTTTATTAAATCCTTAATGGTGATAAGGAATGGAGATTGTCTTTTCATAATAAGAAAGTATCTCACCATTACCTGAATTTTTTATACATATATGTGTTTCACATCTGTTTTTAGTAAGGATGAGAAGTAGTCATTTATCTTCTTACTTACTAGCTGACACTCATAGAAAACATCATTGTGATATTGAAAAACAATATATATTTACAGTTCTCTGACTTGACTTATAAATACTGAAATTAGTTATCTCCAATGTTCTTTGTATACATTTATTAACTTTTTAACAGTATGCAATCTATTACTTTCTTATCTGTGTTTCTGCACTGACTTATGATGAAATAAGAAAAAAATGAATTTATTCTCACAGAAAATTTCAGTATTTTCACACTCACAATAGTTATCAGTTTTCAGTTCATTAAATCCTATGAGTCAATACTATCTTTGCTATATATGGGTTAAATCCCCAACATGGCTTCTTCACTCTTGTCTATCTTTTACTATTAAAGTATTCATATAATTATAGTTATTAGCTATGTTTTAGCTTAATAGAATATGTATTATTTTATATGTTTATGTCCTAATCCTGAAAGTATTTCAAGGCAAACTTAGAGATGTGTGTGAATAACTAATATACTATTTACTTAGCCCATGTCCTTAGTCAATTTTCAATTTCTACTTAATGTTAATTGAAGTTTTCTAAATATAATAATAAAGTATAGGGATACCTACTCTGATATATAAAAATACTCAAATCTGTATAAGGACCTTGTACCAATATTTTGAAAGAATTGCTCCATAAACATTGCTTTATGTCAGAGAGGGGGGGGGGCAGAGAGAGAGAGAGAGAGAGAGAGAGAGAGAGAGAGAGAGAGAGAAGGAGAGAGAGAGGGAGGGAGAGAGAGAGGTTGCTTTGTTTATGTAACATGTAATACTTAGGAAGCTACCTACATGAAAATGAAATTATATATTATATGTACGGAATAACAATGTAATAATATTGAACTGTAAGGAATGCTAAAACAATTGAACACTGACTGCATAATTTTGAACAATGAAAGAACAGGGTTATTATCTTTTCATTAGTATTTATATTGAAGAACTAACAGGATTTTAATACAAGGACTGGCTACCAAAAAACCAGTTTACAGGTTTCCATTTAATTGCATGAATATTTATCATCTTGTATTGGATGCAAATGTTCTGAATATAATTGCTCTCCATTCAATTTGTATAAACAGGAACAGGTCTTTTTTTTTACTTTAAAAAACTACATTATCAACATGCACAGGTATACAAATTACCATGATATGTTATCCTTGTAGGACAAGTGTACATTAAATTAGAGGAACTTTTATAATTCCATTTCATGATGTTATTACAGTAGCAATGATACATTAGCTTTCTATTCTATTAGTATCATAGCAAGGAGTTTTGTGTAAATAAATATTGTTTGGGGGAAATTTAAAACTTTTGTATTTATGCAGACGAAGTCTGTGAAACAATATATTAAACAGCTGGTGCCTTTGGCTCATACCTGTAATTCTAACTACTCAGGAAGCTGACACGAGGATTGCAGTTAGAAGCCAGGGAGATTAGGAAAGTCTGTCAAATTCTTATATTCAATTAACCGCTAAAAAAAAAATGCCAGAGTGGAGCTATGGCCCAAGTGGTATAGCACTGAATCTGAGAGGAAAAAAAATTCAGAAAGAACACTCAGACGCTTAGTTCAAATCCTATCTCCAGTACATTCACACACACACACACACACACACACACACACACACTCACACAATAAGTGTTATATAAACCTAAACAAATTATATCTATATATACATACACATATATAAATATATATATGATTTTCAAATATTATAAAAAGTTAAAACTTAGGAAGTATCTATGTAAGACTATCCTTTGCAATGTAAATGCAATTTATAATGTCTAAAATGATCATGTTTTTACTCATGTGTATGCTTGTTTAAGTTTGTATTGAAGAATAATAAAATAAAATTAAGACATTTTTGCATGAGTGAACATGTCATATATCAAAATTCTAATAACAAAATACTGCATTATGTTCAGAAAGTATCTTTACAAATGAAAAGAATTTGTTAAGACAACTTTCAACAGAAAAGCAAGAATTTAGATGATAATGCTTTTCAGCAAAATATTGAGATTTCCTCAATTAGAAAATATTTGATTAAAATATGCTGAAGAAGATATCACAAATGTTGGTGTACTATATTTAATAAAATATCCAGTGTTAATTGAACCAGGAAAAACTGAACAATTACACCAGTTGTTTCTAGTTTAGTTAGTGATTTTTTGCCAAAAATGCTCCTGCATTCAACATATAATATGTAAATCATATTTGAGCTATGGATTAAATCACTTAAAGGTTAAAACTCATCCTAAGAGGATGTATAAAATGAAAAGTGACTTATAGATTGAACGTGCAGGGGTGTTTAAAGCTTTAGATGTTGAATTAGAAAAAACAAAACAACAACCATTTCTTTTGAACTCTTTTATGGTCCCAGTAGCCAAATAAATCAAAAGTATATGCTTACCAAAATGACTTATATGCATACTATAGAATAAATATGGAATGTCAGTATAATAATGAGAATACACAAATGACAGTGATATTTTATTCACTATTATTATTGTACAGTTCAGGACAGGTAATAATGTGTTTCCAGAAGTATTCAGGCAAGAAAATCAGGCTTGTTGGCATTATTTTTGCAGATCAGGATACAGTAATTAATGCAAAGAAATTGTGCATCATCTCAGTTTTAGCCAATAAATCTCTGTGAAAATTGTAATACCAGATTTTGATAAGGTACTCTTGGAAATAATAGAGCTTTGTATTATAGAGTGAACATGAAATCCTTGGGGAATAAAATTTGTTTTCCATTCTAGAAAGGAAATTATGTTTTTTTTTCCTATTCTTAGTGTGTTATAGATTTTTTTTGCCAGTTCTGGGGCTTGAACTCAGGGCCTGGGCATTGTCCTTGGGCTACCTTAAGACTAGCGTGCTACCACTTGAGCCACAGCACCACTCAGCCTTTTCTCTGGACATGGTGCCAAGGATCAAATCCAGGGCTTCATGCATGTGAGGCAAGCACTCTACCACTAGGCCATGCTCCTGATCCTTAGATTTCATTTAAAAATACTATTTACAGCCGGGAGTTTGGCCTAGTGGTAGAGTGCTTGCCTAGCATGCACGACGACCCAGGTTCGATTCCTCGGCACCACATACACAGGAAAAAAAAAAAAGCCGGAAGTGGTGCTGAGGCTCAAGTGGTAGAGCCTTCAGAAAGTCCAAGGACAGTGCTCAGGCCCTGAGCTCAAGCCCAGGACTGGCCAAAAAAAAAAAAAAATTTATATATATATATATATGCATATATATATATATATATACTATTTTCAAGAACTTAAAATAATTTGAAATCAAGTATTTTGAGAAAATTTATGTAAAACAATTGCAAATTAAACGTGTAACACAATATGCCACATAATGAGTTGAGCTATAATTTAAAACTTGCTGTAGATATTAAAGTCTGTATTTTAGAATTGAGGCTTAACAGTATTACTCATCGTTACAAATGATATTTGAATTGTACACAAAAAGAATACTGTTTACATGGTTTCGGCGAAATGACAATCAGGTATTACAACTCAGAAGTACTGTATGGCATACTTACCCTTCTTTCAACACAATATCAATTGGTCAGACAATAGTTGGGAGACTATTTGAAATTACCCCTTCAGTAACTGTAGCGAGAGTGTAATTTGTAACTATTACTTAAGGCTATTTTATTTTCATTAGTGCATGTGTGTTACATAAGGAATTGCACGTGCACACACACACGCATACACACACACACACACACACACATATATGCATATTCAGCCCCACATCATCTTTTGCTTTCACTTTCCCTTTTATGGCATCCAGTCCCCTTATCAACAGACTCTTTTTTACATTCATGTTAATATAAAAAAGCAGTCCTTAGAAATACATTCAGTATTTAAGGTAGGGGATGAAATAGAATTTATGGAATTAAAAACATGTTATGTTAAGATGAAAAGTTAAATCGACGGAAATATATGAACTATTTAAAATAATTCTTAAGCAAATGAGAGGAATACATTTTTAACCCGATTTTGGGTTCCTCTATCTTGTAATTTAGCACCATTGTGCTTAGTGGTAAGTAGATTGCCTCATCTATAGATACTTCATAATTTTTACTTGATTTGATTATGGTTTTATAGAGCAGAAAGAGTGTTGTAAAGTGGTTCTTCATTTTCACATATTCTTTTCCTCCCTCTAAATATGGAGATTTATGTATGTGACAATTGCATAATTTTAAATTATACTTTGGTTTATGAAAATCCAGTTGGTCTATCAAGAAAAGAATGGCAAACTTATTGTCTTTACCAATTAAAAATCAAGAGAATAAAGATTTTAATAAGACTCCTGGGAGACTTGTCTTTTGAATCTTTGATAAATACATGATTATAAGGACAAATTATATGAGTAGCAATAATTTTTCAGTAATGTGATCATTAAAAGACATCCCAACTGTAATATATCAGTATTAATTGGAGACAGATGATCATTTTAGTGGAGTGCTCAAGTCATTATCCATATTTCAATACTTCATGAATACCTGAATATTCATAATGAAGTGATTATTTTCTTAAAGATTTTCATTGTGATGATTTTCATAAGGTTGATTGCTTAAATGTAGAAAAAAACTATAAGAATAGAAATTTGGTTTTGTTGATTAAGATTATGAGAAAGATTTTGAGGAAAATGAACTAAATACTAATTTTTGTTATTGTTTATTTGCTTTATAACCAGGACAGCAAAAACACCTTGTACGAATGTCTGTTTTTCTTCTTGTTATTATACTAAATCAGAAATATTTTTCTTTCTGTTGGCTTCTCTTAATTTTAAGAAAGTCATTTAGTTTATAAAGAGGTCTTTCAGTGTGTGTGTGTGTGTGATCTTTTTCTTTTCTTCCATCTTGCTTTGTCTCCCACTTTTTCCATTTCAATATGAAATACTTTTAATGTGAAATCTATGTTTTCACAAATTTTGATTATTCTTTTTTAATTTCTCTTATTACCACTAACAATATTAATTCTGTACATATGAATATGTGATTTCCAAAAGGATGTTTGTCAGTGTTTTGGGATTCTATAACTTACTTCTAAATACTATAATACTATTATTTTATTTTCTCTCTAAACCCTTGATGTGCACTACAATTTTCTTCTAACATTGGGAATGAATATATGAACCCTGACACAATAAGAAATTTGTCCAATTTCACACAGAAAAAATAGGAGACAGTATTTTAGAATGCAGTGGTACTTCTATCTTAGTAGTGCACATTAAATTCTTCTAAACTTAGTTAATAAAGCATTATTTTCCAAGAAAATATGTTTTATACTTATTTATTCAGGTAAGAAATTATATTATTCTTTTCCTTTGTTTTCAATTACTTATATTCTATCACTTTTTACTCATATGTGACTTTCACATTTAACTTGCCTCATCTGCAGACCCTTAAATTTGGTTCTGTTATCCTTTATTTAATGGTAACATAACTTTATTGCATTCCTTTCACGAGGCAAAGCTATTATCCTAAATTCAATTAATAATCCCTTTGTTTGCATTACTAATTAGATGATAAACTGGCCATGTCATTGTGCAATTAATTCATACACAAAATCTCAGAATTAATACATTTGGATTGATGAGTTTTGCCTTAAAATAAAATACCTTTAAAATCTCTAGAAACTTTAAAAAATATATAATATAATCTTTAAAATCACATTTAATGTTTTATTTTCAGCAAGTGTTGTATTTTTCTGTTGCCTTAATAGGTGAAATATTACATATCCACAGTTGAATCAGTAGGTATGAAGTGATTTTCTGCAAGGATTTTTCTATGCACATTTTTATTATTCTCATTTAATGTTCATAAGTATTCCATTGATAAATGGAAAATTTGATGAACTAAGTAGTTCTCTGATTTATTTAATATCATTGCTTGCCAGTGACACAGACAAGATTTGAATCCATAAAGTAGATAGCTCAAGAGGTGCAATTACAGTATTGTGGTGTCTGTTTTCTTCTCACTTTTGTTTTTAAAAATTGAGAATTCTGCTAGGCACGGTGGCTCATACCTGTAATCCTTGCTACTCAGGAGCCTGAGATCTGAGGATCGTGGTTAAAAGCCAGGCACTAAAGAAAATGAGATTCTTATCTCTAATTAATCTCCAGAAAATGGGAAGTAGGGCTATGGCTCCAGGGGCAGTGCTATAGCTTTCAGCTGAAGAATTCAGGGACAATGCCTAGGCCAGAAGTTCAAGCTCCATGACAGACCACAAAAAAAAAAAAAAAGACATCTGAGAAAAATCTAATGATTCTTTTATGTAGATTTGTCTTGTCTTGTTTCAATGGGGGTCAAATTTGTCTGTTTTGATGCTTCACAAAATGATTTCTTAAGCATTATCTTCATTGTCTTTTAATTGTTAACAACCATTATATGTATGATAACTACTGTATTTCTTTGATCTGAAATCTGTTTTTGTATGTAGTTCATCCTTCCAGTAATTTCCCATTTTCTGAGTTCTCTGTATTTCTGATTATTTATCACTGCAATTTTTCTCTGCAATTCAGGAAAATACCACAAGTTTTCCCACTCTGCAGATTCATTTTTTTTTCTTTCTGAACGTTTGTGTGTTTATTTTTTTTCTTGTAATTATCTTATGACCTGTCTTTATTTGAGTAAAGGTAAAATCCCGTTCTCCCTAAGGTGTTTATGAAGATATATAAAATAAATATCAAATCTGATCAGATAATTGCTCAGATTTCTTTTTACCTAATTTTTTATTTCTCTACTTTCTGTTGTATGCCTTGTCTGCTTTAGATGCTGAATAATCTGATAGTAAAGGCTCTAAGGAGCTTCCTATTCTGAAATTAAATTTCATATTGGATTGCGGGCAGTGTTTACTCTCAACTCATCCTGCTGTTTCTGTTTTTGCTTATATAATGATTGTGTTTCACTACTTTGTTCATTGCTTCATTTTAAATTTAATTCATTTTATTTTAAAGGTGTTGTAAAGAAGGGTTACAGTCACTTAAGTAAAGTAATAAAAAAATACATTTCTTATAGAATATTGTTATTGTCTTCCTCATTTTCTACTACTTGCCCACGCCCAGCACTCCTTCCCCCAGAGTGTAAATAAGTAGATGATAAGCATTTTTATAAAATTGCCATTAAACTATTGTAAATTTCACATCTCATGAATATATATTTTGATAAATTTTTCCTGAGCTGACAGTATAGTCCCAAATGTAACTCTTTTTTTTTTGCCAGTCCTGGGCTTTGGCTCAGGGCTTGAGCATTGTCCTTGGACTTTCTCAAGGCTAGCACTCTACCACTTGAGCCTCAGCACCACTTTCCAGCTTTTTGCTATGTATGTGGTACCGAGGAATCGAACCCAGGTCTTCGTGCATGCTAGGCCAGCACTCTACCACTAGGCCAAACTCCCGGCTCAAATGTAACTCTTTATGTGTATTTATTTCAATGTATGAAGTTTAGCTATTTTAATTATTAATTATTGAAATACATATTATCTTACAAAGTGTAGTTTATAAATATTTTTCTTAAAAATTATGAATTATCCATTTCTTCCTATATCACTGGAACAAAAAGCAAAAACAATTAAACACTCCATTTATCACTCTGAACATGTGTGAAGATAATTTTCTCCTCTAGATCTTGGAGTGGTGAAAGAAAAGATTATGATGTATTATGTATTCTAGATATATTCAGTTTCCTTAACTTGAATATATTCTCTGTTTTGACTATACATTAAGTCTATGATGGGCTTGAACCATGACCTTCTTAATCTCCACCTTCAGGGTAACTAACATTAGAGAAATAAACTAACATAGTTAGCTTTATATTCATTTATAAAGCAAATATTTCTAAATGAATAGTTTCTATGAAAACATAAATTATTCACTGAGGGTTGATAAGTTTAACTTACATTTTTTTAAATCAATATACCTCTGATATACACATGAAACAGTATTGAAGCAAAAAAACAAATTTATGACTACCAAGAAGATCAAGTTTTTAATGTGCTATATTAATTTCCAAAAAACATTCATCTACCATCGATATCATGAAAATCTAGAAGATAGCTCAGTTGAATGAGCTATGCATTATTTATGGAAGAAATGCTACTGTTCTCAAAATATACTTCTTTAGATAGCCAAGAAACAAGTTAAAATGATGAAAGATATGAACTTCAGTCATATTATTTCCATCACTTTTTAAAAATATACATACATAGTAGGAAATTCAATAAAATAGAAAACAAAATAGCCTTGGGAAAAAATAATACACTCTATTTTCCAAAAACTATTTGTTTGGCTAGACAACTGATATAAATCAATGAAAGTGAGTAAAATTATACCGAGTCATTGCATTCTATCAATTACAGAATGTATGTTCTAAAAGAAAAAAAAATAACGAAGGAAATCAGAAATGAAAACAGAAAGGGAGAGATTAAAGGAGAGAAAACAGGAGAGAGAAAAGAGGCAAAAAAGGTGGGGCAGAATGGAGAAAGTCCATTTGAAGCTCCTTTGACTAAGTTACTCAGAAATTAATCCATCACTATATCTTGGGATAAAATCTTAGATAGAAATGAACTTATTGGTAATTAATATAGTTGGTTGTACACCTTGCTTGTTGATTTTCAGGATAAATACTTATAGATTTTGTGAAAATTTATTTCGTGGAATTTTATAATAAGCATAATTTTAGTAGCAGGCATATTATCTTCTTGTTGACAAAAAGTAATATATTTATAGAATGCATGTAGTACATTTTCATATTGTGATTTTCAAGTTTGAGACTTTATCACTTAGGGAATTTAGGAAACTAGGCACATTGTAGAGATGTGTGATTGGCTTAATAATATTTGCAAAGAGATCCAGATGTTACTCCTATAATACATAAATGTTACCTTATTTTGCAAAAAGGGCCCTACAGCTCTAAGTTACAGAAATTGGCATAGACAGTTCATCCTGATTCTGTGGGTGGTAAACTAAATGTAGTCATAAGAATCTATGTGAGTTGGCTCAAAGGTATTTAACTAGGGAGGAGTTAGAATGTGATGATGGAATAAGAGGAAAGTGATAATGGGGTGAAGCCTTAACCAAGCAAGGTCCATAGGGAGAAGTTTCAGAAACTGGAAAAAAATGCAACTGATCTCAAGATCATTAGAGGAAACCCAACAGTGTCAACATCTGGATGCTGACCCATGGAAACTGTTTCAAACTGTTGACCTCAGGAATTCTCTCATATGTGGAATTTAGATTTGATTTCCAATGTACAATTAATCACATATGGCTTATATGCAAGTGTATCCAAGTGTATGAACTGATGTATGGATTTTGTTGGGGAGACTTCAGTGTGATTCCTTCCAACTAAGTAGATTCCAAGAAAATGGCACTTGAATGGTGAAAAGGGCCCAGAGATGGGTTAGAGTGATGAAAAGAAGGAAGAATACAATCATAATATTCAATGCATATTGAATAAACTAAGAAAATTGAGGGGAATGGTTGGGTTGATGATAATGTAAGCATGATAAAAGTGCTGATGCTGAGCTTTACCCACATTTTCTATTCCTTTCCTTTTTATTTTAGATTTATAAGTTTATATTTTATTTTACTTTTATAAAAAAATTCTGACCATGTCACTAAGATGAAATTTATATATTTTTGAGGGCAAAAGCACATTTAAAAAACCACTTGTAATCCTGTAACCCTACTATACTGCTTTGTTTAAGCATATTAGTATTGTTCAAGATTGTGGGGAGCCGGATGGCACCTGTTTCCTGCCTCGCTCCTTGTAACTTATTTGGTATGTGAGTGCGAGGCCTTTACTCGTTACTAAGTATCAAGTTGCTCTTCAGTCTGGGCATGACGAAAAAGGGTGTGACCAATCCCGAGTCTCAAAACGGCCTTAGCAACAGAGCAGCCAATGGTAGAGAGCCCCTTGTTCCTTGGGCTTATATAAGCAGTTGCATTTCCCGGCCCAGGGCCCCTCTGCTTCAGCTCTCCGTTCAATCAAGTGGCTCTTCAATAAAGCGTGATACAAGAAGGATCCTCGGGTGGTGTCCGTTCTTCCCTGCCGGTCAGGGGTGTCGGGCGCCGCAACTGGTGCCGAAACCCGGGACCTGCGGAGGGGCTGAAGAGGATCCAGAACTTGACACGTGAAGAGGACTCTCTCCGAGGTATGTGGTTCTGGCAAGACCCTATCTGGGTGCTTCCCATTGTTCTTCTTCTGTGGTTTGTGTTTGAAGGGGGGAAGGCATTAATTAAGCATCAGGATAGTCCTTCAGAATCTTCATATAAGGAGGGAGAGGTAGTAGGGCCCCAAGGTAAAGTAAAAAATAAAAAGGAAAATAAACAAAAGAAACCCGAAAGGAAAAGGGAAAAAATTGAGGGACTGCAGCCCTCACAAAGTATGGTGCAGGAGGAAGGAAGAGGAAAGAGAAACTCAGCCCTGACTTTGCATGAACAGGATGCAGAGGAGGCAGTCCGAGGGACAGGAAATGAGGAGGAAGGGTCCCCGGAGGAACTAAGCTCAGATGAAGAGGAAGAACTAGAAGGACAAGCTGCCATGTATGAGGCAGACAGATATGGCCCCTGGGGGGAATTAGGTGCAGGGAGTGGTCAGGACGTTTCCCGCCCTGCCCCCTCTGCCCCGCCTCCCTACGCCCCGAAGGGAGCTGTTTGTGTTTTTCCACAGGGACAGGAATCCCCACATTGGGTACCGCAGCGCCTCGTGAGAATATTGGAAGAAAGCCAGAAACCCAAAGAGGATGAGGCTAAGCAAAATCCTGGGGAGAACCCTTCTGACATCTCTTCTGCTGCCACAATGTTGGACAATGGACCAGAAGAAAAAACCAATGTGGGCAGTGATGAAGACATTTAATGCTTCTTCCGTTTTCCCCTTTGTACCACCAATTCTTCCTTGCAACTTCCCTAGGACTGCAAGGTTCCCTATGCCTTACCCTGTCAAAAAATCTGTCCTTCTGTGTTAGGCTGGTTTCTCAAAAATTGGGTCGCTCTGATTAATGTATAGTTCTGGCAAGGGAAGGGTTGTGGGGTTTTCTGCACTTGTTCCAGAGGCGGACCTTCCTGTTTATGTTTTTACTCTTTAAAGCTTCAAGTAATGATAGTATTTTAAATTGTTCTGCCATAGAGTGTAAATTGAGTCAATGCTGGAGCCGTTGCCTACATTTGTTCCAGTTCCTGTGAATGTTTGTTGCAGTTTGTTTTGGGTTTTGTGTCTTTAGCCTTTGGTTGCTCTGCCGAATGAGGTCTCGCAATAAGAGAGAGAGAGCAATGCTTGTTCATGCACTCACTGCCTTGGAGCAGGGACACTCCCCCCAGATTTGGCTTGCGGTTTTAAAAATGCCCTGTACTGCCTTTGCACCCTCGAGACCTCGGTCTATTGCACGAGGAATAGGAGTATGGACAGCCAAGAGTTGTGAAATGCTGGACAAAGTACCACTCCTGACCCTAACAGGTCAGGGAGAGCATGTGCGTCAGCATATGGGCTCGCGTCCCTAGCCCATCTCCACAAAGGGGATAGAGAACCTGGAGGGGAGGGATCCAGGGTTGGCCTCCTGGGTCACTCCTCTAGAATAGGACCTCAAATTTTACTTTGGAGGACAGCACCTCTACTCTCTTCACAACAGGCATGTTGGCTTGCTGCTATAAAACAAAAGGGGGGAGATGTGGGGAGCCGGATGGCACCTGTTTCCTGCCTCGCTCCTTGTAACTTATTTGGTATGTGAGTGCGAGGCCTTTACTCCTTACTAAGTATCAAGTTGCTCTTCAGTCTGGGCATGACGAAAAAGGGTGTGACCAATCCCGAGTCTCAAAACGGCCTTAGCAACAGAGCAGCCAATGGTAGAGAGCCCCTTGTTCCTTGTGCTTATGTAAGCAGTTGCATTTCCCGGCCCAGGGCCCCTCTGCTTCAGCTCTCCGTTCAATCAAGTGGCTCTTCAATAAAGCGTGATACAAGAAGGATCCTCGGGTGGTGTCCGTTCTTCCCTGCCGGTCAGGGGTGTCGGGCGCCGCACAAGATGACTTGGTTTACTTAACATTTTCATGAAATGTTTGGAAAATAAATCTATAAAGACTAAATGCACTTTAAGTATTTATTTATGGGTCACAGTGTCAGTTCCCGAATCTTCACTGTGTCTCTGGCCGGTCAGTTCACCATCTATTTCCCCTGGCCGGTCAGTTCTCCATCTACTTCCCCAATAAATTCAGCTTTTTATATGAGACTGTCTCTGTGTGGTGGACTCTGGTGGGACATGGAATCCCCACCTGGAGGGATGTGGATTCCCCTCCTCTTGACCCCATAACATTTTTGGTACATGGGCCGGGAAGAGTCCTTAACCACAGGGTGATGCATGGGTTAGTGTCCCACTGGTGGATGTGGAATCCCATAGATGGTGTCAGACCCAAGAAAGTCTGTGATTATCCTCCAGGAATTTTTAACCATCTTTTTGGGGGAAGTCGCCCGGGTGAAAAGTAAAGAAAGTAAAGGCCTCAGGAGGCAAATGGAAGTTGGTCGACCACTCTGTGTTTCTGTACATATATCTGAAAAGTGCACTGTGGCCTAAAACAGAGAGGAAAAAGCTGGACTCAGCAAGCTCTCTAACGCCAGGGTGGTCGGGACGCCTTGACCCCCTTGTGGAGGTTCCTATCTGGAGGGATGTTGAATCCTCTCCCTGGAACCAAGTCCCTAGTGGGAGGGATGTGGAATCCCCTCCCCAGGACTGAAGTGATACTGAGTCTTGCCAGAAATGAAATCTCTTGCCCCCCCCCACCCTGATAGTTTTTGCAGGTAGGATGGCCTTGGTCACCCAGGTGCCAGAGAATGGAAGTCTCCATGGGGAGGCGCCCTCTGAGAGTTTTCAGGGCCCCAGGTGTCTTCCTCACTCTGAAGGCTGCCATGCATGCCATCAAAATTTGAGGGTACTTGAAGGTCTCTGCTTCTGTCTTGTTTTGTGAGGTGTTTTTCCTGTGGTCTGGTTTTCTTTTCAAAATTGGTACCAATCCTAAATATGGATCCTTGTGATTTTTGTATGTGTATGTCTTTGTTATTTATTTGAACATTTCTGGGCCTGGTATGGCCGCTCCCGCCTGTCTGCAGTTATAACAAGCCCTGGAAAAATAAATTCCAGGTAAATTGCCTTGAAAAAGTTTTGTTTTGAACCTGGTTCTTGTTGGGAGCCAGAGTGGAATCAAACTGTACCTTGACTTGCATCAGATGATGGCTATATTGTCTTATTGCTTTCTGGCCCTATTCTATGTAAATGACCTGAGAATTACCATATGAATGTAACACCTGGAGGTTCTCTGGGAGAGGAGGAGGGAAGAAGGGGGAGGGAAAAATAAACGCGGCAGTCTCGGCAGTCTTTGCCTGGACTGCGGACATCCCGGACCCGGTGTGTCTGTCTCTCTTCTTTTTCTTCCTAGTCCTTGTCCCCTATTTCAGGAACCCCAATCTGCGAACCCTGGTTTGCTGCCGGTTGGCCCCGGCATCTGGCGCCCGAACAGGGACCCTGAAAATCTGGGACGAAGGTGAAGGACCCCTCCCTGTGGTGAGTAACACATCGTAGGACTATTAAGAGAGTATAGTCAGGAGTAAAAATTATGGGTCAAGCTAATAGTCATGGGTTATTTCTACCGATCTTAACAGGCCTATTTGAAGCCCACGGAACGTGGGTGGAAAAAGGGGTGCTTCAGAGCTTCCTACAGTTTCTCGAGGAGGCATGCCCGAGGTCTATAGAGGAGGAATTCCAAAAAGCCTGGCAGCGGATAGGAAAAAGAATTCAAGATTATTATAATGTATATGGCCCCGAAAAGACCCCATTAGAGGCTACTACCGTATGGAATTTAGTAAGTGAATACATAGATCCTCTACATGAAGATGCTGAACTTAATCTTGAATAAGGGAACTTTATGAGTTAAAGGACCCTTCTGAAGAACCTGAGGCTGAGCCATATGCCGCAGCCCAAGAGAGTCTAAGTGAGATCTTGCAAAGGGAACAACAACCAGTAGATATTGAGTATCAGAATTCAGGTCTGAATACCAAGGAGGAAAGTTATGATGAGTCATTGGAGGGCCGGGTGGCTACGATAGAGAAGAAGTTAGAAGAAATGCTACATCTTCTATCGAAAATGGGGACAGAGCAGAGAGCCCCCCCAGAAGTAGGAAAGAAATATGACCCTCAGGCCACTATGGTGTCTGATTCTAAACCTTACCCCTCACACCCACCGCCTCCGGCTGCAGCCTTACAGCCTCAATCCCTTTCTCAACCTTAGGCAAGCCTAAAGGCCCTAGCAACAAGTCCCTTTTAACAGGCACTACAACCAGGCACAGTGCATCGCAATTAAACCTGACTCAGGCTGCTAGAGAGAGGGAAGGTATTTCAGGGCCTCGATGCTTCCCTAGCTTAGTTAATCATGATGAACAAGTATACCATCAACCTGTTCCTGTTAAACTATTACAGGATTTAAAAAATGCCTGCTCCCAATATGGGCCAACTGCCCCTTTTACTCAAGTAATATTGGAGGCCGCGTGTGCTGGTATTGCATGCCCAAATGACTGGAAGCGGCTTGCCAGAGCATGCCTTAGTGCAGGAGAGTACTTATTATGGGAGACAGAGTTCACTGCACAGTGTCGGGCTAAAATTGAAACAAATAGGTCTAAGAACCTGCCTTACACTGTTGATCAGTTGTTAGGAGAGGGAACCTATAAAAACACTGAAGATCAATTGGGTTATGCAAAGGAGGCCTATTTACAAATAAATGCTGCGGCGAGAGAGGCTTGGAAAAAGTTACGCAATTCCAATCGTACAAAAAATCTAGTAGAAGTTAAACAGGGACCGAATGAACCTTATCTAGAATTTTTGTCTCAATTAATGGAGACTGCAGACTGCCTAGTACAAGATGAGAATGCAAGGGAGAGTATAGTTAGACACATAGCCTATGAAAATGCCAACGCCGCCTGTCAGGCGGTTATCAGACCCCATAGGAATAAGGGAGGAATCACGGACTTTATTGCACTGTGTGCTGATATTGGACCCTCCCATGTACAAGGCCTTACTTTAGCCGCCGCTCCTCAAGGAAAGACTGTTAGTGAGTCTCTAAAATATAGAGGTCAGCGGCATTCTCGGGATGCTAGACCCCCAGGGCGTTGCTTTTCTTGTGGACAAATAGGACATTGGATGACGCAATGCCCACGCCAGGCCAGGCAAAAGAGAGAAAAATCACCTGGCACATGTCCACGCTGTGGTAAAGGGAAGCACTGGGCTAAAGATTGCAAGTCAGCAACAAATCGCAATGGCCGCCCGTATTTGGGAAACTGGAAAAGGGGCCAGCCCCTGGCCCCGCAAAACCATGGGGCAGTCCCTCCCTCTTCTCGGCCACAAGTGCATCTTCTAACAACCTCCCAAGATCAGTCTCCGGCCTCCTCCGTACCACCCCAGGAAGTGCAGGATTGGACCTCTGTTCCTCCACCTGCTCAGTATTGACCCCAGAGATGGGGACACAAGCTCTCCCCACGGGGGTCTTCGGCCCCCTTCCCCCGGGAGTGGCTGGATTGCTGTTAGGGCGAAGTAGCTCAGCCCTTAAAGGGATACAGATTACACCTGGCAAAATTGACCAGGATTTTACTGGAGAAATCAAAGTTATGGCCTCTGCCCCAAAACACGTGGTATCGATCCCAGCCGGTCAAAAATTAGCACAATTAATACTTGTGCCTTTACCTCCCGGGGAGACTGCTAATTCCCCATGTGGACAGAGAGGATTTAGATCTTCTGATATCTATTGGGTACAAAGCATAAAACAAGAGAGGCCTGAGATGACTATATTTATACAAGAAAAGCCCTTTAAAGGAATATTAGACACTGGAGCAGATGTGTCTGTGATATCTAAAAAACATTGGCCAGCCCAGTGGCCCCTGACAACCTCTATGACTTCCCTACAGGGGGTTGGGCAAGCACCTGACCCACAGCAGAGCAGTGCGATCCTTGTTTGGAGAGATGAGGAAGGGCACTCTGGTCATTTTCAGCCATTTGTCTTGGATCATCTGAAAATTAATTTATGGGATCGTGATATCATGGAAAAAATGGGAGTGTATATGTTTAGTCCTAGTGCTATGGTCACTAAGCAGTTACTTGATCAAGGCCTCCTCCCCTTTAGGGGACTAGGCCGAGCAGCACAGGGGGAGCTAGAGCCACTCCAACCCCAGTCTCACCCTACGAGACAAGGATTGGGGTATCCCTTGACGGGAGCTGTTGTTTGCCCTCCCCCTCATGCTGATCCCATAAATTGGCTCTCTGAACAACCGGTATGGGTTGAACAGTGGCCTCTTTCTCTAGAAAAGATCATTGCAGCTCAGCAGCTGGTACAGGAACAGCTGGACTTGGGGCATGTGGCCCCTTCTAACTCTCCATGGAATTCTCCAATTTTTGTTATAAAGAAAAAGTCAGGTAAATGGAGGCTGTTACAGGATTTGAGAAAGGTTAACGCAACAATGGAACTGATGGGGGCCCTACAGCCTGGCTTGCCTTCACCCATGGCAATCCCAAAGGATACTTATAAGATTATTATAGATTTGAAGGATTGTTTCTATACTATACCCCTGGCGCCTCAAGACTGTAAGCGCTTTGCCTTCAGCGTCCCCTCTGTTAATTTTAAAGAACCCATGAAGCGATATCACTGGCTTGTGCTCCCACAGGGCATGGCAAATAGCCCAACTTTATGTCAAAGTTTTGTAGCTAGAGCCATTTCTTCCACTCATGAAAAATTTTCTTCTGTTTATATTGTTCATTATATGGATGACATCTTGTTGGCTTGTTCTGACCCTATCGTTGTACGACAAGCCTTGGGACAACTAAAGCAAGATCTGAGCCTCTTTGGCCTTATAATAGCAGCTGAAAAGGTTCAGGAACACCCCCCTTTTACATATCTAGGCCATATATTAGGCCCACACTATTTTAAAAGCCAAAAAATACAATTAAAAACTTCACACTTAAGAACTCTTCATGATTTTCAGCAATTCTTAGGAGATATAAATTGGCTTCGGCCTTATCTAAAGCTCTCCACAGGAGAGTTAAAACCCCTTTTTGATCTCTTAAAAGGAGATACCAACCCTACATCCTTGCGTGAATTAAATCCTGACGCCAGGAGGGCCATCCAAATTGTAGAAAAGGCAATTTCCCAGCAACAAGTGACCTATTGTGACTATTCTAAACCATGGGGAGTTTAGATTTTAGCTACTTCTCACTCCCCAACTGCTGTATTGTGGCAGGATGGCCCACTTTTATGGCTTTATCTACCATCAACACCCGGCAAAGTGCTGACCCCCTACTACGAATTGGTAGCTAATTTGATACATATGTGCCGAGTGGATTCCCGTAAATATTTAGGTCAGGAACCTCATTTTATCTGTGTCCCATATAATCTACAACAACAAGATTGGCTATTCGCCCATTGCGATTCTTGGGCCATTGCTTGGGCCAATTATACGGGGAAAATTTTGCATCACTACCCGTCTAACAAACTTCTCCAATTTGCTGCGTGTCATACGTTTCTATTTCCTTCCATAGTACAGGCCTCGCCTTTATCTTCTGCTGCTTTGGTATTTACAGATGGATCCTCTAATGGAACGGCTGCTTTGACCATTAATGGGAAAACTCAATCTTGGGTTACGGGTTTTTCCTCCGCCCAAGAGGTGGAATTAGAGGCTGTTTTACAAGCACTCGTCCTGTTACAAGATGAGCCCTTTAACTTATACTCAGACAGTCAATATGTAATTCGTGCTCTTCAAGTCATAGAAACTGTTCCCTTTATTGGAACTACTAACTCCAATATTCAGACCCAATTTCGCCAAGTACAAACTTTGCTTTGTTCTTGCAACCACCCCTGTTTTTTTGGCTTTGTTCGAGCTCACACTAATCTTCCTGGCCCTTTAAGTGAGGGCAATGCAGTTACTGACTCCGCCACCAGAGTTTACTTAACTCAGGTTGAACTTGCTAAGCAGTCACATGCCATCCATCATCAAAACAGTCGAGCCTTGCGCCGACAGTTCAAATTATCTAGAGAAGCGGCACGTCAAATAGTTAAGACTTGCTCCAACTGTGTCCCTTTTTCACCAGCCCCCCATTTAGGCATAAATCCACGAGGACTGCTTTCTAATCACATTTGGCAGATGGATGTCACACATGTTCCATCATTTGGCCAATTAAAATATGTTCATGTTACTGTAGATACTTATTCTAATTTTATCTTGGCCACCCCCCTTGCTGGGGAAGCCACTAAACATTGTATCTCTCACTGCATTCGATGCTTTGCTGAGATGGGGATTCCCTCGCAAATAAAAACAGATAATGACCCTGGCTATGTAAGCCGAGCATTTCAATCCTTCTGCCATTCCTATAATATCACTCATATTACAGGCATTCCTTACAATCCTCAAGGTCAAGGCATTGTGGAGAGAGCTAATGGATTATTAAAACATCAAATTGCTAAAATACAGAAAGGAGAGTCATATCCCGCTACCCCTGTGAATATACTTAATCATGCTTTATTTGTTTTAAATTTTTTGAATTTGGATTCAAATAATTTATCTGCTGCTCAGCAATTCTGGGAAAAAAGAGAGCAGCGTGCTTTTGCCTTAGTAAAGTGGAAGGATCCCCTAACTGGTGCTTGGCATGGACCCGATCCTGTTCTAACCTGGGGTCGAGGGCATGTATGTGTTTTTTCACAAGGAGAAAATGACGCCCGCTGGCTGCCTGAATGCTGCGTTCGTAACGTGGAGAGTGACAGTGGCCATCCAAGCAGCGACTCACTGGGCCTACACCCCCAACCCTCCAGTGGTGCATCCTGCGACGTGGGAAGGACCTGAGTTATTTGTGCATGTCAATCGGGACTGCTACTGATCCACTTGTTCCACACATTCATATGAGCTGTGTTTCTCCTCCTTTTACTATTATGTAGGGACCTTTTAACATATTTATTGACTCTACACAATTTAATATGTGACATTATTTTGTCTTTACCAGCCCTCTTCTTAATAACCTTTTTTGTAAAAGATGCCCAGGTGAAAAGCAAAGGCCTCCAGAGGTAAGCAGAAGTCGGCCGACCCCCTTGTATGTCTTGCGTTTTATTTCGTTTTATTTTATTTTATTTTATTTTTGTTTGTTTGTTTGAAAAGGTGCACTGTGGGCCTAAAACAGAGGCCTGGGTGGTCAAGGGACGCCTTGACCCCCCTCCCCTTCTGAGTTTCTTGTCGATAACAAGGCATACCTGAGAGTCCCACCAGCAAGACATGTCTAAATCTAAAAATAACTGTTTTGTGAAAACATTCATTTGAGCTCATGTTTTTTGTGTTAAGTGTATCTGATTGAGTCCAATTTTCTTGTTATATGTCAATGTCTGATTATTTAAAAGTCTCTGTTTCTCTGTCTTGTTCGTGTTACATATTTTTTCTTGTCCAGTTTTGTCTTTAAAATTGGTACCATTTCTAAGTATGGATCCTTATGGTTTTTCTGTGCGTACTCAAGCACACATCCTTGTTATTTATTTGAACATTTCTGGGCCTAGCATGGCCGCTCCCCCATGTCTGCAGTTGTGACAAGCCCTGGAAAAATAAATTCCAGCTAAGTTGCCTTGCAAAAAGTTTTGTTTTGAACCTGGTTCTCACCTGTAAGAGTAAAATTGGCAAAACTCTCTTGACACAAACTTCCGGAAAACGAACGGCCGATATTAATTTTGCGCGCTTTATGATCTTTGAGTATGAATGTGTGTGAATGAGTGAGTGAACATGTTCAAGGTTAAATTGTCAGCATGCTGTATAAAACAATGGTTGAGCTCATTTGAAACAAAGGCAATTGGGTAAATCTAAGTCTAAACTTCAAGAAAATTATTAGGTTTGAATGTTTCCTATGTCTTAAAAGTATTATTGCATTGTTTTAAAGAAAAACTGGTAAAAAGTATTTTTCTAAAGATCCTGAAATCTGCATTTTAAAAAATCTGGTATTGCAATACATACAGCTGTTTACATTCTAAACATTGTATCCTGTTCTGCACAGAGGTGTTAGGGAATTTGGGATTTATTACTTTAAGTTAAAGTTTGGAAACATGTATTAGAGATTTAAATGTAAAATTGTTCATTAACGTCAGAAATTTTGCCTGTCCTTTTTTGCAAACTGACACTAGAAATCTGATGGTAAAATGTGGATAATGTGATTAGTATTTTAAAGGAATGTTTAAAGGTTTATCTCAATGCTATTGGGTGTATTTTAAAAAAAAGGAGAGGAAACTAAGTCCAGACTTAGACTTTTGGTGCACTGATGTCTATAGTTCTTGAATTAGGGAAAAACTGTTATTTGAGTTTAAACTGTTGTTGGAGTTCTAGACAGTAATCTAAACTGCAAAAGAGCCCTTTTTTCTAAAAGGCAAGAGGAGTGCCTTGAGCCTTAGAGGGCCTGGAGGCAAAGGGAATTCCTTTAGCCTTAAAGGTTTTTCAAATGCAAATAAAGACCAAAGTGTTAAGAGTTTAAGTTAAAAAGTGTAAAAGTTTTAAAGAAAATTAGAAATGATTTCTGAACAAAATTTAAAAGTAAAGTTGTCCTAAAGCTTTGTTTCAAAAAAAGAAACAAGGAAAATTAGGACTACCAAAATGGTTGCTTAATTGCTATTTCAGCTTACTCTTGTAAGTTACTTTATAGCAATCTCCAGAAGGCCCATGGAGAAGGACAGCAGATCCTCATTCAGATGTAAGTTTGGCCCTCACCAAGTTCCAGGTAAGATCATGCTTAGAGACTATTTCTGAATTGACCACCTTGTTGCTTCTAATTGGAGTAAAGTGGCCTTTTGTAGGACTCATTGATCTGAAAGCCACAGTTTTGAGCCTGCCCGGGCAAAGCAAAGTCCCTGTGAGACTGTGGTGTCTAATCTGCCAGCAGGATGCTGGGACAGAGTTGCTTTGGAGCTCGAAGTGGCAGAGTGCTAGCTCTGAGCTGAAAAGCTGGGGGGAAGCACTCAAGCACCAAGCTCGGGACTCACAGTGGCAGGGTGCTAGCCTTGAGCTGGAGAGCTGAGAGACAGCGCCCAGACCCTGAGTTCAAATCTAGCAACCAACAAAGTGAAATGCCAATGGGATGTTTATCCCTGTGTGGAGAGACACTACTGGGACAGGAAAGCCTCTGCTTGGATGGCAGAGATGGTGTCAGATCTTAGAGTCACTTGTGCTTGGCCATTCAAATTAATCAGAGCCGGGAGGTCATAGAATAGTTTGTAAGCATGCCTTACTAATGCCCGTGCCTTTCATAACTGGGCAGGAACTTGTCAATCTTCTGTGATAGCGGGTAGTTTAAAGTCCTAATTGAGTAAAATTTTTATTTTTTATTTTTGACACCAGCCACAAATTCAGGAAAAGTTTGTGGATCTGAGGCTTGTGTCTCTATTAATCTGTTTAGATCTGACAACTGAAGCATTGTTAAGGTTGCAGAAATTTAGTTCCCCAGACAATCAAGAAAAAGCCTTTGCAAATGGGTGCTAGGTAGGCTGCGCTGTTGTGACCAAGGATGGTTTGTGCAGTTGTTGAATGTCAAGTATGATTTCTAGTTTGGAGTAGATTGTTGTTCCTGGTGTCTAATCCTTGCAACCCCTTGATAAAACAGGCTGGGCTTCTTAAGGTCCCTGGTCAAGCGTGGAGACGGCGCCCCTGAGTCAGCTTGAAGAAGTCATGGAAGTTGAATCTCCGCCCATCAAATCCCCATTGGACCAAGGGACCAAAGTCATTTTTGGAAAATGTGACAGGATAAATCAGGGGTATAGAAAAGAGTAAAAATTGCACTTGTGTTTCTTTTAAAATAAAAAACGGGGGACATGTTGGGAGCCAGAGTGGAATCAAACTGTACCTTGACTTGCATCAGATGATGGCTATATTGTCTTATTGCTTTCTGGCCCTATTCTATGTAAATGACCTGAGAATTACCATATGAATGTAACACCTGGAGGTTCTCTGGGAGAGGAGGAGGGAAGAAGGGGGAGGGAAAAATAAACGCGGCAGTCTCGGCAGTCTTTGCCTGGACTGCGGACATCCCGGACCCGGTGTGTCTGTCTCTCTTCTTTTTCTTCCTAGTCCTTGTCCCCTATTTCAGGAACCCCAATCTGCGAACCCTGGTTTGCTGCCGGTTGGCCCCGGCAGGTTCTCACCTGCAAGAGTAAAATTGGTAAAGCACTCTTGAATTTTGTGCACTTTAAGATCTTTGAGTATGAATGTGTGTGGATGGGTGTGAGTGAAAATGTTCAAGGTTAAATTGTCAGCATGCTATATAAAACAATGGATTAATTTATACTTGAAACATAAAGGCAATTGGGTGAATCTAAGTTTAAACTTCAAGGAAAGTATTAGGTTTGAATGCTTCCAATGTCTCAAAGGATTACTGCATTGTTTTAAAGAGGAACTGGTAAAAAGTATTTTTCTAAAAATCCTGAAATCTGCATTTTAAAAATCTGGTATTGTAATGCATAGAGCTGTTTACATTGTAAGCATTGTATCCTGTTTAGCCCAGAGGCATTAGGGAATTTGGAATTTATTTCCTTACGTTAAAGTTTGGAGACATATATTAGAGATTTAAATGTGAATTTGTTTATCAATGTCAGAAACTTAAAACTGTTTATGTAATCAAATGCCAAGAGAAAGGACTGGAAAACTTAGGATAGTCCTATGTGACCATCTTTGAGGTTGAGAGGTGAACTGGCAAAGGTGCAGCTCTGGGTTCCCATGATGGAAAAGGCTCTAAGGGAAGGTCCATGCTGTTAAAAGAAAATAAACTGGCATGAAGGCTGTTTACTAAGCGTGGTCAGATGGACTGAGCGATCATTTTCATCCTTTTTCCTTTCAGACTGACACTGAAAATCTGATGGTAAGATATGGGTAATGTGATTAGTATTTTAAAAGATTGTAATTGGATGTATTTTAGAAAAAGAAGGAAACTAAGTCCAGACTTAGACTTTTGGTGCACTTATGATGTTTGTAGTTCTTGCATTAAGGAAAAACTTATTTGAGTTAAAACTGTTGTTAGAGTTTTATGCAGTAATCTAAACTGCAAAAAAAATTAATAAGTAAAAAAACATGTCAACAGCTCAAAAAATTGAATCATTCCAAAACTAATCTCCAAAGTAACAACCATTCCATTAAAAGATGTGCCAAAGACTTAAAGAGAGTCTTCTCTGAAGAAGAAACAAAAATGGCCTATAGACACATGAAGAAATGCTCAACATCCCTGGTCATAAAAGAAATGCTGGGTCATAGGGGAGCTCTATGTTTAGCCTTTTGAGGCACTGCCAAACTGCTTTCCATAGTAGTTGAAGGAGTTTGCACTCCCACCAACAGTGTAGTAGTGATCCCTCCTGGCCACATCACCTCCAGCATCTGTTATTATTCATTTTCCTGATCCTGGCCATTCTAACTGGAGTGATGTAGAATCTTAGAGTTGTTTTGATTTGCATTTCTTTTATGACCAGGGATGTTGAGCATTTCTTCATGTGTCTATAGGCCATTTTTGTTTCTTCTTCAGAGAAGACTCTCTTTAAGTCTTTGGCCCATTTTTAATGGGATGGTTGTTACTTTGGAGATTAGTTTTGGAGTGATTCAATTTTTTGAGCTGTTGATATATTTTAGATATGAGGGCTTTGTCTGCTGTATGGTTGGTGAAGATCTTCTCCCACTCTGTAGGCTTCCTAATTAATTTACTAGCTATGTCCTTTGCCATATAAAAGCTCTCCATTTTAATGCAGTCCCACGTATCCAGCCTATCTCTGATTTGTTGTGATTCTTGGTCCTTATTAAGATAGTTTCCACCTGTGCCAAGGAGGCCTAGTGTATCTCCTATTCCTTCTTGTAAAGTTTTCAGTGTGTCAGCTTTTACCTCCAGGTCTTTGATCCATTTGGAGTTAATTCTAGTGCAGGGTGACAAAGAAGGTGGAGACCTTCCCAATTTGAGCACCAACTCCAACTAAGGAGATAGGTAAATTCAAACACTAGGCTGTAATCCTATTGGCTTACCTGCATGTGGCCGGAGCTGGCTGTGGTCCCTCTGTGTATTTGCCCTTAAAAACCCAGCATGAGTGCTGCTCTGAGTCACAGCATCTGCACTGTGTCCCTGGCTGGTCAGTTCACCATCTACTTCCCCAATAAATTCACCTTTTTATATGAAAAAAAAAAGAACTTATGTTTTCAACATGTTTTGACTTCAACTTGCTGGAAATCACAAATAATTTGTAATACATTTTGGGATACCATATTTTTTAACTTACTTTTGGCAGTATCAGAGGTTGAATTAATGGCTCTGTTTCCTAGGCAAATACACATAGCACTTGAACAACATTCTACTCTAATATCTAATACATGTTGTATATATTTCAGGGATGTTTTCTTCACCTGAAAATGAATAAGGAAATTTCTAAGATCATTATAAAGATGAATAAGTCCTATGAAAACTGCAAAATAGTCTTATTATTTAGATTAGGAAGGAAAGGTTAAGGAGATAATTGGTATCTCTTTTTAAGTGATTAAAAGAATCATGTTGACCATGTTTTTCTAAATTTATAAAGGTCAGGACAAGGCCAAAATCATCCTAAGTTGCTGCAGTGGTGTTAATTAGACATAAGGTAAAAACTGTTTATTTATACTGGTAATTAATTACTCAAGCAAGTCATCATGGAGCTTTCAGAATTCAAATACAGGGAAATTTAAAAAATTATATATGTTTCATACAAATTAATCTTCTGAAGCTACAATTCATCAGAGAAAAAGAGAACTCCTTTGGAAAACTAATCAAATTAATTAAAAGAGACAAACCAACTTAACTTGTAAAGTTAAGTATTTATACAATACATATATATTGATGAAATTTTATCAATAACATGCAATTATATTTATGAGTTTATTTTCTGAATTGCAAATACCGTTGAATGAATCATACTTTCAGGTATCATTAATATTGATTTGAATTTTCAGTTAAAATCTCCGTAGGTATTATCAACCAAAAACTCAGATTGTTTTGCCTGTAAGAAAGTTCATAAAGAGGGCCGGGAGTTTGGCCTAGTGGTTAAAGTGCTTGCCTAGCATGCATGAAGACCCGGGTTCGATTCCTCGGTACCACATACATAGAAAAAAAAAGCCGGAAGTGGTGCTGAGGCTCAAGTGGTAGAGCTCTAGCCTTGAGAAAGTCCAAGGACAGTGCTCAGGCCCTGAGCTCAAGCCCAGGACTGGCAAAAAAAAAAAAAAAAAAAAGAAAGAAAGTTCATAAAGAAAAGTGATCTTTGTTACTTGCAAGAATAAAAAAATGTCATAAACACTTGATAAATTTTATGAAGCATGCCATGGAATCTCAGTGGACTTCTTTATTTTCTCACTAGTGTGTTTCAAAAAATTATCTTCTTCATTCATTCATAAAGGATATTCCAAAATACTTTAGACTGATTTTTTTTTTTACTTATTCTGAAGATTCATAGTGGTATAGCTAGGAAAATGATTAGATGAGAAAAAAATAGAAACTTGAGTAGATGAAGCCAAACCTTCCAATATATCATCCCAGGATACACTGCTACATATTTCAAAGATTGGTTGAATGCTGGGTTGAGATTATCAGAAATAAATATTATGCTTAGACAAAGGTGATACATATATAAAAAGAGAAAGGAAAGAAAAACTCCATCCGTAGTTTTCCTAGAGGAGCATGAGTACCAAAGGTACACACAAGAATAAGGCATGTACATGTTTATATGGTACATACCTTCAGAAAGCAGGGCCAAAAAAGATGCTATGAATTTCCCTTGTTAGAGATACAATGAAACATATCTATTACTGGCTTTCATTTCTTTGTATTGCTTTGTCTCTTTTTTTATAATTTTTTATTGTAATTAATAAAAGGGTTACATGATATTTTCCAGATAGAAGGTGCATTAATTCACATACATTGATACCCTTTCACATGTTTTGGTACCCATCACCTTCCCCCCCACCCACCACTTTGTCTCTTTTGAAAAAACTACTTCCATTTATTGGGAATGTATTTGCCAGCAGAGAATCTAGAGTGTCTCTCTCCACGTAATCGTTGTAATATTTTCATATATTATTTTGTTTTTCTTCCAAAAATCATGTACTGAACTTTAAAACTAGGTAATAAAATGAGGTCATTCCCTAACAGGGAAAGAGAATCCTAACTTGATTGTGATTTTGATATTATTAGGCTTACTACAATCTGGTCAAAGTAAGGCATATGTCTTAAATTGAAGAAAATTTGTATTTGATTGCATTATAGAAAGTTTTAGTTTCTTAGACATATAAACAAAATCCTTGATGGTGGCTCACTTGTAACTATTACATACAAGCATCATTCAAGTTCATCAATTCTGTTTTCTTTTTTTTATTTCCATATATTTTTATTGTAATTAATAGAAGGGTTACAGTTATATTCGCCAGATAGAAGGTGCATTACTTCATACACACTTGATACCCCCTTTCATGTTTTTGTCCTCCCCCACTCCCCTCATTTGTTTTCCTCCCTTATCCATCATTTCTGCTTTCTAGATGGATGTTTAATTCTTTTCATTTACCTGTGCTTCAGTGTCTCTTACATAATGATTTGTTTCTCCTGTCTGAAAGATTTCAGAATTAGAAAGCAAGCAATACATTCCCAACATGTGTGTCTAATTTTCTATTTATTTTTATTTTTGCTGCTCCTGGGGCTTGAACTGGGCTCTGCCGCTAAGATTCTCTACCACTTAAGATTTTTCTGCCTAGAATATTTTTATCCTAATTTCATATCTCAAAACACACTTTGGTTAAGCCAAGGTGTGAGATATTTACACATATAATTGTTATTCTTATAATGAATGGACTTGATGAATGAGTAATTTATTTTTGTGCAGATTACCATCCAGGAAATTTATATTTCCATGACTTCTTGAATTTTTCAGTTCTAATATATGTTCAAACCACAAACAGCCAATAACTCAAGGGCTTCTTCATCATTATCTTAAAAGGCAATATAGAACTGGAAGTATGATTGAATTTGTCCAATTTATTCAAATGTGAAAATAATGAATGAGCAGAATCAGAGAGGAGGGAAAAGTACAAAGCTAAGATTTGGAACATTTCTTTAACAGAAAGAATCATGACAATATTTTTTATATTATGACATGAATTTACTGTCACAAATATGTTCTATAGTTTATTCCAAACTAGAGTATATTAACTTTTAATCATATACAAAATATCAGTTTTATCAAAAGAATGGACAATGTTTTTCACAAAATTTAGCTTGACAAATTAAAGCCTGTGGTATATTCTGCCAGATGCTCTAGAAAAAAACATTTCCACTGATTTTAACATATTTTAGAACAAGTGCAGTTAAAAATTGATGAACACAACCTTTCAGATAAACGTAAAAATTAAAACTTTTTTTGTCAGCTATATGATAAAAGAGAACTAGTATTGTGCCTTAAAAATGCAATGCTTTCCAAACTGGAACATATTAATATTAAAATATATTATATAAAAGGTAAAGTATTCTGAAGTATATTAATCATAAATTATATCTTTAATCATGAATTATATTTTAACATACTATAAAGATAAAGGTAATTTCCAAAGACAGTGAGGACAATAATATTTTTAAATAGTTGTTTAGAACAAAGTAGAGTAGAAATTTGTCTTATAATTAGGAGGTATGTACTACTGGTTAATCTTTAAAATAGCTACTTAACTAGATTTAAAAAGTAAAAATTTATAAATGATTAAGATTTTAAATCCAGAAAAAAAATAACCATCTGTATTGCAGCTGTAATTCTCATTTAGAAAACAGAACCATCTAAAATTTGGTTATGACATTTTCTTAACAAGATTAGATTCTGACAAGTACAAACACTAACATGCTTAGTATATTGCTCTGAGTTTATCACAAATGTTATAGTGAACATTAGTGTTCCCTTTGCACAAATCATTCTTCCTCATTATTACTCATAGTTCTTCCCTATAGTTCAAAGTCAATTGGAATGCATGAAATTTACTCTTCAATTTTATGATTTAGGAGTAGCTAATTTAAAAAAAATCCTAAGAATGATTAAAATAGTGTCACTAAATTCATACATCCAAAGGAATAAAAAATAAAGAAAATAGGATAATTGAGTAAAACAAGCATGACATGCAATACACAATAGAGGAAAAGTATAGGTAAAGGGCACTTCTTTTTGCAATTCTAAAAGAGACAGTCTTACTCTCGACATTATTCTAGACATAATTAGAGCAAATGGTTTTTATACAACCTGTTAAATTGAGACACATATTAGCTCCTATCTGAACTGAATGACATTGTTAGACTTTTTTATGAAGACATAAATGAGGGAGGCATCTGTAGTATCCAAAATTAATCTTTTTTGAACATAATCTGACTTTCTACTGTGCATGGGAGAAATCAGAATACATCACATAGTAGATTTCATGTCTATCATTGGCCACCAAACTCACATATATACTTCTTGTCTTATTTTTCTAATTTGGACCTATTTGTATTTGAACACTTAAGACACCTTGTTAAATTTATATTGAAACAGGATTTCACTATATAGCTTATGCTGCTGTAGAGAGGCTGTGATGCTCCTGCCTCTCAGACCTGAGTTACTGAAATACAATTATAGTCTACCACGGGTGATTTATAAAACACTGTGTTGGGAAAGACAAGAAAACGAGTTCATTAGTTAAGATTCTGAAGCATTATATGAGCATCTACTTGATGTGTTCATTCTTATGTTATAACATTAACTTTTAAATATACAGTTTATTCAATAAACTAAAAGCAAAAGTATATTGTCTCTGTTCTATTTGAAATTATCATGGACATTGTTTCTCAAAGCTATATGCATATTTGTTCCATTGTTGTATAAAATATTGTTCAAGTAGTATTTTAGAAGAGACTTTAGTACAAAGCCTGTTGATTTTAACTGACTTTCTAAGATCCTGGTCCACAAAGCGATTGTGAGCATTATTTTCTTTACTATTTTAAATGACAAATGTTTTGGTTTTTTTTTTAGATTTTAAAAGTTCTAGTCATAAACATGAACAAACTTCTCAATGCCTAGCAAATATACATTACATTAACAAACTCTTCACCCCTAAATTTTATCTCTCAATTTATATGTTCTATAAAGTGGAAACTTCTAATATCGGATAAACCATTTCCAGGTCATGGTAACCTATTTTCTTGAACTCTTATGCATGGTTTATTTTCCCATGGATTGGTAGGTGTGGTCATTTCCTCTGGTCTCTAAATTTGAATCTGCCAGTAGTGACTTGTGTCAGGCAGCTTCTTCTTTTGAGACATAGTCTACAAATGCAAGCACTAAGAGGAAACGGACCACTGGAACACTCAAATGACTCAGATGTGACAGTCGTAATGACACTCATAATGGTTTGCATTTATTTTTCAAGTATTCTTTAGAAAGAGCTCACAAATCTCACCTGTAATTTTAGCTACTCAGGAGGCTTAGATCTGAGGATCATGGTTCAAAGCCATCCTGGGCACTAAAGACCTCTTATCTCTAATTAATCACAAAAAGGGGAAGTGGGTCTGTGGCTCAATTGATAGAGCCATAGCCTTTAGCTGAAGAACTGAGGGACAACACCCAGGAGGTCCAGGAGTAGGGTGGTAGCCTTGAGTTGAAGAGTTCAGGGACAGCACGCAGGCCCAGAGTTGAAGCCTCATAATCTACCAAACAGCAACAACAGCAACAACAACAACAACAACAACAAAGAAGCAAAGAAAGAAAGAAAAGAAATAACTCACCTTCAGTGAAGAAAAGCACTGGGTAATCTGACTGATGGACTTAGGAAAAGGAAAGTCTGTAGTAGGTCACATAATGTTGGCATTCAAAAGCACAATTAAATCCCTGTAATTTTCTTACCTGTTTTGTGCTTAACACTCTCATTATCTGAAAGAATGACATTCAATTATCTTTCTCAGCTTTTTATGCTAGTGAAAATATCCTTACTTATGTCAGTAAGAGACCATTTTCGCTGAATAATGAACTGTTTGAAATAATAGGTAGTTATGGTATTTTTTTCTGATTAGCACAGATTCATCTACTTCTAAATATTCAGACTATTTGGAAGGTAAGTAAATTACAATGCAGATTACTGATAACTAATATTTCAAATAAAGTACTGGGAAAGAATGAGGTTATCAAAGTTAATTTGCACTTAATAAACCATCAAAGTGCAAATTTTATTACCATAATAGATTCAATGCAATTGTCCTTTCTTGATCAGTAATCATTTAATAATAACTCCAAATTAGATATGTTATGAGTTGCTTATCTATTTTAACATCAAACTCTTAACAACTTCACAGTATTTCTTTTAAATTTCACATTAAAGTTGCATGTAAGTACATATAAATACAAATGCACAGTCAGGAACATTATAGAAATATTTATTTTTTGACAGTCTTCAGGTATATTGATGTTCCAATATGGTTATGCAATCTACTTAAATCGTAGACATCCTTGTTTGTATTGTTACTCTGTACAATATTTACAAAAACGATGAAATATCCTAACAATGTGTTTATTGAGATGCAAATCTGCCTCCATCTTGCAGAGCATTTTCCCATGATGTTTCTGTGGTGAGTATTTCTCCATGAGATTTTTCTAGATGTTGTTTCTGGATTCAGATGAAAAATTTAAAAAAAATGTTTGAATTATGTTAATATGTTTCTTATTGCAATTAAACTTCTTGTTTATTTTCACAGGCATGTTATTAAGAATCTCCAGTTACCAATCTCACAAATACACGTTAAGGACTTCCTTATGTGAAATGATTTTTCTTTTCTTGAGAAATCACAGACTCAAACTCATGTGCCGGTATCTTCAGTGAACATTTCAACTTTGAACAATATATTTGTATTTACCACATGTGCAGCTCATGAACTATAGAAAAGGATCAGGAGGCCTAATGCTCACCTAACATTCCTTGGCACCACATACACAAAAAAGCCGGAAGTGGCACTTTGGCTCAAGTGGCAGATCACTAGCTATGAACAAAAAGCAAAAAGTGCCCAAGCCCTGAGCCCCAGGACTGGCAAAAAAAAAAAAAAAAAAAAAAAAAAAAAAAAAAAAGAAACAGGAAAACAAAACAGAAGGGATTGTAAAAGAAAAAAGGATGATGAAATTTAAAATCACTATCCTGCAATCACCATTTTAGAAAAGAAGATATGACAAGGTATTAGGCAGAAAAGAGATTTACTCTTTTTGTTGATGATTCTATATTTGGGCAGGGGTGGCTCACACCTATTATCCTAGCTACTCAGGACACTGAGATGCAGAGGATCACAATTCAAAGCTAGACAAAGATAGCAAAAGTCTTTGACCTCAACATCAAAATAATCAAAAGTGAGCCAGGTACCAATGGCTAGACCCTGTAATCCTAGCTAGGATAGTGGTTTGAGACTGATAGGCAAGAAAATTCCCCAGGAGATTCTTGTCTTCAATGAACTACTGAAAAATCTGAAGTGGTGTTGTGGCTCAAGTGGTAGAGTGCTAGCTTTGAAAACAAACAGGTATATATGTATTTATGTAAATATACATATTTATTGTAAATATGTATATGTATATATGTGTATACCTACATCTGGTTTTATTATAGAAAATACAATTTAAAATGAAATATCTACATTAAAATTAAATTAATAAACTGAAATTATCAAATTTATAAACTTGCTGTTACAATTTCATACATTTATTTCATCTAACAGTGTGCCATTAGATTAAAAGAAGAAAAAAAGGTTCTTTTAATTTCCAACAATATGCCATTTTATATGACAAGTGTCCCTAATTTTCTTGACTGTTTTTCATTTTGTTGTTCAAAATAGAATCTATTTTCAACTTGATTTTAACTTGTTTTGTGGGATTGAAAAATAATTTTTTCACAAGGACATTTTTAATGATTTTTCCTTGGATCTCTTACTTCTATTGATGGAGTTACAATTATGGTAATCTTAGACATTAGTTAAACTAGTAGTACAGGTGAATGGCCAAATGTTTGCTAGCATCAGATGTGGAGAAGTGTGGAAAAGATGACTCTGGGGATGGCTTGTGCTTTGTCAAATAATCCTAATGATCACAGTAGAGACAGGCATAATGCAAATGTTCTTCAAAGTTTTCAAACATGTTCCCTCAAATAGTAGGTAATCACACTTCTTCTAGTCAGATTTATTAATCATTTCTTAGATTTGATAGAATAGAAACCGCCTTTAAACTCTAGCTTTTTTTCATATATTTTTATTATAAGTAATAGAAGGGTTACATTATATTAATCAGATAGAAGGTACATTACTTCACAAATATTGATACCCTTTCCCATGTTCTGTTTTGCATTTCCCTCCCTCCTCCCTCCCTCAAACTTGATTTGCCCCCTTTCCTCTCCTATTTCAAACAACCAATTAAGCATATATAAAATATATCAGATAACAAGGTGAAATATTGTAACAATATGAGATAACCAAGGGGCAGAAAAAGAGATGAGAGATAACATAGTACATTAGGGACAACAATCACTCATTATATGGCTTTTGTTTCTACATCCTGGAGGTCCTTACATTTAGTGTCATACTATATGGCCTTATGTATCTAGATTTTGTTCTATAGTGAATCTCTGCGAGGAGAGCCCAAGGTTCCTACTGATTATGCTATTTACCTTAGCAAAGAAATGGAACCAACCCAGATGTCCCTCAGTTGATGAGTGGATCAACAAGAGATAGTATTTATACACAATGGAATACTATGCTGCTGTCAGAAAGAATGACATTGCCCCATTTGTAAGGAAATGGAAAGACTTAGAAAAAATCATATTAAGTGAAGTAGGCCAGACTCAAAGGAACATAGGCCCAATAGTCTCCCTCATTTGTCATAATCAGTAAACTCTAGCTTTTGAACGAATATGGCATTCAGATTTGAGATTCTACAGGACCTATTTTTGTATTCAAAGGAAATCCATATTTGAACTGGAGAAAATAAATGCTAACAAAAGACATCTATCATTACTTATTAAGAATAGCTGAAATGCTGCAGAATTATGAGCAAATTTTGCCAGATACAGCTTGAAAAATGATAGATAACCATGTTGAAGAGAGACTAGTCCACATGTCACAAATTTCGACGAAGTACTCCAATTGTTAACCATTTGACTTTGAAGACATGAAAATGACCAGAAAAAATTGCATATAAGTACAAGAAGAGTACAGGAGTTATAGAAGAATCCAGGGGTTGTGGAAGTGGATCATGGTAATGCTTTTGAAGTTGAGGTAGAAAAACTTACCAAAGACATGTTACATTTCATTTTTCTCTTTATAATACTGATGTGATAAAAGATCATAAAATGTGACCATTCTACATGAAGATTGTAGTAAGAATCAGTTTCATTTCCATATTAATTACAGAAATATTTTCATCCTAGCAACAAATACATTTTTTCATTACATCCTTATATACTATGGAATTGAGTTTTCCCATAAGAGCATTTTTGTCTTTTTTTTTCTTTCTTGTTTTCACATTCCAAGTTCTCTTTGGTGGTTTCTTTTTAACTCTAATTGAATCTACTACATTAGAATTCCTCATGTGAGAACTTTTTTTTTTCAGTCTGAAGACATTGCCTATTTGACCACAAGAGCAATGAAATCAATTTTCAGCGGAGTTTCAAAGCTGTGGTCGCCAATGTAATATGCTCCCTGGGATCAATAGAACTGTTCTTCATCCAGCTTCATTTTCTCTTTTGCTTTTACCTGTTGGTTGATGCTGAGCCAAGTCCAACCTGTCAGTCTGACAATCTGCTTTTTATTTTAAGTGTTTTGATCTAAACACCACTATACAACTTCGCAAAGGAAAATGCTCACTTGACTAACTACAAAGGGTTAGTTGTCAGATTTCATATGTTGACATTTTTTTCTGACATACTATTTGAAAATATTATTTGAATTGTTAGTATGAAATACTAAGATGAATCATTATAATTGCTAAAGAAATAAAACAACATGCAGATAATAAATGGTTTAACAAAGAAGTAATCGTTCAAAACGAACAATAGTTATCATATTAATATTTATTTTTAGTGTCCTAACTTAATTTTATATGAATTCAGAATAAGTATATTTACCAAGAAGATATTATATATCTCCCTATGTCAAGACCTAACTATATTTTCTTCCAGTTATCCTTAAATAAAAGACAAAAATGAGTTAACCCTAATTAATAAGAAACAGATATATGATTCACGAAATGAGGCCTGTCCAACAAAAATTGTCATTAGAACATTCATACTTCCATGATCGTGAGTTGACTATAGTTTGAATTTTCTGCTGATGATGACTTACATATGCTTGATGTAAAGGTAGTTAGTCTACATTTATTCAACGTCTGAGATAAGAAAATTGAATTGACAAGTAGGTTCCTGACTTTCAGTTACTAATAATAAAAATAAGCTTAAATAAATATTTGATGGATTGTATTGGTATTTTATTGACATTTATTTCTGGTATTTTATTATCTTTCTAGAAGAAGTCTTTCAAAAATATAATCATTATAAAAAGTCACATTAATAATAAATTTCTAATATTTTTACAGTCATGATATTGGCAATCAGTTATTCCCATTGCCTGAAAAAATACAAAAACAATTAAAATTGATGAGATCATTTTCTCTATGGAAAGCCTAATATCTCACATATTCCTTTATGGTTTTCTTCAGAATTAGTTCTTTACTCAGTGGTGAGGGTGCTTAACGTATTTACCTGGAATTAGAATTACCACTGTGAAAATACCTGCTGAAAACTTAATTGAATTGACATTCATTGAGATTTTTGCAATGTTAAGGACTATATTCAGTCTTTTGTGTTTCAGAGTTATCATTAAAATTTAGTTATTAAATTTTATTGGTAAAATGTGGCATTAATTAATTAAATTTAACTCAAATTCTAATAGTTGCTATTCACTTCAGACTTGATATATTTATACAATTATTAGGTTACTGAATGCATAAACCCATAGAATGTAAGAAGTACATGGTACTTACATTATGTATCATGCACATAAATATTAGAGTCCGAATGAGAGCAGAAGAGAAACAATTGTTGCAAAACCAACAACCTACTGTCTTCTAAAACACAAATAAAATGATTGCAACTTAGTTTTCTTCAGTACTGTGCTTTTATTTGTTATATTTAAATTTTTATTTCAGTTGACTTCACATTTTAAACATATACATACATATGTTTACAATTTACATTGTGAACTTCTGAATCTTTATGTATCAGCCGGAAGGAATGGTAGCAAATTCAAGTCCATCCCTGGAAGGCTTGTGTTGGGATCCAAGGTCAACAAGGATCCTTCTACTCTATAAGTCAGTGTTGCATTCACTTTAACGCAGCAGCGTGAATATGCGTATTTTAAAACCTGCCAACGATGTCTCTGTTAATACTATGCCTCCTCTCCACACTGTGAAAACGGAAGCCAAGAAAAAATTAGTATTTGAGATGAAACAGAAATCGCATGCTTATCCTTGCAAGAGTATTGTTCTTTTAGCTGAGAACCAAAGCATCTGAGAACATTCAGTATAACTCATCCCGAACCCTTTCTTTTATCACTTGCACAACACGCAAACTCTGCCTCTCATGAATCAAGTGAGTTATGTGCAGCCTGGCTCAGATGGATAGCTTGAATGAAAAGAACATTTCTTTCCAAAAAACCTGTCCTGATTCTCAAATAGTTAGGCGGCTCCATCACAGAGGATATCTCAAAATAAAGCATCAGAAGAGGAAAGAAAAAAATTCCTTTCTGTTTACCAGATTACCTACTTCCCTAATATTTTTGAATCCACTCCAATAAAATCCCCCCAAAACTGTATATGGTATATAACGTAATAACTCATAATAACACATTAATGACAAAAATTGCGGAGAAAAATTAATTACATCATCAGTCTTTTCTTAGTATATTTAAATGTAAAAACTGATAGACTCCGAGGATATGTAAAAATAAGAATAAAACGTTTTGCTAGAGGCCAGGAGTTTGGCCTAGGGGTAGAGTGCTTGTTTATCATGCACAAAGATTTGGGTTCGATTGCTCGGTACCACACACATAGAAAAAAAGGAAAAAGTGGTGCTGTGGCTCAAGTGGTAGAGCTCTAGCCTTGAAAAAGTCCATGATCAGTGCTCAGGCCCTGAGCTCAAGCCCAAGGACTGGCAATTTGTTTTTAAGTTCTTAGTAATATCAGATATATTATAATGCATTATCAAAGGAAACTCATTTTATTATTTTTGTTTTGCCAGTCCTGGGGCTTAATCTCAGGTCCTGAGCACTGATCTTCATGCATGCAAGACAAGCACTCCACCACAAGGCCCAATTCCCAACCTCAGGAAACTCAAATTTTAAAAGATTTTATCATTATAAGTAATAATAAATATTATACAAGAATGAAGGGCTCATACCTGTAAATTTCAGGAGTTAGAGACCTAGAGGACTATATTGCAATTCACTCCAAGTAGAAACGTTTGTGGGACTAAATTTCCAATAAACCAGTACAAAACCTTGATGAAAATGTGGCTCAGGTGAAGCCATGGATGGTGAAACACCAACCATGATCAACAAAGCCCAGTGAGGACATGAAGAATTCAAGTTCTAGGACCCATAAATAAAATAATTTAACTTGGCATCGTTTAATATTATCAGATAGTTACGCAGTATTATTTTGTTGTTAAGATATAGGATAATTACATTTAATTGAAGAGTTATTTTTAAAGTTATTAAAAGCATGTACTACATTAAATTTTTCCTGTCAACTTATGATCATGTCACTGTCATTGAAAGTGTGACTCAATAGACATGTTTTATTACATAGATTAATATGTACCTATGATATACAAACCCTCAGCTTAATTTTAATTATGTTCTCAAATCTAAGTGCCAGTGATTGTATATAGAGATTCCCTTATTGAATATTGGTTTGTTAAACATGTAATTTGAAATATGGTGTAAAAATCCATGTTAATATATTCTTTAATAAAAAAGAAAATGTGGAGGATATAGTCACATGACAATCAGAGAAGTACAGTGACTATTAGCTTTTCTTTGTATTTATTCCAAATTTAGTTTACATTCAGTTTACACACCTTCAGAATTGTATAATTACACACTTTATTCTACTATAAATGAAACTTTATGGAAATATTGGCATTTCTAGTGTTCATCTAAATGTATCTCACAATATTATTTTCATAAATCAGAGAAAATTTTAGACCAGAATGCATAGAAAATGTTGCAATATTTCTCCACATCAATTTATAAATCACTGTGCAATGTGCATGTATGTGAATGTAAGTGAAGTATGTATGTGATATTTCTCATTATATATAATATGTATATATTATTTATTTTTTCACTATTTGCTTAGAAAATATGCAATTTAAAATCAGAACATAACCTAGACCTTAAATGTGATCTATAATTTTTCTGTTTGTATTTGATAATCTGTATATGAGAAAAATACATTAGCACTGATTATTCAGGATAATTATTCTTAATTAAGAAGTATTATATTACAATGTGTATCATTCTATTTTTAAACCAGTTTTGTGCTTATTGATAATAACTAAACATTATGCTTTTATTTATTGTGTATTCTGCCTTTTGTATGCTGTAAAAGAGAAATAGCATGAAAACCATGTCCCTTATGCTTTTGAAGAAACTAATAGCACCCTTTGGAGTTGCTAATTAGCAAAAATCTGCAACTACAGGCTTCAGAGGTACGGTTACCATGGAAAATTTGCTTTGAAGTTGCCACTTGTGAATATTTGAGTTAATTTTCTTTACAAGTTTTCTGACTGGATGAAAAACGTTGTCATTTTTCTATGGATCAGTTCCTCATGAGAAGTCCAGTAAAAATTGCTCTAAAGGAAGCTTTGGATAAATCTAGGGAATGAAGATTTTTACTAATGCTCTTTAATTGTTTTGGATATTCCTTTTTATAGAGATATATACAATATATATTATATGTAAGACACAATATATACAAAAATTTAATCTCATGTACTATTGAGTCATGTTCAGAAACTAAAAGAATTATATTTTCCTATAATAGAACTTAATTGGAGGGCCGGGAGTTTGGCCTAGTGTTTAAAGTGCTTGCCTAGCATGCATGAAGACCCGGGTTCGATTCCTTGGTACCACATACATAGAAAAAAGCCGGAAGTGGTGCTGAGGCTCAAGTGGTAGAGCTCTAGCCTTGAGAAAGTCCAAGGACAGTGCTCAGGCCCTGAGCTCAAGCCCAGGACTGGCAAAAAAAAAAAAAAAATAGAACTTAATTGGAGAGTTTTGATGAATGCATTATATCTACACAATTATGTAACTGTATTTTAAGCTATGATCGAATGTATCCATCCTGTGCTTTCTCAAATTATCATAAACAAAATAAGATTTTTTAGATAAAATTAAGAATTTACAATCTTATACTTACATATAGAAAAAATAATTTAGGATTATACAAGTAAATGTTAGTTTTTAAAAGGTAATGTTAGATTTAATTCATTGGGAATGCAAAGATCAGTTTGAAATGTAACAATTTGAAATCACATATACTTATGTCAGAGTAAGAGAGGAGTTTGGGAAAATTAGTTTTAAAAGTTGGAAGGACAATAAAATAATGATGTATAGTAACTGTGGGTGGTAGTGTATGAAATTCAGCTGAAGAACATTTGTATTGTGTGTTTTCTCCATATTTTGCTCAGTAGAAATTTTATTTACTTTTTACTTTTCTATAAAATGTTATTCTTAAGAGTTATAGAAAGAGTTGCAATTAAAAAAATCAGCTTGTGCATACAATGTGTCTTGGCCAAAATCACAGGCAAATTAACAGTTGGAAATTGATAGCCTGCAGGGAAATTTATCAGAGAAAGGCAACAGAATAAACTGAAAATGCTTTACATAAGAGAATACCATATTGAATTAACAAAATCAAATACAGATAAGATAAAAATTTAATTCTTTCATGAAAGTTTATACCCATTGATTAAAATATTGATTGCCTAGATTGATCAGAATCAACTTTATAAATGAAATAATTACCTAAATCTATTTTTTCCATTTATTTGGAAGTTTTTAAATGTATAAATCAGGACTGATGAATATGGACATGTCACATTTGTTATTCATTGTTCTCATTAATATTTTTAACAAGAGCATATGGAATAATCGTCTTAATCATTTCTATTAAATAAATACATATTTATTTAGGTATAATAACTCAATAACTCAAAAATGAAGAATGTTTTTCTGCAAAAATATTTTGTTAAATGCTATTAAACATTTTATTTAGGAGAATTCTACAAATAATTTATTAAGAAGAATTATATTTCCTTTTTTTTTTTTTTGAAAGGGTCATGGGGCTTGAACTCTGGGCCTGTAATCTTTCTCTGAGCTCTTCAGCTCAAGGCTATGCCCTACTTCTTGTACCACAGCACTACTTCCAATTATTCTATGGGTTAACTGAAGATAAGAATCGTTGTTTAGTGATCTCTCGTTCTTAGTGATTGTGATCATGATCTTTAGGGATCTCGGTCTTGATCCTCAGATCTCAGCCTCCTGAGTAGCTAGGATTGCAGGCCTTAGCCACTGTAGTCGGCTAAGAAGAATTGTAATTCCTTTTTTTTTTTTTTTTTTTTTTTGCCAGTCCTGGGCTTGAGCTCAGGGCCTGAGCACTGTCCTTGGACTTTCTCAAGGCTAGAGCTCTACCACTTGAGCCTCAGCACCACTTCCGGCTTTTTTCTATGTATGTGGTACCGAGGAATCGAACCGGGGTCATCATGCACGCTAGGCAAGCACTTTAACCACTAGGCCAAACTCCCAGCCCCTGTAATTCCTTTTTGTACCCAATTTCTAATTAGTAAAATGATTCTTCTATTTATTACAAATCAAGAGTAATAATTAAATTATGAAATTTTATAATAGGATTAATGAGTTGTTATTTCGATTAAAACTCAAAAACCAGCCATGGCAGTGGCTCACGCCTATATTCCTAGCTACTCAGGAGGCTGAGATCTGAGGATCAAGGTTCAAAGAACGCGATCACTAAAGGACCTGAGACTCTAATATCCAGTTAACCTCTAGAAAATGGTAAGTGGCGCTGTGGCTCAAGGTTAGGGCAGTAGCCTTGCGCTGAAGAGCTCAGGGACAGGTCGATTTCAAACCACATAACCCCCCCCAAACATAAACAAATGAATAACTCAAAAACAATAATACATAATTATATAAGTATTATGTAACATTGCATTAAAACTTTTCAAAAGTTAACAAAATGTCCTTTGTTCTTAGTAAAAGTAATGAGGATCCCAAACTAGAAGCATTTTTGTACTGGGATTCGAACTCAGGGCCTCAGTACTGCCAATGAGCATTTTTATCCAAGGCTAGCATTTAACCATTGGATCTAACAATTCACAATCAGCTTTTTCATAGTTAATTGGATCTGACTCTCAGAGACTTTCCTTCATGGAATTTTTTCAAGCCATGACCCTTAAACTTCAGTGTCCTCAAAAACTAGAACTTCAAGTTGAGCTACTAGCACCTAGATAAAATATCTTAATTTGTTAACCAATTTATAACATTTCAATATTTTTATATTTTATTGATCATTGCATTTTGAACTAAAATGGGGCAATAAGATATCCAAAAGTGCACATCATAACATACAGACAAATCTGAAAATCCAGAGGGATAAATTATGTAGTTTTTCTTACGTAATTACAACAGCGATTAACATTGTGTACATCTGCCAATGAATCCAATTTGCAAGACAAAATCAGGACATTAGTACATGAATATAATGTGCTCTGCATTCAAAAAGTTGAATATAATTTATATAAAAGAAATTTGTATACTAATAAAGATTGAAATGATTAGAATTAAGTTTTAATTTTAATTGTATATTGTGTAAAAATTAATTTTGAGGAGCCATGCTGGTGTTCCCACTCAGAGAGTCTTTGTAAATTGGCAGGGTTCTATAAATTGTTATGACATTCTATCTCTTTTAGCTTTAAATTTATTTTACTTCACATATTTATTTTTTGTTGTATTTGTTTATTTATTTATTGAAATTTTGATCATTTAAAAAGTTAGTCTCATATTGTTACAGTATCTCACTTTGTTACCTGATATATCGGATATATTTGTATTTGGTTATTTGAAATTGAATAGGGAATGGGGGAAAAACAAGATGAGGGGTGGGGGTGGGGGGGAGGGAAATGGGGACCAAGACATGTGAAAGGGTATCAATGTATGGGAATTAATGCACCATCTATCTGCAAATATCACATAACCCTTCTATTAATTACAATAAAAAATATATGAACCTTGAAAAAAAAAGTTAGTCAAGGTCCAGGAGTGTGGCCTAGTGGTAGAGTGCTTGCCTAACATGCATGAAGCCCTAAGTTCCATTCTTCCTACCATATGCACAGAAAAAGCTGGAAGTGGTGCTGTAGCTCAAGTGATAGAGTGCTAGCTTTGAGAAAGTTCAAGGACAGTGCCCAGACCCCAGGAATGACAAAAAAAGTTAATCAGAATGTAAAATAATTTCAACTGAAATACTCCCCGAGCAATCTTTTCATTATGGATGACATCCCTCTTACATGGGTACTGCCATTTTAATGAAATTCAAGTTAATATAATTCAGAGATGGTGCCATGTCTCTATGCACAGATAAATTTATTTCCAGTATTAGTGGTTACAAAGCAATTCACTGTGGAAAACATATGATTGAACCTTTAGTACTGTCATACATACATACTCAAATTAACCCATATGGTAACAGTTTAATGTATTCAATTAAAATGTGTTAAATCTCAGAGTCTCCTATACTGGAAGCTTGTTCCATACCTTAAGTATTACAGTAAATGTTAAGTGTATAGTATAAGTGTATTACACGATTAATATCTTGTTAATTTCATTGCTCACTATAGTCCTATTTATTGAAAAGGCTTATTGGAGGAAATATATAATCGAGAATGTGCGTTCACTCTCTATTTTCCTTTCTCATCTCCTCTGTTTCCTGGCTACCATTAGGAGAACAGATATCCTGTGTCATATCTATTTGGCATCACATTTCTATTTCACCACAGGTCTAGAAAGTATTGTGACAGCCATTGATTAAAAATTTCTGAAATGTAAGAGTCAAAATATTCTTTTCATCCTTTAAGTGGATTTTTGTGGTAGGGAAAGAAAGCTGCCATTATGTGATTGTTAGGAACTTTACTGCTGCTGAATCATGAAGTGGAGAAACCAGTCTCCTGTCACATTCTACTTTTGTTCCACCTAGACTGGCCTTTGCCATTCTGCAGGGCACTAAGACTATCATTCTGGCCTCTCTAATAGACTTTGTTAAAGATATATATCGGCAGATATTATCTTATTTTTCATGCAAATATGTAAATTAAGGAGTGCAAAAATTGCTTTCAACAAATATTCATGTAGTTTATAGTTTGCAAAATAGTGGCTGAGAGAGTAATATATGGTTTCCCTCACAAAATAATTTGTTGACCAGAATTACCACTGCAATGCATTTCATTGTCATATTTCTAATAGTGCTACTGAGGTATCAGTTTCTTGCTTCGATAACAGTGGGGACCTGGGATTAAATTTTCATGCCATTTTTTTCTAGAAATAAACTTTTCTCTTACTACAGTCTAGATACTTAAAAGTTTGTCTTTGTACTATAAAACATTAAAAGTTTATTTCTAAGGCACACCAACCAGTCCAGAATTTCTCTTCCTTTAGGACAAATGCATTTTAAGAAGATAACTGGTTAAATGAAAACTAACTTTAAGAGTTATTTTTTTTTCTTTTGTAAATCCTGAATCTCTAAGGACATAGTATAGTTTCCTTCTCAAGAGGGCCCATGAAACCAATTTAAAGTCTCTGCCCTGACTTTTTTTCGAGTTCAATTAACATCTAATATAGCTCTTCGGTATGGTTGACTTTATATTTCTTCTGGGCTCAAAGTACTTTTGTAAAAGTGCTTTTAGGGGCCAGTAGTTTGGCCTAGTGGTAGAGTGCTTGCATACCATGTACAAAGACCCAGGGTCAACCCCTGGGTACCACATAGATAGAAAAAGCCAGAAATGGTGCTGAGGCTCTGACCTTGAGAAAGTCAAAGGAAGGTGCTTAGGCCCTTGCCCAGAACTGGCAAGGGAAAAAAAAGTGCTTTTAGAAGACATTAACATTTATGACAGTGGCTTTTGAGTAAAGTAAATTGCATTCTCTGTGGTGGAAGGCCTTTACAGAGTACAAAGAAAAAGCTCCCCTAAGAAAGACTGTTACAGCAAAACGCAGTTGGAGTTCATACACAACATTGGCTCATCTTCTTGTTGTATAGCAGATTATGCTTAGATTTGAACTACAAATTTAGTGATTCCTGGGTCTCCCAGCTGCCGACATAGCCAATTAGTTTTGAATTTTTGTGGTTCATAATAGTGTTTGATAGCCCTTTATAATAATTTTCTTTCTTAATATATCTACATCCTCTTCATATTACTCTGGAAATCCCTTATGATATATACTTTGGTTACTAAAACAGCATTCTACTTGTTACATAGAAACCCATCAGGGTTTAGGTCTACATGATCTATTGATTTGGTATAATTTATTTATGAAATATACAAATTTAAAAGTCATTATACTTGTCAATGGAAGTTCCCTTGCTGATGGTGGAACGAGAAGCTCACCTTTCTAGGTGGCTGAATCTCAACCCCAAAATACTAATAGCAATGGATCAAGTCGAATTTAATGTTCAAGAGTCTGAAAGCCGTATCAAGACATATTGATTTTCCTTAAGTGCTAAAGCTTTCAAGGTGAACTTTCAAAGAAGTGTACATTGTACAGGATTGTGTTCCATCAACTGTGCTGAAGTTTGAGAGTTGAATATAGTTTGGGGAAATAGAACAAATGGAGAAACCTTTGGGGTTAGTAAATCTAAAGACAAATTCCCATCGAATTACTGGGTGGGTAATTGGTCGGGCATCACTAGCTTTCAGTTTGACTTCAGGGAAATGGTTAAAACCAGACATGCCATCAGATGCTGTCATGAAGGATAACAGGGAAAGGCAAAGATAGCACATGGATTGTCACACTTCACTAGTCTATAACCCGGGGGACATGGCTAGCTCACCAATCATGTTTATGTGCTCCAAAAACACATCGGACATGTACATGACAAGAACATCCCCACACACGGTGCTGCTTTTACAGCTACTGTCACCAAGGTAAATGACCTGTTTCAACTTGTCTTTACATGTATTCATCCTTCTGGAAAGTTCAGCTTATCAGAACTTTCAATACACTGTCAAAAAGATAGTTTCCCAATGCTGATCAATGAAGTTAGTGTCTATCAGCTTGTAAACTATAAGGCCAATAATACTTTAAACAATTGTTTGATGCTCTCTGCAAATAAAATACAATTCTGTGCCAGAATTCACTGTAAAGAAGATAACTTTAATTATTATATAAGGTTTATTATGTGTTTACATTTGAGTTACATACACTATTGTGTAAAATTAGAGATATGATGAATAACTTGCCAAAAAGGCAGATGAGCAAAGAATGAAAATAAATGCAGTTTTCTTAGGTAAGAAAATAGTGTTTGTTATTGAGACTGACACCTCCATCTATCTAATTTCCATGTGTAGCAGATGATTGTCAATGACCCAGTATTTGTTCCCATTTCCTCATTTGCATAAAATTTACATAGAGGTTTTTCTCTCACATGTGAAAATTCTGATTGTATAACAACCTTTTGTTTCATAAAAATTTTATTTGATTTTTGGCATTATTAAAGAACATTGTTCTGTACTTATGAAAGCAAGTATTTTATGGATTTATCTTGACAATTTTTATTACAGTAAAAAGAAGTTTGAATGGAAGAATGGCTTTGCAAGATCAATAAGTAGGTTTCTAGATAGGCAATGCAAGAATTAAGTATATTAAGTGAATATTCCTTTAATATTAGAAAAATTATTAGACTATATAAAATGACAATTCTATATCCAAATTAATATGATGTTTTCTCATTTGAGGTATTTTAACTATACTCATAATTCCTTTTAATGCCTCTCATCACAACAAATGTTATTATCTATTTACTATAAAATGGCATTATGCAAATTTGGAATTGGAAATCTTTCCTGTTTACCAAAACTATACAGTACAAACATTTCAAAAATAAATATCCCTCTTAGCTAGAAAAAGAATTATTGCTCAAGTCACCGACCTCTTTCACAATGGAGATGTTGTAGTATGAATTTTTGGTAATTACTATAGTACTCACGGTATTCCTTTTGTAGTGAATATTTTATTAATATTTTAATGTAAAATCTATTGATTCATGACATATACACTATCTATCTCATATTTTAAGGACTGATGTTTGCTAAAGATGCTCTTATTAAAATATATTAATATGTGTCCATTTAGAATTTAAGGTGTGGATAATATTGTTAAATTTTGATTAAACCACATTGATATTTTTGATTAGAGATAGTTCTATATTAAATTCTTATGAACTCATAAGAAAATATAGATGATTTTGAACAACTTTGTGACTTTCAGAATAAAGATATTTTATACTGAGCAATCAAAAAAGTACAAAAATATTTCAAATCTGCAGAGGTTCCAGAAGACTGACCGTGTGTCAGCAATGAAAATGTAATTACTTCTTTTGTGAATATAAATTATTAGTGAGTAATTTAAAACTTTCAGCTTCAGACAAAAATACTATGAGGAAGATTTATATTTTTCCTTAACAAAATATCACAATTATTCATAAAAATACAGTATTTTCATAATATTAGCAAGCCACATAAAATAAAACTCAGTGACATACAAGTGACCAGGTGTGGTCAGCATGTGCCAATTCATTGTACACAGGCCCAAAGAAGATTCATGTGATGTTAATAAACACATTGCACAGTGCTTCCTGTCCTTGACCTCATGTCTAGAATTGAGTTTCTGTACTAGTGGATGTCCACTGTATGGACAGCACAGACTGTTGCTTGAGAACTATGTCCAGGACTTGGCTATTGTCCAGGACTACAGAAGAATAAATTATTGTTCAGAGTTGAAGCATCACATTTTCATGAATAGGCAACATGAATACAAAGCCCAATAAGTAACTAGTTCTGAGGTAGCAGAGCTTGAGGATACTCTGATCCTTCTGAAGATGCAGGCAATGGAGAAAGTCATCTGACATCTGAAAAGTAAGTGCTTAGAATATAAATAGAAAGATAAGGATCAAAAAATGTGACACTATTGTAAAAAGCAAGAAGGCCAAACTAAGTGAGAATAAATGCCTTATTCTCCACACTAAGTTCTGAAGAGGCTACCGGGTAAAGAGAAGCCAGTATACCTGATGACAAACAACTCCACACATGAAATCAGTTGGGTTCAAGTCCGTTGTGGTGGGGAAAGTATGGAAACTTCTTGTGGAGAATTAGTTAGAATAATTAGGTTCAAAATACTCCTCTGGCTGCTTCATGGGGCATGCTGTTTTCTGCTTCCTTCTCAGGCCCATTCACTGATAAGGCAGGGTCAGTGTCACACGAAGTTAATCCACAACTGTTCATTAACAATGTTGACAATCTTGGCAGACTCAAGACAGCTATAGCTTTAAAGCCACCCAAAGAATTTTCAAAGGTTGTGTGGGTTTCCCTGGCTGAGGCAGTAGCCATTTAGTGTGGTAGCCCACAGTGTTGCTGACAAAGGTTCTCACTAAATAATTGAAAATAATGAGGTAAAGCTATAAGGGCAATTCTGTTTATTATTAAGTCATCCACATAAAAATAGAAATAATATAAAACAGAATTCCTATATTATTAAGTAAATGTGATATACTTAATCTAATTTCTCAAATCAGAATTATATAGAAATGTGAATGTAAAATTTGGGGAAGGAATACACAAAAGTATTTCTGTATTTTACTGAGATTACATAGGTGCTACTTGAGCTGTTTTCTACAGTGCTGGTATCACTGAAATTACATCTATAAAATGGGAAACTAATTTAAAAGTTAATATGTATTTATGATTCTTAAATACACAATTTCAAAAAGTCAATTTTTGTTGAAAATTTCTTGTACAAACTATTTAAAGTATAAAGCAGCAGACAGATAGTGAGTAAGCATTTTATTTCTGATATTTCAATCTTGCTTGGTAATTCTTATTATTCTAGAATAGCCAAGAAGCCAGAAATGTAATGAATATACTTGCTTCTAGATAAAGGTTATCAATTTGTCAACAGAGTTAAATGAATAGCATTATTGTTGCAAAATATCTTGCTAATAAAAATATGACCATTTTGAAGGTTCAAATCTTGATAACTTTCCTTCCTTTTCTTTGAGTAGTCTGTATATACTCCATAGTTAATTACATGACTACATGGAGACCATATTTTCCTAAAAAGAGACATGAGCCATGGTGTCAACAAAACAAATGTTTCATTCTTATGTTTCCTTGAATGCCTGTATCATCATTCTTGATCTTTTCATACATGTTATTGCTGTCATGTCTATCTTAAAAGCCATTTCCATAGTGAAATTGGAATGATTTTTAATTTAAATTTTATCATCTGTGTGATGTATAAATAGGTTACAGTTACATTCATAAGGCATTGAGTACATTACCTTGAACATTGTTACACATTTTCTTTTCCCCCACTCTCCCTCCTCCATCCTCTCACATTATAAAGTGAATTTCCAACATACATTATTGTAAATATTGCTGTTATACTGGTCCAGCCTTTGTCTCATCAACTTGTTTTTCCTCTTTCCTTCCTTGATTAAATAAACAAATAAACATGTATACAATATAAAAGGTACCAGAATCAGATACAGGAACAACAGAGGATAAATCATAAAGGAGGATAAAGAACAAAAAACAATAAAGAAATAAGTTTACCTGATACATTAAAAACAAAAGCCACAAGGATAAACCACTTGTTTCCCTATCCTGGAGTTCACCTTTATGGCCATATATACATAATTTTTGAGCTATTATGCTCCTCTGCTAGGAAAATCCTACATGCATGCTAGTTATTACGAATGAGGGAAACAATGGAGACTGTTTCTTTGGGTCTGGCTAACTGCAATTATTATTATTTTTTTTTAGAAGTCTTTCCTTTTCCTTGCAGATGCGACACCATTCTTTCTGGTGGCAGCACAGAAATCCCTTCTTGATTCGTTCATCTACTGAGGTGTATCTGGAGTGGTTCCATATCTTTGCTATGGTAAGTAATGCTGCAGTGAACATAGTTGTGCTGGCGGTTTATTAGGGCTTTGTTTCTGGACATTGGATAAATGCCCAGGAGTGGGAGTGCTGGGTCATAGGGTAGTCCTATTTTTAGTCTTTTGAGGAATCACCATGCTGCTTTCCAGAGTGGATGAAGAAGTTTACACAACCACCAATAGTCTGGAGGGTTTCTCATCTGGCCACAACCTGTTGTTATTAGATTTCTAGATAATGGTCATTCCAACTGGAGTGAGGTGGAATGTCAGAGATGTTTTGGCTTGCATTTCTTCTATGGCCAGGGATGTCAAGCCATTCCTATTTCCTCTTCAGAGAAGTCTTTAAGTCTTTAACCCAACTTTTAATGGGATGACCATTTCTTTGAGAGATTCAATTTTGGGGGGCTGTAGGTAGATGCAGCCACAGCCAGTGGGGACCAAGTGGGTCCTGAATGTGGCAGAAAAATTAGTCATCTTGAGATGTGATGCAAATATAAAATAAACATTGGATTTACTCAGTATGTAAAATAAGTCAACAATGAGAGTGTATTGATTACATGTAAAAATAAATAATCATTAGTTAATGACATATTTTGAAATGGATCTCACTCTGTAAGATGCTGGCTAATATGAAAGGAGAGGGATTGAAATAATGAATGATGGTAGTATAATTAATCTCCATGAAACAACTAACAAATTCCACGTTCATAAATTTCATCAGAATCCATCTTGTATGGAAGGCATAAGGGACATTTTCTTCTATAACTGGATGGTTAATAGTGAAAAAGAGCTTTGAAATGATACATAATTCTACCTGATCTGGGGCCTAGATTTATTTTTTATGATGTCTTTAAATAATAACAAGAATCTCATACCATAATCCATATCTAGATTCATGAATCAAGGGTTTCCAAAATCAACTGAGAAAATGGTGTCACATGCATTTCCTCTGTTGTATTATTTAACAATCCAACATTTATCCAACAATTCAATATGATATATATTATTACTTAAACTCCTATATTTAGAAAAAACTTGAATGAAATCCTCAGGCACTGGTGCGGTTTGTCCACAAGTATCTCCCGAATATTTCTTTGTACTTGGGCTACTTGGATATGATTATCACCAATGAATAAATTGTGATTATTTAAATCTGGATATACTTTATTAAAATTCCCTGCCTTTAGGACATTATGGTATCTATACTAGTTTAGTGATTTGGGGATATGTAAAGCTCTGATCTATGATGACTACATTAATAATAAAATAATAGTAAGGCAAATTCAACCACAGAAAGTGTGACATAAAGTATCTATAATATGTAAATGGTATTTTGTTACATGTATCTTTCATTTTCTTCATTTCAAACTTTTTATTTTACTAAGTTTAAAGTTACTTGCCACATTGAAGTATGCTTTAGGAAACATTCAGACCCAATTTATATTTTAATGCTAAACGTATTATTTGCTACACATTTACGACACTGATATTGTTTAGTGAATAACTCTTAGTTTGTAACCTTGATATTAAAAATTGCTTCATCTCATTAATTGTGCTTGCCTAAGATCCAAAAATGATTAGAGCATTTTATTAGAAACAATGTTTTTCTAAAGTTAAAATATGTAGAATGTATGTAAGCACTGAATCAGACCAAATTGCACCAAATAAATATAGGATAATTATGCATTTCAAATGTGCTTTAGTGGGGCTGGCATGTAGTTCAATGGCAAAGTGCTTGCCTAGCAAGTGAGCATCCTGGGTTCAATCCCCAGTACCCCCCCCAAAAGCAAATACAGTTAACTCCCCCCCAAAAATGTTCTTAAGTTCTTATTCTTAAGCTCTTATTTGTATAACTCCAGTCTTATGACCATAGTTCTACTTGTAAGCAATCTTTATTCAGAACTCTGAATCTTGGATCTGTGAAATATGAGAAGACAAAAGGATATTACACATTTTTATTGACTAACAGAGATAAAAATAGCACATCCTTTTACAGTACAATACATTAAAAGTTAATTTAAAAATTCAGCTATTTGTATCTTCTTTGGGAAGTTAAAAATACTTCACTTGCTCTCACAGTGGATTTAAGAAAAATCACTTGGTGTTTGTGTGTGTGTGTGTGTGTGTGTGTGTGTGTGTGTTATTAAGATTTCAATTCAGATGCTATCCTTGTTATGCAAGTGCTATGTCACTTAAATCATATACTCAGGCACATGGCTTTATGTAGTTTTGCAAATATTAACTCATTTTAGTCCCATGATGCTCTTCGCTATATCTTTGCATAGTTGAGAAAACAAGAATGAAACTCTATGCACACATTGTTGGTTTACGTAGGGAGCTCATTAATTCTGTGCATAAATAAATTATAATCCATAATCTTCCTGATCACTACTTCTATCTAGTTGGCATTAGAGACAAAAGCCATTGTACTTAGTCTTTGGATTTATATTAAGGAAAACATAAAAACAAAGATAGGTCTATAGCCTCAATGTTAAGGTCCTCAAGATTGTGTGCTTCAGTTTTCATTGTCCTTCATTAACATTCTCTTAGTAATCTATTTGTTCTATTAAAATGTATGCATTTACAGAAGTAAAAAAGTAGCATCCATTTGCTGAAGACCTTATATTTCAGGGTGGAGGATGAAAGAAAAAGAAATAACTTCACTTAGTACTCTAAAAACAATAACCAAATGAAAAAAAAAACCTCTTGTTTCTGTATTGTGAAATTCATTTCATTTAGCATCATCTTATATGGTCCTTTGTGCAGAGCTATTGAACGCTTGTGAACCTCTACTAAGAAAACCTAGACATGTAATAATTACTACAAATGAGGGAAACCATAGAGTCTATCTTTCTTTGGTCCTGATTTACCTTAATTAATTCATCTAAGTATTTTATAGCATTATTCTGTAAAGACTAACAATCTCTTTTTTCCAACAGATTTATTCTTGTAGAGCCCTAAATTCACCCTTTGTTCCTGTCAAAATGTTAGAACACCAAACAGCGCAATTGGTAGGCAGATCTTCTATGACTGGATCAGGCCTCCAGTCTTTTGTTCAGTGTATTTTTGAGATTCTGAGATACTTCATTTTTTTTTTCCTTGCTGGGGCTACTCTAAACCATGATTCTTTCTCTTCATGCACCCTATGTAGGAGCTAGACACTCCAGCTCACTCACCAACTGCTTGAGTGGGAAGTTCCATTCTTTTTCTGGGCAGCCCTCAAATGAGACTTTTGATTCCAATCAGCTACACAGAATTACAGGATCAATAACTCTCCAGTGAGAGTTGAATAGATTACAAAATGGAGTATGCTCAGATAATTATATACTTTTTTTGTTTAACGATTGGAAGGTTAAGTTGAAATACAACAGCATATCTCTATGTGAACGTATTTAGAAATTGGTGTAAAAAATTTGTGTGATGCATTTACAAGAGATTAGGTAGCTAACATCTAATTGTGTATTTTTTTGTGGGGAAATCATGATATAGAGTTATACATGAATGTAAAAAAGACACAATAGCCTGATAGTCATTATTCTCTTGAGTAGACATTACAAGGATGGATAATTGTGATTTTTAAACTTTTTTGTTTATCTTGTTTTATGTTCTTTTAATTTTCTGCTGTGAAAATCAGTTACTTTTATAATGGAAAAATGCACAGCCTTTTAAATTAAGTATACTCAAATATACAGTTTTATTTATATTTATTTCATTGGAAATTGAAACTGCGACTCGTAATTATTTTGAGTTTGATTGGGACTAACACATCTGGACAGGCTTTGCACAAGATAAGGGATTCAAATGGCCAATAAAAAAGACAAATGTTCCTCTCTCTAATAGTTTTAGAAAAACAAAATTAGATTAAATAACAAGTTATCATATTAACCTAAAATCTCTCAGAATAAAATAATGGAGCCTCCTTTGTTATGTAATTACAATATTTATGATTTTGAATATTTGTTACTATTGTTATTCTTGTAAGGTGCTAGATAAAGAAGAAAAAACATTTCTAAAAGCATTTACATTTTAATATAAACTTTTTAGTGGAAAAGCAAATAAATGAATATATAGAAAAATAACAATAGTGGTGATTTCAGTTTGGTGAGAGTGCTGATTATTTCATGCATAATTTTATTATTATTGACATCTCTTTCAAAAAATATGTCCTGAATTACAAAACAAAATTCAATAATTTATTACAAATATTCAAAATGATATCCCTTTCAGTCTCACGTATGAAAATTTCTTCCTTATTTACTTAAAAATGATTATAATTGTTTTTATGGCTATAATTTCATTGAAACCTAATTATATTACTTATTATTTTCATGGATATTATTATGTATTTATTATTATTGTGTCACAGATATTGTCAAAGATTCTATAGGCTGATTGAAAGTTATTTCTTCATATTCTGTACTAAATACAAGTTCTCTAGTTTTGATATTTGCTGATTATACTATTTTTTTCCTGTATGCAATGGGATCAATGATGGCAATATTAAATCCATCAAGTAAATGTAAATATTATTTATATTAACTATAATATATAATAGTATATATGCTATTATATACTATAGTATATTTTAAATAATATATATTTAACTATAATAAACATTTTAAATGTTTTGTCTGGAGCAAATCTAGAGGTTATCAGGATTATTACAAGTAATCAAATATTTAGAATTTGTAGAATTTTAATATTATTCCTTTTGTTGAACCTATTCTTACCTTTTAACTCAAAAAATTGCACCGGAAATCACCTGGAACTGTGATATGAAACAAGTGACGACAAATAAACTTTTATCTTGCCACAAAAGTTGAAAATATATATGAATATTTGTTTTGTATTTTGTGTATGTCTAAAAAATGTGTTTTAAGTAAAAGAAAGTTGTAGAGGGAATCTTTTAATTTTTCATTGAGTTCAAGCCTGAAATAGTTCAAATTGCTTAGAAAACATATGCTCAAATAACTCACTCTCTGTGTATGTTTTGTTCTCAGTGAATATCATTACTCACATTGTGTTGGGGCCTAGCCTCCATCCCTGAAGCCTGATTCTGGCTCAGCTGCAATTAAAGGGCTTTGTCTAGGCATTCGGTCCTTTGCATACCTCTCTTAAGGCATCTCTGTGTATGTGACTCCATTGAACACCCCGCAGTTTCGCGGGTCTCGCAGCAGCTCAAGTCTCTCTAGCTTTCCTGCACCTGTCCTGCCCAGTACCTGAAAGCTCCACCCAGACCCTTAGTGGCAACACAGAGGCCCTCTTCCTATTGGCTAGCTTCCCAGTGCCCACCTTCTCCTACCCTAACAGTATATAACTAATTGTCTGACGCAATAAAGAGAGCATCAGAGGAGAGCATCAGAGAGCAGCAGAGATCAGCAGAGAGATCTGATGCGCTTTCATGGTTAACACTGCTTCCGACTCAGACTCAGCGTGGTTTTTTCTTCCCTGGTGATTGGGGGAGGGCTGGGTCTTCGACACTTACCATCTCGCTTGGCTCCCGGGGGACTACAGGCTGGCCCTGTGTGTCCCTCCCCGTTCCCGTGTTGCTGCCCTGGAGAGGAGAGGAGCAACAACATTGAACCAATCAAAGTCAATTTCAGAAAACATTTTTCACATTTATTCAATACTCACAAAAGAAGCAAAATGTAGTGAAATTAGCTAGATTTAATCATTTGTTATAGCATGTAGTACTACAAAGGTGTTAAAATTCCATAAGCCCAGTTATGAATAGAATTCTAGTCCATTATTTCTTTTTCAATTAATTTGGTATCAATGCCCAGTTACTCAGGTAACAATGCCATGTCCTGAAAACTCTGAAGTATTTTCCTTGTATTCAAAAGTTTTTGTACACATTTTTATTAAGATTAATCATTAAATACAATATGGAGAGCAAGATAGAACAGCAGAGAGAAAGAAAAAGCTATTGAAACACTAGTGGTATGGTCATAGAAGCTGATAATTAAGTTTCAGTAGACAGTTTTACTATAGAATATTCAGAATAAATTCAGTATATGTTAAAAAGTGAAATTATATTTGAATTTTCTTTTAATAGACATTGTACTTAATGGCCTATAGTCATTTCATTATGAGCCCAGTAAGTGAAGATGCATATAACTCCTTGTAATAATCCCTGACCTGAAGTTAATTATATTCTTAATAAAAGCTATTGTTCAAATTAATATGAATATTTCTTCTTCCAAAATATAGTCTAAAACTTAAAATCCCTCAAGATGTTCTTCATGATGTTTTTACTATTTGTAGAAGACTTGAAACTAAAATGCAAAATATTTACAAAAATTAATCACTGGTGGCTGATACCTGTAATACAAGTTGCTCAGGGCTTGAGATCTGAGGATCATGGTTCAAATCAAGTTGCATGTTACCGCTGAGATGTGACCTTAGATGCCAATTTTAATTTAAAGATTTCCATAATGTCTGCAACTATTGGAAACTCAAATACATATTAATTATAAGCACAATATGTGAACACAGATTATTTCTGTGATGTTACATTAATGGATTCCAATGAACAAACTGCACTCTCATGACTCTGTGGGTCAAATATATGATTCCTGGTTTTAAAGTTATTGAGATGTGTCAGCATATTGCTTAATCAAAATAGATCAATGATGAAAACTTCAACTGTTGTTTACAAGACATGGAAGTGGCTGAAATATAGGAAAGCATTTTTCACTCCCAAGTGACACAATGATTAAAGGCTATTTGTGTGTATTTTCATGCCAGGAAGCATTTTCAAAATCATGTCATTCTGAAACTGGCATTCACTTTATAATTTATGGTATATTACATGAATTATTTTCTGATAATGTAGGTGAAGGAACAGAAACTTTAAAAACATTTGGTTGATAGAAAAAAAAAGGTTTTACTGCCTAGAGGATATGCTGGAATTAATAGCTTGAAATCTGGTTTTATATTTATTACTATATTCGTTGTACTTATGTATATGCTAAGATCTTTTCTCTGTCTAGTGCTTTCTATTGTGGAATAAAGTGTTTCTAAAGATAACGTTCTGACAAGATATATTTCAGTAGAATACTCCAATATTTGTTATTTATTGCATTTTGAGATACTGCTAAAGAACAGGATGCAAGGAAGGAAGGATATTGCAGATTCACCATTGAAGAAGGAATTATAAAATCGTAAATTACCAGCTTAGGTAGTGTCATACATCTTGTTAATCCTTTTCTAGTCAGATACCCAAACTCAAATCCACATGCTACATCCACAGGGCTGAGCACTGTCCTTGGACTTTCTCAAGGCTAGGAATCTACCACTTGAGCCTCAGCACCACTTCCGGCTTTATTCTATGTATGTTACACCTAGGAATCTAACCAGAGTCTTTGTGCATGCTAGGCAAGCACTCTACAACTAGGCGAAACTCACAGCCCATATACTTACTCCTTTGAATGACAAGTAAAACCTTTTTTGAGATTAACATTTTCTTTTTTGCTGCTGCAGTCTTTGTGCTTGAACTCAGAACCTGGGCACTGTCCCTTAGCTTTTGTGTTCAAAATTAGCACTCTACCACTTGAGCCACAGTTCTGCTTCTGGCTCTCTGGTGTTTAATTGGAGATAAGTGTATTGCTAACATTCCTGATGAGACTGCTTTTAACCAATAATCATTAGATCTCAGCTTCTAGCATACCTTTTAAATTACAAGCATAAACACAAGTCTCATGATTTCCTTCTCTGGATGTTTTAAGCATTTTTTTCCTCCATAAAGGTGAAGAAATATTTCTCCACTGCTGGCATATGTTGTGACAATTGTAAGTAAATCATCTGACAATACAAAACACTATGAAATAATATATTCTATTTAAAGAGAAATAATATAATATGTGAGGTTTTGTCTTAAGTGTTTTATTATTGATGACTAATCACAACTATTCTCTGAGTTGGGAACATGGGGAACTGAGACTCCTTGTATTGCCATCAAATCTTTAACATACCAACAAGTCAAAATTAAATACTGCAAAAAACAATTTTGAAAAATTAGTAACATGCCTTAATGAAAAGTTTTATTTGCTTGTCATCTATAGACAACTGTACACTTTCATAAACTTTTTGGTTAGAATTATTTCTGTGTTTAGCACCCTAAGAACTATTAAGTTAGATATATTTAAAAAGTTAAGAAAATCTGATAGGCAGAGACTTTATAGAAAAAGACAACCAAAATATTTTTATATTCAAGGAATTAGATCTTTATTTATGCAATTAAATCTTACAGACCTACCACTGCTTTTGGAGAGGAATATTAAAAACTTAGTAGATTTTATTTATATGTAGAAGGAATTTTATGAGGCAGAATCTTTAAATAACATGATTAAGGTCTTACTACTACTACCTGTAAGGAGCTGATTCATTCATATTCTTTCTTTCCCCAGATACTGCAATATGATAGTGAATTATTATTCTGAAAATTTCACTTTATAATCCACATCTAAACTCATATTTATATCAATACTCTCTACAATTGGTAAAAAAATCTTTAGAATCATTTCTTAAGTGAAGAGTTTGTACACTGATTTTAGTTGAATTTCAACACATTTTTCTGTTTCAAAGAGCTAGATAACTTCCTTCTCAGTGCTGAAATTGGAGGTGACATGTAAAATAAAATTGACTAGAAAACAGTCGAATTTAATTAATCACTTTTACTATAATAAAGGATAACACAGAGGTTGTTAAAATACAGGAAATGTAGATGAGGTGAATATTATAAATCAGAAGAGTAGATGATATGAAAAGAACACACTTAGAATAGTGATGAACTAGGAATGTGTCTTGGGATAGATAGGGATTATTCATTCACCCAAGAAAAACTCATCTAATCTCCATCTAATAACTCAGCAATCTAATTATATAGCTAGATGTGAATTAATATGTTTACCAAAGATATGAATTTTGATTTTACTTAGCCCATTATAATTTGATGGAAAATATTAATAATTTTATTCATAGTAAGGTATTTCCTGCTTTTTACACACACACACACACACACACACATACACACACACACACTACAAAACCAAGGAATTAGTAATTGTGTTTTTATGTAACACAAAGTCTTTTCTCCTTGAATTGCTGTTAAATCCTTAGCCTACCAACAAGTCAAAATGAAATACTGTAAAAAACAATGCGCAAATATTAATACCATTCCTCAGTGAAAAGCTCTATTTTGTTATAGTTCCTAGATAATTATACAGTTTAGTAAATATTTTTTGCCAGTTATGGGGCTTGAACTCAGAGCACTGCCCTTAGACATTCTGAAGGCTGGAGCTCTACCACTTGGACCACAGTGCCATTTCTAGTTTTTTCTCTGTATGTATTACTGAGAAACCGAACCCAAGTTTTTGTGCATGTTAGGCAAGTAGTCTACCACTAGGCCAAACTTGCAACCCACAATTTTATAAATCTTTAATTAGAATTATTTCCATGTATAGAACTGCATGAAATGTTAAGGTAGATGTATTTAAAAGCTAACATCTCTAGACAGTAACTTGACCAAGCAGAGAAGTAACATATTTTTATAGTCGGAGAATTAGCTCTTTCTTCATTTGTACTTAAATCTTACAGACCTTGTGCTGCCTTTGGAGATGAGTATTAAACACATAACAGATTTTATTTTTGTCTGTAAATGGAATTGTATGATAAATTATCCTAGCCATCTCTTCCTCCAAAACTGAAATATTTATTTTTTCTGATCAATATTTCCTCCATTATAGGAAAGAAATTTCTCTAAACTATGTTCTTACCTTGTGGCTATTTTAGTTATCCTGTATCCCATCAGAGTGAAATAAACAGATAATATTCCAGGCCCATGAGCTTTTTTTAGTAATCCTTAATCATTGGCATTGTCATCAGTAACCATAAACTTTCCTGTTTACAAGTAATACATGATGATTTAAATGCAATAATTTTTAAGACAGAGAGTTAAGTAAATGGCTTAATTGATTTTATTCCAAATAAATAATATTCCACAGAAAATATTACACACACACACACACACACACACACACACACCTTATTTCAACTAAGAAGTCTTGCAGATACTGACTTCTAATGTGTCTGTTATTTCTTAGGCCATTCATATCTTTACCTAAATTAGAATTCACACCCTAGGTATTTTATGTTTTTGTTTCTGAATGAAATGTTACAGTATGAAAATCTATCACATTTTAAATAGAAAATTTTTAACAGAAAAGGGTCTTAAATCAAAGGTTTACAAACTGTATTTGCCATGGATCAAATGTTACTCATGTGAGGAAAAATACATAGCATTTTACTTTAATTAATACAATTGTAATTAGTATGGTAGATCATTTAGATTGTATGTATATAGATGCATCTTCATTATATAAATTATATTTCATTAATAAATTATTATGTAAATGACAGAGGAATGGTTTAACTGGTAAAATTCCAGCCATGAGCAAGAATGAAAAGCAAACATTCAGGGTCTCAAGTTCAGTCTCTGCACACTGGTAAGATAAAAAAATATCCTAGAAAAGATAATGAATAATCTTTTTTTTTTTTTTGCCAGTCCTGGGCTTGAGCTCAGGGCCTGAGCACTGTCCTTGGACTTTCTCAAGGCTAGAGCTCTACCACTTGAGCCTCAGCAACACTTCTGGCTTTTTTCTATGTATGTGGTACTGAGGAATCGAACCCGGGTCTTCATGCATGCTAGGCAAGCACTTTAACCACTAGGCCAAATTCCCGTCCCTGAATAATCATTTTTAAAGGGAAATTTAAAAATTACTATATATTTAAATTTTATTCTGGAAAAAATTCCTTTGAAATTTAGAAAAATATCAGTACCCCCCACAATCATTTTTATAACTGTTCAGCCATCTTAATACTGAATTCCCTATTGTACAAACTACTTGTCATTTCAGAACCTGATTTGCATTGAAGAATTAGACCCTTATCGTTTGTACATAACATATACAAATAATGTAGTTATATGCTTATTTGAAATGTCAGTTGATTGCATTTTCATGTTGGATCTAGGAATTGCATTTTAACCTCCATTCCTAAGCTTCAGGTAAAATCATTTGAATAACTTCAAATACAATCTATATGAAGCCTAATATAAGCAAACCTCTATTTTATTAAAAAAAACTGGATCTTTGAGAAGCTGGATGTAAAACAGGTGTTTCAAGATTTTTCTTGTATTCCTTTGCTTGATAGAAGCACCTTTTACTACTAGACACAATATTTCACAAGTAGGATCAAGTTTGTTCCATTTAAAACTTATTTCTTTTTTGTTTATACTATCATGTCATCAGGAATAACTAATATCACTCCCTTTCACCTCAACTTTTTTTATAGTAGTCACTATACTGTGCTAAAGAAAATTCAATATGGCATTTTACATATTGTACTTTCTAAATAATAGAATAACTCAGTCTGTCACATGATGTTGATGAATTCTGTGAATTTATACATATGTACTCATTATATTCAGAAAAAAGTAGCCACTCAGCACTTTCAGTTGACCTTTGGCTCTGGGTAAATTTCAACTTGCATCATTACTATTTGATCATCCCTTCAATTAATATTGCTTACTATAGCCTGAGTCTCATGACCTATATTATGCCATTTCTTGAGTCTTTCAACATTAATTAGCATCAGTCATCTGTCTGCTAGTATTTCTAAGCCATTTAACTGATGAACAGGGACACAAGGCACCTATTTGCATATGGAATCTTTGTTGAAATGATTCTATGATAACATAAAGACATGCCATACTATATAATCACATAGTCTAAAAATGCCTATCATCAACATTCCTGTTTAAGTTTTTAAGTTTTTGAGTTTCTTAATGTATATATTTTTATCTTTATATGAATGCCTTATTTTTCAGAAAATTATTTTTTCAGAAAAATCATTAAGTTAAATATGAATAGGAGGGGCCGGGAGTTTAGCCTAGTGGTAGATTGAGTGCCTAGCATGCAGGAAGGCCTGAGTTCAATTCCTCGATACCACATACATAGAAAAAAAAAAAGCTGGAAGTGGTGCTGTGGCTCAAGTGGTAGAGGTCTAGCCTTGAGAAAGTCCAAGGACAGGGCTCAGGCCCTCAGCTCAAGCCCAACCCAGCCTAAATATATATATATATATATATATATATATATGATATATTATGAAGTGTTATCAGTCTAGTATCAAGCAGTCACTGATAAGAATATTTGAATATTAAATATGTGCATAAGACTCATATAACAGAATTATAACATGCCAAGTCTGGAATTCATGTCATAGGCACTAGTAAACAATTATGTGTGTGTGTGTGTGTGTGTGTGTATAAAGAAAGAGAGACTTTTGATGAGGCTTCATGTAAATATTCATGCATATGGATAATATCTCACAAAGCAATAGCAGATTGTCTAACCTCTCTGCCTCTTCTCTGTCTCTGTCTCTATATCGCTATGCCAGAGCTTCATTGCTTGCAGTCTATTACTTTGAATGACAGTTCCATTTCAGCTTGATCCTCAGATCTCAGTTTCCTGAGTAGCTAGGATTATAGGCCTGAGACATCATATTTGGCTCAGTTTGCTTTTTATTAATTAATGATTGATTTTGCTTTTTTTTTTTTTACCAGTCCTACGGCTTAAACTCAGAACCTGGGCTCTGTTTTGAGCTTTATTAAGGCTAGCTCTCTATCACTTGAGCCACAGTACCTCTTCTAGCTTTTTCCATGTATGTGGTACTAAATAAATGAACCCAGGGCTTCATGCATGCTAACCAAGCACTCTACCACTAGGCCAAGCTCCTAGCCCCATTTCAGCTTTTCGATAGTTAGTTGAAGGTAAGGTTCTTTCTTATTAACTTTTCTGCCTGGGCTGACTTTGAACTATAATCACCAGAACTCACACAACCTGAATAGCTATGATTACAAGCAGGAGTCATTGTATGTGCTTACTTTAATTCTTTCCAAAAATTGTGTCACATCCAAGCACTCTATCAACTTTTGCTTTCCTTTCCTATTTTCTCTATACTGGATTTTTTTCTTTTTTATTTCTCTTTGACTTTTCATTTCCCTAGTTACATCATGCAAATGCTCTGTCTCTCTTTCGATTCCAATTTCTTTCACTGGAATATCAAATGTTTCCCAGTTTCAGTATACTTTTCTCACTACTTCCACACCAAACCCTAATGCCTGGCACACATCCATTATGAACCCAAGACCAGCAATATCTTTTTCTCACTTTTTAATTTGTTGTCGTAGAAAACTAAAACTTAGTGTTATTACCATATATTAAAGCCAATAGAATTAGAACAATTGAAAATATGCACAGAGGAGGTGCTAATTGCTAGATCTCAAGAAGAGAAAAGAAAAATGAACATGCACTCAGAATAAATTAACTTTACGCAAGAGAAAATGTGGGATAATAACTAAATCTGACATACAAAGGAAGGGAAATGTTCACAGGGATTTTTTTTAATGTTGTTAGGAAGATAAATGGCCCATATGATCATTTAGTAATTAGGAGAGTAGCTATGGATTTTTTTTACTTGAAATAAATAAAATAGACCAGGAGACTTTAAAATCATTTATAGATTAGTAAAATAACTGTCAAGGCAAAATAATCATTCCATTTTGAAAAGATCCATTTGTCATGAGTAAATTGAATGTCTCTTTATAAGAGGACACAAATTCTGATTTATGATGCAATCGGAAAATCAGGAAAAGTGAAAGAAAGAGGAATAATTGTACATAACTTTTTGGAGAAGGAGACAAAAACACAAATATCTATATTATTTTCAAAGATAAGGCTAAATAAGTAAAAGTGACTCATTTAAATCACAATCCACTAAAGAAGAGTCTTAGTTTCACATTGTGTTGCTTCACATGTATTGGAACAGTTCAGTTTAGCATAGCATACAGAAAAATTGTGAAAGTTAATGCATGTTAAGTAATTGTACATAGTGGAATATTAATACTGCTTTTTTGAAATGCCTGAAAATGAGTGCTGTGGAATGCAGCATCTCTTAGTTATATGGTTGAAAAAAATATAGTTGAGAAAGGTCCGGTGGCTCATGCTGTAATACTAGCTACTCAGGAGGATGAGATCTGAAGATCAAGATCAAAGCCAGCCCTGCCACAAATGGACCTGAGACTCTTAACTCCAATTAACTTCTAGAAAACAGGAAGTAGGGCTTGACTGAAAAATAGTGTGATAACCTTGAAGAGTTCAGTGACTATATATGTGTATACATATATATATGTGTATATATATATATATATATATCAGTAGTTGGTCTTGTAGATATGGTTGAAAAAATATAGTTGAAGGCTTCAGATACCCACAGACAACATCCCATTTGGAAACTGGAGATACATGATGTGTGTACAAAATCCCATTGTGACATGTGTCTTAGCACAGTATGATTTATTTTTATTTGTTCCTGCCTCTCTATGATAGTTTAGTCTACTTTGATTTCCCTATGCCAAAAGTGATGTAATTTTCCTAGCCTTGACAGTTTGTAGGTAGTAATGGAATCACATTTACTATTTACATTTTTTGACACAATTGGATCTCCTCTGAGTAGTTTAATCAAAAAAGTGGTTTTCAAGATGTTAATTAAATTTCAGAATCATGAGAAAGATGAAACCACAGATTTGAGAATGGGCTCCCAGAATCTGTACTACTAAATCCATGGTAAAATAATTGGACATAACACTAGTATGTGTATAAAAATCACAAATCAGCAGCTTTATTCTCTTTGGACATTTATTGGAGTTCAGTCACCTTTTTGTTTGTGGATTCTATGAATTCATCCATTTTTCTTTGAAAAACCTTTATTATGGCCTCCTTTATGGCTTCCCCTTTTTCACATATCACCTTGTTTATGGTTTCCTCTTGTTTAGCTATTGCTTCCTCCCTTATCGCTTTCTTTATATTTTCACACTTTTCATTATTGATGTTTATCAATTGCATTTGTATACTGCCTATTTATATTGGGTGGGAGATGCTATTTCTTGATTTGACATTTTTCTTGAGTTTCTTGTTTTGCCCATTTGAAAATGGGAGCAAAATTAATACTAAACAAGATTATAATTTTTCAGATATAACCAACCTAGACCTCTTTAGCTGGCTGACAGTAGATGTTCACAATTTGGAGCTTCCCTATAACCCAGCAATTCCACTACTTGGCATTTACCCAACCATCCAGAAACAAGGGCATACTAAATCCACTAGCACAATGATGTTCACTGCAGCACTATTTACCATAGCAAAGAATTGGAACCAATCTAGATGTCCCTCAGTTGATGTGTGGATCAACAAGATATGGTATTTATACACAATGGAATTCTATGCTGCTGTCAGAAAGAACAACATCTCCCCATTTGTAAGAAATGGAAAGACGGAAAAAATCATATTAAGGAAGTAAGCCAGACTCAAAGAAACATAGGCTCAATGGTTTCCCTCATTTGTCATAAGCAGAAGAAACCTTGGGCTCTCCTAGCAGAAATTTGCAATAGAGCAAAACTTAGATATGTAAGGCCATACAGTATGACCCTAAATGAAAGGACCTCTAGGATATAAAAACACAATCCAAACACCTGGTAGCAAAAAAAAAAAAAAAAAAAAAAAAAGCAGTAAAATCAAGTGTGGATACCAAGAGACGCTGGAATATCAGATATCTAAAAATAAATGTGAAGGATCTCATTTAAGATTGTGAAGTATTTACTTTCACATTTCCTCTCTTTTTATGTATTTTCAACAGATGACAAATTCTATTTTTTTCCACTGAAATACCTTTTACTTACTTTCTCTCTGGAGTATTTTACTTGGATTTTTTCCCCCTAGGTTTACAAACAGAGGCTGCAAGAGAATGTACTCTTTGTGTCATCATCATCTGTCATTCTCTACTTGGATGATTTTTGTCAGCTGGCATAATTATGTCAAATAAAGCAGAATGATATTTAACACCCCAAGTTCATTTATAAATATGAATTATTGGAAGAGTTCTAAAGAAAATGTGTGACATAAATTAAAATTTCAAAAGTTTAATATTACTTTTTTGATCAATCTTTTATAAAATACTTGTTCATGTTCATGTGGCAGCACTTTTTTTGAATAAAAGATAAATATTTTATGACTGCTGCTTTTCAGTAAAATAAATATAAAATTATATTTAAATACTTTTCTAGTGTAATTGCTTTTTCTCTGTTTGGTCTACTTATATGTTGCTCTTTTCAGATACTATTGGCAAATGTTAGCCAAGTAAGAATACAGAACCTGAAAATCTACACTGACAATCTAATAAAATTAAATTTTGAGTTACATATGTATCTCTAAATCTTTCTTCAGATTTTCTTTGTAAAACCAAAAGCATAAGTATACTTGAAAACCTTCTATACTGATAGTATTTGAGGTTATGTTTTCTAAGTGATAAAATAAAAGCAAAACATTTATATTTAAGCAAAATATGTTCACAACTTTCTTATTTTTTTCTTTGTTTCATGGAAAATTATTTTTTAAGTATTTGGGCTTTTAACTAGATGTCAATTTCCAAAATTTTCAATATTTTTACCGCTGTCATAAGCATTGTCTGTATGACCTAACAGTGAGTACTTGGGCACTTGAGGGACACAGCTGAGGTAAGAAGTCAACGAATGCAATAAGTCAGCTAATGTAATACACCACACATTGGACCTGATAGATCGTGGCCTCTGGTCATGGGTCTGTATTGAGTCTGTCTGATTCCTATTTCATCAGCAGCAAAAATGGAAGATTAATGTATAGTTTGGTTTTATATCATATCGCATTGTATGCATTTATTTCTCTCAAGCTGCTCTTTCTAGAGCATGTCCTCACATGTATGTTCAAAATGAGCCCACAGACAATAAACAGAGTCACACCAGTCTACTAAATCATGAAGAAATCAGATTCTCTGTATATAAAACAAATAACTCTGGGGCTTTTAGAAACACAGTCAGGCATAGGAAGAAACTTTACTGGCATGGTTTCATGGTTGATAGGGTGACAAATTTGCCACACTCTTGCATGGATTTCTAGTTTAGAACTACATTGGATTACGGCTTGACTTCCCATCTACTCAGCACTATTATCTCACCATCCTGAGTTATACTCCAGAAATGTCAGCTGGGGCTAATACCTGTCTTGATATTGTCAGATTTCTAAGATATTGTTCTTTGCGTTCTAATATAAAACAGTTTTCTCCTATAGTGAAGAGAGAGACCTGAATGGTGTATACTCCTATTGAACATTTTTCAGTGCTTGTAATTGGAAGCCAATTAATCAACATAATGGCAAATGTAGCTTGTTTTTTTTATTATGTCTGCTTTACCTTGCACAAGCAAATTTCATGAAATAAAGGATGTTTGCTTTCCAAGAAATGAAAAGAAAATCCTCAACCTGAAGAACAGCATGACTAAAGACATTGAAGTGCTGGGTTATATTCCAAAGCAGCAAATACTTCAGAGTATACATAAAACTATACAGCTGCTTGGGTCTTGCACTATCAGTATCAAATACCTAAGAAAAACATTGTAAAAGAAAAGAGGATGTGGGGCCGGGAGTTTGGCCTAGTGGTTAAAGTGCTTGCCTAGCATGCATGAAGACCCGGGTTCCATTCCTCGGTACCCCACATACATAGCAAAAAGTCGGAAGTGGTGCTGAGGCTCAAGTGGTAGAGCTCTAGCCTTGAGAAAGTCCAAGGACAGTGCTCAGGCCCTGAGCTCAAGCCCAGGACTGGCAAAAAAAAAAAAAAAAAAAAAAAAAGAGGATGTGTCTTGGCACACAAGTTTCAGAGAGCTCATTCAGTCCATGGCTCTTCACCCTATCACTTTGTGCCCTCAACAAGACAAAGCATCATGATGAGACTGTATGGTACAACAAAGCTGCTTACTGTATGGGAGACAGAAACATAGAGAGAAAAAGAGAGGAAGAGGATGGAAATGAGATGGGAGATGGAAAGAGAGAGGAGCTCGGGACAAAATACACCATTTAAGGTTTTGTCTATATCCTCCAACTTGACACTGTTCTCTGAAGTTTTCACCAACAGCCAATATCCCAGTAAGCTATGAATCCACCAATGATGAACCCGCTGAAACAGTCAAGGACTCATGAGTCAATCACCTCCCAAAGGTCCCACCACTGAACACTACTGCATTAGGAACTCAGATTTCAATGTAGGAACTTCTGGAGGACATTTCAAATCCAAATCTTAAAATTCCAGACTTAATTCCTTGAAGAACCCAGGAACATAATCAAATGTAAAGTGAATAAAAGAACAAATAAAGGAGAAACTCAAAAGAGAAAAAAAAAGATGTTTGCTTTTTTAAAAAGAAAAAATAATGCAAATTGGCAGAACTTGAATTGTCATGCATATTTTATCTCTTTAAAAACCTTGGGAATAAGCTGAGTGATCCACATCTGTAATCCTAGCTATTCAGAAGGCTGAGATCTGAGAATCAAGGTTCAAAGCCAGGCTGGGCACAAAAGGATCTGAGACGCTTATCTCAAATTAAACTGTAGAAAAAGGGAAGTGGGGCTTGGCTCAAGGGTAGTCCCTGAGCTGAAGAGCTGAGGGACTGTGCCCAGTGTGAGTTCAAGCCCCATAATCCACAAAAAACCAAAACAAAACAACAAAAAAAACCTTGGGTAGCAAAACAGACGTGTGGGCAAGGCCACCAGTTGATTTCTTCATGAAATTATGACTGCTATGGTGACTTAATCCCTTATTTAAATCACTGATTATATTATAAAATAAAAATTAATGATCTAGTTATTACATGTATATAAACATTCCCTTAATTTTTAGAATGTCTGTCACCCTTGCATAAAATCTATTAAATTAGGCATTATAAACTGAGGCAGAGAAAAATGAAGCAAATAAACTTTGTTCCAAAGCTACTTAGTGGAAAAACTGGTATTACAACTCATTTCTTCTTGTCTATAATGTTATTTGTGTGCTGTTACTTATTTTCCATTCATTATGACTTTAAAAATAATTCTCAATTTTCAAGAGATTGTAACCAAAACATTCTATATTTTTTATCTTACCTGTAAGTATGAATGTATGTGCATACATGTATATACACATATCTATTAAATATGTGTCCAGTTAACTCTCAATCCTTTGTAGTTTATTATCAATATCATTCAAAAGCTTATGCCTTTCTATTTTTCAACATCGTCACTTGAATTAGCAATATTTTGATGAATCTTTCCTTAGGCAAAGTCATTACCTGTGACTTGCCTTTCTGAATCAAATGAAATAGAACCAAATTGGTAATAATACCCTCAAAAAGAGGGTATCTATTGTTATATATCCCTTTATTTAATTCTTCAGCTCCTGTTTCCATTCCTGAATTAGCCATTGTTCTGCAGCCATATCTAACACAGTTCAGGGTATTTTATCTATTAGAAATGTACTTGAGGTAGAATATGAGGATAGTTGCTTTCTCTCTTTCATTTATTTTATTTTATTTTTAGAGTATTGTGTAATTTCATGAAATAATTTCATTTGAGTATATCCTCATATCCCTTTCATCCTGTATTTGGCACTTAGTTAGATATAAGACATATTTTAAATATACATATTTATGATCAATATAATAAACATAAAGGTATCAAATCAGGGTAACAAGTTATAGAAAGAATCGTGAATCATAAAGTATGAAGTACTCACATATATGATATATTCACATACATATATATCAAGCATATGTATATATTACTTTCTATCTAATCTAATTAAATTTACCATAGGCTTATCTCTTGTTCAGACTACATTATAAATTCTTGTAGTAGAAAAGAAATTAATGCCAAGATTTTATTAATATGACAGAGAATAGGAACTAACATTATTATAAAATATTTTCAGAAATGGACGACAATTCTGAGATAATATGCTGAGTTTAAAATCTCATGCAGGAATTATACAAATGAAAATTTGGTGAAGTAGGGTGAAAGAATCTCAGCATGGTAGATTAGTATTAGAATTCAGTTATTTTTCTTAGGAAGAAATCAGATTGCTTTTTTTACCAGTTAAACTCTATCAATTTATTACTAATATGTTACATCACAGTTTTGTGGTCAAAAGAGTTCTCTTTTGATTTTAGTTACATTTTCTGTTTTCTATTTACTATTGATTATTCTTGACAATTGCACATTTTAGAAGTCACATGTTCAAAATTTGATAGGGCTTTCTTATAATGGTGGTGTGTGTGTGTGTGTGTGTGTGTGTGTGTGTGTGTGTGTGTGTGTGTGTGTGTGCGTATGTGTGTATGTATACCATGTCTTACTTTCTTTATCCATTTACTTCTAGTTGGGTATCTCAGCTGCTTAAACCCTAAACATGAATGATGAGTATGTTGGTTTATCTCTTTTTTCTTTATTATGCTGTTTTGGCTATCTGCTGAAGCATGGTATGATGAAATCTTCAATTGCATACATTTTATTGTTTTCAGAAACCTCCTAACTCATTTTCATAATAATTTTATTAATGTCTATGGGTACTAACACTGTATTATTATTCTTTCTCTCCTTATTATCATCCTTGCTAGAATCTGTTGTTTTCTTTCTTAATGATTACTACTCTGGCTTGAAAGAGGTGGGATTTAGGTGTGGCTTTCTTTCCTTCATTACCAAGGGTACCATTATAAATCAAAGTAGTAAACAGTGGCTCTTGTCTATAAAATACCAATCCCTGTTTCCATTGCCATATGGCCTGTTCCTCTCTCTTACTTGTGTCCCTCTTTTTAAAGACCATGTAGTACATTTAGAGTCTCTGTGGATAATCTAACTGGATTCACATTTTAAGATCCTTAATTTAGATACAATTTCAAAGGAAGTTCCAGAAGTTGATGTTACCACTGTATGAGACTTTTGCCTTTGCAGGAAATAGCATATGGGTTTTATTGAGTTGCCATATTAAAACTTCTTTGGCTAAGTGGCTTAAACTGAGAAATAACTTATGTTGTGATTCTGTAGTGTAGGAATTAAAAATCTTGGTGTTAATGTAATTGCTTTCTTCAGAATTCTTTATCATAAGGATGCATGTGACCATTTTCTCATTTCTCCATATAGTCCCATTCTCATCTTTCTCTTAAGTGTTGTCTGTTTTTGATCACAGGAAGATTTACACTGATTATCTTATTTTAACTTAATTACTCTTTTAAAGATCCTATTTTCTCATGTACTCAACATTCTGAATATCTAGACTCCAGAATATAATTTTAGTAGGAGATAAAATTATGCATCACAGCAACCATACAACCAAATAAAAGTCAACTTACAAATTCTGACTTCTTTATTTTATTTGATATGATCCCTAAATAATTCCAAGTTAGGTAAGGACATAATGATTTTCTAATTAATGAATTAGGATGATTCCATAATTATACATGGACTTTGAATGAGCCTGTGATGCTACAGTAAGTGGTTCCATACAGACATCTAAGAACAACATCATTTCTTTGTTGGAGTGATCATGATCCTCTCTGCCTCGTGTTTTCTTTTTTTTTTCCTTCTTTTTTTTTTCTTTTCTTGGTCATGGGGCTTGAACTCTGGGCCTGGGTGTTGTCCTTGAGCTCCTCAGCTTCAAGGCTAGCATTCTACCCATTGAGCAACAGCACCACTTCCAGTTTTCTAGTGATTGGAGAAATAAGTCTCAAAGACTTTAGTGCCCAGACTGACTTTGAACCACCATACTCAGATCTCAGCCTCCTGAGTAGCTAGAATTATTGGTGTGCACCATAGCACTTGGCCATTTTTCTTATTTTAGCATATGCTTAATGAGTGAGTATTGATGAATCAATAAGAGGCTGAACAAAGAAGATTCAGGATATAATAAAGAATTATTTTCTCTTTGAAAAAAAGCAAAATAATTAGGTGAAGCATCAAAACTAAAATACATTTTAAGGATGAGAAAAGAACATAAGATGTGAAAATACTCAGTGTCTTCTCATATATTTAATCAGTCAAACATTCTTTTCTTAGAAAGTTCACTCCTTTCTTTTGTTAGAAATTGTCTTTAGCTGGTTTAACCTATAATCCATTTTTATGCATGTCAACAGCTTTCTCAGGTGAATGCCAAGAACAGCCAGGTCCACTGGAGGGGAAAGTGTGTAGGAAAGGAAAGGTAAGAAGAATGTGTACATTATCTAATTTCTTTCTATTTTTTCACTCCATCATTGTTAGCAACACTTGATGGATGTTTTTTCTCCAAAGAAAATATTGAAGTTTATTTTTTTCCAGGATCTCGCACAAGATTTTTTTAAAGGACCAAAAAGATCATTTACTATTATTCCTGAAGCATATGTAGCAGGAGCAAAGCCATAAATACTGATAGTTCCTTAAAAAGAGAGCAACATTTCTAATAAAGTAGAGCTTCACAAAGCTTCACTGACCCATATGGCCACATAATTGCCAGATGATGCATTATGATAGAAATAAACCAAGATCATTCAATCTGGTTTTCAGTTTGAATTGAATGCCAATTTTGGCTACCACTTGTCTTATGGATTTCTTTGGGTACATACTTTTCTACATATGTAGAAAGTGTGTAAATATTTGAGTGGAGAGGAGAAATAAAGTCATTAAATGAGACATAAGGGACATATAATATCATATCTTTCTTGTTAATAACCATGATGGGACAGTTTGTGAGAGAAGAAATATGACAGAAGAAAGATAACATGTGAATAAATCTTACATAATTTTGATGTTCACTGACAATTATGAAATGAGCAATGAGTATCAGTAATATTTTATAGAAGAAATATATACATAAGATACATATATATGTATATATATATTAAATAGATAGCTTTCATCTTCACAAAGGTGCCATTTGTTTCCAAGAAATATAATACAGGTAATGTTGTACTCAAAGAATGCACAGGATAGAGACATTTGATTCAGGGCTTAATACATTTTAATGTAAACTTCATGATAATACCAATACGAAGACCTACATTATGTGTAGACTTCTTCAGATAGTTTTGAGAAGCTCTGGGTTTTTTGTTGTTGTTGTTCAATGAAACTACAAATGGAAGAGCATTGTACTGGAAGGCTGAGGAATGTTTCAATGTAAGCAAGCATATGATATGTACGATGATGGCAAGATCTATTGAATAGTTCTGGTTAATAGTTCTCCCTGCAGGTTGGGCAAAGAGTTTGGCCTAGTGGTAGAGTGCTTGCCTAGCATGCACAAAGACCTGGGTTCAATTTCTCGGTACCTCATACATAGGAAAAAGCCAGAAATGGTGCTGAGGCTCAAGTGGTAGAGCTCTAGCCTTGAGAAAGTCCAAAGACAGTGCTCAGGCCTTAAGCTCAAGACCAGGACTGGCAAAAACAGACAAACAAACAAAAAAACACTTCAGGCGCTACTAGTGAATCACATATTAATGAGAAGGTATGATCCTGCATCAATGATTCCTGGGAAAATTCCCCAGTGGTTCTTGTCAATCTGGCTTCCCTGCTTTTTTTTTTTTTAATTACGACAAAGTCCAAACTTATTTAGTCATTTACTGGTTGATTCATTTTAATCTCAGCAACCACAATGAGAAAAAAATGGTTAATATGATGACAAAAATATCAGTATGAAATATCACTAGTGAGTTTTAAGATATGCCAGCATTATGGCGACACCCAGACAATTGAACATTGGCTGTATAAATCAAGTTTAAAACCTGAGTGGTATCCATTTTGAAGTACCTTTTGGTTTTGTTTTAATCTTTGTTACTTCAAAGTGAAGAATGGAGAAAAATAGAAGTAGAGTAATAGAAGTTATCTTCCATTTTAGATCTTGTGACATGACATCATTTTCTTTGCCAACTCTGTCTAAAGTAGAATAAACAGAACCAAAAAAACCCCTGCTTGTTCCCTTGCTTTTTGTAGCTTTGTTTTCTTTTAGAAATGTGCCCCAATGAAAAGTGCTCCATCTTTACACACACACACACACACACACACACACACACACACACACACAAACACACACACAGAGGTGGCTTAACAGTCTTATCAAGTCTTTTGTAAAATCACAAACAAACATTAAAGAAGTAGAACTAATATAACTCTCTGTCTACTTGCAATTCTTTTGATCGCAGTTCTTTCATCTGATAGATTAAGAAACTATAATCCTTTCTTACCAATTTCCTTTGTATATATTCATTCATTCCTACCATTAAAGAAATTCAAATCTAAATGTTGGGGACAAATTAAGCTCTATATCTTGGTTCTACATGAATAGTCACTACATTCTTAAAATCTGTGTGAGACGACAAAGGGGGAAATAACAATTTTCAGAAGGATTCATAAGAACAAAGATTCCCTTCTCAGACACAGATTACTTTTGATAATTGTACTTACTTTGAAAAATCACTTATCTTCACTTATAGTACTAAATATCCATTTCAAGACAGCATAGAAAGAGCCTAAAGAACCGACCTTTCATCAAAAGACTAAGTCAAAATGGTTGAAAGTCAGACAGGTTATAATGCTTAGAAGATTGTTTCAAATATATAATCATTGAACTGTTCAGTTTCTTAATTTTTTTTGCCAGTCCTGGGCTTGAGCTCAGGGCCTGAGCACTGTCCTTGGACTTTCTCGAGGCTAGAGCTCTACCTCTTGAGCCTCAGCACCACTTCTGGCTTTTTTCTATGTATGTGGTACCAAGGAATCGAACCTGGGTCTTCATGCATGCTAGGCAAACACTCTACCACTAGGCCAAACTCCCAGCCCCAGTTTCTTAATTTTCAAAATGTTGGTGAAAAATTATAAGATAATCATTTCAAATGCAAACCTCTTGGTGAAAACTTCTGCAAGTATTGAATCTACATAGTATTTTTAAATCATAAACATAGTGCACAGAGGGTTTACAGTTACATAGGTCAGAGAATGAGTACATTTCTTTCAAAGTAGAAACTTCTTCCCTCCTTTTCTCCCAGTGTTTCCTTTCTTACCCTCCTTCCCCACAAGTTTTTTTTTTTTTTTTTAACCAGTCCTGGGCTTGAACTCAGGGCCTGAGCACTGTCCTTGGACTTTCTCAAGGCTAGAGCTCTACCACTTGAGCCTCAGCACCACTTCCGGCTTTTCTTTATATGTGGTACCGAGGAATCGAACCCGGGTCTTCATGCATGCTAGGCAAGCACTTTAACCACTAGGCCAAACTCCCGGCATCCTCCCCCACAAGTTTTATAGTTCATTTTCAAAATAGTGTGTAGTGAGTATCACTGCTTCATAAGCTCGCCCCTTGTTTTAAATAGGTTTTCTTTCTTTAGTGATTTACTATTTTAACTCAACATTTGTTCTTTTGAGTGTCTTTCCTGTACTGCACAATTTTAAATGTTTATGGGATATTTTTTAATTGCTTTCTCACCAGAGTGAGTGCTTTCAGACCAGAATAAAAGATATTATTTCTTAAACCATTTACAAATAGGCAAATTACTTGGTACAAAAAATACCCAGGTGATTAATTAAACTAACAAAACTAAAGAATTTGGAATTTATATGAATTTTCTCTCTTTTTTTTGCTTCTTAATTTTCTATTAAGGCTTCAGAACACACTTTTGTCAAAAGAAAATCAATTTAGACTTCATAGATTTGGGCAAAACTGTACAGCTAAGCAGGAGCTGAAGAAGTGATTAGGAGAATGAATTTATTAATTCTCTCATTCGTTTCCTAAAGAATCACAGCTTATGCGATCTATACTACGGTCTTAATACAAAAATATGTCTTTGCCATCAAAAGGCCCAGAATTAGTGGGGGAAAATTCATCTCAACTTGAATACTCATTTACAAAAATTTACTGTGCTCAAATAAAATTTAGACAGTCCAGAACAGACAGAAATGATTCTACCAGCATGACCTTTAGTTCTGATCATTAATGTTGAGCAAAACTTTAGACTTGTGGAAGGAAAGAAAAAGCACTCTGGAGAAAGCAGAAGAGGGAAAGGGCATGCTGTGGTCAGGAATACGAAAGAAAACCATGCAACATTCATGAAACCAGCAGAATACATGGCTTCTGGCAAAAGAGAACAAAGGAAAGCTAATCTCATTTTTAATTGCCTTAAAGTTGCTGATCTCTTTATTTCAACAATATGACAATAAATACAGATTATATTCATGGAGAAAATAGTTGGATTATGAATTTTTTTTTGCCTTTGAGCTCCTTAGTTGCTTAGTTGTTTTTTTCATATATTTTTTATTGTAATTAATAGAAGGGTTACATGATATTTGCCAGATAGAAGGTGCATAAATTAACATACATTGATACCCTTCCACCTGTCTTGGTCCCCATTTCCCTCCCCCCACCCCCGCTCCTCATCTTGTTTTCCCCCCTTCCCTATCCAATTTCAAATAACCAAATACAAATATATCCAATATATCAGATAACAAAGTGAGATACTGTAACAATATGAGATAACCAAGAGACAGCAAAAGAGATGAGAGATAACATAGTACATTAAGGACAACAATAATTCATTATATGGCTTTTGTTTCTATATCCTAGAGGTCCTTTCATTTAGCATCATACTATATGGCCTTTTATCTGTAGGTTTTGCTCTATTGTAAATCTCTGCTAGGAGAGCCCAAGGTTTCTACTGATTTTAGTTGTTTTTTTTTCTTTCTTTTCTTTTGGGGGGTGTCAGTTCTGGGTCTTGAACTCAGGGCCTGGGCACTGTCCTTGGGCTTTTTCAAGTTTAGCAATTTACCACTTGATACACAGCAGATTTTTACTTTTTATATGAAAGTGGTACTGAGGAATCGAAAGCCAGGGCTTTATGCATAATAGGCAAGCACTCTACCAATAGGCCACTCTCTTGGCCCCTGAATTATGATTTTTATATAGTAGGCTTTCCATCACTGATAAGTACAAAAGCAGGAGATCCCCTTGCTGCTATCTAGAGCAGCTTGATCATAGACTAGAAGAATTGATTTCACCTGTTATTTTTTGTCATTAATTTTCTTTCCACTATAGCATCTTATGAGAAAAACAGCTGGTTTTGGTAATTTACAGGTGAAACTTAAGAATGGATTTTAGAAATGAAAGACTTTGTAAATTTACATTTTATTACAAATGCTTTTCTATAGGTCATGTTTTTTATGGACAAGAAATCTAAAGATAAAGCTTATTTCACACACGTATAAATATTTATAACTCATTTGTTAGTTATGTAACACATTGTAAGCCATGAAACTTTAGAGAAAGGTGTGATTGCTTCGATAATGTCATTGATACAATACTGTGACCTAACTATATATTTCAATCTTTACACAGTTTCTGCATAGTGAACTCTTCAAATCTACAATCTTTTGTCCTTTTAGGCTTATGAATAGATAAAGATTGCAACAAGTTAATTCAAAAGTTTATAACTCATACTATGGAGACAGTAGTTAAAATACTAACTACTCATGTGGCTGCAATCTGAGGATTGCGGTTCAAAGCCAATCCAGACAGAAAAACCTTCCATGGCACTATCCATGAACACAAAAGGGAGTAGGAATGTAATGTCCTGATTTCAATCTAACACTGGGACACAATATATTCATGTTTATCTTCCTTCGCTATTCTATTTCCTCTGTATCTTGGCCCACTCTGCACTTCTTCATTGCCTGTATTTCCTTCTCCTATTTGCTTACTGTTATACATGGCTCACACATATGAATTCTCATTTCTTCTAGGAACTTTAAGGCTGTATAAACACATACACACACACATACACATACACTCTCACATTTCCTACATTCAAAATTCCTCTTTTCTTATGCATCTAATCTTTTCTTATTGTCATCACAATTCCTAGAATGATTTCATCATTTTTTTTCAGAATGGAGATTCTTTCCATTTAAAATAAAGTAGAGCCTGCATTCAAAATAAGGTTGGGCCCACAAATTCTGTCTAATGCATGCGTCTATGGCACTTTACCAAACTTCACCCCAGGTTCAAACTTCTGTTTGTACAATACTTTCTTTGGACGTTTGCAGTAAGTTTCCCATGTCAGACCATTGAGCAATTCCAGTGGCACCTTCAGAGCATGTACTTCCAAGAAGAGAGCCTATACATGATTTTGTCTAAGTTAAGATTCTCTAACTTTGACCTATCTAAGAGGCAGTGTCTGGTTGAGGATTTGGAGAATCAATGCCATGTTGATATAAAAGTAAGCTGACTAAAAGTAAGCATTATAGCAAACAGCGTCATCCTTTCTCAATTTCTCTGAGTTGGATTTTCAACTCAAATCTCCATAAAACATTAAAATGAGAAGATTTTGCAACACTGTCTGCTTCTTTGCTGAGTATATATGAACCACACAGGTCATTCAAAATCATCTTTATCTACATTTGGGTATTGGTAAAACAGAAGACTTGAAGATGAACCATAAGGAGGGAACACACAACACACACACACCCAAACAAAGAACTTAACAAAGATAACAAAATACAAACAAGGAATGGTTGGTAAGTAGAAGTCATATTTAAGAATTATAACATTTTCTAGTTTCCCTGAGACAATTTCCTATTGGTGGGAGTTTATTTTACAAATCTTCCTTATAACTGACACTCTAGAAATATGAGTTCTACCATGGTGTCAGTACACTAATTTATTATTGGAGACAAACCAATTTGCTAGAGCGTATTCTTCATCATGAACAGAGCCACTGTGCCAGCAGACCTGTGCAGGTGGCCGGTACAATGAAAATGAGTTATGGGTTATTGCTGCAAAGTCCCTGTGGAAGAAAACATTTTATTTTCTGGAAATGCTGTGAGATTCCAATTGCAAGTATAACATGCAAAAACAATTGTCAAACATTGTAGAATGCCATGGCAGACATATTGTTTGTTATTTAATATTTCAAAATAATGTTGATTAAATGCATATCACTAATTTCACTTTTCATATCAAAGCACATTGCTAATTTGTTTTAAGATTTCATTATTAAGCAGATTTAAATTCACACCCCTAAAAAAACACATTTCTTGTGCATATCTAGCTACTATAAATGCAAAATTTCTCTGTCATCAACATCATTTAGCATAATTATATTTTAATTATAAGCCATGAACCTATAGTGAACATAGTTCTCACTAGGAGTTCATAGTTATGCTTTGTGTTGCTTAATTTATAATTTTAGATACATATGTTGACGTATGTGTATGATTAGTGCATTTTTATGAAGGACTCTTTAGGCCGTAACTTCTGGAAACCACATATCAGTTTTCTGTTTCTGCAGGTTTGTCTTTTCATAACGTTTGTAGTTTGAAGAAATAGTGCATGGCATTTCTAGACTGGATTCCATTGCATATTAGCATGAACATTTACATTCTTCCATTAGTTACCTGGCTTCATACCTTCTTTCTTTTTACTGCTGAATAATATCGTATTGATAGGACATACCTGTTTACCTCTCTACTTATTAAACATAATCTTATTGCTTTTAATGTTTTTTGTGGGTCATGGGGCTTGAACTTGACCAGAGTGCTGTCCCTGAGCTCTTCAGCTCAAGGCTACTGCCCTACACATCGGCCTGGCCTCTGAGCAATTCAGCTCAAGGCTAGCACCCCACCCATGGGCCTGGTGTTGTCTCTGAGCTCTTCAGCTCAAGGCTAGCATCCTACCCTTGAACCAAGCTTCATTTCCCCTTTTCTACAGGTTAATTAGAGATAAGAGTCTCAGGTCCTTTTTTGCCCAGGATGGCTTTGATCTTTGATGCTCAGCCTCCTGAGTAGCTAGGATTGCAGGAAGGACCCACCACGCCCGGCATGCTTCTAAATGTGTGGGTTATATATAGAGACTCTATAAAGACCTTTTTGCTATTTTTTATGTGGGTGATAGTTTTCAATGCCTTTTGACCTTAACACTAAGGAATGTGATTTATAACGTGTTTAGAAAAGTATTTTTACTTTGGAAGAAGCCACTAAAATCTCTTTCCAAACAACTGTACCTGAGAAGAGGAAATTATATATAATTTTAATAACATGCAGCTCATCAGTTTTTCTTGTGAACTGTGTCATTTGGTTATAATTTAAAAGAACTGGAGCTCCATGGTAGAGTACTTGCCTAACATGATCAAGACTTCAAGTTTGGTAACCAGCAATGAACATTAAAATGAAGAAAAATTTGGTATTGATATTCCTCCAACAATTCTTTTCTGCTAAGGACTGGTTTTGTTATTCTGGTTCATTTATTATTTCTTAAGAATTTTTGGATTGTTTCTTCTATTTCATTGGAGAATGTTGTTGGGATACTGAGGGTATTGAATTTAATTTGTAGATAGCCCTTGGCAGGATCGCCATTTTCATTATGTTAATCCTCCCCATCCAGGATCCTGGGAAGTATTTCCAATCCTTCATTCTGCTGTAATTTCTGTTTTCTGGATTTTAAAGTTTTTTTTTTTTATCATAGATATCCTTCATCTCTTTAGTCAAGTTAATTCCTTGGTTAATTCCTCTTGAAGCGATTACAAAAGGAGTTGCTTTTCTGATTTCAGCCACACTCTTCTCCTTGTTGCCATACAGAAAAGCTACTGTTTTTTGTGGGTTAATTTTATACCCTGTTATTTTGCTCAAGTTTTGGATTTGCTCAAGTAACTTGGAGAGGAGTGGATGGTACTCTTAAAACAAAACAAAACAACCCCCCCCCCAAAAAAAGCATGTCATCTTCAAAGTGGGAGAGTTTATTTCCTTTTTTCCCCCTGTTTGGATTACGTTTATGTTTGCCTTATTAGAATGTGAATAATATATTGAAGAGGAGTGGAGAGAGCAGACATTCTTGTCTCATTCCTGATTTTAGAGGAAATGGTTTTAACTTTTCACCATTAAGTACAGTGCTAGCAGTGGGTTTGTCATACACTGCCTTTATTACATTGAGAAGTGCTCCATGGATTCCTAGTTTCCCTAGAGCTTTCATCATAAAGGGGTGTGGATCTTGACAAATGCTTTGTCTGCATCTATTGAAATGACCATGTAATTCTTGTCCTTCCTGCTCTGCTGGTGAGGATGTGGCAAAAAGGGAACAGTACTGCATTGTTGGTGGGAACGTAAATGGGTTCAGTCACTCCTGAAAGAAGCATGGAGATTCCTCAAAAGAATAAACACAGCTCTCCTATGACTCTGCAATGCCACTGCTGGGCATTTATCCAAATGATCAGAAACAAGGCCACAGTAAAGCTACCAGCATGACCATGTTCACTGAAGCCTAATAGCTAAGATATGGAACCAATCCATATGCCCCTCTATCAGGCGCTATCCCTGTCCCGCAAGGAAGACATGCGACACAATGCTAGCTTAAGCAGGATCCTTTATTCTTCTTCTCCTTCCCTCCCTTCCTCTCTCCAGGCCGCTATATACAGGCAGTGGGCCAATCAACTCATGCCAGCTCGCTCAGGCCCTCCAATCACAGCTTCACACGCTCCAGTCATGCACCCTTCATGCATCCGGCCACACAGAGACCAGGCTTCCACTAACAATGGCAGCACTCCCCAAAATGGATGCCGGCCATCATCCGGTCATGCGGCAGATATCCCTGAGTCACGCAGCCACCAGCAGCGCAGGCGGCCCCACAGTGAAAGGTCCTGCCACCGCCGGGCTCCCCACACCCCTCAGTAGATGAATGGATCAAGAAAATATGATATATATATATATAAGTGTACATATGTATGTATAATATGCACATGCACATGCACACACACACACACATAGCTGAATTATATGTTTCTATCAGAAAGAATGTCATTGCCTCATTCATAAAGAAATGGATAGACATGGAAAAAAAATCACATGAAGTGAACAAATCCAGACATAAAGAAACATGCTCCATGCTTTCCCTCATGTGTTATAATTGGTATATGTTTAAGATAGGCTTAGCAGAGAATTGCATAGCTCAATATCTATGGTCATATGGTCATAAGAGAATCACAGAGATCAATATGTATACATATGACCATATAAAATAAACTCCAAGATGTAGAAACAAGAGGTTTTTAGTGTGTGTGTGTGTGTGTGTGTGTTGTTGTTGTTGTTGTATGTACTGTGTGAAGTCTTGCTTTTGTCTTTCATATTTTATCCCATTTTCATTGTTTTTTGTTTGTTTTTCTGATTTGGAGTACAGAAGAGTCACAAAATAGTGAGACAAAGGACAAATGATAAATATATGCGACAGCAAGATTCACAAAACATTACTCTGCAGCTTAGGGGGAGGGGAGTTGGGAGGAGGGAAATGGGAGAAAATGAAATGAAGGGGGTGGGGTAACACTGTTCAAAAAGAAATGTACTTAATACCTCTTATGTAAGTATATATTCCCTTGGTATAGCTTCTTTACAATAAAATTAAATTTAAAAAAACACAAAAGAAGAAAAAAGACTATGTTTTAATCTCCCAGGAGTACAATATTTTTCATTGTACTTTTATGTAAGTGGTCCATTGTGAGTTGACTTTTGTAAAGGACGTTAAAATCCGTGATGAAATTCTTTAATATAATGTGGGTATGTATCTTTGCAGCCTAGTATTGTTTTCATCTTTTTTCAAGATAAGTTGACAAATATTTATGTGAATCTATCTCCCATCTTTATTTTGTTGCATTGATTTTTTTGTGTATTCTCTCTCCAGCACCACACTTTTATCATGATTACTGTGGCTTAGTGATAAATTGAGTCACTACTCCTACTGTATTCTTTAATCTTAAGTTGCCAATTAAGAACTGAGAAGCTGGATAATGCCCCTTAGTTTTTTCACTCAAGATTGGTTCTTTATTACCTGTGCCTTTGTTCCACTTCTGGCTTTTAACTGACTAATTGAAAATAGGAATGTCACAGACTTCCATCCTAGATTTGAACCATGATCCTCAGGTATCAGCCTCAAGAATAGCTAAGATAATAAGCATGAGACACCAGTGTCCAGCAAAATAAATAATTTAAAAGAATCTTATCAGGTCTTTTAAAAACACAGATGTACACTAACTGGAAAGAACAAAATAATAGGCAAAAAATCAATGAGAAATGACTATGCACAGTTATAATCAACACCCTATGCAAAAGCAGAAGGAATACAGTTTTGAATAAATTGAATATCATGGTAGACTAAGGAGGAGAAGGGATAAATATGACATAAAATAGCAACAAATCATATGAACTGTTATATATTTCCTATTTGATTTTACTTTTTGGACACAGGTTCTCAATATGCATCCTAGACTACACACAAATTTATGATATTCCTGGTTAAATCTCTCAAGTTCAAATTTTCAGGTTAGCACCTCCATATCCAGTTTGTATTTGAAAGCTTAATATAAAACCAAATAACTAACAAAGAAAAATTAATTGTTCTAATTTCCCACTGTGAAAGAAATCAAATAAATGCTATTAGCTCTATCATGATAGATTATCATTTCTTAAAAATCAGGATAATGACTTCTCCACATGAAAAATCACAATGATGATTATCGGAATAAACTGTTGTATAAATGTGAAGTAAGAATAGCTAATTATTTTAATTAGCTGAAGAATTTTAGAATATAAATCATAATTCCTTTGCAAAGCATTTTATTGCATTTTAATTCATTGACTGTAACCTAAGGCATTGCTATACAATTAAATGCTCATTCATTTGTGTCTCAAGGGATACTTCAACTTTCCATGTATCAACATAAGATAATTTTTATCTTTTAATTAAATATAAGGTTTAAATTCCCCTTTTCTGTCAATCATGTGTGGAGAAGTTAAAATTGTTGATAGTTGTTTATTTTATAACTGGACTCTGAGTTAATCTCATCTTGTATTTTCTCACAAAATATAAATATAACTATAATAATGTAACTGTTAAGCTCTGGATATTTCATTGAAGAGTGTTCTCATTTCATAAGAGCTGCTATTAAGAAATGATTTGATTATAGTTTTACTAGTTTATTAATTCAAGATTTGAACCTGTCAAAATATGTATTGCATGCTCAAATTAGTACCAATTTTCTTCTAGATAGTATTTCATATATTTATTCCTTCTACATAGCATTTATATTTTTATACTTATATTTTATATTTATACATGAAATAAATTTTGTAATCTGACATTACAATGAATACATCAATGAATTGAGAGTATTCTCAATGTGAAATTTGGTGTGTAATAAAATAGAAAAAAATAGGGTAAGGCTGAATATAAAGCTAGCAATGACAAAGTATAGTTTGATTTAGTTTTACCAAAAGAAGAAATGCAGCAATAATCAATGTAGTCTTAACTACATTCCTCATAATAAAATTTTAAAAATTTAAAAAAGAAAAGTAAGTTTTTTTCTTAGAGAAAATGTGTCAGTAAATTTTAGTCTAGACCATGTTGAGGTCATAAAAATTAATAGAATCCAAATAACACTTTATTATTACATAATACAATAGTTTTTATTGAAATATTTTAAGTAAACTTAAGGGACTACACAATTAAAAGTTATACTTTTAAGATGAATCATATATATATATATATATATATATATGGACATAATGAATTAAATTCCCTTTATATGGCTACTAATGATAATTGAAACACAAATTTATTAAAAAATAATTTAAAAATTACCTACACATTGGAACAGAAGAAAATACTTGAATGCTTGAGAGGCAGAATAAGAACCATCCTTTCGGGCCGGGAGTTTTGCCTAATGGTAGAATGCTTACCTAGCATGCACGAAGACCAGGATTTGATTCCTCAGGACCACACACATGAAAAAAGCTGTGGTTCAAGTGGTAGAGCTCTCGCATTGAGAAAGCCCAAGGACAATGCTCAGGCACTGAGTTCAAGCCCCAGGACTGGCAAAGAAAAAAAAAAAAAAGAAGATAAATGGTGGATCACTAAACAACTGTACATGTGTGGGTATATATACATGCATATGCATGAGGATGTATGTCCACTATATATCCCATATATACATTTCAAACTTACATATATACCCACCAAATGAAAATTCTGATTAACGTCATTTTAGCTAGAATTATTCTTAGTTCTTAATGATGTTTCTCGATATTTTATACTTTTAATTGGATTTTACAATTCCAGTTATGTTACACTATTCTGGATCCCCACAACTAAGAGATTTTTTTACATCCATTATGAAAATGACATGAGCATAGAACTTCTTTTTTACAATTCTGTCAAAAATTCTGTTTAAATTATGTGTTGCAGATTTTTTTGAAATTTTTTCTACATGTATTATGCCTCTTATTTGCAGTTTATGCTTCAATTTTTAAAAGGACCAAATTTTCTACCTTATTAGCACTATTTTGTGTTTGAAATGAGTTTTATTGAAGTTAATAAAACATTATTAAATTGAAATGATTTCTGTGTTATCACAGAAGACTTTCTTCTCAAGAGGCTGAAATATCTTGCCAGCCATAGATGTGATTGTCAAGAAAGGAAGTATAGAATCTTTGAAAACTAATTTTGAAAAGTAGTCACTGAAGTTAGCTATAGTAATTTTATGTCTTACTTGGATAAATAACAGCAGAAATATTTTAGTTCAGTAAACAAGGAGCTTCTGATTTTGTGAAAGATATATGAAATTGAATACATATAAACACTTTTTTATTCCAGGAATCATACATCCTAACTTAATTATCCCCATTCTAGATGAAGCTCCAAATAGAGAATACATTGTGGTAGTATGTTCTTAAATGTCACAGATGCAGCTACATAATGATTAATGGAATAATATGTTACCTCTATAGACTTGATAATGATTGGCTGCCATTTTCAATTATCTTTATTGTTATAGTAAAGGAAGAAGACTATCTCAGGTAGGATGATCATTTTGACACTGATGTTCAAGTCAAGAATTATTTAAAATGAAATGTTTAGTTTTCAGTGTTGCTGCCAGTATTAACATTCTAAACTGAGATTTCAGTATCTTTCAAGTTTTTGTACAGTGATTACATAACTAAAAATGTTCACTAAGTGAGTAGTGAAATCAGCTACTCCAGTTCTGAGTGCTGTGTCATGTACCATAATACAACTAATTTTCAAAACATCATATTTATAACAGTGCCTACTAAAAGAACTAGTGGAGATTAATTCTAAAACATTTAGTGATAACAATGAAAATGAACTGCACACACATGCACATACACATGTGTGTGACATAACAGGAAAACAAATGATATTACAATCAAACTTTTTTATTAAAGAATTTATTAACATTGATATTTACATCATATTTTAAATGACAAGTTTAACAAACAAGTGTTCACAATCTAACTTTAATCTAAAACTTTTACTTTTACTTCATTTGCAATAAATTCATTAGCCAGTATTGTTTTCAGGAACAAACTAAAGTGGAATCAGTTTGTTTTTCATGCAAAAATGACAATAATAAGCATAATTTCTTGTAAACACATCAAGTTTTTTCTGTTACAATCTACGCCGAAGAGAATTTGCTCATCATGATAATCCACAGAACAGAAGATAAATCCATTTAACTGATGAGATTATGCTAACACCCAGTGAACAGGCAATAGGAAACATTTTAAATGCCAGACTAAAATAAATGTCTGACAGAAGATAAGAGATAATCCTAAGGTAATGTCAGTGGTTTGACATATTAATTAATTTCTGGGGCTCCAGTGTTTTGTAGTACATAGCAGTATTACTTTCAAGGTAAGAGACAAGTTGATGAATCTTGTGATGCCCACCGTGATAAAAGAGACCCTTTTTAGTTTTTGATGGCAATATATATCACATTTGGTTTAACCTATGAGGCTGTCAGTTACAGAAGGGGTATGAAGAGTAAAAACAACCAAAAAAGCATTATTAATTCTAATTTTGGAGCTATTTCTACTATATGAATAATAGACTTAGTATTTTTCAGATATATAATATGCTGCCTATTGAAGTGCTTAAGTCTCTTAAATGAAGCCCCTGGGCAAACAAGTAGAATTTGGATTTATAACACACTGAGGTCTACAAAATTATACGATTCTTGGAAAAACGGCCACCAATTTAGTAATATCAAGTGAATATCTCAAGTAGATACTTTTTTCTTCCACTCCCCCCCTCTTTTCTTTTCTTTTTTTTCCTTTTAGTGATTGATGGAAATTGAACTCTGGGTCTGGGTGTGGTCCCTGAGCGCTTCAGCTTAAGGCTAGCGATCTACCTCTTGAGTCACAGCCACAGAAGTGGCCTTCTGGTTTTCTGGTGGTTAATTGGAAATAAATGTCTTAAGGACTTTTGTGCCTGGGGTTGACTGAGAACAGCAATCCTCAGCGTGAAACACGGTGCCTAACCCCAAGAAGATTACCACCGAATTACAAAATTAAGCACCAAATATTTTCCTCCTGTTACATAATTCGCATGACCTCAATGAAATTAACCAATTGTTTTTCAAGGAAAAAGTAGTAATGTGCTAAAAAAAAAATGGCCTATAGACACATGAAGAACTGCTCAACATCTCTGGTCATAAAAGAAATGCAAATCAAAACAACTCTAAGATTCCACCTCACTCCAGTTAGAATGGCCAGAATCAGGAAAACGAATAATAACAGATGCTGGAGGGGATGTGGCCAGGAGGGATCACTACTACACTGTTGGGGGGAGTGAAAACTCGTTCAACCACTATGGAAAGCAGTATGTCAGTGCCTCAAAAGGCTAAACATAGAACTCCCCTATGACCCAGCAATTCCACTACTTGGCATTTACCCAACCATCCAGAATCTAGGGCATACTAAATCCACTAGCACAACAATGTTCATTGCAGCATTATTCACCATAGCAAAGATATGGAACCAACCTAGATGTCCCTCAGTTGATGAGTGGATCAACAAGTTGTGGTATTTGTACACAATGGAATTCTATGCTGCTGTCAGAAAGAATGACATCGCCCCATTTGTTAGGGAATGGAAAGATTTAGAAAAAACCATATTAAGTGAAGTAAGCCAGACTCAAAGGAACTTAGGCTCAATGGTTTCCCTCATTTGTCATAATCAGTAGAAACCTTGGGCTGGACTAGCAGAGATTAGCAATAGAGCAAAACCTTGATACATAGGGCCATATAGTATGAAGCTAATTGAAAGGACCTCCAGGATATTGAAACAAAAGCCATATAACGAATGATTGTTGTCCTTAATGTACTATGTTATCTCTCATCTCCTTTGCTGTCCCTTGGGTATCTCATATTGTTACAGTATCTCACTTTGTTATCTGATATATTGAATTTATTTGTATTTGGTTATTTGAAATTTGATAGGGAAGGCGGGAAAACCAAGACGGGGGGGGGGGGGTGAGGGGATGGGAGGGAGGGTAATGGGTACCAAGGCATGTGAAAAGGTATCAATGTATGTGAATTAATGCACCTTCTATCTGGCAAATATCATGTAACCCTTTTATTAATTACAATAAAAAAACCCAAAAGACTAAGACCTACTATATTGTGTTTATTTTTTTTTATTTGATTTAGGAAGGGAGGAAGGGAAAACAAGATGATTGGGAGGGGGTGGGGTGAGGAAAATGGGGACACAAACATAGGTAGGGGTAAAAATGGGTGAGAAGAAATGCACCTGCTATCTGACAAATGTAATTTTAACCTCTCTATACATTGCCTTGATAATAAAAAATAAAATTAAAAAAATAAAAAATAAAGGTAAGAGACTCACATTACCTGATCATATCTGTCTTCAATTGATAGCATCATCAATCATATATGAAAAATAAGTGCTCCTGGGTGGGAGCATAGCCTAGTGGTAGAGAGTGTTCACCTAGCATGTAAAGAACAGAGTCTTGAGTTCAATTCCTCAGTATCACATACACAGAAAAGTCAGAAGTGGTGCCCAGTCAGGACAGTGCCCAGGCCTCGAGTTCAAGCCCTAGAACTGACAAAATAATTGCTACTGAAAGACAACCTTTTTTTTCTTTGTGCTTTTATTTGTCAATTCAAATAAAAGCTTTCTCATTGTTCCATATGACCTAGGACTACAAACCATCATTTCTTTATTTGTTGTATCTTCTTTTCCTTACTGGTCTTCTACTCACAGGCCCTCAAGATGTGAAAATATTTTTAAAATATTAATGTTGAATAATTATTGCCTTAAATGGATTTGATTTTAAAAGCAAAGGCTACTCATGATATATAAAAACCTTCAGGGCCGGGAGTTTGTCCTAGTGGTTGACTGCTTGCCTAGCATGCATGAAGACTGGAGTTTGATTCCTTAGTATCACATACATAGAAGAAAAGCTGAAGTGGTGCTGAGGCTCAAGTGATAGAGCCTTGAGAAAGTTCAAGGACAGTGCTTAGTCCCTGAGTTCAATCCAAGGACAGGTAAAAAATAAAAAAAAAACAACTTTCAATGTGAAACATTTTAATTTATGTATATATAGGTCTTATGGTAATATCTGTCTATATCTTTCTATACATATACACACATAAATGTAAACATATTTCATGTATGAGTGCATATATGTGTATATATCTATATCTATCTATACATAAAACTACTGCTGAAAATCTCATTAATAATACAGGAAGATTATCCTATTATGAATATACTATTCATAATTTTATGTTAACCCATCAATATTTTCAACTGAAAATACCTTGTGGTGTAATATTTTCTCAATCTATCGGAACTCTAATAAAATGTTCCTTGTGGGAGTGAAACATATTTCAAAATTCTATGAATAATCTCTGAAAAAATATTACCTTTTCAAACTTTGTGACATTGAATAGGCTTTTGACACTAAAAAATCTGAACGTTAAACCATATTATGACCAAATGATTTAGTTTAAACTCATATGAAAGCCACTTCGTCCTCTTCATTTTTCCGTCTCCTTTTTCTGACCTCGCTCAACTCCATTACATCTGTCTTATGATGTGGTGTTATTTCATAGCTTGATTGAGGGGTTTATTGATTTCAACCAGTGCTCTCTGCTATATATAAATAAGAGTGAAATTGGGAAGGTTTAAATTTGGTAATGAAAGAGAAGGCCCCTCCACAATATCTACACATTTCTTTGAGATAGTTTATCTGATGATCTGTCAAAAGAGGGTCATGACTAAGAAAACTTACCATCTATAAAAGAAAATGTTATTCCAGTCAACTTCATAGTTAGTTGATATAGGAGTTCATAACTCCTAATGGGGAAATAAAAGTTTTTTGATTGAGATAGAATTTTCACTTCTTTCATAACAGTACTGTAGATAAAAAATGTTTGCAAGAAATGCACAACTGAAGATGAAGAAATATCCAAGAGTGCTGAATTGTACCCCTGGGATTACCATATAACAGGAACTTGGGAAATAAATAAAAAATTACTTGGCAATAGAAAAATATGCTTCCTGCATAAGAATCATCAAGCTTCGATGGCATCCCTTTAATGCAATAGTGTCTGGAGCAAGTGTAAAAGCAAATGGATTTTACATGTAATATTGTCAGTACAAATGTCCAAAATAGATTTTTTTATTTTAAGAATAAATGGACATCAGTTATTATGAATAATTCATCATGACTCTTTGAAAAATAGGTGGAGCAAATGAAATTTATTTTAGTTTAGTTTATATTTGAATTTTTTTAGGGGGGCAGTCCTGGGCTTTGAACTGAGGGCCTGGGCACTGTCCTTGGGCTTTCTCATGGCTAGTGCTCTGCCACTTGAGACACAGCACCGTTTTTGACTTTTTTCTATGCATGTGGTACTGAGGAATCAAACCTGGGTCTTTGTGAATGCTAGGCAAGCACTCTACCACTAGGCTAAACTCCCAGCCCTACCTTTTAAAGAGTTAATATCTTTATTATAAGTTAGGAGTTAACTGATATAATTGTAAGCCTTACAATATTCCATTTAGAAAAGAATTAGTGGTACATATATTTTCTTTACTATTTGATGTAAATAACTTTAGCCTTGGATCCTATTTTCAATGTGTGAATCATGATGGAATATTTAAAAATTGGTTTACTGCATTTTATGTAAATTTCTAAAAACTTCTAAAGTGACTGATTTAACTCAGATATACGTATATCTTCTGTAAACACAGTAAATATCAAAACATCAATCTTTGCAAACATAGCAAACAGTGTCCCCTCTTCTCCTTTTTTGCTACCAGGTTTTTTTTCCTTCCAAACCCTGTATACCATCAGTTGTAAAATTCATGTTCAATGTAATGTCTAGTGAATATCACTGCTGTATTTGTTCACTCTGTATGCCAACGTTTTTTTATTCCTCCTTACCCTTCCTAAATCACATAGACAAGAATTGATTGATAATGTTCATTTTTATTAAATAATAATACAATCTTTCATATCCACTTTCAAATCTCTAGATCTTATATTTTTCAGTGTTATCTACAATACTAATTTAAGTCAACTTTGGAGAGAATTAATAAGGCATATGAAGGTGATTATGTCAGGACTTCAGAATCCAAAAAATCAAGAAACCATTGCAAAATCTTGTGCCTTTAACTTTTCTTTAACTTTTCTAATAATCACCAGAAGATCCTATTAAAATTTACCTGATGTTAGTCATTTTTAACATTGCTTCATATTTCCTGCCCGTGCCACAGAAACATGGATACATGACACATTCCATATCATTCTCTTGTCTAGATATTGTAATGTTTGATCATTATTTTTCTTACATTTGATTTGGAAATATATAGAAAAATAAATTAAAATTAATATATAGAAAATTAATTTTAATTAAATCACCTTTCACATATTGCTCTGAATCTCAGCGTTTGATGAGATCTAGCTTTGGTGTTCCAGTTTAACTTTTGTGCTCAGATAATGTTTTCTTCATGACTAAGTGTTTCAGATTGTGTGGTTTCTCTATAATCCATGTCAATATTATATTTATATTACTTCCTAAAAGTTAATTTTATTGTCAATGTGATGTACAGAGTGGTTACAGTTGCATATGTAATCTGATGAGTACATTTCTCGTGGAACATTGTTACTCCCTACTTCACTTTTCTTCTTTTCACTTAATTTTCTTGACATATTTACAAGTTCATGTTTTTACTCAATATTTCTTATCCAAAATAGTTTCTATTTAATTACATTTATATACTTTGTATGTTTTATAGGATGCAGATAAAATAAATAATAATCATATTCTAAGTGACTTTAAGCAACAAAACACAAGTTTACCTGCTAGGCAAGAATTCTATCGAGAAAGAAAGAAGGAAAGAGAGAGAGAGAGAGAGAGAGAGAGAGAGAGAGAGAGAGAGAGAGAGAGAGAGAGAGAGAGAGAGAGAGAGAGAGAGAGAGAAAAGGAAGAAAGAAACTTTATTTTCCTTTTCCTTATATACTACACTGATCCTGGGACCAGAACTCAGATTATGAGCTCTGTACTTATGCTCAAGGATATTTCTCTATTACTTGAGTCTTATCATCAAACCCAAATTTATCATTGCTTAATAAGAGATAAGAGTATTATACACATTCCTATGCAGGCTGGCTGCAAACTTTGATCCTCAGATCTCAGCCTCTTGATATTACTACAGGCATGAGCCACCAGTATCTGGTGTGTATTTTTTTTTTAGATAATCTGAAGGTATTGCTTGAGCTGGTCTGAAATATATGATCATTCTGCCTAATTGAAGTTTACATATATTCACCAGAATTCTTAGTTTATATACATGGATCACTTTTTTCTGGATTCATTCTATATTGCATTAGTAAACAAGCCAATAATCATAGATTAAATGAATAAGGTCATTACATATCATTTTTATTAGAATTATTTTATTAGAGATAGATAGATAGATAGATAGATAGATAGATAGATAGATAGATAGATAGATAGATAGATACATGTTGGAGACCATTGCTTTCAGCCTCCTGAGGAAGTAAGATTATAAGATGGCACCTAGCAGCTTGCCAATGAGTCAGTACCTGCTGACCAGGAAGTTTCTTTGCATTTGTTGATTTGTTTCTTCGATGCTTGTGGATAGAGTGGATGGCTAGGTTTCTTCCAGGTTTGTTTGCTGCTTTTCAGATGACCTTTATTGTGGTTGGCTGCTTAAGGATATAAATAGTGTGGGATTTCCCAGGAAGGGAGGAGAAAGGAGAGAGACAGAGAGGAGAAGAGAGAAGAGAGAAGGAGAAAGGCAGAGAGAGAATAAAGGAGAGAGAAATAAATGACCTTTGCTTGCAGCGATTTGAGTCTGTGATCATTCCCAGTCCGCCTCCCAAGTGACGTGCCAGGTCCGCCTCCCAAGTGACGTGCCGTTGCGGCAGGCAGCGACATATAGATACTTGCTGAAAAATTATAATGACTAGACTTGAAATATCACAAATAAATATAGTAACCAAATAAATTTTCTCAATATCAATTAAAGCAATTTGTTAGTGACAATATTTTCTTTCTATTTTAGATTTTATTCTTTTTTTTTTTTTTTTTGCCAGTTCTGGGGCTTGAACTCAAAGCCTGAGCACTGTCCTTGGACTTTCTCAAGGTTAGTGCTCTACCACTAGAGCCACAGCACCACTTCCAGCTTTTTTCTATGTATGTGGTACCGAGGAATTGAACCTAGGTCTTCGTGCATGCTAGGCAAGCACCCTACCACTAGGCCAAACTCCCGGCCCCTAGATTTTATTCTTAAAGTCAACATACCAATAATCACAAATAAATTGAATGAGGAGAAAATATCCATAATATGAAAGAACTAAATTATCTATTTATACTGAGAAGTGTAAAGCAAAAATTGAGAATTTTCGTAATGTAGATTCTTTGGAAAGAAATCAGCAAACATATTAAAATAGTGATGAGTTCACAGTTCTTTAAAAAAAATTAAGAGTTTAAAATGGCAATAGGTTAAGCCTTCCAAAAATGTTTTAGGTCTGGTAACCATAAGATATAAATTTTCGTGTTCTTAATGCTGCTTCACTAAAAGGAAAATTGCCCTTTTCTTGTCTTTCAGTTACTTAAGATCAAACCATTGGCTAAATATCTGTGATCATCCTGGTGGCTGCATGCCAGATTAGCAATCTTGTGAACCTGAGTCTCTCAGCTCTAGGTATTACTGCTGGCATGAACATCCATAGCACTTAATTTAATTAGATGAGCCTTGCATTGTTGAAACTGCTGAACATGCTATTTTTGAGTGAGCCATGGAAGAATCTAATTTATTAGACCCTTGAAACAAAGCTGTGGAATTGTTATTGTGGTGTCTCACGGCAACTGCAATGTTTTGAATATAAATTCTGAATCTGAAGGAAAGCAGTATTTCAGAAATCTACCCTGTGTTTATTGCTGACATACTAGCCATTTTTCCCCCTCTCCCTCCCCCCCCCCCGGGGGGGGTGCTTTGCACCCATTATGATCCCGGTTATTGTTAGCTTGCAAGACAGAATGCAGTTTCCCATTATTATTCTGTGGAGAAATTTGGTGTCGGGATGAGAGCAGTGTGGCAGGATTAAGAGAAGCTACATTTTATTTCTCCTTTGTTTTTATTGTGTGATATTGAACCTCCCATTTCATTGCAGCAGGCTTAGATAAAGAAAAAAAAGACAAACGGTTTCACCAGAAAGAGAAACTGTGATAAAGCCTATAAAATAAATTCTAAAAGCAGCTTTGAGATTTTTAAGATAAATGCAATTAATTTCTATTGAGCTACTGCTCTACTTTTGGTATAAAGTATTCAATAGACAAAGCAACAAAAACCTGGGTTTATATCTTACAACTTTTTTTTATTAAAAGGAAGGACCCAAAGTGAGCAATACAAATGATAAAAGCATAAGTGATTTGCAAATAAGTAAAACTGAAGACTTTAGAGTTCTTGACTAAAAGAAGAAATAGTTAAATCTAAGAGCAAAAGAGAATAAATTACAACTATAAAATCTGTTTAGGAAAATATTTATATTTTTACTCCTTAAATGTTTGAAAGCATGTGATTGTAGATATAAAACACATGACACTGGATAAAAAGGTTAAATATATGGAGCATGAGAGAGACTATCCTACATGTGGCATAGCAATAACATTTACTGAGGAAATCTTCATCGGTCACAGCATATGACTTAAATAATGTTCTAAATCCAGAAGAAAATGCAGTAAACAAGGCATACTCTCCATTTTATGTTCCTAACAGAGTTGTTAACCTAGAAGAATACTGACTGACACACAAAATAGTGCCAAATTTTACATTTAAATTGTCATTAGACAGCGATAAAAAATAAATGTAAGAATCGAACATAGGTGGGCAGGGTTTGGCCTAGTGGTAGAGTGCTTAACAAGCACTCTAGATTCTTTGGTATCACTTACACAGAAAAAGCTGGGAATAGTGCTGTGTCAGGGCAGTGTTCAGGTCCCTGAGTTCAAGCCCCAGGATGGGGGAAAAAACAACAAGAACAACAACAACAAAAACAAAAAACAACAACAAAAAAAGAATCTAACATTGGCTTAGAACAATCTAGAATAAGCTTACTTGAGAGAAAAAATTATTTTTTATTTGATAAGTAGATAACGAAGAGACTAAGATCATGAATTATCATTCTAATTGTATTCAAAGATGTATTTGTTTTTCAGAAAGAAAATACAGATGGTATCCAAAGTAAAAAGTATTTCAATTTGAAGTGTAAGGTATATGTAAGCCCACTTAAGAATTTTCTTAAAAATATTTGTTGGATTTTAATTTTTAGAAATTGGCACTGGTGGGTCATACCTGTGATCCTAGCTACTCAGGAGGCTGAAATCTGAGGATCGTGGTTAAAGGCCAACCCAGACACAAAATTCTGTGTGGTTCTTATTTCCAATTAACCACCTGACAACTGATATGGCACTGCATCTCAAAGTGATAGACCATCAGTTTTGAGCTGAAAAGCTAAAGGACAGCGCCTAGGCCCAGAGTTCAAGCCCCACATCCAACAGAAAGAAAGAGAGAAAGGAAAAAGAAAGGAAGAAAGAAAGAAAGAAGGAAGGAAGGAAGGAAGGAAGGAAGGAAGGAAGGAAAGAAAGAGAAAGACAGAGTGAAAGAGAAGAAAAAAATAAAAGAAAAAATTGTCATATATTGCTGAGACATAATATGACTCAGAAACTACAAGTCATTTATTGCTATGAAATCATCATTATTGTTTAAATAAATAATGCATTGAAATTTTCATCAATCAAAAGACTTTAATTTTAGCCCTGTGGAATTTTGTCTCAACAAGTAGGTACAAGATGGGAAGGTAAGATATTATGGCCTGGGGAAATGAGCAAGGTTAAAAGTAGATTATCTCTATTACTAGTGCTTTCAAACTTCATTTTGCAACCAAGTCACCTGAGGATTCATCCAGTGGATAGGGGAGCAGTATTATTCAGGTAGCACCTGAAAATTTAGCTTTAGGATAAAATTTTAAGTGACTATATGCTTTCCTGTTACAAACTATACTTTGATAGTTCTAGACATCATTAGAATTTGGGATTGCATTTTTGAGCATAGAGTATTTAGATATTCTAAGCAGAGATTGCCATTATCTGATTTTAGCTTTTCGCAGATAATTGATCATAAACATAGAACAGACTCATTTGCATATTACCAACTGAAAGATTCCATTTCCAAAGCTGGTTCTTACTACAGGATTCTCTGGAGCAGGTAAAATATAGAGAGATGTTAAGGCATTAGGGTTGGCTGGGCCCCATGGTTTGTGGTGGGGGGCGGGGGATTTAAGGATATACAGTCACCATGGGGGAATTTTCAGAGCAATGAATTTTTATAGGTTGAGTGAAAATGTTATACATCTGTCAGAAACAATGGACTATATAAGTGGGCCGTAATGCAAACTATAGACTTCAGTGGACTTACTATTAGAGTAGTAAGGTATCAATAGAGCTTCAACAATTATGCACCTTTCCTGAAAGATCTCAATATAAGGAAAACTGAGTATAGTGGCTGATAAAATGTCAAGATGATGATTCTATAACTTTTATGAATATCTAAATGTATTCCAACAAAAATTCCTATGAATTATCTATTTGAAAAGGCCATTCTTGTGTGACAAATTGACTACGATAAAATATCAAAATGGATATATCATGAGGTTAAAACTATCAATCATAAATAACATGAATTATGTGATCCAGTCACTTTGCATTTGTGTAAGTACAAAAACATAAAATAAGCACAAAAAATCAAATGGAACTATTCAAATACTAATAAAGTATTACCATTCCTATAACTTGAGAATTGAATCATTAGTATATTCGTCCATTAAAAAGGAAAGAGATTGGAGCATAAAAAATTGATGTAGGAGTCCAAATTGAGATAAATGTATGAATATATTTACAAAATAGTCTCCAGAAATGAATGATAAACATGATATGAACAGCAAAAGGATTACTAGGTCTAGAATGAAAATAATTGGCTGTCTTAAATAACTATGTAAATAGTAACTGAATTTTTTACAGATTTATAGATCATTTAAAATAGATATGTTGTTAACCAAAGAACAAAGAGACAATAGATCAAAGAATACTTTTCAGCATAAAAGAGTAAAAAAATTACTGATGAGAGGAACATACATAATGAATAGAGAATTAATGAAACCTAACTGCAATTCCCAATGAAGCCCAAATCAATTTGTTTTGTAGGTTCCTGGGGGGGGGGGGGGAGAGAGAGAGAGAGAGAGAGAGAGAGAGAGAGAGAGAGAGAGAGAGAGAGAGAGAGAGAGAGAGAGAGAGAGAGAGAGAGAGAGATTTAAATATTTATTGTCATTTAAATTATTATCATAAGTTATTGTACTTTGGATACTAGTAAGTAGAGTAAGTTCCAATGTATAAACCAAGGGTTTGTTTTGCCTGAAAAAATGGCCTAGAAGATATAGAACAGTAACTTCAGCATGATTGAAAAATCCTATGTGACAGTGACAAAATCCTCCTGAGGACTGTACAGCATGACCATGAACATTAAGACTGGAACTCAGGTCTCAAATAATTGAAGGAGTATATCAGGAAATAAGACGCAAGCTACCAAAAAAAATAATAAGAGAAGCTGTGTAACTGTCGTTGATGAGCATTAAGTCTAGGATTTTGACAAATAAGGCAGATGTACAACAGGGAGAAGTTGACCCTCAGATATAATCACACTTCTAAACATGATAACATGTGAGACAATAAAGGAAAATAAGTTACATACACATAAATCTAAGTGGACTACGTGTAATGGAAGTTCCAGAGCATTCACATGAAGGATTAAATCAGAAACTAAATAAAAGTTTTAGTTAGAGAGAGGAAGACCAATGAGAGGAATGTGCATTAGGCAGGAACTCCACTCTTTCTGACAGATGTGAGAAAGGAGCTTCCACTTCTGTTATCAAGAGAAAAACAAAAGGGCTGAGGCATGGAAAATGTCACAAATTAACTCCAAGGTCTTCCACATCCTTTTGTTACTTGTAGGGGCTGGGAACATATTTTGGGGTCTTATCTGATGTTCAGTGATACTTAGGGTTATGCTACTGTATTTATTGGAATTCAAAAGCTGCTTACAGTTGGTTACATTGAAAGAGCCAGCTAAAATTATTTCATAGCTCTGAAGTGTCTCATAGGCTGAATAATCTCCAGCTCTGTGCATTCCTTGTTGTGGAACTGTGGGTCTGGATGCTCTTTCTTTCTTCCTAGGGTGTGGGAAACCACAAATAATACAGAGATTTGCCATGATAAGCAGAAGTAATCAGGTGTCTCATGCTGTTTCATATTGAGGATCAAAGCCAAAGGTGAGGAGAACATGATAGAATGCTTTGTGTCAGAGTTCTCCATGGAAAACTGATATTAAATTTCTGGGACAGGTCAGCATTGTATTTGTTATGAGTCACTCTAAATTAGATATAAAAATAAATATTGAGATCCTTAGTGTTTTCATATTATTCCTATTTCAAGTTTGTGCAAGAACTTTCTAAATACAGGGTAGAAACCTTGGGCTCTCCTAGCAGAAATTTAGAATAGAACAAAACCTAGATGCATAAGTCCATATAGTATAATGCTAAATGAAAGGACCTCCAGGATGTAGAAACAAAAGCCATATAATGAGTGATTGTTGTCCTTACTGTACTATGTTATCTCTCATCTCTTTTGCTGTCCCTTGGTTATCTCATATTGTTACAGTATTTCACCTTGCTATCTGATATATTGTAAATATGCTTATTTGGTTATTTGAAATAGGATAGGGAAGGGGGAAATAGGATAGGGAAGATGAGGGCAGGGGTGGGAGGAGGGAAATGGGGACGAAGACAAGAGAAAGGTTATCAATTTATGTGAAATAATGCACCTTCTATCTGGTGAATATAATGTAACAATTCTATTAATTACAATTACAATAAAATATGTGGAGAAAAAGAAAAACTATTTCTATTATATGAGCAAAACTTAGAGTAGAAGAGGTAAACCATAAGAAACATATTTGTAACAATTTTAGGTGAGTTTTGAAAGTTTTTTTCAACCTATGGTACATCTATTTAAAACATTTTCCCAGCAATGAGAGTGCTTTTTAGCAATTCTACTCATGAGAAGCGCTGGATCATTTAAAATTTATGCTGGGCAGTCAACAGGAAAGTTATCAGGATCCTTGACTGTGAAAAGTGATAACATTCATTGATCAATGATGTATGAACTGAATTCACAGCTTGATTTTCTGGCTTCTCCTGTACTTCCATGACATTTTGATTCACATTCTAGGGAATATATGTATGAAGTCATATACATGCTGAAAAATAATCAAACCATTTTGCTACTCTAATGGTAAATAATGTGCACATCAGCCTCTGACTCAATCTTACCCAGGGATCAAAATCACCTGCATGCTTTTACAAGGAACACATTAATTAACAAGCTCTGAGGATTTAATGGAGTTTGTCCTTTCTGTAATTCAGCTGTCACAAATTCTGTGCACATGTGAAATAAACGTATATTTGGGTATCTATGCTGTCTATTCAAAGAATCTTACCATGAATGTAAATATGAATGATGCTTAGTTAAGTTATTAAACTTGGGCCAAATATATAATATGTATAATTTAAGATTATTGTATTGGGAAATACTTGCAAATTTAGGGAGCTGCATTTCCTTTGAGTTGCTTATCTTTTTGTTACACTTTACTTAAACATTTTGCTACTAATCATAGGAAAAGAAATCACAGCTTTCTGGGAAAGTTTTTTTTTCAAATTTTTGTCGATCCTTTATCAACAAGTGAGTAGCTAAACTTTGAATGACTATCTATTAACTTCTAACATCTGGACTTCACCAGGTTCTTGTGGCTTTACTCTTAGGAATTCTACCCTAGTTCTTCAAAATTCAAGTCTTCCTTTGTTACATTAGTCTATCTTATACTAAATCTTTTTTTTTTTTATCAAAAACTAACACAGGTAAATGATTTGTTCCTAAATATTGGGAACTCATGAAGAGAAATTTAGATATACCATCTACATCAAGCAACATGTTCTATCAGTTAGAGGTAAGCTAAACTTTAAACCCCTACCTGTTACCAGTTACTTACAACCTTATATTCTGGAACCCAATTGATAGACTTGAAATCACATATTATTGTATAATCAATTGAATTTTTTGCTTGAGAGAACCATATGCTTATCTTACCTCCTGTAACAAGATGAATCTTTAAAAAATCTGTCACAGCATTTTCTGGTGGTTAAATAAATTAGGTACTATCAAAATAAGACATCAAGAAGTGAATACTCAAAATAGGTAGAAAAAGATCAAGTAGAAAGAGATCGGCAAATGAATAATAAAAGAGGGGGAAATATCAGTAAAGACCCAATGCATAGAAAATTAAGAAAATGAGGGAATGGGTGACTGGAGAGGTGTGGATGAGAATGTTGTATAGGGTGACATTGATTAAAATATATTGTATAATGTTAAATGGCAACTCTTTTGTACAACTTAAAGATGATAATAAGAATGTGAAGGGAAAATACAGTAATGGGTGGCTAAGAAGTTTATGTTCACTAAGAAGTTATGGTTTGAGAAATGTGTCCTCAGGTCATAGAGTATTTCTACAATCCATGATAATATGAGACAATCACTTGATGTGGCAGTTTATTGAAACCTAAAAGAGTTAATATATATGAAGCTGATGACATCATAACATGATGTCCTCTATTACAGCAAACAACTTTTCATTACCAGGTTTTTTTTTGTATTTAAGCAAATGGACATATCACTTTATGGATACAATGCATGTTGATCAATGCCACTCTTTCATTAGTCTTCCCATCTCTACCAAACCCCCATTTCTTCAATTGCCTAGTATCATTTTTACATAAGTATATTCAATTGTAAGATTGCATTCTTCCACCCTTCTTTTCTTCATTTGGATACCTCCCTTTCCTGAAATTACTCCATGCAACACTTCAAGGCGCAGCTTCTTAGTATTCACTTTTATTACACTGTAAGTTAGTTGCTCAAAGGAGTCATCACATTGAAATTAACCTCTGCATACCTACTAATTTAGTTTGTATATATGTGCATATGATTCTGCTTATAATCACACACACACAAACACATACACACATATAGTTATATATTTATAAATTGGAACTTCCACATATGACATATAGGAAAAAACTTGTACACTTGTCTCCCTGGATGACTTTCCAACATGCTTTTCTCCCACTTCTTGGCAATATATAATACCATATCATATATATTCAATATAATTTTGTTGATATTTTCTATTGAAAAGTCTCTGGGTTGTTTACAAGTATGAGTTAATTCTAATGCTGTTTATTGTTACTATAAAATATCACATCCTGCATGTACTTGCACATAATATTCCTCTATACAACTGGTGGCTTGCTTTGTACTATCATCATCACAGACATGTTGAATATTGTTTTGTGACACATTACAACATCAAGGTCACTTGACTCTCAGAATTCTTACCTTTCTTATAACTTTACACAGCCACTATCCTCTACAGAATCTGTGAACAAAATATCGATATTTGGTTCATGACTATAGTTGTATACACTTTAAACTGTGTCTGACAAAAATCACTTCATATTTGCCTGAAAAGTACTTATGCAAACACTGTTTTAGATCATATGTTGTTGGGGTCCTTCTCTGACATCTTCAAGGGGGGTAAAATGGCAACAGAGCCCACAAATAATCCCGGCAACACAGACTTCGGAGACCAGGCTCTCGGTGAAGATCTACTCTTATTTTAGAAAACGTGCTTGCTAAATACAGATCGAGTGATGGCCGCCATGTCAGCAAATAGAGATGTCCCTGAATGCGACCATCAGCCAATGGTGTCCTGAGACATGCCCCACTGAGGCGGGAGGGACCAGCACCCCCTGGCTCCAGACTGCTTGCATCACTGAGTGTGCCCGGGGGAGTACGTGCCTTTTGGCACAGAGTCACAGATAGCAACCTGGGCTTCTATGCCGCTAGCTAGGAAGCCCCACAATATGTTAATATTTACTCGTAACCCAATAATTTTATCTACTTCAGTCTCACTGTGAATATTTCCTCATTTGACTTTTGTAGTTCTAAATTATCTTTATTTTTTTCTTTAATGAGTGATTATTTTTTCTGCACCTGTCTTCAGTTGGCTAGTGGCTTGCCTACTTTATTCACACATGATATTTATGTACAAAATATCTCCTGCATATAGTTGTTTCAAGGACATAATAGATAATCTATGATAAACACATGTTAGGGTCTATAACACTCAATAATGCTCAATAATTCTTAACTTGCTACTTTGTCCATTATGTCTAATTTGAGGGATGAGTCTCAACTAGTCCTGTACACAGACTTGCTTATGGTATTCATGTAATTGTGATATAAAGCCAATAAACTTTTGTTCCGTTATTTCCAAAGGTTATCTCTTTAGTTGTGAGTAATGTATTTGAGTTAGTATTTTCCACTTTAGGATTTAGGAATTAAGTAGTCATGTCTCACACTTTTGATGATAAGACATAGCAATTTTAAAAATTGAATATAAATCTGAAAATAGCATAATTAAAATTATAATCGTATCAATTTGAAATGATTTGTCTAGTGATATAAGACAGTAATGTTTTATTACCCCTCCAAGGATATTGGTTGTTCTTTAGAAAACCAGAATCAAAATGGTTATGTAAGTTTAATAACAGTATTTGAAAAGATTATAGTGAACTGGATGACAATTCTTACAAATAACACAATGAAGAAATTATGTGGAAAAAGGTGTTTATTTTTTATGAAGATAAATTCATGCAATAATAAGCATATTCTGACTGAAAATGTTGATTCATATTTCACAGTTGTTGATTCTATGAAAGATTTAAAAAGAATATCTTTTTATATATTTTATTGTAATTAATACAAGGATTACATTATATTCACCAGATAGAAGGTGCATTACTTCACAAACACTGATACCCCTTTCTCATGTCTTAGTCCCCATTTCCCTCTCTCCATCCGGGCCCCTTACTTCTCACCTGAAAGATTTAGTAAAGTTTATCCTCAGTCTAGTAGATGTTCCCAAAATTTAAAATACACAATTATTAAAATTAATGAATATTTTATTAATAATTCAAATTTATTAGTGCCTGCCAGCATATTTAGTAGGTGTATCCTCAGAAGTACAATCTAGGAACCTTTGAATTTGGCAATGCCATCCTAATTTAAATTAGTCTCACAGCATTCAACTAGAAACACTCAAGACCAGAACTAAGTGTTGAGCTTACTGATATTCAATATCCAGTAGTACCTGCCCCTCAATTTTACGCCAATATCTTACAAATTCTTGCTTGAAGTATTTACTCATTTTTGTGGCTCTTCAAGAAGGAGAAACATGTTTGATTTGGACAGAATTTAATGGTACTTGCAATTAAGTATATTTTACAAACTCTAAAATTGCATCTCGTGAAGTTCTGTGTGTGTGTGTGTGTGTGTGTGTGTGTGTGTGTGTGTGTGTGTGTGTGTGTGTTGGGGGGGAAATCATAGGGCTTAAACTTGGCAGGGGCCGGGACCCTGAGCTCTTCAGCTCAAGGCTACTGTCCTACCCTTGAGCCAAACCTCACTTCCCATTTTCTAGAACTAACTGAAGATAAGAGTCAGATCCTTCTGTGCCCGGACTGGCTTTGATCCTCAGATCTCAGTCTCCTGAGTAGCAAGGATTACAGGCATGAGCCACGGCACTTGGCTTCATGAAGTTGTATGGTAAGGAAATATTGTAAAATAGTTTAATTACTCTCTAAAAAATGCTATAAAGAGTCTGCAAATATACATACATACATATTGATACATATGCATGTATCAATGGAAAAATATTGAACACATGTGTTATATGAGTTAAAGACCTAGGACTGGCAAAAATAAAAATAAATAAAAATAACTATAGGTAAGTCCACATGTTCTTAATTCAACTATACAACACAAGTTTTATCTCTCTCATCCTAAAAATAGTGTGATACTCTGAAATTTTTAATCTACACATAAAATCACTTGCTTTATGACCATTCTCCATTAGCATGAACTATCATTATTAAACTTGCCATGGATAATCATATTTACCTTACTTTTTCTGTGCACATTAATTATATTTGTACTCATTCAATGGCCTATCACCACGAGTGGACTCAGGAACTATGTTTTACTTAATGCTCATAGTCTTACATAAAAGTTTATTTATCTAAAATTAAGGCTTAACTAAAAGTTTAAATTGGCAAAATTAAGTGTATTTAAAATGTTCCATATTATATTTTTATTACTTATTTTTTTAGCTTATTCAGTAATTGAATATATTATGAAAAATAAGTTTTCCTCCTTTAGATTTGGCCCAAATTTAATTAGTTATACTTTGTAGTTTTCATAGTGATTTGAAAGCATTTCATTTATAGCTGAATCACATTTTCCAGTTTTGATTTAGTACTTGTTTTGCTAGCTGCAAGTAATAATCTTAAACTTTTCAATATTCTTCATAAATTAGTGAATCATTGTTAGAAAATCCCTGAGCAAATTGTGTGTACATGTAAGCATCATCAATATGGAATGTGTTGCTTTAGTTTCATCTTACAGTTTTGATGCTTCTGATAGCAAAGTAGGAAAGCTTACTTCACGAATAATTACTTCCAAGAATAACAAAAAGGATGATATCCTTTATTTTTTTCATTTTCTAGTGTAAAGGTGATATACAAAGCTAATGCATACATTTCTTTTTGAATAGTTCCACCACTTCTTTTCTCTGATGTTTTTTCCCTCCCCCCACCTCCTCCACATGTTGTCTACTTTATTTTCAGCATTGTATCATTGCTGAATGTGTTCCTTCTTTGTCCCACCCTTTCCATGCTTCTCCTTAGGCTTCTTTTTATATTTATTTTTCAGGACATTTCTAACATAATTCATGTGGTTTGAATTCTGGGTCTGGAAACTGTCCATGAACTTTTTGCTCTACCACAGGAGCCACAGCTCTTCTTCTGGCTTTTTTTCAGAGTAGTCTTATTGTAGATAAGAGTATCCTGTATTTTCCTGCCAGAGTTGTATTTCAAACCTCAATCCCCAGATGTTAGCTTCCTCAGTAGATAGAATTACAGCTGTGAGCTACAAGCTCCCACTTCTAACATAATTTGAAAATGATTACATTTTATATATTTTTGAATGATTCCAATAAATAAATGCTGATTAATTTGAAAACATGACTCATTTTAAAATGACCAATAACAGTATTGTTTGCCCTTCTGCAAAATCAATTTGAAGTTTACCTAAGGACTTAAGAAAGTATGAACTCATGAATATTAGGGATAAACTTGTAACCTGATTCAAAGGAATGGATTTGAGAGTGGTTCAAAATTGCCATCTTAATAGTTGCCTCTATTTCATAAAGTACTATTATAACCTTCATTTCAATGAAATCACCTCATTACCTTTTCCCTGGTGAAAAACTAGATAATCAATCCATCAATAAAAAAAATGTAACATGAAATATGTATACTACCTCTACAGGTCTCTACTAGGTAATTCACAGATCATATTTTTTCATGAGTTGATATATTAATAAAATGTTAAGCAATCCCTTTGCAACATTTCCAGGTTGTAGTAACTAATAATACATTAGTTATAATAAAGTCTACTTGCTGAAAATTTTTTTACCTCAACTGCCATATTTAATGAAATATAATGCTCTCATTCTGAAAATTATTTTCCAACAATACCTATTTTAAAATGTGCTTGTGTGCATATATTCATACTGGGTTTATCTAGGCTAAATACAAACATGTTGATCTTTAACATGTTGCTTTTTTGAAGTACCATTTTTCGTCAAAGTTAGTGCTCTATCAAGTGAGCCACAGCACCACTTCTGGCTTTTTCTATATATGTGGTACAACACTCATTTTAAAGTAATTCTTTTTTAAGTAATATGTCATATCTCTTATTTTTTATTTATTTATTTATTTATTTATTTACTTACTTACTTATTTACTTATTTATTTTTGCCAGTCCTGGGCTTGAACTCAGGGCATGAGTACTGTCCTTGGACTTTCTCAAGGCTAGAGCTCTACCACTTGAGCCTCAGCACCATTCAGGCTTTTTGTATGTATGTGGTACTGAGGAATTGAACCTGGGCCTTTGTGCATGCTAGGTCAGCACTCTACCACTAGGCCAAACTCCTTGCCCCTTGGCAACTCTTTCTTACAATCAGTTAAAGATAATAAAAAATAAAACAACATAAAAAATTTCAAAGTTATATTCCAGGATGTTGATCTTTACTTTTGTTGCATAATAAAAGCAAAGCCAATATTAAACCAGTAACCTTTTTCTGTCCATCTGAATTTATTATTTTTGATCCATTGCATTTTAAAATCTACATACATATTTAAGAATTACTTCATATACTCCCACATGCACTTAAAATGTAGTTTTGAAATTAACAATATATGGTCATCAAGATCTATATTTTAGTAAGCTAGGAGATATGATCTTGTATATTTTTACCATGTAAATAACAAATGATTGACGAGATAAATATATTTAATGAAATTTAAATATTGTACCTGATATACATGTCTCAGAATATATATTGCATGCCAATTACATATATATGTATATATTCATTATGCTATGAGGTAATACTACACACACATAAGGCAAACATTGTGCCTTTGAATCATCCCTAATTGTGCAGAGAGAAAAGAACAAATTAAAGATCAATAATGAGATATTGCAACAAATTTCATGATGTAATAATGCTCTTATTTTATTTAATCCAGTACTTCATAAGTGAGCTGTTAATGGAATAAATAAAATGCATAAACAAATAAAATAATTATCATTCACTTTCTCCTTTAGTTGATGATGATGAGGAACAGTACAAAGCAACCAAAAATATTTTTGTTATTTGATATGTATATTAATGACATGAAAGTTTTTCAAAATATATGATAATCCATATTTAAAGTACTATATATTATTTATTCTTAACATATTAATATTCACTGAAATTGAAGAAAAATTACTATAGATGATTACAATTTTCTTATGTGTAAAATTTAAACTCAAAACAATGCTAAAAGTTTAACCTTGGTGAATTATTTGAAATATTGTTTCACAAAATCTGTGAAAATTGTTCTTAAATCTTTCATATTTCATATCATTTCATAATTTAAATTATTTTCATTTTCTTGGAATAATACATAATAATTTAAATTAATGAATATCACTTCTTAGCTTTAGATTACCTGATTCACTTGCTCAGCCTAATCTTGAGCCATACTCACAGATCTACTTTTTGCTGATTATTTTGGAGATGTGGTCCCAGAGACATTTCCTGCCTGAACTGGCTTCAAGCGGATTTTCCTAAAGTCTCCTGAGTAGCTAAGATTAAAAGCTTGAGCTACCCCAGTGATCAACTAATAATATATAACATTTTATACTAATATTGACCATTAGAGACATCAGTTCTTTAAACTCCCACAGTATGATAGCACTTTGTTTTATGATTTGTGTTTGTTTTAATAAAATTAACTTAGGTTAACATAATTCCAAGTGTTTTAAATACAATGAAGGGCTATCTCATTACTTCTGAGACAATGATTAGTAAATGTATTTAATGTTTTTTCCATACATAATCTTTCTCCTAGGAGGGCTATTACATATTTGATTCAGTATCCAGAAAACTGTGTCAATGATTATAAAAATAGAACCAAGACTGCTTTCTTTTACTATTTTCTAAATTACGTGCAACGCTGATGCCTTTTTTTTTTTGACATACTTTGATTTGGGCGCTGCTTATTTCCCAAGAGACTCCAACAAGCATATGGAAAATGCTTGGACTATAGCACAAACCAGGACTTACAAGCAATAATTCATATTTTTGTCATTGCTGAGAAATTTTAAACAGATGAAAGTTTTTATGTTTTTAAAAAAACAATGTGACAATTTTTTTTTTGTTGCTAAAAGAAAAATGTAAGTCTGCCTTGATGACTGCCTCTCAATTCTCTTACAGCCTACTTACACTGAAAGTGAAGCTATGACTTAATGCAGACTCCTCTGACATTTTATTTTATTCAGTTTGGTATCTGCCTAGCCTCCATTTTGTCTCCAGTAGTTTTCTATCATTTCTTTAACAGTCATTTTATCCTAAAGTTTACAATGTGAGTAAAATAAATGACCCACAAAGTAAATAAAGTAAAAAATGTAATTATTATACTCTGGTAGTACTAAAACAAAAATAATAGTCAAATCAACAACTAATCAACTACAATGAGTAGCCAACAAAATAAATTTGAATCTGTAGGTTAGTTTTCAAGATCTTTCCATACCATATCTGTCCAATTTTGTCATCCTTCTCCAAGAAATAATATGCTTTCCTGCCTTTGAATCTTTATTATAAGCACAGAAATTGCCTGTTCTTTTCAAGGATTAAACTCACATTTCATTAACACATTGGTTCTTGTGCTTCATTGTCTCCTTGGTTGCTTGTTTTTCTCCTTCTGCCTTTCAAGGCTGTAATGTTTCATTCTATCTTCTCTGATAGGTCTAGTTCAGGAGCTGGGAACAAGCATGTCTGCCTTCCTTCTTGTCACAGAGAAACCTGCATTCACAGGTTACATAATATCACTGATATTATATCACATAATTTGCACTGATGCCTGTCATGCACATTTCATGCCCTAAGTTATAAGGACTAAGTGATGTCAGATACTGCATAGTTAGGGTCTTTGCAAGACTATTGAATATATATTTCAGTAAGCTATATTTCTCTCTTGAAGCAATTGGTTGAGGCAAATGAAATCAAGAATTTAAAAAAAGAAAATGTTCAGATATTGCTTATACATGTATATATATATTGACATTAGAAGACAAACTTATTTAACATATCAAAAATCTTCCTATTAAATGACATATGATTTAGCAATTTTGCTTCATAAAACTTAGAGATAGTAAAATTAATTTTAAATAGCCTATATTTTGAATGTTTTATATCAGGGTATCTTTCTGGTATTAGTTTCAGTCTTATTTGATCTGTAATCTTTCTTTAAAAATAAATGTTCTAAGCTGGCTAGGATCTCAAATATCTCTGGTTCAACTACTTTATATTTATTTTTTTATTTTTGTTTCATTCATTAGGTGAATATGTCTGCTGGCTTTATATGGTGACCAGAATAATAACTCAGTTATTTTATTTCATTATGATTTAATGTGATTTGTTTTAAGTAAATGTACATCATGATTAAGAATAGTGCTTGCATTACATATGCTATGAACTCAAGGTGAAGTGAATTTTGTCTTAAACAGACAGAAATGCCTATCCCAGAAAAAAATACATCAATCATACTTACAGTAAAAAGCTTATATTTTTTTGTTTTCCTTCACGAGCTAAGATATGTTTTTATTTTCATAATTTGTGACATGAAAATTTGAGAAGCGAAATGACTCTGGTATTTAAAAAGTATTTTATATATACATCTATACATATATACTTATGCACATATATACCTACAAATATGCACATTAAATATGCCTGTGACAATCCCAGAAATGCACCCTTGGCCTGAAGACAGATGCTGGCAGCTTAAAAAAGAGTTCCATCTCTGTGGATGGCCTTCTGGGAACAATCTTGTTACTGAGGAGTAGTAGAAGCCAAAAAGCTTGTATTTTTGACATGGGAATGCCTACAAATTTTAATATATCCATACCTTCTCAATTACTACCTTTCTCCTAGAAAATGTTATTTTCATTTTAGCTTTGTCATTTGTCTTGCCTAGAATATTTTAGTTGTCATTTCAGTTCTCTGAGTATAGAGGCCTTGGATTTTGTGAATATTTTGTATGGGATTTTCTGAGCATCTTTAATCAGAGATGTGATATTTTTCATTAAGCTGGAAAAATTCTTCGTTATTATCTTTCCTGTTTCACTTTCATCTCTTAGACTTTTCAAACTACAACTGTATATACATCAGACATTGGATATTGTCCTCTTGAAACCTTGGCCCTGTTTTGTTTATTTGTTAATACGTCTACTTCTTTGATTTTCATGTTCTGTGCAATTCTTATTGACTACACTTCCTTCAAGACTACTCACTCCTTCTGGTGACTACTGTACTGATAACTCTACTCAACAAATTCTGAGTCCAGGTATTAATTCACTCTTCTTTTTTGCCAGTTTTTCGGCTTGAACTGAAGACTTGGGTGCTGTTCCTTAACTCATTAGCTTAACGCTAGTGCTGTACTGATTTGAATCAGTACATTCATGGATTTCTGGTTATTAATTGGAGATAAGAAGTTTTACAGATGTTCCTGATGGGGCTTGCATTTAATCACCATGCTTAGACCTTAGCCCCCTGAGTAGCTAGGATGTAGAGCTATGAGCCACCAGTGCCTGATATATAACCACTTTTTAAATTATATAATTTATCTCAATTATAGTTATTTTATTGATCATGCTTGCCAATTTTAATATTTGAATACATTTATTATAATTTTATGACTATTTAAGCTCTTTCTGATGAGTAGTTAGTTCTAGTTTATTTTGTGTTTCATAGTTTTAGTAATATGACTGATATGTTATGAAAAGTATTCATGGAGATTAAAACCACATGTATCATTTTAAATGAGGTTTTCTCTTCCTTTAGGCTTCTGAAAGGTTTGAATAAATCTACATAGTAATTATTGTTGAGTTTTATTGTTGTCATAATAACTTATCATGGTTTTCAAAAATCCTTCAATGGCTGCCAGGTAGCCTTTAATTTAGTATAAAGCCTGAAGCTCTTTGTGGTATTCTTTCTCCACAGTTAGTTTTCTGATTACTCTGAAAACCTACCTCACAGACCTAATCTCTTTCCTCTGAGTTTTTCCCAGATCAAGGTGGAATCAGGTCAGGAGTCCACTGTCTCCAGCAGCAATCTGAATTACTTCCCAGTATCACCACAAAAACTGACTTTATCATTTCAAAATTAAGCTCTTATTAGTATCAATCAAAAATAAGCCGCACTCCGTAACAGTCAAGGGTAATTGATTATTATGAAACATAATCTTTATCGTGTATGAGATAGATATACCATGAATTCAGTGAGTGTTCTCCTCATCAAACTGTCAACACCCCAGAATGTGTGCAACGAAATCATCATTTGAGAATAGTACAAATGTCACGTCTGGAATCTTCTTTGCCCATTTTATTGTGTTGATTTTTATCTTCCTCTGTAGTTCATGAATGGTTAATGAACAATGAGAATCTCATGAATCTTTTGGAGACATCTTTCTACATGTCATTCTCCATGTAGATCTTCTACTTGACAAATTGTGTTTGTACCTGCCTTCTTAAATTAGTTGCCTACTCAATACAATGAGACTGCCATCACACTGCAGTCTAAAGTACCACCAAACACAAGGTCCATGAAATTGTTAGGCTTCTGGTTAGCTACTAATGGATGAATATTTGTTTTGACTTGCACTTATAAGCTGGAAAAATGTTTTCTGTAATAAAACATTGTCTGCTTATTCTCTAGTTGCTCACTGAGGAAGTTAAATATGGTTCCTCATTCAACATTTCGAGTAGAAGACCTAAGTGTTATTTTGCATAGGGAGTCTTGTCCACACTCATGGAATCTTCTTGAAGATTATAAAATATTCCGAAAGGTTTTTTTGTTTTCCCATGTTAGCATGCATTTCAAAATTAGTATCATATGTTCTAGAAATTATTGCCTAGTGCCTTGGCTTAGCAGGTGTACTCCTAAATTTATATAAAATACACTGTGAATTCTCAGATGGAAGGTATATTACATAAACTTTACTCTCAGGCATTAAATTTGCCAGAGTCAACTTTTAGTTTAAACAATTTTGCATTTGATTTCCTATAATTATGATGTATAAATCCCTCTTGTCTATAATTTTAATGTTTCTTTATTTTCCATAACAATATAAATATTTTACTGTTACTTGCCTGTGAATTGGCCTACACAGATGGAAGGATTATCTGCACTACATAATGCTGTATAAACATCACTTTTCACATGAAAATGTAATGGCAGGAAGCCACTCATCACTTAAGTGAATTCTGGCAAATGTAGGTAGTGCACTTACCTTATTAAAATAGTCCTTTAAGGCATTACTTAATAAAAACATTGGACATATGGAGAAACTAATCTCTAGCACTTTAATTTAATTGTTACAGAAAACACTATATTAACTGTGCATTCTTTGAGAAATTTAGAAGAAGAGAAAATATTGCTTCTCCATAAAAGTACTGGCAATTCCTATTGAGTTTGGAGAAAGCATTACACACACCCATCAAACAAGCACTAATTTATGGGATCATTAGGTAAAAAGCTATAGCCATTTGAAGAAAGTGGTACTTTTCCATTTTGATTTGAAAAAAGACACAATATAATAAATTAAAGGGGAAAAAACCAATAATTAATAACTAGCTTAAAAGTTTCTGCATTGAAAAATATAGCTTTTGAAATAAAGTATGAAATATTATTTGCTTGAAAAATTAGAATAGCATGTGGATACCAGAAAATGAATTATCTTACTATAAAGATGTTAGTTGAAAAGTTTCATTAGTACTAAGAGGGATGTTCCTGCATGAATATTATTTAAATTTGCATATTTTTCAAGTACTAACAATTTGTTTTTATCCACAAACTAAGGATAATAATCATAAGAAAATACAACATAGAATTTCATAAACAAAATATTTCAAATCCCCATTGATCACTTACCATTTCTTTATTCAATTCCCTTAATACAGTTAAAAAATAATAACAAAGAAACAGAATTCATTACTCCAAGAAGTGAACCTTATGTTATACATAATGTTATTTGTTCATTTGAGATAGGTAGGGGAAGGAGAAAACAAGATAATTAGGAGCGGGTAGGGAGAAGGAAATTTGGAGAAAAACATGGGAAGTGGTATCAATATTAAAAAAATAATATACCCACTACCTGACAAATGTAACTATAATCCCCTATACATCACCCCGATAATCAAATAATTAAATATATGTATATATATATATATATATAAATTGATTTGTATTGGAATGGTTTCTTGGTGACATTACATGAAAGATATTGTAATATCACTTTGCACTTGTTAGAGCAACCTATGGTTAAATAGCTAGTGTTTTTGTTTTTGTTTTGTTTTCCCCCTTTTAATTAGAAAAGGGCTACCATTTCTTTCCTGTAAAATAATAAACTAGTGTTATCTGTCAAGGTCATGTTCTGATATACTTTGAATTTACCTATAATTAATTTAAAAAAATTCTGATTGATGAATAATGTTAAGCTTTATGACACTGCTGTCAAATTATAGTATATGAATTGAAGTATACTATAGTGGAGATCTGAGTGTTCATACCAAAGGTACTTTTTTGACCTTTATATCACTTTGCAAAATGTCAACACTATTTTACATTCATTTTGTCTCAGTGTTCATATTTTATTCTCTTTTAAACTTCCTCACTTACATAAATCACTTTCCTTAAATCACATTCCTTAGATTTGGTTATAAGAATTTCATATAAGACAGGAACAACTTGATGGGCAATCTAATTTTATTTTTGCAAGGATTCAAAAGAAGCAGGTGTCATGAAAATCTGTCCAAATTACTTTCAATGATCTCATTTCAAGTGTGACCAATCAAAGCCCTTGTATGTTCCTTAAGTACAAAATTCCAGTACTTAATTTAGCTGAGAAAATATAAATATTAATTAGTTTTTCTTATCAAAACATGCATTCATTACCCTTGAGATTTAACTTTTGCTGTTATCATGACAGTATGATTTGCTGAAAATTATAGATTCCATACATGTTGTGGCCTCTACTATTGTAGAAAATTAAAATAAAACGAAATGTTTCAACAATTACAGAGCAAAATGGAAGCATGTATCTATAACTACATAGTTTAAAAGTTAAACTTGGGGCCACCTATACTTTGCAGCGATACTGGAAAATTATTAACCTTCTAAACAAGTCTTCTCTCTGTAAAACATATATAAGGATATCTGTTGCATAGGCTTTGTGGTCTAAAAAAGAGATACTTACCATCATATAAATGTAAGAAGATCCAATACCTGGGAAAATAACAAAGTACATAAAAGAGCATAACACCAGAAATTCTAATTTCAAGCTTTCATTATTGGCAGGTATTGGAAATGCCAAGGAAGAAACAACTCACTGTGTGAAATAATGTATTTGTATAGAGAGCAAGAGCAAGAGCTAGAGCAAGATGAGTTTCAAAAGCAAGCAGTATCTGTCCATAGCCAAATGTTGTCATTTAGCTGCGACAAAGGGGTATCTATGTTCTGCCTGCATCCTCTTGGGCCTTTATGTCTGTATCAGAAATTTAGAAGGTCATCCAGATGCCATATGATGCACATACATTGGTAACCAAACTAATATTATATCATGTTCTAAAGATGGGGAAAATTTTTTTAAAGATTAGAAAAGGCAGAGATACGAGTGATGAGAAATGAGACTCAGCAAGGACCTAGGTTCCAAAGCTCGCTGGCATTTCGGCCCAGAGTCCTCGCATGTAAGCATATTTATTGAGTTTAAACAGGTATGGTTATCATGGATGCATGCAAAACATAAAGATTCTATATTAATTTTACAGTCACAGGTAGAACAGTTTGTGAGACATATTAGTTCCCTAGTCTTCTGAGACAGGACACTGATGCCCAGGGAAAGTTCCGCCAAAATGTCCACGGATCAAGTCCAAGGTTCAGCTATGATGGTCTTTCGTCCAGCCTATAAGTGCCCAACACAGCTACAATTCTAACGAAAGGGTTGGCACCACCCCAGTCTCTTTACTCTCTCCAAAGCTGTCTGTCTTAATTCTACTATGGCTAACTCTCAGTGTTCTGAGTGCTGCCAAAACAATGTTCCAACCTCTGAAATCTCTTCCAGGTTCCAGAGCTCAGTTTTAGCGTTCCCTGTAGCCCCTGTCAGAAAAAAAAAAAAAATCCCCTAATTCTAGAACGATATGTTTGACTGCAGTATAGTTCTTTTTTAGTCATTACTAAAATAATATATGGATACTTAAGAGAAAGAGTTGATAATTCAATGCAGAAGAGTCCTGCAGATGAAAAATATTTATCATCATACAGATGCTTGTTGTTTGTGTTGCTTTGCTATATATATGAACTTAAAAAACGCATAAAGTTCCTTTGCAACATAAAAATGCTTCTAGAATTATACTAAATTACATTAAATTATAAAAAAAATGGACAGACTAATCATTACAAGATGTCTAATTATTGGAGAATACAGAATTGCATAAAACGTATGCCTCTAGAGAAACGAATTACACACATCAAATAGAAACCGTCCCATTACATTTTGTCCTTCCTTCACCATGGGCTGAAGCTGAGGGGCATTATGGGTATGAGTTTTGAATAGAATCAAGAAATTTAGGGCGATGGTGCTGAAAGAAACAAATCTACAGCCGATATGTGTCCTTCAACCTTATGCCTTTTTCTTGAGAGGCTCACATCCCCAGGAGACAAAATAAATTCTTAAAAAAAATCTAAATAAACAGCAGAAATTTTTACATTCTACTTCTACAGAAAGAATCATCATTAAATGTTCAAATGAAATCATGTAAATGTTAACTATTTTATTCAATGTCATTTTAATATAATGTTAATGAATAGAATCTCTCTTAATTACAAAGATTTTAAGCAACAGGTTAAAATTGAAGTGAAGATTTAGCTACAAGAATGTTTTATATGGAAATTTTATTCCCTGAAGTTTCTTGACCATCATTATTTCTGTACATGCCTTATCATCTATAAAGTACTGAGGTAATTTTATATTTTTGGAGGAAGTAATAATTAGAACTATTTACTCATGTAAACTGAATATTAAGAATATTCATTAATTAAATTTTATTCTGTGGGGAAATGATTTCCACACTAATATTTAATTAAATGTCTAATTAAAATAAAATTATATACTTCCTCTACTTGATATACAGAAATCACATCTGAAAATATTTTTTCAGGTATTGATAAGTGAGATAAAAATAGATTAAATAACAGTTCTTAAAAACATTCTAAATAAATGATTTTATTTGCAGTTGACAGTCATGATGCAATCAATGTTATACTACAATTTCAGCCCCTTCATTTATCTTTGTTGTTCAAATGATGAATGTCAGAGGTTGAGAGGATGGAGCTCACAGTAAATTAAATTTGGCTTGCTTTATCTCATCTTTGGACAGGATTTCATAATATGAGATATTAAATACACAGAGCATGAATATGTTTTATGTATTAAAAGAAATGTTTCAATTCCTGAATTATACTTTTATTCATAACCATAAGCATGATCATAAAGTAGACCTAGAGTCAGAAAAAACTTTTTAAAAAGTGTAAAGAAGCAGCAGGATGATCTTAGAAATACAATGATGACTTCCTTTTGTCAATGGTACATTTTTGAAAAGAGATTTAATTTACTTGTAATGATTTTATAAGTAGATAGAAACAGACTATGTATAATATTAGAAAATGTTCTAAATTTGCTAAAATTACATATTCATTATTTTAAGATACCTAGAAATTATGAGAAAGCACAAAATGACTCAAGAAAAATATTTTCCAGTATGCTTGAGATAATTATACTTCCTAGATGACCGTTCAATTACTATGTTTGCATCTACTGTATAAAATGTATGGTTTATTTCTGAATGTAATTTTAAGTATAGTTTCTATTTATTGCTTCTAATGAAGAAATTTAAAGGGTATCAATGTTTGTGAAGTAATGCACCTTCTATCTGGCAAGTATAATGTAACCTTTCTATTAATTACAATAAAAATATATGAAAAAAATTGAAAAAAATTAAATACATGAAATGACTTCAAAAGTTGAACATTAGTTAATAAATAAGAAGATCAATTTTATTACCTATTATTTTAAAAAATTCCAGTCATGTGAATGAAAGAAAAACATTTTAGGTGATATATTAATATATATATATAATGTATGATAGCTACTAAAGTTTGACAAATCAAATTAATATTATATAAATGCATATTTTAAGAAATTAGAACATGTAAAAGAAACATAAATCCAAATATATTCAAAATGACATACAGATCTTAAAGTAAAACTGCAAAATATATAATATTTAGGAGAAACACATGTAAAACTATATTTGGGAGTCGAGGTAAATTAAATGAATAGACAGCACAGAAATATATAGACATACAGAAAATATCTCATTTAAAGAAATAAATATTAGACTTCATAAATTAAAAGAATAGAGGAGAATGACTCCAAATTTGATAGACCTCTGTAATAGTTCTAAATGAAATAAATTTTAAGCAGTGCTATTCCATTTATATACTGCATTTGATTTGTACACTACTCCACAAAAGTATAGAAAACAGATAAGTAATTGCTTGAATTAGAAGTGTATGGAAGGTGTATTTGGTTATTTGAAATTGGATAGGGAAGGGGGGAGAGTAATGGGGACCAAGACATGAGAAAGGGTAACAATGTATGGGAATTAATGCACCATCTATCTGGCAAATATCATCTTACCGTTCTATTAATCACAATAAAAAATATATGGAAAAAAATAAAAAAGAAGTGTATGGAAGGTGTCTTGAAAAATGATAGTGATGAGTATCTGGAACAATATCATCAAATTGTGGCCTAACTGCTATTTTTTTACATTCATAAATCTCTCTGTATGTTAACATTAATGAAAATAAATATAGCAAACCCCAATTCTTTAATATTTCATTTAAAGTAAAATTTAAGATATTGATAGTTAGAAAAGTAATTCTGAAGAGATGAGACATTTCTAGAAATATAAGGTCTTAAAACCATTTGATTATTAATATTTTCTAAATATAGTAGTTTTATTTGATGCTCAAAAGAAGAAAAAGAGACAGAGAAGAGACAGGGAGCGAGGAAGAGAGGGAAAGAAGGAGGGTGGAAGGAAGGCAGGCAGGAAGGAAGGAAGGTAGGAAGGAAAGAAGGAAGGATCAGATGTTAGTAGCTCATGTCTGTAATCCTAACTGTTCAGGAAAGCAAGATAAGGACAATCTCAGTTCAAGGCCAATCTAGGTAGAAAAATGTGCTAGGTTCTTTCTATAAAATCATCAACACAAATAATGGATGTTTGCATAACTAATAAAATGCCAGTGTAACAAGCAAGAGGCCCTAAATTTAAACAGCAGAAACACAAAATCATAAAAATATAACAGTAAATAGTAATAAATATAACATGTAGTCTATTATTTCTGCTCTGTATAAATATGTCATGAAGATGATTATGACTTGGTAATTGTAAATACAGTTGTGAGGCAAGTACACTTCCTTTCTGTGGATGTGCAAACAGGAAATCATATTTATAAATATGAATTTGACTGATTTTTACACAATAATCTTGGCCTTTATAGATGTTCATTTTACTATCATATTTTTTTAAATATTCTGAAACTATTGAATGCTAAAGCTTACTTTGCTGGTTATTATAACAACTCAGTAGGATATTTTGCACATCTGTTCAGAATGGGACATTTAGTTCTACTGAATAAATATAATTAAAATATCAAATAGGTTAAGGAAACAAATATGAAGCTATAAGTTAACATAGAAACAAAAATACAAAATGTTTTAATAGAGTTCTCCAGTAGGTTATTTGATTTGAACTGAGAAGAAGTGGAAAATCAGGAGATTTGAATGCTTTTGAGCATATATTTTTCAGAGGAAACATGAATAAATCCCTGAGTTCAGTTTGTTATTCTTTATTTTTCAATCCATCCTCCATTCTCCTAAGCTCCTTTTATTGGAGCCACCTAATTTCCAGATTTGAGTATATGTGTGTGTGTGCATTTTTTGTGGGTCATGGGGCTTGAACTCTAGGCCTGGGCCCTGTCCCTGAGGCTCTTCAGCTCAAGGCTACCATCCTACCCTTGGGCCTGGGCATTGTCCTTGAGCTCTTCAGCTCTAGGCTTCCACCCCACCCCTTAAGCCTCAGCCCCACTTCTGAGTTTCTACTGGTTACTTGGAGACACGAGTTTCACTGTCTTTAGTGTCTGGGCTGGCTTTGAACCACAGACCCCATTCTTCTGAATAGCTAGGATTACAGGCGTGTGCCACGACGCCTTGGCTACACTATGAACACTGTAACAATAAAATCCAAAATGCTCGCAAGTCTTCCTCATATATCCTACTGGTTGTCATCCTCTTCAAGGAAGTATAGAGAATGATTTCCATGAGTCACAATTATTTAGAAGATTCATCTAACTAATTAGTGAGTTAACTTTTCATTCTCTTGACCAGTCCTTTTCCAATCACAATGAATTCCTTCCGGTTCCCAGTCCTGCCTCCTAGTGGTTCTTCTGGCTCTCTGAACACAGCTCCCTCCTTGACGCCTCGTGGAGCTGGTTCACCATCTTCTTCATATCTAGGTCTAGTTGTATTTGCAAAACACTCTTTCCAAGAATGCTTTTCATGGTTACTATCATTCCATATTTTATATTTAATTTATATGATAAAATATCTAGTATTAGCTGTAGTTAATTTATTTATATTAAGCCATTGCTCTAAAATTAACAGCATTCTCATGCCAATTTCATTAATTCCAAACACTTGAATTCCAAAATTAGAAGAGAGATGTTTGCAGCAGTTATTTTGTTATTTAATGCTATTCATTTTGACATTTCCACCAGATAGCTTAGTATAAAATGAACTTCAATCATCAGTGAAGAGAAAAGAATGAATTTCACTTTTTGTGTTTAGTATAAGGAAAAACAAATGATTGTCTGTGCAGCTAATGTTGCAGTCTATGTAAGTGTTGCACTTATATTCAATAAAATATATTTAATAAAATTTGAATTATGTGTGGTATATCCTTTGAGTTAAAATTTGCCAAATATTTATAAAGCTAAATATACCCATAATTAAAATTCTTATATTGAAATACTTAAATTCTAACTGCAATAGTGCAATTTGCTTGCAAAGAGTTGGTGACCCCTTTCTCAGAAATGTGAACCTTAGAAAAAAGGATATATTCTACTGATTAAGTGCAAGTGATTTAATCAAGAAATTGATTCAGGGAAGTGGTTTTCTAGTCAAAATATATCAAATTAATTATTTTCTTTCAATGAATAACACCATAATTTTTCTTCTTTCAGAGTGAAAGTTTAACAAATAACATTTATTGAAAGAAGTCGTGGGGTTCTGTTGCTTAGATTCTTGGGCTAGAGCAATGTAGACTGCTAAGGACCTTATCTTTCCTTTATGCTTTCGACCCTAGATGAATCTGCCTTTCATCTCTTTTAATTTAAATAGGCAACACTGCAGATTTTTACCAGTACTTTTGACCCCTGAGAAGCAGGATATATCGTAGCCCATTAATTAGTTGTTGGAAATGAAGAGATGTGGCAAGTCAAATACCATGCTTCTCTGCTCTATTGCACTGCACAACCACACCTCGTTGTCTATTTATATTTCTGACTCAACCACAGAGCCAGTTCCCTGGAGAGACATCATAAGTTTGCAAGTTTGATTGATGCACATTAGCCAGTCAATGGCTTATTCTATCTGGAGTGTTTTCCTTTTTGCATGAAGGAGAGATGGTCAAAATATGTATCAGACCTCAAATCAAATTAAAGCCCGGAAGATTTCACTGGCATGCTGCTTTGTGTTTCATACATAAATTTACATAAAATTGAGTTACTTAAGATTTCATATCTGTTTCAATTTTCTTCCCATTTTAGACATTCTCAAATGAAAAGCAGTTTCACAAAATGCTGTACTAATTGTTTCAGTCCAGTAACAATCAGCTCCACTCCTTTCTCATTTAAGTTTAGGAGACTATTGTTCCCTTTGACTATTATTCCTAGTTACAGATTTATAAATTATTCACCTAGTTAATCATAGAAACATGAACAGAAATAGTTTTATCTAGAGGCAGAAAATTTATGACTAGAAATGTGGCCTTTCCTTATTGCTAACAATCTTTGCCTTTTAATGGAGGAAATTTTCCATCCAAATAATTATAAGACTTTGAGCACTGTGAAGAGAGATAGTTTAGCTGTTCACAGGTGGCTTACCCCAGTAATCTTAGCTACCCAGGAACCTGAGATCTAAGGATCCTGATTCAAAGTCAGCCAGGACAGAAAAATACTACTGAAACTCTTATATCCTATTAGCTTCTTAAAAACTGGAAGCAACACTGTGGCTCAGTGATAGATTGCTAGTCGTGAGCATAAAGAGGCTCAGGGAAAGTGTCCAGAACCAGAGCTCAAGCTCCACAACTGACACCCGCCTCCTGAAAAGAGGAGAGATATATCAGTTTCCAATTTTTGCTATGTTATTAAAACACTGTTAACCATTGGCTATTCCTAATGTTCTTGCTTCATAATATGTAATTACATATTCAGTAACATATATAACAGATTATTATCATGTATATTAATCATTATATATAAACTGAATTAATAAAAATGAAGAGTTTGGAGCCAATTTTGTTCCTGAAATATATTTATAGAAGTTCATGTAATTCAGTCTACTGACTTATATCTTAAAATCTAGATATGTGGCACTTTAAAGAAGTATAATTTTAAAACTACTGTATTTTGTCATGTTAAATAAACAGATCAGCATATGATTTTTTTTCTTTTGCTTTTTGGTTGTTAGTGGTGGTTGTGGGGCTTGAACTTTGGACCTTGGTGCTGTAGCTCAGCGCTCCATCTCAAGGCTAGCGCTCTACCCTTCAACAATGTGCCACTTCCAGTTTTCTGATGGTTAGCTGAAAATAAGCCTCCAGGACTTTCATGCCATGTCTTGCTTTGAACAGAAATCATCAGCTCTCATCCTCCTGAGTAGCTAGGATTACAGGTGTGAGCCACTGGCACCCCACCAAGTATATGCTTTTTCCTGGGTATTTTATAGTATTTGAAAAAGAATACATATATATATATATATATATGTGGTAGAACTTCAAGAAAATACCTGTTGAAGGATTCAAGAGTTTTATCTGTGTGCCCTTGGTTTTTCTTTTCTTTTTCAATAATATGACCTGTAGCTATTAAGGATAAGGTACTAGGATGTAATGTTAAAATACTCACATATCTCATTCACACCGTTGAATTTCTCATTATAATAATCTCAATTAATTAATAGTAGCAAAGCCCCATGTTTTTCTAATACTGAATCTACTCATCCATTTCCTATAACCATGTTAACCAACTGTTTTCTTTATCCACAATCTTGGCAGTATACTCTGGATTTTTCATTTAGATGTTTAGATACCACTTAGGTCCTTTTTTTTTTTTTGATAGTAGAGACACATGTCTTTTCTCACAAAATATAACCTAAGGGAGAAAATGTAGATTTTAAAAATTCTAAAGAGGTAGTCTTGAGCACAACTCTATCTCATTATAAGTTTCATTCCTTTTTGTCCTTCAGTTGAACTGAATAAAACATGTTCAGAAAGATGAATCTTAAAAGGCAGAATAAGTTATCTCATGAAGGAAATGGAATTGAGCACTGAGCATACTACACACTCTGAAAGACTATGTTGCATCCTAATTTCAGTCTTCCAATATACACAAATATGCTAAGAATTTTTTGTTGCTTTTGTTCTGGATTTTAAATTCAAGGCCTCAAACTTGTAGGTGATATTTCTATCACTTAATTCTTGTCTCCTATTTTTTTTTAAAAACTACATAGGGTCACAATGTTTTTCCATTTGGGGGATGTCTCAGACTATGAACTTTCTACCTGTACCACTCGTGTTTTCCTATGTTTCACTTTGATTAGCTTTGATTATTCTTTGATTACAATTTTATTAACATTTTGACAGCTATTTTCCAGCTGTGATCCTGATCCACTTGGTTTCTACCTATAGACTAGCTGAAATTCCAGGCATGAGTTTCTTGGTAGGGTCCTAACAGTCTTTAAAAAAGGTATTAAAATATATTATGATCACATTTCCAGCTGTTTTTCAATGTTGTCCTTAATATACTGTTATCTCTCATCTCTTTTGCTGTCCCTTAGAAGGGAAATATTGTTACAGCATTTCACCTTGTTATCTGATATATTGTGTATATGTTTGTCTGGTTATTTGAAATAGGATAGGGAAAGGGGAAAACAAGATGAGGGACAGGGGTGAGGGAAAGGAAATGGGGATCAAGACATGAGAAAGGTTATCAGTGTTTGTAAAGTGATGCACCTTCTATTTGATGAATATAATGTAACACTTCTATTAATTACAATAAAAATTATATGAAAAAATAAATGTTTCTTCTGTTTGTCAGTCTGGGTTGACTTCAGATTGATATCCTCAGATATTGCCATTTGAATAGCTAAGATCATTGGCTTTAAGACACCAATGCCTGATTCACATTGTTTATTGTTTTTCTATTTTCATGCATAAATGCCTATTTATTATTATTGTTTAGCACAGTCTCTGTGTACATGTTTGTAATAATTGGTAATCAGTAACTTGGCTACAGTTCACAGAAATAAGAGCATAGCTACAGAGGATACCTTGTTAATATGAAAATAGATTACATAGGAATAGGGAAGTTGTTCAGTTTAGGTCACCTTGCCTGGGAAGTTAACTAAGTGTTTTCCATGAGATAGCATATACATAAAATTGAAAATGGAAACCTAAATAAATAACCTCCCAAAACTGAGGCTTTAGAAATGAATTTTTTTATTACTGCGTTCTCTTGGCGTAAAGCCAAGGGGTGTGGCATTTCACTGTTTTCATGGTGAAAAATTCTGGCAGTAGTAGATAAAAAATTGTGGACATATGCCAGAGGGATAAAAATTGTACTCATTGGTATTCTAACTACTCTTTTCATAATGTCTTCTTACAAGTATAAATGCCAATGTGTAGGTCAAAGAGAACACTTCCAAGAATTAGCATTTTCTTATCATTAGATGCATGAGTCTGTCTATCTACATGAAAGTAAAACCTGCATCAGAAATATTATAGATTGGGTTAGGGACTATGTTATTTCAATTGACACTACCCTAGTCTTTGCTTATTTGAATTTCTGTCCACAGTATCATTTACTTAATCTATTATATACTAAGTGGCTAATAAGCAGAAGTAATTAATGTAATATAATTAATAAAAACTCCATATTAAAATTAAATCATTTAATAACTTATTTTACAAGATAATATCATCAAAACTTTCATGGAACAAAAATTTAATTGTTATATGAAGTTGTTTAAAATTATTTCTAGGAAAAATACTGTCATGTAATTCTAGGATGTGTATTCTTTACATTTATAAAGAAATTTCTACCTGATTTACTATGTCCAGTGAAACAGAATTTCTGTATGCCTTCTTCGAAGAGCGTGAGGTCTGAGGATAGAGGAAATCATTGTAGAAAATTTCATGGTACATATCAATGTACATGGTTTAACTAAGGGCAGACTTTCCCTGAACTTGAGGACAAAGAAATCTGAATATTAGAGAAACTTCTGATTTTACTTAATATATTATAAAATTTCTTATCAAATGCATTTTCTTGGAAAATGTTATCTTCTAAATAACTCCTTTTGAATTTAAACTCTGTAAGAATGTTAGGCTAGAAGATTTGGTTTTGCCATTCACTGGGAGAGAAAAGCCATACCTATACATACATATAAATAAAAAATGTACTATTCTGCGAAGGTCTAGAACAGCATGCTATTTTATTAAAATAATTCCAACGTTGCCTCATATATATTTTTTTTAGAGTTTTCCAATACTATGAGGACAATATGGGGCAGTATATGACCAGTGTGGAAAATGAGTCAGAGCATTATATGAATTAGTGAGATTTGGAGTTAATATACTACTGATTATAATGCAGATATAAATTGAGTCTTCCTTTAGTGTAGGCAAGTGGCTTTTCATATCTGGACAAAGCTTGTGTATTGTAGTGAATCGATGTACGAACAGCCTCAACAATTAAGAAACAGAGGGAGGAAAAGGAAATCAACATTTCAGTAAAAAGTATTTTTATCTGTGTTGAAAGCAATTTAATGTTCTCCTCAATATCATGTAAATTCCTATAAAAATGTCAACACAGTTTAGACCAAATGCTAATGTGTTCTATAACAAGTATGAGGCCCTGAGTTTAAAACCCCAGTGCTACCAAAAATTAAATTAAAAATAAATTTAAAAAAATAAAGCAAATATAAGAAGATAGACCTAATTAATATTAAGGAATTAGAAAAAAACAGTCTTCAATTTTTGCATTATGCATATTATGAACAAAGTAAGAAAATGTGGTTTGTGTTAAAATAGCTACATTATTCACCAGCTTAAAAATCTGGGATATTTAGGAGGGAAATCAACATAATATTACAAATAAACATATAAACAACACAGATAGAAGGGAGAGAAAGAGAGACACAGAGAGTGAGATAATGGTTGCCAAATGTGAAGCCACAAATCTACAGAGTAGACCAGCAGTCTGCACAGAAAACTTGATGTTTTACAATGAGTTCAAAGGCAGACGTCTTGCTGAAAATCTACTTCTCAAAAGAAGTGGTATAATTAGTCTTAATGCTTTCAAGGTATATTAAAGTCCATCCACATTTTGGTTTGCAAATATATTCTATTGTAATGCTATCAATCCAAATGTTAATCTCATTTTAAAATATTTAACATCAAAGAGCAAAGTGATGATTCACCAAAGAATTGATTGTTTAGGCCTAGACAAGTTGATAAATAAATTAACCATGACAAGAATAGAAAGACGAATTGAGAATTAATTTATTTTCCTTCAAAACAGAAGAATTAATTGATCAAGTTTGTGTAATAAGATTCCATGCCCAGCCCTTGGAGAATTAGTTGTTTCTTAATGTTACCTTTTCAGTCATTATTTTTTCAGTCATTATTTGTACAGAGGGATTACAATTATATATGTGAGGTAATGAGTACATTTCTTTTCTTTCTTCTTTTGTATTTTATTGTCCTGGTAAGACATAGAGGGCTTACAGTTACATTCATCAGGTGCATTACTTCTTGAATATTGATCCCACTTCCTATGTTTTCTCCCACTTTCCCTTTCCCTACCCTTCCTAATCATCTTATCTACTTCTCTTCCCTATTTCAAGTAAACAGATTAATGTATATATGATATACCAGGTACCAAAGTCAGACAGAGTAACAGCATGAGATCAACCATAAGTGGGGGAAAGAAATAACTTCACATAGTACAATAAGAACAACAATCACAAAGATAAAACTCTTGTAAGATATGAAACCAATTCAGTTGCCCCTAATTAGGTGAATGGTTCGAGAAGAGGCCATATACACACAATGGAATTCTATGCTGCCATCAGAAAGAATGACATTGCTCCATTTGTAAGGGAGAGACAAGACTTGGAAAAAAATCATATTCACCGAAGTAAGCCAGACCCCCCATGGTTTCTCTCATTTGTCATAATTAGTAGACATCTAGGATTCTCCTAACAGAGGATCACAATAGTTCAAAAGCTACATATATATATGACCATATAGGATGAGGCTAAGCAAAATGAACTTATGGACACATTTCTTTTTGAACTGTGTCATCTCTTCCCTCACTTTCTCCCAGATTTTTTTCCTTGTATTGTCCCTTCCCACACAAGTTTGTGCAGTTCATTTTCAACATAGAGTCTAGTGAGTAGTAAGTACTTTTGCATTTACTCATCCTTTGTCCCACCATTTCTCTGCTTCTCCTTACTCTCCCCACACAGATAGACATAATAAAAGACAAAGGGTAAAGAAATCAAAAACAGTAACAAAGAAGGAAAACAAAACAAAATACAGAAAGTAGAATAACAAAAACTTCTTATATCCATTTCTTGGTATTTATTTTGACAAGCATCATTTTATCATTGTCATTATTTTGAATGCTATATTGTAGTAGTTTGTTGCTCCAGGCACACTTTTGGGAAATGTAAGCAACAGTTCCCTATGACCTTTCACTCTATTGTCTTGAAAAAAATTTAAATATCAGGAGCAAGGCAATTATCAAATGTTCGGCGAACACTTATAAGCTCTGTGATTTTTCAAATGTGTTCATAGAGGGAATGAAAATTATTATTAAAAATCACCAATTTAAAATGAAAGATGGTTTTAGAACACGTAAGTCAGAGCATAATTCAGTACAAGTTTACAAAAATGATGTTGCTATATTGAATTGTGGTTAAGACACAGCCTAGAATAATTGTTAAGACAAGCCTAGAATAAGTCAACAATAAAAAGCTGGTCATTCTGGTCAAGGTTTAATGTAATTCAAACCACATACTTCACCACTTCTTAAAACATCGTTGTACATTACAAGTTTTTTTTTTTATGAGGAAAGCCCTAAAATTAAATAGCAATGTGAGAAACACTAAATATACAAAAACAATATTTTTCACCTGCCCTCCCAGCCTGTTATCTTTACATCCCTTTCAGTAAAAGGACTTCTGAGTAAAGCATACCAATCTCAATGTGTCACTTGCAGATACCTATTTCTTTTCATGTTACAGATTTATTTATATTAATAGAGTTACCATTAATAAGTCTAGATTGTCAGTGTGATATTGGATCCTATGGGGAAAAAACAAAAAACCACTTGGGGGAATGTTGGGTACAGATCTCTCCAAGCTGACCTTTTGCTGATAAGTTGATGATGTTCTCATTAGCAGCAACCCTGCTGTTTGCCCTCAATAAAATATAACATCCTGCTGTTAATGTAATTTCCATTTTGTGATTTAATGGCACAATTATATTAAAGTTACTTTTCTAAGTGAATTACGAATTTAAGAAAAGATGAACATTTTTTTATAAATGTTCCTCCAGGGTCCTCTTCAACTCAATACTTTCATATTGTATGATTATGTATGGGATATCTCTGACATTATGGTTGATGGTATTAAATAATATAATAATATTTAAAGGAAAGACTAGTTATCAAACATGCTTTTTAATAAATAGTATGATTAGTTTTCTCTACATTGAGACAGATTTTATTATCATAGAATTATCTATTTCATTTTTTTCTTACCTTGAAAATTGTCAGGATTTTTTTCTCAAATTTGGTTGACTTTTGTCATAATTAAATTGAGTAGTAATTTTGCAGGAGTCTGTTCATAAAGATAATATTTTGTGAAGGGAAGTGGCCTATCATTATGAGACTGAAACCTGGCAGAAGAATGTTTTAATTTTAGCTTTGCCACTTATTAGATATGTGACCTTGAACAAGTTATAGTCCCTCCTGGAACTGATTTAGTTTTTAATCTGATTAAGGATTGAGTGGAAAATTAGATAATGGATATAAATCACACAGCTCATGAAAACGTTGCCAAGTCTAAACCCTTTAAATTGAACATCTCATGATTTAATGGAAGAAGACATGAAGAAACGAGTTCTTGTGTTGAATATCTCACCTTGACATGTAGAATATTTAAATAATCTGTGAAATATGTTATGTAATTTTAAGCTAGAAGCTTTTATGTTTGTTTTAAATTATTATATGTTAAATTTATAATCCCTTAAAATACTCTAAAAACACATATTTTTAACCCAATAGTTTGTGAACCTATACAGACCACTGAAGCCTATAAACAGATTTCAGAAGAAAAAGGGATTTAGTATTAGATTACACTCTCATACAGACTCTCTCTCTCTCATTCTCTCTCTCTCTCTTTTACATACACACATATTAGCACATACCAGATATTCATACACAAGAATAAATAAACATACAATTTCCTATAGAGAAATGTTTCTGGCCAAATGAAAGATGAAAACTTTAGTCCAACCATTGCTGTAAGAATAAAAACACATCATCTAAATATTCAATGTCTGAGGCCAGCCAGGGAAGTTAATGTCTTCTTCAGAGAGATAGCAAACTAAGATTTGAAGAAAAATAGACAATTTTATGATACAATGCAAGATCTCAGAATTGCTGAGAAATCTGGGGAGGCAGGTTGTGCAGAGATTCTTTCACAATATCTTAGAGAAAAGAAAAGCAAATGAACATAGAGCAAACTTGTTAAATATGTGTGTATACACATACATCAATATAAGTACATTTTACTTCATTTTAGTTGTTCTTAATGACTTTCAAACGTCATCCTGCAAGAGGGTTCTATTGATAAAGACAATGACCAGGGGGCAGGGAATGCCACATAGACAAACAGTACCATGCTAATTTAATCTACCCACACTGCAGATAAGGCAAGAAGAAGGTTGGTAGATCCAGACCAGCTTCAGTACCCCAAGACCCACAGTCTTTCGCAGGCTAAAAACCTGAAACGGAAGTCTACCTCAGTGATTGACGTGTGAGAGAGAGATGCTGGAGTTTCCTGTGATCCATGTATCAGCACACAAGGACTTGGCCAAAATCTTTTGCCTAGAACAACTTCTTGGAAGGAGGAGCTCCGTTCCCAGGTGGTGGGACAAGTCTGCGCTGTTGGGTGTCATTCTTGATCATGGCTCAAAGAAAACCTTGACTATTATTATCTAATGTAATGACAGAGGGTAAACTTAAGACAGTCAGTAAGGGGCAGAAAGCAAGGGTCCCTGGTTATGGCTGCTACACTTCTTACCCATTCTGCTCTAGGCTATCCTTCTCCTTCTGTGTAAATTTAGTGGTGGCTATAGCTAGAATGGATAGTTAGACAAGGTACTGGAAGGTTTGGTCTTGTATTTTGTAGAGAGGAGTGTATTAAAAGAGGAGTGTATTAACAGGCATTGGACTGGCATCGCTGATAACTGAGAAGCTACCACTTTTAGCTGAATTTTCTTTATTGGTGCTATCAGAGGACTCTTCATCTCGCATCACAGACTTAACTATGTGATAGACATATGGGGTCTGAACTTAGTATAAAGAGTTTGAATACAGGACTTTGTACCCATTAATCAACCATTTGATCACTTAAACCACTCCCTTAACAATGTTTGCAATTATTTTTAGATAAATCTGTGCTTTTTGCAAAGCCTGGCCAGGGACCATACGCCTTTTACCTATGTCTGGGGTGTAAGTGACATTACAGCAGTGCTCAGGCCTGAATTCAGTCGCCAGAGCTGACAAATAAATAAATAAATAAATAAACCTTTTGTAATGTTTAGAAAGAAAATAGCTGTAATAACATGTCTATCTCAATAACAGGATATCATATACTCACATTTATATCTCCAATTAGCAATAGTATGCTTTTAAAATGAGTTCTCAATATACTAACATTCAGAAGGGAAAAGGAAAACTTATCATAATAAAATGGATGTAATTTGTTGCGTAATCGATGGGTACTTCTGTTCCTTGACCTATGTCTTTCTTTTCCTCCAGGTACATAAAGAGAATTAGCTATTTCTAAGACAGTAGTATGAGAGTTTTACGTATTTACTATTTTAAATTCTTAAGTTCCAGCCAATATATTTGTCATTTAAGAGCTAATGTATTTAGACATAATTTATAACCCCATGGATAAAATTAAAAAGAGGAATTTCTGCCTTTCTTTTATTATATTGAATTTGACATAACAATGTTATTCTTAAGATTATGAACTTTGGGCATATTTTGGTTAAAAGTCATTCATGGGGCTTAAAAGACATTCAAAATCTAAGCCCTAGGTGATTTTTACTCCTACAAGTCAGTGCACAGAGTGTGCTCTGTGTTTAAAATTGATGACGTGTTCAGTGACATTTGTCATGAGACACACATTACAGAAACGCCTGTGGGATTCTTTGACTGCACAGTGAGAGATGAAGGAGAGGAAATGGAACTGGTCAGTAACAATAGTGTATGCCCTTGAGCAAAGCAACCTGAGAGCAAGTGGCTCAGTGTGGTAGCTACAGGGGAGCATTGTGGTAGATGTTATGGAGGAATTGCTGATAGCACCCAATGTGTACCTTTTCCTCTGCTTGGCCCAAGTAAGACTGTGGGAGATAATCGATGTATCATTTTTGTTGAAGTCCACATCAGTTGGGGAAAACTCTGAAAATATTGAATCAATGAATCAAATAGTTAAAAAATAAATAAATACACATATGGGATTGCTATTTAATCCTGTTGAGTAACATTAATTACATCATGGAATAGATGTGAAATTTTATATTTTAGATGTACAACGTAAGTGAAAATAACATACTGAGAAACAAGCACAAAGTTAATCCTTTTCAAAATTTTCTATTTTATTGATTTACTTGAACCACATAATAACCTCATGTGTACATATGTAGAAACTGAATCATATCAGAATAAAATCCTTGTCTATTTTTCCTGTTCCTAGTATAAATATTCATGTTGAAGGGATAGTTATGAGATGAGCTATTCACTTAATCTTTTTTGTGTGTGAGGTGTTTTTTTTTTGGTACTGGGGATTGAACCCAGAACATTTTACTTGCTAGGCAAGCACTTTGACACTGAGCTATAGCCCAGTCCCATTAAACCTTGATTGATTAAAAACTACCAAACATTACATATATTGGTGGATATACCAATATCTATTCTTATGAAATTCAAGTATGTGTTAACCTTTCAAAATCAATTATATAAAAATGCAAATACTGGGTCAGGATTATGGCCTAGTTGTAGAGTACTTGCCTAGTACGTATGAAACACTGGGTTCAATTTCTTGATACCACATACATGGAAAAGGCTGAAAGTCCATGCTGTAGTCCAAGTGGTAGAATGCTAGTCTAGAGGAAGCTCAAGGACAATTCCTAGACTCTGAATTCAAGCCCCAGCACTGTCTAAAAAATAAATACTGTAGGATGTATAAGAATTAAATCAGAATAAATAGCAGAAAGTAATTTTAAGGAATAGAAATGTGAATATATAACTGATTTGGGAAATTCAATGCTTATAACTACCTAAAGAACTGAACACAAACATATCTTCACTGAAATTCTCTCATTATCCAGAAAGTATCCTTGGTGCAAAGCAGTGGTCATCACAATTTACTTTATTAAGTAGCTAATATAAGCCAGTACTGACCACTGAAATTAACCAAATCTCCCTTCAGCATAGTTTCTTTCAAATTTAGCATAATGAATGTCTTCTAAACAAAGACAAAAACCAAATTAAGATCAATAGGCTCCATGTATACAGATCAAGTTTTAAGCATGCTGAGAGTGTGATGTTTCTACCAGTTCTGTTTACGAAATGGAATGCATGATAGCTGATATGAGGCACCTCCTTTGTCAGGGGTATGTTTCAGCTGTGACACTGACCACTGACCAAGATAGCAGTGAAACATACTTTTATTGATCTATTATATTCTTATTAATATCCTTCTCAAGCCCTAAGTGCAGACTTGTATGAACTGTTTATTGAAATGTGAAGTAAATGATGGTAAATCAATAATATCTATACCTTGTTTGGGCTCTCTGATCAGTGAGGTGTAAAACAGTTTAGTATGTTTGTGCCTTATTTTTTTTGTTTTGGAGCATTCTGTATTTCTGTCTGATATTGCAATTCGGAGATAAAATGTTCTTATTAGAAAATATGCAATTAATAGGACTAATTTTCCAGTATTTTTAAATTTTTGTTGTAAACTGGCAAATAAAATACCAGTACAGGTGTACTTAAAAGGTAAGAGTGTGGATAAGGAAAAGGAGACAGACAGTTCAATGGAAGGAGGGAGTGGAGATAATAAAGTCATAATGTTCAATGCCTATCCTACAAGATGAAGGAAACAGAGAAGGGGTAAGCTTGGGAGAGATGGGAAAAATGATGAAAGGGCTGACATCAAGCTGTATTATATTGGTAAACCAATTTTCTGTATGGATGCTCTTTTTATAACTAGTAAAAATAATGTTATCCTTATGCTTTAAAAAACATTCAGGCTGGTGCTCTACCAATTGAATCTCAGGAAGCTGAGATTTGAGGATCACTGAAGTCAGCCCAAGCAGCTAAGATTACAGCAAGAAGCTAGAGCTGTGATTCAATTGATAAAATATCAGCCTGGTTTTTCTTTTTCTAAAAGCATAAGGATAGTGTGCAGGCCCTGAGTTCAAGCCCTAGAACACACACACACACACACACACACACACACACACACACACACACTCAAACCTGTTATATGTTTAATAGGTAAAAGGCTGAGAAATGGCCAGGAGTTTGGCCTGGTGGTAGAGTGCTTGCCTAGCATGCATGAAAACCTGGGTTCGATTCCTCGGAACCACATACATAGAAAAAAGCCAGAAAGAGTAGCAGAGCTCTCACCTTGAGAAAGACAAGGACAGTGTAAGCCCAGGACTGGTAAAAAAAAAAAAAGGCTGAGAAGATGACATAATGTTCCTTTCTGAAGTTAATTCTACAATAAAGATAATTATTGAGTTCCTCAAAAAACTACATGTAGGGGCTGGGAGTTTGGCCTAGTGGTAGAGTGATTGCTTAGCATGCATGAAGACCCAGGTTCGATTCCTTGGCACCACATACATAGAAATAAACTGGAAGGGCTGGAAGTGGTACTGTGGCTCAAGTGATAGATCACTAGCCATCAGAGAGCCCAAGGACAGTGACGAGGCCCTGAGTTTAAGCCCAGGACTGGCAAAAAAAAATTGTAATTCAGGCATGTTAATACTATGATGATGAACTCTTGACTATGACATTTTGTGTTGTTAATGAGTTTCAGAATTTGTTTGTCCATATATGCTTAGATGATCTTTAGGAAACAATCGCAAACATTAAGATTTATATTTGAAATTTTAGATCTCTGCATGCAAAATATATTGTAATCAAGTATTCAAGAAATTTTTCTGAATCATCAAGAAGCACTCCAGCCTGGAGTGAAGTTGTCTCACTTCTTCTAGCTCAGCATCCACTGCTCAGCAGAGAGCCAAGAAGAAATACAGGTGCCAGTCTAAGTTTATTCTGCCTCTCTAGAAGGGGATAATTTTGACATTTTTTAATTTTATCTCCCTCTTTCATGTTTCAATATTGTAGGACAACAATAGTTGAGAAATTGGAGGTTTTTCTACACTCAGCATCCCTACGTAGAACTGAAGTTCCATGAAAAATAAAAATCTGAGGCTCTAGTCTCCTGCTGTCACTCTATCATAGGATGTAGCTTGCATGATACAAGAAACAAACTGAAAATCCATGGATGTTGCCCTCACCCAGTGACCCACACAAAGTCACTTTATGTGAAGTGGGACATTGATCTTACCTCTAGCTTCAAAGCAGAATCACAAAAGATTGTATTACAAGGAAAGGCAGAATTACTGTTTTCCTAAGAAGCTTTGTTCATTTGTGAGATAGTCAAGCCTAAGGGAATATTCAAAAACAGAAGACATTGTTGAAAGTAATTATAAGAAATCTGTATAACCAATACTATAAACATTGGATTGAAGTACGGAGGGAGGAAGAATGAAAGAGATGATGAGTTAGTTCTTGTATGCATATATGAACATGTCAAAATGAAATCTCTTGTACAATTAATTGATGCTAAATATAAAAATGTAAACAAAACAGAATGACTCAGTGACTACAATTGTAAGGCGACTAAACTTAATTAGATCAAATGATGGAACTAAGCAAGAGAATGGTAGGAGTACATGGACATGTTTTTTTTGTTTTTTGTTTTTTGGGTTTTTTTTTTTTTGCCAGTCCTGGACATGAACTCAGTGCCTGAGCACTGTCCTTGAACTTTCTCAAGGCTAGAGCTATACCACTTGAGCCTCAGCACCACTTATGGCTTTTTTCTATGTATGTGGTACCAAGGAATCGAACCCGGGTCTTCGTGCATGCTAAGCAAGCACTCTACCATTAGGCCAAACTCCTGGCTCCAAAGTGTACGTGACATTTTTTTTTTGTGTGTGTGGGGGGGTGGTTCATGGGGCTTGTACTCTGTGCCTGGGTGCTGCCCATGGACATGTTTTTAACAGAAAGTTTAAATGAATTAGTCAAAGTCCTGCTAAGCTGTTCATATATATGTGCACATATATACATACATCTTCATGTATGTATGTGTATACATATGTGCATATGTATAACTGTTATATATTGTCTTATTGTCCAGTTATAACCATGTACTTTGGGGTTAAGGTTGTTTTATGCTGATTTTATTTCTTACAGGTTCAGCATATGTAGTGTATACAACTATCCCATAATCCTTAATTTTCAGCATCCTACATGCTGAGATTTTAGTGGTGTCCCACCATACTTTATAATTTGGTATTGTTTTAACACATATATGTAATTACAGCAGTAAGAGAAAAAATGAGTTTTTAATGCAATATTTTAAGTGTTTTAATGAAAATATATTTTTCAATGGAATTAAGTTAGTGTAAATTCAAATTTTACCCTGATAGTAGTTACAGTAAGCAACCACTGAGAAAATACATATTTAAAAAATATGTCACCTTAACCTAAAAATCTAAAATCTAAGCTGCAGTAAGTCAAAAAATAGACTACAGTCATGTGTCTCAGTCAAATGTGTGCACAGTAAAGATGCAATATTTCCTTCAGGCTTGATATATAAGAAATGTATGATACATAAATGAAATTTTTGCTTTTATGGCTAAGTACCATTTTAAGGTATATTACCTATATGAAAATATTATAGTAATGATTAACATTACGTTTTGTTGTAAGGGGGGCTTGAACTCTGGGCCTGGGCATTTTCCCTGGGCTCTTCAGCTCAGGGCTATCACCCTACCCATTGAGCACCATTTCCAGTTTTCTGGTGATTATTTGGAGATAAGTGTCTCATAGACTATAGTACCCAGGCTGCCTTCAGATCTCAGCCTTCTGAGTAACTATGCTTACAGGTGTGAGCCACCACACTCAGCCTGAAAATGCTGTTTAAAAATCTGATACATCTGAAATCAGAAAGACTGCTCTTCTCGATCATTATGGATAAGCAATATTATACCTGAAGTTAGAGAACGTTTTTGGGTTGCATCGGACTTAGGAGGGGTTACTTGAGGGTATGAGAGAGATGAATAATGGAAATAATATTTTTGTAGAGTAATGCAAATATTTAAAATAAATTGCAATAAAGCTTCCATGGCTATGAGTATATAAAATATGATTATGTACTTAAAGGGTTAATTTTCATGATCTGAATTGTGTCTTACTACTAATGCCTAAAAGACATTTTAAATTAGCTTTCTAGATTTAACATGCAGAAATTGTTAGAGAAATTTATAATACTATGAAAATGAATATCTGAGCTATTGAAAGGAAAATATACTATCTTAGAATATGACATTCAATTTTGTGTAAAGATTTATAGTTCAGCACTTAAAATATATATTTCATCTTTCCCAATACTTTCAAAATAGATTTTCAAATTATCATTGACTTGTAGATAAAACATTAGGAAACCAAACTTTACATTCAATAGTAAAACATATCAATGTTTGTTTAAATGTAAAATTATCTAGCTGCTACAGGATGACCTGCTAAAGTACTTCTATAGGTTGATCTGAGTCCTTTTTTTTTTTTTTTTTTACTAAATACAGAGAAGGGGTTTGTTAACTATTAGAAAGGAAGCACTCATGTTCTAGCTAAAGATCATCTATATAGAGAGCTCTTTATGTCTCCTTTGTGACTAACAAAGTTGACTACTATTGAAAGGTCAAGGAGAAATGGGTATTTACAGACAAAGAGAATCCAGAACAATACTGTCAAATGCTTTTGACCAGATTGTAAGAAATAAAGAAGTGAGAAGTCATTAAACGCCTAGATATAATCCTCTCCTGGGACTACTTTTACTGAGAGAAACAAGTAAATGACTTTGTGTATAAGGCCATGAATCCAGAGTAATAAAGAGCTCTTAAAATATCCATCCTACTGTACATCAACATGAAAGCCTATTATACCTCACTGAGATTTAAATATAATTTTGAATGTATGTGTAGCATCTTCCAATAGATTTGTATCCAAATAAATTGTAATACAGGAAATTTTAACCATGAGAACATATACTTGTTAATTTCTTCCATGAGAATTCATGTTTAAAATCCCAGGAAGTTTCTATTGGGTGTGAATTATAATACTGAGACATACTCAAATGTTATTTTTATTATATTTCCATATTTTTCATGATAAATATATGCTTAATTATACGCACAAAAATGTATTGTGCTCTTTTTCCAAAATTCCATTCTTCTGATTTGATACGTAAGCCTATTTAGAAATGTGTATTAAGGAAATAAGAACTAATACATATTTCATATAGACAATATCATCATATTAGGATGTTATTCATGTGACCTGTACTATATTATAGCTCAAATTTCACTAAACAATTCAAGGGTTATAATTTTATATATGTATATATTCTCATCCATTATTACTGTATGATCAACTGAAATTTCCTCAGTTATACAATATGCCCATTAAACCAAATCCTCATGTTGGAATACTTGGTGGACTTATTGATGATTTCATTAATGTCCTGAGGAAACATCATCTACTGTACTAAAGCCAGATATTCTGTAACTTAGGTTAAATAACACAATGAATGTAAAGCAAATAAACAAATAAATATCAGTAAATAAACAAATAAATATCAGTAAATGTATGGAACTTAAACAAAATCCTTACAAATTGCCATTTACAGAAATGGAAATATTATAGATCAGGATATAGTTGTACAAATGCTAAAAATAACATGTTTAATAGTAAATATAAAATACTACACTCAATAATATGGTTAATATGCTGTGAAAAAAATCTATTTTTATATTATTTTTAATATTTATTCTTAGTACTCTGAGAGATAATACCAGTATCATCCATCAACAATTTTGTTACTTTAAAACTACTGTCAAATATAAATGATTCATATAATCTATAAGAAGCAACAATTATTTAAGAATTATTTTAAACAAAATGAAACTACATCTGTTGTTTGATTAGTGAGAAATGTGTCATAGTAGGATGATTAAATTATATCCAAGTTTAAGTTTTAGCATTGTAGGGCAACTATAACTTATCCATTCAGTAGCTTTCCTTTGTTTTATGTTCTTAAAAATATATCCTGTATATTCTTCACTGTTCCTTTTGAGAGCCGAGGCTACTGCCTTTTCCAGTGATAATGCTTTACTAGAAGTCAGTGGTCTTCTCTGGATAAAGTGGAAGAGTTGCATTTTTCCCATGAGCATTTGACAAAAACTGGAGACATTATTAACACTTGTAACATGAGTGACTGGAAGTGAAACTAGAGATTGCAGATAATACATGCCACGTGATTTAAAGGTAAGAAGCAGCATAGGATAGCACCTAATAGCAAATAATTACCAGGTAAAACAATATATTACTGCCTATTTGATCGATCCTGAATCTTTCAATGATGAGAATCTTACACCACCATGCATATGGTCAGTATATGTATAGATATCGGTCATAAATTTCACTTAGACTTGAGAATGAATTGTTCTAGGACCTTTCTCTTGAGGGTCTTGTCTCAATTATAAAGGACATAATGCAGAAACACCTCTCCTTTTCCTTTCACCTTAATACTGAAATGATATACTACTACAGTAAGCTCATTGCCAGGAGACAGTGGCTTTGACAATTTCACAGAACAGAATTATGTAACTGTAGCTTTTAAATGAACAAAAATTGACTTTTATGATAAACTGTGATTATGTTGCCTAATTTTAACCATAGTATTTCTCTAGCTAATCTCTTTTCCATACCTCCTTTTTGTTTTTATTTAAGGGATGAATTGACAAATTATGGTCAATGAAATGTGCACAGAAGTGATGTATTTTGTTTTCATGGATAATCAATGAATATTCCCATTCAATCTCTAGTTCTGCCTCTCACAGATTTTACTAAGAAGGTATCTATGTTTTGGTCATATAGACCTCTCCAGAATAGGAAACTATGAAACTTAGAGTTCCATTGAATAAGAAATGGTCTTGTGGATTGCTTATTCACACATACTGAAATATATCAGGTTTAGCAGACAACAGTATTATCACCGTTTTATTCAAACATTAACATCTTCACTTACAGTCTTTCCTTAGTCCTTACATAAATTCTTGTTATCAATTTGTAACTGAGGCATAACATTTTAAAACATAAGACTATTAGTGTTATAAATAATCTATCCAAACAAGTTAGAGTACACTTATGATATAATTCCTATGAATGAGTTTTATAAATATTAAGTGTCATAAAATAAGTTAAATAAAATTCATGAGTTATAAATCATGTTGTTCAACATGCTGATCATTCATTTTACAAATAATGTGTAAGTAAATATAAATGCTCATGTAAATGTGTATAATATATTCAATCACATACATGGAGCCTATGCTATTGGAAGCTATTGAGGCTGCATGAAAGTATCAGCTATATATCTTACTGAATAACAAGATTTAAGTGGTTTTATATATATATATGTATATATATATATATTTTTTTTTATGGCCAGGCGTGGGGCTTTATGTCAGGGCCTAAGCATGGTCATTGGACTTTTCTCAAGACTAGAGTTCTACCACTTGAGCCACAGCACCACTTCCAGCTTTAAAAAAAAAATATTGTCAGGGTAATATATACAGGGGTTACAGTTACATTTGCCAGATAGTAGGTGCATTAATTCTCCAGTTTTTTTCTATGTATGTGGTATATACATAGAATTGAACCTCTTTGTGTATGCTAGGCAAGCACTCTACCACTAGGCCAAACACCCAGCCCTATTCTTTTTTTTTTTTTTTAGTAATAGTTTTATATTCTTTTTGATTACATCTAATTTTCCTCTCATATATCAGTATGTAGTATGTACATATGTATAGAATGTCATTGAACTGCCATCTAATGCAGTCAATATTTTTACCATTATTTTTATCTTTTACCATTGCCATATGAAGTAGTAGTAGAATAGCCTTCCAAATATATCACCATAAAAATCCCACCTTACAGGGAGAAAGTATTCTTTAGAAATAATTAAGGAAATTATCATAGCTTACCTGGATTGGCTGAACCAAATCACAGGATTACTGAAAATAATCTTCCCAGGTGAGTTCAGAGTCAAGCAGAGAAGAAACAAGAGTTACAACCTACCTGGGTTTGAAGAAGAAACAAATTCCGTAAGTCTAGGTGATCCAAGAAACTGGAAAGACAGAGAAGCAGAATTTACACCATGATGTGGGCAGATGGCATCAAAACTAATTTAAACAGAATTATAAAATGATAGATTTTGTGTTGATTATAAGGCACTATATTTGTGAACATTTCTCATAGAAAACCATCATAATTGTTGGTAAAAGCTGTTTCCCCTGTTTAATCACAGCATATTCTAAACCCTGAGCAGTGCTGAGGATGTGCTAGTACTCACCTTCTTTATCTTCCAGGCCTGAATAACCAAACAGAAAGGAATATATTAGCAGGATGACTCCCACCAGCAAAGCCTGAGCTTACAGGGTCATTATGATGCCTAGTTGTAAGTTTCAAGTTTTAACAAATGGAATGCTATCTTTAGTGTTCTTAATCTTAGTCTCTTGTAAATCTGAAATTTACATTTGTGTCAAATTTAGCTTACTAATAAGGAGAGATTTAAAATACAAGAGGGAAAATTGAGGGGGAAGAGGATCAAAGATACTTATATATGTGTAATATATTAGTGTAATTGTACATGTAATATATTAGTATAATTATATACATATGAACATATACACACATGCATATTCTTAAATGTATGTATATACATATATGTGTGTATGTATATATGAGTGTGTGTATATATATGTATATATATATGTTTTAGGCCAATCAAAGCAGAGACAAATGGCATGCCTTATTGATTGATTTATTTTCTAAACTTTTCTAGAAAACAGAATCCCACTGGTTATAGATAAATGATAGATAGATAGATAGATAGATAGATAGATAGATAGATAGATAGATAGATACATGATTTTTTAAAATAATTAGTGAGTTTACTGAGTCCAACTTCAGTTAAGCTCCTGGAACTCAGAAGGAAATTAGGATTTTTCATTCAAAGCCAATCTGCTATAAATAAACATCTCAAAGTAGTCTGCAGAAGAATTCACTCTTGCTTAAGTCAGACTTTTGTTGGACTTAGCACTTCAACTGATTGTGAAGTCCACTCACACTCTGGACAAATTGCTTTACTTAACACTCATTCATTATTGTATTTATTATTTATCAGAAAATATCCTCACAGATGTGCTCTGAATATTGTTTGACCAACACAAAACAGGAGAGAGCTTGCTCCTGTAACCCTAGCTATTCGGAAGACTTGAGTTCTGAAGACAGTATTTTAAAGCCATTCTGGGCATTCTTATCTCTAATAAATTATCCAGAAAGCCAGAATGGAGCTGGAGTTCAAGTGGTAGAACACTAACCTTGAAAAAAAACCTCAGAGACAGCACCCAGACCCTTGAACTAGACTTTAATATAGCACACACACATATACACACACGATAATAATAAAAGAAAATAATTTAGAGTTATTTTATTGACAATGTCTATGAAATAGCAAGTACACTGTTAATAATCTGAGTAGCAATACAATATTATTTTCTACTTATTTAATTTAGAAGCATTCTAAAATCACTTTTAGGAATGTATAAGAATACTTAAAAAGGAAGGAGTACAATTTATCTGTCTTTGCAAACTTTAAAGATGACTCTATTGTCTCAAGTAAAATCTAAACTATTACTCTCAGTGAAGTTCATGGTTTCATCCTTTGTTTGTTAGGTTATTCTCCAATGTTAATCATTTTTTTTTCTGTAGTACATTGTCTCTCTTAGAAGCAAGTTAAAGTGTTCTAATTACTTTTCTTTTTATTCTAGTTGACAATGAATATTTCTTTCCTTTTATATACACATGCTAATTTTCTACTTCAGAACCTAAGACTGAACTAATCTATTTCTTTCAAATAGGTAAAAAAAATTAGTCCTACATTGTGTTTTTTTTTAATTAAAAGACATAAACCCAGGTTGGTTGCTCACACCTATAATCCTAGCTACTCAAGAAGCTGAAATCTGAAGACTATGGTTCTAAGCCAGCCCAGGAAGAAAATCCCCATGAGTCCCTTATGTCCAATTAACAACTCAAAAGCTGGAAATAGCACTGTGGCTCAAGTAGTGGAGGGTTAGCCTTGAGCACAAAGAGGCTTAGGGACAGCACTCAGGCCCTGAATTCAAGCCTGATAAATGACAGAAAGAAAAGATATGACATACTTCCTTGAATATTTCTAAGTAGGTTTAAATTTAAGTATCATCTAACACAGAGGTTATTATCCTTCTAACATTCTCATAATTTATTTTTGTCAATCTATAATTCCAATAGTTGTGCTTTAAAGAAAGATTCAGTTTTATTAAGCACAGTACCCTCACAGCTTGACAGCAGGAAGATAAAGTGATGTGGTATAAAAGTATTATTAATAAAGATTTAATAGAAACCAGTAACTTAGTGTGTCATCTTGTACTGTATGTGGAAAGGACCCTTCCCAAGTAACTACGTTGCAGAGTCTAAACAATATTATTCAGATCAAGATACTTTATATATTTGCCCAAGCAGTAAAAATATACAAATGTGTCATTTTTTATAAAAAATTATTCAAAAATTATTAAAGTATAATTTTCAGTTATTGAAGTAATATCCAAAACTGTTGAGATACTTTTCAAATAGCCAGCTTGCTTGTTCTTATTATTAAGTGTATTTAACATCTGAAACTAACAGAATTAAGAGCCTATATATTTTTATACTCATGAATATAAATATTGATTCAAAATGTGTTCAAAGATTTATCCAACTAACAATAGTTAAACTTGCCCAGCTGATGAAATACTACCATGGCCAGATTTTGTAATCCTTTTTGAAATAAAACCCGTCATTAACTAGTAGTTTTGCTGTTGACTACAGATAAATGATCTCAAACTCTGGCTGAGATTAAATGATCTACTTTAAGCACACAAGTGTTGTTGTGAGCTGCCCTGGTCTTTGTACTAAGATTTTAGTATCCAACATTAGACTTTGCCTTGGACATTCATAATAGCATTAGACATTGTTTCTCTTCCTGTGATGGGTGCTAGATGAGAAAAAATATACTATTATTTTATATTATTATTTAATTTATTTAATTTTATTATATTGATTTTGTCTAATCAACCTTTAGGCGGTGTGACAGCCTACATTTCAGAGCTAAGCTTCACCCCTTTGTACTTTGGTATTTTTGTGCTATCTTTTCTAGACAGGATCTCAATAGTGAAATCTCATCATTTGTGCTGTATTCTTTAAAAGTCAATCAATAAATTCAACACAGTCTCCACAAAAACAATTTCCACAAGGGAATGACTGCTAGAAGATAGGGTCATGTTAGAGTCTATCTCCACTCTCTCTCCATCTCCCCTCCCCCATATATATATATATATATATATATATATATATACATACATACACACACACACACACACACACGCACATATATATGCCAAAGAAAAGAACTTTTAAATAGAACTTGCTGACAGCATCTTTTCCATCCCATTACATATACAGGCTATTTGATTTTCCATTGGAAAAATTGTACCTGATTTTACAAGGCAGCCTCATCAAATATGCTACTTATTTCTTCTTATTTTCTAAAGGAGTACATATCAAATTCATGCTAAATTACTAACGAGATTGGCATGTCCATCATTTGCATGATTATCCATTTTGCTGATGATCTACATAAGGACAAGAGGCAGAAATGCATTTTTAACTGATAAAACATTTCTTGAACCTACCATTTGACTCTAATAAAAATGCAGGATCTACTTTAAACATGCCCTTGCTATGTCTCCTTTGGACTAGATTGAGTAAGCCTCTTGGGGATCTTCCAACAAGATCAAACATAAATTATTGATTACTGACAATACCCAGAGATGAGAGGAAAACACAATTATCATAGGATTGTGTATATTTAGAAAGATTTCTAATATGTAACCTTAATATACAAACACTTTAATATCAGCGTAATCCATCACATAACATTATTTTCTGAAATGAGCTTTAGCAGTGGGAAAAGCATTTATCGTGGGTCTTGTGAAGTTCACCCATCCTGTATCATTTGAAAGGATGACTGCAAAGACAATCCCTGATGGAAGACTCCAGTTACACAAACAGAAGGTAGGAGATTGTCATAGGAGATAGGAGTATTTTTTAAGACTAACAACTGTTTACTGACAACATTTGCTACACAATTTTGTAAAGACATCTAAAGCTGTTGTTTAGGATGTGATCAGCATTACCTTCCCTGAAATGTTAACTAGCATTCAGACAAGATTCAATATTTTTTCTTAGAAATGTTTAAGCACCTCTTTTTAAGTAGAAGCAGCTAAAATATATGAATTATGGGTAAAAATATTTGATACTACTTATAGGAATATCTGAATTTTGGAAAAAATCGAACCCACTTTACCAACAAAAACAATGGATTAATTAAAAACAATGATATTCACTAGCATGAAAACAACTGTTCCACTGTCAAAAGTCATATGCAAAGGTAATGTTTACAAATGAGACAAAAAGGCTAGATTTGAAAAGACATGACTGCATTTACCAATTCACATATAATCAGGTTAACAGTAACTTTAGAAGAGAAATATTATTTATTATTATTACCTGGAAGTACCTAGGAATTTTCCTTATAAATTCTACTGTTCCAGTCAAATCTGCAGGAAAAGGGGCTAGAGACTATCACAAATCAATTTGTCCTTTTCATATTGTTTGGCAGAAGGTACCTGTAGCAAAGATGTCAGTAAATGTAAGTATACAAAGTATGCTGAAAGTTAAATGACTGCATGCTTCATGTGACTCTACTCAAAGTGCTTAGAATTTCATTGCCAACAGCAATGACACATGTCACTTCAGTTGTGGGAAAAAATCTAGAGACTATCTCTGAATGTTAACTTTTCTTTTAACAGAAATTTAAATATTATTGAAACATTACCTGATTTGATCTTCAATTGAATGAGTCTACTATGTAGCTGAACTTACATTAAGCTTCCTTTGTTAAAAAGCAAATTTTCACTAGGTTTCAAGTGTAAAATTCTATAGAATGTCATACTATAATCACCAAGGACTAGAAATAGAGTTGATCTTGTTTAGTTCACTTCTCCACATGTTGTTATGTTTTTTCTTCTTGTTGTTGTTGTTGTTGTTATTTTTGACTCATTACTTTGTCAGCTTTGAGCTGTTACCTTTCCCACTTCCATTGCTGTCAAGTCTGCTTTTTTAGAACAAAGCTTGATGTGTTTAATTAATGCCTACCACAGACACAGAGGAAAGGAAGCATCATTATCCCAAATTACAGATGGCCTAGCAAAATAGGTGACTGACTTACATTTCAGCCCCTAGACTGGTTTATAATCCAAATAATAAAGAGCTGTGCAACAAAAAGTTAACAATATATGTTTTACACGTATATTTGCAAACATGTTAGCATTTTATATTTATGTCATTCAGTAATGAATAATGGACATGCAAGACCAAGAGAAAAGGAAACAAATCCAATGAAAATAATATGCATAAAGATAACATGAGCAACAGGTTTCTCTTCCCCCACTAAGGGAAATATTATTTGATCAGCCCAACTTTAAATGATGTCTGAACATTCCCTAGGGGATATAACTATTGTAAAGATGTGTCTTCAAAATTTTGCAAATTGCAGAACCAGTAATTAGAACACAGTTTCCTGAGGTGAGCACAAGATAATTCCAAATAGTTATCATCATTTAAAATGATTTATGGATCCACGATCAACTGACATGAAGACTCACTGTGACAAGAAAAAATTGCAGAGATTTCCCATGTAAACTATTACTTAGGCATAATTAGGTAAGAGCAAGAGATTCTGGAGCTCAATCTCTAGCAAAACCAAAAGAAACAATTTTGAATTTTTTATCATACAGAATGAGTGTATAGATGTTTTCGTCTCATCTAAACTTTACACTGCATATGTATATATATATATATATATATCATGTGATGATGTTTGGTATATATATGTGTGCATATTTAGATATATGTATCACTTCTGCATTAAGTGCACACACATATATATTCATGTACATATTACTGTGCATATGTATGTTTTACACATCACAGGTTACCTCAATAGTACAGTTAGAATTAATATTTAAAATTCTAAATAAGGGACTGGGAGTTTGGCCTAGTGGTAGAATGCTTGCCTAACATGCACGAAGACCCGGGTTTAATGACTCGGTACCTTATACATAGAAAAAACCTGGAAGTGGTGCTGAGACTCATGTGATAGAGTTCTAGCCTTGAGAAATTCCTAGGACAGTGCTCAAACCCTGAGCTTAAGCCCAAGACTGGCCAAAAAAAATTATAAATAAAATGTGTACCTAATTAACTAGTTGCACGAGCCTCAAGCATCCATCTGTGGAGCTCTTGCAGCATAAAGAATATGATAAAAGAATGAAGGCTTTATCAATCATATGAGAAGCAACAAATCAGCATAAAATAAGACAGCAATTGATTATACTCCTCCTCAGGTTTATTTTTAATAATGAATTAAAAAAAATTATAACATAAACACTTGAGGGTGGTATGCAAGTAAAAAGAAATGTATGGACAAGGCACCAGTAGCTCTTGCCTGTAATCCTAGCTACTCAAGAGGTTGAGGTCTGCTGATTCCTAAAACCAGCCCTGGCAGAAAAGTTCCCATGAAACTCTAATATCCATTAAAGCATTCAAAAACTGGCAGTGGCTCTGTAGCTCAAGTGGTGGTAGGCTAGCCTTCAGCAACAGAATGGCTCAGAAACAACAGCCAGGACCTGAGTTCAACGCTCACAATAGATTTTTAAAAAGAGAGAAAAATGGTAACTTTAGGAGAGAACTAGAGAAGTATAATTTCCCAGAAGGGCTAACTCAACTGAGCTAACAAAATAAACACTAGGACTATTCCAATAAGGAGTAGATGAAAGAAGAAAGAAAAATGGAAGAGAATGCAGTATACAAATCAACTAAGGAAACTGAGGGAAGGAGTGATATTGTATGGATAGGGGAGAGTGCTGACATCAATCAAGATGCATTGCATTGTAAATTTCTTTGTTGAACAGCAACATCATTTAGAATTACATAAAGATAATAAAATGTATTAAAATTATAACATAATCCATTGTACAAGAGATAATGCCCTTTGTATTCTAGCAATTCATCAGAATAAAAAAAAAGAAGCATTTTTATGCACAATACCTAATAAATGGAAAAAGATAGGTGTATATCAATGGGTGAGTAATTTTAAAACAATGATACATTTATACCATGGAATATCGCTTAGTTACAGAAAAAGAAATCTTTTTGGTAAATGTATCATTTTTAAATTAAATTTCCAGAGAAGTAAATGGACTATAAAAATCAATTCCAAAAGGTTATTTGCTGTGTGGTTTCACTCATGTAATATTATAAAAATGACAACATCTAAAGAAATGTAGAATAGTCAAGCTTGCAGACAATGAGGATGATCAAAGACCTATAATGCACCTGTGAAATAAGGATTGGAGACAACTTTGCTGTAATGGAGTTTCTGCCTCTTGGGGGCTGTGATATTGTACTAGACTTTAATTAAGATTGTACCAATGGAGAAATCTCAAGAAAACATGCAACAAGCAATTTCTCTATTAATTCTTACAAATGAGCAGGTGTTGATGATTATTTATGAAGTCATATGTACAATTTACCTATACCTCCCCTGCATTCATGAATTGTCTTATAACTATCTCACTATTGCATTAAATCTTTGCAGTACCAACTCCATTTCCCCAGACATCTTCTAGGTGTGAAATGAAGATTATACTGAATCTGTGCATGAAACTGCAGAAACTATTGATTTTCCACCAAGACCTTAAAGATGCCATACCAAATCCCTGAGGGAAAGAAACCTGGAGACCCGAGTGTAATTTTCATAAATCCAAACATTTGTTGAACTGCAGTGATTTTGTGAATTAAACATGAGATGTGACTTTCCTCACCCCTCAAGTGGAAATGCTATTTTCAAAGAGAAAGGAAAATAAAGATAAAAATGATAGATATAGATACCTAGAAAAGGCACAGGAAAAATGTGGTAAAATGATCATTTGTAATTTTAACTCTATTAAATATATACAATAATATGTATAATAGTACGTAGATAGTGGTAAAATTGTGACGCTGTATAGCTTTTTATATCTGAAAAGTATATAATTCAACACTCTATATGAATATTAACCCACTCTCTCAAATGCTTCATGTCTTCTGATCATTCAGAAGATACTTGTTTATCTCTTAATATTAAAAACTAAAGAATAACAGCAAATTTAATTTCCATAATAGCGATAATACACATCACATGACTCCCGATATAATAACAAAGCCAATGTATAAATATGAAACATTAATACCATTTTAAATTACAATATTTTCATCTAAATATTTTTGGTATAATAAATAAAAAAAAGACTTAACAAATGATCCATGCAAATATTTTTCCATTCCAGATGATTTTCTCATCACTTCATTTTATAACTCAAAAATTTGGAAAATCTTGTAAATGGCTACTTTTCTGTAGTTTCAACATTATGAATTCTAGTACTTCTTTTATTAAAGAATTTATTAACATTGATTGTTACATCATATTTCAAATGATATGTTTAACAAAAAGTGTTCAAGAAGGCAATCTCTATATACAATCACTGGCATTTAGTTATTAGAACATAATCAAAATTAGGCTAAGGGTTTGTATGTCATAGATACATATTAATTTATGAAATAAAACATTATATCTATAAACTCATAGATTTTTATGTCTATGTAGTTGTGTTTATATTTCCAACATATAAACAGCATTGGGTACACAAATGTTGAGTCCTTGCTCTTGTACTCTCTGGATCTAATAGCCACAAATTAAGGACACCATGTGCATTCTGTTTCTTTGGTCTTGAATTGTCTCACTCAACATGATTCGCTCTAGATTCATCCACTTCCCTGCAAATGCCATTATTTTATCTTGTCTGTTGGCCTTGTAGAATTCCATTGTATATATACAGGACATTTTCTGTATCCATTCATCTGCAATAGGGCATCTGGATTGTTTCCATCACCTGGCTATTGTGAATAATGCAGAGACAAACATAGCTGAGCAGGTGTCCTTATCATATCTTGGGTTATGATGTCAAGGTAGATGCCCAGAAGTGGTATGGTGGGATCGCAGGGAAGGTCAATTTTCAGTACTTTAAGAAATCTCCACACTGTTTTCCAGAGTGGCTGAACTAGTTTCCAATCCCACCAGCAGTGTAGTAGGGTCCTTATGCTTTCACTGCGGAATTCTACAAGATGTTTAAAGATGAAGTAACACCTACATTCTTGAAACTCTAATGAGAAATAGAAGCAGAAGGAGCAATACCAAACTCATTTTATGAAGCTAATATTACTCTCATCCCCAGACCAGGAAAAGACCCAACAAAAAAAGAAAACTACAGACCTATCTCTCTAATGAACACAGATGCAAAACTCCTCAACAAAATATTAGCCAACAGAATCCAGAAACAAATTTTAAAAAATATACACCATGATCAAGTACGCTTCATCCCACAGATGCAAGGCTGGTTCAACATTTGCAAATCAATCAATGTAATGCATCACATCAATTATCATATGATAATTTCTCTGGATGTGGAGAAGGCATTTGACAAAATACAACATCCATTCATGTTGAAAGCACTAGAAAACATAGGAATAAGAGGTACATTCCTTAAAATAATTAAAGCTATTTATGAAAAACCTACAGCCAGTATTATACTAAATGGTGAAAGACTGGAACCATTTACTTTAAATTAAGGAACTAGACAAGGATGCCCACTCTCTCAACTGCTCTTCAATATACTGCTGGAACCCTTAGCCAGAGCAATAAGGCAAGAAAAGGACATCCAAGGGAACCACATAAGGAAAGAAGAAATTAAACTATTCCTCTTCGCAGATGACATGATCCTCTACTTGAGTGACCCAACAAACTGCACTCCCAAACTTCTAGAATTAATAAGCCACTTTAGCAAACTGGCAGGATACAAAATTAACCTTTAGAAGTCAGTAGCCTTCTTCTACACCAACAATACACAAACAGAAGGCCAAATCAAGAAAATGATCCCATTTGCAATAGCCCCCAAAAGAATGAAATACTTAGGAATTAACTTAACCAAAGATGTAAAGGAATTATTTAATGAAAACTATAAAAGCCTAACAAAAGAAATTAAAGAGGACACTAGGAAATGGAAAGACATCCAATGCTCATGGCTAGGGAGAACCAACATAGTGAAAATGGATATACTGCCAAAGCTGAATTACAAATTCAATGCAATCCCCATCAAAATCCCAAAGACATTCTCTACTGAAATAGAAGATACAATCCAAAGGTTCATATGGAACAAGAAAAGACCTAGAATAGCCAAAACAATTCTAGGCAAAAAGAGCAATGCTGGTGGTATTACAATACTAGACTTCAAACTCTACTATAGAGCCATAATAACAAAAACCACTTGATATTGGCACAAAAACAGACCAGAATATCAATGGAACAGAACAGAAGACCCAGAAATTGATCCACATATCATAAGTCAACTTATATTTGAAAAAGGAGCCAAAGATATACAGTGGAACAAACACAGTCTATTCAATTATTGGTGCTGGCAAAACTGGGCAGCCACATGCAGAAAACTAAAAATTGACCCTAGCCTTTCACCATGCACAAGAATTAACTCAAAATGGATCAAAGACCTCAATGTCAGACTGGAAACTGTGAAACTGCTGCATGATAGAGTAGGAGAGACACTGGAACTGATAGGCACAGGTAAAAGATTCCTGAACAGAATCTCAGGGTCACAACAGATAGGAAAGAGACTCTATAAATGGGACTACCTAAAAATAAAAATTTTCTGCACAGATAAAACATAGTTGCAAAAGTAGAGAGACAGCCAACCAACTAGGAAAATATATTTACCAATAATACATCTAATACTTCTTTTTAAAATTTTTTGTCTTTTATTTTTGTTACTGAGGCTCATACCCAGGATGTTGCACTTGCTAGGCAAGCACCATGCTATTGAGATAAATCACGTCCCAAATGCTAGTACTTCTTAAACATGGTTTTCCTACTAAAGTACTCAGATGGCTGTGTTTGGTTAAACAAAGTAACAAAAATGCATTAGAGAAAGACTCAGTTCTTAAGTATCAGAGCACTAAATAGTCTATGTTTGGACAAATTAAGATAGAATATTTTGTAAAATTTAGAAGTTAAGTTAATAAGAGAACCTATTTCTAATGAGATGAACAGAGAATGATTTGGAGAAAGAGATAATCTTTAAAAAGTATAGACTTTAATTTACATGACCAAGAGAAATTATTACTTCAAAGGTTTGAAAGAATCTTCCTAAGAGTAATTGTCACAAAATTTTCACTGCTGAAACCTCTGATGCATATATTTTAAAAGCAAGTCATCTAAAGTATTTACCATGTGTAACAGCATGTACTTTTCTTCCTTGAAATATACACTAGCCTAATGCAGATCAAATGTGTAAGCAAAAGCATACCTACAGTAGACCTTATAAATACAGCCTTAGCGTTTTGACTGAACAAATAAGAATGCTTGGTAGACAAAGAGTATCCAAAAATGGAAAATCAGTGAGGAGGAAGTGTTCTTAAAATAACATCATAATGTCTGGGAAAAATAATCATTATGTTTTGATAGTTAGGGGTAGGTATATTATATTACTACCAAATCTTATTATGAGACAGTTTACATATGCCTTAATTACAGTAACTATCGTATATTATGTTCTTTTGTTACATTTTGATGATCTTGCAGTTCTATTATACTTGTAGTCTCAAGGAAAACATTCTTTAGTAACATGTTTCTCCACACCATATTACTATAATACCTTAAAAATATTACTGGAATTATTTGAAGCAAGTTAATGAATAGTATTAAAATATCTTTACTATACTATTTAAATATTACAATGCATTACTACATAAATCCAAGTTGAACAATATCCCCCCATGCCTACCTACCAAAACTGGTTTGAAAAAAATTGATAAAAGAAATTTAAAAGGCATTTCATATACTTGAAGACAAGCAGCCGTGCTAGATACAGCAAATGATTATAAATTATTAGTGTCAATCACAGATCTGATTTCCATCTCCCGATTAAATCTTTACAAAAGAGCTTTGAAGACACAGTTCAGCTGCCACCAAATGACAAATCAATCAAGGGAGACAATACAAGTGAGTGATTAGGCTATGGGAAAAGACAATGGTATGTGGGTGGCATGTTCTCCTTCCCCTTCATAGCTCTGTTATTAATCAGAAAATGGAGAATGACCACCTATTGCATTTATTTTTGTTTCAGTATTACAAGGTTCCAATGTGGGCTTCTACAAATGATAACATTAAGACAATGAAGGCAATATTTTAATGGCTTTTAAATATATTCATTGAAAAAAAATATTTCCTCCGATGCATTTGAAATTTTCATTGAGTAGCAACATTTTGCAAGCCAATAAAACAAACACAAAAACAAAAACAAGAAAACTATAGTTCATTTGAACAAAACTGCTAGTGATTTTTCCTGTTTCTAGATTAATTGATATTATTATCAGTTTGTTTCTCATGTACAATAGGATGGGCTTCTATCATTAATGTCAAATGATAATGAGGCACCAGACAAATGAAATCAGGAAAACAATGGGAATGTAACTTTACCACTGAGGGAGACTTTGACTTTTAGGAAATTGAGCACATGTTGTTTTCAATTTTATCAGTAAATATGTCACATACGTGGTATATATGTGTATAACATGTATATACATGTGTGTATCTCTGTGTCTGCGTGTGTGTGTTAAAAAGTACTTAACTTTGAAAAATACATGATTGTCTATTGCATGAAATATGAATTAGTATTAGTGCAAAGGTTTATGTATTTGCAGCCCACATACACATATTGTAATTAATAGATACACAATTTTATTTAAAATAAAATAAGCATTTGAAAGTGTAATTTAAATAGTGATTTAGAATTACCTTCAGGAAAATACTGGTAACATATTCATATGCAAAATGATTTAAAGAGTACTGAATCTAAATTTTGTATTTTAATTTGTGAGGACAAGAATGTTTAAATATATGTATTTAATGATAGTTTTTACATAACATCTTGAAGCTTCTTAAACTTCGTACATATATAATTATGTTGACATGCATTAAAATTGAAAGATTTCTACTCAGTAACTGAATCTGCATAGAATCCTTGTAACTATAACTCAGTGTGAGTTTTGTATATATCACTTATTAGGTAGAGAGATATTTTCCCTTAAACTCTTTTGCTTCTTAGGAATGAAACAAACATAAAAAATATATCGCTTTATAGTTGAATTAATTTCCTGTGGTACATTGTGTTATTTTGAAATTCTAACTTCTCTTTTATACCAGAGTATTAATTGATTATTTCAGTGAGAATTTAATATTTCAATATATGTATTCATTTACTGTGAAGAATTATTATGCTGACAAATCCAGGCTTTCCAAAATTAAATGATCAGAAAAGTACTTTTTAGATAGAAATGTTATAAATATTTTTTAAAACTTATTTGGAAACTAAATTAATGTAATATTTCTATTTCATTTTTCTTGTAATAGTAATGCTTACTAAGTGCTTATTTCTGTACCTGACAGTCTTCAAACGTTAAGTATGTACATATTTTAATACTAAAACGTTTCATGGATTTTTATAAGAAAATTGTTGTACTAAGGATAAGATAAAAAATATGATATGTTTTTACAAGTCAGTGGGGGTTCCTGGATTCAGATGTTGATTTATTACTTGTCTCTTGGTAAGCTGTTTATATTCCCTTTATGTTGTGTTCTCTGTTACAAAATGAAGATAGTGATTATATTTCTCATCCAGGTGGATGTTTGTATATGTCTCTGTGTGCATGTCTTATTAGATTGAATATGTATTCATGTGTATGTGTCAAGACTGAGATTAATCCCTATCAAGCTGAAACAAGAAATAAAAGCCAAAAATATGAGTACTATTTGTTAAAAATATGCACTTTATCCCAAACTTAAAAGAGAGCACCATTTGGTTAATATTTACTTCATAGTATCTGAAACATTTGTCCTCCAGGAGAGTACATATTTGTGCAAGATATTTATTTAATGTACTTTCAGAACATGGTGTCTACATGGAGTTACAATTATTTGTAAAACTCCTGGGAGTAACTGCCATAGACATTGGAAAATGACTGAAAGCTTTTGAAGGGAGAAATGACAGAAAGAAAGGTGTATTTAAGAAGATGAATTTTATGGCAAGAATGTAGAGGGGATTTGGACCATGGAGAGAGATGACAATGAGATCAGTGAAAAGACGATACCATCGCCCAAGGGCTGTGAGTATGTAAGCATTATTTCACTAAAAAAATCAATACACGGCTTTAAGGCAAGAACTTTATCATATGCCTTAAAAAATAGTGAATTCTTTTTTGTATAAATGAGACGATTCAGAGGGAATTCTATAAAGAATCGTACACAGACATGAGGATAAGACATTCAGAGGTATAAAGTCATAGCATGTGGAACCCATGCTGGGTCTCTTCTGCATCAGGGCTGTCAGAGAGCTGTTCCAGGTGTAATTCTGTGGCCCAGTGTTGCCTTTGTTCCGACATGATCACAACACTGACATGAGTGCAATAGCAGGGAAGGTGTGGTAGATCTGAATTCAAGGCTGAGGAAAGATTTTATGAGCAAACCTATAAGGACAGATCACTTTCTTAATTGCAATACAAGTCAGGAGGATTGTGTTTGTATTCCAACAATATTGGAAACACAGGGTTAAGGCACCATACTTAAAGGTAACATTTTCTCCAAGTAGTCTCCCAAGGAAGATGATTTGGTGCAATGTGCATGGTATTTGGAGGTGATTGTTGAATTTATATGCTGAAATGTGCATAGGATTAGAGAATAGTAAGTAAAAGTTAAACAATATAAAAATATAACAATCTCTCAGAGAGGAAGCAATATAATGCTTATTACAGTGTTGCTAAATCCCAAGTTTGTTAATTAACAAATGAAGCAAACTATTTTAATTGCATCTAATTAAGATAATTTAGACTCTAGAGTATTCTGTGTTGCTAGGGGGGAGAAGAAAGTAGAAATAAAGAATAATGCTAAAAACAATTTTTTTGTTGGGCAGATACTTATTAACCTAACAAAATTTTAAATTAGAAAATTTAATAAAATATTATTTAATTAAGTGAATTTAAATAAGTAAATTTAGAAACATTAGAAAATTTAAAATTTATACCAAAGGATTTCTTTGAAAATTAAGTAGTATCTGAATATGATACTATAATGTTTACAAATTAATTTAATATCAAAGTGTATTTTTCAATATTATACCACAATTAGTCCAGTGATAATGTATTGAATCACTAAAGTCTCATGTAGGATTGCTTTATGAATAGATTACTATATGCAAACTATATTTGTTATGATTTCCTCAAGAAAGGGAAAACAATGAATGTACGGAGAAACTCATTAAACAACAAATTACATTATTGGAAGTAAAATAAATTCTAATAGGAAGACCAAAGACTAATTGACACTGAAGGTGTTCTAATGAAAATTATAGATTTTTTAAAAATATTGTAATTAATAGAAAGGTTACATTGTATTTGCCAGATAGAAGGTGCATTATTTCACAATCACTGCTATGGCTTCTCTTGTTTTTGTCCCCATTTCCCTGCCTCCACCCCTCCCAATCATCTTGTTTTCCCCCTTTCCTATCCTTTTTCAAATAAACACATAAACATATATATACTATATCAGATAACAAGATAATGTACTGTAAGAATATGAGAATAACCAAGGGACAGCAAAAGAGATGAGAAATAACATAATACATTAAGAACAACCATCACATATTTTATGTCTCTTGTTTCTATATTCTGGAGATCCTTTCATTTAGCTTCATCCTATGTAGCCTTATGTATCTAGCTTTTGTCCTATTATAAACCTCTGCTAGGAGAGTCCAAGGTTTATATTAATTATGACAAATGAAGGAAACCATTGAGCCTTTGTTCCTTTGAGTCTGGATTACTTCATTTAATATGATTTTTTCTAAATCTTTCCATTTCCTTACAAATAGGGTGATGTAGTCACTGCAGCACTATTTACCATAGCAAAGATTGGAACCAACCCAGATGTCCCTGAGTTGATTAGATCAACAAGATGTGGTATTTATACACAATGGAATTCTATGCTGCCAGCAGAAAGAACTATAGATTTCTTGAACACATCTGGCAACCTTCATGGGATGAGAAAATTTCACCAACTTTCACTTTGCCCTTACACATCACATATGTTTTACCATACTAGAAGCAAAATTTGTTATTAGTTTGGTTTGTAACTGCACTTCTGGAATTTTAATTATGTCAACCCAGATTTAGTTGTGATAGACATATGGTCTTTAAAGAGAGTATTATTATGGGGTCAGGAGTTTGGCCTCATGGTAGAGTGCTTGCCTAGCATGGACAAAGACCCAAATTTAATTTCTCAGTAACACATACATAGAAAAAAAGCCAGAATTGGTGCTGAGGCTCAAGTGATAGAGTGCCTATCCTTGAGACAGAGTTTAGGCCGTGAGCTCAAGCCCAGGACTGGCCAAAAACATTTTTTTAAAAAAAGAGACTATTTCTATAGCATCTTTTGAAATAGATAAGTCACACTTATAGTTTACCTGAGAAATAGAAAGTTTAGTTACCCTCTACTACATTTTCAAGTTACCACAGTGCTTTTAAATTCCTTAGAATACCTCCAATTTCCTACCAGAAATTTATTTCTAGTGTACAACATTCTCTTTTTACATAAATATTCTTTTTATATTATAAAACAGATTAAAGGATCAAATGTTTTTGTCAAACTAGTAGAGTTTAATTCATGTAGTAGTTGACTATTTATTAGTAGAAATGGAATCCCAATCTTCATGTTGGGCTTCCTATTTTGAAAAAAAGGGAAAAGGAAAGGGAAGAAAAAAAAGAAGGAGGCAAAAGAAGAGAGGAAAAAGTGAAACAGAGGTGAGGAATAAAGGAGGGAGAAGGAAGGAAGGAAGGAAGGAAAAATATTATTTGATTTGGTTATGACAGGGGAAGTTTCCTGAGAATGAAGATTCCACTATGCTTTATTTTCATAATCATTTCTTTTTAGTTATTAAAATATGTAAATAGTATAACATCAGGTACTAGAATATTAGACTGACAAACACATAAAGAAAATAACTACTGATGACTATAATCCTAGCTATTCAGGAGGCTGAGATCTGAGGATCAAGGTTCAAAGCCAGCCCGGGCACAATAGGACCTATGACTCTTATCTCCAATTAAACTCTAGAAAATGGGAAGTGGGGCTTGACTCAAGGGTAGGGTGGTAACTCAGAGACAGCACCCAAACCGAGTTCAAGCCCCAGGACCCCCCCACACACAAAAAAAAGAAGAATGGAAATGCTAGGTATCAAAAAAGACCTTAATTGCTGTTTTGATATATCTCTTTAATCATATCCTTTCAATAATAATTAAACATCACCTGTTTTTCTAGAGATACTAGACACAATAGTCAGTGTATGTTATCATTTTAAACCTCACAACATTTCTTTGAGATACTTTTCTAATTTCAGAAATGAGGAAACTAAGACTCCAGCAATGTTTTACCTGTCAATACCATGACTTGATACGTGGCAATGCAAAGATTCAATGTAAAACCTATGGTAAAGTTGATTTCCTATTTATATAACTCATTATGCTCAGAGCTTACATTTTAGTTAAGAAATATGAGTGAACACCCCAAATAATGAATGAATATATTACCAGTGACTAAACTAAAGGGTCAAAATCTGGAGAGCAGGGCAGTGTGTTGGTTATGATTTAATGGAATCTTACTGAATTAAGCTGTTTATTCTTTGTTAATTTTCTTTTCCAGACATCTAAACATGAAGTGAAAATATTTCTCTGTCTTCTAGGATTAACTAATTTTTATGTTCTAATCGGATGAATTAACTATTATGAATAACTAATATCATTCCATAAGACTTTGACCATTTGTTAAGGAAATCTTACTTGGATTTACCACCTGTTATCCATATTCCAACCCACAGAATAGACAACAACACAGTGAACTAGCATGTGACCAGATAGCTCTGTCAGCTTCTGACAGAAAATAGATATGATCCCTTAAAAACTCCCAGATCTTCCTTGTACAAAGCTGCTAAGTTATATTTTGCAATTATTATATAAATGCAGGTGAGAAATAAGGAAAAATAGGCTCATGGACTTTAAAATAAACGCCAGAGAATGTTAATTCATAAAATCATGATACTTTGAACAATATTTTAAAGTCCCAATATCTATATGCATCTGACCATATAAACTAATATTTATCAAAATGAACCAAACTCCAGGAAATGTAAACAAGAGGTATTTTTTTCCTTCTTGCTGTTTATGCCTTTATTTCCTTTTGTCTTATTTGTTCATAGCACATAAACAGTAAGGTGAAAGATGAACAAAGGCTGCAGTGATACTCATATACATTATGCAGAAATGACTACACAACTAGTAGGTGGGGACTGGAGGGGGAAAATGGGAGAGAGAAAGGGAAGGGGTGATATTGTTAAAAAAGAAAAGAACTTCACCTAATATGATTTTTTTTCCAAGATTTTCCACTTCATTACAAATAAGACAATGCCATTCTTTCTGATGGAATAAAAGAATTTTATTGTGTGGATATACCACATCTTCTCGATCCATTCATCTACTGAGGGGGCATCTGGCTTGCTTCCACATCTTAGCTATGGCAAATAATGTCACAAAAAACATAGTTGTGCTGGTGGCTATAGTGTGGCATTGTTTTTGATCTTTTGAGTAAATGCCCAGGAGTGGTAGAACTGGAACATAGGAGAACTCTAGTGTTTTGAGGAACATCCAAGTTTCCATTCCCATCAACAGTGTACTGTAATTGTCTTTGGGCTACATCCCCTCCAGCATCTGTTATTTGTTTTTTGATAATGGCTATTCTAACTAGGGTAAGCTGGCTACTTGATTTCCCTCATTTGTAGTAATTAGTATATGTCTTGGGTATTTCTAGCAGAGGATCACCATAGTTTAATAGCTACATAGATAGGACCGTATAAAAGGAAATGAACTCTGAGATATGGAAACCATAAGATTTTGTTGTTGGTTTTGTCGTTGTTTAATGTACTGTGTAATGTTATTTCTTTTTTGCTTTCATTTTTTCCTCCTTTGGTTTATCCTTTGTCACTGTTTTTGATTTCATACCTTCTGTCTTGCATATACTTTTATCTGATTTGGGGAAGGGAAGGGAATAAAAAAATGCAAAACAAAAAGGTTAAACCAATGCTACAGTGATACTCACAGGACACTGTGTTGGAAATGAACTTTACAACTTGGTGGGAGGAGCCGGGAAGGGAGGAAAAGTGGTAGAAAATAAGGGAGGGGATAACAATGTTCAGCAAGAAAGGTACTCATTTCCTTACTTATGTAACAATAATCCCAGAGCATCACCTTATAACAGTAAATATAGAAAAAAAAACAAAGAAGTGATTTTTCTCACCATTTATTAACAAAAGCCAAGAGGGTGTATAGGAGCAGATGGGAAAGGCCTGTAGGTAAACAGTATAGAATTAATTGATTGCAAAATTCAACTACCAGTTCTGATATAAAATAAGTGTATGTCAAAACAAACAAATTCTTATTAAGGAAGCTTGCAGAATTTTTACACATACAAATGTCCATTTTTTTCAATATGTTTTTTTAATTAAAAATAACCTAGTATTTAAAAATGCCAACTGCTGGGCTAGGAGCATGACCTAGTGATAGAGTGCTTGCCTAGCATGCACAAATCCCTGGGTTCAAGTCCTTGGTACCACATACACAGTAAAACTGGAAGTGGTCTTATGGTTCAAGTAGTAGAATGCTAACTTTGAGAAAGCCCAAGCATGGTGCCCAGATCTGGAGTTCAAACCCCATGACTGGCAAAATATGCCAACTACTACGTTTTTTTGTTTTTCATTATCATTAAATTGTTGTAGAAAGATTCATTCACCATGTCAGTATATTATTAAATGCACTTTGATCAATATTATCCTTACCATCATTCTATCCTATCCCCCACCAGACTTCAACTGCTAGGTTTTTTTAGTTGTTTTTGTTTTTTGGGGGTGGTTGTTTTTTTTTTTTTTTGCCAGTCTTGGGCTTGGGCTCAGGGCCTGAGCACTGGCCTTGGACTTTCTCAAGGCTAGAGCTCTACCACTTGAGCCTCAGCACCACTTCTGGCTTTTTTTCTATGTATGTGGTATCGAGGAATCGAACCCAGGTATTCGTGTATGCTAGGCAAGCACTCAACCACTAGGCCAAACTCCCGGCCCTCAAATGCTAGTTTTAAAAATGTTATTTTTCAATATTTCTGGCATTATATTAAGATCACTGCTTGATTTTTTCCTTACAAGACAATACTAAAATACTTTTAGAAGCCTTGGATGGTATCCTTGGGTGGGGACTGCTGTTTTTGTTTTGTTTTGTTTTTTTCAAAATCAAATTTTAAGTAGAAATAACTATGTGGTTCATTCAGTGTCACCCTGTGACCATAAAATATCAAAGAAACATTCTCAGGAAAATAGTCCTCTGAAAATTCTTTGTATAAAACTAAGATACTTGGGGAGCTCTTGCTTTATGAAATTCATTTCCAAGTTTTGTTATACTGATTTAGATTTGTAAACTGCATAGAAGCAGCTGCTCGAGATTTTCCTTTTATAGATACCTAAACCAGACAGATCTGACTTTGGGAGTAGCTATTGACTTTCTGTATCCCAGGCAGTTTCATATTGATCTTGAGGCAACTCAATTACCCACACCTGGAAGAGGCAATGAATTTGAATAGTGTTCATGACTTGTGTGTGTGTGTGTGTGTGTGTGTGTGTGTGTGTGTGTGTGTGTGAAAACACATTTTTCTTCTTCCTTGATGAAGGGCAATGTGCAACACATTGCAAAATGAATCACAAGGAATTGCTCTTCTTTTCATGAAGGTAATAGAAAAGAATCTTTTAAGATAAAGCACTTTCTAGCTAAGTTTGAGGTTATTTATGAATACCTATTCTATTCAGTTTTGGAGTCTAGATGATCATAGTGCTTTCCTTCTTTTAAAAAGCCTAAGCAAGCTAAATATTAAATCTCACATGGTTGATATTTTCAGAAGCAATTTATGTCTCTTTTCTGAAAATTAATAATGGAAAAAAATGATAGATTCAAAAGGGAGAGGAGTACATGTTAGAACAATTGAGTTACATTTATTGAGCAATGACTAGGTGATTTCTTTTTTCTTTATGGAACTCTCACATATCAGAGGTAGAAGAGCATTAGAGAGTTACTTTCATTTAAGATCAGAGATAATGTTTCAGATGGGAGTCTACCAGAGTAAATCTATGTGTGCTGTGTTATTGACCCTGTGAGGCAAGTCGCTTTGGGGCTTCTGGAATCAATGTGGATTATTATTACCTCATCATCATTAGGGTTAACCCTAACAAGATTTCCTTATAAAGTATATGCTACCAAGAATAAACTAGATAACATAAACAAATAACTTGTCTTCGGTCTTGAAAGCTGTTAAATGGTTGAGTATATATACTTGAGCTGTTACAACGGTTTGAACTTTAGGCTTGGGCTCTGTATCTGATCTCTTTGACTTGAGACTGAGCAACAGCTCCTCCCTCGTCTGATCTTCTACTTGATAATTGAGGATATTAATCTCATGGACTTTTCTACCTGAGGTGTCATAATCTCAGGCTCTTGAATAGCTTCTAGGAGGATAGTCATGAGGCATCAGGCTCCCTGAATTTAGTATTAACATACTTTAATTTCCTTATTTACTAGGTAAGACAAACAACAGAAATTTCTACTTTTTGTGTAAAATCATAGCTGGATATTGTTAAAATTAAGATCAGTAGTATTGTTCCAAACTTATTGAAATTTATAAATTTACATTGAATTATGTTCAATTACCTAGTTTTGTCTATCTATAAGTCATATATACACATTTAAAATTAAGTACCATGCATATTTACGGAGCCCTTCCAAGCATTAACCTAACAGTGGGAAGATATACAGGTGAACAGGCACTCCCATGGAACTTACCATTAAATATATGAAATAAAAAAGGAAGACTAGAATTTTAACATAGCACAATGCTCTGTAAGAGAAATTACTTTTACTTACAGTCACTAAATTTTTTAGGTATAACAGATTTCCTTGGTATAACAGATTTCCTGGTGAACTATTATTAAAGTTTTCTATTATATGAAATTTATGCCCTCACTGCCAAAATGTTTTTTTATAATTAATTTAACATTAGGCACTTTCTCACAGAATTATATGACCCTGAAACCATCTTGTGCTGTTATTCTTGCTATATATAATTGATTACAGTCTGAATAAATAATTATTTGGAAATTCCACTGCTCAGTATCAATAATCATATTGTTTTGAAATCAAAAATAATAAAATTGAATACTAGAAAGTTATTTAAAAATAGAATTGAAAGTAATATTTATCAATTATTCTTGGAAAGACATGGAAAAACACATAAATCATGTTTTTTTTTTGTTTTTGGAGATGAGACAAAAGGACACAATCCTAGTTACAAGAATCTGAAGTAACTTAGAAGAAAGTCAATGATTTTAGAAGTCATTTAATCATTAGATGTTTTCTAGTGTTCTTTTTTCTTTCTATATCAGTATTATGAAGTTTACAAAGGGAACAATTTTCCATAAACTATAGTGATCTGTTCTTATTGGTGAAGTCATGTTTGTATTTCCTTTTGAAATAAATGGGAATAATAAGAAGTCTTCTCACAAGTGCTTGCTTAGCTTCAAAGAAAAGCTTTTATGCTGGTATTATAAAGGTGAGGTACAGAGATGTTGAAAGAACTTCAGTCAGGTAAAGAGTACATCTGATTTTGTTTAATTTCCTTTAATTCTTAGCTCAGAATTAACCATCTGCTCATACTACCGGAATCTGTATAGCTAGTAACTCAATTAGGGACACATCTGGGGCTCTCTCCCAGCCCTTGAGTATCTCAGTGGTCATCGCCATCACTTTAAGTGGTCATCAGATCTACTCACATTTTCTTCCACTGCAAGGTAAAATCCAAAAAAGAAATAAAAAACTTCACTGAGTCTTTGAATACACCAAAGAAGACAAAAATTTACCATACATATCAAGAGACTAAATAAGTATAGAAAAAATGGAGGAGAAAGACCAAAAATGATAGAGAAGGAAGGAAAAGAAAGGGGGAGAATGATGAGGAATTTGAAAGAGGAGGAAAGTCAGAAGAAGATAAAAGTCATTTAGAGACAGCACTTAGGAGAAATTCTATTCATTATATTTAGAAAAGATGTAATAAAATGCATGCAGTAAGTATTCCTTGGTATGGAAGATGAGAGAAAATCTGAAATAAACTACTAGGAACAAAATTCATTAGAGAAAACAAAGTCATTAGAACAGTTTACATTTCATCTTAAGTTAATAATATTATTGTTTTCACCAAAGTTATAATAAATACTATTGATTAAACAGGATTTTTTGTATTTTATAGCAAAAAGGAATACTTGTGATAGGACAATGTTAAAAAAAGTGAATTCACTTGAAAATAAAATGTCTAAAGAAGCATTGGATGAAAGCTATGATGCCCTCTGCTGTGTGCAAATTTTAATACCAGTTAAATACACATACTTAATATTTTTTTTCTAAGTTTTAAATCTTGGGGGAAAATCCCATTAGGAAATGCAACAATTCACAATATATTCTGTCACAAAGAGCTCCAAATTCTAACATAAAGAAAGCTCTTTAATGAATTTTTAAAATATAAATGTAAATGAGCCTAGTTTGTTGTTGTTGTTGTTGTTCTGGGGGATGGTAGTAATTTCTGATGAAAATGCCAAAGCCTTAAATTCTCTGGGAGCTTGTCTGCAACTCATCAGAGAATTATGAATAAACATGGATAGAGGCGTATGCAGATTTCCTAATAGAAATCCATGAATGTTTTAACACCCAAGGGTTCAAATTATAATAAAGGGATAGCACCTGTCACTGGAGGCAAACTACAAGATCACCTTTGCGATCCCTGGAGCAATTAAATCACTGACAATTTAGCCTTCCTCTAGCAAGCAGAATCTCAAAAGACACAGATGTATGTGTATATCTCAAGATGCCATATGTAAGTAAGTTGCTTTGAGTTCTATTTGCTAGCTTTTATAAGCATTTTTTTCCACGCATCTCATAAGAATGCATTTTCCTGCAAAGACAGCACAATTTTCTATGTTTTCTTGTATTTTATTAAATTATAAAGGAGAAATTAACATGACCTCTTCAGATCATTGTACTTGATACTAGAAGTATGTGACCTTTTTAGTTCATCAAAATATCAATTAGAATGTGTGCAGAAGAGATCGCTGCCCTGGTGCTTTCTTTTAAAAAATGTTTTAATTCATCTTTCTTATGATATTTTCGCATGGGAAAAAATTACAGTAGAATTCTATACATGCTTCTGGAACAACAATGCAGTATACTAAATAGATTTGTGTCCCTCTGAGAAAAGCAAGAGCTAGTCACATAGTCCCATGGAGACAAATCACTAATGAGGGGTTCCTGTGTTTTCAGCATTGATAGGGCACTACTCTGACACAGCTTTCCCTAGCCTAATGATCCATGGTCAAAAAGGAGCTTCCAGTTAGGGAAGCTGGTAGCTCACCCAGCGATGGTGGAGTGGGACAATGTTAAAGAGTGTAGAAAACAGAATTCAGAAGATGTCAGAAACTCTGATAGAACAACGCGAAGGCCAACATGTTAAGAAGGCAAAGAGAAGAGTGTTTTCTCACCTGTAGTAGGACACTAGTAGAAATAAGAGGATTGCTTTAAAAGGGACTCTGAAGTGACACAGGACACAATGCAACAAGTTACCCAATGCTTTTGTTCAGTAGACCTCCGTACTCAGACATGAGGCAAAGGTTGGTTTCTCTACTTGTTACAAACTTAAAAAATGTTTGTATTCAGCCAAGTTACCTCAGAAAATGTTCATTTTTTAATCACATAAAATATGTAGTATTTTAATATATTACATTGAGCAGATCATATATTTAATAATATTGTTTTCATAGAAAAACCATTACAATAAGGGGGGAATAAAAGTATTAAAATCAAACAGGAAGTTGTTTTGGATATCCAATTAATGACTATTTCACAAAATATAATATTGACAGGAATGACATTTAAGCTACCCAGCTGGATACATTATATTCCTGCTGAAATGTCAGAATGGAGATGTATATTTTTTCAATTAACAAATACTATAAGAAACAAAATAAACTATACTGCTGATTAATTTAGTGACTTATGGAAGTAACAACAGTAAGAAATTAATTCATACATTTCATAATTTAGTAGTTATTATGCTCTGTGTTAGATACTGAACATTATAACATTATGAGAAGAAACTTCAAAATATTGTTCATATATAAGCAAATCTAAATTTATAGAAAACTTATGAAATATAATATTACCACTAACAAAATTATAATAGTAAAACATCCTGAGACCAAATAGGAGTAACCTGAATATGAAAGAATTATGAGAACAAAGTATATACCTTTCACGTATACTAGAACTCTGTAATTTTACATACAGCCAGAATAAATGCAAAATTACATTTGCAACTTAGTAATAATTATGTGAATGTATAATGTGCATATATATTTGAAGATATGGATGTTTGAGTTGTGTGTGTGAAATCTGAAAGGAAATCTACACCAGCTATAACTTCACTGGAAATTTTTTTCTGCCTTCATTCAAGAGTTGTGACTTAGTGATTATTTTTGTCTTAGTAATTATTTTCTATACCCTTCTATCTTCCTGAAAATGGAAATAACTGTCACTCTTGCTGATGTTTTATCGTAATGGAAAATTGATGATACACCAAAATGCAATAGATGAGGTGGCTTGCAAACCAGGACCATTTATTTCAGGGTTCTGGGTACTGGAAAGTAGAAGGATCCCATGTCAAGACCATCAGTGTCTAGTCATATGTTAACATCTCAGGCAACAGAAATGAAGGAGCTTTTCAGTTGTCTTTTGTCAAGCAATAATCTTATTCATGAGATTGTAACACACGACCTAAGCATATCCCTGAGTTGTGCTCATTGCAAAGTACTAGGAATTCAAAATTTTCAAAAGCAGCTTCTCCATGAAAATGAATAATTTGCTTTTAATAGTAATTTGTTTTTAATAGTAATCATCTAATTACATATGTAATAATACACAAAAAGTAATGTATAACCATATTCAAACAGAAAATTTAGAAACCACAGAATTATGTGCTTGTTGGCTGGTTTTTTTGTGCTACTGGAGTTTAGAACTCAGACTTCATACTCGATGAGCCTGCACTATTATCTTGGAACTATGACTCTAGGCTGTCAGTTTCTGATTATTCTTTTCAGATAGGATATCACTACCTGTCCAGATATGCAGTTGAGCCACTATCTGCCTAATTACTACCTATAAGTGTCAACTTCTGCACCCAACGTCACATTGGATGAAGAAGCCCTGTGATCATGATTTCCAGCCTTAATCCTCTGAAGCCCTCTCTCCTGAGTCTCAAGGATTACAGCCCAGTACCACTGGTGACCGGCTTATTGCAGAAATTTTTGACCAGCTACCTGGACGAGGTAATGCATTAATGGAAAATAGAGAGGAAAATGTTATTTCCATTAACCTAAGTGAAACAGAAACATCTTTGAGGAAGAGAGAAACACAGCAATTTAATGAAGGTGAGGAAAAAGAGATGTAGTGTGGAGAATAGTAAATAAATAAGAAATATTTTGGTGGCATGATACCTGAGGTGACTTCCGAATACAGTGCAAACAAATTCTGGCTGATTAAATCCAGGCTCCTGAGAAGTCATTGCAACTGATTAATTTAAGAAAACTAATTCTTAAAGTTTTCAGAGAATATATTTGATAGAGAATGATTATTTGAAAAAATATAGCAGGATGGGTATATGGAATAAAAGAAAAGAGATGGACAATTTCAACACACATGTGCAATGGAACTTTATTGCACCATCGAGAATGAAATCCTGTCAACTACCAGAGAATTAATGGAACTAGCACTTATTATGATACATTAAATAGGACCATATCTGAAAGTAGAGTAGATATTATAAACTGGGAAAACAGGTGGGAAAATGATATGATTTCTTCAGCAAACACAATATCCAGACATGGGAAATCTCACTGGATCTCACTAATACATGCAATTAATTGACGTTAATATTATTTTATTATCTTGAAAGAGGTAGAGCTTGCTTTTCCAAATGAATTTAATTTTAATTTTCTCCTGTGAGACACAATACTATGTACAAAGTCATTCTTACCAATATGGTTGGAAGTTTGAGATAGTACATGAGAAAGGTCTACTCCAGTGATGTTTAGAAAGTGATGTAAGGTACTTGTAGAGAAACTCCAATGACAGATGGGGTTTCATGAATCAAAAGAAAAAAAAGTATGATACAAGTCACAATTCTGTATACTTTTTAATGACTAAAATAAAGGATGATATGCCATGGAACCAATAAGATAGCAAAAAATTGCATCTATTTGAATACCTTCCATTCTTAATATTTAATATGAAATGATGACCTTTCTTTGGGTTTTGATAATATATTCAACTTGACTGATAAATGATTGTATTTTAAGGTAAGAGAGTTTTCATTTAAAATGAATAGTTTTTTTTTTAATACCTTTTTTTGTCCATAAAGAGCAGTTGTCCTGTTCTGTCCAGGCAGTGTCCACTTGTCATTCATCACCTTCTGCTTTATTGATTAAATGACTTTTGGTGAGTTTGCATTCCATTCAGCACTTCCCTTTCTACAAGGGAGAAGCTTGGGATAATGCAGTGTCCAGGGCCAAATAGATTGTGGCACAGCTGATGCTTTGTTCAAAATCTATACTGATTGCAATAACTGGATCAATCATGGAGCCATCTGTATTGATTCGTAGGAGTGCTGACAACTTAAATTGACTGTCGATTTATATGAAAACTATCCCATAAATTATTTTATTAAAATTAAACCTCTTATAAATACTGGGTAGGTGGATAAAAATAAACCAAGAAAATGACTAAAAAACAGAATTAATAATATCACCGTTTATCACTACTCTACTAATACTGCTAATGTTAATACTATTATGCTTACTAATATTAAAGACTCATACTAAATTATAGTGTCTGATCAAAGAATTTAAACATAATTCATTTGTACTGAAGTATTTAAAAAGTTTGGAACAATAGCAATGTTTTAATTTTTAAAAAGTACTTAAACAAAGTTATAAAAATTACATATTAAAAAGTAACAAAAAAGTAAAATGAAAATTGTTTTGATGCTTATGAAATGGTTCACTTATGCATATAACTGTTTTGCTTTCCAATATATGATACCATCATTCTATGGAAGAATACACATAACTTTATGTGCCAAGTTTATTTTTCAGAAAAAATAAAATTGATGCAAACATAAATATGGTGCAAAGTATACTTGGTTAAAATTGATAATACTTTAGAAGCAAATACCATGGGGATATAGACAAATAGAAATAAATTATCTGTATACATTAAAAAGGACTACAATAGATTTTTAGTTTATGAGGGTTTAATTTTATTAATCACCTAATCCATCAAAAAGTATTTAACAATTTGGTTTTCTTTACTTATTTTCTTTTAAAGGAAAACATTCTTTCCTTGTTTTCCTCTTTTCCAAGTGAATTACCAAAGCAATAAACATTTATGGAAAAAGGTGCCTATGAAATTAGTTCCATTTTTCTACATAGTAGGAAATGAGCGCCCTCTGCTGCGTATCTGTAGATCATTTCAATCAGTATGTATCTGTTCTCTGAAAACATTAAAATTATAAACATAAACCAAAACATTATTTATAATGCAAAGGTATGTAAAATTATAGCATATGACATTAAATAATATGCTTCAATATAATGTAGATTTTATAAATCAAAATTAGGTACTTAAATCTCATAGTGATGAATTATGGATTTGGATGCTTCAAATAGTTTTAATTTTGTACATAGTAAGGAAGACAATGAATAATAACAAAGACAATATATTAAAAACACTACTAGTAAATTAAAAACAAAATAGTTTGCAATGAGTATTGAAATAATATGGGAATTTTGTTATACATAGTATTATATGCAAAGTATTGGTTTTGTCTGCACAATTTATCAGAAGACCAAAAAGAAATACCATGAAAATTAATGGATATTTCTTTTTTTCATACTCTTATAATGAATTCTCAAAGATGCTTGAAGATGGCAATGTGAATATTCTTCAATGGTTTATAGACACAATGATTATTATTTCTCATCATTTACTTTTATAATTCATAATATCTTCAGGGTCTCAATATACTTCATATAAAAAGTCAGGAAAGCAAATATAACTAATTGGCCACTATACTTAATAAAAGTCACTGCAGTATCATGTAAAAGTTGTAAGTACTCATATTTATTTGAATGCTTACTTTGAGATAAATGAAATTCATTTCAATAACAATTAACTGTGTATAAGTCAATTATTCGGCATATACTAGGAAAGAATGTTTTAAATGAATGCGCTCTAATGATAAGTCTTGTTTAGGCTACTTAAAGTACTTTACATTAGAATAGCAAATTTTAAAGTGGTAAATGCCAAAGTTTTAAGTTTTCACCCCAAATAACCTTCATTTTATTCACTAAAGGTATAGTTAGATGATGCACAAAATCTGTTTCTCTGTGTCTCTGTTTAACGCTTTCTTTTTTCTCTTTTTCCTTATCTCAAAGACTGAGTCCAAGAGACAAATAAGTAATTTCTTCAAAATAAACTTAAACCAAGAACTGAAAATTCAATACAGCAATAAGTATTTATTAGTCTAGTACTTAGACACAAAAATAAATGTGGTTCTTCAAATATTTCGGAAACTAGATTTAGAAAGCTATTTAAACTGCTATCACTTTCTGTATTTTATTTAAGAAATCAATCTATAATTGCCTAAATGATATGTTTCCTACAGAAAGGAAATAGTAAATACTGCTTAATCTGTTCAACCATTTCATGTGTTCAGTGCACTGTTTTCTGAAAACATAAATGGCCTCCCAATAACTTCTTTAGTTTTTCTTATCAAGTTTTATTTGTACCAGCCTTATGGCATGCAGCAGGCTTATAAGGTTAGAGGACGACTGATTATTCAAGATAAAAAATGATGCAATAGAGACAGGGAAAGTTTTTTTGAGAAAAAGAAGAGCCCCTTTGCTCCTGAATAGATACAAAATTAAGCAAAGTATCTTAATGGCCAGGATCAAGAAAATAACAACAGATGATGGAGGGGATGTGGCCAGGAGGGATCACTACTACACTGCTGGTGGGAGTGCAAACTCCTTCAACCACTATGGAAAGCAGTATGGTAGTTCCTCAAAAGACTAAACATAGAGCTCCTCTATGACCCAGAAATTCCACTACTTGGCATTTACACAACCGTCCAGAAACAAGGGCACACTAAATCCACTAGCACAACAATGTTCATTGCAGCACTATTTACCATAGCAAAGATATGGAACCAACCCAGATGTACCTCAGTTGATGAGTGGATCAACAAGATGTGGTATTTGTACACAATGGAATTCTATGCTGCTGTCAGAAAGAATGACATCTCCCCATTTGTAAGGAAATGGAAAGACTTAGAAAAAATCATATTAAGTGAAGTAAGCCAGACTCAAAGGAACATAGGCTCAATGGTTTCCCTCATTTGCCATAATCAATAGAAACTTTGGACTCTTCTAGCAGAGATTTGCAGTAGGAAAAAACCTACATCATAAGGCCATACAGTATGATGCTAAATGAAAGGACCTCTAGGATATAGAAACAAAAACCATATAATGAGTGATTTTTGTCCTTAATGTACTGTTATCTCTCATCTCCTTTGCTGTCCCTTGGTTATCTCATACTGTTACAGTATTTCACTTTATCGGATATGTTGGATATATGCATATTTGGTTATTTGAAATTGTATAGGAAAGGGGGAAAACAAGATGAGAGTGGGGGTGGGGGAAGGGAAATGGGTACCAAGACATGAGAAAGGATATCGATGTATGTGGTAATGCACTTTCCATCTAGCAAACGTAATGTAACCCTTCTATTAATTACAATAAAAATATATGAAAAATAAAATAATTACAAACAGAAATTGTATCAGTATATTAGTAGCACTGTCTCTGATCTTCTGTCTACACTTATTTCCTTCATCCTACCTAGTCCACTCTTTTTCTCTATTTCTGAATTCATTACCTACTCACAGAATACAAGAAATTAATCACAAAGTTTAGGAGCTATGGCATATTTTATAGATAGTTTTTTCCCTATCCTTAGCAATATATTGGTATTCTTAAAATCTTGGGCCTCTGGGTAGACTACCTCCAGTGGAACCATAGCTAACTCTTTCTAAAATTGGAAATTGATTAATTAATCAAATATTATGGTTTGCATAGAATGGTTGTAAATATACACTCAGGTTTTGATAGGTATAATGAATTGTATTATTACTAGTGGCCTTTCATCTGAATACTGAAAAAGAAGAAAAATCGTTAGGCAGATTCTATTAACTGGACATTGTATGACTGAATTACAGGGACTTTCTGAGACACTGGATATCAGAAATCAGAAAGAAAAATCAAAATATTTTTATAATTAGGAAATTTTTCTAGTCCTGAATAAAATAGTGATAGAATAGAATAATGATGGAAATATATTTGTGTCTGAAAATACAACTTAATTAAATAAATTTATTTGTGCTGTTCTGAGTTGATTAGGTCTTAAGATACTAAGGTATTTATTTTTCGTAAATATGAAAACCAATGAACCAAAATTCATAAAGTTTTGAGGTATTAGTAAGGAAACAACTGTGGGTCTCAAATTCCTTCTGTAATACATGGATAACCCAATTTTGTTTGAATATATTCTATGTGCCACAATTTCAAGATACATTTTAGATATGCCTAGGAAAAATACATGCCATTTGTTCAGAGTAGTTCGTAATTGTATATGTGTAAATATGTAATAATATACTCATTACATGTAATATATTCATATATGCATACTCAATTTTTGGTAGTGTAAACATTCTACTCTCTATTTCTATACAAATATAAGAAAAGAAACTTCCTTGGCCTCCAGTGAAAAATATTTTCCAAGCTTATATTTGGGAGTGTGCAAGGGTTTCAATTGCCAGTGAGAACTTTCACTATGGTCACTTTTTGAATTTTTTACTAGTGATTCTTTTAACTATGCAATCAGAAAAGATGGATTTTACTCAGATATTTTTAATGTAGAAGTCACATGATATCTTATTACTGAGATTCTCAGTAGCAGAATATTACTTTCTTTCAAAATCTGTGTCATAATTTGGCCCTTAAGTTCTGGGCCATTAGAAAATCTTTTAATCTATGTGTAATGAATAAAAGGAGTATGAAATACATGAGATCTTCTGATACTCATTTACTCATTTTATTTATTATACATACTGTTTCATGGTGTTTGACAAGCATTAGTTAAAACACAGCCACAATACAACCAAATCTTAGAGCTAACCCTCTAGAGGTAAATATCAAAGTAGAGCTTAATTAAGTGACTTAATTCAGTGAATCCAACAAGTACTTATTTATGAGTTTAATTTGAAAGATTTTTATTTATTATATTACTATATCTGCAAATTCTGTTGAAAATGACATGATAGAAAATGGAAAAGGTTTGATATTGCTAAATTACTTTTTAACATACATGAACATAGATATTATTTTATAAAGTTAAAAATTAGACAAATGTGTATCTTAAAGGTGAAGAGTGCCGTAAATTCACTTTTAAGGAGAAATCGTACTATTTAGTTCATCAATACTTTGACTATGAGTCTCTGCATAGTTATCATTTGTCTCTATGATTATGTTTTTGATGATGCATAGAAATTCAGTATGTTTTGATGCATTAGGGATCCATGTGGGCTAACAATATAAGTAACATTTGAATGTGAGGTACAATGTGATGAGCCAGCTGGCTTTAGTCTGCAGACTGCCCCATTCAACCTTTTTTCTGCTAGTCTTAATCTTTGAATCAATCAAGTCACTTCCAATGTTCCAAATGTGTCCTTCCACATCCAAGATACAGCTTGCAGGTCAGACTCACAATCCTTTCTTTCGATATTCTGTTATTCCTCAAACTATTAGCATCACTTCCCTTTGTAATTGCCTTGTTTGTTAGAAACCTCTGTTTAACCAGTGTAAGTTCTTGATTATATATCTGAAAAGTACATTTGATAATGCATTTGAAAAGAATAATATTCTGCTTTGTCAAAATTGACTGGAAAGCTGACCCATATTCCATTCCACTTAATAATTCTCATTTATTTCACATTAACTTCTCATCTGTATCAGGCATGAGGGTGATCTATATTCATCAATAAATTCCATGCCAGTCCTTCCCTGTCTCGAAGGATCTGTAGGCCAACTTCATTTAACATAAAATTCAATTTGAGTTTAAAAGGCATGACTTTGTGTCTACACATAGTAGGTGATAATTACTGTTTAAAGGAACAAATCAGCATACATAAGAAAGAAAATTCTCTTTGAATTCATTTTCTCTATGTAGTTTGGAATATTCTCTGAAATAATTTATCCCCTTCTGGCACAGTATCAGCAAAGAGTTCATTTTCATTACACCTTATTTAAAATACCCCATGCTTTATTAATCATATTTTAAACATCAGTTAACAGAAAATGAGCATTTGTCCCCCTATAAGCAGACTTAAGCTTAGGGTTAGTTTTCTGGAAATTTAGAGAAGACAAGAAAGGTTAGCACTACATGCTTACTCACACAATCACTGCATGCTTATTTCAATTCTTCTCTGACTCTTCTCCATATAGGAGACCTATACGTTCAAAGTATATCGAAATATGCTTTCTTAATGTCATCAGTATAAAAAATGCAAGTAAGCCATGGATATGATGATGATCTATAATTCCAGGGCTAAAATGTGTGAGGTGGAAGAATCACAAGTTTCAGATCAGCATAGATTATATAGTGAGATTTATCAAAGAAAAAGAAATGTTTATGAATAATCAATGTAATCCTTTTCAATATTCATACTCATCCTTCCCCACTTACCTGCTCCATCACTTTTCTTAATTTTGGAGAATTTACATTGAATTCTTGACTCTATCCCTCCCCATCCCCTAACAAATTTTCTATTTTTGTAACACTTTCCTTCAGAAGTCTTTTGTTATTTTATTTGCTACATTCAGTTTTTATTTATGTATTATTTTAGTTTGGATTCCATTCAAGCAAATTTCCTTGAGTCTTCTTTTTCCATACTGAAGTGTTATTAAAAAGTGGGTCCACTCCAATAGTAATCCAAGGAGAAGACTCCACTTAAAGGAGAACAGCAAAACTAACCACCATGCCTACTAGACACAGGAGGCTAGCAACTCTTGTGCTCTGCATCTTGGGCTAGAGTTGAGCTCCTTCAAGGATATCATGTAATGGGTACCTATTTATTTGAATCCTTGGACACAGAACACCATCTCAAGTTATGCAAATCGCATTGACTATTTTCAGATCCATAAACAGGAAGGAACAGCAGAAATTTGAAAATAGTAGTATAATTTCTATGAGTCAAGAAAGATCAAGGAAGTCTGCACTTGTTGCTCTTAGCACTTGAGATGAGTATTCTAGAGGCAGCTCACCCCAGGTTTCATGCTTCAGCAATCACGTGACTCAATGAGTGAAACTGTGAATGACACCCTGCTTTCAAAAAGAGAAAACAAAGCCCAGGATTTCATTGACACTCATTGTATGATGGCCAGACATGCATGATGGATATGGGGGAGCTAAACAGTAGCCTAGGATGCAGAGGACATGACATTGAACATTCTAGTTGTTTTTGAGAATTATTGGCAAGAAAGGGAAGACAAATAGATTCCAAGGCCACCCAGAGAACTGTACAAAGCTGCTTTTCTGTCCCTCCCCATAATTCATCAAATCTACTGGATGGTTATCTTCATTTTACTTTTACATTTTGATTTTTGCAGTTTATGCAAGACTATTTTCAATTTAGTGTGATGAGAAAGATGAATGTGTATTTCTAATCCCTATTAATGCAAACATAGAACATTGTAATATGAATAATATACAGATTGTTGCTACAAAAACCTAACTATAGAATACACAGAATACTAATCATATCACTTAACACATCTCTCTGTGTTTTAACATATTATATATACAATTATACATATTTTATTGTACAACTGATTTATTGTAATTCATGACTGCTAAACATCTAAAACTATATCAAATTAATGGGGAAATTATTTTTGTATAACAAAATTATATGCCATAGAATATTTATTATCTATAACATATATACATAATATATATTATGGAGAGACAAAGAAAATAGTTTCAAATATATATTTGGGGTGTCAGTCATCGAGCTTAATCTCTGGGCCTAAATACTGTCCCAGAGCTCTAAGCTTGCACTCTACCACTTTGAGCCACTGCGCCAATTCTGGTTTTCTAGTGGTTAATTGAAGATAAGAGTCTCATGGACTTTTCATGCCTGGGATGGCTTTTCCTTAGATCTCAGCCTTCTGAGTATCTAGGATTACCTGGCAGTTTCATAAATACTCTTAAAATCAAAGTCAAATTGTAACTTTGCCTTCTGAAAAGTAATCAGCACATCATTCAATTCAAGAAAATCATATCTTTGTTAGAATAGTTATTTATTTTACAAAATCATTTTTATCTATGGACATAATCTACTAGAAATTCTCTTATGAAATTAAGACCCATGAAATAGGATTGAAACATAGAGGAAAAATACATTCAGAATAATGAAATGTAATTATTTAGTAATGGATGAAAGCAATTGCTAATATTAGAAAAATTGTGTTGGATCGGGAGCAGTGAAGTTACAGAGGGGAATGGAAAGTGGTTGTAGATGAGTGATGGCATGAATAAATAGATTTCTCCACCTTCTGCAACGCTACTCATTAAATATTTGACTGACACAGGTGACTCCAATTGCAGAAAGAAACCAAGTTCTAGCACAGTATTTAAAAATAAATCCATATATATTTTTTTTTCTTCAAAAGTAGATTTCCGGGCCAGTAGTTTGGCCTAATGGTAAAGTGCTTGCCTAGCATGCATGAAGACCTGGGTTCGATTACTCGGTTACCACATACGTAGAAAAAAAGCCAGAAATGGTGCTGTGGTTCAACTGGCAGAGCTCTAGCCTTGAGAAAACCCAAGAACAGTGCTAAGGCTCTGACTCCAAATCCAGGACTGGCAAAAATAAATAAATAAATAGATAGATAGATAGATAGATAGATAGATAGATAGATAGATAGATAATAAGTAGCCATTTCTTGCTTTTCATCTAGTATTCCTTGTTAAACATTTATTATACATCCCAAAACAAATATCCTAGTTTGTTTCAAAAATTTAGTAAGGGCTGGGAGTTTGGCCTTGTGGTAGAGTGCTTGCCTAGCATACACAGGTCAATTCCTCTGTATCACATACATAGAACCGCGGTAAGTACTGCTGTGCATCAGGCCATGAGTTCAAGCCCCAGGACTAGCAAAAAACAATCTAATGATAAGCCTGGAACCAGTAGCTCACACCTGTAATTCTAGCTACTCAGTAATCTGACAAGTGAAGATTATGGTTCCAAACCATTGTTGGCAGGAAAGTCCATGAGACTCTTATACTGAATTAACCACCAAGAAGCTGAAATTGTAGCTGTAAGTCAGGTGGTAGAGTTTTAGCCTTGAACACAAAACAACAAAAGATCAGAAACAGCATCCAGCCCAGAGATCCTGCATCAAAACTGGCACCAAAAAAAATTCTATAATTCTATGTCCTATGTGAATTACTAAAACTATAACAATACTCTAAATAAAATGAATTTTATATTTGAAATATAACTCAATTATCATATAATTCACTAAATATAAAATAATTAACTATAAATTCACTAATGAAATTATACTTATGTATATATTAAACATATCTAACGGCTTATAGGCTGTTTCATTACTTAGAACTTTTTCCAGGAAGTATGTCTCATTTCATTTTTTATTCATGTTGTAGAATTAACTGGGGATACAAATGTATACTAGTAGAATAATCATTTTATTCATAATGATTATTTTAATCATAACACTTAATAGACCAATCAGTTTATCATATGCCTATTCTAGTAGAATATCATTTTAATCAGAATTTTGTTTCTCAGATATGTCTTTAAGAAGATCAACCAGAATAAATACAATCGTGGTTCCTATATAAGTCAAATATTTCCAAATACCAGAAGCACAGGAAATTTTGTTTAACTTTATTTCCTTTAAATTTAAATATATACATACATACAAATACAAGGAGATGTCATAAGGCAATAACAATAGGAACCCTTCTAGAGATTGTAAATTTACTAAATGATTTGAAAATTATAGTCTATCATTATCAAAGATGATTGTCCTATATCTTGTGGCATGCTGTTTGAAAGCAGTTGCTTTTCAGTTTTTGCTCTGTTGGCATCAGCAGCCCGAAGATAGGACAGAAAAATCCTTCTGCAATTAAGAACCCTACATATAATTATTTCAGAAGATTGGTTGAAGAAGGAAAAAAATAACTACTGGAAAAATTCATGTGAATATTTAAGAGGGATCAATGATACTGAAGAGTTACTGGGAAAGATAGAAAGAACTTAAAATGCTAATTAAGAATTTGAGGATTTGCATATTCTGCAAATTGACAAAAGATTCATCTACAGCACAGCAGCCACTTACAAAATTCTGATTACCATTAGTCTGGCCCTGGCAGCCACATTCTCATTAGCACCCAGATGGCCTGGGAAAATGGCATAGCCAATTGCTTCTATGAATCTAGCCACAACAGGTCTTTACAAGATCTGACCAGGTTGTACAATTAAGATAATGTACCCCCTCCTGTTATGGCATCAGATGTCTGGCAAAGATTTTCTGGTGTTTCTCTTTTTGCAAATAAAGCAACGTTAAAATAAAATCAAAATTTTATGTGAAAGATAATGTAAAGAAGGAAGAATGAATGCATTTTAGAATTCAAAAGTCCGAAGTTAAGGTGTTCATTTTGCCATTCAACTGTTCAAAATAAATATTTGAATATATTCTCTTTCTCTCTCATCTTGCTTCTCTCTTTTTCACTCTCTATCATCTATCTAATCATCTACACCTACCTACCTTTATATGCATAGAATCCCATATACAATCATAGGCACACAACTATTTCATTTTCCTGACAATAATTTTCTATAATCATTTTCTATGCCTCTTGTTTGAGAAGTAGCTATATTGGCTAATAATTCAATCCTAATTCAAATCATAATTCAAGCTCATTAGGAAGAATTTGAGGAGAAATTTAGTTCAGAAATATTGTCTTGTGCCTAAGTTTAAATTCTAGAAAGTACTCTGGCTGAGTAGAAACAAATATATAATATTTAAAAAAATACAAATGGAGATAATACTATTCTAATAACAAGTTTCAGAGAAACAAAGTAATATTTATTATTGCATTTTCTTTCATGTAGGAGAGGCTTCATTTCTTACATGTTAAGTAATATCCTATATTATATAATTATTTAGAATTAATTCTGAAGATAACTGTAATACTAAGCACTACCAAAATGTGTAAAATAAATATAATGCAAAGTTAAAGTACTTCTATTAATGAGAAGACAAGTGAAATGATTGAAACTGATATATTAAGGCAATCTATAATTCTAGATGTAGAGAGCCATGTCACAAGATGTTAAGATGACACAGAACAATTCTGTGTTCTATCTAGGCATTTCGGTTTCTTTATTTCTTATCATTCTTCCTGGAGAATATTTTCAGATAGTTCTTTTAAACAGAAAAACGAAGATATAGAATAAGCACCTTTATTTTCCCACTTAGGTAAAAATGTGATTTCATCCTCATATTATACTGACTAGCTTTTGGTGTTTTGCAGATGCTAATAATATTATTCTCATTTTGATTGCCAGTCTATTAACTTCTCCTGTTAATAACTGGTGAGATCTTCCATATATTTGATAGCAATCATCTCCTGTTTCCACCAACATAGCTCTAATTTTATCTCCTTATTACTGATCTAAATTTGAGCTGTTTTGCTCTGTAGTATGTGATAATTCAGTGATTGTGTGTGTGTGTGTGTGTGTGCGTGCTGAAGCCATGTATATGACCTTGATAGTGTGTGTATAGATCATATTCCACACATAACAGGGCTAATTCCCATTCAACTTATTAAAAGTTGAAAAATTCCACCGACTATTTGGTCAGTGGTGGGGCTTATATTCAGTGTTTGGGCATTCAAGGCTAGCACTCTACTACTGAAAGCCACAGTGCTGCCTCCAGTTTTCTGATGGTAATTGGAGTTTAAAGTCTTAGGGTCTTTCCAGCCCTGGCTGGCTTCCGACCACAATCCTCACATCTCAGCCTCCTGAGTAGCTAGGATTGCAGGCATGAGCCACCAGTGTCCCACTAATATAAAATTGATTTTCATATCTGAAATTTCCCAAATTCATAACAGTTTAACTTACTTTTAAAAAACTTTATTGTAAAGGTGATGTGCAGAAAGTTTAGTTACATGAGTCAAGTAATGTCAACATTTCACAGGACAATCTCAAACATGCAAAACTGTGTCTTCTTACTTGTAAATGAATTATCCACCATTAAAAATGTCTATACTTGCTTGTTTTTTTTTTCTTTTTTGGTACTGGGGATCAAACACAGGACATCACACTTGCTAAGTGAGCATGCTATACTACTTACTGAAGCAATTTATTTACATAACCTTTTAGCTGGCTTTCAGTTTCTTGAGTGAGGTGCTTTATACTATATATGTATAATATCAATGATATCATAAATATCTAACTTCCTCCAAACTAAAAAAATACTTCCTTATACTTATTTGTGAATGATAGTTGTTTGACATCTTCTGATGTTCTCTGATCTCTGCTTTTAGAATCTGTATTCTTCGGGGTATTTTTTTTCTGCTCCTTAATACCTTTTCTTATCAATTCCTGCCTTTATATAAGGAAATTACTGGAAATTCCAGGAAGGAAAAGAAATATCCATACCTAAAAGTCCAAGCTTCAAAATAAAGAGAAAAAAAGGCACCTGCTATCAGCTATCAGGAACATTGCTCAGTTTCTCATCCAAGCCCCCAGTCTATTGGAAAGGACGTCCTTCTCTGTGAATGACTCCCCATACACCAACCAAATGAGTAACAAGGGCCTTTTTTGGTTCCTTGCTTTATTAGTTCCATCTCCAGAACTCCCTTGTCATTCATGCTGTAGTCTTAGGTATCTTAGGTAGTAAAGTGTTTATGTTGACTTGTGTTTTCTAGCACACATGGTCGGTTTTCAGTATTTCAAAGATTTCTTGTAATTTCTAGCTCCTTAAATTATTTTCTCTGGTTTCTATATCTTTATCATTTTATACCTTTTATTTTTCTGCTCATTTCTAAGCTCTGACATGAAAATACTAAATATATACTAACTTATTTCACTCTCTTGAATTTGGAGGATATATGAAGATTCACAAGAGAATATTTGCTTTTACTAAAATAAAATGTAATCACTGGTAAAATAAGCATTTGATTTCAGTCGGAAGCACAATTCATCCAAATGAATGGGAATAATAGAAACAGTTTTAAAGACCTTTCCAACAGTATTTATGTCCCACTATAAAGTAATTAATATAAGGAGAGTATAATGAAACCTACCAAATACTCTCTGAAAACAGTTGAGAGGATATGAAAGAATAAGGGGCTCAAATAGAGCCAATTTATTCAAAATACACTGTACAGATTTATGAAATTAGTGAATTGATGTCTCCTTATATCATTAATACATGCTAATAAAATGAAAGTAGTTAAAGTGGCATATGGTTCCTCAATCTGTTCTTAGATGCTAGAAATTTATTCGGGGTGTAAAGCTTATACTGTATCACAACTACTGAATACAGAGATACTAAAGTTTAAACACAGTAACTTTTTTACTATGTCCATATTTCTCCAGGAGCAAGCAGCATTTTCTATACAATAACAAAAAATGTTAAAGTGAAGTTGTAAAAAAAGAAATGACATTTAGATTGGGCTAAATTGTAATTGCATCATAGTTAATAATGTGAAACATTATTGATATATGTTTATGCATGTATGTTACATCTTTATGTATCTAATGCATACAGATACTATTCTTTCAAATGACTTCATTTGTTTAATATTTAATATTTCTATTACATTCTACTACCATTGAAACTTAGTGACTTGCTAACATTTTATTGTTTTAAAATTTCTTATAATATCTTCAAGACACAGGCATTACCAGAAATATTGTCCTATATTCCACAAACTACTACATATTTGATAATTTTGAAAAATCATTGAGAAATAACCCTCAAGCTAGTATTTTTCAATTTCCTATAAATTACACATTTCTGTATTTTCCTTTTTTATGTTTGATAGTAAAAATCAATAAATATAAATAAAATTAATTGCATTTGCATAATTACAGAATACTAAGAGTGAGTTCTGTATGTATATTTAATGGATATGTCTCATATAAATGCCAGATAATTTTTAATTTTAGTTAATTAAATAATGAAAATTAGTTTTACTCTTTGTCTATCAGGAATCTTTGAAATGAAATATAACACCTGGCATATATATTTTATACATATTTTTTGCAATTAATAGAAGGCTTACATTATATTCACCAGACAGAAGGTGCATTATTTCATATGCATTAATATCCTTTCTCATGTCTTAGTCCCCATTTCCCTCCCCCTCCGCCCCTAATCTTGTTTTCCTCCCTTCCTTATGCTATTTCAAATACCTAAATAAGCATATATACAATATATCAGATAACAAGGTGAAATACTGTAACAATATGAGATAACCAAAGGATAGCAAAAGAGATGAGAGATAACATAGGACGTTGAGGACATCACTCATTATATGGCTTTTGTTTCTATAAACTGGAAGTCCTTTAATTCAGCATCATACTATATGGCCTTATGTATCTAGATTTTGTTCTATTGTAAATCTTTGCTAGGAGAGCCCAAGGTTTCTACTGATTATGACATGAGAGAAACTATTGAGCCTATGTTCCTTGGAGTCTGGCTTACTTCACTTAATATGATTTTTTTCTTTCCATCATTTATTATCTAATATTTAATTATTCTTTCATTTTCTTTTTCCTTCCTTCCTTTCAGCGATTCTTTCTTTTTTTGTTCGTTCTTTCTCTCCTTTTGCTGCATTCTTTCTTTTCTTCCTTTCTCCCTTCTTTTTTCTCACTTTCTAATTTTTTTCTTTTTCTTTCTCTATCACTTTTTCTTTTCCCTCCTCCTGCTTATCATTCTCCTCCTCCTTTTTCTCCCCTTCTTCCTTCCTCCTTCTTTTTTTCCCTTCTTTTTTCTTGCTTGCTCATTTTAATACAAAGTCACTATTTTATGACTGCCCTTGAAATTTTGATCTTTTTCCTCTGTGTTATTGTTGGTTGTGATGGGACTAAGAATGTCTTTCATGTCTCCTACTAAGTCAGGCCTGTCATTTTTGTGTGATTTTTTTTTGATTGTTTGTTGGTTTGGCTTGTTCTTTTTTTGGGTTTTTTTGTTGTTGTTGTTTCTCTTTTTCTTTTTTTGGTCGTGGGGCTTGAATCCTTGAGCTCTTCAGCTCAAGGCTACCTTACCTCTCTACCACTTTGAGCCACAGGGCCACTTACGGTTTTCTGGTAGTTAACTGGAGATAAGCATCTCAAGGACTTCCCCATACCCGGGCTGGCTTTGGATCTGGATCCTCAGACCTCAACCTCGTGAGCAGCGAGGAATACAGGTGTGACCCAGGGGTGCCTGGCCTATCATTCATTTTTTTAATTATCTTTTTCTTAGTTTTTTGCTTAAGGTTATTGTATGTATGAACTGCTTTCATTTCATGGTATGCATAAAACCTATACAACAGCCTTTTTACTTACCAGATTTAATTTCTTTGTCTAACAATAAGTTTACAATTTCAAATATACTTCAATTCATTTGAACTTTTTCTCATTATTACAAATGACCTCAAGAGATTACAGGAATTTAAAACTCTTTACACTGTTGCTTTTGATCAAATGGAAACTTTCACCTCATTTTCCTGGTCACAGACCACCACATCTACCAACTCTCACCTCAATTAATTTTGTTTCTCTATTATCATTTCTAATATTTTACAAAGTTGCTGAGAATTCTGATTGAGAAATACTAAATGTTTTTCTGATCTATTTCACTAATTTTTTCACATCGCTCTGGTTATGACAGAAAATGAGATTGCTCTTTTGAATGCCTTCGTTCTTTCTATATAAAAATCATTTTGTTAAACATCACTCTTCTTTTCCCAGAACTCCTTTCGTAATTTTTGGGGGGGTTGAGAACATTCCTTTTGTTCCATATATTTTTATTGTAATTAATAGAAGGGTTACATTATATTCACCAGATAGAAGGTGCATTACTTCACAAACATTGATACCGTTTCTTATGTCTTGGTCCCCATTTCCCTCCCCCAACCTCCACCCTGTGGGGCACATCATATCAGAGAAATGGAAACCTATGCTGTAAAAGGAGGCCTAATTCACAGCCCAGTGTTCATTCCCTGGTCTTGGGACCGCACCTGGCTGAGATGGTGCCTGCTGCGTGGTTGGAAGGCATGGCTGTGGTTTGTAAGGCCACCTCTGGGATCGAACCCTTCTGCCCTCTCTGACAGCACATGCATCCTACTTTCTCAATGAGAGTACCTCCCCTGCCCTGCCCACCTTTGTGCTGATAGGTTCCTGCATCCTATATTAGCTGAATGTACTTCTTCAATAAAGGAGTTCCTACCTTGAAGGGTCTCCCTGACATGTCTGATTGTCCTCCGGTGAGGGAGGGCTGGGTGCTGGCGGTCAGTTGGCTCTCTCCTTTGTTGGCTCCTCCTGGTCAGGGCGTGTTCTCTCTATCCCTACTGTGGGTCGGGAGGGATGGATGACTAAAAACCACGAAACCGCCCCTCATCTTGTTTTCCCCCCTTTCCTAAGAAATATTTCCCTGATTTTCCAGGATGAATTTTTTTCTAATTTTTATTTTTATAGTGGTATCTTGACACTAAGCTCATGTTATCAAAAGTAAAAATATTAGTCATTTCTAAGATAATAATTAACAAGACTATTATTTTGACTGGCTTAAAATGGGATATTTCTGTAATAATTTTATTATTTTTAAGAAGTTGTAAAAAGAGTTGTAATTCAACAAAGCAGTTTTTTTTAATACTGTGCTTCTTGATCAATGTCATGCCTTTCAACTTTTTTACTCACTCTTACCCACTCCTTCCCTTGCTCATCTTAATTTTAGGTTATATATTGAGTTTTTTTGGTTTTGCAATTTAAAGTGCATTTTATGTGTACAATGCACCTTGACCTGTTTGAACTGGTTAAAATGAAAGCTTTAAAACCAATCTCACTTTCAGTATCATCACAAATAACAAAACTTTATTTCTTTTCCAGTCCTAGGGCTTGAAGTCAGGGCATGAGAACTGTCCTTGGGCTTTATCCTCAACACGAGTGCTCTGCCACTTGAGCCATGGCACCACTTCCGGCTTTTCTCTGTACCGGGTCTTTGTACATGCTAGGCAAGCACTCTGTCACTAGGCCAAACACCTGGTTCAACACTTTAAATTTTTTAAACTTCCAATTATGTAACATGCTCTAGATTTCTACCCACAATATTTATGTATAAATTATTTCCATTCACTAATTAGTTATATCAGATTTCTTAAGAGATGAAAAAGTAAGCCATCACACTACTAATTTTAAAAACAATGAGTAAAAGCTGGACGAAGTCATTATTTCTTAATGATGAACTCATTTTTGTAGACTTGGAAAGGTCCCTCAGGCTTTAATCTCTAGATAAACATAAATTTCTCTTTCATTCTTTGAGAAAAAAAAGAGAGAGAGAGATGAGACCTGAGAAAAGAAAAGATAGGATTTACAGAGCCTTGTACTACGTTGAAATAGATTTTACCCATTTTTCAAAGAACCTGAAACAAAACCAAATTGTTTACTTTTCTGAATCTGGAAGGCCTGGGAGGAGACACAGTGAGGTTTGGAAGCAGTGCTTGGTGGAGTGATATTTGCTGGCTCAGATGGTTTGGCATGTGTAGACCAGGAGTTGAGAGCTGGACTTAGGCTTCTGAGAGCCTGCCTTCAGTCACTGCTCTGATACCTGCTAGCGTACAGGGACACTGGTTCTGGCTGTGAGGAACAAATGTGAGACTGAGGCAACCCGTTGCTGCCAGGAGGAAGATCATAGCTAGGATAATGATAACAGAGACAGAAGACAATAGAAAGCAGTGTCTCTTCTCACTCTTGCCACTTTCTAGCTCCCTGCTCTGCTTTTCTGCTGCCAGGGCCTAATGGGCAGCCAGCTGAGAAAGAGGAATTTCCATTTGCAGACTGTTACACCAGCAGGACCATGTGCACTGCAGAAGATGCCTTTGGTGCTGGAAAACCAGACCTTACTAATTCACATAAAACTGAAATCATATAATTATGCCTGTGGTGTCCAATTGTAAGCCTGGCTGATGTTGGTACAGGCAATAATTTTTAAACAAAGAGAACTTAAAATATGAAAATAGTGTGCATAAATAGAGTCTAGAAAATTCCTTATTAAAATGTTATTCATGCATACATATACATTCTCCATCAATCATCTAGCTATCATCTCTTTGTTTTCACTAACATTTTCTTTTCTTTTTATCTATTAAGCTCAAAGAAGAGTTTAATGGAGTACTTTGTTTAATTTCAAATAATGAAAATGTATTATATTAATGTGGAGTGAAATTTGCACAGAGGAATGATTCTGATTTCATTAACAGAATATTTTAAAAGCAAACTGCATATACAGGTGTTTAAATCATGCAAACAAAAAGGAAATAATGTATCCTACAGGCCAGTATAAGACCCCTATAGAAAATAAAATCATTTTAATTGTTTTCAAACAGATGGTTGTAGAAATATCTTTATATAAATGGACATAATTCACTATGAGAGCTTTTTACAATTGTCAGAAGATTAGCTTTTAATCTTATGAAGTGAAATTTACTGGACTGTACAAAATTTCTGAAAGGAAAATCAGCAGAAAATCCTAGGAAACTATCTGTAACATTCATCTTGCTCAGCTGTTCCACAAGGATAAAATAATGAGAAACAAATATGTATAAATTATCTTTCTAAGATAATAAAATTATTTCTAATCATAGAGTATATTTTTGGTGACATTTTATAACACACACATTTAACCTCTTAGATTTTCTACTAAAGCAGATTCAAAATAGCCACAACTTCTTTCTGCTTTATCTGTGGAGATATTAGATCTCCCAGCTCATTTTGGAGCTTGGATGAATTACTAACCTGTTGTTCAACAGGGTGGAGATACTGTAACTCAGTTCTTGGTAATCTTTAAATGGACGGGGTCTCCTGTTCTGTATCTGAGAATCATAAAAATGACAATGAAGATGTTGATTTCCAGCAGTGACTGCCAAAGCAGGTATTCTGTGAGATATATCATGAAAATGTTGCTCTGGCTTACATAACCAAACTATTCAACAAATCTTAGACCAAATATCTGGCATGACATATTATGAGAAAAAAATAAATTAAATAAGGTTTTTGTTTTTTTTTTTTCCCAGTTCTGGGGCTTGAACTCAGGTCCTATATTTAATGAACTAAGAAATTCAAATTGTCCAGAGTACTAATGGCTTACATCTGTCATTCTAGCTCCTTAGAAGGCTGCAATCTGAAGATTATGTTTGATTCAAACCCAGCCTGGGCAAGCAAGCCCTGTTACACTCATATCCAGTAAGCTACAAAAACAAAGCCAGAAGTTGAGCTGTGACTCAAGTAATTAGAGCACTAGCCTTGAGCAAAAGAAGCTCAGGGACAGCACCCAACCTCTGAGTACATTCCCAAAGACTAGCACTAAATAAGAAGAAAGAAAGAAACTCAAATTCTTGACTCTAAATTAGGGCTGAAGAAGATAGTGAATTTTCTTTTCTTTTTTTTTTTTTTGCCAGTCCTGGGCTTGAATTCAGGATTTGAGACCAGTCTTTGGACTTCTCAACGCTAAAGCTCTACCACTTCCACCTAAGCACCACTTCTGAGTTTTTTTCTATGTATGTGGTACAGAGGAATCAAAACTGGATGTTCGTGCATGCTAAGCAAGCACTCTACCACTAGGCCAAACTCCCGGCCCCCACAGTAAAATTTTTAAAACAAAATTTTTGCTCTGAAAGTAAACATATATAAAATATTGTTTTATTTTAATTAATTAAATAATATTTATTTTATTTTTATCTTTATTTTCTTAAAATGAATTTCCCTAACAAATATATAATTTTATACCTATTATACATAAAATTCCTAGTCATATTTTTTCAATTTTACATAAGTATCTTATTAACTCTTTTCCAATGACATGTAATAAAAGTAATTTAAAAGAGATTTTACTATTTAGATTACATTTGTTGTAGGAACCATTTAATTTGTTTTCATCACACACAATATAACTAGAAAATTAGTAATGATAATTATCAGCCTGGGTCTCCTTTATATAAGCATTACATATTTTTTTTTTAAATTGAATTCTTAGTAGGTTGGCAAATGTATTTTTCCCTTAGGTTTTCTTAGTAACAGCTAACAAAACACATTTAACCACAAATTATTCCTGGAAGCATTATGTATCTATCGGTACGATAAAGCAAGCTGCAGGAAAGAGATACATATTCTAATAAGCTGTTTAGATTACATTCTCACTGCATACCTGCAAATGTTTGCCAAAGTAAATTAAGCGGGAAAGCTTTCATTTTCTTGTTACTGATAGAGTTCATCTATATTCAGTTGCATTTTCTTTTTAATATACATTTTACTATCAAATGTCTTCCATCTCTCTTTCCTCTAGGCCAATCTTCCCCTTTTCTGTGTCTCATTATAAGGATCCTAGAGGGGAAAGCGCATTTTATAAATTTTTACAATAGAAATATAATAATCTTTTTTGGTTTCCAAATGTTAATGTTCATATTAATAAGCACAAAGCAAATATTGTTTTATTCTTTTAATTATTTCTTTCCTCGTCTCACAGATGCCTAATTAACATTTAACTTTAAATCCTCTCATTTATGAATTCCAGGAAAGTTAATAAGCCTTAAGAGAACGTGTGCTCAGTAAAATTATACTAGCTTCCACATTGTTTTTAAGTTACTTATTTATATGTTTTAGATATATATGACTTTTGACCCTTTCAATAAATACACCATATATGCTTTTCATAAATAACTTCACTAAGGCAATGTATGATACATAGAAGTTTAACCAAGAATTTGGCTGAAACAATGAGTGAGTGAGTGGAAGGAAGATGCACTGAGAGATAACCATAATGAACATTAACTCACAAAAAATGAAAATCATGATGAAAACTAGATTCCAGCCATAAAAAGGCTTTGTATCAGTATTTATTGTCAGAGAAAAATAGTGTTATAATGCTTAGCATAAATCTGGCTTTCTTTTGTGTAGCAAAAGCTGAGATAATTATATAAAAAAAGATGTGAAATAATTCTGAAAAACATCTAAAAATTAATTCTTCAAAATCATTTATGTCATCCCTTGAAAAGCAAAACTTCAGCATGCATATAATTATGCAGGGCAATCACTTACACAAGAAGTATCCTGGAGAGGCAGAAAATTACTAAGAACAAACAATTAACTTTGTTTTCTTTATTCACATCTCTTAGATATTAAAATAAAAGTTATACTAAATACACAAAAGGGCTTGCAAATTAGAGTGATAGCACTAAAAATAAATATTCTCTTCTTTGAAAGGTATTGAAAGCAAAACAATTGAGAATCAAATAAAGCTTTCAAGCTCATTGGCACATGAGTGGGCTTGCTCTCAGCTCGCTGAGTTTTCCTACTTCACAATTTGTGTAGCTTTTTTCATCACATGAGCCTCAGCAATAATGCAGGTGTTTGCTTCATGCATGCCTTCCCCTAATTTACCAATAGATCAAATATGTAATTGCCCACCTGACCAACTCTCAAGGAGAGTACTTCCTCCCACTTTCAGGTCAAATGTGAGCACCCAAGCTCTCACTGAAGGCTCCCACACCTCACAACGAATATCTAGCTCCCACTGGAAAAAAAGATGATTTGTTCCATTTTTATGTGCTTCTTTCTGTGGTGTTTGTTCAGACGTTCTATAAAACTTAGCTAAAGAGACAGGGGCATAGCCTAGTGGTAGAATGCTTGCTTAGCTTGCACAAAGCTCTTGGTTTGATCCCTCGGTAGTCACATACACCGAAAAAGCCGCAAGTGGTGCAGTGGCTCAAGTGGTAAGGAGCTAGCATGAGAAATATCTAAGGACAGTGCCCAGGATGAAACTACCTGTCATAGGTAGGTAAAGTTTAACTTCCTAGAATATGATTTTAATTACTATACTCACAGATTTTACATATATCAGTTGCCTTGAAAATGACTGCAGAGGTAGGTAAATTTTGGATGGAAAACATACTTTTCTGTACAGTAGGGTATTTTTTAGTATTTTTAAAAGCAATGAAATAATAAATATAGTCACATATTCAATCATTCTTATAGAGTTGAGTTGAATTTCATAAAACCAATAATAAATACAGATTGCTCAACAATTGATGATAAAGTTAAAATATACATTTAGTTTGCTATATTTTTCTTTACATGACAAGCACAGTATTTTTTAAAAATTGTATTGGCTAAAATATTTCCATTTGCTGAACTGTTTTAAGCTTGAGTTCTGACTCCATCATTTATGACATTTATGGCTTTTATTATCTCTCTCTTGAGATTTTCTTGGCAACACTTAGGAATGATACCTACTCAACAGTGTGCTCATCAGACAGTGTAGGTTCCACTGGAAGCTCAAAATCAATAGAAACAACATTGAGGATAGAGTTTATTGTATGGTTTATGCCTATAAAACTGTGAGAGAGTGGGAAAGTGAAAAACCAAATCAAGAAAGGGGAAGATTCCAGAAGATGCCAAGATTTGGCCAATTATATCTAACTGAAGTGGGAGTAGGAATTGGGAAATGTTGGAAGAACCATTAATTACTTTGCCTAGTTTTGCCTACGTAGGTTCACAGGGTTTAGGGTAGAGGCTAGAATTGTCATGAACCAACAGAGACTTACCTGGGAAGCCAGCTCCATGCACAATGAAGAGTGAGAAGAGCTGAATTTACCATGACACTCAGGTCTGTGTGTGACCTGTGTTAGCTTCAGAAATGATCTGAGGGAATTGTAAATCTTTTTTTTTTTTTGGTATTTCAGAGTTCTTCTACATTTATCTTGTTTAAAGTTCATTAAATCCTATGAGAAAAGAGATTCTGGTAAATTCATTCTCAAATTCAACTCATACATAGTAATGGCTAAATTTAAAGATCCAATTGCACAGTATTTCTTAAAAAAATAATTTAAATATCCCACAAATATCCCACAATAAATATCCCACAAAAATAAAGATTATTTATGTATATGATTAAATTGTTAAAATATTTTTACATCTTACACGTATCTACTTAAGTGTTCTTGTGCATTTGGTATTAAAAATTTGATTTAAACAAAGCATGCTTTTCCATCAAGTAAAATACCGTTGAATTCTGGACATTGGAACAGAGAAATTTTATTGTTTATGAAGTAACAAACATTTTATCGAGTTGCACCCCAATTTGTTATCGATTTGCAATTCATCTAACTAAACATAATGGATATTACATTACTACAATTTTTCTCAAGTGCGCTAATCTTTTTTTCTAAAATGTTCTTATTCACCTTCAAAATGATTATGCATATAATCTAATCCTCAGGTTGATCACTGTTCTGTTTTCTAATATCCCTATTTCGATGCTATTTCCTGATTGTAGATTTAAAATATTTCCCAAAAGATATCCATGATATTAAAGAAAATTCTTTTGCATTCCAATAGTGAATTTAGATAGTTTAAAATTCAACAATCTCTTTGAGATTTTATAACTATACAATTGTTCAGAGTGATGATTCACAAAATTGTTTTCTCATGCATCATTAATTTTTTAAAAGAATTAATTAACATTGATTTTACATCGTATTTCAAATGACATGTCTAACAAATATTCAAGAAGGGAATCTCTAAATACAATCATTGGCACTTAGATTTAAGAACATAATTAAAATTAGGCTGAGGGTTTTTATGTCATAGATACATATTAATCTATGTAATAAAACATTATGTCTATAAGTTCAGCCACTCTGGAAAGTAGTGTGGAGGTTTTTTAAAGAACTGAAAGTACACCTTTCCTATGATCCCGCCATACCATTCCTGGGCATCTATCCTGAACATCATAACCTAGGATATGACAAGGACATCTGCTCAGCTATGTTCATCTCTGTACTATTCACATCATTGATTTTTGCTGATTCTGTCCCAAACTATCTTTCAATATCATAAATTCTATCATCGATTCTACACTCATATCTTGTTTGATCCAAAAACAACATTATTTCATACAGTGATTAATCACTGTATTTATTTCCTTTGTATTTTAGTAATGTAAGTATTACTTTTAATAAGCATTGAACACAAGATAAAAATGAACATTATTTGTTTCTTTGTGATAAGTAAACCCTCCAGTACCAAGTATAGCTGTGCAACAGTAATTCAAACCTGTGGTCCTTGATTGAAAGTCCCAGTACTGGCACACACACACACACACACACACACACACACACACAAACACACACTTGCTGCTCATATGTTTTAATTTTGGAATGTATTTTATAACACATATTTGGTCAAGATGCATTGTTCTATAAATTGATTTTTGAAATTAAATGAATAATAATATAAAGTATTTCCTTCTGCCTTGATTACATTATTCCCTTAATTTAGAGCAAAAATAATTCTTCTGCAGAAATTATTACATGTGGTTCTCCAGGCATTTCTCAGTGCTTGTGTATTTTAGGGAAACAGCTCACTATTTGGTTAACAGGTCATGACCAGTAATAGCACATGTTCATTCCGAGGCACCCCATTTCCGTGGTTGGGGTGATCACAATGTCCTGATGTTGAAAATGCACATTTACGGGACTATAAAGTCCAATGTTCTTTACCAGGTGTGTAAAATAAAGTCATATTTTACATTCAGACACTGATGTCTTGGTATTGTGTTTTTCCTGAAAATGGCATATATGAATTTTCCATATATGTAGTTCAAAAGTGAATAAAAATTAGCACCCTAATAGTGGTTCACATAGAACAACCTAATAGTAAGATAAGACAAACGGAAGATCTTTGATGATTAAGGAACATCCTAAGATAGAATGTAATATAATGAATTGATAATTGGTGTACTATTAACTGTGAAATTGGTTGCCTTAGGCTGATATTATAGTTCCACAAACATGAGTCTTAATATTATTATTTGCTTCTTTGGATATTTTTAATGGCAGAAGGAGAAAAGGAATAGCATTTTTTTGAGTAAATAAATACAATGCAAGAATACTAGATGTTTTTCGAAAGTAACACATTATAACCAACTTCAGAGCTCTTTTTCCAACATTATTCCTCCAAAGCATTCTTAGGAAAGATAAAGGCAAGAAATTATTTTCCCATTAATAGTGTGAAAATATTACTTTGCATTTTTCTTTGTGATAATGTTTAAATTTTACTCTTCCCACACACAGTACAGAGCTGGAATTCACCTGACGGATTGTTCTATGTGAAAAAAAAATACAAAAGCATAAAACCAGATGCAATACTACCCTTTAAAATTAGCTGTCAGAATATCCTTAGCATTCAAGGCTTACATTATGCCAATTCAGCATACATTTATTTCCCGAAACAGGAAATTCAGTGGTCTTAGAAAGACTTTTCTCCATTTATTCAGCTAAATCTTTAAAATATTCTCATTTACTCATAGTCTTAGTTATTTTATCTGTGTCCTTCAAAATATAAAAATAGTTGTCACTCACATAATCACCTGTAGCTGAAATTAAGCATGACTTTATATCATCACATAATAATCAATATGGTATTTGTAAATAAGTATCATTACCTATATCATCAAGTATTAAGAAGATCTGAGCAAATGTAAGTCTTTGCATTTACCAGTGAACTAGCAGAGCAAGTTTTCCATAGTGATCTCCTGCTAAAAAAGTAGAGACTGAAATTGTATTTTAAGAAATGGGAAATTAGTAATAGAGCACTCAGCTTTGCGAAATGCTATATTCATCCAATCAAACTGATACGAGAATTGTAACAAACATTTTTGAAAGGCAAATCTGAGACATAGAACTGTAAGTAGGGCACAAATTCATGAATTCATTTATGCTTTTGGCTGAAACACATTCCTTCTTAAATCAGTTTGAAGCTGTTTGCACGGTAGGGTGTTTCAAACTACTAATGATTTCACAGCTGGCACAAGCATGGCATCAATGTTTATTGGCATCCTCAATGTCAGTTATTTTTAAAAAGCTCTCTTCCAGGACTCTGAATAAATTATCTATCAAGTGCAGCAGTGCATGGCAACACCCAAGACACAATTTGCAATCTTGCACAAGCTCTCATTATTTGGTGTAAATGAAATCCCAAGTCATTAAACACTTTTTTTTTAATGAAGTCACCTTGCATTAAAAATATGAACAATTGAAAGACCTCCTAGGTCATTCTTTCAGTCTATTATATGCATAGTAATGAATCTAGAAATAGATTCAGTCCCTCAACAATTGCTTGCTTTCCTTTGAAAGACAAAAAGTTGTTTTCTGTCAAATATATCACAGAAAAAGTCCAACCAGGCTAGCTTCATCTACTCCATGGGGGAAACTCCTCGACAATTGGCTATAAGAAAAGATGGCACAAGATAGGAAATAACATACTCTGAATTTCACAAAGTACAGGTTAAAAGCCAACAAATTATGTAGGCTGCCGTCAGAATAACTACCTGTGATACATACTTTCATATTTCTGAAGGCTTTCCCCACCCACACAATATTAGCCATAAAGTATTTGAATATATTAAAAAGACAGAAAGAATTTCCCTTGATCTGGTTATAAGGGTTTTATCAATTTCAAGGAAGTTGGCAGTACTTATTAACGAGTGTAAACTTTATCTGCACTCTCCTGCTGTGTTTACTATGAATTTTGATGATCCTTTCTATTAAACTCAAAGATATTTGCTATTGCCATTCTTTTAAGCATTGAACTGCAATTCATAGCCCATCAAGAATCAGTCATAATCGAATATAAACACTACCTACTACAGCTTTTGTAGTGCTAGTTTACCAATGCTATGAATACATAGCATGATATTGTGTAATATCTTTATAATATGAATGTTGAGCAAGAGAAAACAACCTTATACACTCCCTTCTAAAGGGAGCCCAAAACGGCTGTCATCTCACTTAATATTACCAGTTTATCTTATAAAGTATTTGATTGTGTGTTTGAATTATGAGATTTTCAAGGGATTGAATCTATCAGATTTATTTTAATAATTTACAGAAAATTAAACATTTGATTATAGGATCATCCTCCACTATAGTTAAGTTCCATGAAGACTGACAACTTTCTGACAACTTTGTTCTTACTTTCTTCTTCTCCTTCTCCGTTCTCCTCCTTCTTCTCCTCCCCCTCTTCTTCTAATTCACTGCCTTCATAAATGATCAGCAAACCTGAATTAAATTTACTTTAAGGGCATGTCCTTTGTGAGTTTTTGTTTGTTTGTTTGTTTGTATTATTCAATAATGGAAGGTCTTAGTCTATAGTCTGAATGAGCCTGAGATTTACATCTAGCACAAAGTGGACTGTTATTTTTCTGCCTCAGACTGACTCCTAAACTCTGGCCTAATAAGCATACATACATACACACTAAAATACTCAGTTTCTGTAACCAATCTATTTGAACTTCAGAGACCATTTTAACATAAAATTATGCTGGAGAAGGGACTATTTGAAAAATTGACACAAAATAATCCGCATATTTTACTAATCCAAATACTACAATAACAAATTTAATAGGAAATAATCACCACTGAAATAAATTTACAATTTCTAGGGTATGGAGCATAGATTGCTATCCAATTATGGGATATTCTTTACAGTATCTTTGACTATGGTATATACAATGCACCATGGAAGATAATCATAACTTCTTGGTAATATATATATAAACACACACACACACACACACATATATATATATATATTCATATCACAGGCAATGCCAATATTCTTTTCTCCCTTTTCCTCCCCTCTATTAAGCTTTCAAATGTTGGAAGCCCAACCTTTAGATATGGTTAATTAAGCCCCAGTCTAGTTTGAAAAGGATTAGAAACTTTGATAAAGCTTCTCTGCAAATAAGATTCAACTAATGAAGCTGTCTCAAGACTTCTGTCCTACAGAAACTATGACATTGGAAATGGCTAGAATCAGTAACCAAATTTTGTAGTGCTTTGTTATCTGAATCACTAGTATGATGAAAGTATATAACACTATGTATATCTATCTATCTATCTATCTATCTATCTATCTATCTATCTATCTCTTTATCTGTCTGTCTGTCTATAAAGGAGATTCTATTTTAACCTATGTATCAACAATGGAATTTTGGACATACCAAACCCTGGTAAAGAGAAATAACTCCTTAACCTTTTAATTAAGGTAGAAATGTGTCACATTATTTTATACCTAATTCTTCTTAAATGTGGGTAATGTAGTACTAAAGAGAAAGCACTGATACTTTTACATAGTTTTAGACTGTAATTTAATAAAACAGGTAGATCGTAAGCAAATTCCAAAAATGAACAAGTAATTATCTATATACCAGGAAAGAATACAAAAGATAAAATTAATGGTCCCAATACTGGAGTGTAAAAAAAGAGAGACATATTTTAGCTGGATTTGAAGATCAGGATAAGACTAAAGATCTGGAGAAAAATCTGATATGGTAAATAGTTATATATAAGCACAACACCTAAAAAGTGAGTAAAAGCTAGATGATATTGAACACATATAAAGAAGCACAATAGAAAGTCATTACCAAGCATGAGAATATAGGTGTAATAAGCTGCTTATGTTTTTATTGTAAACCCTAAATTTTCATGAGTTGAGTCATTGATCCATAATACAACAATGTATGGGTAGTTGAACCTCAAAGAGGTGAGACCTAGTGCACAACCACCTGCATGATCACTGACCGGCATGGTCACCTTGGAAATGATAATGCAGTTTTCATAGGTGCAGGCTAATGCTCACTAAGACCGACTGAAACAAGGAAAGGAGGTTGGTACTTTCTGTAGATCCTTTTCCAAAGGTACCAAGCACCATTTAGCAATCTCCCATACACTTCCTCCACTTGTAAAAGTGTCTATCCTAAACTCTCACCAGAGCCATGCTCTGAACATATACAACTAGGATCTAAGTAAACCTTTTCTTTAAAAAGCAGCCTCAGCTATTTAGTGAAAACTGAGTAAACTGAAACACTGGACTTGGATAATGGCAATAAAATTACATAAGGTCTTACTAGTAAAGGAAAACGACTTGGGTTTTGTGTTGACAATGAGATACATTAATGAGATCCATTAATTTTCATTCTAAACACAAATATATTATGAAATACTAAAAATTTTGGGCAAGATGGTCCTTAGGTATAAAGTTGACAGTCACAGGTATGTTAGCACCTTCAATTTCACACTGACTTCAGTTATAACATAGATATAACTACATTCTTATTCTCTGGGTGGTAGTGCAATTTCTGGCTCCCAATTTCAAATGAATTACTCATTGAAAGATCTCACTTATATTCAGCAAGAACAGTGAAACTTTCTCTGGAATGCATTCTTTAAGTAGGCTCTTGAAAATGCCATGATGATTTCTTAAATTTAGATTCTGCATTGAGAACATGATGCTGAGGCAATCTTCTTAACTTTAGGAACATAAAATGCAGACTAAGTTATAGTTAGAGTGCCTCCAACAAGTGAAAAGCTGTAGGCTGGCAAAAGAAAATAACAGTCGACAGCCATTTATGACAGAAGTAGTCTACATTTTAGTAGCATCCTTGGGCTGTGTCTCCATCACAATTTTTAATGAAACAGCCATAAATTTGGTGGATATATAAATGTCCATACAAATGTGTATATATATTAATTCTCACTGGACAATCATAACAAAACATACATAGAGTTGCTGAGTAACAATGACAAAACATGTATCCAATTTCTATGGCATAATAAAGAACTATAACACAGGTGAGCTGGAGTATCTTGGCTGCAGGTTCCCTTCAACTGGGTTTTGTTGTTGTCTGTCTCTTCAGACAATTGGAAGAAATGGAGACCCTTGGAACAATTCCCTGAAGTGTTTGGGGGTAAAAGGCTGGTAAGCAAAACAAATAGCTTCTAATACTTGAGTTCATACTTGGCATGTGCTAAGTCTTCTTCACACTTTCTATTGACCAATTCAAGACCCATGTGTGAGGATTTGCTGTAAACTTGCCTGCAAGAATGAACTGGATCATTGCAGCATTATTTCCCATAGCTAAGCTATGTAATCAACCCAGACGCCCCTCCATGGATGAATGGATCAAGAAAATATAGTATATATACACAATGGAATTCTATGCTTCCAACAGAAAGAATGACAATGCACAATCCATAAAGAAATGGAAAGAAAAAGTTATATTAAGTAAGCCAAATCCCAAGAAACATAGGCTTTATGTCTTTCCTTATTTGCAATAACTGGAATACGTCTAGGATATTCTTAGTACAGGACCAAAATAGCTCAATAGCTATTGATCATGATCATATAAAATGATGCTTATGGACATGAACTCAAAGCAATCAAAACAAAAGTTTCTTTTTTTGCCAGTCTTGGGACTTGAACTCAGGGCCTGAGCACTGTCCTTGAGCTTTTTTCTCAAGACTAGTGGTCTGCAACTTGGACCGCAGCATCATTTCCAGATTTTTTTGTCTGCATGTGGAACCAGGAAATCAAACCCAGGGATCTTGATACGTGGTAGTCAAGAACTCTGCCCTTAAACCAAACTCCAGGTCCTGGGATGTTTTAATATTATTATTAATGTACTATTTATAGCTATTTATTTTTCTTTCTTCCCCCTTTGGTTTATTTCCTGATGTCACTGTTTTACTTTTTCTTATTGTTGCTGTTGTTGTTCCATTTGTCTGGTATATAAGTATACCTGATTTGGGAAAGAGAAGGGACTCACAATGAGAGAGTGGAACAGTGGGTGAACCAATTCATCAGTGATACTAACTAGACACTATATTGGAAATAGCAAAGGAAAAGGGTAACTGTTAAAAAATGTACTTATTGCCTGACTTACATAACTGTGACCTTACATTAACTTGATAGCAAAATTTAAGTTATAGCTCGGTTTATAAATATATCTGCCACAATGTGTCACTGGTTTCTGAGTGATTGCTTTCCAAATGTTAATACCCAGGTAACATAACGCTGACTTTATAATGACTTTACTTTTGTATGACAGAACATTTCAAGATTTATTGTAGCGCATTTTGAAAAAAATCACTCCCTATATCTGGTTGTCTATTATGTCTGCAATATGTCAGATGGTACTCCATCTGAGTACATATAAGAAAAACAACAATGCATTTTTTAGACTCTAGCATTCTTTTTGTGATAGGAATTTACAGATAAGAGGAAAGCCTCAGAGTGACTAGGTTGTGACCCCAGCAAGAGGGTCCTATGCAAGCAATAGAGGACAGTACTATGCCTAAAACCAGGCCCCAAGTACTGCCAGCAGCATGTGTCTATGTGGGCTGAGACAGTGGAGCATTCATGAAACAGACAAGAAGTCAATGATTTGATGTATTAACAGCTTCATTTATTTAATAAATTATTAATCCTATCTTTTCTGGAATAAATCCATAGGACTTTGGTGTGGTTACATTATAATCAGTTACTTTACGGAAGAGGCTTTGCAAAGAATATCATTAATGTAGAGGGATAAAATGACATCCTGAAAAACTAGCAATTTAGCCAGAATCAGGATGCCAATAAAATATATAACATATGAAAAAACCTTTTAGTTACAAAAAACAAAAGTTTCTATTAGAAAAATCCATACAAATCATTTACCCTGTCCTACTAAAGGTCAGGGCTGAAAAGGGACTATTTCCTTGATGTTACTCTTTGTAATGTAATTATTATCAGTGTTACATTTCAATACTATTATTGTTATTCCTACTATTTAACTTTTCATTAGGAGCATACTCAATCCAGGATGGTAGGTACATGGTATCCCACTGCGACATCTGCTCAAAGTCATTGAAAAAAATTGTCGTTCCATTAATACACAAACTAAGCAAAATATTTTGTAAGAAATATAAAGATTTCTTCTTAAAAATTTAATATCTTCCAGTAGAAAATAGTTATTGCTTTTATTAAGTCTAAAATATAATAACTATTTTCATTTTAAGAATCTGCTTTACCCTTTTAAACATCTATAAAATGCCAGAGGGTTTTAAAGTAATAACAGCCAAAGTGAGAAATGCACATAAATTGTTATTGATTTCGAAACATGTCATTATTCTCAGTGTTTCATTGTAACTCATAAAACCTCAGCGATCTAAGCCCAATATATTACCTTGCAAGGTTATTGGTGCTTTCCAACTTTATATGTGTTAATGTTTACATTATCAACATTAAATAAGAACATAAAATATACAATCTTTATGATAATTCCTTGGCTCAGAATCATTTTTCTTGTCAGCAAATGTGAAATGAGTATCTATATTGTAAGACTTCTGCTAAGCAGAAACAAAAGGCTAAGGAGTAAAAACTTCTTAATGATTTTAAAAACATGAAAAATGTTTGATAATCTAAAAGTAACATTTTAAATATCATGAATATTACAGTAAAATGATAAACTGGATATTTTGATATATATTTGTTATCATTTATGGTCATATTTTATGTGACTGTAAATCATTTATGGATATATAGCTTTCAATCATTATGAAATGTATATAATTATATACATGAAGCTTCATAACCACCTTAATAACATCTTTTCAAATTTCTTAATCAGCTTAATTATTTTTCTAAGAGTACTTCTTTCATTTATGTTTATGTATCAATTTTTATGTATACAAAAAGCCAAGTAAAATATTTATGCAGACACTAATACTGGAAAAATATTTTAACACATTCTTCTTCTTTTGTTAGAGAAATCCTAAGGAGGCTTTTGTAGTTGAGATGTGAAAAAAAATCCCAAAACCCTATGTTAAAGGCTAGGCTTCAGGTATATTTTGAATGTTGTCACCGCTCAAGTAGTTTATAAATTACATGAATTCATAACTACATGGCATGATAGATGGAGCTAATTTGGAAGAATTACCTCACTGAGGGCTTGCCTAGGAGTGATATAATCTGTGTTCTTTCTAAGCTTCCTGTTTACTATGAGATAAGTAGTCTCCTACTCACCTAGTCTCACATTCAGCTACTTTCTCCTACTGAAAAATTGTCCACCAACCCATCATGGACCAAATTTTCTGAAACTATTTAATCAGGAATTTCTTTTCACAGCAATAGAAATCTTGTAAGCACATGGGAATTGTGACTCTAAAGACAAACACTAAACTTTTACTACCACATCCCCAACTACTAGATTACACACAAGTATTTCAATTCAAATGAGATTCAATCTGACTACTCACACTTCAATGGTGATATAATTTTCTTGCTGGCAAAATTGTTAAGCATGATTAATTAGTTACATAGACATATCAAACATTAGTAATCACATCAACTTATCCAAATTCAAAGTTTTTATCATTTTTCTCATAAATATCATTTCCTATATTAAACATATTAGTAATTTGAGCATCTTTGTTTTACAACTCTCAGTTTATATTTATCATTGTTTCATTTCTTTCTTCTGTTCAATGGGTGAAATCCATATGATTAAATGCAATAAGCTATACTTTATAATAAGGATGTATGAAACATTACAGATTTCATCATGTTTGCATAATGTTTACAAAGGCTTCCACTTTCAAAATTATGTCAGTCATCTTTAGTTAAATGTATTATTTCATAAGTTTTTTGCAATAGCATATGCCAGTCACTTATGGCTACTAACCTAGCTACTTGTATATAAGAGATCTAGACTATCATGGTTTACACTGTCCTGTGAATAAAAGTTCATTGTACTCCATCTTCCAACAGAGGTGAAGCTAAAGTGAAACAGCATTACCCTAGCAAGTTTAAGGTCTTGAGTCTAAACTTCAGTACCAACAAGAACATCAAATTACTATGAAATGAAAGGTCTTCTTCAATAAAACAAATTTATTTTTATTTTGTGCTAAAAGTATGAAACTTAATTTATCTATACCCAAAACCACTACATCAAATAGTTTCATTTTAAACCCAAATGCATTCTTATAATATTCATTTGGGGCTTTATTAATTAGTAAATTAGTAAACTGTATGTACATATAAAATGTGTATGTACATATACTTGCACAAACCCACACATACTTTATGGATAGAATTTTTTAAAGTTGACTAGGAGATAGCTAAGATATCCTTTCTGATTAATAAATGTATTGCTCATGAATTAAGAATAAGATACATACAACTACCATATGGACTGGATATATTTTCATATTGCCACACTGAAATTACTTTTAGCTCCCATCATTGTAATAGAAATTAAACTAAAATCATTAGATCAACAAAAGTGACAAAATTCGCTATCTCTTCACACACTCTCTAGCTGTATTTAATTTGACCCTGTCTTTATTGGCTGGAAACAACTAAGTCTGTGTTATTGAATTTTATACATGATTAAAAGAACAATTTCAAAAATCCATATAGGTATTAAAAAGGGAAAAATTATAACTGCTTCATTCTATTTTAACTCAAGATTTTTTTTCATGGAAGATCAGTAGAAAAAGTAGGGTGCAGGGATCACACGTGTAATCCTAGCTATTCAGGAGGCTGAGATATGAGGATCAGAATTCAAAGCCAGCCAGGCACTAAAGAACATAAAACTCTTCTCTCCAATTAATCACTAGAAAACCAGAAGTAGGGCTATGGCTCAAAAAAGCAGCCTTGAGCTGAAGAACTCAGAGAGTGAGCAGGTCCAGAGTTCAAGCCCCATGATCCACCCAAAAAAAAAAAACAAAAAACAAAAAATGATAAGTAGAAAAAGTTTTCTGCAGGTGCTTAACCAGTTCTGCCAGCACCACTTGTTGAGTCTGTCTTTCTTCCATTCTATTTTTTTTTGCTCCTTATCAAAGATTAGGTGGCCATAGGTCTGTGGGTTAATAACTGGGTCCTCAGTTCTGCTCCATTGGTCTTCAGGCCTATTCTTGTGCCAGTAACAAGCTGTTTTGGTCACTATAGCTCTATAATACTATCTAAAGTTTGGTATTGAAATTCCTCCTGTGCTGTTCTTTTTGCTAAGAATTGCTTTTTCTATGCAGGGCCTTTTATTATTCCATATGAAATTTTGGATTGCCTCTTCTATTTCTTTAAAGAATGACATTGGGATACTTATGGGTATTGCAAGATTGTCATGCATTAGCACAAAGATGTTCATTGCAGCACAATTTACCCTAGCAAGGATAGGGAACCAACCCAGATGCCATTAGTTGATGAATGGATCAACAAGATGTGACATTTATGCACAATGGAATTCTATGCTGCTGGCAGAAATAACAACATTGCCCCACTTGTAAGGAAATGGAAAGACTTGGCAGAAATCATATAAACAGAAGTAAGATAGACTCAAAGGAACATAGGCTCAATGGTTTCCCTCATTTGTTATAATTAGTATAAAACTTGGGCTCTCCTAGCAGAGGTTTAAAATAGGGCAAAACCTACACATATAAGACCATATAGGATGAGGCTAAATGACAGGAACTCCAGGATATAGAAACAAAAGCCATATAATGAGTGATTGTTGTCATTAATGTACTATGTCACCTCTCATCTCTTTTGTTTTCCCTTGTTTATCTCATATTTTTACAGTATTTCACCTTGTTATCTGATATATTGTATACATGCATATTTGGTTATTTGAAATAGGATAGGGAAGGGGGAAAACAAGATGAGGGGCAGGGGTTAGGGGAAGGAAATGGGGACCAAGACATGAGAAAGTATATCAATGTTTGTGAAACATTGCACCTTCTATCTGGTAAACATAATGTAACCCTTCTATTAATTACAATAAAAATATACGGAAAAACTTGTATATTAGTAAATGCTAAAGATTTATACAAAATGAAGGGAAACTAGAGTACACATGGAAAAAAAGAGTTTAATTATGAATCACTGCTGTTCTTATTGTACTATGTTTTTTTTTCTTTTCTCTTGTATTGCCCTTTGGTCAATCTCCTATTGTTACAGTACCTGACTTTATTACCTGGTAATAAAGTATATATATATATATATACATATATATATATATTTGTTGATTTGAAATAAGAGGGGAAGAAGAAAGATGAGGGAAGGGGTTTTAGAAGGAAAATGGGAACAAAAACATGACACGGGGTATCAAGGTGTGAGAAGTAATAAACCTATTTGGTGAACATAACTATAACCCTCTATACATTAAATAAAAAAAATAGAACAGATAAAAAATAAATCCTCAGGGACAAATATTTAAAGGATCATTTGTGTGCCAGACATATATATTTAAATCTTTATGTATAGATATCTATATTTGAATATCTTGTATTTAACATTGTCAGTTTGATGAAACCACAAAAGGAATAGAGGTAGTGGCAGAAAATTTAATAATAAAATTATTAAACCTATTTTCATACCATCAAAAATTTAAAAAGATATGTATATTAGGTTTTACTGGTAAAATACTTTAATCAGTGCATACTTATTCCATGTTATTTTGGAGTCTAATTATTAGCCAGGACTAATTTTAAAATAATTTAAAAAAAATCTTATTGAGGAACTTTACTGTAAACTAGAGTAGCATATGGAAATTTTGATCCTATAAGTTAATAATTTCATAGCTGACTATATATTATCAACAAATAGAAATCTCAAATAAATATATGCAAATATAATTACAGAGCTACTGCTTTATTATTTCCTGAACTAGTCAGAAAATTTGATCTATTGATTTGATTCACTTAGACGTCAATATAGCTAAAATAAAGGACAAAACATAAAGAAAACACAATAGACAGTATTATGACACCTATTCTGTCATCACTCCATGCCATCTTAATCTGCTTAGTGGATATTTTTTATTTAACTCTTTAATAATTCTAAAGTTGTTTTTTGACATTTTGGCACATGGATTTGAACTGAGAACCCTATACACACACACACACACACACACACACAAACACACACACACACACACACACACACACACACACACACGCATGCGCGCACACAGCACCTACTTAACTAATCTTGGTAATTCTTATAATAATAGCACCTCAGAGACTGCAATACCCTCATGTATTTTTAAGTAATTTAAGCCATTGTACTGTTGCTGCTCAAAGGAAATCTTGCAAAAATACTTTTGTATGTGTCTAATTTTAAGGGCATAAAAACTTCATTATGAGAACATTACAACTTTATTCCTGTCTCTGAAGACTGTCACTTCAAGCGACTTTTAGAAATCAAGCTGGTTTCTTTTCCTGTGAAAATTTGAACACTTGAAAACATCAATAGAGGGCAGTATTAGGCTGCAATGGAAAGGCTTTCATTTCAGAACTTAAAACAATGAAACCTGACTGGTTAAGCAGCAGCTTTTAGAAGCATACAGCTTGCTGCAGATGAAATATTGAGAAAGATTGAACAAACATTTATATTTCTTTTGAGCAGAAGGATAAATTCACATTCATAAGTCATTAAAACATGGTTCATTTTCTGTATAACAGACTACACTGCTAGTTCTATATAGTCTATTGTTATTATAGCTGACATTTCGGACTTTTTCTTTTTTTTCATATGTTTTTATTGTAATTAATAGAAGGGTTACATGATATTTGCCAGATAGATGGTACATTAATTCCTACACATTGATACCCTTTCAATGTCTTGGTCCCCATTTCCCTCCCCCAACCCCCACCCTTCATCTTGGTTTCCCCCGTTCCCTATCAAATTTCAAATAACCAAATACAAATATATCCGATATATCAGGTAACAAAATGAGATACTGTAACAATATGAGATAACCAAGGGACAGCAAAAGAGATGAGAGATAACATAGTACCTTCAGAACAACAATTATTCATTATATGGCTTTTGTTTCTATATCCTAGAGATCCTTTCATTTGTGTCCTACTATATGGCCTTTTGTATCAAGGTTTTGCTCTATTGCAAATCTCAGCTAGGAGAGCCCAAGGTTTCTACTGATTATGACAAATGAGGGAAACCATTGAGCCTAAGTTCCTTTGAGTCTGGCTTACTTCACTTAATATGATCTTTTGTAAGTCTTTCCATTTCCTAACAAATGGGGCAATGTCATTCTTTCTGACAGCAGCATAGAATTCCATTGTGTACAAATACCACATCTTGTTGATCCACTCATCAACTGAGGGACATCTGGGTTGGTTCCATATCTTTGCTATGGTAAATAGTGTTGCAATGAACATTGTTGTGCTGGTGGATTTATTTCTGGATGATTGGGTAATTGCCAAGTAGTGGAATTGCTGGGTCATAGGGGAGCTCTATGTTTAGTCTTTTGAGGAACTACCATACTGCTTTCCATAGTGGTTGAATGAGTTTGCACTCCCACCAACAGTGTAGTAGTGATCCCTCCTGGCCACATCCCCTCCAGCATCTATTGTTATTAGTTTTCCTGATCCTGGCCATTCTAACTGGAGTGAGGTGGAATCTTAGAGTTGTTTTGATTTGCATTTCTTTTATGACCAGAGATGTTGAGCATTTCTTCATGTGTCTATAGGCCATTTTTGTTTCTTCTTCAGAGAAGACTCTCTTTAAGTCTTTGGCCCATTTTTTAATGGGATGGTTGTTACTTTGGAGATTAGTTTTGGAGTGATTCAATTTTTTGAGCTGATATGAGGCCTTTATCTGTTGTTTGGTTGGTGAAGATCTTCTCCCACTCTGTAGGCTTCCTAATTAATTTACTAGCTATGTCCTTTGCCATACAAAAGCTCTGCAGTTTAATGCAGTCCCACTTATCCGGCCTTTCTCTGATTTGTTGTGATTCTTGGTCCTTATAAAGGACCACCGGTGCCAAGGAGGCCGAGTGTATCTCCTATTCCTTCATGTAAACTTTTCAGAGTGTCGGCTTTTACCTCCAGGTCTTTGCTCCATTTGGAGTTAATTCTAGTGCCGGGTGACAAAGAAGGATCCAACTTTAGTTTTCTGCATGTGCTTCACCAGTTCTGCCAGAAACACTTGTTGAAGAGGCTGTCTTTCTTCCATTCTATTTTTTTGGCTTCCTTGTCAAAGATTAGCTGGCCATAGGTCTGTGGTTTAATATCTGGGTCTTCAGTTCTAGTCCATTGGTCTTCAGGCCTGTTCTTGTGCCAGTACAGAGCAGTTTTGATATTAAAATCAAAGCAGAATTAAATGAATTGGAATCCAAAAAAACTATAGAAAGAATCAACAAAACAAGGAGTTGGTTCTTTGAAAGAATTAACAAAATTGACAAACCCTTAGCAAACCTTACCAAAAAAAGAAGAGAGCATACCGGAATATACAAAATCACAGATGAAAATGGAAATATAACGACAGAAATGACCAAGATCCAGAGTATCGTGAGGGAATACTTCTCAAACCTTTACAACAACAAATTTGAGAATCTAGAAGAAATGGACGAATTCCTAACCAATATTAACATACCCACACTGAACCAAGAAAAGCTAACCCAACTCAACAGGCCTATTTCAAGCATTGAAATAGAAATGGCAATAAGAGAACTTCCACCTAAGAAAAGCCCAGAGCCAGATGGATTCACAGCTGAATTCTATAAGGTCTTCAAAGCAGAGCTCACACAATACTCCTCAAGCTCTTCAACGAAATTGAAAATGAAGGTTCTTTACCAAACTCATTCTATGAAGCCAATATAACCCTCATCTCCAAACCAGACAGAGATTCATCAAAGAAAGAGAACTATAGACCTATTTCTTTGATGAACATCGATGCAAAACTTCTCAACAAAATACTGGCCAACCGTCTACAACAACTCATCAGAAAACTTACACACTATGATTAAACAGGTTTCATCACAGGAGGCAAAGCTGGTTCAACATACACAAATCAATTAATATAATTCAACACATCAACAGGAGCAGGGACAAAGATCACATGATTGTCTCAATAGATGCAGAAAAGGCATTTGACAAGATCCAACACCCCTTTATTTTAAAAGCTCTGGAGAAACTAGGAATCCATGGAAAATTCCTCAATGTAATAAAGACTGTGTATGACAAACCCACAGCTAGTATTATACTTAATGGTGAAAAGCTAAAGCCATTCCCTCTAAAATCAGGAACGAGACAAGGATGCCCACTCTCTCCAATCCTCTTTAACATACTATTAGAATTCCTAGCCAGTACAATAAGGCAAGAAGCAAGCATAAAGGGGATCAAATAGGGAAAGAGGAAGTAAAACTTTCCCCCTTTGCATATGACATGATCCTGTATTTAAACAATCCTACAGACTCTACTGCCAAGCTCCTTGAGCTGATTCAAAACTTTGGAAGAGTAGCAGGGTATAAAATCAACCCTCAAAAATCAACTACCTTCCTCTACACCAACAGTAAGAGGAATGACACATCAATCAGGAAAACAACTCCTTTCACAATAGCCTCAAAGAAAATAAAGTACCTAGGAATTAGCTTAACTTAGAATGTAAAGGACCTTTTTGATGAAAACTTTAAAACCCTGAAAAAGTAAATTAAATCAGAACTGAGGAAATGGAAAAACCTCCCATGCTCCTGGATTGGAAGAATCAATATTGTGAAAATGACAATCTTGCCAAGGGCTATCTACAAATTCAATGCAATACCCATCAATATCCCAATGTCATTCTTTAAAAAAATAGAAGAGGCAGTCCAAAATTTCATATGGAATAATAAAAGACCCCGTATAGCAAAAACACTTCTTAGCAGAAAGAACACTGCAGGAGGAATTTCAATACAAAACATACCTTTTTTAAAGCAACTAATGAAATATTACTACATAGATATAAAAATCTATAGTTTATTGAGAGGGGTGAAGAGAACTTTATTTTGAGGGTCATAAGACTTGAACTCTGAGCTCTTCAGTTCAAGGCTATTTCCCTATCCATTGACCCACAGCACCACTTCCAGTTTTCTAATGATTAAATGGAGATAAGAGTCTCAAATTTTTTAGTGTCCAGGCTGTCTTTGACAGCAATCTTCAAATCTCAGCCTCTTGAGTAGCTAGTATTACAGGAATGAGCCTACACCCAGCAAGAAAATATTTTTGAAAACAAAAACAGAATTTGAAAACAAACTAGAAATAAGGTATTTTAATTTATTAACCATTAACCTCCATTAAACTAAAATTTGTGATTGGTGTATACTCACAGTACAACCTGAGGCCACAAAAGCAACAACAACAAAATGGAGCTCTTTCTTCAGTTATGAATGTTAAGTGTTCAAACACGAAAGTAATTTCATATCTACAAAAGAATGATAGTTCTTTCCTGCCCCACTGAGGGATTATTAAGGAATATTTTTTTGCTACTCCTGGGCTTGAACTCAGGGTGTGAGCATTGTCCATGGACTTCTCAAGGCCAGAACTAGGAATATTTTTAAGATAGTAAAGTTTCTCTTACTCTCTCCTTTTATTTTTATTTTTTAATTTAAACTTTATGGTAAAGCTGATATACAGAGGGATCACAATTACATAAATAATGAGTTAATGAATACTATTTCTTTTTACACAACCTCGCCACTCCCTCATTTTCTCCCACTTTTTCCTCTCCCCACTGCCTTCTCCCACTGAATTTGTAAGGTTCATTTCCAGCATAGGATTTCACTGCTGAATTGATTTACCCTTTGTCCAAGCATTTCTTTGATTACTATTTCTTGCCCCAAATCAGAAAAAACCTACATACAAGACCAAGGGTACAGGGGAGGAGATGGTATATAGACAAAGAACATTTCATTTGAAATACAGATTTAATTATATATGTAAACCTAACTATTTATATTATCAAGAATCATGTGCTGGGAGTCAGAGACTCAGGTCAGGAATCCAGGCTGGGCAGGAGCCTGAAATCTAAATTAGCCATTTCCAAACTATCTTTATTCATACTTTTATATCTGTTTAATTACTTAGTCATAATTCTTTTATTTCAATTCCAAAATGTTTTTTCAGCAAGAAAAGTTATAAATAAGAGCATAAGGTCAAGCTTTCAGCTCATAGTCTCAGGAAAACGAGACCCTATTGTATTAATAGGTTGAGTTTGCTAGTGCTTTGTTAGCTCAGCCACCATGTAGACCAGGAGCAGGAGGTCAGGAAAGAGCAAAGTTCCTCTTTAAGCAAAGTCAGTTCTAATCTGGAGGGGCAGTACTTTAACCTCACAACCTATTCAATCCTTCCCTAGTTTTCTGGAGCTACCAACAAGGATGCCAAATGTGATCCACGCACTTGTCCACTAGAAACTGAATAGGAGTCATCAACTCATTTCACACAGGTCAGCAAACAGCAATCAAAGGGTAATGGCTTTCTTTCAGCATCAACTCTGTCTAGGTACAAAGGCCAGCCTGGAGGTTAGAGGCTCTGCATCCAATTACCTATCCCAAGAGCTATCTGGTCCCCTCTAAAAAGTAATTTGCTCAGTGTAAAATTGAAAGCACTACCTGATTTGCTGATTTCTCAGGGCTGCTTTTGACAATGACTAGAAGTTCCTTAAGTGGCTGATTCCATGGGCTGCTCTCTTAGTTTGGTATTATGAAATTATGAAGAAAATCAATGTGGAAAGTAATGAAGAGGAAAGTTAAGTTATTTGGTGGCAAGAAGTGAATCAAACTACAAGCAAAACTGGATTAAATCATTCTATAGACATTATTAAATTTAAAGTAAATCCTAACAGAAATGCTTACAAACATAATCACATAAGCATGTCTTATGAACATAATCACTAGAAGATTTAGCAGTAGAGTGATGTGTTATAATACTTTCATGTTTACATCATTATAATACTAGCTTTTTGTCTGGAGATGAAAACATTTTAATCCTTAAAATGTATCTGAAATCATTTTTCAGTTTTATCGAAACTACTGAGTAAATGATTCCCCCATTCCAGATCATAGGTGTGTGTGTGTGTGTGTGTGTGTGTGTGTGTATTTTTCCCTGTAACATCATTAGAAAATCTTGTTATGGATATATTTATTATTTTTATTCAAAAATTCAAGTAATTTGGGTGATCTATCAATTCGCTAATTATATTTCATATCTACTACCTATAAGCATTGTTACTTTGTTTTTGTTTTGTTTTGTTTTGTTTTTTTGTCTGTACAAAAATTACACAAGTGTTGGAAAAGTTTCCTCTCTGGCAACCTCTGGAGGGAGACACAGCCCAAAAAGTGGCAGCAGAATTTCTCTCATCATAGTTCACTGAGAATAAATATGAAAACACGTACACACAGGCAAAAATGAAAGCAAGCATCACTGTGGAGATGCTTTTGTAAGATTTAGTTTTTAACAAAAGTTACATAATAACTTTTTCCTGGGATGCCTCATTACATTAGGTAGTGCATAAGGCACACCAATTACATAGAAATCACACGTAGAGTATAATAATCACATACGAAGTGAAATAATTCTCAAAAATTTCAAAGAGCTTATAAGACTTATTTTGGATGTTAGCAAAATTATTTACCCTACAGAATTCTTCATATTTATTGTTTGTCTCCAAAATTTTCTGTAGTCAGGATTGCTCAGTAAGTCTGTAATCAGAAATACATTATCTTCCTCAATATATCAAAAAATCTATTGCAAAAGTACTGACATATGAGAAGGATCAAAATCAAAGTTTCAGAAAATCCTGAGCATAGTTTTAGACAATATATATATATATATATATAGTTTAAATTCTAAAATAATTTTACTGGAAATTTCACTTTTGATAATACTTTTAAACAATTTTATTTTGAACTAGGTTGTCAAGAGAAAAACTGAAAAATACAGAATGTTCACGTTTATCTTAACATCTTTTATCATGATACGTTTATTAGAACTGGGACATTACTATGGACCCAAAATTCTAACCAACCTGCAGTCAGTCCTTTTTGAAATTTCATTCATTTTCAGTTATGTGTAATTTCAATGAATCAATTAAACATCATACATTGTGCTTACATATTATTTAAGGGTCCAAACCAATATTCTCCATCTGACTTGTTTTTTTCTTTTCTCTCTTAGCTTCCTTTGATATGGGTATTCTGGTATTTAGTAGTCATTTGCTCCTGTTTCTTTCTTTTTTCTTTTTAGAATTAGAATATTTATTGAGAATTTGACTTTTAGTTATTCCATTTTACACTGTAGATTAAGCCATGACTAAAGAATGATTTATCTCCTAAATCCCTCCTCATGTCTAGCTAAGGATCCATTTCACATAATTATTACTCACTGTGCAAAATGTAATTGTTGAGAACTGAGAAAATATTACAAAAGCCTAATGGAAGATCCATTAACTTTTCCTGGAGTGATTTACCTAAAAGATGATGTATGAATTTGTTATTTAAATCAGGTTTACTGAGATAGAATCTACATTCAGTAAAATTCTTTTTTTTTTTTTTTTTTTGCCAGTCCTGGGCTTGAGCTCAGGACCTGAGCACTGTCCTTGGATTTTCTCAAGGCTAGAGCTCTACCACTTGAGCCTCAGCACCACTTCTGGCTTTTTTTTGTATGTATGTGGTACTGAGGAATCGAACCCGGGTCTTCATGCATGCTAGGCAAGCACTTTAACCACTAGGCCAAACTCCCGGCTCTAAAATTCTTTTTTTATGCACACATTTTCATGAATTTTGTATAATCTTGATAATGAAGATAGAAATCCTTTCTTCATTGCCATTTTTTAAAGAATTTATTAATGTTGATTTTTACATCAGATTTTAAAAGACAAGTTTAACAAGTGTTCAAGGCGGGAATCTCTATTTACAATCACTGGGACTTAGTATTTAGAACTTAATCAAAATTAGGCTAAGGGATTGTATGTTATAGAAACATATTAATTTAAGAAATAAAACATTATGTTTATAGAGTCATAGGTTTTTATGTCTATATAGTTATGTTTATATTTCCATTACCAAGTTCATAGCTTTGGGTATGCAGTTATTGAGTCCTCACTCTTGTACTCTTTGGATTTAAGAGCCACATATTAGGGATACCATGTGTCTTTTGTTCCTTAGGTCTTGACTTGTCTCACTCAACATGATTCGCTCTAGGTTCATCCATTTCCCTGCAAATGCCATTAGTTTATCTTGTCTGTTGACTATGTAGAATTCCATTGTGTATATATACCACATTTTCTGTATCCATTCATCTGCAGTAGGGCATCTGCATTGTTTCCATCGCCTGGCTATGTTTGTGAATAGTGCAGAGATGAACATAGCTGAGCAGGTGTCCTTGTAATATCCTGGGTCATGATGTTCAGGATAGATGCCCAGAAGTGGTATGGCGGGATGATAGGGAAGGTCTATTTTCAGTTCTTTAAGAAACCTCCACACTGCTTTCCAGAGTGGCTGAACTAGTCTGCATTCCCACGAGCAGTGTAGTAGGGTTCCTTTTTCTCCACAACCCCGCCAGCAACTGTCATTGTCTGAGTTCAAAATCTTGGCCGTGGTATCTTAGGGTTGTTTTTATTTGCATTTCCTTTATGACCATGGATGATGAACATTTGCTCATATGCTTTTCTGCCATTTTAATTTCTTCTTCTGATAAGTCTCTCTTTAGTTCCCTTGCCCATTTAGTGAATGGTTTATTGGGTTTTGGGGGGATTAGTTTCTTGAGTTCCCTGTAGATACTGGATATTAAGCATTTGTAAAATATATTGTTGGTGAATATCCTTTCCCAGTTGGTTGACTGTCTCTCTACTTTTGCAACTATGTTTTTAACTGTACAGAAAATTTTTATTTTTAGGCAGTCCCATTTATCGAGTCTCTCTCTAATCTGTTGTGACCCTGGGATTCTGTTCAGGAATTGTTTGCCTGTGCCTATGAGTTCCAGTGTCTCTCCTACTCTATCGTGTAGCAGTTTCACGGTTTCCAGTCTGACATTGAGGTCTTTGATCCACTTTGAGTTAATCCTTGTGTATGGCGACAGGCTAGGGTCAATTTTTAGTTTTCTGCATGTGGCTGCCCAGTTTTGCCAGCACCAATAATTGAATAGACTGTGTTTGTTCCACTGTATATCTTTGGCTCCTTTGTCAAATACAAGTTGACTATAGATATGTGGATCTATTTCTGGGTCTTCTTTTCTGTTCCACTGGTCTTCTGGTGGGTATTTGTGCCAATACCAAGCAGTTTTTGTTATTATGGCTCTATAGTAGAGTTTGAAGTCTGATATTATAATACCACCAGCTTTGCTCTTTTTGCCTAGAATTGTTTTGGCTATTCTAGGTCTTTTCTTGTTCCATATAAACCTTTGGATTGTATCTTCTATTTCAGTAAAGAATGCCTTTGGGATTTTGATGGGGATTGCATTGAATTTGTATTTCAATTTTGGCAGTATAGCCATTTTCACTATGTTGGTTCTCCCTAGCCATGAGCATGGGATGTCTTTCCATTTCCTAGTGTCCTCTTTAATTTCTTTTGTTAGGCTTTTATAGTTTTCATTGAATAATTCCTTTACATCTTTGGTTAAGTATAGTCCTAAGTATTTTATCCTCTTGGGGATATTGCGAATGGGATCATTTTCTTGATTTGGCCTTCTGTTTGTGAATTGTTGGTATACAAGAAGGCTACTGACTTCTGAAGGTTAATTTTGTATCCCGCCACTTTGCTAAAGTAGTTTATTAATTCTACAAGTTTGGGAGTGTAGTTTGTTGGGTCACTCAAATAGAGAGGACCATGTCATCTGCGAATAGGGATAGTTTAATTTCTTTTTTCCCTATGTGGATCCCTTTGATGTTCTTTTCTTGCCTTATTGCTCTGGCTAAGGGTTCCAGCACTATATTGAAGAGAAGTGGAGAGAATGGGCATCCCTGTCTACTTCCTGATTTTAAGGTGAATGGTTCCAATCTTTCATCATTTAGTATAATACTGGCTGTAGGTTTTTCATATATGGCTTTCACTATTTTGAGGAATGTACCTCTTATTCCTATTTTTTCTAGTGCTTTCAACATGAATGGATGTTGTATTTTGTCAAATGCCTTTTCCACATCCAGAGAAATTATCATATGATTCTTATCCTTAGCTCTATTGATGTGATGTATCACATTGATTGATTTGCGAATGTTAAACCAGCCTTGCATCTGTGGGATGAAGCCTACTTGATCATAGTGTATGATTTTTTTAAATTTGTTTCTGGATTCTGTTGGCCAATATTTTATTGAGGAGTTTTACATCTGTGTTCATTAGAGAGATAGGTCTGTAGTTTTCTTTTTTTTTGTTGGGTCTTTCCCTGGTTTGGGGATGAGAGTAATATTAGCTTCATAAAATGAGTTTGATATTGCTCCTTCTGTTTCTATTTCTCGGAAGAGTTTCAAGAGTATAGGTGTTATTTCATCTTTAAATGTCTTGTAAAATTCTGCAGTGAATCCATCTGGACCTAGGCTCTTTTTGGTTTGCATTTCCCTGATTGCTTCCACAATTTTGTTGTAAGAGATTGGTTTGTTCAATTTGTTTACCTCATTGTTGTTCAGTGTGGGTAGCCTCTATTTATTTAAGAAATCATCCATTTCTACTAGATTTTCTTGTTTCTTTGAATAGAGGTCCTGGTAGTACCTATTTATTATGGACTGAATTTCTTGGGAATCACTTGTAATTGTTCCTGTGTTGTCTCTAATCTTGTTTATTTGACTCTCCCCTTTCCTTTTTTTGATTAATGTTGCCAGGGATCTTTCTATTTCGTTGACTCTTTCAAAGAACCAACTTTTTGATTTATCAATTTTGTGTATAGTAGATCTTATTTCAATCTCTGATATTTCTGATTTTGTTTTGTTATTTCTGTTCTTCTAGTTTTTTTAGAGTTACCTTTTTTTGCTCCTCTAGGTGTTTCAGGGTTTTTTTAGGTTATTTACATGCTCTTCTTCTGTATTTTTAATATGGACTCCTAGTGCAATAAATTTGCCCCTTAGAACTGCCTTTGCTGTGTCCCATAAGTTCCTTTGTGATGTTTCTTGATTGTCATTACATTCAAGGAAGTTTTTAATTTCATTTCTGATCTGATTTGTTACCCAGGAGTTATTCAGAAGTGTGTTGTTCCGTTCTAAGTGATTGAATGTTTTTTTTAACTTTGACTGCATTGTTTAGAATTAGTCTGACTCCATTGTGGTCTGATAGAATGCATGGGATTATATCAGTGTATTGTATCTGCTTAAGCTTTCTGTATGAAGTATTATATGATCTATTTTGGAGTTTGTTCCATGTGCTGCTGAGAAAAATGTAAAAAGTTTTGCCCTTGGGTGGAAGACTCTGTGTATATCTGTTAAGCCCAGCTGGGCTATGGTGTTGTTTAAGTCGATGGTATATTTGCTTAACTTTTGTTGAGTTGATCTGTCATTTGTTGAGAGTGGTGTATTGAGGTCTCCCACTATGATTGTGTTTGAGTCTATCTTGTTCTGTAATTCTAAGAGAGTTTGTTTGATGAATTTGGATGCTCCCGTGTTGGGGGAGTAAATGTTTATAACTGTAATATTATGGGCATGGATTGTACCCTTTATTAATATGTAATTGCTGTCTCTATCTTTATGTACTGATTTTACTGAGAAGTTAATTTTATCAGAGATTAAGATTGCTACTCCTGCTTTTTTGCTTGGTGCATTGGAGTGGAAAATTTGTTTCCATCCTTTCACTTGGAATTTGTTTCTGTCTTTGACAGTGAGGTGGGTCTCTTGGAGGCAACATATGGATGGGTGGTGTTTCTTAATCCAGTCTGCTGCTCTGTGTCTTTTGATTGGATTGTTCAGCCCATTCACATTTAGGGAAATTATAGAGAAGTGGTCAGTGTCCATTGTCATTATTTATTTTTACTTCTAAGTTTCTTTCTCTCTCCTTTTTCCCCTTCTGTGTTTAGTGAATTATAGATATTCGCTTCTTGATGGGGGTTCTTGATGTTCTACAATTTGTTCTCGATTAATTAAAATTTTTGTAATGCAGGTTTAGTGTGCACGTATTCATAACGCTTCTCTTTGGAGTGAAATATTCTTGTTTCTCCTTCAAATGTAAATGCTAGTTTTGCTGGATATATCAGTCTGGGTTGGCAGCTGTTGGTTTTCAGGACATCAATGATATTTTTCCAAGCTTTTCTTGCATTTAGAGTTTGCGTGGAGAGATCTGCTGTGATTTGATTTTTTTTCCCATTGTAGTATAGCTCTTTCTTTGTTTTTGCAGCATTTAAGATCAATTCCTTGGTATTCGGGTCTAGTGTCTTTACTATGATATGTCTAGATGAGTGCCTTCTAGGATCTTGCCAGTTTGTAGTCCTGAAACCTTCGATAATATGAGTATTTTCCCTCTTGAGGTTGGGGAAGTTCTCTGCTATGATTTTGGTGAATAAGGGTTGCATTCCTTTGTCCTGAAATTCGGCCCCCTCATCAATCCCTATTATACGAGTATTAGACTTCCTTGCTGCATCTGCCAGTTCCTGGAGTTCTCTCTGCTGGATTCTGACTGATTTTTCCAAGGTGGTGATTTTCTTTTCCAGCTCTTGTGTTTTATCTTCCGTTCCTGATGTTCTATTCTCCATCTCAGTCAATCTGCTGCTTAATGCCTCCATTTTTGCTTGAAGTGTGGACACTAAGCTGATCATGTCTGCTGAGAGGGTATTGAACTTTCCTTCCACTTCTCTTTTGAATTCGAACAGTTCTTTGGAAATTTCTTGCTTTTGTTTTTGGATTTCAGCTTTCATTTCCAAAATCAGCTCCTTGATTTGGGTCATATTTCGTGTCTCTTCAGGTGTCATTTCTTGGGATGGTGACATCTCTCTCGTCCCTTCGCTCTTATTTCCCTTTGGACTTTGTGTGGGACTTTATTTATGTATGTCGTAATTAGTCTTTGTGTTCTTCTAGGCATTGAGAACTCTTGTTGTAGTTCGCTCTGTGGTCGGTAGGTGGCGGTCTTTACTTGGATTGGGACTGGTGATTTTCAGCCAAATTGATTCCTCTGCTGACTAGGTCAGAGTTTGCAGTTTTTGCAGCTGTTCAGCCTGTTCTCAGAGGTTGTGTGCTGCTGTACGACTAGGTCTCAGCCCAACCAGTGGCCTCACAGTGAGTCATGGGATGGGTCTGCATGCTTCAATCTCAGCTGGCTGGGCGGATGGTTGGTTTTCCTGTGCTGCTTCCAGGGGTGGCCCCCGGCCAAGGATCTGGAGTTTGGTAGTTTCCAGGGACTCTCAGGTAGGCCAGCTGGTGTCCTCTCTGTTCCCAGGGGCGGGCCCAGCCGAGGATGTGGGCTCCAAGTGAGGAGCCGTGGCTTTCTGGTTCTCAGAAGGCGAGCTCGGCTACTAGTCGGCCCTTGAGTTCCCTGCTGTGTTTCCACAGCTTTGGCCAGGAATCTGTGACTGTGGGGGCCCCTTGGTGCTGTCTTGCTCAGGATTCCCAGCTGGAGGGTGCCCGGCTCAAGATTTGAGTGGGACAGATGCTGGTTCCCAGACTCCCACAGACCCCACCCACTGTTGTATGGCAAGGTCTCAGCCCCCCCCCCCCCACTCTCTAGACCCAGTGGTCTGGGAGAGGAACCTGTTGAGTGGGTGGGAGCTGGGACACACATGCCCCCTTTGATGGGGTGCTGGGCTTTTGTTCCTGCCCGCCTGCCTGTCAGTCTCCGGACAAAGGCCTGGGAAAGGATCCTGTTGGGTGGGTGCTAGCAGGGATAGCTCCGTCCCTGGTGGGGCGCTGGGTTTTTGCACCTGCCTGCCTGCCTGTCTCCAGTCCTGCAGTCCAAGGCTTGGGGGAGGATGCTGTTGGGCGGGTGGGGGCTGGGACACCTCCGCCTCCCTTGGTGGTGTGCTGGGTCTTAGTGCAGCCCACCTGTCAGTCACCAGTCAATGGCCTGGGGGAGGGGACTGTTGGGGGAAGGGATAGGATTCTAAATTCCTTGCCCCCTGCTCCTGCCAGTCTTTCTCGGCGGGGTGGAGGGGTCTGAGTTAAGTTCTATAGCTTGGCAGCAGCTCTGCTTTCCGATGGATTTGGGGACCCGCTGGGCTACTCACTCCTCTGCGTTTGCTGTGGGTGCTGCTCGGTGTTGGAGAATCATTCACTCCCTTCGGATCTCTGCCACCACCTGTGGTTCATGTCTGGCTTCAGCTGCTTGCTGTTCTGGTTTCGCATCTGGGTTCCACTGCTTCTGTGGCTTGCTGGTCTAGTCCTATGCTGGTTTCTGCAGTGGTCGGGGCTGCCCAGCCTGGCGCCCTCTGCTGTGGCGTTTCACAGCCAGCTGCGAGGGCTGGGGGAGGGGTCCTCGTGTTCCAAATTCTTTAAGAAAGTTGGATGTAAGCTTTACCTGGTTTTCTTTTCTGGTTTGAGTCCTTCTCCATTGCTTCTTGAGTTTGTTGTTGTGGATTTCTTAAGGTAGTTGGCTCGTGGGACTCCCTGGTTCTCTCTTTTTGTGGGAGAGAGCTAGGCAGTGTCCCTATTGTCTTGGTGCCATCTTCCGCCTCTTGCTCCTGTTTCTTTTTGAAAAGGAATTTCAATTTTTTGGAGGTAATAAGGTAGCCTCGACTTTTAATTTTACACAATGCTTTTCATTATTATTCTCATCTGCTAAGTATAAAATTGAAATCAGTAAATTGGGAGACTATATGAAAAATGACACACTTATTTATAATTTTAAGGAAACTAAGTGTAAATTGTGCAGGAATAATATGAATATTTTCCTTTTCAATATATCTTTTAGAAATAAAAACTGTGTTCAATAGATGTAAACATAATTCTTAGCTTTGTCATTTAAAATAAGGAAATGGAAGGTTTTTTTAATATTTGATTTCTAAATACAAACAATCCACATAAATGTTTTCATAGTCACAAATAACCTTTGATAGATCTGTAAGTTTAAATATATTTCAAATTAATTGTCATGTGTACAAACACTTAGAATGATTCTAAATATTTTTGTACATTTCAAGTTATCTCTGGGTTTACTTTAAGTATTTCAAAATATCTATAACAGGTGTTTTCATGATGGGAATAAAGCTAATAGCTTTGGAACTCCATTTAGGTGGTCAATAAAGTATTTCAAAAGGATGTTTCTTCTTGTCACATCTCTATTTATCACATTTATATGTAGTTCCTAACATTCCAAACCAAAGCAAACCAAAATTATAGCTAATGATTAGCCTTAATCCATAGTCTTTTTTTTACTTCAAGATTTTTTTATTAAAAAATTTATTAACATATTTCAAATACCATGTTTAACAAAGAAGTATTCAAGAAGGAAATCCCTATATATAATCACTGGCACTTAGATTTTAGAACATAATCAAAATTAGGCTGAGGGTTTGTATGTCATAGGTACATATTAATATATATATATATAATAAAACATTATGTCTATAGAGTCATAAGTTTTTATTTCTATGTATTTATATTTCCAGTACCATGTCTGCAACTTTTGAGTCTTTGCTCTTGTACTGTTTGGATCTAATAGCCATATATTAAGGATACCATGCACCTTTTGTTCCTTTGGTCTTGACTTGCCTCACTCAACATGATTCACTCTAGATTCATCCACTTCCCTGCAAATGCCATTATTTTATCTTTCTGTTGGCTATGTAGAATTCCATTGTGTGTGTGTGTGTGTGTGTGTGTGTGTGTGTGTGTGTGTGTGTATGCCACATTTTCTGTATCCATTCATCTGTAGTAGGGCATCTGGATTGTTTCCATTGACTGGCTATTGTGCAGAGATAAACATAGCTAAGCAGGTGTCCCTAACATATTTTGGGTTATGATGATCAGGGTAGATGCCCAGAAGTAGTATGGCAGGATCATAGGGAAGGTCTATTTTCAGTTCTTTAAGAAACCTCCACACTGCTTTCCAGAGTAGCTAAACTAGTTTACAATCCCACCAGCAGTGCAGTAGGGTTCCTTTTTCTCCACAACCCTGCCAGCATCTGTCATTGTCTGAGTTTAAAGTCTTGGCCATTCTTGTTGGGGTAAGGTAGTATCTAGCTCTACTCCCAAATTCCTAGAATTAATAAACCACTTTAGCAAAGTGGCTGGATACAAAATTAACCTTCAGAAGTCAGTAGCCTTCTTGTATACCAACAATTCACAAACAGAAGGCCAAATCAAGAAAATGATCCCATTTGCAATAGCCCCCAAAAGAATAAAATACTTAGGAATTAACTTAATCAAAGATTTAAAGGAATTATTTAATGAAAACTATAAGAGCCTAACAAAAGAAATTAAAGAGGAAACTTGGAAATGGAAAGAAACCCGATGCTCATGGCTAGGGAGAACCAACATAGTGAAAATGGCTATACTGCCAAAATTGAAATACAAATTCAATGCAATCCCCATCAAAATCCCAAAGGCATTCTTTACAAAAATAGAAGATAGAATCCAAAGGTTCATATGGAACATGAAAAGACCTAGAATAGCCAAAACAATTCTAGGCAAAAAGAGCAAAGCTGGTGGTATTATAATATCAGACTTCAAACTCTACTATAGAGCCATAATAACAAAAACTGCTTGGTATTGGCACAAATACCCACCAGAAGACCAGTGGAACAGAAAAGAAGACCCAGAAATAGATCCACATATCTATAGTCAACTTGTATTTGACAAAGGAGCCAAAGATATACAGTGGAACAAACACAGTCTATTCAATTATTGGTGCTGGCAAAACTGGGCAGCCACATGCAGAAAACTAAAAATTGACCCTAGCCTGTCGCCATACACAAGGATTAACTCAAAGTGGATCAAAGACCTCAATGTCAGACCGGAAACCGTGAAACTGCTGCATGATAGAGTAGGAGAGACACTGGAACTCATAGGCACAGGCAAACAATTCCTGAACAGAATCCCAGGGTCACAACAGATTGGAGAGAGACTTGATAAATGGGACAACCTAAAAATACAAATTTCTGCACAAATAAAAACATAGTTGCAAAAGTAGAGAGACAGCCAACCAACTGGCTGATGTATTATCAATGATACATCTGACAAATACTTAATATCCAGTATCTACAGATAACTCAAGAAACTAATCCCCCCCAAACCTGACAAACCATTCATTAAATGGGCAAGGGAACTAAAGAGATATTTATCAAGAGATTTAAATGGTAGAAAAGCATATGAGAAAATGTTCGTCATCCATGGTCATAAAGGAAATAAAAATAAAAGCAGTCTATATTCTTTTTAAGTTTTTTTGTTGGTCCTGGGGCTTCAACTCTGGGCCTAGGCATTCTCCCTAAGCTCTTCAGATAAGGCTAGTGCTCTACCATTTAATGCACAATATTTCCAGTTTTCTTGCCATTAATTGGAGATAAGAGTCTCATGGACTTTTTGTGCCCAAGCTGGGTTTGATTCTCAAATCTCAGCCTCCTGTGTAGCTAGTATTACAGTCATGAGCCACCAGGGCCCTAGTTCTTAATCCGTATTCTTATCTTATCATTTGCTTCTAATATGACATCATGTCAGGAAACATTATCATTCCATTAGCAAGAGTTCAAAAAGAAAGAGCAAAGATGTTCATTGTGTCAACAATACAGTGTTTAACTTTAGCTCTAACTATATTTACTAAGGGTTGCATGCAAAAATACAAAATAAAAAAGGCATAAGCATTCATTGACCATTTTCACTGATCTCTCATGTAATTTCACAAAAATAATTTAATCTTTCATTTCTTCATCTCCACCCATTAATTTAGATTCTATGAAGCATTTTTTTGCATCTTACAATGCTTGCAAGCAAAAGTATTGTTAAAAAGGAAGAAGCAGTTACCTGGAAAATAAGTATAATGAGATATAATTTCCAAACAGTTGGAAGTTTTTGAAAAATGGAAAGAAAACAATTTGAAACATTATTATTTGCTGAAAGTAATGACATGTGAAACCCACAGTCATAACCATAAATTTTAAATGAATACTTTCATTTTGAATAGAAAAATGGAAGATAAATTTGTCATTAATCAACAACTTGATATGTGGAAAAAGAAAGAAACTCTCTCTGGCTTAATAAATAAAACAATCTCTGTGTAAAATATCTTCCTTTCAATGATAAGTAAAAGGATTATTTATTAGTTTGGGCTTATCACTCTTTTCATTGTTCATATAAATATATATTTAAAGTAGCTCATGCATATTTTTTCTCATACTGGAGTCATAACTTCTTTTTCTGCATCTTAAATTTGAGAATCTATATCTTCCTTCCATAGCATTACATTTATCTACTCTCTCTAAATATTTATGTGCACCTGTTTAATGGTTGTTAACTATTATACATGCTGTGTTGCTGCGCCAGAAACTTAAAGACAATGCAGAGGTATACTGAATCAAATGGGAGAGAAGGAAGGTCATTAAAGATATTTGGCTGCTGTCTTTCATCTATACAGAAGTTGTGCATTTTGTCATGTTTTATTGAATATATTGTTTTTTTGAAACTCTAGATTTTGAATATTGAACCAATTCCAATTTCTCCCAAATCCTGATTTAATATGTTGACACATTTTTGTTAAAGATCTCATTGTAAGGTATAGGCATATTATCTGTAATACAAGTCATAATGATTAACATTGTTTTCTAGCTACTTAAAGCATAGTGACAAGATAAAAAAATTATCTCTGAAAATGAGGATAATGGAGAAATTTAAATTATTTAATGAGATTTTATACTCTTAGGTAAAGGTTAAGATGGGAATTCTGTAACAGTAAATTTTTTTTAAATTTAAGTTTATTTAGCAGTAAAAGTGTGGTACAGAAGGGTTACAATTACATACTTAAGGTAATGAATAAATTTCTTGTCAGACATTTTTACCCTCTCCCTTGTTTTTCTCCTCTTTCCCACCACAAGATCTTCCCCACCTCCAAACTGTCAAATTAATTTCCAACATAATGTGTTGTGTCTCTGTTGTATTAGTGCACTCTTTGTCCTTTAGTTCACCATTTTGTTATTCCCCCTTCCTTCCCCAAGTCAGATAAAGACATATACAAGACACAGGATATCAGGATTAAAACAAAAATGTAATAGCAGGTGATAAACCAAGGTGTGAGGGAAAGAAGTACCACCAAACAGTGTGTTAAAAACAACAAAATTCTTGTTTCTATATCTTTGAACATCTATTAACATCATTGTATATGATCATTTGTGCATAGCTATTGAGCTATTATGATCCTCTGCTAGAACTATCTCAGTCATATGGTAATTAGTACAAATGAGGGAAACAAGAAGCTTATGTTTCTGTAGGTCTGGCTTACTTCACTTAGTATGATTTTGTTCAAGGTCTTCCCATATCCTCACAAATGAGGCCATTTCATTCTTTCTGATGTAAGCATAGAATTCCATTGTGTATGTATACCACATCTTCTTGATGCATTCCTCTATCGGGGGACATCTGAACTGGTTACAGATCTTTGCTATGGTGAATAATGCTACAATGGTTATAGTTGGGCTGGTAGATGCAATATGGTCTTGTTTGTGAACTTTTGGGCAAAAGCCCAGGAGTGCTATTGTGACATCAAGGTGAGCTCTATGTTTCCTCTTTTGAGGAACCTGCTTACTTCTTCCCAGAAAGGTTGAACCAGTTTACATTCCCACAAATGTTTAGTAGTGTTCCCTTTTGGCCCCACAGCCCACTAATATCTCCTATTATTTTTTTTCTTGATAATGGCCATTCTAACTGGGGTGAGGGTGACTCTCAGTGTGGTTTTGATTTTTTTTGTCATTTCTTTTTTGGCACTGGGGATCAAATGCAGGACGTTCCACTTGCTAGGCAAGCGTTTTGCCATGGAGGTATATCCCAGTTCTTGATTTGCTTTTATTTTATGACCAGAGATGTTGAACATTTCGTCATCTGTCTGTATTCTTGATTCTTTTTTGCCAGTCCCTGGCCCTGAGTGTAGGGCCTGAGCACTGTCTTTGGGTTCTTTTTCTCAAGGTTAGAGATCTACCACTTGAGTTTCAGCACCATTTCTGTTTGTTTGTTTGTTTTTCTGTGTATGTGGTACCAAGGAATCAAACTCGGGTCTTCGTGCATGCTAGGCAAGCATTCTATCACTAGGCCAAACACCTGGCCCCATTTGTCTGCTATTCTTATTTTGCCTCCAGAGCAACTTCTTTGTAATTCTTCATCACAGTTATCAATGAAAAGGAAGTTTCTTTGAGGCTTTGTTTTGGGAAGGTTTAATTTTTTTTTAAATTCTTGGTATCATTTTGATATGCGACTCTAATCTGTTGAAAAGCTAGTGACAAATTTCTCTCAATCGGTGTATTTCCTATTTACCTTGTTAGCTATGGCTTTTGCCATGCAGAAACTCTGCAGTTTATTTAAAACTCATTTCTTCAGATTTTCTTTGATTTGTTATGTTTCTGGATCATTATTGAGGGAGTTTTGATCTGTGCAAAGGAGCCCTAGCACATTTCCTGTCTTTCTGCAGTATTTTCAGGGTATCTAGTCTTTATTTGATCAATTGGGAGTTGATTTTGGTTCAGTGTGACCTATGAGGATCTAACTTCAGTTTTCTACACATGTATAGCAAATTCTGCCAGCATCCTTTGTTGAAGAAATTTTTTCTTCCATCTAATAATCATTGTTTCTTTATCAAAAATTACATGGCTATAGATTTGCAGGTTCATTTCTGGGTCTTTAGTTTTATTCCATAGGTCCTCAAGTCTGTTCCTCTGTGAACACAAAGCTGTTTTTATAGTTGCAGCTTTATAATAGACTTTGAAGTTTGGGAGTGATACACTTCCAGAACAATTTTTCCTGCTATGGATTATTTTTCCTAATCAGGACTTTTCTTATTATTCTTTAATGTCTTGGTGATATATAGACGGGTACAGTTACATTGGTCAGTTAGTGGGTAAATTACTTCTTGAACATTGACATCCATGGAAAGGCATGTCCCTCCCCGCAACTCCCCCCAATCATCTTGTTTTTTCCCTTCCCTTCCCTATTTCAAATAAACAGAACAATGTACATAAAATGCACCAGCTACCAAAGTAACTAGACATACTAATGATTACAAATGAGGGAAAGCAAGGAGCCTATTACTTTGAGTCTGTCTTACAACACTTAATATTATTTTTCCAAGTCTTTCCATTTCTTTTCAGATGGGGCAATGTCATTCTTTCTGATGGCCACATAGAATTCCATTGTACATAAATTCAAAATCTTTTTGACTCATTCATCTACTGAGGGGCATCTGGATTGGTGCCATATCCTAGATATGTAAAAAAAAAATGCTGCAGTGAGTATGGTTGTACATCCAGGATTAGTATGGCCTCATTTGTAGGCATTCGGGTAAATGCCCAGGGGTGAGATTTTTGATTGATAGGGGAGTTCTATGTTTAGTCTTTTGAGGAATAGCCATACTGCTTTCCACAGTAGTTGAACATTCTCATTAACAGTTTAGTAGTGTTTGATATCTGAAAGTGCATTATCTGTCAATATGCTATTCAAAATCAGATTATTTAACTTCTACTAAAAGGCTTGGGGAACCTTGATTAATAAATTTCTTTTAAACTCAAATGCAGTCCCATTTATTCAGACTTTCTCTGAGTTGTTGTGTTTCTTGGTCATTATTAAGAAAGTTTCAACCTGTGCCAAGGAGACCTGGTGTATCTCCTTTTCTTTCTTGTAAAGTTTTCAGTGTATCTGCTTTTACCTCAAGGTCTTAGATTCATTGGAGTTAATCCTGGTGTAGGGTGATAAAGAAGGATCCAACTTTAGTTGTCTGCTGGTGCTTAACCAGTTCTGCCAGGACCACTTGTTGAAGAGGCTGTCTTTCTTCCATTCTATTGTTTTGGCTCCCTCATCAAAGATTAGGTGGCCATGGGTCTGTCTACTTTAATTTCCTTTACTTTCTTGGTTAATTTCTGAGTCTTTTATTTTCTTTGAGGCTATTGAAAAAGGAGTTGTTTTTCTTATTTCAGTCTTGCTCTTCTCATTGTTAGTATACAGGAAATCTATTGACTTTTGAGAGTTAATTTTATATCCTCCTATTTTGCTGAAGTTTTGAATCAGCTGAAGTAACTTTGGAGTTGATGGGGTTCTTTAAATATAGAATCATGTCATCTGCAAAAAGGGAAAGTTTTACTTCATCTTTCCCTATGTGGATCCCCTTCATGTTTGCTTCTTGCCTTATTGCTCTAGCTAGAAATTCTAATACTAGTTGAAGGGAAGTGAAGGGAGCCTACATCATTGTCTTGTTCTGAGGAATGTTCCACTGATTCCTACTTTCTCCAGAGCTTTTATCATAAAATGTTGTTGGATCTTACCAAATGCTCTTCCTGAACCTACTGAAATGAGTATGTGGTTCTTGTCTTTGCTCTTGTTAACACGATGAATTATATTGACTTATGTACATTGAATAATCTTTGCATCCCAGTGATGAATCCTGTTTGATCATGGTATATATTTTTTGATGAAGTTGTTGAAGCAGATTGGATAATATTTTCTTGAGAAGCTTCACATCAATGTTCATCAAAGAAATAAGTCTATAGTTCTCTTTCTTTGGGGAGTCCCTGGTTTTGGGATGAGGGTTATAATGACTTAATAAAAGGAGTTTGGTAGAGAGCATTTGCTTTCAATTTCATTGAAGAGTTTGATGAGTATTGGTGTGAGTTCTGCTTTTTTAAGTCCTTATAGAATTCAACTATGAATCCATCAGGTCCTGGGCTTTTCTTGGATGTGAGGTCTCATTGATACTTTTATTTCATTGCCTGAAATGAGTCTGTTTAGTTGCTTTAGATCTTCGAGGTTTTGGTTTGGTTGTAGCAATATTTGCTAGAAATTCTTCCATTTCTTCCAAATTCTTGAATTTATTGGCATAAACATTTGAAAACTATTCCCTTCTTATGTTCTGGGTGTTGGTAATTTCTGTAATGATATCTCCATTGTTTTTCCTAATTGTTTTCATTTGAGCAACACGCTGGACTTTGTCCTCTCTGATCGAAATCTCTGTTTTTTCAGTGTCCACTCTCAAATATTTTAGCTAAGTGGCTATATTTCATTGAACTACCTTTCCTTCTATTGGAATTCATTCAGCATTCTCTTGGTGGGTTCCATCAATTTCTCTATTAATCTTTGATTAGTCTCATCATGCTCATAAGTAGCCATATGCAGGCTTTTCATTCAGCATGTTTTCCAACAGTGTTTGTAGGCATTTGAAGAACTATCCTCTAGATTTTCATTCACTACTGTTTCCTGTTTTTTTTGAGTTGGAGTTGAGGTTTCTTGGTTTAGTTGGTTTCTCAAATCAATGTGTTTGATGTGGTGGGAAAAAACAATTCTGCTTCACAGACTTGGGGTCTTTGTGGTTTTCCTCCCAGACTAATTTAGTGGCACAATGATATTCTTTTGTGTAATTCAGAAAGGATGGTTTAATTCAGAAAGGATGGATGCAATTCAGGTGGCTGGTTTCTGTAGCTTGTTGTAGTGTGAGTGAGGTTGAGTGTGTGGGGTTGTGGCTGTTTGGAATCAATAACTTTTCCCAAAGAGAGTAGCTCTTGGGGCTCCCTGGAATCACTCTCAGATTTTAAGGCCTGGCCAGTTTGTATTCATTTGTTTTTTGATGATTACTTTGTGACATGTTAAAGACATTTGAATTTTTAACTTTCGTAGCTGGCTAAGCTGCTGATTTGGCTGCTATATTAATGGAATGCCTTTGCTGCAGAGGGGCTGACCTGCCTCTCCATGGGCTCACCAGATAACGAAAGATGCTCCCAGGAAGAAGCTCCCAGTTGCAAGAAAAGCAGATTACCCCTGTATGGAACTGATTCTCATTGATCAGATTCCTTTGCCCTCTTGAAAGATGGTACTGTAGCTTTTACTTCTCCAGCCTGAGTTATCTGCTAGATGCTGTGACAAGATCTAAGCCAGTAACAAAGATGGAGATCTTCTTGGGTGGCATGAGGGATGTAGAAAGGTAAGTTCCATAGGCTGCTCTGGGGAAAGGAGTGAGGATGTTTTTTCGGAGGTAATCATACTTTCCCTTGGTTTTTCAGATTGTCTCTGGTATGTGTCCATATGTGGCCAGCAAGAAAGTGGATTTCCACTCCTAGTCTTCCAGTTCATGCCATATGCAGTATGTCTCTGCTGCCTTTGTCAAGGCTCTGTCTGGCCACTTCTGTGGTTGCTAAGTCCACTGGAAGGGATGTGTGCTCAAATTTGACTTCTTAAGCAGGCTGCCTATATTTTTCCTCCCTAGGCAAATCTTTCTACTATAACTCCTTACTTGGTGTGACTCTCTAGCTACGGACATTTTGTTGGAATGCAAAACCTGCTTCATTGGAGAGAGCTCAGCTAGACCCTAGCTGCACCTCTGCCTTCTCCCACCAATCACTGTGTAATTCTAAGGGAGAAAACTGTGTTTGTTCAAGCAGTCTGACATAGGTTATGCATCCAACATAATAGATTTTAAAAAAGAAAAATGGCTAAAATGTAGCCAAAGAAACCCCTGCCTTAAATCTATTCTAAATAATGTAGTACTGAGATAATACATGTGAGAGAAATTGATATTGATTCAGATAAGGCAATGCAGCAATACACATAATAATGGTTGCCAGGGTTCTCAGAGATTTCTAGGAAAATTGAAGATTCAATGTATGTCTTAGTCAGTTTTCCACTACTATAAAATATGCCTGAAAAAAATCAGCGTATAAATAGGTAGCTTATTTTGACATACAATTTCAAAAGTTTCAGTATGATTTGTTAGTCTCATTTTTTTTTTTGCCAGTCCTGGGCTTGAGCTCAGGGCCTGAGCACTGTCCTTGGACTTTCTCAAGGCTAGAGCTCTACCACTTGAGCCTCAGCACTACTTCTGGCTTTTTTCTATGTATGTGGTACCGAGGAATCGAACCCGGGTCTTCATGCATGCTAGGCAAGCACTTTAACCACTAGGCCAAACTCCCGGCCCTCTCATTTATTTTTTGAGTATGTGGCAAAGCAGAATATCATGGTGGCAGTGCCACCAAAATTGTTCACCAAATGTAGAAGAAAACAAGTTCTCATGGTTTTCTCTCCATGGCACATCTTCAGTAAGCTAACTTCTTTCACCTAGGGGAAAGAAGCCCTAAACATCCAGCCACTAGTCTTATAATGGTGGCTATATATCCAAGGCACAGAATAATGCTGAATAAGCATATATTTTATATATGCTTAATTGGTTATTTGAAATTGGATACGGAAGGGGGAAATCAAGATGAGTGGGGGGAAGGGGGAGGGAAATGGGGACCATGACATGAAAAAGGGTATCACTGTTTGTGAAGTAATGCACCTTCTATCTGGTGAATATAATGTAACCCTTCTATTAATTACAATAAAAATATATAGGAAATTAAAAATATATGGGAAAAAAGAATTAGTTTTGTCTCTCCAAGTCACTTTATAAACCTTAGGTAAATGCAGAGTAGCTTAGAAAATTATTGCTCATTGAAAGTACAAGCCTTTTCTAATTTGCTTTATTTTTAAATGTTTGTATTACCTTTAGGTAGTCATACAAAAGAGTTGCCACTCACCAAAGCGGTTTTATAAAAAGAGTGCATCTTGATTAATGTCATCCTTTTCAAAGTTCTCACCCACTCCATCAATTCATTTTCTGCCTTTGTCTTAATTTTAGATTATATACTGAAATTTTTGCCATTTCAACATCCTCATCCAACTTCACCCATGCTTATATTTTTTTCAGTTCTGTGGTGTATACAGTGATTTTTTTTTGTCTGCATTCTTCCCACCTCCCTTCTTCATTATTCTAGCCTCTCTTCTTGATGCACCTTCTCCTGTTACAAGTATCTATTTCCTTGCACTTATTTGTGAGTCTTTGACTTTGATTTTAAAATAAATTATACTATTTGCTCTCTCTGTAGAGTCAATAACACTTCAGTTAATTCACTTGTAACTAATTTCTTGCAGCCCAATTAATAAATGGATTGATGTGTTATAAAGACACTTCTCAGAAGAAATAGTAATAAAGACTAATATACACATGAAGAAAGGTTTAACACCTCTAGTTATAAAGTAAATGCAAGTCATAACAACATTGAAATTCCACCTCACCCCAGTTAACTAGCTAATATGAAGAAAACTAAGAAAAACAAATGCTTGCATCAATGTGGCCAAAACAGCACTATATTACACTGTTAGTTAGAATGTAAACTTGTTCATCCCTTTTGGACAGCCAGGTTCCTCAAAAACTTAAACATGTAGTTACTCAATGACCCAGCACTTTTACTACTGTGCACTTATCCAAAATAGAGTACAAACAAGTCCACACTAAAATTACCAGAACAGTCATGCTCCTTGCAGCATTAGTTATCATAGCCAAGATAAGGAATAAACTCAGATGTCCCTTTTGTAGACAAATGGATGGAGAAAATGGGGTAAATAGATACAATGTAATTCTACTCCTCTCAGAAAGAATTATCTTGTATCCTTAGTAAGAAAAGGGAAAGGCTTGGAAATTATTAAATGAAACATTAGCCAGATTCAGAGAAAAATAGGTGGCATGTTTGTGGTAGATAGAATGTGTCTATAAAACTGATGTTGTAAGTTAGTAGTTGGGAGATTTTTGTAGTTATCTGGAGATAAAAGAATGACTTTTAAGCCACAAAATTAGCACTTTATTGACTCTTGGGGAAAAATACTCATTGTTATTGGTTTGAGAGGTTTAAAGGTATTTTTATGAAGCTCAGTTGGATCTGGAGAACCATGCATAATGAGAGAATGATGTCAGTCATCATGAAAATAACTGAAAACTCATCTCACTCTTATGAGATAAGTTCATGGTTATAGCTTATACCTTTCTCAGTAGGAAAATAAAATATTCTGAGTAATTGGTCAAGATAAATGCTTTCATTTACAAATATTTAAGTCCTGCCTTCCAGAGTGTAAGAATTTGTTTAATGATATGTAACAAAATTAAATTAATCATTTTGTATATTCGTTTTTGTTCTACATTTTATTACATGTACAGCTTCATTTTTTTACAAAGACTGTAACGATTGAATTATTTTAGTAATTCAAATAAATAAGGGTTCATTATTACTTCAATAATTTTCTAATTGAGATTTCATTCTGAATAATTAAACTGACCTCACCTGGCATTTGTTAATCAATCATATTCAAATCAAAAAGTATCAGCATCAAATGATAATAGTTCTCTCCTACTTGAACTCAGAATAATCTTGACCTATGCTTGTGTTACAACAAAACAAGATCTTACAGCCTATAAAGACTCTCATTAAACAGTGTGAAAAATACAGACACAAAAATTAAATCCTAATAATTTATGACTGCTATTGGGATATTGTATTAAATCTAGTTTCACTTTACTTTGGTAGATTTTAATGTTCAAGGAAAGAGTTATGAAAACAAAGACACATATTGAACATTTATTTATCTTTTAACTTTATTGCTAAGCATCAATAAAGATACCTTAACATCAATTCTATTTAGCTATTTACATTTAAATTTCATACTGCTTACATTGTTGAGGAAATGCTTAACACAGATGATCAGAAAATGAAAGGCCTTTGATATAGTATCTTTATGCCTCAAGTTACTCATTTGCAATCTTACATATTTATTTTAATTTGACATATTATAATAAAACGAGAAGCATTTGAGAGGGTTTCATAAATGTCTTGTTTTATTTTTCTTTCCTTTGTTTCTTTTTTCTTTAAAAGACTTTATTAACATTGATTTTTACATCATATTTCAAATGATGGGATTAACAAACAAGTATTCAAGAAGGAAATCTATATACAATCACTAGCACTTAGATTTTAGAACACAATTAAAATTAGGCTGAGGGTTTGTATGTCATAGATACATATTAACCTATGTAATAAAACATTATGCCTATAGAGTCATAGATTTTTATATCTATGTAGTTGTGTTTATGTTTTCAATATCATGTCCATAGCATTGGGTACACAAATATTGAGTCCTCGCTCCTGTACTGTTTGGATCTAATAGCCACATATTAAGGATACCATGCACCTTTTGTTCCTTTGGTCTTGTCTCACTCAACATGATTCACTCTAGATCCATCCATTTCCCTGCGAATGCCATTATTTTATCTTGTCTGTTGGCCATGTAGAATTCCATTGTATATTTATACCACATTTTTTGTATCCATTCATCTGCAGTAGGGTATCTGGATTGTTTCCATTGCCTGGCTATTGTGAATAATGCAGAGATGAACATAGCTGAATGGGTGTCCTTATCATATCCTGGGTTATAATGCTCAGGATAAATGCCCAGGAGTGGTATGGTGCCATCGTAGGGAAGATCAATTTTCAGTTCTTTAAGAAAACTCCACACTGCTTTCCAGAGTGGTAGAACTAGCTTACAATCCCACCAGAAGTGCAGTAGGATTTCTTTTTCTCCAAAACCCCACCAGCATCTGTCATTGTCTGAGTTCAAAATCTTGGCCATTCTAGTTGGGGTAAGGTGGTATCTTAGGGTTGTTTTTATTTGCATTTCCTTTATGACCATGGATTATGAGCATTTTCTCATATACTTTTCTGCCATTTTAACCTCTTCTTTTGATAAATCTTTCTTCAATTCCCTTGCCCATTTAGTGATTTGTTTGTTGGGTTTTGGGGGGATTATTTTTTTCAAGATGAGTTCTTACTAAACAGCTGAGACCAACATCTAACACCTCAAGTAGAGGTTTATATATTTCTTTCATGTCCTCACTAGTTCTGCAATTAAAATTAAGTCCTTTTGTTGTTATTAAATCATTTCTCTTCATTTTTTTCTTCCATTGTAGAAACTGAAATTTTACTTATATTTTTAGATCAGGAAATAATTATGAAATTCATATCAGGCATTTTGCATTTAATAATCATTTTTTTTATCTGTTATAATAATATTGACAGCGTTTGTAGTTTATAGTTATAGTTTATGAAACAGTATCAGATTTCAAAGATTACTATTTAAGCTCTAAAATGATTCTCATTTTTCTCCTGTGCCTCTTATTCTTTACTTATATTTCACCTTCATTTAAATGAGTGATGTACTTAATGATTTGATTCTGATGACTACTAGAATAACAAAATGGCAGCTGTATCCTTTTCTTTGTGATGGTATTTTGATTAAATGTTCAATCAATAAAAACTCCAATTTTCCCTTTCAGTGATTTAATATAAATAAGGATTTGGGACATGTTTTAGACATGGAAAATATCTTAAAGCTATTAGGTCCATATAAGAAGGATAAGAATAGTTCATTTGGTTAAAAAAAATAACAAATGCTTTGATCGTCATGTTTTATGTGCAAGGAGAGGTTGGTGCTGGAGATGGTAGTATAGAAAAACCATAAATCTAAGAAATCTCTGAAGTTTACTTCATCTTTCTTGAGAGTTCGTTGCCCTCCCACCCAAATACCGAGGATCATTCATAGTAACTAAATTTCTTCACAGCTTACTTCTGGTTCTCTTTACTGTAAATTGGCCCCCAAAAAGGATTTACAAAATTGCTCAGAGCTCTGTATGAAAAAATTAGGAAATCCACTTCAACCTTGAAAGACTGCTACTTCCACATAGAATTTAGAAAGTCAGTAGTAACACCATGCTAACTCTTCCATCATCATCTGATCAATATTACTCACCATGGTACCAATACTATATTTATCAGTATTTACTGAAAGCAGACCAAACTTTAAGTGAGGCAGTCCTCACTTAAAATTATAGGTGTGAAAATTTTCAACACCAACAATCTAACATAAAATGTTCATGTTAACCATGATTGAATCTTTGGAAAAGTTAGCGAAGTGTAAAACTTCAAACTTCCTTTAGTCTCTCAATAACATATAATTATTAAATGAGACAAATTTCCTAAAAGTGAATATGTAAAATAGTCAGGTTGGAATCAATATTTCATGAAGTATTTATAGGTAGAGACATGAATGTTTTTTACTCTTCACAGAATTATACTGACATCATGCTTGAATACTGGCTCTCCTAGTGACTACTAATGATGCATTCGCTAACAATGAACTATTTACCCACCATTAGTACTCCGTGAAAGAGAAAGACACATGAAAAGACACAACATGGATGACATAAAGCATCCAGCATAGATGTCAACATCTTAGGATAGTTTAAATAACCTAATACGATGTGTCTCACATCCTAACCAATGATCAGTGAATAATCCCCACATGCTCATCACACAGGAAGAGGGACTTTCATTTGAAAGTTATCTCTTGAAAATTAAAATTTTATCTAGCAATTTATGTTACAGTCAAATGGCCTACTTAGCCCAAATATTTAACATTAACAGTTGCCGGGTTTTGTAAATCACTATTGAATTTTATTTAAAATTAGGAGCAATTTTGTCACAAATGGCAGTAATCCCCTACTAGTCTTACGAGTGTGTTTAAAATAGATATTTTAAGAACATATTGAATAATCATACTTTGAATCAGGCTTTCCTAACATGTTATTGAGTGAAGAAGAATGAAGGCAAGACCAGTAATTAAAGCAATTATTATTTTTTTTTTGCCAGTCCTGGGCTTGAGTTCAGGGCCTGAGCACCATCCTTTGACTTTCTCAAGGCTAGAGCTCTACCACTTGAGCCTCAGCATCACTTCTAGCTTTTTCCTATATATGTGGTACCGGGGAATTGAACTCAGGCCTTCGTGCATGCTAGGCAAGCACTCTACCACTAGGCCAAACTCCTGGCCCAATTAAAGCAATTTTTGACATCTTGTTTTATGATAGAATTTTCAGTTTAAGTAGATCTAGAGGAGTTTTCTGACAGCCTTGCTCCTCACGAACAGTGCTGTGAGTAAAGGAGATGAGGTGAGATTCCTAGTAGGTTGACGTTTGCTTTTTTTTTTTTTTAATCACTTTTCATGTCTTCATGTTGCACCGAAAGTTATAAAACAGGAATAGTGGCACTCATCTGAAACTCCATATTGAGAACGCTGAGGCAGGAAATGGAGACTATAAGGTGAAGTTAGACTACATAATGAAACCTTATCAAAATAACAATAGCAACAGCAAAAAAGAAAGTTATATTTTAGCTCAAGATATGAAATATTAGTTAATAATCAAGTATGAATCACATGCATTATTGCTCTTAAAAAGTAAACTTTTGTGTCAAATGAAGTAATACACAAGTTTTTATTTGTCTCAAAGTACTGTTGATCATAGATACTACTGAAGAATATGATGATGTTTATTCTCTTATTTCTTCATTATTTTAATTTGTAAGTGTAATCAGTTTGTTAATGTCAGAAATCCATTTATTATTACTATTCCTACTACTACTGTTTTTGCTGAATGGGGCTTAAACTTAGAGCTTGGGGTTTGAGCTTGCTCAAATAACTTGCTTGGCTTCCACTTTACCATCTGAACTGTGCTTCCACCTCAGGTGGTTAATTTGATGATGGTGTCTATTGAACTTTTCTTTTCTTATTTGTTTCTTTCTTTCTTAAGACTCTTTTTTCATATATTTTTATTGTAATTAATAGAAGGCTTAACATTATATTTACCAGATAGAAGGTGCATTACTTCACATACATTGATACCCTTTCTCATGCCTTGGTCCCCATTTCCCTCCTCCCATCCCCACCCCGCATCTTGTTTCCCCCCCTGTCCTAACTGATTTCAATAAACAAATATGCATATATACAATATATCAGATAACAAGGTGAAATACTGTAATAGGAGATAACCAAGGGTCTATTGAACTCTTCTACCTGACTGGCTCTCAATTGCCATTCTACATTCATGATATACCATCTCACCTGTTTAATTTTTGCAAAACTCCTCTAAGAATATTTCCTATATACTAGATGTAATAATATTGTAACTTTTGTTTGATTACAGGTAACAATTTTAGTTCAATTGCACAGTATGAACAAAAATCACAGAAATGTAGCTTAGCAAATATAAACATACAATTTTCTTCTTAAAAACTGATGTCATTTTTCTTAGTGATTTTAAGAGACTGGATTTTTAAAAATCTTTTCCATCATAGGCCTTGAATTCTGGCACTGGGTTCTGTCCCTGAGCTCTTTCAGTTCAAGGCTAGCTCTTGTATTATTACTTGTAGCCACAGCACCACTTCCAGTATTCTAGTTAATTGTAGATAAAAGTCTCACAGATGTCTGTGCCTGAGCTGGCTTTGAACCACATTCCTCAGATCTCAGCTTCTTGAGTATCTAGGCATGCAAGCGCTATCCACCAGCCCCTGGCTGAGACTGGAATTTTTATTTCATTACTTCTTTCCATCTCAACTAATTATTCCCTCCCAAATCTCTTGTACTTCAAATAAATAATTTTGATTGTATCGTCCTCCTTAACTTCTTTATATTTATTGTGCTGAAGTTACAGACAACACAAACTGAGAATGCATTAAGAATTTTCAAATGCAGAAATCTTATTGTACATCTAAGTTTTAATTCTTGCTTTGAAAGCTATTGAATTCCCAAGTTTCCTTTTCTACTTAGTACTCTAATGATTTTTATGAAAATCAAGAAATATTTTGTATTCTAGTGACCAGAATTTTCTAATAACCACACTCATTTCAGTTTACAGCAAGGAACCAAGGAAGCATAACTTCTGAAGAGGAGGCTTGTTGTATTTGCTTGATGGAAAGTAGAAAAACGAGGAATTTATCCAAACTTGCCCTGAGTATCTTAGATACATATTTCAATATACATTTGAGTTAAACAGACGGTGACGAATACATTTGGGTAAAGAGGCAAGGAGCTTGAAGAAGTTGCTGGAAAAATCATCAAGGAGTAAAATTGAAGTTCTATCCTGCTTTTCTTTCTGCCTACTTTCATCTAAAAATGTGAGACCTAATTCACTTCTGATCATCTAAATGCAAAGTGGTATGATCAGTGAACCTTTTTACTATCATTGACCATGTCTTGCTACAGACTTATCATGGTTTAGATTTTCCAGGGTAGGTAAATCCTCATCAGTAATCACACAGGATGTAATATGCTACCATACATTTACAGAGCACTGTGAAAGTAAGTGTAAATTTGCCTTTGCTGAGAGTGTTTGCATTTTATGTCTTATAGCTTTTTGAGAAATGAAAATATTGGTGCTTAATTAAAAAATGTTGGACATGAGTGCACAGGCCTGGAAGGATTTAGACAGATAAGAGAACATCTTGGAGACTAAATTTGTATTTTGTAAGCTGCCTGTCCTCTGTCTATGCCAATTGTATTTATCTCCACTGGCACATTTATTGAATCTAGGTTAGAACATTTTTCTATAACTGCTTAAAATAACATCAATCAGAACTCCCTATAAATCATTATCACCCTTTCCTCAAATTTAGAACACTGCTGAGTTTTCAGTAGCATCTTTCTGTTGAAAAGGACATTTGCAGAAAAATATATACATGCCATAAATTTCAGCATCCACCCTGAAACAATCTGCCTTCATAATTTAATGTGCAGACAGAGTTAAAAACAGAACCTCCAGTGAGTTACTGTTCCCTGTAGTCATAATGTGACTTGTTTCTTTGCTCATAAAACAATATGAAAAGTAGCAGTGTGATGGATTCACTAGTTATACCATATGCCAGGATCTTTTGCTGGAAATACCTTCCTTTCAATATCTACCAAAACCTGTATATAATTATGAGACCATCCAAATATGACTCATGTGCTATCATACAGCATTTCCGGAAAACTTTAAAAAGCCCTAAAGAATAATAAATTGTTAACATTTCCATAAGTAAATGATCAGAAAGTTAGAGTACTACACTTGCAAGGTCTACGCATCTAGTTTCAAGTCTCAATAGCTATATCCTCTAAAGTATATGTGCTTACGAAGTTTTAAAGTGTTGATACTAACAATCCATCTGCACCAATAATTCTAGAGTGTCAGTTACTTAACATTTAGAAGATGCCATTCTGGAAAAAGTTACTATTTCCTTCTCCTATAGATAATGTTATATTACAAAACTAATGGGAAAAATAGAAAACAAGAATGTTTAGTGAAGATCTATTATTAAATGATATCTCAATGAACACAATTAATTTCCAGTCTATGATGTAATTATGTACAAGATTTGCTTTAGATTGTGGTGATGAATATAATAAATACACTTCAAAAAGCAAGTAATTTAAAAGTTTCCTATCAGAGCTATTTTAAAAGGGCTAAATTTTAATTAAACTTGGGTGATCTGACATTCCTCCCTTGATTTAGTCTCATCCCAGTCATTGTTATGTTCTTCTATTTAATTGTATTTTTTCTATTAACTCTAAGTAACTATTAAAAATTGGCAACAAAGAGCTTTGAAAACTTTTTATGACAAAAGAAAGAAAACTTATTGCTTCAAATATTGCAATGGAAGTAAGTTGCTATGTTTCATTTGGAAATGTTACATTGGCCAAGTAATAATTTAGATGACTATGGTAATCATTCCTAAGTTAAATCTCTGTAGAAAAAAATTAACAGAAAAATAAGTTTACTGTTTATATACTGTTCAATTACTCTTGTAAAATAAAAATAAGACTAAGTTAATGATGCCATTTTCCTAATTCAACCATACAATTTTGTTAATATCTCTGACTATAATAAAATTGTATGTTACATAATAAACACTTGCTATTGTTTGTGTGTGTGTGTGTGTGTGTGTGTGTGTGTGTGTGTGTGTGCACACTTCTTCTAGTGCTTGAAGTCAGAGCCTTAAATTTTCATTTGCTTTTTCATTAAAGGCCTGTGCTCTAAGACTTGACTCTCAATTTTGCTCCTAGCATTTTGGTGGTTACTTAAAGATTAGATTTTCATAAGACTTTGACCAGCTAGTTTTGAACAATGATTATCAGCTTTCAGCGTCCTGAGTAGCTACGGTAACAGGGGTAAGCCACAGGCCCTACATCACTTGCTATTTATATTGCTATAGATAAAATATCTAACTTTTAAACTAAAGATTGAATGGGTTTATCAGTTCACAGTAAATTTTCATGCATCATTAAAATGTGTCAACATGATCACAACTCTTCTATTCTAAAGATGATATAAGGCAAGAAGGCTTGATTTCAAATTATTTGGGTGTTCATTGAATTATCTTGGTGAATTTATTTAGAGCCTCAAGGTTTTCTCATCTTTAGAACATAATGATTAACAATATCTTCTTTCAGAACAATTCTAATGGCTAAAAACAACAATGATATGCTAACATGTGTATCTTAAACCTAAAATGAATATATTTAAAAATTGATATAATGGGCAATGCTTAAAAAATGGAAACAATGGTAACTCATACACATGAGCATCTTATTTGCCATTAGATGATCTAATATCCACCAAGAAGAAAAAGAAATAATGTAACTTGATGGATATAATTCCACAAAGTTTGAACTAAGTGAGCCGTAGCAGACAATTCATCTGATATTTTAGAAGGCAAAGCTAACTATAAAGTTTTTAATGTATTTTTTTCCTTTTATTTTGTCAGGCCTTGGGCTTGAACTCAGGGCCTGGGCACTGTAGTTGAGTTTTCTCAAGGCTAGTAAGGCTAGTACACTACCATTTGAGCCACAGCATCACTTTTGGCTTTTTCTTTGTATGTCATACTGAGAAATCAAACTCAGGGCCTCGGCATGATAACCAACCACTCTACCAGTAGGCCACACTTCCAGCCTATCTATAAAGTTTTTATTTTTTTATTGATGGGGTGATGTACAGAAGAGTTGCTGTTACATTCATCAGGTAATGAGTCCATTACTTTGTGAATGTTGTTACCCCTTCCCATGTTTTTCTCTCACTTTACCTACCCACTCCCACTTATCTTATTTTTTTCCTTCACTTCCCATATTCAAATAAACATATATAATATACCAGGCCCACATTCAGATACAGTAACCACATGAAATAAACCGTAAGAGGAAGAGAACTCCACATCCTGAAGTTCATTTCCACTTAGCCTAATCCTATATGGCCATATATCCATATCTTTTGAGCCATTATGATCCTTTGTTAGGAGAATGTTAGATATATACTAATTGTTACAAGTCAGGGAAACCAGAGAGCCTGTGTTTTCTTTGGGTCTGGCTTACTTCACTAAATATGATTTTTTTCCAAGTCTTTCCATTTTCTTTCAAATGTGTCCATGTCATTCTTTCTGATGGCATTGGAAGTTCCAACTATGAAGTTTTTATACCATCTTTATGTCATGAAAAAATTGTGATTGCTGCTTTGGAATACGTTTAATGGACATTGGTGACTCTATTTTTGTTTTCCAAAATTGCAAAAGCCAAAATAAGAAAGGAAATTATGTAATAAGATGTCATAGCTGCCATTCTGTATGTAAAATTGACATGTCACCTCACTATTACAGAAATAAAGACTCATGATATTACAGTAGGAAAAATTTCATTCTTCTCAATTTTGCCATTTTGTAGAAACATTCACTCTGCTAGTAAAGTTAAACACTACATTGGTAAATTGGTATATTCATGAGATGCAAATAAATTGTCTCTTGAAAACTTATAGGACATATTTATCATATAGTATACTTGGTGTTAGCAATGCATTTAGGGCTTGTCAAAAGTGACAATTTCTTGGTAATGTTCCTTTAATAGTTAAGTTGCTTACAGATCATTTCATATTTTATAGTCCCATAGTTCTAATTGAGACAAATAACATATCTTACCTGATTTCTCACTGAGACAACAGACTATTTACCTCAAAAAGATTCTGATCTTAGATTTTTAAAATTCACAAATTTTAATAAATTACTAGTTTGAAGTTATTTCACCTTATTTTAATTTGCTATGCTTTCACATTCAAAATTGTGAACATTGCTTTTGTATTAACCTTTTTATGGCGGATAGAGTTAAAGGAACTTGTAAGAAAACATTAAAACTTTTATTTCTGTGAAATGAGTTAAACAATGTCCAGTGAGCAAACTGTCTTCACCCTTAGCCAAGGGTGAAACATAACAAGAGCAGATTTGGTGATGTCAGTTGCTTCAGACAGCAAAGTACTTGCAAAGAGAGAGTTAAATTTAGTTATGGAGTTCATTTCAATAGGACTTAAAGTAACTATTGTAGCAATAAAATTTCTAGATCTTATAGAAGCTACTGCTTCCTTTTTATAATAATCATCTGAGTTTCCGGTCTACTGTAGCTAGTCAGAATTAAGACACTTAGGGTTATTCATAACTACAAACAATACATCTGGTAAAACTCATAATTTACTTCAAATTAATAGATCATTATTATAATAACTAAAAAAATTATAAAGGTTTCAGTGCCCATACTCAGTAGTAGAAGTAAGATTAATGATATTAAAGCAGATATGTTTGGTTGGAAAATAAGTGTATCATCACTATTTACATGTTCATTGCTCATTAAAAGCGATGTTCATGATCATTATTTTTGATGATCTTTAAAATATGAGTATTTCAGAAACTTGATTTGGCATGTTGAAAAACAAATAAGTGATTCACTTTCCTTCTTTCTTTCACTTCTCTTACTTTTTGATATTTTACTTATCAACAAGAAAGGTACAGTATCTAATTTTCTATTTTTTCCCAATATAATACTAATTACAAAAACATTCTTGCCCAGTTTGTCAATTTTTGGAACATTCTGAGCCTATGTAAAATTTACTGTAAAATTGAACTATAAAGTATGCATAAATATAGTACAATAATGAATTCAGTTTGCCCTGATAACATTTATATATTGATGATTAGCTTGAAGACATTAAAAGCAATCACAAACATATATAAAGTTTAGCAGTGACTCATGCCTGTAATCCAAGCTACTCAAAGGCTGAGATCTGAGGATTGCAGTTGGAAGTGAGCCCGGGCACTGAAAGTCCACGAGACTCCTCCAATTAACCATCAGAAAAGCAGAAGTGGTGCTGTGGCTCCAGAGGTAGTGCTGTAGCCTTGAGCTGAAGAGATCAAGCCCCACGACCTACAAAAAATAAATAAATAAATAAAGGTAAAATATGTTATTTCATCCTATATGAAAACAAAATATATTATTTTCATAATAGAAAGCCAAATCAAATTATATTATCTAGAAGATCATGCTTCTTGACTTCTATTTGATTTTTGTAAGTTCTATTAATAGGTGCAAGAGTTGTGAGTTAGGCTGTGTGTTGGTGGCTAACTCCTATAAACCTAGCTACTCAAGAGGCTGAGAATTGAGGATTAAAGTTCCAAGCCAGCCCGGGCACGAAAGTCTGTGAGACTCTTTACATCCAATTAACCGCCAGAAAACCAGAAGTGACTCTGTGACTCACAGTGGTAGAGCAGTGGCTTTGAGCTGAAGAGCTCAGAGACAGTGCCCAGGCCCTGAGTTCAAGCCCCATGACCGTAGAAACAATTTTTTTTTAAAAATTGTGAGTTAATTGAATGAGTCCTATATTATTACTACTACTTGTCACCAGCAATCCTGGAAGAATTCAACAAATCACTCATCATCCTAACACATTTTTCATACATACACTGGAATAAGCAAAGTACTCAATTTTCTTAATGATATTTTTAATAGATTGAGAGAAACAAAACAAGCAAGAAAGATGACAAAAGTTTTGGACATGTGCAAAGGAATAGATGGATATTTCAGAAGCAATTAAAAATTTAAAAGAAAATGAGACTATATGGTGCTGAGAGTTTGGGCACTGGATAGGAAAGGAAGTGATGAGAACAATGGGAAATTATCTGGGGAAGAAAAAAAATTTTTTTTTTTAAATCTGTCCTGGGGATTTAACTCTGGGCCTGGGCACTGTCTCTGAGCTCTTCAGCACAAGGCTACGACCCTACCCCTTGAGCCACAGCACCACTTCACGTTTTCTAGTGAATAGTTGAAGGTAAGAGTCTCACATTTTTTTTTTTTACTGCCTGGCTGGCTTTGACCAGCGATCCTCAGATCTCAGCCTCCTGAGTGGCTAGGATTATAGGCATGAGTCACCACGCCCAGCTTGGGGAAGAAAATTCTTGTGGGTTCTCTTACGGAATGCCTATTAAATTTCTAGTTGTCACTGCGTGATTGGAAATCAGATGGAACCTGGCAATCTTGGGAATTCAGAAGACTATACAGTAGCCATGGTAGTCAGAGAAGATTCCAGTAGCTACAGCCTGCAAGAGTAAATATCTAACATAAGAGAGAGATCAAGAATACACAAAGGGCTCGCAGCGGGCGTTTGGCCTATTGGTAAAATGGGCCCTGGTTCAATTTCTAGGTGCCACATACACAGAAAAAGCCAGAAGTGGTGCTGTGGCTCAAGAAGCAGACTATTAGCCTTGAGAAAGCCCAAGGACAGTGCTCTGGTGCTGAGTTCAAATCCCAGGACTGACAAAAAAAAAAACAGAAAGGGCTAATCAATTCATGCAAATATTTGTACTTGTATTATATGAACTAAAGAGGAATGGATTGCATGAAGGTGGGAGTGCAATCACCATTTTTTTATTCTCCAGTGAGAAAAGTAATGACCCAACAGGTAAATAAATAGTTGTCATCTTGGAAATAATTAATTGTGAGATTTCTTCAGCCCTACCAGATTTTAGCTACAAATTTTAAAGAACTGACTCATTTTTAAACAAATTTTCATGTCATGCCATCAAATATTATGAGTACAGAAATAGTTGATATTTGAAAAAGTAGAGTTCACACTATCTAGTATACAATAAAAATTATAAAACATTCAAACAGGTGAACAAATATGACTCATAAGAGAAAAAATATCTCAGAAAAGAAAAATATTCAATATCTAAAAAGGTAAAATTCACAATATCCATTATTCAATAAAATTATAAACATTCAAGGATTAGGCAAATACAAACCAAAAACAATAAAAAAAATGTCTCAGGGGCCGGGGGTTTGGTCTAGTGGTAGAGTGCTTGTCTAGCATGCATGAAGACCGGGATTCAATTCCTCGGTACCACATACATAGAGAAAAGCCAAAAATGGTGCTGAGGCTCAAGTGGTAGAGCTTTAGCCTTGAGAAAATCCAAGGACAGTGCTCAGTCCCTGAGCTCAAGCCCAAGACTGTCAAAAACAAAACAAAAAACAAAAAAACAAACAAACACACAAAAAACACATGACTCAATGGAAGAAGACTTAGGGAAGATAGAGGACAAAACTACTAAGCAAAAAGCCTCAAAAGTAATTAAATATAAAATTAAATAAGATATAAAATAATGAGAATTCTGTGAGGTGTGGTATTGATCAAAATGAGTTGTGCTCATAGACTGATATGTTGAATGGTAAACACTGTACTACTATTTAAAAATAATTTCAAAAATGAAGAATATAGAAAAATGGTTTAGGAATAAGTCAACTTGGATCTCTGACATTTTTACACGTTTTATAAAGGAAAAACAATCACTTTGTTTTGTACATTTCTAACCAGACTATTTCTAAAGTAAAACATTCCTCTGAAAATGAAAGTCAAATATTTCTCATTTGTAAAACAGATTTTCTCACTATCAATTATAAAACTTTAGTTTTTCTAGATATTGGTTTCTGCATGTAAAACATGATCTAGCTTTTAGACAGAGATTTATTGTCTATGCAATGAGAACTTAGGAAATAACTGCTACAGCACATATGCAGGAATACTGTCATCTCCAACCTTTTATAGAACTATGGTATCCTAACTTGATTTTTATTGTATGTAAATTGTGTAAAACATTACACTCCTTAGTATTTTTGCAAATGGGGTAAACATATGGAGATACATATACCCTCATAGCTGATTCTTTCATTTTTTCTACTTTTATTTTTCTATGTAGATGTTATACTTCACCTTTATCAACTAATTTAAACAAGTAATCCATAAATATAGAGTGTGAAAATAGAATATGTGGTGGAGACTTGGACCTGTTTCACCCAATTCCTTTTTCAAACATTTGGAAGTTACTACTTAATATTGGGATCACATAAGACATATAATATACTCAAATATTAAGAATATAGAATGTAGGGAGATATAAGGTTATAATAAATTCCATACAATAATTCAATACAATTTTGAAAATTACAAAACACTGGAAGTATTAGTTCTTGAGAAAATTCTTGTATATGAATGACCAGTGACAACTGAGGTAACCAAGAATTGTCATATAGTGATATAAATAATGTTATATTATACAGCATGTATAATTAAGATTGATGGCTACTTATCAGTGTTCCCTTTTGTACATGTTATATGCTTATTAAAACTCAAAACAATGTAAGAATTTATCATTACTTAAAGCAGAATTGTCTTAGTGAGATTTTTGTAACCCTTCCTTCCTTCCTTCCTTCCTTCCTTCCTTCCTTCCTTCCTTCCTTCCTTCCTTCCTTCCTTCTTTCCTTCCTTCCTTCCCTCCTGTTGATTTGGCAGCCATCAAACTCATCATATAACCAGGTCTGGCTTCAAATTCACATCTTCTTGCCTTAGCCTCGTAAATGCTGGGATTATAGAAATGTCATACCATATATGGCTAGTGCTAAAATTTATATTTGTATTGGTTTACAGAATTAACATTAAACCAAAAAAAGAAGATGAATTTTTATTAATACCCAAATGACATATTTTAATAATTCATGATATAGTTCTAATTTTAAAATTCAACAATAATTAGAATAATTAAATATTTGCCAACTTTAATTTATGATTACAAATATCACTAGATGTATAGGTGACTTAAATATAGGGAATTTAATTTTATTTCTGTCACTGTCCAAAGATACATTGCATTCTTGATACATTAATACAGTAGTGCTTCCTTAACAATAATTCACTTGAGTTGAAAGAGAAGCAAAGGAAAAGCAGATAGACATATTAACTAGTAAGACATTCAGCACATTCTCCATCTAAGTTGTTTTTCCCCCAAACATTATTGATTTTGGCCCAGAGATAAACCCAGTCACTGTGAGTGATAAACTATCACCAAATCCCATTGACTTTTTCTCTTTTTGCTGTAGTTTTTGTCAGGTCAATGAATTATCCTTGGCTTATACTTTGTTCTCTAAGGTATAAATCAAGATTAAAAAAAATGTTGGATCCTTATAAGTTAGATGGATAAGGCTAAATATAGTCTGAAAAGAATATCTTAGCTTTTCTTTACTTGAAAATTTTGCTCTGAGTCTTAGAATGTAAATTTAATTAATATTAATGATTAGAATTGAGGTATTTTGTACAATTTATGTTTTTGTAATGAACAGTAAAAGCCTTCTGCTTTGCACACTTGAATGTCAATAGTCATAAAACATTAATTAAAATACTTTTTGAAACTGCATTTCATTAAGAACAGATAGAACAATCATATAATCACCAACTTTAACTACATACTTATCTTTTTGCGGATATATGTGAAACATTATTTCTATGTATCATTCTATTTTTTTCATCCATTCACTATTCTACCCTACAATTAAAATCATTTAATTCTAGGAGGAACAATAAGTTTAAAATAGTACTGTTGTTAAATAAGTTAAATCATTTGTTTAGCGATAAGGATAAACTGTAATTTATCTGGGTATTTAACTGGGTAATCATTTTTTGTGCCTGAAGGAGGTTTCTCTCTCTCTCTCTTTCTCTCTCTCTCTCTCTCTCTCTCTCTCTCTCTCTCTCTCTCTCTCTCTCTCTCTCTCTCTCTCTCTCTCTCTCCTCTCTCTCTCTCTCATACACACACACACACACACACACACACACACACACACACATTTCGACAATACAGGGGTTTGAACCCATGGCTTTATGCTGATTAGGGAACTGCTTTACTTTTTGAGCCATGAACCCAGACATCTTTTTGGTAAGGTCTTGTTTTTCTTTTTTTCACTAGGCTGACCAGATAAATAATCCTCCTATTTATAGTTCATGGTACCTGAGAAGACAGGTACACAGAAACATGCACAGCTTTTTATTGACTCGGATGGAGACTCAAGACTTTCTGCTTGAGTTAGACTTGCTGAGTGACTTACTCCCAATATTTACTCAAACAGAAAAGGCTGCTAATTTTTTTCTTTTTTCTATTCATTTTTTTCAATTATTATTATTCTTTGGCTAGGGCTTGAACTCAGGCCAGTGGTCTTCCATTTGAGCCTCAGCACCACTCCTGGCCTTTTCTGTGAATGTGGTACCAAGGAACAGAACCCAGGGATTCTTGCATATTAGGCAAGCACTGTGTCACTCGGCCATGCTCCTGGCCCTAAAAATTCTTACAATGGGCCTACTCACAGAATGTCAGATCACAGTGACTCAGTGGGTCCAATAAATGATATTTGCCATCCTATTTCACTTCCCCTAGAGTCTTGGCTTACACTGTACTCAGAAGGGAATTCTAGACAGCGACAAAGAGATGCATGTAATCCCTGAAATGCAAATTCCACAGACAACAGACTTCATTCTATTTTATTTTGTTTATTTGTATGGATTGATTGCTCGGTTTTTTTTGTAGATCATGGGGCTTGAACTCTGGGCCTGCTCTTCAGCTTAGCTCTTAAGCTTAACACTAGTGCTGTAGCACTTGAGCCACAGCACCACTTCTGATTGCTTGATTTTTTTTTTTAGTTTTCTCCTTTTGTTTTTCTTTCTCCCTTCTTTCTGATAATCTACTTCACCTCTTATTTTGTTTACCCTAGAACCTTAGCACTTCTTGACATTAGGCACTCAACAATAAACCTGCACAGTGCTGTATGCCATTTCCTGTCTCAACATCTTCCTTACCTCCAATCTCTTCTCTCAATCCGTAGCCCTTATAATTTATTTACAATCATAACACAGTACCTATAGCAAGATGGATATTGATAAAGTTACCTATGCTAATATACACTACTCCATTTTGATTTAGAGGAAATATTACAGTTGAGATGCTTACTCACACAACTGGTTTGGAAAAGCTTTCCAAACCAATTGAGTGAGAATCCAGCCACACAGTGAGAATTCAGAAATAACTTATCAAAGACATCTTGGATATCTAAAAGCTTTTACCATGAAAGGACCTCAAATTTATAAAATCCACCAAAATTTCAAGAAATATGAAAAATCAAGGAGCAAAAACACTACTAGGAAAAAAATCACAGAACAAAAGTAGAAAATGATCGTGAAGTAGAGAAACCTCATATACTAGCTCAAAAACCTGGTGTTAAAAGTGTCCAATTAAGGCCGGATGCCAGTGGCTCATTCCTGTAATTTTAGCTACTCAGCCAGGGCACAAAAGAGTGTGAGACTCTTATCTCCAAATATCCAATAGAAAACTGGAAGTGGAGCTGTGGCTCACGTGACAGAGTACTAACTTTGAGCTTAAGAGCTCAAGGACAATGCCCAGACCCAGAGTTCAAGTTCTACAATCCAAAAAGAAAAAAGAAAAAGTTCAGTGAAATGAAAAAGGACTTTTACAAGCAACTTCTGATATTAAAGAAAGAAATAAAGGAATTCTGTGAGAATACAGATAAAAACGGAATTAAATACCCACATGAATGCAAATAAAGTATAAAATGAGTTCGAAGTCTAAAACTGTGAGGAGACATTGGATGTTTCCACCAGCACATATTCACAGCTTTTAACCACACTACTTTGCATTTTGAACAGTAACTGATAAAATTTCCTAAAATCCTGTTGAGGAAATAATTTTATTGACAACATTTATGCAAGATCCAAATCAAACAGTTTCTAATGCTTCTGTCACAAAGTAATAGCATCATTAAATATTTAGTACATCCTGGATGGAATTTGTGGTCAAAGTTATATGTCCCGAATACTTTTCTATATTGGTAGATTGATGTCTGTATATAGATTAAATCAAACATCCAATCCCTTAAGATAAAAATACACACACACACACACACATACATATGCACACACACACACACACACACACATACCTCCATTCCATCATATCTCTCGAGATGAGTTATCCAAAAATTTATTTATAAACAACCTTTCTTACAACATAGTATTTAAGTAATTTGCTAAAAATTTTAATAGGAAAATGAACATAAATCAATACCAGAAATGGAAAAATAATCTATACATTTAAAACTCTTGAATGGATGTTACAGTCTCAAGTAATTTTTACTCAATGAACTCAGAAGATGTATTCGTATATTTTCTCCTTTAGAACATTGCTAACTTCTAAACAAGATAAGCACATTAGTATGTATTGGATGACTGTCAGCAATTATTTGTCCAAGTTCTACTTGGTATAATAGGGATATATTTAAATAATGATAATGTTACTTTTTATATGCTTCTGTTCAGTCAGCTTAAAATAAATGTAGAAATTAAATAATATTCCTGAGCAACAATCACTATTTTGTGTTTTCTTTCCAAATATCCCTTATTTTCTCAGGTAGAATGTATTTTGTGGGCATATAAATATTTATACACATGTAATATATTAAATTTGCACACTTAAAATCAAATTAAAATCTAAGTATAATATTCAGATTTAAGATCAAGGAGAATTAGGCAAAAATGGAATATTAAAGTTGTTATTAAGCATACTCATTTTCTGGATAGGTATATCTAAACATTCCAGGGATGAATTTCCTTTTGACCTAATAGACTAAAGGGCTATAGATTATTCAGAAGCTATGATGTAACATTTGACTAATAAACAGAGATTATGATCTATTAATCTGCACATATATAAGTAGATTTTGCTTTAATAATTCCTCCTGTACTCTCAGGGACAGAATCTGACAGAATAGTCTTACATGATTAGAATATTGAGTATTTCAGTTAATATTTTCTTTTGCAAGCTGTTTTTCTAACTCAAGGTCTGGTTTCTCTTTTTATTATCAAATGTCATCACTTTATTAATATCTGTGATTTTAATTCTTGTCCATTACATGTTTACATCTCTCAATTTATAGTTGGCAGGAATTCGGTCATTAAGTACCGTAAATTCTCCTGGTGATAAAAAAACAGTCAAATGATGATGAATGGAAAGAACAAGTTACATATACCATAATCATTGCCTGAGGCACAAGAAACAGGACTACTAAGAAATAACATTGTTGGAAAATGGAAAAGGGCTGCAATAGGAAAAGATGATCTTAAAGATCACATTAATAAATAAATAAAATTGGGTATAAATGTGAAAAATTACTTTTACTCACCTGTATCAATTTACTTTGAAAATTTGTATCAACACATTGTCTTTAAATAAGGTTTAGGAAACTGTCTTCCCGAAATCACCATATTTCTTCAGGTGTATCCTAAAATGACTTCAAAAAAATAACAACTCATGAGACAAATAAAGTTAAATCTAATTTATATCAGGAGACTTTCTAATCATAAGAAATTTTGTTTTGTCAAAGAAATATTGCAAAAAGAGCTGTGCAGTGAGAATATGCTTGGCCTTTTCTACAGCAATTCAAAAGAGAAATAATGTGATTCTCTATGATTTGTCCCAAGTATTCAGACAGAAAAATTCTCCAGGGAAGAGAAAGACCATTCATCTCAGAAATACACTGATAATAATATTTCTTAAAGAACATCAAACTCCCTTTGCTCTAATTCAGTGCTCTCCAGGTAATGATTCAATATGTCACTTGTTTTCCTGAGAAGATGTAATCAACTTTACTAGAGCACTTCTACATGATTCATTCCAGTTAATGGAGTATTATTACCCATTGAAGATTAATCAGTAAGATTTAGGCTTCATCAGCACACTATGAAATTGGCTCACATAAGTTTATATCACCTTTCAATAGTACTTTTACGTTAATGAAATGAAAATCTTAACATCCAATATCTAGATACCTATAACCTGTTACGTTACGTTTCATTCCAGACTTTTTTTTTCTATTGAATACATTTTTTGAAGTAATTTCAGACTCAAAATTTAGGTATAATTAAGAAAAAAATTAAGTATGGGTACCAGTGGTTCACACCTAGATCCTACCTACTCAGAAGGCTGAGATCTGAGGAACATGGTTTCAGGACAGTCTGAATAGAAAATTCCATGACACTCTCAACTTCAGTAATAACACACACACACACACTTACAAGCAACAAAAAACCTAGAAATGGACCTGTGGCTCAAGTTGTTGACTGCTAACTTTGAGGGGAGAAGCTCAGGATCAGGGGTCAGGCTCTCAACTCGACCTAGGCACTATCCCTCAAGGCTACTGCCCTACCCTTGAGCCAAGCCCCACTTCCCATTTTCTAGGGGTTCATTGGAGATAAGAGTCTCTGGTCCTTTGGGCTGCCTTTGAACCTTGATTCTCAAATCTCAGACTCCTAAGTAGGTAGGATTACAGGGGTGAGCAACCATGCCCGGCTTAAGGCTCTCAGTTCTCACCCTGGGACTGGCACATAAAAATAAATAAATAAATAAATAAATAAATAAACAAACAAACAAATAAATAAAACAAAAAAATAATATAAACCTAATACTAAAAATGATTATTTCTTTTTAAAATTAAAACTGAAAGTATAAAATAGATTAAAATATAAAACTTTTTTTTTACCATTCTGGAAAGTATTTTATTTGTTTTGTTTTTAACTATGAGAATATAGTTTTGGAATATTTTTTAGAAGTTGGTGAGGGGAGAGAAAGCAGGAGGAAAATGTGGAAAGGGGTAACAATGTTCAAGAAGTAATGTACTCACTACACTGTTTATATACTTTCTTTCATAAATCTTAGTCTGGTAAAGTAATTTATTTTTCATATCATCCAAGATTTGCAATTATATGCATCTGCAAAAAAAAAAAAACCAACTCAAATTCAAGCCACAACACTTGTGGTTCACATCTGTAATCCTACCTATTCAGGAGGATCACAAGTGAAGATTATAGTTTAAAAAAGCAAGGGTAGGAAAATCAGTGAGATTCTTATCTCCAATAAACTATTCAAAAAATAGCCTGAAGTGATGCCATGGCTCTAGTGGTGGAACACTATCCTTGAGCCACACAAACTCAGGGGCAATCCCCAAGCAAGGAGTTCAAGCCCTACAACTGGCAAAACCAAAAAATAACAAAAACAGCCCTTAAATTCAGATAATAAAAATAACTTCCTAAGTTGAGAACTATTGGCTTTTGTATTCATTCAATTTTTGTTTCTATAATTACAGAAAGACTAAAAAATATAGCAAAGGAGCTATACAGAGAGTAAATTAATATTGCTCTCAATTTTCAACATTTTTCTTTATTGCTTATTTTATTCGCATTAAAACAGGGCTTGTTGTTATTAGTTTTCTTGCTTTCTAAAAATTCATTTACCTGGGTTCCATCAGAACACAAAATTATAGACTCCTTATTACCAAGTAAAATTGTATGATCACATAGGAATACAATTAACTGTGAACAAACCAAAGAGATAATAAAACTCTTTTTTAACCTAGATGAAAATAGTGAGCTCTAGAAACTAAGAATGGCTCCGTCCAGTTAAATTAGAGTTTTAATAAAGGCAGAATTGGGATCAACACTCTCTGAATCATTAGTAAGTACCCATATTTCATTTTGGAACTGGGTCACCCAGTCATTTGGTGGACTTAGTTTAGATCTCAGCAGACAAAAATTTTTGCTCATAATGTTTATTGATGATGTTTTGAATATTATGTATTTGCTTTTGGCACTTCTGTCACAAAACATGCAAATGACAGTAGCTTTAGGTGAGAGATGGTTAGGCTGTGTAATTCTCTCCCTATTTTAATAACTCCACTTAATGTTAAATGAGAAAAGCTTTGCTTCTAGGTATAACTTTTGGAAGGTTTCAAAGAGAACATGAATAATTCAAAAGATAATTACTCAATTTTAAACATAAGTAGTCTCTTCTTTGTATTAATAGATAGCATTTAAATGATGATTAATAAAAATGTTAAGAAGAAACTTCAGTTTTCTTCTTCACTCCTTTTTACTTTAATTTTATTTTTTGAGCCAGTCTTAACTATGTAGCCCAGACTGGCCTCAAATCAAATCTTTCTAACCCATAACTCTCATTATTAACATTGTACAATTCTTGGGCATCTTTCTTAGAACTGCTAAGTCTAAATTAACTGCATAAATGCCATACTTTATAAAAAATACTTTCTAAGTTCTATGAGTTTATACATGGTTAATAGTTTGTAATTTATATTAGGTTTTGCTCTTATTTTGTGTCCCTCAGTTCCATATATTTTATCAAGACAATATGTACCTACCACATATGTGTGATTTTGTTATGTTATGGTACTACCATTTTAGATTTACCCCTTCATTAAGTTATCATCAATTTCTTCACTTCCTCTTCATTGAAAGCCATCAAACTACTGATTTATGTACACATATATAGTTTCCATGCAAACTTCAAAACACTAATGTCAAATGACTATGTTGCCTTTTCATTGTAGTTCTTTAGAAACAGTCATTATCATGTTAACTATACTGTATAAGGAGAAGCATTCTCTCTCCACTCTCAACCCATTCCCCTCCTTTTGCATGCCTACTGATTATATACTTTTTGTGTCTTTGTTCGTGATTACGCAAAAGTTATACATTTGTTCAAAAATGACACTGAGTTTATCTATTCTTTTTAGTTTACCATTTCAAAGGATCCACACCATCTTGGTATCGAGCTTTAACCTGATGGGATATTAACATGAGTTACATATGGAATTTTCTGGGTTTGTTCACTGTAAAACTCTTTTATTTCTTCTTTGTAATTAATCACTGTTGTCAGGGGAAGATACTTTAAATATACATAAATATTGTATTTCTTATTAAACATCTGCTTATTGATGGAGAAGATTAGACGATCTTATATGTAACATACACTTGTTATTGACTTTTGCCACTGGATTTTCAGTACTAGAACAGTTCAGGATTCCTTTTCACTATGACATCTTTGTGGCAACATTCCTATTTTCTTTTGTAACTATAATTACTTCCTTTTACTCTCCTATTGATCCTGTGATATGAGGCATCCAAAAGCTCGTTTGGTAGTCTCCTCGTGAAATACAACAAAACCACGGCAGTAATCCTCGGTAGGCATAGGGCTCTGTTTCATTGTCAGAGAGTCAGACCATCAGACCAATAAGGCCTGGAATGAAGCACACATTTTTTACTGTGGGTCATTTAGTGAAGTAACTTCTAGAATGTGGAAGGAAAAAAAAAAAAAACATTCATTGAAAGGCATTGTTTTTGTATTAGTACCGTAAGCAAGGTTCTGTTGTTTTTTCCAGCATATAATACAATAAAGTAGGCAGTCTACTCCTGTGTAAAAGTCACTGCTTCTATTTCATCTGCTACTATTTATATATTTCCTACATTTCTCTCCATTATATATAAGAATTTTATTCATAACAGATAATTTAAGAAATACACTGAATCCATATTGGATAGGTCACATTATGATACTTGTGATTCTCTTTTTGTGTCATCTTACATGCCTCTCATGAAGAATTTTTAGATGAACAGTATATATTCTTCAACATGGAAAGAAATTCTGTTTGTATTTTTGCTGAGGTTAACTTTTCCACTTTCACAAAGTTGTGATAGTAGATGATCAATTGATGTTCTCAAATCCCTAGAAAAAAATATATCACTAGGATTTCAGTACTGGTGAGTTAGGACCTATATTTGGGCAATTGTCATGTCTTTGTCAACATATAATACTACTACAGTATTTTATAAATGTAATATTTTTAAATTATATAATATTTTAGATATAATATTTTAAGCACTAGTAGATTACTGATTTTTTAAACCAAGTTAAACTTCATAATTTTTAATTCTTGGTAAGGAACCATCCTTTAGCTTGAAAAGTCTTACAAACACAGATATTTCTCAGAAATCAAAACATTTTCTACTTTGATATTCAACTATATCTAAGCAATAAAAAATTTCAATCTGCCCATTTTTCTCCAGAAGACCTTTTGCCCTATTCCATTCTGGGCAGAGGCATTTTGTCTCTGTCTCTGAAAGGAGTTTTGTTAGCAAGATGTTTCCCTTTCAAATAACTCTGTCCAGACAGTATTCAGTAATTCTTACTGTGTGTCATTTTCTCTTAAGATCCCATCTCTTCCTTGTTCAACTCTAGAATACACTAATTTGGCACATAGTTTTCAAGTAAGCAAACTATCAACCATTTGGCAATCAGTATGCTTAGCTTATTACTTAGCTAACTGTATTTTTTATATTCATGTCCTCTCCAAAAACTCGTAAGAAGAAAATTGTTCCTAATTACAGATTAAAACACAAAAACAAAAACAAAAAATGGAAAATAAGAGGTCGGAACAAAAATGAGCCACAATGAATTTTCTTTCCTCCAGTAGCACAAAGAGAAATCAATTAGTGTTTCAAACATTAAAATTATTGATGGTAATAAGAACACTGTATGTGTGGAATAAAGACATTTTATAGAGATTTCAGATAACATTTAATCTGTGGGCAGGGAGAAAAAGCAGCAAAGACATATTCATAATAAAGGCAATGGAGGGAAATAAGTCCTTAAAATTTCTTACTGTTTTAATTAAGACATTTCTTCAACACAAAATATAATTTCTATTTGTGCAAAATTTTTTTTATTACAAGAACCAGGTTTCAGGATCATGTCCTGAGTTTCTCTGCTGGAAGGGTGAAAAAAATACATAACACAAACATTTTTTCTTTCCTTTCTCTAAAGAACTGAAATGATAGGGGAAAGAAGCTGAAATGATTATTATATTCTAGTACAAGATGGGAGCAGGAAAAAGGTGATTTTATGAGCTCATATTCTTACAACACAATTCATCAGTTTGAAATTCAAACACTTGTCAAACAGGACAATTTTTGCATGGTTGTAACTTGAAGTACTATAGCTATTGATTTTTAAATTTAGTTTCTTTGTCTTTTTTCCCTCTAGAAATGTACTCAGTTTAGCAAAATTTACTGCAATTTCAGTGGGAAGAAAATCACATAGTAAATATAAGAAAATAACTCAAGAAAACTTCTCAAAAAGTGATTCTCAGAAACTTGTTTTGTGTCAAGTTTTGTAGGGCAGAGCTGATTATAATATCCTAATTTTTTGTGAAAACACATGGGACCTCAAAAAAAAATTGACACGTAGTTTGTATGCTTCCTGAAAAGAAAAATGATTAAAAACTATGTATATACTTTATCTTCACTGGCCATATTGAATTTATTGATCATAATGTGTATGCTAAAAAATCTATAACTTAATGGTTTATGGCAGAGCCAAATTAATAATTAGTTCACTAGTTAATATTAGTAGTAGTGTACTGTTACCAAAATAAGACTAACACAAATCAACTGATTTATGTATTACTGACATTAGTTATAGAAACTGATAAATTATAAAAATGTTAAGGTTTCTGGGTGCTGGTGGCCCATGCCAGTAATCCTAGCTACTGAGGAGGCTGAGATCTGAGGATCATGGTTAGAGCCAGCCTGGGCACTAAAATCCATGAGACTCTCATCTCCAATTATCCACGGGAAAATAGGAAGTGGTGCTGTTGCTCAAGGGATAGGGCAGTAGCTTTGAGCTGAAGAACTCAAGGACCGTGCCTAGGCCCAGAGTTCAAGTCTCATGACCAACCAAAAAAATTGTAAAGTCAGGTTTATGAACAAAGGCTTAAAAATGTTTCCATTTATAATTCAGTCAAGCATTGTTATTTTTGGAGCTTTTGATATAATCCTAGTTATTCAGATAGTTGAAAATTCTGTCAGCCCTGGCAGTAAAGTCTAGGAGACTCCATCTCTAAGAAACAACCAAATAATAAATATGTGTGGCTCAAGTAGTAGAGTGCCAGCCACAGCAAGAATGTCAAGTAAGACTTAACCTAGCTTCTCAAACAAAAACTGGAAAGTGAACCAAGATGAATAAATGGAAAGCTAGCAATAAAGTAAATATCTGTAACTAAAATGCCTAGGTAAGAATCACATATTCTGATATTTAAATCTAGAAAGCAGTATAAAGATTTTCTCATCTGTGACATTATTTGAAGTAGAATAGGAGATACCATAAGCCCACAAAGCTATGTGCTCTGAAAATAGTAGCAGGAGATTTGAAAACTTAGAGGAGTTGTATTTTATCAAGTCACTAGTCTATGCTTTAAGAAATAAATTCAGCAATTAATTAATATATCATATATGAATGTGTTTTGGAGGTATTTAATGTGGGAAGAGCAGCAAATATCAGAACTATTTAATTAAGCATGTGATGGCAACCATGTGCTCAGAAGCGAGGTGCTATTCGCTCATTTCTGTAATCCTAGAACCACAAGAGGTAGAGATATGAGGATCTCTGGTCAAAGCCCACCTGGTCAAGAAACTTCATGAGCCTTTTATCTCTAAATTAATCACAAAACAAAAACAACCAAACAAACCAAATTATAGCAGTAGAACAAAAAGCAAAGGAATACTGTTCCCTGAGTTCAAGTGTCAGTTCCAGCACAAAAAATAAATCTCGATTTGGATCTGGAAGAGAGGATTTTATCAGATTTGATGGATATTGGCTCTGAGACCATTCTAAAATATAATGCAAAAAGGCCAATTATAAATTTTAGCAATGTGCCTGTATACCATTCTCTATATTTCAAGTATTGTCTTTCCATGATCTTCCATGCTATTGTTTGCAACAACTCCTATTTCTTGTAAATGAGATAAATTAGCTTTATTTTCTAATTTTGCTTTAGTACAAGACAGATGCATATGTATATATATATATAAAACAATGAAAACATACTTTACATGGAAAGTTATTAAAATATTTAACCTAAGAGCTAATATGTGACATTTTCTAAAAGTATTTTTTTGCTTTAGAATGTAAAAACATGTACTGTTAATAATGTCTATTTTCATGAAAGGTTTCTTTTTCAATTAAAAGTCAATTATAACTTCAAACATGTAACCACCTGTTACCTTGGAAGAATTAATAATAAAACATGAGATTTATAAAATGCTTTCTAAACATGAGAGGAACTGAATTTATTTGGACTATATTTACATACTATTACCTCTTTACATAAGATAAATGAAAAATTAATACAAAATTTTGCAAAAGGGAATCATTAAAGAGTAGTTAAATGTTGGAATAAGTATTTCTGAATTTCTATTATAAAGATGACCTGAACTGCTTATTAACTTTTAATTCCTAATATTTCGAATTTATCCTTCTTCTTTATCCCAGAATGAATGACAAATAATTACTTTAAAAACTGCAAGTCATTTTAAGAAAATTTAATACCCAAACCATGTATTGATACATGATCATTCATGTTTTACATCAAATGATAGCAATCAGCCTTCTTTTATTTATTTATTTTTTTTTGCCAGTCCTGGGCTTGGGCTCAGGGCCTGAGCACTGTCCTGTCCTTGGACTTTCTCAAGGCTAGCACTCTACCACTTGAGCCTCAGAACCACTTGCAGCTTTTTTCTATGTATGTGGTACCGAGGAATCGAACCCGGGTATTCGTGCATGCTAGGCAAGCACTCTACCACTAGGCCAAACTCCCGGTCCCTAGCAATCAGCCTTCTTTTCTGATATTTTTCTTAAACAAAAGTTTCAAAGTATTTGGTGATATATTTATTAGTGAAAGAAATATTGCGTATATCATTCCTACTTTTTAGATTAGTTATTGCTTTTATAACATTTTGTTGCTTCTCTCTGGGGCAGCAACTCAGGAAAGGGGAGGGACACACAGGGCCAGCCTGTAGTCCCCGAGCGAGATGGTAAGTATCGATGACCCAGCCCTCCCCCAATTACCTGGGAAGAAAAAAACCACGCTGAGTCAGAAGCAGTGTTAACCATGAAAGTGCATCAGATCTCTCTGCTGATCTCTGCTGATCTGATCTGCTGATCTGATCTGCTCTCTGATGCTCTCTTTATTGCGTCAGATAATTAGTTATATACTGTTGGGGTAGGAGAAGGTGGGAACTGGGAAGCTAGCCACTAGGAAGAGGGCCACTGTGCTACCACTAACGGTCTGGGTGGGGCTTCCAGGTACTGGCTGGGACAGGTGCAGGAAAGCCAGCAAGACCCGCAAAGCTGAGGGGGTTCAATCAAGTCAAGTACACAGAGATGCCTTAAGAGAGGTATGCAAGGAGTGAATGCCTGGCCAAAGCCCTTTAATTGCAGCTGAGCTGGAATCAGGCCTCAGAGATGGAGGTCAGGCCCCAACAACTTTCCATGCTAAATACTACTTTGTATTTTTCATTGTCTTTCCCACACATTCTGCTTTGTGAATTAATAAATTTTGTTCTATTGTGCATTTCAAAAACTACAATGGAGTAAACATTAATAAATACATATTTTATGTTGGTTGGTAATGTATTGTTTACACTTAACTTTCAATCCATAATGTGGAAAATGCTTCAGAAAATGATTTACATAATTTTCAAAGAAACTATGTCAAAGTGAATTTAAACATTTTGCTTTTCTTATAAATTTAAGCAATAGAGAAGAGATGCCATTATAATTATGCATAAATAATGTAGCAATAATAAAAAGGATCCTATATCAATATTCTTAAATATGCTAATATGTATACATATATATTAATGCAATCTTTAATGTTTTCCTTTTACTAGAAATATTAATTAATTACAAAGTAATTTTTAGTATTTGCTTCAAATTGCAGAATTTAAATTTCTTTCAAGAAATTTAATGAATTCAATAAATATTAATAAATTCAATAAATATTAAGAGTAGCTGAAGAAAATTTTACATGACAGTAAATTTTATAATTCAAGTTTCTTTCTAAATTAATTATTTTTTTATTGTCTTAATGATGTATAGAGGGGTTACAGTTACATTCGTCAGGTAGTAGGTACATTACTTCTTGACTATTGATACCCCTTCCCATGTTTTTGTCCCAATTTCCTTAAGAATATAAAATACCTCAATTCATATTGAAAAATTAATTTTCTTTTTGTTTTTTGATTTGTGAAAGCATGGTACATTATACACTTGTAGGAAATGGTCACAATAGAACCTATTAATTGTTCAAATAAAGAAACTATATTTTTATTAAAAATAAACCCACTCAAACTATGTAGAACATCTCTGTATTCATGAAACATGCTATTCTTTTCCTCATGAGGATTTTTTAAATAATGTATTTGTCTGGGAATATGGCTTAGTGGTAGAGTGCCTGCCTCAAATCCATGAAGCCCTGCGTTCAATTACTCAGTACCACATAAACATAAAAGGCTAGAAGTGGCACTGTAGCTCAAGTTGGTAGAGTTCTAGCCCTGAGCCAAAGAAGCTCATCTACAATACCCAGGTCCTGAGTTCAAGCCCCAGAACTGGAAGGGAAATATACACAATCATTTATTTAATATTTGCTTCAAGAAGTTGTTCAAAAATGTTTCAAGTTGACATGTAAGCTTGTGAAGTACAAAATATCTGATCACTATCACCTCTTCCAGCTCTCTCCCTATTCCTCCCAACTCCATCCATCCCCTTTGTTTTATTCTACCAGTGAGATCATACAGCATGCATGTTATCAAGTTTCATATGAATAAAATATATTAAATTTGTACAGTTGGCTGGTTTTCTTAATATAGTCTAGACAAGGTGAATGATTACAGACTAACAATCAGAAAAGGGGTGTGCTCAATATTGAAACTCAAAGACCAGGTACTGAGGAGAGACTAAGTTTTCAAACACCAGGAATTTCTTTGAAGTCATCTTACTATTACCGTGCTTTGTGCCAGAAAATTGCTGAAGCTGCTACAGTCATAGAGTTTCCTGTAAACTCCTTCATATTTTTAATGAAATTAGCATACTGTATAGATTAGACGATTAGAGCCATTATTTATTTTCTGAATCTGAGTTTAAAGCAAAAGGTCTTATAATCAATCTACAGAAATGAGAATAGCAAGTAGAAATTGAAAGATGATTCAACTATTTGTACAAGCAAATTGTAAATGGCTTGGGAATAAATTCATGCCTCAGTAGATGGTTTGCTCCCTATGTTAACATGTCCTTCATGCAGAGAGGTAGTCCCAACCTGTGCAGACTTGAGTGATCATTATCTGACAAGCTTTGGACCAGAGGTGTTTTGAATATCAGCTATATTCAGATTTTAGAATATTTATTTATGCATAATGAGATGTATTTAGATGAAATCCTGGTCTTATCACAAATTCATTTATGTTTCATACTTTCATTTTGTATATAAAGGAAATTTAAAGTCTTTTTAGTGTAGTGCAACAGGATTATAGCTAGTCACATGAAGTCAAATATGGAAATTTTCTCTTGTGGTATTATGTCAGTGCTCAGAACATTTCAGATTTGGAAGCTATTTTAGTTCATTGTTTCACAAGAATAATCCAAAAACAAACTGAAACAGAATGTAGAAAGTTGGAGTTGTCAGTGTTCACTCAAAGGGATTGTCAGTATTTTAATAATTTAACGCTTGTATTTCTTAACAGACAGACTGTACAATAATAAATGTTGCTGTACCAGATATTTCACAAAACTACAGAAAGATTACATTAATATATATTTTATGCTAGTTGGTAATGTATCATATTTACATTAACGTGCAATGCAGAATATGAAAACTGCTTCAGAAAATGATTTACATAGTAACTCAGGTTTCAAAGAAATGTGTCAAATACGAATTCAGATGTTTTGCTTTTCTTATAAATTTAAACAATAGGAAATATGAAATTTTTGCATAAAAATTCAACACTAAAAATTACTTTATCATTAATATGTGATATTTATTTAGTAAAAAAAAAATTCTTTTTTGGAGAGGGGGTGAATCATGGGGCTTGAACTGGGCCTGGACCCTATCCCTGAGCTCTTTAGCTCAAGGCTACCATCCCACCCTTTAGCCAAGTCCTGCTTCCCCTTCTCTAAAGGTTAATTGGAGATAAGTATCTCAGATCCTTTTGTTCCCTTGCTGGCTTGAACCTTGATCCTCAGACCTCAGCCTCCTGAGTAGGTAGCTTAGCTCAGGGTTTTTTTTAGAAGTAATGCTTAGTTTTCCAAACTCTGGAGAATGTAAATATTTTTCTTTAAAAAAAAGCACATAGTCATAGTCTTCACTTTTCTAATTTTGTTATTATAATTATTTCCAAACTTGCTTTCTTTAGTTATTTAATTCAGTGCAAACTTACTTTTCAAATACTGTGAATTAGGGCTGGGAGTTTGGCCTAGTGGTAGAGTGCTTGTCTAATATGCATGAACACCTAGATTTGATTCCTCGGTACCACATACATAAAAAGAAGCTGGAAGTGTTGCTGTGGCTCAAGTAGTAGAGCTCTAGCCTTGAGAAAGCTCAAGGACAATGTTTAGGTCCCAATTTCATGGCCCAGAACAGGTAAAAAAAATAGTGTGAATTATACCAGCTTTCCATGTAATCCTTTCACTCTTGAATTATCTTAATTTTCATAGCGCATCTATATGGCTAATACATTCAATATGGTCTAAATATATTCTAGCATTTCAAGTGATTCCCATTCCTTAAATGTTAAAGACAGCTCAGAAATGTTAATTATATTTAGAATTCATATGAATTCATACCATCCATTTAGAATTCTATAAAATTTTTGCAAGTATTTATACTTTTAAGATTTGTACAATAATTTTATTTCAGAGGCAACTTGAGTTTCTAATCATGCTTATAAATATTTCATTAATTTTTACAAATATCTAAGGAGATTGCAAAAATGTAATGCCTTATTATTTTAAAGGTATTTGATGAGAAACTTGTCTTCAGCTTCTTTATAGAATATCCTATATGAGATGCATTTATAAGTGAATCAAATCATATTTAATAATACCAGGCTTAGATGCTTATATTAAAAGGTTATTTATGCAAATATAATGAGCTTCACTAGCAGAGTACTCATCCCATAAACTGAAATAAACTTAATCCAAATTGTCTCTACTGACAGCAAATTTAGCAGTAGTGTTTTAATGCAAGTTTCATTTTTAAAGGTTTTGTTTTTGTTTGGTCATTGCTGCTGGTAAGTTTTGTACTATTTTTAAGTACTGAAGCTTTAACTCCAGACTCTTTCTTTTTAGACTAAACATCTTTTATGGGAGCCATGCTTCCTGCTCTGTTTTTCTCCCAGCTATCTCCCCTCAATCTTAGGCTTCTTGTTTACTTCCTTAGGTAGTGATGGAATATGAATATTTCTTGAGCAGAGCACTATAATTCTATTAACAGATTCCTTTAGCTTAATAGCATAATATATTGAGCATACTATTGATTCATACAGATATTAGAAGAAGTCTTATCAAGAAATTGTTCATTTGTTTAACAATTGACTTAGCTGTTTTGTTCAAGGTTCCCTGTTGTTCTACCATTTTTCAGCCAAGAGTTTAGCCCAGTATGTTTTTTGATTAATTAGAGATTGATTCTTGTAAATTTTCCTTCTCAATCTTCTTTGGCTGTTAATCCTCAGAAATCATCATATATATTAATTAGGATTACAGATATGGGGTACTAATTTACCTTTCTTATTAAAATTTCATTTTCAAAAGTAAAGTTTTGCAGGGCATGGTGGCTCATGCCTGTAATCCTAGCCATTCAGGAGCCTGTGATCTGAGGATCAAGGTTCGAAGCCAGCCAGAGCACAAAAGGACAGGAGACTCTTATCTCCAATTAATCTCTAGAAAATGTAAAGTGGGGCTTGGCTCAATGGTGGGTGCTAGCCATGAGCTGAAGAGCTCAGGGACAACAGCCAGGCCCAGGAGTAGGGTAGTAGCTTTGAGCTGAAGAGCTCAGGGAAAGCGCCCAGGAGGAGTTCAAGCCTCATTAGCCACAAAAAAGTAAAGTTTTACATAGTTAAGAAAGATATTTCAAACATCATTAATATGTCTAATACGAATGTATTTTATATATTCCTTAATGTTTGTCAGTCTCTTATTTAATGTAACCTAAATCTATCCCTAAATTCCAGAAAAAGTTGGAACAAAGTTTCAACTTAAATAGATTCTTCAGTAACTCACATATTTAATACAAAATACAGCTCTCATTTATTGCAATGATAAAATATACATATATATATATATACCTAACTTGCAAATTTCACAATTAAGATACACTCCTAGAAGAGAATGACAAGTTGATTCTATTGGTATGCTTCTTCTAAGGTGAAACCTCGATTAAATTATTTGATCATTTAATGATAGGATACACAAGTATAAATAAAGAAGCAACCTGAACAAGAGTTATCCAACTTTTGAAAATTCAGAGGATTTTAACTTGTATAGTTACTGTCCATGCATAGTGAAATTAATTGTGAAGATTGAAGCATATAGCTCTTATAGAGTGATAAAATCTCATTCTTAATTGACTTACAATGATGGTAAAAATCTTAATTCACTAATTCAGCAGTTAACTAAAACACTCGTTCATATATTAATATACCTTAACTATATTACTTAAATGGTAAAATTGATTTTAATAAGTCTGAGAAATTTTTCCATGCTATTTTAAATATATAGGATAATTAAAACTCAGTGATATTCATGTTATAAATACAGAAAATTTGAAAAATTATCTAAGTTGGGACTCCATAAAGTTTAGTACAACTAGAATTGTCATACTAAAAATGAGATAAGAGAAAGTTCTGCTAATTCAAGCCAGGTACTATATTAGAGAAGAATCTCAGCCAAAGGAGAAAGATTGACAGTAACTCTGTAGAAAGGAAAATGGAACTGCCAAGAATATCTCCGTTAACACTGACATTCTTAGTTAAGGTATTTCAAGTAACTCAAATTCTTGTTCATATATGATGGGTTGGTTAAAAATAAAGAGATGCCCAAATAAGGCTTAGAATTGTAATTTACATAAAAGAATATAATGGATTTAAGATTTAATACCATCTATATAATTACTTTAGAAACTAAATATAGCTGTGTCAATTAAATGAAACCTTTGTAGTAATAAAAACCTGGCTGTAATTTTAATCACCATGCAAAAGGGTGCATTTGAAAATTCCTTAAAGAAATCTTACAATTTAATTTTCAGCATGATATTAAATGGACATGTTTGATAGGTTTTCTTTGAATTGACATACACTTTGAACAAAGTTTGCATGGATTCTGAGGAAAATGAATTAAAATAGCTGTATTAAATCAGGAGAGAGGCAGCAGCTATGAGAGCTGCCTAGTACAGAACATGAGGTTCTGAAAACACACAGGAAGAATGTTATAGGACCAAGGAGAAAAAGTATAAAAATGCCTAGAGCAAAAACAGATTGATTAAGAAAACCTCAAAGTATGACATACTGAACTCCATATGAATGGAAGGATTCCAGTCTCCGACCATATGACTTTCAGAAAGAACCTTGAAGTGCATCATGTTATAAATCATCCGGGAACAATTTTGGAAGTCAAAAAATTCCCAAAAATAATTACAAAATTAATTCAAAGCCCAAACTGTAATCTTAAATCTCCAGATTGAAATCAAATGCTATTTTCTTATTTCACACTTCTCTCTCTCTCTGTCTGTCCGTCTGTCTGTCTGTCTCTCTGTCTTTTTCTCTCTTTCAGTTTCTTTCTTATTGTATTTATTGTCAGAGTGATATATGGAGTAATTACAGTTACAATCATCAAGTACAATCATCATTACCCCTTCCCATGTTTTTCTCCCACTTTCCTCCCCCCAGTCATCTTGTTTTTCTCCATTCCTTCCTTATTTCGAAAAAGCAAATAAACATATATACAATATGCCAGGTACCAAAATCAGATACAGTAACAACATGAGATAAATCATAAGGGAAAAAAGAGAAAAGAAATAACTTCATAGTACATTGAGAACAATCACAAACATAAATCTATTTCCATATCCTTGAGTTCATTTCATTTAGTCTCATCCAAAATGGCCATATACAGATAGTTTTTGAGCTATTGTGATCCTCTGCTAGAGAATCCAAGACATAAACTAATGATTACAAATGAGAGAAATGAAGGAGCCTATATTTCTTTGGGTCAAGCTTACTTCACTTAAGTCTTACATTTTACTTACAAATGGGACCATGACATTCTTTTTGATGGCAGCACAGATTTCCTTTGTGTATAAATACATCTTATTGATCCATTCATCCACTGAGGGACATCTGGGCTGGTTTCCTATCATAGCCATGGTAAATAATGCTGCAAAGATCATGGTTATACTAATACCTTTAGTATATCCTTGTTTAAGGACATTTGGGTAAACTCCCAGGAGTGGGATTTCTGGGTCACAGAGGAGCTCAATGTTTAGTCTTTTAAGGAATCACCATACTGCTTTCCAGAGTGATGGAGCAAGGTTATACTCCTACCAGTATTACAGTCAGGATCCCTTCAGACCATATCCCAACAGCATCTGCTATAATTAGATTTCTTGATAATAGCCATTCTAACTGGAATGAGGTGTAATTTCAATGTTGTTTTGATTTGCATTTTTTCTGGGGGGAATGGATCTTGAGGCATGAACTCAGCCAGAGCACTGTCCCTGAGCTCTTCAGCTCAAGACTACCACCCTATCCCTGGGCCTAGGCGTTGTCCCTGAGCTCTACTTCCCCTTTTCTAGTGATTAATTGGAGATGAGTCTCACAGTGTTCAGTGCCCGGGGTTGGCTTTGAACTCTGATCCTCAGATCTCAGCCTCCTTAGTAGCTAGAATTACAGGTGTGAGCCACCGCACCCAGCTTGATTTACATTTCTTATATGGCCAGAGATGTTGAGCATTTCTTCAAGTTTCTATAGGCCATTTTTGTTTCCTTTTCAGAGAACTCTAAGTCGTTAGCCCTCCTTCTAATGGGATGGTTGTTTCTTTGAGGATTTGCTTTTGAGACATTCAATTTTTTGAACTGTAGGTATCTTTTAGATATGAGGGCCTTGTCTGTTATATGATTATTAAAGTTCTTTTCTATTTAACTTGCTAGCTACATCCTTCACCATACAGAAGTTCTGAAGTGTAATGCAGTCCCATTTTTCCAAACTTTGATTTGTTGTGTGTCTGCCCCTTTACTATGAAAATTTTGACTTGTGCCAAAGAGCCCTAGTGTATCTCCTACTCTTTCCTGTAATCTCTTCCCTTTGTTTTTAAAGGACATGGTATCAAAGTGTGACTGTTTACAAATTATTTAATCTTTATTTTTATATAATATATATTTATATATCATAAGTAAATATATTTACTGTATAATACGTTATATGAAATACAGTATGCTTAATATATTTGTATAGATTTACATTCAGTTATATATTATATATAAATTTATGTGTACGTAATTTGTATACATGCATAAATTTATATTAATGTATAACATAATTATAATAAAGTGTAATATATTTATATAAACATATATTACATTTATTATTATATATTATATAAATGCTGTATTTATTATATATATATATATATAATAAGCTGAAGTCAAAGGATAATCTTAGTGCCAGGATTGTGGCAATGAGTAATAAAAAAAGGCAATTGAAGGCATCATTACAGCTCAAAACATGACAAAGTCAATGAATTTTAGGCAAGATACTTGTGAATGAAATAGGTGCTCTTCAGCAGAGTTTAGAATTAGAAGCCCTTTCATAAGTTCTCACTGTGACAGAGCCCATGTTATTAGATGAGTTATTAGTAATCAAGCTAATCAAAAAGAAGCTAAGGACTCATATTGAGGGACAGTTTGGGACAGGGTGCATTATTCCTTGTGCAGTTGCAAACACCAGACAAAGTAAATGGTGCTGGAAAACCATCTCAGATCAGATTATTGCCTGGACAGAGCAGACTCCAAAAAACAGAAGTGTTCTGCTAGATATTTCCCATCTTTTTGTATGTATGGTGATAAGGTGATTGTTCAATTATATGTATATATAATGTGATATATGACAGAAATATGATATGTAATATGTAATATTTAATAGATATAATTGCTTGTCTAGTTCTCTCTCTTTATTTTTATTTTTTGGTCGGTTGTGGTGTGTAATCTCTGGGCCTAGGCGCTGTCCCTGAGCTCTTCAGCTCAAGGCTAGTGCCCTACCCCTTGAGTAACATCACCACTTCCAGTTTTTTCTGGTCGTTAACTGAAGATAAGAGTCTTTGATCTCTGGCGCTATCCTCAAATCTCAACCTACGGAGTAACAAGGATTACAGGAGTGAGCGTCCACTAGCCACTGGCTTCCAGTTCTTTTAAATGTCTCAACACAGCATCAACTTTTCCTTGTAATCACTAGATGCAGAGTTGTCTCACCTCTTGAGTTCCAGTAACTCACCAGTGTTGGTAAGTGATGTGATGATTGTGCACCGATTGCTGTTGGAATCGTGTATCTTGAGTTTGGGATCCATGCAATATTTGCCTCATTTTCCATAAAGTCTTTTTATATGTATGGCACTTTCCTAAGTCTTCATCTGCAATTCAGATTTTTCGAGGATTGCTGATCGTGGACATGTAAGTAAAGGTTGGAATGGAGTTCATTGTGTTGACAAAGAAGCTGACAAGATTGTTGTCAGTCATTAGAGGCAAGGTCACTAACGCCACTTGGACCCTTCTCCTTACATGGCAGTTTCATCCTCACTGTATTGCTGCAGTTTTGCCACAGTTTGCTAACTCTGGAAACCTATACAGACCCGAGTGCGCGATAGCCCTCACAATTTGGGCAAATAGACCTCAGAAAACCATGAGTATGCACACATCTGTTCTATCATGTACCTGTGTCTATCTTGTGATGGATGTTGCTTACTTGTCACTCACAAATCTATGCTATTACTATCGCTCCATTAATGTAAGTTTATGTTGGTACAAAATTCTCCTAAAATACAGTTCCTTGTTTCTTTCTTCAACACAATTTAAGTTTGCATTTATGAATTAAAAGAGAAATTATTTGTTATTTTGAAGAATAAATACTTTTGTTCTTGTTGGGGTTTTTTTGTTATTGTTTTTGGTGTTTTGTTGTTGTTGTTGTTGGGCTGCTTGGGGTTTTTTTTGTTGTTGTTTCTCTTTCTTTCTTTCTTTCTTTCTTTCTTTCTTTCTTTCTTTCTTTCTTTCTTTCTTTCTTTCTTTTAGAGGCCTAGGGCTTGAACTAGGGACTTTCATGCTCTTCCTGACCTTGTGATCAAGATCACAGCTTCACCTGAGTAACAGCTGAGTCACAGTTCCACTTCTTGCTTTTGCTGGTTAATTGGAATCTCACAGTCTTTCCTACTCAGTATGGCTTCAAGCAATGGTACTCAGATCTCAGTATCCAGAGTAGCTAAGATTTCATACATGACCTACCAACACCCGGATCATTGATTAAAATCACTTAAAGCATGGTTCTCTTAATAGAATAACTTTAACTTTCATCTCAAACTATTATTTCCTGTAAGAAAAATATATAATAATATTAATTTCAAAATATATGAATAATATCAAATCCTACTTAGTTTAATAGAGTGAGTTATGTTATCGTTATATTAATGTATACCCAATACTTAATGTCTGTATTGTTCACCAAAATATCTGAAAATTACTTACAAAGATCAAGAAACTTCAATTGTTGAAATAAGGAAATAATGTTTATGCTTCTCATAATAGTGCTTTAAAAATATCAGGAAACAAAGACCATCTTCTAAATTGTTTCAAGTAAAATAGTTTTTCCTTAACATAGTCAAAGAAAAAAAATCATATTGTATTTTATATTTGCCCAACAAAATTACATTTATCAGATTATCCTGTTTCTTAAAATTCCATCTCTTCTATTAAGGTGATTTTCAGACATTATTTGTGCAGGAATCACTGACTGAATACTGTGCTGACTCAACACCCAGAATCCCAGACTTAGTAAATAAGATATAGTTCCTGTCATCATCATTTCAACAGGTCTGATGAACATATTTGACTGCTAAATTATAGTAAGATAAAAACAGGGTAATCGTGTGATAATCATGTACTACATACTTTTTAAAACTGGAAGAATGAATTTTCTGCAGCTCAAAAAACAAACCTTCAAAAACTAAACCCTCAAAGAAACAACGATCAAATTAAAATATTGGCTAAAGAACTGAAAGCAGAATTAGTAAAAATTTCCCAAATGACACATGAGGATATGTTTAATATCTCCAGCCACAAAGAAATTGTAAATCAAAAGAACAGTGAGATTCCATGTCAACCTAGTTAGAATGGTCATTATCAGGAAAATAAATAATAACAAAAGGTAGTCCAGAATCACCCAAAAGAGAACTCTAGTACACTGTTGGTGGGAATGTAAGCTGGCTAAATTATGCTGGAAAGTGTTGGGAGCCAGAGTGGAATCAAACTGTACCTTGACTTGCATCAGACGATGGCTATATTGTCTTATTGCTTTCTGGCCCTATTCTATGTAAATGACCTGAGAATTACCATATGAATGTAACACCTGGAAGTTCCCTGGGAGAGGAGGAGGGAAGAAGGGGGAGGGGAAAATAAACGCGGCAGGCTAGTCAGTCTTTGCCTGGACTGCGGACATCCCGGACCCGGTGTGTCTGTCTCTCTTCTTTTTCTTCCTAGTCCTTGTCCCCTATTTCAGGAACCCCAATCTGCGAACCCTGGTTTGCTGCCGGTTGGCCCCGGCATCTGGCGCCCGAACAGGGACCCTGAAAATCTGGGACGAAGGTGAAGGACCCCTCCCTGTGGTGAGTAACACATCGTAGGACTATTAAGAGAGTATAGTCAGGAGTAAAAATTATGCGTCAAGCTAATAGCCATGGGTTATTTCTACCGATCTTAACAGGCCTATTTGAAGCCCACGGAACGTGGGTGGAAGAGGGGGTGCTTCAGAGCTTCCTACAGTTTCTCAAGGAGGCATGCCCGAGGTCTATAGAGGAGGAATTCCAAAAAGCCTGGCAGCGGATAGGAAAAAGAATTCAAGATTATTATGATGTATATGGCCCCGAAAAGACCCCAGTAGAGGCTACTACTGTATGGAATTTAGTAAGTAAATACATAGATCCTCTACATGAAGATGCTGAACTTAATCTTGAATTAAGGGAACTTTATGAGTTAAAGGACCCTTCTGAAGAACCTGAGGCTGAGCCATATGCCGCAGCCCAAGAGAGTCTAAGTGAGATTTTGAAAAGGGAACAACAACCAGTAGATATTGAGTATCAGAATTCAGGTTTGAATATCAAGGAGGAAAGTTATGATGAGTCAATGGAGGGCCGAATGGCTACGATGGAGAAGAAGTTAGAAGAAATCCTACATTTTCTATCGAAAATGGGGACAGAGCAGAGAGCCCCCCCAGAAGTAGGAAAGAAATATGACCCTCAGGCCACTATGGTGTCTGATTCTAAACCTTACCCCTCACACCCACCGCCTCCGGCTGCAGCCTTACGGCCTCAATCCCTTTCTCAACCTTTAGGCAAGCCTAAAGGCCCTAGCAACAAGTCCCTTTTAACAGGCACTACAACCAGGCACAGTGAATCGCAATTAAACCTGACTCAGGCTGCTAGAGAGAGGGAAGGTATTTCAGGGCCTCGATGCTTCCCTAGTTTAGTTGATCATGATGAACAAGTATACCATCAACCTGTTCCTGTTAAACTATTACAGGATTTAAAAAATGCCTGCTCCCAATATGGGCCAACTGCCCCTTTTACTCAAGTAATATTGGAGGCCGCGTGTGCTGGTATTGCATGCCCAAATGACTGGAAGCGGCTTGCCAGAGCATGCCTTAGTGCGGGAGAGTACTTATTATGGGAGACAGAGTTCACTGCACAGTGTCGGGCTAAAATTGAAACAAATAGGTCTAAGAACCTGCCTTACACTGTTGATCAGTTGTTAGGAGAGGGAACCTATAAAAACACCAAAGATCAATTGGGTTATGCAAAGGAGGCCTATTTACAAATAAATGCTGCGGCGAGAGAGGCTTGGAAAAAGTTACGCAATTCCAATTGTACAAAAAATCTAGTAGAAGTTAAACAGGGACCAAATGAGCCTTATCTAGAATTTTTGTCTCGATTAATGGAGACTGCAGACCGCCTAGTACAAGATGAGAATGCAAGGGAGATTATAGTTAGACACATAGCCTATGAAAATGCCAACGCCGCCTGTCAGGCAGCTATCAGACCCCATAGGAATAAGGGAGGAATCACGGACTTTATTTCACTGTGTGCTGATATTGGACCCTCCCATGTACAAGGCCTTACTTTAGCCGCCGCTCCTCAAGGAAAGACTGTTAGTGAGTCTCTAAAATATAGAGGTCAGCGGCATTCTCGGGATGCTAGACCCCCAGGGCGTTGCTTCTCTTGTGGACAAATAGGACATTGGATGACGCAATGCCCACGCCAGGCCAGGCAAAAGAGAGAAAAATCACCTGGCACATGTCCACGCTGTGGTAAAGGGAAGCACTGGGCTAAAGATTGCAGGTCAAGAACAGATCGCAATGGCCGCCCGCTTTCGGGAAACTGGAGGAAGGGCCAGCCCCTGGCCCCGCAAAACCATGGGGCAGTCCCTCCCTCTTCTCGGCCACAAGTGCATCTTCTAACAACCCCCCAAGATCAGTCTCCGGCCTCCTCCGTGCCACCCCAGGAAGTGCAGGATTGGACCTCTGTTCCTCCACCTGCTCAGTATTGACCCCAGAGATGGGGACACAAGCTCTCCCCACGGGGGTCTTCGGCCCCCTTCCCCCGGGAGTGGCTGGATTGCTGTTAGGGCGAAGTAGCTCAGCCCTTAAAGGGATACAGATTACACCTGGCAAAATTGACCAGGATTTTACTGGAGAAATCAAAGTTATGGCCTCTGCCCCGAAACACGTGGTATCGATCCCAGCCGGTCAAAAATTAGCACAATTAATACTTGTGCCTTTACCTCCCGGGGAGACTGCTAATTCCCCATGTGGACAGAGAGGATTTAGATCTTCTGATATCTATTGGGTACAAAGCATAAAACAAGAGAGGCCTGAGATGACTATATTTATACAAGAAAAGCCCTTTAAAGGAATATTAGACACTGGAGCAGATGTGTCTGTGATATCTAAAAAACATTGGCCAGCCCAATGGCCCCTGACAACCTCTATGACTTCCCTACAGGGGGTTGGGCAAGCAACTGACCCACAGCAGAGCAGTGCGATCCTTGTTTGGAGAGATGAGGAAGGGCACTCTGGTCATTTTCAGCCATTTGTCTTGGATCATCTGCCAATTAATTTATGGGGTCGTGATATCATGGAAAAAATGGGAGTGTATATGTTTAGTCCTAGTGCTGCGGTCACTAAGCAGTTACTTGATCAAGGCCTCCTCCCCTTTAGGGGACTAGGCCGAGCAGCACAGGGGGAGCTAGAGCCACTCCAACCCCAGTCTCACCCTACGAGACAAGGATTGGGGTATCCCTTGACGGGAGCTGTCGTTTGCCCTCCCCCTCATGCTGATCCCATAAATTGGCTCTCTGAACAACCGGTATGGGTTGAACAGTGGCCTCTTTCACTAGAAAAGATCATTGCAGTACAGCAGCTGGTACAGGAACAGCTGGACTTGGGGCATGTGGCCCCTTCTAACTCTCCATGGAATTCTCCAATTTTTGTTATAAAGAAAAAGTCAGGTAAATGGAGGCTGTTACAGGATTTGAGAAAAATAAATGCCACAATGGAACTGATGGGGGCCCTACAGCCTGGCTTGCCTTCACCCATGGCAATCCCAAAGGATACTTATAAGATTATTATAGATTTGAAGGATTGTTTCTATACTATACCCCTGGCGCCTCAAGACTGTAAGCGCTTTGCCTTCAGTGTCCCCTCTGTTAATTTTAAAGAACCCATGAAGCGATATCACTGGCTTGTGCTCCCACAGGGCATGGCAAATAGCCCAACTTTATGTCAAAGTTTTGTAGCTAGAGCCATTTCTTCCACTCGTGAAAAATTTTCTTCTGTTTATATTGTTCATTATATGGATGACATCTTGTTGGCTTGTTCTGACCCTATCGTCGTACGACAAGCCTTTGGACAACTAAAGCAAGATCTGAGCCTCTTTGGCCTTATAATAGCAGCTGAAAAGGTTCAGGAACACCCCCCTTTTACATATCTAGGCCATATATTAGGCCCACACTATTTTAAAAGCCAAAAAATACAATTAAAAACTTCCCACTTAAGAACTCTTCATGATTTTCAGCAATTCTTAGGAGATATAAATTGGCTTCGGCCTTATCTAAAGCTCTCCACAGGAGAGTTAAAACCCCTTTTTGATCTCTTAAAAGGAGATACCAACCCTACATCCTTGCGTGAATTAAATCCTGACGCCAGGAGGGCCATCCAAATTGTAGAAAAGGCAATTTCCCAGCAACAAGTGACCTATTGTGACTATTCTAAACCATGGGGAGTTTATATTTTAGCTACTTCTCACTCCCCAACTGCTGTATTGTGGCAGGATGGCCCACTTTTATGGCTTTATCTACCATCAACACCCGGCAAAGTGCTGAGCCCCTACTACGAATTGGTAGCTAATCTGATACACATGTGCCGAGTGGATTCCCGTAAATATTTAGGTCAGGAACCTCATTTTATCTGTGTCCCATATAATTTACAACAACAAGATTGGCTATTCGCCTATTGCGATTCTTGGGCCATTGCTTGGGCCAATTATACGGGAAAAATTTTGCATCACTACCCGTCTAACAAACTTCTCCAATTTGCTGCGTGTCATACGTTTCTATTTCCTTCCATAGTACAGGCCTCGCCTTTATTTTCTGCCGCTTTGGTATTTACAGATGGATCCTCAAATGGAACGGCTGCTCTGACCATTAATGGGAAAACTCAATCTTGGGTTACAGGTTTTTCCTCCGCCCAAGAGGTGGAATTAGAGGCTGTTTTACAAGCACTCGTCCTGTTACAAGACGAGCCCTTTAACTTATACTCAGACAGTCAATATGTAATTCGTGCTCTTCAAGTCATAGAAACTGTTCCCTTTATTGGAACTACTAACTCCAATATTCAGACCCAATTTCGCCAAATACAAACTTTGCTTTGTTCTCGCAACCACCCCTGTTTTTTTGGCTTTGTTCGAGCTCACACTAATCTTCCTGGCCCTTTAAGTGAGGGCAATGCAGTTACTGACTCCGCCACCAGAGTTTACTTAACTCAGGTTGAACTTGCTAAGCAGTCACATGCCATCCATCATCAAAACAGTCGAGCCTTGCGTGGACAGTTTAAATTATCTAGAGAAGCCGCGCGGCAAATAGTTAAGACTTGCTCCAACTGTGTCCCTTTTTCACCAGCCCCCCATTTAGGCATAAATCCACGAGGACTGCTTTCTAATCACATTTGGCAGATGGATGTCACGCATGTTCCATCATTTGGCCGATTAAAATATGTTCATGTTACTGTAGATACTTATTCTAATTTTATCTTGGCCACCCCCCTTGCTGGGGAAGCCACTAAACATTGTATCTCTCACTGCATTCGATGCTTTGCTGAGATGGGGATTCCCTCGCAAATAAAAACAGATAATGGCCCTGGCTATGCAAGCCGAGCATTTCAATCCTTCTGCCATTCCTATAATATCACTCATATTACAGGCATTCCTTACAATCCTCAAGGTCAAGGCATCGTGGAGAGAGCTAATGGATTATTAAAACATCAAATTGCTAAAATACAGAAAGGAGAGTCATATCCCGCTACCCCTGTGAATATACTTAATCATGCTTTATTTGTTTTAAATTTTTTGAATTTGGATTCAAATAATTTATCTGCTGCTCAGCGATTCTGGGAAAAAAGAGCGCAGCGTCCTTTTGCCTTAGTAAAATGGAAGGATCCCCTAACTGGTGCTTGGCATGGACCCGATCCTGTTCTAACCTGGGGTCGAGGGCATGTATGTGTTTTTTCACAAGGAGAAAATGACGCCCGCTGGCTGCCTGAACGCTGCGTTCGGATCGTGGAGAGTGACAGTGGCCATCCAAGCAATGACTCACTGGGCCTACACCCCCAACCCTCCAGTGGTGCATCCTGCGACGTGGGAAGGACCTGAGTTATTTGTGCATGTCAATCGGGACTGCTACTGATCCACTTGTTCCACACATTCATATGAGCTGTGTTTCTCCTCCTTTTACTATTATGTAGGGACCTTTTAACATATTTATTGACTCTACACAATTTAATATGTGACATTATTTTGTCTTTACCAGCCCTCTTCTTAATAACCTTTTTTGTAAAAGATGCCCAGGTGAAAAGCAAAGGCCTCCAGAGGTAAGTAGAAGTCGGCCGACCCCCTTGTATGTCAGCGTTTTATTTTATTTTATTTTATTTTATTTTATTTTTGTTTGTTTGTTTGAAAAGGTGCACTGTGGGCCTAAAACAGAGGCCTGGGTGGTCAAGGGACGCCTTGACCCCCCCTCCCCTTCTGAGTTTCTTGTCAATAACAAGGCATACCTGAGAGTCCCACCAGCAAGACATGTCTAAATCTAAAAATAACTGTTTGGTGAAAACATTCATTTGAGCTCATGTTTTTTGTGTTAAGTGTATCTGATTGAGTCCAATTTTCTTGTTATATGTCAATGTCTGATTATTTAAAAGTCTCCGTTTGTCTTGTTCGTGTTACATATTTTTCCTTGTCCAGTTTTGTCTTTAAAATTGGTACCATTTCTAAGTATGGATCCTTATGGTTTTTCTGTGCGTACTCAAGCACACATCCTTGTTATTTATTTGAACATTTCTGGGCCTGGTATGGCCCCTCCCAATCCGCTGCAGCTGAGGTGAGCAGAGGCCAGACAAAGCAGCTGCAGGCTTCGTTCAGTTTCCTTTTTCCTACAACCTGCTGAAGTGACAGTCTAGAGACACTTGGTGACAGGACACAGACTTGTCTTAGTTCTCCTAGGTTTAAGACTCCCACCCAACTTTCATCTGCAAAAAGTAATATGTCTGATATCAGAAACAAACTCTGGAAGAATAAATTTCAGCTAAGTTGCCTTGTTAGAAAGCTTTGTTTAAAAACAAAAACAACAACAACAACAACAAAAAACCTGGTTGTCACCTCCAAGAATAAGCTTTGCAAAAACAACAACAACAAAAACAACAAAAAACAACAACAACAAAAAAACCCTCATGGTACTAAAATTTCCGGAAAATGAACGGCCGATATTAATTTTGCGCGCTTTAAGATCTTTGAATATGAATGTGTGTACGAATGGGTGTGAGTGAACATGTTCAAGGTTAAATTGTCAGCATGCTGTATAAAACAATGGTTGAGCTCATTTGAAACACAAAAGCAATTGGGTAAATCTAAGTCTAAACTTCAAGAAAATTAGTAGGTTTGAATGTTTCCTATGTCTCAAAGGATTATTGCATTGTCTTAAAGAAAAACTGGTAAATATTTTTCTAGATCCTGAAATCTGCATTTTATTGCAAGGCATACACCTGTTTACATTGTAAACATTGTATCCTGTTTAGCACAGAGATGTTAGGGAATTTGGGATTTATTACTTTAAGTTAAAGTTTGGAAACATGTATTAGAGATTTAAATGTGAAATTGTTCATTAACGTCAGAAATTTTGCCTGTCTGTCTTTTCTTGCAAATCTGATGGTAAAATGTGGATAATGTGATTAGTATTTTAAAGGAATGTTTAAAGGTTTATCTCCATGCTATTGGGTGTATTTAAAAAAAAAAAAAAAAAAAAAAAGAGAGGAAACTAAGTCCAGACCTAGACTTTTGGTGCACTGATGTCTATAGTTCTTGCATTAGGGAAAAACTGTTATTTGAGTTTAAATTGTTGTTGGAGTTTAAGACAGTAATCTAAACTGCAAAAAAAAAAAAGCCCTTTTCTAAAAGGCAAGAGGAGTGACTTGAGCCGTAGGGGGCCTGAAGGCAGAAGGAGTTCTTTGTGCCCTTAAAGGTTTTTCAATTGCAAATAAAGGCTAAGGTGTTGATTGTTTAAGCCAGTATCAGCAAAAGTTTTAAGAACATTGGAAATGGGTTTCTAAACAATATTTGAAAGTGAAATTGTCTTAAATGTTTAAAGAAAGAGAAAAAAGGAAAATCAGGACTACCAAAGTAATTGCTTAATTGCTATTTCAGCTTACTCTTGTAAGTTACTTTATAGCAATCTCCAGAAGGCCCATGGAGAAGGACAGCAGATCCTCATTCAGATGTAAGTTTGGCCCTCACCAAGTTCCAGGTAAGATCATGCTTAGAGACTATTTCTGTATTGACCACCTTGTTGCTTCTAATTGGAGTAAAGTGTCCTTTTGTAGACTCATTGATCTGAAAGCCACAGTTTTGAGCCTGCCCGGGCAAAGCAAAGTCCCTGTGAGACTGTGGTGTCTAATCTGCCAGCAGGATGCTGGGACAGAGTTGCTTTGGAGCTCGAAGTGGCAGAGTGCTAGCTCTGAGCTGAAAAGCTGGGGGGAAGCACTCAAGCACCAAGCTCGGGACTCACAGTGGCAGGGCGCTAGCCTTGAGCTGGAGAGCTGAGAGACAGCGCCCAGACCCTGAGTTCAAATCCAGCAACCAACAAAGTGAAATGCCAATGGGATGTTTATCCCTGTGTGGAGAGACACTACCGGGACAGGAAAGCCTCTGCTTGGATGGCAGAGTTGGTGTCAGATCTTAGAGTCACTTGTGCTTGACCATTCAAATTAATCAGAGCCGGGAGGTCATAGAATAGTTTGTAAGCATGCCTTACTAATGCCCGTGCCTTTCATAACTGGGCAGGAACTTGTCAATCTTCTGTGATAGTGGGTAGTTTAAAGTCCTAATTGAGTAAAATTTTTATTTTTTATTTTTGACACAAGCCACAAATTCAGGAAAAGTTTGAGGATCTGAGGCTTGTGTCTCTATTAATCTGTTTAGATCTGACAACTGAAGCATTGTTAAGGTTGCAGAAATTTAGTTCCCCAGACAATCAAGAAAAAGCCTTTGCAAATGGGTGCTAGGTAGGCTGCGCTGTTGTGGCCAAGGATGGTTTGTGCAGTTGTTGAATGTCAAGTATGATTTCTAGTTTGGAGTAGATTGTTGTTCCTGGTGTCTAATCCTTGCAACCCCTTGATAAAACAGGCTGGGCTTCTTAAGGTCCCTGGTCAAGCGTGGAGACGGCGCCCCTGAGTCAGCTTGAAGAAGTCACGGAAGTTGAATCTCCGCCCATCAAATCCCCATTGGACCAAGGGACCAAAGTCATTTTTGGAAAATGTGACAGGATAAATTAGGGGTATAGAAAAGAGTAAAAATTGCACTTGTGTTTCTTTTAAAATAAAAAACGGGGGACATGTTGGGAGCCAGAGTGGAATCAAACTGTACCTTGACTTGCATCAGATGATGGCTATATTGTCTTATTGCTTTCTGGCCCTATTCTATGTAAATGACCTGAGAATTACCATATGAATGTAACACCTGGAGGTTCCCTGGGAGAGGAGGAGGGAAGAAGGGGGAGGGGAAAATAAACGCGGCAGTCTAGTCAGTCTTTGCCTGGACTGCGGACATCTCGGACCCGGTGTGTCTGTCTCTCTTCTTTTTCTTCCTAGTCCTTGTCCCCTATTTCAGGAACCCCAATCTGCGAACCCTGGTTTGCTGCCGGTTGGCCCCGGCAGGAAAGCAGTATGGAGGCATCTCTAAAATCTAAATATATCTACCCTTTAACTCAACAATCCAAATCCTGGGCATTTATCCAACAGAAGACAAGAAAAAGGCTGCATTAAAGCCACCAGCACAACATGTTCACTTTAGCCAAAAGATGGAATCATCCTAGAAGTCAATTCCTCAATGAACAAATGAACCAAGAAACTTATCTGTCTATCTATCTATCTATCTATCTATCTATCTATCTATCTATCTATCAGAACATCATATGGTAATTATTAAATACAGATATCTACATAGATAAAATGGATTGAATAGCTCAATATTAGTCACTGTTCCATTTACTATTTGTCTTTTAATTTGTATTATTTTATAAAATGAATTATAAATTAACTCTTCACTTACATTTACTTCTTAGCTGTTTTTATTTTTTCTGGCTTACATGGAGTAGATTAATTTCACATGTATCAATTTTTTCCATATATTTTATTTTAATTAATAGAAGGGTTGCATTATATTCACCAGACAGAGGGTGCATTACTTCACATACATTGATATCTTTTCTCATGTCTTGGTCCCCATTTCCCCCCCCTAACCCCAGCCCCTCATCTTGTTTCCCCTCCTTCCCTATCCGATTTCAAATAACCAAATATGCATATATCCAATATATCAGACAACAAGGTGAAATACTGTTATACACGGTGCTTATACCGTGTTATATCATAATCACACCCCAAAGCCACATGAACCCATATCTGTTTTGGGGGGGGTGGTTTACATGTATTTAATGAGTATGTTAAATTGAGAAAGGTTAGAAATGTGAGTCTGGTCCTCAGATGGGGAAATATAAATTACTCTTGTTGTTATTATTGAATTTACTTTCATTATCAAGATGATATACAGAGGGTTAGCAGTTACATTTGTAATGTAATAAGTACATCTTATCAACCATTGTTACCCTCCCTCATTTTTCTGCCTCTTTTGGTCTCCTATCCCCTTTCCCAATTATAAAATTCATTTCCAACATATTGCCTTGTTAGTATCGCTGTTGCCTTGGTTTGTCCTTTGTCCTTTGTTTCACATTTTCCTGTTCACCTTCCCTATCCCAGTACAGATAAATACACATATAAGACACAGGGTACCAAAATCAATATAGTTACAGTAAGGGGTAAACCAAAGGGAAAAAATAAATAAGAAATAGCTTCACATGATACATGAAAAACAACAACTAAGGAAAATGTCTTGTTTCCATATTTTGGAGTTAATTTTGCTCACCATCACATTGTATAATCATATGTACATAGCTATTGAATTATTATGATCTTCTTCTAGTACTAGCCTAGATATATACTAATTTTTATAAGTGAGGGAAGCTATAGAGTATATGTCTCCTTTGGTCTCTATTACTTCATTTAATATTTTTCCTCCAAGTCTTTCCATTTCCTTATAAGTATGGTGATGACATCTTACTGGTGGCAACATAGAATTCCAGTCAGTATATATACTACATTTTTTGGTCCATTCATCTCTGAGGGTCATCTGGTTTGTTCCATATCTTAACTATAGTATAGCCTTGTTTAGTGTATCCTTTGGGTAAATAGACAAGACAGGGATGGTTGGACCATAGAAGAGTTCTATGTTTCGTCTTTTTAAATATAACTATAGAAGGAAAATACCTTTATTAAAATATTAAATAATTTATATTAAATGGATAACTATTTTTATTCAAAATTTATCTCAGGATCACATACTTCAGCCCATGAGTGAGCCAAAAAATGTAGTGAGTTGTGTAGTGAGCTGCCATACTCTGTAACAGCTATTAAATCTCCTTGGATTTTTTCTTCTACAGGTTTTTCTTTTGGAAATGCCAACCCATTTATTTTTACTTCTTCAACTTCTCAGAGATCACATTTATTAAATTGCTCTCCCTTTGACTCTACCTTGTTCTTCTCACTGTAATTGAAGTTTGGAACCAAAAAATGGTTTTATAGAGTGAAATATATTTTGAGTTCATACATTCTCTAAGATAGAGAGAGAAAGGAATATTTGTCAGTGAGTGTATGTGTGTACAGTGTTTTTAGAGAGAATTTAAGGCTCATTCTATTCTTGCTAGTCAAATACTCAGAAGTTGTTTACTTATTATTGTATTACATTTCCAGATCAAATAATTCAACATTTAAAGCCGGAATTCCCAGAAAGCAGAACTAAATATTGTAGACATGACAAAAATCATGAACTTTCACAGTAGTTCTAGTAATGACACAAAATTTTATGAGGAAAATAATGCCAAATGCATTTCTCAGTTCCTACATGCTTAAAAAGGAAACAAACTATTCTTTTATTGGAGAATTGTTTAGATTTACCAAGAACAATATTATTTCTTAATGAACTGCTTTAGAATGCAGACTAACCTTGTATTCTATAAAATGCTAAAATGAATGCCTTTGGAACTGGAAAATTTCAAACAGGACCCTGAGGTTATTTGTATGAAAGCTCTCATTGTTGAATTCAGAAGTAGAAATAAATGTACAGAATGTGTCTCTGTTGCTTTTAGGAGCTCAGTGTCAATTCCAACCAAGAATACTTTTAGAAATTAATCTGCAATACTTCCAAAAACCATCTCCTAGACCATGAAAATTTCAGTGAAAAAACTCAAAGTGTATTAAGTTTTCTGCTCTCATTTCTATATCCTGTGAAAAACTTTAGGGACTGGATTTAATTGGGATATTCAGGGAGTGATGAAATGAGTGACAATAAATTGGTCGACTGATGTAGCCTCTATGTACAAAAATTAAAAGGTAGTAAAAAATGTACTTAAAATAGAATTTTAAGACCTTTGTTATTGAAATTTACAGAATGGGCTTTTCATTTTAACATATTTTCTATCCTTAAAAAGCTTTTCACAATCCAGATGCCCCTCAGTAGATGACTGGATCCAGAAGATGTGGTATTTATACACAATGGAATTCTGTGTTGCCATAAGAAAGAATGACATGGTCTCATTTGTAGGAAATGGGAAGACTTGCAAAAAATCATAGAAAGAGAAATGAGCCAATTCAACTCTTCCTTTCTCAAATTTCTTAAACTTTATATTATCATCTTTTTCCTAGATTTCCCTTTCCATAATGTATTCTGATTTTATTATTCTTTTTGATATCTTTACTTTCATATATACTTTAAAGTGTAAAATATGTAATATGCTTGTACATATGCCTACCTGTGTGTATACAGTGTTATGCAAACGTCAGCTATGTAAACTATCCAAAACATTGATGATACATGCCATTTCATACTAAATATTTTTGCTTCAGTATTCCAGAATGTAGTTTAGACTCTCTGAATGGGTAAAAACTTGATTGCATCTGTATAATATGTTTTGCTTTTATATTCTGTTACTGATAGAAATTAGGACATATTCAATTTGTTGCTTTCATAAACAGCATATGGCTGTAGCTTTACATTCTGCATTTTAAATTCATTGATTCACTTATGGTTGAAATTACCATGAACAAGGAGCATACTTCTTCTAGAAAATATATTATTGTTTTCTGCTTTAGTAAAAGCCGAGGAAGTTTTCTCGGGCTATCTGGGCTCCACAATTATCCTCAACCACTGTAGTACTGAGCAAATGACCAAGGCATAGCCAAGAGGGGAGAATTCTGAAGGCATATTTCCTACTTTGATCACTGATAATGATTAACTTCACAATAGATATTACTTTTCAATCCTCCTCTGTCACACATGTCCCACTTCTTTTCTCCGGATTCCTTGGATCACATCCCAGGCAATCAGCATCACTCCCAAGATCCTGTCCTAGGCTCTGAAGGAAATACAGTGATGTCACAATGTTTTGGCTGTTATTCCCACACACATTTTTCCTGTGAATTTATGTTAAATTGGAGAGGATGAAGTGTACATATACTTAATATGGAATATGGAATCATATTTTCCAATTTATAGTTTCTCCCAGATATGCAATTGAATATTCATGACAATGGCCTTATGGCTTTGAATATCTTCTACCATGATACATCCCAGCAGTCTCACTGCCTCTTCATCAACACTGCATAATTTAATTACTGCACCTGGGCCATGTTTCTCAAATATCCTGGAGAAGATGTTTGCTCCACGTATCACTATCCCATGAGAGAATGTGTGAAAAATAGTTTCAGCTATTCTTAGACACTAACTATTGCATACCATTTTCAGAATCAATTTCCCAAAATCCCTTTATAATTCCATTTGTCTATTGGGTTATATTGTATTGACGTTAATGATATGAGAAAATATTCATGTTTATTAATGCCAAACAAATAGGGTTTATTTGGGTCTTCAGTATGGATTTGAGTCTTTAAGAGTATGTTAATGAAGTGTTAGAATGTCATGCAAATCCCCATGACTCCCTTCTCTGAGCATAAGGTTCATAAATACATTTTACAGGTTTGTGTCGCAAGAGAGATTCCTTACCATATTTCTACTCAGTTGATGTCCAGTTCTTATATACATTTTTATTATATTGTTTGGTTTTATTGAAGTACTAGGAGTTGAGCCAGAATGATACAAAAATAAGTGAAGACCGCTATACAAAGTACAAAATGAAATAAAATATTACTTTGCCAAATTTACAAATAAATCTCATTTTTTTGACATTCCTGGGGTTTGAACTCAGGGCCTGGGCACTGTCCTTGGACACTATTTGCTCAAGGTTAGCACTGTCCCACTTGAGCCACAGTGCTACTTCCGGCTTTTTCTGTGTATTTGGTAGCAAGGAATCAATTCAGGGCTTCATGAATGCTAGGCGAGCACTCTACTGTTAGGCCCCATTGATCCCATTTTTTTGTTTCACTTGTACATATTTATCACTTTCAAAAAGAAGGGTTATACCAGTTCTATTGATTCCATTAATATTTAATAATAGTTATCATAATATATTTTATTCACAACCAAAATAAGTAGCTCTGTTATTTGAATGTATTGAAAACATGTCCATCTATAATCCAAGCTTCATTAATGATCATCTTATTGTCTTCTTTTGTTTTTATTACTTTTGGTTCTCTACAATATGAGTAGCATGTTTCAGTTATAACTTGATTCACAGTCATGAATTTTCAGATTTAGAAAGTTAAATGGAAAGTGTGTAATACTAGATATTTTTCCATTTTGGGGATAAGACAGCTGACACCCATGAAAGTACATCAGCATAACATAGGAAGGTTAATATTTTGGAAGTAGAAATAGAACCTATACCCAGTATTTGATAAATAATATAAATACATGTTTTACTAACAATTGTCAAGATATAGAATAGCAAATGTAGAAGTACATTTACAATAAAAGGCAAAGTAGTAATTAGCCTTTACAATTTCATTGTTAACTGCAATTACTTTATACTTTAAATGTGTTTCTTATGTTTTTTTCTCTTGTGTGTGTGTAGGTATTAAATTCCAAATGTATAAAAAATATAAAAGGATCATTCAATAAAAATCCTATGTGATCATTACCTCTACTTTTATATTACTCACTGTATTCAGGATGTATATATTGAGTTTTATGTTTTGAGGAAAGTAATGTTTACATGCAGTTTTATGCATATAACTTGAGTAAATCTAAATGTAATTATCATATACATAATCTGTTTTGTTTCTGCTATACATTTCACATGCTTATCATACACCAGATGTCCCTGTTTCACCATATTTTATATGTACGAAACGGCAGGAGTCTCAAAGTCCTGTGTTTCTCTGTACTTAGTCAATATGCTGTTCAGTCTCATTGGAATACTAATATGTCATTTAGCTTTGTACTAGGCTGTTCTCTGTCATATTCTTACAAGAATATTGAACCAAACCAGGCAGCCATCAACATTTAGTAGTCACAGAGGAAAATAGGAACAATCACAAAAATGCCAAAGTATAAGATAATTAATCCCTAAATGAAAGGTCATTTATAATTGAGGTATACAAAAGTCTCACTACTAAAATTAATAATCAAGATTTTATACATAGGATCCATTTTCCTGACAAAAGCCAGCCTACATGCACCTCAGTTATATTATTATACACTATTAAAGACAATGTTGTTAGCCTAAGGGCCTGGAACAGTGCTAATGTGAAATGTTGCCTGTGGTTTACAAATGATAACACTTGATTTTTAACAGGCCACCCTATAAAATCAATTACCTTGACTCTAAATAAATTCTTAGTGGCTTTATAAATAATTTAAACCAAAGGCTATATAGTAGCAGAAGGTTTCCATCAATCTCAAGAAGAATTTTGTCACTGTAATCTTAAATCTTCACGAAAGGACATTTTTCATAGACTTAAGACCAAATGCAGCATCTAATAAAAAATACTAACTGCTTTAATTCTTCAGTAAGTCCTCTATGAAGACCATGTTAATGTAATTTAGAAGCCAAACCATCCCATCTTAAATTCTGTCAACAGCCTAACCTATACTAAAGAAGCTTATACCAGATATTAACAATACTGCCATCTTATCATGTATCTGGTTCAAGAAGTTGGAATGAATCAAACTATTAGTGATTATCAAAGAGTTAAAAATACATGTACAGAATGAGCTAAATAATAATAATATAAACATAGTTACCCATTTATATACTGTCAGCAGTTGAACGATGATTAAAACAAAGTAAGTATAATTTATAAATGCTGAAAATCTCTTTATTTTAATTTTATCTTAAAGGATGAAAGAATCCTCAAAATTTAGAAGGGAAATACTTGGTATTTTCTGACTTCTTCCCCTTCAATTTTCTTTTTCAATTTTCACCATTTTACCTTATTGTAAGAATGATTACCAGTATATAGTTTTAAATTAGACAATCATACATTGAACCCGAATTCCAGTGTTCAGCTTCAGGAGAGATTAGAACCCTCTTAGTAGACTAGTTAAACAGTCTATTTCTTAGTTAAAATATGGTCAGGGCAAAATTTAAAGATAGTTATTTTATCTCTGTTATGAAACTCTCACATTTTAGCACTATTAAAATTTACAGTAGATCTATAGTGTTCTGTGATTTTTTGACAAAGTTGTGCTAAAGGAAGAAACAAAAAGAAAACTGGTAGCACCTTTAAACTAAGAAGATAATATTCACTTTTAAAAATTGTTTATAAAGCCAGGTTTCTGTGGCTCATGCCTGTAATCCTAGCTACTCATGAGGCTGACCCTGAAGTCACCATAGAAGGCAGCCCAGGCACAAAAGTCTGTAAGACCCTTATCTTCAATTAACTCAAAAAATGTCAGAAGTGGTACTGTGGTAGAGAGTTACTTTTGAAAACAGAGAGCTTGGGAACAGTGCCCAAGCCCTGAGTTCAGATATCTCCTTTCCCCCCAAAAAAGAATTTTATAAATCCAAAGGTTTAACAATTTGAAAGAATAACACATCACCTTTTACACAGTATTTTTGACGTTAAACCATATCATCTAAGGTCTAATGAAAGGTCTTATGAAAAATATTATTTTTCAAAAAATAAATGAATATTCACTAGTATTTAAAAAGGGTATATTCATCTAGAAAATATTTTTTACCAAGTCATTTCCATCTAAATTGTACTGAAACTTTTCTCTGTTTGACTTTACTGTGTTTATTCAGCAAAGCCTTATAGAAGATGTGGCATTTCAATTTTAGGAAACATTAGGAAGTGGTGTCAGAGGTGCAGCTATATATGCTAATAGAAACTTTAAAATAGAAATAAAATGTTGCTCATTCATCCATTCATTCCTTTATCCTGGAAATGGTCTGTTGATCTAGCTTGTAAATGGATTTTGTAGGAAATGCCAAGACAAAATATCCTGACCTAAAAGTTGATTTATTCATGACCCCAAACTGAAGACAGGGACTAGATCAATTCAGCCTGGAAGAAGAGGATACTTCTAGACAGAGGTGACATTTGCCTCTGATATGGGTACAGACAATCTTCTGAGTCTGAATATCATTCTTCGTTTTCTCCATCCTTTCTGTTCTGATAAGAACACTGTATTTTAAACTTAACTTCAGAATTGATAGTTAGTATATATTGCATTTCCTTTTGGAAATAGATAACCTATAAGGCTGTGTATTGGCCTATATGTCAACTATCAGTCTGTCAATCTTCCTCCAAGTCTATCTATAAAATCTGTCAAAAGGATTCGGCGGAAGATGGCGGCGGTTCAGGGTGAGACATACTGAGCTCCTGCGAAGATTCATGTACTGGCAGTGCAGGAGACAGTCCTCTAACCGAAATTGATCCTAAGTAAGCTTTAGGACCACAGAGAACTCAGGCAGAGAGAAGAAAAAGGAAAAGAAGGAAGAATACCAGTGCTAAAAGAGAGCATGGAGCTCTGCCACAGAGCGGCCAGGAGGCAAACTCTCTTCTGAATCAGAGCAGACCCGCTGTCTATAGACAGAGCCACACAGAGCCTGCATGAGCCCAGAGCCAACACACGGCCGTGCACAGACCTGCCAGCTTCATGGAACAGGAGAATCCAGCAATTTGTGAGTACCTCCAAGAAGTTTCCACTTCTGCTCCAGTGACGGCATTGGGAGGGAGCCCATCCCCCACCAGCTGAGAGCAGCGCCATCTCCACTACTGGCAACAACCCAGGCCAAAGAAATTGGAGCCTAAGAGGTGTTGCTGACAGTGCCACCTAACTGGCAAAGCATTTCCCAGAGATCCCTTAGCCAGAATCCGGTCCCAGCGCTGCTGAAGTCCATCCCCCTGCGCCACCGGCAGACCTGGTTAAGCCGCCTGCAGATCTTTCAGTCTTGTTTTACCAAACAAGCAATCACATCCGAAAAACCGCAAAGCCAAATCACAAGAGAAAAAGACTTTGTGAAGTGTTTAGATCCTGAATTTAGTGGAGACACAAGTTTCCTAACCTCCCCCCCATAAAAAAAAAAAAAAAAACTGAAGAATACCATTTTTTTATCTTTTTATTTTACCCAACTTAATTTGCATTTTAAAATGTTCTTATTTTTCTCTTTGCCATTTAACCTACACCTTTTTTTCAAATGTTATGATTCATTCCTTTTTTTTTCTTTTTTTTTCTTTTTTTCTCCTCTCTTTTCCCGCAATCCTGCTGTCACTGTGGTCATTCCTAGAAACACAGTGACAGCTCTGGGTACAGTTTGAACAAATATGATATCCATATTTATGCAGTCATCTGCTTTTTAAACTCCTGGTTCTCAACCCTAGTATCTCTTGGGTAAGAACTCAGAACAGTGAGGAATCTCCCCCCACCATTTTTGTTTGTTTGTTTTTGTTTTTGTTTTCATTTTGTGTGTGTGTGTTTTCTGTTTTCTTTTATTTTGTTGCTGTTTTGTTTCTTTTTTCTTTTTTTATTTTCTTTCTTAAATTGTTATTATTGAAATCTCCTATATCAACCTCTCTCTTTTCTCTATATATTATTCTTATTACTCTTCTTATTTTGATAAGTTTTATCTAAGTTCATCTAAATTTTCTACACAAATACTCTACCTGTTTATCACCTTAGGTCAGTTATCCTTACACGATACCCTTTCTTCATTGCTATAATATTCTTACACTCCTGTATTATTCTTTTCCTACCTCCCTTGTCGTCTTTCATATTATTTTTCTATCTCTGGTCCTCTGTTTATCCTTCAACTCTTCTAATGCATGGATCTACATTTGATGGTTGTTGAGCAATGCTGTGTATCTAGGTGTTCAATTATACTCTAGGTCCAGAGGGACTTAAATACAATAGAGATTGGATTGAGGGGGTTATTGTTTTGGTCATAAATTGGTAATCTGTGATTGTATTAGATTTATATGTAAGTCTACAAAAAGAAAGAGAGAGTGTTATTACCAATCTAAAAGAGCTAATATCTATTGTCAGCCGACTAAAAAGGTCTAGGTTGGTTATATCTGAAAAATTATAATCTTGTTTAGTATTGATCTTGCTCCCATCCTCAAATGAGCAGAACAAGACACTCAAGAAAAATGTCAAATCAAGGAATAGCATATCCCACCCAACATAAAAAGGCAATGGAGCAGTCAGTGGCAAATCTAGAGGAGAGCCTTCCAAGTGCTATACAAATACAATTGATAAACATCATTAATGAAAAATGTGAAAATATAAAGAAAGAGATAAGGGAGGAAGCCACAGCTAAACAAGAGGAAACCATAAGCAAGGTGATAGGTGAAAAAGGGGAAGCCATAAAGGAGGCCATGGTTTTTTCAAAGAAAAATGGACGAATTCTTAGAATCCACAAACAAAAAGGTGACCAAACTCCAACAAATGTCCAAACAGAACAAAGCTGCTAAGCTGACCACTCAAATGGAAATCAAGGAGCTAAAGAAATCCATACATGATCTAAAACAAGACATGCAAGGCATCAAAAATGAGCAATTAGAAGCAAGGGAGATGAAAAATAAAGTAAATAGCTTTGATAGCAGGTTAGACAATGCAGAAGAGAGAATTTTCTGGGTTGAAGATAATTTAGTTGTTATAGAAAAAGAACAGAAAATGAGTGAATTCAAGTCTAGGAAATATGTGAAAATGCTACAGGAGGTCCAAGATACAATTAGGAAGCCTAATTTAAAGCTAATTGGTACTGAGGAGGGTCTAGAGAAAGAGGTCAATGGTATTGGAAATATACTTCAGGGAATCATCTCAGAGAACTTCCCAAATATCCAGAAGGGCAGGCCCATCCAGATACAAGAAGCTTTTAGAACCCCAAACAGACCTGACCAGAAAAGGACATCCCACCCCCACATTATAATCCAAACTGGATCAATAGAGGCCAAAGATAGGATCCTAAAAGCAGTCAGGGAGAAGAGAACAATCACCTATAAAGGTAACCCAATGAGAATAACCCCAGATTTCTCAGCAGAGACCATGCAAGCAAGAAGAGATTGGAATGATATATACCAAGCCCTGAAGTCAAATAACTACCAGCCAAGGATACTGTACCCAGCTAAGAGCTCATTCATAACTGAGGGAGCAATAAAAACATTCCATTCCAAGGAACAGCTTCAACATTATAGCAACAAAACCAACACTACAGAAAATTCTCAAAGATGTTCTACACATGGAAAACCAACACAAATGTAATAGGGAGAAAGACATGGCACCTAAAACTCATAACATCTAAGTACCACAAAAACTACCAAGACACAGACCCAAATGATAGCTTGTAAAAATGGCAGGAACTAATAAATATTTCTCAATTCTAACTCTCAATATCAATGGACTTAACTCTCCAATTAAATCGCATAGGCTGTCTAGTTGGATCAAAAAACAGGACCCATCATTCTGCTGTCTTCAAGAGACACACCTTACCCAAGAAAACAAACACCTTTTGAAAATGAGAGCTTGGAATAAACTCTATCAAGCTAACAGCCCCCATAAAGAGGCTATAGTTGCCATACTCATATCAGATAAAATAGATTTCAAACTAAAATTACTCAGAAAAGACAAAGAAGGTTACTACATACTACTAAAGGGATCTTTCCTCCAGGAGGACATAACCATCCTAAATATCTACACACTGAATCCCGGAGCTCCAAACTTCATCAAGCAAACTTTACTTTCACTGAAACCATACATAGATTGAAACACAGTGATTGTTGGTGACTTTAACACACCACTCTCACCTTTGGAGAGATCAACTAGGCAAAAATTCAACAGAGAAACCTTAGAATTGAACAACTGTATAGACCAACTAGATCTAACAGACATCTGCAGATTATTCTACCCAGCAACAACACAATATACGTTTTTCTCAGCAGCACATGGAACATTTTCCAAATTAGACCACATTTTAGGCCATAAAACAAAGCTGGAGAGATTCAGAAACACTGAAATTATTCCCTGCCTTCTCTCAGACCACAAGGGCATCAAATTGGAACTGAATACCCTTCTCCACCAACAAAAACCCTGTAACTCATGGAGATTGAACAACACATTGTTGTATCACCAATGGGTCATCGAAGAGATTAGAAGAGAAATCCAACAGTTTATGAAATTTAACAAAAAGGAGCACACAAAATACCAGCTCCTTTGGGACATGCAAAAGGCAGTACTCAGAGGAAAATTTATAGCTTTGAGTGCCTACAATAACAAATTGGAAAAATCGCAAGCCAACAAGTTAATGTCTCACCTTTAGCTCCTGGACAAAGAGCAACAAACCAACCCTAATTCCACTAGAAGGAAGCAAATTATTAAAATCAAAGCAGAATTAAATGAATTGGAGTCCAAAAAAACTATAGAAAAAATCAACAAAACAAGGAGTTGGTTCTTTAAAAAAATTTAAAAAATTGACAAACCCTTAGCAAATCTTACCAAAAAAAGAAGGGAGCATACCAAAATAAACAAAATCACAGACGAAAATGGTAATATCACGGCAGAAATTACCAAGATCCAGAGTATCATGAGGGAATACTTCTCACACCTTTATGCCAACAAATTTGAGAATCTAGAAAAAATGGATGAATTCCTAGCCAATATTAACATACCCAAACTGAACCAAGAAGAACCAACCCAACTCAACAGGCCTATTTCAAATGCTGAAATAGAAATGACAATAAGAGAACTTCCACCTAAGAAAAGCCCAAGGCCAGATGGATTCACAGCTGAATTCTATAAGGTCCTCAAAGCAGAGCTCACACCAATACTCCTCAAGCTCTTCAAGGAAATTGAAAATGAAGGTTCTTTACCAAACTCATTGTATAAAGCCAGTATAACCCTCATCCCCAAACCAGACAGAGATTCATCAAAGAAAGAGAACTATAGACCTATTTCTTTGATGAATATCGATGCAAAACTTCTCAACAAAATACTGGCCAACCGTCAACAACAACTCATCAAAAAATTATACAGTATGATCAAACATGTTTCATCACAGGGAGGCAAAGCTGGTTCAACATATGCAAATCAATTAATATAATTCAACACATCAACAGGAGCAGGGACAAAAATCAAATGATTGTCTCAATAGATGCAGAAAAGGCATTTGACAAGATACAACACCCTTTTATGTTAAAAGCTCTGGAGAAACTAGAAATCCATGGAACATTCCTCAATATAATGGAGGCTGTGTATGACAAACCCGTAGCTAGTATTATACTTAACGGCAAAAAGCTAAAGCCATTCCCTCTAAAATCAGGAATGAGACAAGAATGCCCACTCTCTCCACTCCTCTTTAACATAGTACTAGAGTTCCTAGCCAGTGCAATAAGGCAAGAAGCAAGCGTAAAGGGGATCTAAATAGACAAATAGGAAGTAAAATTTTCCCTCTTTGCAGATGACATGATCCTGTATTTAAAGAATCCTAGACTCTACTCCCAAGCTCCTTGACCTGATTCAAAACTTTGGAAGGGTAGAAGGGTATAAAATTAGCCCTCATGGGGCCAGGAGTTTGGCCTAACATGCACGAAGACCCAGGTTCAATTCCTTGGTAACACATACATAGAAAAAAGCTGGAAATGGTGCTGAGGTTCAAGTGATAGAGCTCTAGCCTTGAGAAAATCCAAGGAAAGTGCTCAGGCCCTGAGCTCAAGCCCAGGACTGGCAAAAAAAAAATATAAAAAAATTAAAAAATTAACCCTCAGGATCTCTAGGATATAGAAACATAAGCCATATAATGAATGATTGTTGGTCTTAATGTACTATGTTATCTCACATCTCTTTTGCTATCCCTTGGTTATCCCATATTGTTACAGTATCTCATTTTGTTACCTGATATATTGGATATATTTGTATTTGGTTAATTGAAATTGGATAGGGAAAGGGGGAAAACAAGATGAAGGTTGGGGGTGATGGGAGGGAAATGGGGACCAAGACATGTGAAAGGGTATCAATTTATGGGAATTAATGTACCATCGATCTGGCAAATACCATGTAATCCTTCTGTTAATTACAATAAAAACATATTAAAAATTAACCCTCCAAAATCAACTGCCTTCCTCTATGCCAACAGTCAGAGAAATGAGGCAAAAATCAGGAAAGCAACTCCTTTCGCAATAGCCTCAAAGAAAATAAAGTACCTAGGAATTACCTTAACTAAGAATGTAAAGGACCTTTTTGATGAAAACTTTAAAACCTTGAAAAAGGAAATTAAAGCAGAACTGAGGAAATGGAAAAATCTCCCATGCTCCTGGATTGGAAGTACAAATATCGTGAAAATGACAATCTTGCCAAGCGCTATCTACAAATTCAACGCAATACCCATCAATATCCCAATGTCATTCTTTAAAGAAATAGAAGAGGCAATCCAAAATTTCATATGGAATAATAAAAGACCCTGTATAGCAAAAACACTTCTTAGCAGAAAGAACACCGCAGGAGGAATTTCAATACCAAACTTTAGACTCTATTACAGAGCTATAATTATCAAAACAGCTTGGTACTGGCATAAGAACAGGCCTGAAGACCAATGGAACACAACTGAGGACCCAGATATTAAACCACAGACCTATGGCCACCTAATCTTTGACAAGGGAGCCAAAAAAAATAGAATGGAAGAAAGATAGCCTCTTCAACAAGTGGTGCTGGCAGAACTGGTTAAGCACCTGCAGAAAACTAAAGTTGGATCCTTCTTTGTCACCCTGCACTAGAATTAACTCCAAGTGGATCAAAGACCTGGAGGAAAAAGCCGACACTCTGAAAACTTTACAAGAAGGAATAGGAGATACACTCGGCCTCCTTGGCACAGGTCGAAACTTTCTTTATAAGGACCAAGAATCACAACAAATCAGAGAAAGGCTGGATAATTGGGACTGCATAAAACTGCAGAGCTTTTGTATGGCAAAGGACATAGCCAATAAACTAATTAGGAAGCCTACAGAGTGGGAGAAGATCTTTACCAACCATACAACAGACAAAGGCCTCATATCTAAAATATATCAACAGCTCAAAAAATTGAATCATTCCAAAACTAATCTCCAAAATAACAACCATCCCATTAAAAGATGGGCCAAAGACTTAAAGAGAGTCTTCTCTGAAGAAGAAACAACAATGGCCTATAGACACATGAAGAAAATGCTCCACATATCTGGTCATAAAAGAAATGCAAATCAAAACAACGCAAAGATTCCACCTCACTCCAGTTAGAATGGCCAGGATCAGGAAAATGAATAACAACAGATGCTGGAGGGGATGTGGCCAGGAGGGATCACTACTACACTGTTGGTGGGAGTGCAAACTCGTTCAACCACTATGGAAAGCAGTATGACAGTGCCTCAAAAGGCTAAACATAGAGGTCCCCTATGACCCAGCAATTCCACTACTAGGCATTTACCCAATTGTCCAGAAACAAGGACATACAAAATTCACTAGCACAACAATGTTCATAGCAACACTATTTACCATAGCAAAGATATGGAACCAACCTAGATGTCCCTCAGTTGATGAGTGGATCAACAAGTTGTGGTATTTTACACAATGGAATTCTATGCTGCTGTCAGAAGGAATGATATTGCCCCATTTGTTAGGAAATGGAAAGACTTAGAAAAGATCATATTAAGTGAAATAAGCCAGAGTCAAAGGAACTTAGGCTCAATGGTTTCCCTCATTTGTCATAATCATTAGAAATCTTGGGCTCTCCTAGCAGAGATTTACAATAGAGAAAAACCTTGATACAAAAGGCCATATAATATGATGCTAAATGAAACGATCTCTAGGATATAGAAACATAAGCCATATAATGAATAATTGTTGTTCTTAATGTGCTATGTTATCTCTCATCTCTTTTGCTGTCCCTTGGTTATCTCATATTGTTATAGTATCTCACCTTGTTACCTGATATATCGTATATATTTGTATTTGGTTAATTGAAATTGGGTAGGGAACAGGGGAAAACAAGATGAGGGGTGGGTGTTGGGGGGAGGGAAATGGGGATGAAGACATGTGAAAGGGTATCAATGTATGGGAATTAATGCACCATCTATCTGGCAAATATCATTTAACCCTTCTATTAATTACAATTATATATATATATATATATATATATATATCTGTCAAAAGGACTGTGGCCGAAATCCTGAGTCATTTGTTACCAAGTAACTTTGAAGAGTCTTTCTAATTTTTTTTACCTGTAGAATATGTTTAATTATTAGATCTTGCTCTTGGTGAGAGGTGAATTAAACTAACTTTAATAACAAGACAATGCTGGGTCAACATTATAAATTCTCTCTCTTTTATTCTTGGATACAAGAGATTCTAAACAGGAAATTGTGAGATAAATGAGAACAGGAAACCAAAAGTTTAATTTTGTGTATTCAAATTTGGTATCAGCTCTTCAGTTTATCTTTACGTACTGGACATGATCCCATGTACTTCTTGGTCGTTCTTATTATCCACAGTGATGAGCTTTCAGGAGTCGGAATTTATGTGAGGTATTATTAGAGAATGATTTACAAACCAAAATATCCAAGTTCAAACCTGAGCTTCAAGAACCAACCATGCGACTGTGACAAGATAGTTGTCACTGGTTGAAATCACATCACATCCCTCCAGTAAATAATTATGTACTGAGACTCAATATTTCCAAACTGGAAAAATTAAACTTACCTAAGTTATAGTATAATTATTTTTCTTACCAATTGCCTATAATTTCTAATACATGATACTATCTTTGATATGCCTCATTGTAGTATTCTGCAGTGAAGTAGTACTTGTTCCTATATATCTAGAGTCAAAAGCCTGTATACAGAATTAGAATTATATATACATAAGCGTAATAAAATATTTGTTAAGGGCTGGGAGTTTGGCCTAGTGGTTAAAGTGCTTGCCTAGCATGCACAAAGACCCGGGTTCGATTCCTTGGTACCACATACATACCAAAAAACGGAAGTGGAGCTGAGGCTCAAGTGGTAGAGCTCTAGCCTTGAGAAAGTCCAAGGACATTGCTCAGGCCCTGAGCCAAAGCCCAGGACTGGCTAATATATATATATATATATATGTGTGTGTTAAACTCTCTATGATAACAAATATAAAAATACCTAATCTACCAACAATGTAATTAGCTTTTTCCTCAAGGACCAGCATTGGTCTAGTCCTAGTATTTTAAGCACTCAGCAAAGGCAAAATCTATATTATCCCTGAAGTAACATTCATATTTTCATGTTTTTATTGAGTTTACATCATTTGTGCTATTTCGATTTGTACAAATATTCGAGACATGTGACTCAACATCCAAATATCTGTCAAGTTTTCTATTCAGAGCCACATTTACATTGGATGTCCAACTCATACAGTCACAAGGAATATAAAATCTGCATCTTTCTGTCCATTGCCAAATTTTGATTCATAAACCTGAACATGAATAAAGAATTATTATTAGATTTAGTTTTGCTACCATTCTCCAGCCTAAACATTAGTAACAATCTTGATCATATGATCCATCTAAATATAAGTTATGTAAATCAATGATTCTGAATATTTCTGGATATGGAGTAAATGAGTATGGTCATTTAAATTTTGGTCACAATTTTCCCCTCTTGGTACTCAGATCCTTTGTAATGCAACAGTGTGTTCAGAAATTTTCTACAAAATCTGGATCTCAAGTACTCAGTGATTTGTTTGGACTAATCATAAATTATACTCAGTGCAACACATGGCTTGAGATGAACATGAATATTAGTTAATAATGTCAAGCACTATAGATCTTGGTGATTTCAAGTTGAGGATGAAAAAGATTAAGCAGAAGTATCTTTTGGCCACATGTTCATGTCACATGAAATTATATGAAGGCCAGCCTAAATTATCTGTTTATGAAAATGATTGAAAAATATATGCTAAATAATTAATTTCTCTGAAGCTCCATAGCTATGTATTGTTCACCAATTTTGTGGTACTAGACAGCAGATAAGAGCTTTCTACAAATGGCAAATTAATAAAATACTAAATGATCTGATTAAAGCTCTTTTTTATATAAAGTTCTTTCCTTATCTATAATTCATGAAGTGTTATATTTCTATTAGGTCTATACTATGTCCATAGATGTTTATTAGTGCACCATATTAGTTAGAATGAAGAAAAATGAGATGAAAATTGTTACTTACAATTTTCTTCAATGTTCAAAAAGAATTTCCAAGTTTGTACTCTGGATTAAGGAAACATAGAACCAACTATCTCCATCAGCTGATGAGTAAGGTGGCAAATGCAGTCTATTCACACAGGAAAATTTTAGTCAACATGAATGAGTCCTGTAAATAACATACTAATTCAAAGAATAAAATCATTCAAGCTGTATAATTTATGATCCCACTCATATTCAAAGTCCAGTGCAAAGAAACCTATAAGGCTAGAAATAAATTTCCATTTACCTGAGGTTGATCTAATGAATAGAAGGGGAATATAGGGATTGATGATGGGTGGGTTTGTTTTGTTTTGTTTGCTTTTAGGGTTTTTTTTGTCGGGGGGAGTCTGTCATAGGGCTTGAACTCTGACTGGGTAGTGTCTCTGAGCTTTTTTGCACAAGGCTAGCTCTTTATCACTTAGTCACAGCTCCATTTCCGGTTTTCTGCTGGTTAATTGAAGATAAAAGTCTCAGGGACTTTCCTGTCCTTGCTGACTTTGAACCATGAACTTCAGATCTCAGTGTCCTGAGAAGCTAGGATTTACAGGCATAAGCCTCTAGCACATTGCTTAGATTCCATTTTTCTTGATCTGGAATATAGTGCAAACAATTCAAAATAACTTCCATGACTCACTAGTTTGTTTCCTTGAATATTTCAGATATTGTTCACTTTAATAACACTTAAAATATACAGATATACACCAACACATATGTAAATTAATACTAAACAAAGTTTTATATATGTTTGTGTATTTGTACATGCATGTATATATAGTTATATGTATGTATACCTAAAAATATATTTTAGTTATATTATCTTTTTAAAGAGAGACACTTTTCTAGCATTGGCGTTTTGGGAAATAATTCCTTTCTCTGATATCAACCTCATGGTTTCAAGTTAATCACATAAATCAACATCACTTCTGGAATGTTTTTTGGGGCTCATTCTTTCCTCAGTACTCTTTCCTGGTATTCTGCCCTCTTATAGGTAAAACAAAAATCTTCTCTGATTCAGCTATATTCCTGCTTATGCTGGTTTCTGTTCTTTATTCTCTTCTCAGACATAAGATGTTCAAATTGACTACATTTTATAGCAAAACCAAACTATGTTGTGATTATGTGGCTTCAGACACTCTAATTCATTATTCCACATGCAGTTTCCATACCTGGTAACAGCTTAGTACCTTACTTCATTGTTTACAGTAAATTCGAGAGCCTCCAGACTTCTGCTCAAAAGTCACAATCATCCTAGCTTAATCTTTCCTGTACCTTAAAATATTTATAATGTGGGGTTCACATTTTACTTCAAATGGATGTGTTTCAAGATCAGTTTCTTTTTTATTTGACTAATTTAAATATATACATATTATGCATGCAATGTCCATATAGACATCTCATGTTCTTAAGAGTATTACTACAATAACCCTGCTAATTTATTTGATTATCCTTTGAATGTGAGTCAAACTGATTTCTGTGTATTACAGCCAATAGATAGCCACTTATTTCCTCGTAATAGATCTACCAAAATAGGAATGTATTAATTTTTAAAAATAAATTTCAATAATTTTCATTCTGTGGGGACTTAAAGGAGCCACTAAGCAATATGATTTTGATGATATTGAGATGTGCATAATTGTCCTTAGATAATGACCAATTGTAACACTTCCAAATAGATAGGATGATCCTCATTTGCATAAGCCTTAAAATAGCTCAATTTACACTTCTCTTTCTTTCTGAGGTTATAATATAGATTTTTTTTTTGGTCCTTAATGTTGCTATTAGAAATCACAAACTGCTTGGAGAATGATCTCAGCCCAGATGCTGTGTGCCTGATGTGGGCAAAGGGACTCTTAAAATCCCTCCCTCCCTACCTTTCCTCTTTATTTCTCTGTAGGAATAACAATTAGGAAAGCAGCAACTGCTTCCATCTGCTGCCTCAACATTCCAGAATTTCACTGAACATAATAGTACAATGTCCTTCCTATTACCTGTTTATGGAACAATCAATTGAGCCTGAAAAGGAGCAAAATATGTAGGAAAGCATCTTGTACAGAACTGTATAATTATAATGGATCCAGAAGTGTGTTTGCAACAGGCTGGAGCTTGCAGCAAGTATAAGATTCTGCTCCTTCTATGATACAAAAAAAGAAAGAGCAAAAGATCTGGCACTAATTAAAAAAAGCATATAGGCATGCTGTCAAGAGGATGTGACTTTAATACACAAACAGTGACTGCATGTGTTTGACACACATGGTGACAGTTTGAAAGGCTTTTTATATTCACTACATTTTCATTAAAATTGCACATGTAAAACTAGACATTCTATTACCAGATCCTAAAACCAATATATTCATGATGTTTTCTTGAAACAAGATTTTCACAAAATTGGAACTGTAAGAATGTAACCTTGGGAAAGGTTTTGAGATACCAATCTAAAGTTAACACAAAAATGTGTTTATAATGTAAAATGAGTTGTTTCATTCTTTGAAATGGCATTGTTAAAAGAAATAAAATCTCAATGTTTTCAGAGATCTAGGTAGTAATTATACTTATTCTAAAAATTTACTATAAATTTTACAATAGTACGTTCAATATTAGTTTATGGTAATGCCAACAAACAGTGGTAATAAGTAAAGACATAAACATCATATAAAGAAGAGAATTATTTCTGTTTACTTTGTTTTTAATTGAAATAGAATCTAGTCTGAAAAACAGAACAGAACAAAATAAAAAGATAGTCTCTGAGCTTGTGACTTTGATCCCTTCTTTCTGTGGAGATACCAATACTCTTTCACATCGTCATTTAGTGTCTGTGACATCATTGCATCTTTTATTTTATTCAGAGGTTTCATTATTCCTATATATTACACACACATGCACACACACACACACACACACGTAAAAATGATTTGCTTTACTTTAACTCACTGACCTCCAAATAACCACACCAATAGTAGTGTTTTATTCTTTTTATAGGGTTCAAATTGTACTTCTCCAGAAGAAATAAGCAATGTGTAACCCAGCTTCAGAATTGTCACTGATACAGTCTTGTACTTAATGTCTCAAAAATACTTCAGTGTTTTGGACGTTCTCTGTGTTTTGTCTACTAACCTAAGCTTCATTCCAGCTTTTAAGTTCTACAGATACCTGACACATTTAGGTGATTCATACTTACTTCTCCTTAAATCTTTTCCCAGTCCCCAAGAAGCACCATGAGTCAATTTTCATGGATTCTAAAAATGTTGTATACATAGGAATATTTTTCCACATCTGACCACTACATTGTGAGTCCCTCAGCAGCACTGGAATGTCAAGTCCTTAAACAGAGAGCAGTGGTAAATTATTATATCCAGAGTTATCTTTAATTATAACTAGAAAGTTAGAGGGGAGTGAATAATAAATATAATAGATATATTGGATTATAAACACAAATGGAAAACTTCTAAAATTTCTGACAATCCAGGTCCTCACTTGTATTTACTTCCTGCTGAAATGTCACTGCCATATTTGCTTAATTATGGTTCTCTTTCTCTTTTCTGATGGAAGATTGTTGGTAACTTTCAAAACTTTTTCCTGTCTGTCTGTGTTTGAACAAGCAGATAAACCCTGTGTATACCCTCTTTTGATGTAGGTGTCAGATTAATATAAGGAATAGGAAGCCAGCATCATTCCTAACAAAAATAAAACCTTGAATCAGTAGTCTGTCTTGGTTTCTCAAGCTAATGATTTGGAGGTTCACATATCCTTTCCAGAGATATCAATTATCTAAGTTAGAAAAAATTTTATAATCCATTTATATTTGACACAGTCACTGTAGATATTGAAACTAAATTCTGAACAGGAATCCTTCTTTGTTTTGAAACTGTAATCATTAAATAAGTTATTTTGTATCTCTTTTTCAACTTATATGTCCTAGGTTATCTATGCAGAGGTTCAATAGTATATATTCTCACTAACCAAATCTTATCTCACCACAGATGTTTCTGAATGCCTGACCTGTATCAGAGATTTAACAAATATTATCATTACCATACATTAAGAAATACAAAAATAATAGCATGCTATTATATACTATAATGTGTAAGTAAACACAACAAAATAATATATTAAAAATATAATGACACAAAAATTGAAGGAGATTGTAGGGAGAGTGAAGAAGATGTCTTTCTATAAAGAAAACCTGAGATGGCTTTACAACTAAATGCAAATAGAAATATAGTCCTATCGCTACTACACTGTTGGTGGGAATGTAAACTAATTTAACCACTTGGGAAAGTAGTATAGCTTTTCCTCAAAAGACTAAACATAGAGCTCTCCTATGACCCAGCAATTCCACTTCTTGGCATTTACCCAAAAGTCCAGAAAAGAACACACTAAAGCCACCAGCACAATGATGTTCTTTGCATCACTATTTACCATAGCTACAATATAGAACCAACCCAGATGCCCCTCAGTTGATGAGTGGATCAACAAGATGTGGTACTTATACTCAATGGAATTCTATGCCACTATCAGAAAGAATGACTTGGCACACTTTGGAAAAAAAAAATCTTATTAAGTGAAGTAAGCCAGACCCAAAGGAAGATAGGCTCAATGGTTTCCCTCATTGTAATAATTAGTACATACCTAGGACTCTAGCAGAGGATTATAATAGTTCAAGCCTAGATACATAAGGTCATATAGGATGAGGCTAAATGAAAGGATCTCAAGGATATGGAAACAAGAACTTTATCTTGTGTAATTTAATATGTTGTTTCTCTTCTCTTTTATTGCCCTTTGGTTAAATTTCATATTGTTACTGTATCTCTCTTTGTTACCTGGCACATTGTATATATGTTTATTTGTTTCCTTGAAATAGCAAAAGGTAGGGGGGAAACAAGATGAAGGGAAGGGCTGAGGGAAGGGAAATGGGGACAAAAACATGAGAAGGGGTATCAATGTGTGAGAAGTAATGCACCTATTATCTGATATAACTGAAACCCATCTGTACATTACAATAAAAAATAGAGGTTTAAAAACAAGAAAAAAGAAGTATAGTTCTAAAGAAAAGAAGAGATTGGAATTTGGGAAAAATATTTTAGAAAATGAAGTATTTTTGGATATGATAGTATACTATATAACATTATAATAATATAATATAATAGGAAATAATATAATAGTTCAGGAAATGATAAAGTTAAGTTCAATTTTCTTAAGGCCATAGCAAGCTCTCTGTATTGAAATAAAGTCCAAGAGATCAGAGAGGTGGAAATTTTATAAGGAAAATTAAAATATCAGCAAATAAAGTCCAAACATCATAAGAGAAATGATAGCAAAGCACTTTACAAAATTCTATATTCATAAGTATTATTATTGGAAGTCAAGGGTAAGCTGATAAATCACAAGACCAAAATGACTAAACAAATTCCTTATGAAAATATCCATTCTATGGAATTGTATTACTACAGGCTGATCTAATTTAAAAATAAGAAAGTGAAAGTCCTTCAAAATCCAAGACATCGTTGTGCTAGTGGCTTTAATATGCCCTTGTTTCTGGACATTTGAGTAAATGCCAAGACGTGGAATTGCTGGGTGATAGGGAGCTCTATGTTTAGTCTTTTTGATGAATCACCATACTGCTTTCCAAAATGGTTGAATGAGTTTATGCTCCCACCCATAGTGTAGTAGCGATCCCTCCTGGCCACAACCCCTTCAGCATCTGTTGATTTCTTGATAATGTTAATTCTAACTGGAGTGAGGTGAAATCTCAAAGGTGTTTTGATTTGCATTTCTTTTATGGCCAGAGATGTGGAGCATTTCTTCATGTGTCTATAGGCTATTTTTATTTCCTCTTCAGAGAAGTCTGTCTTTTAAGTCTTTAGCCCACCATTTAATGGGATGGTTGTTTCTTTGAGGATTCGTTTTTGAGAGATTCAATTTTTTTTTAGCTTGAGGTATATTTTAGATATGAGGCCCTTGTCTGTTGTATGGATAGTAAAGATCTTCTCCCACTCTGTGGGCTTTCTGTTTAACTTGCTATGTCCTTTGCCATATAGAAGGTCTGCAGTTTAATGCAGTGCCATTTGTCTAAACTTTCTTTAAATTATTGTTTCTAGGTCTTTATTAAAAAAGTTTTTACCTGTGCCAATGAGTCCTAGTGTATCTCCTATTCCTTCTTGTAGAGCTTTCAGTGTATCTGCTTTTATGTCAAGGTCTTTGATCCATTTGGAATTAATTCTACTGCAGAATGATATACAAGCATCCAGCTTTAGTTTTCTACAGGTGCTTAATCAGTTCTGTCAGCACCATTTGTTAAAGAGTCTGTCTTTCTTCCATATTATTTTTTACTCCTTTATTGAAGATTAGGTAGCCATAGATCTGTGAGTTGATTTCTGGGTCTTCAGTTATATTCCATTGATTACCACAGCTCTGTAAAACTACTAGCACAATGATTCATTGTAGCATTATTTACCGTAGCTAAGATATAGAACCAACCCAGATGCCCTTCAGTAGATGAATGGATCAAGAAGATATGACACTTACACATAATGGAATTCTATGCTGCCATCAGAAAGCATGGCATTGCACCATTTTTAAGGAAATGCAAAGAGTTGAAAAAAAATCATATTAAGTGAAGTAAGCCAGATCCAAAGGAGCATAGGCTCCATGGTGTCCCTAATTTGTAATAACTAAGAGACATCTAGAATTCTCCTAGCAGAAGGTCACAATACTTCAAAACCTATGTACACATGGTCATATAAGATGAGACTAAACTCTAGGTCATAGAAACAAGATCTTTATCTTTGGGATGGTTGTTTCTTTTCTCTCATGTTAATCTACCATGTCTGAATATGTTACCTAATATACTATATACACTAATTTCTTTATTTGAAATAGGGAAGGTAAAGTGGAAAAGAAGATGACTGGGAGGGTTGGATGAAGGGAGAGGGGGACAAAACCATGAGAATAGGGTTCAAGGTTTAAGAAGTACTGTACCCATGACTTGATGAATGTCACTGTTACCCCTCTATACATTATCCCAACAATAAAATACAATTTTAAAAATCCAAGGAATTTTGACAACCTTAGGGTATAAGTGAAAAATTCTACATAATTAAACACTGGATCATGTGAAAATCACTAAAATTACTATGTAAAATCACTTTTTGTTAAAATATACATGAAACTTAAATGAATTTATAGTTTAATGTGGATAAGTCACATTTCCAGAATACTTCTTAATGTGTGTACAAAAGAACAATCCAAATACATCTGAAATTCATAACAATTCAACTTCTAAGCCTTTTATGAAAGGAATATGCAACCTTGACCAGAAGTTGGAAGCTACTGTAACAGATCCAGGGAGAGTTCATTTTTGCTTAAACACAGTTTTTCTGGAAAAGATGGAGGGCAAAAGAAGTGAAACAAACTCTGAATGTACTAGCCTCTCTGTCTCTCTCTTTTTTTGTTCTCTGTCTCTGTCTTTGTCTCTGTCTCTCTCACACACGCATGCACGTACACAAACATAATTATATCCATGTATATTCATGCACACATTTGTAAAAGGACTTATTAAGTTAGAGGGTGGTTAGGATGTAGGGGATGAAAAGTGATGTTCACTCTCAAATTTCATGTTAAATTATCAGAAATACTGAACAGAAATCCAGATATCAGTGGCTCAAGTCTGTTATCCTAGCTACTCAGGAAGTGGAGATCTGCCAGTTGGGGTTTGAAGCCAACCCAAGCTGGGAAACCTGAGACTCTTCCCTCCAATAAATTACCAAAAGGAGCCAGAGGTGGAGCTGTCACTCAATGGTACAGTAGGCTAGGCTTGAGTGAAAGAAGTTCAGAGACAGAACCCAGGCCCTGAATTCAAGCCCCATGACTGTTAAAACAGTACTATACAGAAAACCATACATTCTCTGTGTGCTTTAAAAATATTGGCATCTCAGACTCAAAGGAACATAGGCTCAATGGTCCCTTGTTTGTCATAATCAGTAGAAACCTTGGGTTCTCCTAGCAGAGATTTACAATAGAGCAAAACCTAGATACATAAGGCCATATAGTATGATGCTAAATGAAAGGAACTCCAGGATATAGAAAAAAAGCCATATAATGAGTGATTGTTGTCCTTAATGCACTATGTTATCTTTCATCTCTTTTGCTGTCCCTTAGTTATCTCATGTTGTTACAGTATTTCACCTGGTTATCTGATATATTGTATATATACGTATTTGGTTATTAGATGTCGGATAGGAAAGGGAAGAAAAAAAGATGAGGGCGGGGTGGCGGGAGGAAAATGGAGACCAAGACATGAGAAAGAGTATCAATGTTTATGAAGTAATGCACCTTCTATCTGGTGAATATAATATAACCATTTTATTAATTACAATAAAATATATGGAAAAATATTGGCATCTTTATTATTTATATTTGTGCATTACTTCACAAGAAATTTGGGAATAGATAAAACTGTATATCCTGTACATTACTATTTTAAAGACAGAGAAGCTCTTACTGACTTTATAGAGACAGCTATTACGAAATTATTTCCACTGTTCAGATTTTCACCTGACCCATCATCAGGATGTGAAAGATGTCACTGTTGAGGTAAGATTCAATTCCATGGAAACTTTCAGTTTGGTATTGTCTTAAATTTTACTGAAGAATGTATTTGCTGAAGAATGTATTTCTTATTAAAAGTATCAAATTTCATCCCTAAGCAATGTGTTATTCCTTTAGAAGTAACACATACAACTCTTTGTACTTTTCTGTTAGCACGTTAAACTGGCACATGAAATAAGTTTTCCATATTTAAGGCAGAAAAGATACAAATAGCTATTCACCACTGTAAATGCAAGATGGTCCCTTCCATTCTAGGTATACATTTTAAAGTTTCATTTTACTTATACTTTGTATTTTTGTATAGTTTTTTCTTGTCCTCTAAAGAAGGCTCCTCCCATCCTAAGTTCTCCCCCGAGTTTTTTTCTTGTTGTTTTGTTTTGTTTTATTTTGTTTTCCAACCCTCCTCTGCAGCTGCCTCATATATTTTCTATCCTTTCATGCTTTAGCAGATGGAGAAATTAAAAAATAATGAATTCATAGCATTTAACTCAAAACAGTAATGAAGTTTCACATAATGTTCCATGCTTTGTTGGCACACTGATTGTGAAGTAACCTCAGAAGAGGAAACAAGTCTCCTGTCTCTCTGGATTACCTCCAGACACCCAAATAAAATTGTATACATCATATTACCTGTTTTTGTCTGTACTACTGCTACTACAACAGTTATATATTAAAAGAATGTCTGCTACTTTCACACTAACCTAGAGAGAATGTGTAAGATTGTTTGCCACATTCAGAGAAAAGATGTCACTTGTATTAATGACAATCAGTTTCTCTAGTTTTATCAAGAGAAACAATGATCTGAGTATGGTGGTGGCCTTTGTTTTTAATCCTAACACTTGTAATAATGAAGATAGTATTGGGAGTTTGGATCCATCCAAGGTACAATTTAAAATACTTTATCTCAAAAACATGATAGGTGTCATTTTAACTACCTCTAATTATAGTTACTTTGGAGGCAGATGTGCAAGGAACAGAGAAAAGTCTGGAAAAATTATCTAAAAATAGATAACCAAAAAGTATATCTCCTGTGACAAAATGCTTGCAAATATAAATTCCTGAGCTCATTGTCTAAGATCATAAACAGAATTGAAAATTTTCAATTAAAATAAAAACCAATAATACCAAAGTTTTGGCTTCACACACAAGCACAAAGCTAAGGGCTATACCATGATGTCTGGTCTAGATACTAGAACTCAAGTACTATTGCTATTAATTAAACATCATTTATCTATAATAGTCCTAGTCCTAACTAATATGTTCAAAAGACTAGTAAATCAATAATTTATTTCAGTAAAAGTATAAAGTTCATAGAAAAAAACAAATGTCAGCATCTACTATTTAATATTGGGAAACATTGCACTCTACAACAGCTTCAAAAGTTATGAGCCCATGGCCCAAACTTCTGCTTTTTATCTTAAACTCAAATTGTAACCAAATTTGTAAATCATATGTAATTACATTCCAGATGTTCCAACTGTGTATGCTGGGTTTATTTCAGGGGGAAATCCTCAGATTTATATGAGGCAGATTATGTATCTAAAGTCAACGTACTGACCAGGCTAAAATTTCCTCTGCTTGGTGAAGATCAATTCTTTACTTCCACATGTGGCTGTTGCCCAGATGGAAAAATATTTTTCACTATGACGATCTACTCCCCATGTCAAGATATTTCTGTCTTGGTAAAACATAAATATTATTGAAGTCTTTTGTTTAAGAATCAGAACAGAGAGTGAAGATCATTGTGGTCAAACAGACCTGACAGGAAATAGAAATGCCAAGTCTATAATGGATCACCTCAGCAATCAAAAAGGGTGATAACAAATCTTAGACACCAGTAAGTAGGATCTGCTGGAGACAGAAAAACTACTGAAGACGCTGAGGAATTTCAAAGTATTTGCTACAAAATGGCCATAGAAATAACGAGTACAGTTAAAGGAACTGTCTAACATATTTTGTGTAAGACAGACAAAGGCTAGGAATGGAAGTTATGCACATATGAAATAATAACTAGGTGCCAGTAGTTCATGTACATAATCCTGGCTACCTAGCAGACTTAGATTAGAAAATTGCAGGTTGAGGCCAGTCCCGGCATAGGTGCAGATTTCTTGTCCACCAATACCTGGAGATAATGGTGCATACCTGTCAATCTCCTTGTCTGAGCAGTGTATGGTTACTGGTCTGCCAGGAAAAAGACATTCAACTGTCATTCCTAGCAAAGGAGATGGGAATAGGCACCAGTTACATTGGAAAGAAAAAAAATTATCATTCTCCAGGCATGCAAAAGTGAGAACTTATCTCAAAAATAATCAATACAAAAAGGAGTGTGAGTCATGGTTCCAGGTGTAGCGTGCCTGGGTGTAAACCCTACTAAGACACAAGTGCAAATCTCCCTCTCCTCTCTCTCTCTCTTTCTCTCTCTCTCTTTCTCTCTCTCTCAGAGAGACTTTTATCTCCAGTTAACCATGAAACTGTGATTCAAATTGGTAGTGTACTACTCGAGTAAAAGAACTCAGAGCAACCAAGCCCTGAGTTGGCCCTGAGTTCAAGCCCCATGACCAACATGAAAAAGAAAAGCTTCTCTATAAGATGAAATGAAATTAATCCATACATAGAAACCTTTTGATTTTATCTGACTGCATAGTTTTCTTATGCAGCATTTGGAAATATGCTAATCTGATTTGGAACTATTATGCTGAAGTTTAAAGTAAACCTGATGCTAACTGGATAATTTGTGCATGATGAGTTTTTAACATTAGAAACAGCTTAAAAATTCAAAATCATTCTATTTTCTTGCATTTTTTGAAGAAATGATACATTAAATATATATGTATATTTGGATATCTGTTTTACCTTAGGTATATTTCCATGTTGCTTGTTCCTTTTTTAAACATCAGTTCAATAGTGAGAGTATCACTAAAATAACTTAAATATAAAAATAATTTAAATATGTGTGAACTGTCCTCAAAATATTTAGTAAACATATCAATAAATAGACCTTAATTATATATGACACCATATGAAAAAGCATGGTGACTAGATTAAGATCTGCCCAATTTATAATATTGAATGTGTACCCTGCTTTTTCTTATTTCGTAAATACAAGTCAACACTGTGCAGTCATTCTGACAAGTGACTGATAGGAAAGAATTTTCTAGCTACACTGAAACTACTGAGAAAATTTCTGTTCAAACACACTGAGTTACTGTCTTTTGGTTTCACTTCATTACAAATATTTTAAAAGTATATGGATTATTAGACTTGTCTATGTTTAAAATAAAGGAGATATGCATTAAATGATATTGCAAATTCAAAATAACACACTTAGGAAAATGTTTAAGGAAGTGTCTCCATGAATCATCAACCATTATCATCAAGCAATTAGATTATCAGTAGGAAAAGAATTCTTCAAAGACAACTGGGCAGCTATGTCCTAGGGAATAGCAAGATTTCATGACTTTGATCATTAGCTAATGGGTTGAAATACTTCACAGTTTCCAGGTTCCAACATCAAGGGAGTAAAATCAAAAGCACCAAGAGAATAAGAACAAAGTCCCACTAATAATAAGAAATATCCCTCTACCTAAAACCCTTTTGCTAAGTGGTAAGGTTAGCTGAGCCTCAAGTATCTCTCAGAGCATTTGAGAATTTCTTAGATGAGGTATTTCTCTTGTGTTCATCACCTATTAGAATGAAGGCACTCACCATTTCCAACCTTTTCTACATTACCCAAACACATTCAGTTCACCCTTTCTCCAGTGCACACAGTGAACACCTCCCAGATTCTGAACATAGCAGTGCTTACTGTGGAGGGCTCTATGTCAGCCCTGGAGACCTTACTTCATCTTACTGCCAAAGCAGTCACCATCTTGAATTTCTGTAGAAAAACTGTGGACACTAAGACCACAATCCCAGAGTGATGTTTGAGCTTTTGTCACTTATTAATTAAAGGATTTAATGATTTAACATAAGCCTATAGGGGTCAGGGGAAAAATGGTAATGACAAAGGCAATTTCAGTTTAGAATAGTTCCTTCTTTTTAGACAACAGACTTTGAACTAATATTTCCCAAGCATTTTTCTTAATCAGACTAACATTTGTTGTAGAATAACTGAATTTCATTTACTAGAAATACCTGAATTCATGAGACACCTTAGACATAAGCAGAGATCCCAGCTCTAGGAAAATGAAAACTTCAAGGAACTAGTGAAGAATACAAAGGACAAAAGAAATCTCAATTTTTAGTTATCAGAGATGATTATGGAAATTCAAAGCCTGAGCAAAAACTACTTGCAGGAAGTAAATTTCACTTCAGTAACCTTGAAGAAAGCTTGAAAAAAAATCTATGAAATTTGTTCTCAATGTTCTACCTAAGCTAACAAAGAAAATTGCAAAAACAAGTTGAATGTGTTTGGGTTAAAAGTTAAGTTATTTAAAATTGTTAAATAATTAATTATTAATTAAAATAAAGTAATTCATTTGCAGACTTCATTGAGAACAAATACTTTCATTCTATTGCGCTACAGTTCTGTTTTTATCAAATATTTTTCTGCCAAAAAATCTGTATTCAGATTGTACATGGCAATTATTATGAAAAATGCTATTTTATTTGAAACTCTGTCATTTATTTTAGTATCTCCAGGAGTTATGGTATAAATAAATTATAAAATAATTAGCTTAAATTTTCCTCCTGATTTATTCTACTTGACTTGTTTAGTATTTTTTTCTTTCTCCTTTTTTTTTTAAGGTTGGTGGTGGTGATGTTGCTTTTGAAGCTTGAATTCAGGTCCGGATGTCTTTGAGCTCTTTGTCTAGAGGCTAGCAAGCTGCCACTTGAGCTACAGTGCTATTCCCTTTTGGTGGTTCATTAGAGAGAAGAGCCTCATGGTCTTTCTTGCTAGGGCTGGTTTTGAACAAAACTCCCAGATCTCAGGATCCTGATTAGCTAGGATTACAGGTATGAACCACTAGCCCCCAAGCAGAGTAATGTTTCGCATACTTAGAAATCTATGCCAAGTTTAGTCACCTTTAGCAATGAAAATTGAAATTTATTAAATCATGGATGTGAAGTAAATTATGTCATAAATGAGGCCTAGGAAAAATAGTCATTTTTGTTAAGGTGTTTCCAACTTTAAGTAAATTAGTTATTTTTTCCTACATTGCTTTAATTTCATCATTATTTATTATTCATTTTGTTGCTAATATAGGCTTGGATTTATTACTCACAGTTGTCATTCTGATACTTTAGTCATGCTTCTAGTTCAGAATTTTCGCTGATCAATTGGAGCTGAAGTCTCTTGACTTTTCTGCTCAGCTGTCACAGCTAGAAGAACTGTGTACATTCAGATGTCAAGCTCTCATGGGTAGGTAAAATTACAGGCCACTGGCTCATGACTCACTCTTTTTTACCTTCAAATAAGATTCTCTATAAACATATAAATTTTATTAGACAGTTTAAGGATTCAAATTTATCTTCATGATTTTATAGTATTATGACTTTTATATATTATGAATTTTATGTTATAGTGTCTTGAGGAGGATCTTTCTTTCACATAAGGTGCTATTTCCTGTTCTGGTAAACTGAAAATGGCTTTGAATGACACAGATTCACAAAACCTTCATCTCAAAATAATTTCACCAATACTTCTGTAGAATTGAAAAATACTGATGACAAATCAATGCTTTCAAAACTGTCTTCCCCATGTAAGAATTTGAAAGTAGCATTACTCAACAACCTAGAAAAATGTTTAAGTTAAAAGAAATGTAATTGGAAAAACTTGGAATTTTTCAGAATATGAATAAAGGAGAGAGCATAAAACAAAAGAGAAGGCAGTCACCAGTGATTCACACCTGTAATCCTAGTTACTCAGGAGACTGATATCTGAGGATCGTGTTCAAAGCCATCCTGGGCACAAAAGTCCATGAGACTCTAATCTCTAACCCCAGAAAAGGGGAAATGGTGCTGTGGCTCAAGTGGTAGAGCACTAGCCTTCATCTGAAAAGCTCAGGGACAGCAAGGAAGACCAAAGTTCAAGCCTCAGGACTGACAAAAAGAATAATAACAATAATAGTAGTAATAATAATAATAGATATAACATCATCGTACTCTTTCTGTTTAGTAGTTCCTTTCTAGTTTACTATCATAATTTGAGCTTGTAAATTCTTCACTTCATCAAAACAGTAAATTCTTTTCTTTTCTTCTCTCTTTCTGGTTTTCTGGGAGTTAGTTGAAGATAGGAGTCTCATGGACTTTTCTGTTCAGGTTGGCTTTGAACCAAGATCCTCAGATCTCAGCCTCTTAGCTAGGAATACAGGCATGAGCTATAAGTACTTAGGAGTAAATATCTTCTGACATAAAGAGCACATATATTAATATTTACTTATCCCAAGGAAGTTTTGGAAATTAAAAAGAAAAGGTTATCCTTGTATACTGTTTATTGGAGTATTTCATATACATTTGTATCCAATTATAATAATTCTAGTTTGGATATAAATAATTGTCTTTATTTAAACTTTAAGTAAATGGCATCAAATTATTTAAGTTTTGAATATGATACCACTCCTATTCTCATTTGAAGACCTAAGATTCCTTGGTGATTAAGCACTGAACTGCTCTTATTCTTGTACTTTTCTCCTGTTAATTTTTACAAGATCTCATAACATTCACATTTTAAGGTGATTAATTTTAATGAATGTAATACATCTATAGAGAAGGCATAATTTAGTATGTTTTCTTGTATAGAATGGTCAGTTTTCCCTGGTTCAAATTATTGGAAGGATACATCTTTATACTTTCAGTAGTCTATCCAATAAAATAGCATTCAAATTAATTTGGGGAAAGAAAAGTACCATAAAATTTTTCAGGATGAATACCAAGACTATTTTATGTTTATTTGAGAAAAAAGAATAAAACATTAGATTTGCTTGCCTTTCCCATCTAGAATCGGGAAAAAAAGTACCCAAGAATTTATTTTATTTAAATGTTTGCATTTTGATAATATCAACACTTTTTCTTTTTCTTTTTGTCAGACCTGGGACTTGAACTCAGGGTCTGAGTACTGTCCTTGGCTTTTTCCTCAAGGTTAGCACTCTACCACTTGAGCCCTAGTACCACTTCTGGCTTTCCATTGTATGTGGTACCGAGAAATCAAACCTAGGTCACCCTGCATGCTACCAAACACTCTACCACTATGCCAAACTCCCGGCAACACTTTTTCAAAGTGTGTTTTATTTTCAGGGTGATACATAGAGGGGCCAATACTTTTTTGAAGAGTATGAGATGACTTATACATAGGTAACCAACATTCATTGAACAAATTCTCAGCATAAAATAATGAACAATACATTCATATCTTGTAATTTTTCTTAAATTCTTCAAACTTTCAGATTTCCCTTGCGGGGGAGAGGGAGAGAGAGAGAGAGGGCGAGAGAGAGAGAGAGAGGGACAGAGACAGAGACAGACAGAGAGAGAGAGAGACAGAGAGAGAGAGAGACAGAGAGAGAGAGAGACAGAGAGAGAGAGAGACAGAGAGAGAGAGAGAGAGAGGGAGAGAGAGAGAGGGAGAGAGAGAGGGAGGGAGGGAGGGAGGGAGGGAGGGAGGGAGGGAGGGAGGGAGAGGGAGAGGGAGGGAGGGAGAGGGAGAGGGAGAGGGAGAGAGGGCAAATCAACTGAATGTAGTTGATTTTTCACAATGTGATAAAATTTTTCATTCCTATAAAAATTTCAGTTTTGTGCACTGATGAGCATTGGAAGGAACAGGATATCCTGCTTAAATTACTAGCTAATGTTACTAAAGTTTTCCTCAGGTAAATGATATTAGAAAGTCAGTCAACAAGCAACCCTTGTGGTAAGTCGTTCAGCATTAAGCATGAAATGCCTGGTGGGTTTAATGTTGTATTAACTTGCTTTTGTAATAACATCAGATCCATTAGTGACTTATAATTCCACAAATATCTTTCCTTTTTGCTAGCGTTTATTGGTAAGATTCATCAGCGTGTACTGAATTTCCTGTACTGCTTTCCAATAATGACATTGTTTCAGCTGTGAGAACTTATTAGAAAAATATATGATGCTTTCAGTTTTGCAGAAGTCAATTTCCCCCTGTGGAATAATCTCCATTCTAATTTGACTGTAAAATCCCTATAAATTATTTCAATCTCATTTTAGATGGGGACATATTTCATGGATTGGTAATAGCCTCATATTATTTTTTATTGTGATTGTAATGTTTCCCTGTCAAATGGCAGGAAACAGTAAATTATGGAGTAATTTAACAGGTGAAAAAAATGGATAGAAACACAGATAAAGCATTAGAACAAATTGACATTTTGCATATTGTCCATCAGCCTATGATGTAAGAAATCACTTCTTTTTCCCACAAAATTTAGTCAACCTGGAATCCTGAACTAATATTAAAAAAAAAGCTCTGTGTCTTTGGGAACTATAGAACCATAAAATTAGAATGCAACAGAATATTGCAAATGGCTTTTATATTAAGAATGGTTTAAGCGTAATACTGGGATCCCATAATCCCTTATACCAAACCCTTCTATTTTCTATAAAACATCTTGATCTTAAATGAGTTGTTCTACTAACAACTCAGAGGAAGTGATGTCATCACTATAAATGAAAGAAAAATGGGTTACATACAAGGAATGTAATTGCATTTTTAGCTCATTGTACATCGTAGGCTTTCATCAAATTTGTGTGTGCACTTCAGATGGAGACCCTCAGGGATTTCTAGTGGGCTCTAATCAGAAGTGAAAATTCATGAAAATCAGTTTTCTTTCAAAGGAAGGCTGAGTCTGCAAAACCCTCCTAGTTATTTGAATGGAAGTGTTCTTTAATCAAACATGAGCAATCTATTTCTAAAGCAAAATCAGATCTACTTCTGTATCCTCAAAAAATTGTCCAACTTTTCTGAGTCTAGTGAGATAATTAAAGAAAAATGACATCTGGGAGACTTTCAACAACCATTTAGTAATGGATCTGTCTTTTCAGAACTTTTTTTGAATTGCTAAAATATAATAATTTGATGAATGGGATGGGCAATACCTGAATCTTAAACCACACTCAAAGCAGGCAGAACACTTTGGGGTGCCCATGGAACACTTGCTTTCAGAACATTTGATAAGATGTGTGGATCAGAGGATATCAGAGTTTCCCTATGGGTCTTTTATCTGATGTTTTGCTGCAACCTGTTCCTTTTAATTAAAAGAGATGTTCTTAGTAAGCAGTCACATATTCATACCCTTAACAATTTCTCCTTTGCTCTTGCTCCATCTAATCTACCAACTTTCCATTCTGTTCCCTTTCCTGAAGCTATCACATTTGAAATGTATACTCTGAAAGTAACCACGTTGCGCCCTGAATGTTCTTGCTTTTCAAAAACCATTTCCACTAGTATTTCAACATTCATAAATTTTTGACCTTTGATAAAGTCATAAACACATTTCAGGCAAGCCTTTGCTACTTTATAATAAATATGGACTGTGTTTTCAATGTTAGGATAATATTTGCGGTACTATATTTTTATAAACGAAAGAGACTCAACAATCTACCCATTTTAGAAGCTGGGAATTTCTTTAATATTTACTTTGAGAAACTGGAGGTGAATTTCCTGGGGATAAATTCATGCAAGAGTGAAGATTCTTCTGATGAACTGTTACCTTGAATGTTTTTAACTGTCAGTGTTATGTATACCACACGTCTAGTATTTTGACAATTATAATTTCAGGGTTTTTTTTTTATCTTGACCCTAGTTCCTAGTTGAAGAATCTACCCTTGAATTTGTTTCAGCTAATCCTGATCCCTTTTAATTTTACCTGTTCCTCCACTCTTGGGGGATAGAGTTTTACTACCTCTTCACATCTTACAGATATAATGGGAACTAATTTTGGTGATAATCTTTCTGCTTGTTAATACAGACTGGAATTTTTCAAACTCTTTCGTAAGGACATGAAGACTGGGAAGGAAAAGAAAACTTTAGTTCGGAATAATCTACTGAAAATTGTGTGAGTAACTCCCCACATAGAGTTGGTATGACAAAATGCCCCAGCCCAATGTTTCTATATACCTATGTAGGTGCCTATGGTATATTTATAAGTATCAGAGTCAAGATTAATTCCTCAGTAATCTTTTAAGATTTTATATTAGAATTTGTTATGCATAGTTTCATAGTAGAGCAATAAAAATGACTATCAGTTGTTTGAAAATTCTTTTTTTTCTTAACATTTTAATTAATAATGTATTCAGTAGGGAATTGAATACATTGCTCTTTAAATTTTTGCATTATCTTTTAAGTGTTTGTACAGAGGAGGTGCCACTTAACAAAGCAGTTGATGATTACAGTGCATCTTGATAGTGTCACCCCTTCAACATTCTCACCCCCTTTCCACCCACCTCCTTCCTTACTTTCCTTAATTCTTTTTTTTAATTTTTTTTATTGTAATTAATAAAAGGGTTACATGATATTTGCCAGATAGAAGGTGCATTAATTCACATACATTGATACCCTTTCACATGTCTTGGTACCCATTACTCTGCCCCCCACCCACCACCCACCCCCCATCTTGGTTTTCCCCCCTTCTCTATCAAATTTCAAATAACCAAATACAAATAAATTCAATATATCAGATAACGAAGTGAGATACTGTAACAATATGAGATACCCAAGGGACAGCAAAGGAGATGAAAGATAACATAGTACATTAAGGACAACAATCATTCCTTATATGGCTTTTGTTTCAGTATCCTGGAGTTCCTTTCAATTAGCTTCATACCATATGGCCTTATATATCAAGGTTTTGCTCTATTGCAGATCTCTGCCAGTAGAGCCCAAGTTTCTACTGGTTATGAAAATGAGAGAAACCATTGAGCCTAAGTTCCTTTGAGTCTGGCTTACTTCACTTAATATGATCTTTTCTAAGTCTTTCCATTTCCTAACAAATGGGGCGATGTCATTCTTTCTGACAGCAGCATAGAATTCCATTGTGTACAAATACCACAACTTGTTGATCCACTCATCAACTGAGGGACATCTAGGTTGGTTCCATATCTTTGCTATGGTGAATAACGCTGCAATGAACATTGTTCTGCTAGTGGATTTAGTATTCCCTAGATTTTGGATGGTTGGGTAAATGCCAAGTAGTGGAATTGCTGGGTCATAGGGGAGATCTATGTTTAACCTTTTGAGGCACAGCCATACTGCTTTCCATAGTGGTTGAATGAGTTTGTACTCCCACCAACAGTGTAGTAGTGATCCCTCCTGGCCACATCCCCTCCAGCATCTGTTATTATTCATTTTCCTGATCCTGGCCATTCTAATTGGAGTGAGGTGGAATCTTAGAGTTGTTTTGATTTGCATTTCTTTTATGACCAGACATGTTGAGCATTTCTTCATGTGTCTATAGGCCATTTTTGTTTCTTCTTCAGAGAAGACTCTAAGTCTTTGGCCCATTTTTTAATGGGATGGTTGTTGCTTTTAGTTTCGGAGTGATTCAATTTTTTGAGTTGTTGATATATTTTAGATATGAGGCCTTTGTCCGTTGTTTGGTTGCTGAAGATCTTCTCCCACTCTGTAGGCTTCCTATTTAATTTACTAGCTATGTCCTTTGCCATACAAAAGCCCTGCAGTTTAATGCAGTCCCACTTATCCAGCCTTTCTCTGATTTGTTGTGATTCTTGGTCATTATTAAGAAAGTTTCAACCTGTGCCAAGGAGGCGTAGTGTATCTCCTATTCTTTCTTGTAAAGTTTTCAGTGTGTCAGCATTTACCTCCAAGTCTTTGATCCATTTGGAGTTAATTCTAGTGCAGGGTGACAAAGAAGCATCCAACTTTAGTTTTCTGCATGTGCTTAACCAGTTCTGCCAGCACAACTTGTTGAAGAGGCTGTCTTTCTTCCATTCTACTTTTTGGTTCCCTTGTCAAAGATTAGGTGGCCATAGGTCTGTGGTTTAATATCTGGGTCCTCAGTTCTATTCCATGGGTCTTCATGCCTGTTCCTGTGCCAGTACCAAGCTGTTTTGAGAATTATAGTCCTATAAGAGAGTCTAAAGTTTGGAATTGAAATTCCTCCTGCGGTGTTCTTTCTGCTAAGAAGTGTTTTTGCTATACGGGGTCTTTTATTATTCCATATGAAATTTTGGATTGCCTCTTCTATTTCTTTAAAGAATGCCATTGGGATATTGATGGGTATTGCGTTGAATTTGTAGATAGCCCTTGGTAAGATTGTCATTTTCACAATGTTGCTTCTTCCAATCCAGGAGCATGGGAGGTTTTTCCATTTCCTTAGTTCTGCTTTAATTTCCTTTTTTTAGGGTTTTAAAGTTTTCGTCAAAAAGGTCCTTTACATTCTTAGTTAAGCTAATTCCTAGGTACTTTATTTTCTTTGAGGCTACTGCAAAAGGAGGTGCTTTCCTCATTGTTGCCTTGTTCCTCTCACTGTTGGCATAAAGGAAGGCAGTTGATTTTTGAGGGTTAATTTTATAGCCTGCTACTCTTCCAAAGTTTTGAATCCGCTCAAGGAGCTTGGGGGTACAGTCTATAGGATTCTTTAAATACAGAATCATGTCATCTGCAAAGAAGGATAGTTTTACTTCCTCTTTCCCTACTTGGACCCCCTTTATACTTGCTTCTTGCCTTATTGCACTGGCTAGGAATTTTAGTACTATGTTAAAGAGTAATGGAGAGAGTGGGTATCCTTGTCTCATTCCTGATTGTGGAGGGAATGGCTTTAGATTTTCACCATTAAGTGTAATACTAGCAGTGGGTTTCTCATACACAGCCTTTATTATATTGAGGAATGTCCCATGATTCCTAGTTTCTCCAGAGCTTTTACCATAAAGTGGTGTTGGATCTTGTCAAATGCCTTTTCCGCATCTATTGAGAAAAATCATGTGATTTTTGTCCTTGCTCCTGTTGATGTGTTGAATTATATTAATTGATTTGCGTATGTTGAACCAGTTTTGCCTCCCTTTGATGAATCCAGTTTGATCATAGTGTATAATTTTTTTGATGAGTTGTTGTTGACGGTTGGCCAGTATTTTGTTGAGAAGTTTTGCATCGATGTTCATCAAAGAAATAGGTCTATAGTTCTCTTTCTTTGATGAATCTCTGTCTGGTTTGGGGATGAGGGTTATACTGGCTTCATAGAATGAGTTCGGTAAAGAATCTTCATTTTCAATTTCCTTGAAGAGCTTGAGGAGTATTGGTGTGAGCTCTGTTTTGAAGACCTCATAGAATTCAGCTGTGAATCCATCTGGCCCTGGGCTTTTCTTAGGTGGAAGTTCTCTAATTGCCATTTCTATTTCAGAGCTTGAAATAGGCCTGTTGAGTTGGGTTAGTTCTTTTTGGTTCAGTGTGGGTATGATAATATTGGCTAGGAATTCATCCATTTCTTCTAGATTCTCAAATTTGTTGGTGTAAAGGTTTGAGAAGTATTCCCTCATGATATTCTGGATCTTGGTAATTTCTGTCGTGATATTACCATTTTCATCTGCGATTTTGTTTATTTCAATATGCTCTCTTCTTTTTTTTTGGTAAGATTTGCTAAGGGTTTGTCAATTTTGTTAATTCTTTCAAAGAACCAACTCCTTGTTTTGTGGATTCTTTCTATAGTTTTTTTTGTATTCAAAATCATTTAATTCTGCTTTGAATTTAATAATTTGCTTTCTTCTACTGGGATTAGGGTTGGTTTGTTGCTCTTTTTCCAGGAGCTTAAGGTGTGACATTAACTTGTTGGTTTGCGATTTTTCCAACTTGTTGTTGTAGGCACTCAGCGCTATAAATTTTCCTCTGAGTACTGCCTTTGCTGTGTCCCAAAGGAGTTGGTATTTTGTGTGCTCCTTAGTGTTAAATTTCATAAACTGTTGGATTTCTGTTCTGATCTCTTCGATGACCCATTGGTGATTCAACAATGTGTTGTTCAGTCTCCATGAGTTACAGGGTTTTCATTGGTGGAGATGTGTGTTCAGTTCCAATTTGATGCCTTTGTGGTCTGAGAGTGTGCATGGAATAATTTCAGTGTTTCTGAGTCTGACCAGATTTGTTTTATGGCCTAAGATGTGATCTATTTTGGAAAATGTTCCATGTGCTGCTGAGAAAAACATATATTGTGTTGTTGCTGGGTGGAATATTCTGCAGATGTCTGTTAGATCTAGTTGGTCTATATAGTTGTTCAGTTCTAAGGTTTCTGTGTTGAGTTTTTGCCTTGTTGATCTGTCCATAGGTGAAAGTGGTTTCTTAAAGTCACCGACAATCACTGTATTTCGATCTATGTATGGTTTCATTGTAAGTAAAGTTTGCTTGATGAAGTTCAAAGCTTCAGGATTGGTTGTGTAAATATTTAGGATCGTTATGTCTTCCTGGAGGAAAGATCCCTTTAGTGGTATGTAGTCACCTTCTTTGTCTTTTCTTACTAATTTTAGTTTGAAGGCTATTTTATCTGATATGAGGATGGCAACTCCAGCCTGTTTATGGGGGCTGTTAGCTTGATAGTGTTTATTCCAACCTCTCACTTTCAAAAGATGATTGTTTTTTGGGGTAAGATGCCATTTAATTGGAGAGTTAAGTCTTAGCCCAACCCGTAGCCTCACAGTGGAACGATGGCTCTTGCTTTTTGATCCAACTAGACAGCCTATGCCGTTTAATTGGAGAGTTAAGTCTTAGTCCAACCCGTAGCCTCACAGCAGAACGATGGCTCTTGCTTTTTGATCCAACTAGACAGCCTATGCCGTTTAATTGGAGAGTTAAGCTCTTAGCCCAACCCGTAGCCTCACAGTGGACCAAGGGATGGATCTGCGAGCTTCCATCTGAGCGTGGTTGGCAGACGTTTTCCTGTGCTGCTTCCAGGGACGGCCCCCAGCCAGGGGTCTGGGGATTGAGAGTTTCCAGGGGCTCTCAGTAGGACCTGCAGGAGACCGCTTTGTTCCCAGGGGTGGGGCCCAGCTGAGGATATGGGCTCCAATGGCGGAGCCTCGCCTTTCTGATTCTCAGAAGGCGAGCTTGGCTGCTGGTAGGCCCTTCAGATCCCTGCTGTGTTTCCACTGCTTTGTCAGAGAGTCTGTGACTGTGGGGGGGCCCCTTGGTGCTGTCTTGCTCAGGATTCCCAGCTGGAGGATGCCCCCTCAAGAATTGAGGGGGGACAGATGCTGGCTCCTATTTTCCCCACACACCCTACCTGCTATTGTAAGGCTGGGTCCCAGCGCCCTCCACTCTCCAGATCCAGTGGCCTGGGAGAGGAGTCTTAGGGTCTGCCTGCTTGTCAGTCTATAGTCAGAGGGCTGGGAGTGAAGCCCGTTGGGCGGGTGGGAGTTGGGACAGCTCCGCCTCCCTTGGTGGGGTGCTGGGTCTTAGGTAGCCCGCCTGTCAATCTCCAGTGAATGGCCTGAGGGAGGGGGCTGTTGAGGGAAGGGACAGGATTCTTAATTCCTTGCCCCCCTGCTCCTGCCAGTCTTTCTCGGGTGGGGTGAGGGGGTCTGAGTTAAATTCTATTGCTTGGCACCCGCTCTGCTTTCCCAATGTGTTTGGGGACGCGCTGTATTACTCACACCTCTGCGTTCCATCTGTGGGTGTTCCACGGTGGTGGGGAGTCTTCTACTCCCCTCGGGTCTCCGCCGCCACCTGTGTTCTGAGTCTGGGTTTCGCTGCTTGCTGTTCTGGTTCTGCGTCTGGGTTCTCTTGCTTCCGCTGCTTGCTGGCCAGTTCTATGCTGGTTTCTGCAGCAGTCGGGCTGCCCTCTGCCAGCCGCCGCTTTTCGCGGCTTGGAGTCGGCGGAGCTAGGTGGGGGAGGGGTCCTTGCATTCCGAATTCTTTTAGAAAGTTGGATGTGAGCTTTATCTGGATTTCTTTTCTGGTTTGAGTCCTTCTCTGTTGTGGATTTCTTAAGAGAATTGGCTTGTGGGACTCCTTGGTTCTCTCTTTTTGTGAGAGAGAGCTAGGCAGCGTCCCTATTGTCTCAGCGCCATCTTCTGTCTTCTGAAAATTCTTCTAGAAATAAATGTACTTCTTACATAAGTTATTTTTCTTTATTTTTCAAAGCTCCCTTTTCAGAATTAAGATACTTGAGTTTGGTAGTCACTTCTATATTATCTACCAATATCAAATCTACTATCATTTCATTGGATGTGGTATGTTTTCCTCTTCACAGAAATATCTTCAAGTGCTTGTTATTACAAACTTAAAATATTACGTTGTCAGAGAAAATTTCAATATGATTTCCAGGTATGCTAATAAGTTTCATCTATTTTTTTACCTGAAACACATGATTAAGCATCATCCTAAATGTTGTATAGTCACTGATATAAATTTCTAAATTAAATGATCCAACTGATGTGTGTTTCCCAGGGTGTGAAAATTCTTGGATTCACTACATCACTTTGCCATATTTTTATGGTTTTGTATGTCCAACATGTCTTCCCCCCATCAGATTAGCACAGAGCTTTCACATAACGCAGATATGTGCCTTTCTCGAACAGAATCAGCTTACCCTGAAATGGCTTATGTTTCATCCCCTAATGCCTCTGCAAGCAGAGGCAGCAAAGCCACTTTGGGTTTTCCAGAGTTAGCAGTAAAACCCTTACTTTAAAAAGACTTTCAATTTAGGAACATATTACCTATTACTTTCCCTTCAAGCCTTCACTTAATCTCATCATCTACTTGATCCATAAGTCTTATCTCTCCACTGAGAACCTCTCTTGTGCTGCTTCAGCATTTCTACTGCCCTGCAAAGCCTGGTTATCTCCCAGAACCCCCATGATGACAAAGCATTCAAGTAGTCTTTAAGTCACAGAACAGTCTTAAGTGCACTAGTTTGCAATAAACTTCTAAATATCTATTGTAGTTAATTTTATTCACTTTGCTTCCACATTTTGCTTTGAATCCTATTCGATAATCTTTAGCAATCTATTCCTATTAGACACAGAATAAAGCTGCTAATACAACCAATTATCAATTAAAGAGTTAACATCTATAGAAAGTTGAATGAATGGGGATAGAAAGTCACTTTGTTTAAAGACAGAAGTTTTAACAATTCTTTTAAAAATTTTATGGTAGAAATTTGATGCCTAGAAATAAAGAAATCAAAGCAATATCTATGGGGGGAAAACCATGAAGCATTCAAATGCTAGCCTAAAGCAATGTCTTTGAATGATGAGAACAAATAAATATTTTATTGCTTTAAAAGTTGTTTCAAGTACAAAATGTCTAGAAAAAGATAAATTTGATTATATACGTTTGAATATATAGTTGTATATGTGATTATATATAATTATCTGTACACATAAGTATATTAAATTAATGATACTAATCTTGTGAAGTGTGTGTGTGTGTGTGTGTGTGGTCATGCATTCATGCACAAGCATGTTACTAAAAACAGAAAGTCAGGATCATATACATGTAAATAATTCACTGTTTTGTAAATTCCATCCCAACCCTAACATAAATAGGTCTTTTTATTCCATCAGAAGAATCATTTCTTGGAAAAGACAAAATTTCTTCTTTCATATCTCTAACAAATTAAATTTAATTCCTCAAATGATTAGACTTTCACATTTTCTCTTCTAAAATGGATAGAGATAATGATTATAATACTTTACTTAATAATATATGTAACTATCTTCTTTTAATTTCCAATCATTTATTGTATTACTTTCTTCTTAAAAACAGGATAATTTGGCATTACTTCTATATTTTTATACTTCTGAAATTTTAAGGACATTATAATGCCTTTTTTTCTTACCTCTAATTAGAATTTCATTTGCCACTTTTAGTTGGACATCTATAGAACTTAGATATAGTTCTTATGTATTACTGTACTGACTGTCATAAATATGAAGTCTGTCACAAAAGGCTCATGTCTAAAGGGCTTAGTTTCTAAGAGGTCAACCTATTCCCTGAGAGGTGAGTGAAGCTTGAGGATTCTGAGCAATTAATGGATTAACACACTGATAGACTTCTATTTTAAAAGCATTGTTATGAGTTGGAGATAAGGTCTAGTCGATAGAAATAGTTTCATGCTCCAGAAAGATATCTGTCACTGGACCCTTCCTCTGACTCTCTGCTTCCAGGCTGACATAAGGTGAGCATCTGGATTTTTTTTCCACTGCTCTGATTGCCAAAATTACATTTTCTCATTTTCAATTGGGTATTTTTAAGATATTTGACCTTTGAGACCTAAAACCAATCTCTGAACTGTATGCAATTATCTGATTAACTATTCCGTTACAAAGATAACTGGATTATCAAAATATAAAGCGGATGGATGGTCTAGGGAAGAATGAGGGTGAATAATGAAAGAGGTGATATTAAGAAAGATGACTAGTACTCATGAGCTCCCATGGTGAATTGAAACTCCTATTACTACTACTTCAAGGTAAGAAATGTAGGGAGACACATATTCAACAAAAAGACAAAAATATTTTTTAATCATTCAGTAATTCTGTGTCATTGTTTCATGAATATATGAGTGCACATGTGTTTGTGTACACATGCAAAATCCATAGTATTGGGACTTGAACACACAGACTTGTGCCCTGTGCTCTTGTGTGTTAACTTGGCTGTTTTCACGTAAAGCTGGTAATCTACCACTTGAACCTCACTTTCACTTCTGGCATTTTACTGGTTAATAGGAGTTAAGTGTGCAACTGTCAGAACTAGCTTCGAACTCCAATTCACAGATCTCAGCCTTCTGAGTAACTAAGATTCTTAGTTTAAGACACTAGAGCCCAGTTAGTTTTCATTTCTAAAAATCTCATAAAATGAACTAAACCATAGGAATATATGAAAAGAATTACTCTTTATCTTGAGTTATATATGAGAATGTATGCATGGACATATACATATACACATATGTATTTCTTGTACTGGATTTAGAACTCTGTACTTCATGCTCGGTTGACTAGCTTACTTAGAGCTCTGTCACTTGAACCATACCTACAGATCAGCTTTATACTATTTTGGACATGGAGTCTCAAATGAATACTATATATATATATATATATATATATATAAATGCATATATATGTTTATATATGTATATATATGAAATTTCACAATTAAATTATAGGCATGAGCCACCCATGTCCAATTATCTAGTTTGAGAATATTTTTTAGCTCAAAAGTAAAATTTATGACACAAGAAGCATTATCTTTTTATACGTGATTAATTTAGAAGACTGAAATTTTAGTGTAGTTATGTTCCCATATTTTAAGTTCCCTTAGTTAAAATTGCTTATTGAATGGCAAGTCCTTTGTACAACTACTTAAAAATAGTATTTTTAAAAAAGAATGGAAATAATAAAAATGTATTTTTGGAATCAATTGATAAGGCAAATGAAGAAAGATTCATATAAATATGAACTCACATCACCTTAGGTTTTAAAGCACAAATTGTACTATAAAACTCGATCACACATCTCATTTTCAAGGTCAAACAGCATCTGAATTTAATGTAATTTAACATATACTCTCAAGCATGATTATTTTGTACCATTCAGGATGCTAAGAAGAATGAGTAAGAGATTCAGAAAGAACTTCAAAATATACATCTCTGGAAATAGCAGCATCATTTGATTGCATTTTTATAAGGAACAGTCATTTGAATTTCTGAATTCAATATTAGTAGTATCATAATGCAGACAGACTCTTGGTATCTTTATCAACATTGGAGATTCACATACTTTCTTGACCATGCTGACTTCAAGCAGTGAAAGCTGTAAACCTCAGCTATCAGTATCCTGTATAGCTGGGATTACAGGTGTGAACCAATGACCCCTGACTCTGACTGAAAGTTTGCATAGGTGTCATTGCACTGGGGAATTTTTAACACTTTTTTTTCTCATGGTAATAACGTAGAACCAAGTGCAAAGAATCTGAAACTGCATGAGTTCACATGCATTGTCTTTGCAAAACTGCTTATACAAAACCGAGACAAAAAGCAAAATTGTAAATGCTGGTGAACTTTTTTTTTCTTTTTCTTTTTTGTACTCGGCCTGAGCACTGTCCTTGGGCTTTCTCAAGGCTAGCGCTCGGTCACTTGAGCCACCCACAGCACCACTTCTGTTTTGTTCTTATGTATGTGGTACCAAGGAATTGAACCCAGGTCTTCATGCATGCTAAGCAAGCACTCTACCACCAGGCCAAACTCCAAGCCCATGCTGGTGAATTTTTAAAGAGCTATCATTTCTAATATCTGATCTCATCATGAATCTTTTCACTTTCTTACTCTGTCTCCCTGTCTTAACTGTAGCTTGATATTTACTAATAAGAAAATTTAGAAGATGTGTATGGTTTACTAAGATATATTGCCTGTTAGATGTGCTTTTATGCTGAAAACGAGTCAATGGCTTTTTCAATTAATTGTTTGGACCATAGCCATTTATAAGTAACATCTCCATAATTTAAAATAAATTTTTATTAATAATTTTTACTGTAAGGGTGATATACAGGGAATTTATAATTATATATGTCAGGTAATAACTGCATGTTTTGAACAGTGTCAACACAACCCTCATTTTTCCCAGTTTTTCCCTCCTTCCCTCCCTCCCTCTTCTTCCATAAGTAGTATAGTTCGTTTTCAATGTAGTGTCTAGTGAATGTTACTACAGCATTTGTTCACCCTTTGTCCCACCATTTCTGTGCTTCCCCTTACCTTCCCTTAAATCAAAAACACTTACATGTAAAAAAAAAAGTACAGTTATCAAAAACAGTAACAAAAGGGGGAGGAAAGAGAGAAAAAAAAGACAAAGTCAAGTAAATCTCTTGCTTCCATTTCTTGGAGTTCATTTCAATAAACATGCTATATGATCACATAGGCATAGTTATTGAGCCCTTATGATTCTCTCCTAAGAATGTCCTCATTTGGTCTCACTGTGTGTATGTGTAGAGTCCTCTTTAATTTAATATGTCCAAATACATCTTCTGTTTGTTTGTTTTGCTATTCACTGGGTATACAAATGAGGCAATGTCATGCAGCCTATATCTCTTTGGGCCTAGCTTACTTTGCTTAACATAATTTTTCCAAGTCTTTTCATTTCCTTACAAATGAGGCAATGTCATTCTTTGAGATAGAAGCATAGCGCTCCATACATACCTCATTTTCTTGATCCAGTCATCTATTGAGGTGCATCTGGGTGGATTCTGTGCCTTAACTATGGTAAACAGTACCTACAATAAATATGGTTGTGCTGGTGGCTTTTGTGTGGCTTGCTTTGCGTTCAATTATTGGGTCATAGGGGGATTCTATATTTATTCTCATATGTATGCTTGTTGTATTGTTATGTTTAATTTTAAGATGGAAAAATTAAAATAAATACATTAGTTACACATTTAACAAGAGTTGAAAAGAAAGAATAACATTATATACATATGTATATATAGAGATAAATATGTATAGATATACATACATATCTCTCTATAGATAGATAGATAGATAGATAGATAGATAGATAGATAGATAGTCTGTGTGGGGCTTAAAGTCTGGGCCTGAACATTGTCCCGGAGCTCTTCAGTTCAAAGCTTTCACTCTATTACTTAAATCACACTGCCACTTCCTGTTTTCTGGTGGTAAATTAGAGATAAGAGTCTCACAGACATAAGTGCCCGGGTTGACTTTGAACCGTGATCCTCAGATCTCAGCCTCCTAAGTATCTAGGATTAGAAGCATGAACAACTGATAAATCAGTGAGTTATTTGGAGGTGTGGACTGAAATTCCAAATTATGCTTCATATCTATTTTCTTACTTTTTTTTTTTTTTTTGGCCAGTCCTAGGGACTGAACTCAGGACCTTGAGCATTGTCCTTGGGCTTTTCTCAAGGATAGTGTTCTATCACTTGAATCAACAGCACCACTTCTGGCTTTTCTTTTTCTATGTATGTGGTACTGAGGAATCAAACCCCACTCTTTGTGCATGGTAGGTAAGCACTCTACCATTAGGCCAAACTCCTGGCCTCCATATCTATTTAAGAATAGATAGCAACACAGCAATGTCAGTTTTCTTTGACACAAAACGTATTTCTATCAAAAAGTGTGCTGTTGAGAAAGATTATCATTTGTATAAATGAATGTAGACTCCCTAAATTTTTAAATCACTAAAAGGAATACAACAGAGAAATAAAGAAAACACAAAACAGGTGAAAAAAATGAGTCTGATTCATGTGATAAAAGGAGATGGTTAAAATAATTCAGTGGTAGGATATATGAATTAACTTTACTCAAACTTAAGTACTAATTTGTCTGTAAGTATATTTGGGATTATTATTTAGTTAACCACTCCAAGGAAAGTTTTCTATATATGAGACACTGTGTACAGATATATCTGAGTAATATGTCTGAGCACCTGTCTAGAAATTGTGAGGCCTTGAATTCAATTCTCATTTCTGCCAATAAATAAGTTAATAATACACCTGTGTTTGTGCTTTGTTTCTCATTGTAAAATGATAATAACATGCAGAAATCAGAACTAAGTGTCAACTCATAACCATATAAAATTTCTGCCAAATTTGTTTTTGCTCATGAGAAAAATTATGGGAAGATATAAGAAAATTCTGATGAAACACAATTCTGTGGTTATTAATCTAAATAGAACTTAAGGTTTACATGTATTGAGATCCCAAATCATCTGAAGTTGTGGAAGGAGTGCCTGTACTTATTTCCATTTTCAAACTTTTCTGATAAACCAACTTTTTGTTGAAAATGGAGGAAATAAGAAGCACAAAAAAAGTAAAAGAATAGACACTATGAAAGCAATGAAGCTTTAAGAAAGTAGCAATCGCCAAATTTAAAAAAATAAAAATATACATATTTATGCTGTATATCATAAAGCCATATATAAGGGAATATGCAATATAATGTACTTCTGGAATAACTATAAAATTGAAGTCTATCTAATACAAAATGTAATTTTTCACCTTCTTACTAATTGGAGACCTTCACAAAGTCAAAGACTACATTTAATATGTTTTTTTTTTAATTTGCTCCTTCAACTGTAATTAAATTTTATGCTTCATTAATTTAAAAGAGAGGGAAAAGAAAGTTAAATAATTAATGCTAACTGTTAATTTTACTTCCTTACAGCCTTCTTTTTCATCTATCTCATTGAGTATTTGGTATAGAGACAAAGAAACTATGGAAAAAATAATTTTAAAAATGTTACTTATGCAGGGCCGGAGCGAGCAGGGCCGGAGCGAGCGGGGCCAGAAAGAGAAAGGGGCCAAAAAAAAAAAATGTTACTTAGGAAATCATATGACAAATCTAGAGCTTTCATCTTTTTCAGCCTCCTGATCCCTCCACTCGTATCGTGAACTGTGCTGTGATGAGGTGTACTTGGTGAGCAACTGAAGCATCCACTCAGTGTTCATAGAAAATCAGACCCTTATGCCAACATCAGGAGGAACTGAATATTCCCAGTGGATGCTTTACACAGAAAGGAAACACTGAAGAAATGTTGGCTGCAACTCTTTGAAAGATACTGGTTCAGAGACAACCAGCTTAGCTTTGCCTGTGTCTCTAACCATTAAAACAGTGAGAAAACAAAGTTGTGTTGCTGTATGTTTGCTTTTTTCTTTTATTGTATTTTATTTATTTCTTCTTTGATGTACACAAGGGTTACAGCTGCATTGGTAAGGTAGTCTGTTACTTCTTTTTTTTTAAATTTCAATATATAGAGGGGTTACAGTTATATTCGCCAGATAGAGGGGGCATTACTTCTCACACATTTATATCCCTTCTTATGCTTTTGTCCCCAAATTCCTCCCCTCACCCCCTCCACTCATTTTTCTCCTCCTATATAATATACCGGGTAAAATAATGGGATACTGTATGTTTGCTTTTTTTAAACTGTACATTTTGGAAGAAATCTATAATAGAAGAATAGATAGCTAACACACACACATACACACATAAGAAAATCCATAATTTACCTCATATGTAAATATCACTACTGCTTAGGTTTAATATCAGAGCTCATTATAACTCTGTACAAACAACTGCAATACATCTGAGAAATAAAAACAATGATGAATATTTCCCTATCAAATTTGTTACCTGTGTATACCTATGAGATGAATGTGAATGATGAGGAAGCTAAAAAGCAGATGAAAACACAAGTCATGTAATGCCAACAACATAAAATGCTCATCTTTTCATATTATCTGCCAAATCTTCATCACAAATTCTGTCAGATTTAACTTTCAGAGAAAAATACAAATACTTATAAAAATAGTGAATGAATCCTTAAGGTACATGTTTAAGCAATGAATAAATACAAATATGCATGTTTGTGTCTGTTCATATAAGAGGTAATATATAATATGTATATAAAATGAATAATTAAAATATTATTTTATTGGAATAAAAGCTTTTGAAAACACTTGTAAAATACTAATGCATGAAAAATATGGATGACAATAAACACATCATTTTATTATATTGAAAATTCAGGAAATATTTTCTTCTGATTCCAAGTTTATAAAAATATCCTTTTGATTAACAAAAGGGATTATTTCAAAACTAAGGAATGACAGTTAAAATTTATAACTCTTGTTAATTTAATTTTGAATACATTGTTTCTAGTTTTTAAAAAGAAATAATATTAGTGTAGAATTTTTATGTGTCCTTATTCTGAAAGCACCTCTAATTAGGTTTTATTAATCAAAATGATTCATTTGTGTAAAGAATTGTCGGATAGTAAAGTTTGACCTTTCCCATAAATTTCAGGCATATAGCTAAAAATCTGTATCACTCTATCTTTATTGGGTGTCACATTTTCTATCATACCATAAGTCTAACATATAATTTGCATTTGAATTTAGGAATATAAATGATATTATAATGATCTTACATGTCAAAGAATAAATTAAATGCTAACAAGTTGAAGTCAGAAACATTCAGTAGTCTTTTCATTTGTGATATTCTCTCCAACATTCTCTCCATCATGTTGGACATGAATAAATGAATAATTTAGGAAAATAAAAGTTAGATTACAAAAGAATTAGAAATATGTCCTAAATATTTATGTTGGAGATTAGTTATCAAATCATATTAATGTGAATATTAACTGTTCATGTGCTCAAATGAAAAGTATGATTTGATGATAAGCAAGATGCTATTTGTTTTCTCAGACACAATACATTGACAAGCAATATTCAAGGTGCATTTGACAATTAAGCATGTTTCATTAATGGTCATGTATGCTACATGATTCAAAAACTCAGGCAAATCTCACAATAATACTCAACTAAACCAGAATATTACTTTTTTCCATTTAAATGGTCAGAACTTTAGGATAAATATATTTTGATTTTTCAATTTGTGTTGTAGTAATTATTTTTAAATTTGTGTTGTAGTAACTATTTTAAAATAATCAATTATAGCTGAGTGTACTTTGATGATATTCACTCTGTCCTACTTTCCACTTTTCTTTTTTAGTCCACTCTCACCCTGATTTTACTTCTTGTTTTAGAAGTATGCCTAGAAATTCCAGAACAATGTTCTATCATAGTTGCGATAGTCTCATCAAGACTTTGTAACTTTTATTTCTCCAGCATCTTCATCTGTATTTTGTGGATGCTTGTTAGAATCACATAAGTTGAAACTTGAAATATGCAATGATAATTAACTGATCCAGATTTTTTTTCTTATCAAAGTGGGGAACTGAATTGTGATAAGATTAATGATTATGCTGTGAATTTCACAAAGGATTAAAAAAAGAATAAGACCTGAGTTATCTGGTTGACAGGAGGATGCTTTTGTTCTCAACCTGTGAAACTCTCTGGTAAAAGGGGACCTTGTCTTCATTAACAAGTCTAGGGTATGTTTTAGATCTTAGTTTAAATCAATATAAGATAGCAACTCATTGCAAATATATATGTTTTCAAGATGGTGAATTCTTTTTACCACCAATTTTCTTTCCCTTCCTTCTTTTGTGTGTGAATGGATATACAATATATGTGTACATATGTGTTACACACACACACACACACAACTTGAGAGAAGGTAATGTATTGAGCTTTTTAACTCAGATTCTGGGAAGAGCCTATAAGTTTTGTATTTTTTTTTCTCAAAACTAGTGTTCTACCACTTGAGCCACAACTCCATGGCTTCTTTTTCTTTTTTTTTTCTTTTCTTTTTTTTCATATATTTTTATTGTAATCAATAGAAGGGTTACAATATATTTGCCAGATAGAAAGTGCATTAATTCACATACATTAATACCTTTTCTCATGTCTTGGTCCCCATTTCCCTCCCCCCCATTGCCACCTCTAATCTTGTTTTCCCCCTTCCCTATCCAATTTCAAACAACAAAATACAAATATCCAATATATCAGATAACAAAGTGAGATACTATAACAATATGAGATAACCAAGGGACAGCAAAAGAGGTGAGAGATAACACAGTAAATTAAGGAAAACAATCACTCATTACATGACTTTTGTTTCTACATCCTAGAAGTCCTTTCATTTAGCATCATATTATATGGCCTTATGTATCTAGGTTTTGCTCTATTGCAAATCTCTGCTATGAGAGCCCAAGGTTTCTACTGATTATGACAAATGAGGGAAACCATTGAGCGTATGTTCCTTTGAGTCTGGCTTACTTCACTTAATATGATTTTTTTCTAAATTTTTCCATTTCCTAACAAATGGGGCAATGTCGTTCTTTCTGACAGCCGCAAAGAATTCCCTTGTGTATAAATACCACATCTTGTTGATCCATTCATCAACTGAGGGACATCTAGGTTGGTTCCATATCTTTGCTATGGTAAATAGTGCTGCAATGATCCTCGTTATGCTAGTGGATTTATTACCTCCTTGTTTCTGGACAATAGGGTAAATGCCTAGTAGTGGAATTGCTGGGTCATAGGGGAGCTCTATGTTTAGTCTTTTAAGGAACTGCCATACTGCTTTCCATAGTGGTTGAATGAGTTTGCACTCCCACCAGCAGTGTAGTAGTGATCCCTCCTGGCCACATCCCCTCCAGCATCTGTTGTTATCAGTTTTCTTGATCCTGGCCATTCTAACTGGAGTGAGGTGGAATCTTAGAGTTGTTCTGATTTGCATTTCTTTTATGACCAGAGATGTTGAGCATTTCTTCATGTGTCTATAGGCTATTTTTATTTCTTCTTCAGAGAAGACTCTCTTTAAGTCTTTGGCCCATCTTTTAATGGGATGGTTGTTACTTTGGAGATTAGTTTGGGAGTGGTTCAATTTTTGGAACTGTTGATATATTTTAGATATGAGGCATTTGTCCATTGTACAGTTAGTGAAGATCTTCTCCCCCTCTTTAGGCTTCCTGATTAGTTTACTAGCTATGTCCTTTGCCATACAAAAGCTCTGCAGTTTAATGCAGTCCCAATTATCCAGCCTTTCTCTGATTTGTTGTGATTCTTGGTCCTTATTAAGAAAGTTTCGACTTGGGCCAAGGAGGCCTAGTGTATCTCCTTAACCTCCAGGTCTTTGATCCATTTGGAATTAATTCTAGTACAGGGTGACAAAGAAGCATCCAACTTTAGTTTTCTGCAGATGCTTAACCAGTTCTGCCAGCACCACTTGTTGAAGAGGCTATCTTTCTTCCATTCTATTTTTTTGGCTCCCTTGTCAAAGATTAGGTGGCCATAGGTCTGTGGTTTAATATCTGGGTCCTCAGTTCTGTTCCATTGGTCTTCAGGCCTATTCTTGTGCCAGTACCAAGCTGTTTTGATAAATATAGCTCTGTAATAGAGTCTAAAGTTTGGTATTGAAATTCCTCCTGCACTGTTCTTTCTGCTAAGAAGTGATTTGCTATACGAGGTCTTTTATTATTCCGTATGAAATTTTGAATTGCCTCTTCTATTTCTTTAAAGAATGCCATTGGGATATTGATGGGTATTGCATTGAATTTGTAGATAGTCCTTGGCAAGATTGCCATTTTCACAATGTTGATTCTTCCAATCCAGGAGCATGGGAGGTTTTTCCATTTCCTCAGTTCTGCTTTAATTTCCTTTTTCAGGGTTTTAAAGTTTTCATCAAAAAGTTCCTTTACATCCTTAGTTAAGGTAATTCCTAGGTACTTTATTTTCTTTGAGGCTATTGAGAAAAGATTTGCTTTCCTGATTGTTGCCTCATTCCTCTCACTGTTGGTGTAGATGAAGGCAGTTGATTGTTGAGGGTTGATTTTATATCCTGCTACCCTTCCAAAGTTTTGAAAGCTCAAGGAGCTTGGGAGTGGAGTCTATTGGTTTCTTTAAATACAGAATCAATCTGGTTGGATCAAAAAGCAAGATCTATCCTTCTGCTATCTTCAAGAGACACATCTCTTGAAGGTTAGGAAGATATTTGAATATGCTTCTTCCAAGCAATGACTTCAAACAATAACATCCCAAGAACAGTTATGAAAAATTGACGCATGTCTTTTTGTTTGCTTAATTGTTCATGTCAGAATGGAACTCATTATCTATTCCAGTTGGCCTAAGACTTGCTACGCAGTAGTGGCTCATCTCTAAATCACTATCCTCCTGTCTTGGCCTCTAGAGTGTCTGAATGCTGTGATTACACATGTGAGGTGTCACTCCTCCCTATATAAACGTCAATTGTACCACAGAAGAAAAAATGCATGTAAGTATACAATATTTAAATGAATATTTGCTCATTAAGTGATGGCAATTTAATTTGAATAACACATGGAATTCTTATGTGTCAGTGAATCATAGAAACAATTCAAGAAATTACATATCAGGTCTTCAAGCTTCACAAGTAAAATATGGTATAAACTTCTCTTTATGAGGTTTTTAGGCAGCCAGCACAACCATACATGGAGAAATTTCACCAACTGATTTTCTGTTAAGGCTTTTTGTGTAATATGCTATTTTTTATTACTCAAAAAGAAATGTATGCAACAGCTGATTTATGTAAGTTTAATCAAATATGCATATATGTATATGTATACCTAAAATTTCCTAAGTATTTTGTAGCCTTTGCATTTATGAATAGAATTGCACTTTATGATATGTAAACATTTTAGGGAAAATACAATGAAGAATATAATTAAACAACAATGCCAGTACATGCTGCAAAGCCCAGCTATGTGGAAAACAGAAATAAGAAAACTAAGGATCCCATGTGGCCTGACGAAAAAAAGAACATGAGAGCCTCTATGAAAACAAAAGCAAAAAGAGTTGGGACACAGATGAACTGGTAGAATGTTCCCCTAGCAAGCACAGATCCCAAGTGTTCAAACTTTATTACCACAAAATATTACATTTGAAAAGTCATTTTATATGCACTCTCATTTTGAATCACCTTAAACACTGTAGCCATGGTCAACTATTGCATATAATCTAGACAAAAAAAACATACACAAGATAATCAAAAAGGGTTAATTTGGGGAATGGATGGGTGAGATGGTCCAGACCAAAATGAATGGAGCTGTCAGTTTCAGTTTCAAGAGGGCACAGTGAGAATACCAGCATGGTTACTTCATTCAGTGAATCTCACTTTAATGAATTCTCATGTAAAAAGCTGTAGACTTCTATCAACTCTTCAGGCAACTTGAGAGTTCTATTTGAAGAACTGATGTTCAAATTTTCTCTCTATACTTGGAGCGCAATCAGAAGAATCTATTTGAGAATTACAAGTCAAACTCCTTCAGTACATTTTGTTAAAATATCATCCAGAACTTGAAGATAGCTTCAAGGAAGATCGGAAAACGCCCCATCATTCCTGGAAGCTACTTGATGCTGAACCAGTATCACAGAGCTGCTTGTCCTGTGAATGTTCATTCTCTAAGAATGGCTTATATCACTAAGTTCAGACATCCTTCTCCATGTCCACGACCTTTCTGTGAGATTTACAATACAAAGACAAGCACTTTGTAAATGCTACAGCTTAATCACTCATACTCTGGAACATTAGCCAAAATTACACCCATTTTCCATCTGGACAAAAGGCTTTATCAGCTTTTAGGCATTAAATGAGTCTGCAAAGCTCTACAGACTAATGGTGGCTCTAATTTCTCGATTAGATGGTGTAGAGTATTAGGGAGGCACATCTTTGTTATTATGCTTCTGGAGTATGAACTTGCTCAAAGCACATATAATAGATGATAAACCCTTGAAAAACAGCAAGGTGACCATGGTATTTAACTGTGCAATGCCATATGAACCACCTAAAAATTTGAGCAGGAAGGATTGGTTCCTTAAACATTATCAGTTCTGTAAAACATTTTCTTTGTTTATGCTACTTTGAGGAAAAAATGGTAATGTGAAAATGAAAATATTCTTATTATTACACAACCTAAGGACCCCTTTTCCAAAGCAATTTGGTCATTTGATACGATAGTCCTCTCAATGAGAACAAATAGAAAAGGTGTCCATTTTTCTCACAATTCATGTTCAATTTATCCTCATGTCAGCTTTCTTTCCATATTATTTTTATCAGGTTATAAAAATCATAGTAATTTCAATTTAAAAAAATCTCTCAATGGGCAAAGTGGTTCACCCCTGTAATCCTAGCTTCTCAGGAGGCCAAGATCTGAGGATCAAGGTTCAAAGCCAGCCCAGGCACTAAAGTCCGTGAGACTCTTATCACCAATTAACCACTAAGAAATGTGAAATGGTGCTGTGGCTCCAGGGGTAGGAAGTAGCCTTGAGCTGAAGAACTCAGGGACAATCTCAGGCCTAGAGTTCAAGCCCCACTACCAACCCCCACCCCCCAAAAATAAAATCTCTCCCCGATTCTCTCCTGAACTTATCTTTCAACTTCAATATTTTATCATTTTATTAATCTATTATATGAAAAGCCAGATGATGTTTTTCCTTGAGAAATACTGTCTTAAAAAGTGTTGAAAACACTTCTAGGGATTATAATATTTTATTTGGTATTAGGGCTAATTATGAAGCAGAATTCCAAACTTTGAGTATTTAACCATCTTATTATTTTTAATAATGGTTTCTCTTGACCAGAGAAGATGCATATTAATAAAATATACATAAGCAATGCATTTTTTTGCCAGTCCTGGGCATGAGCTCAGGGCCTGAGCACAGTCCCTGGATTTTATCAAGGATAGGGCTCTACCACTTGAGCCACAGCACCACTTCTGGCTTTTTGCTATATATGTGGTACTGAGGAATTGTGCATGCTAGGCAAGCACTCTACCACTAGGCCAAACTCCCAGCCCCAAGTAATGCATTTTTAAAAATATAGTAATTTCCAGAACATTTGCTTAATAAGATAAATAGCATTCTCTGGCTGAATGCAGGTGTTTCTGCCTATAAAAGAAGATACACAGGAAATGGTACAGAAAAAGCAAATGGAGCAGAAAATTTCATGAAATTTTATATGTGATGTAATTATCCAAAAGCTAGGCTGGAGGTGTGCTGCAAACAGTAGAGCATCAGATATGGACAAACCCTGAATTCAAAAGCTAAAACTTTACCCCTTTTTTATGTATGTTTTTTAAGCTTTATGTTCAAGACAAGCCAAGCCCATGGCTCATGCCTGTAATCCTACCTACTCAGGAGGCTGAGATCTCAGGACAATGGTTCAAAGCCAGCCTGGGTACAAAAGGCCCTAAGGCTTTTATTTCCAATTAACTTCTAGAAAATGAAAAGTGGGGCTCAAGGGTAGGGTGGTAGCTGAAAGATCGCAGGGACAGTGCCCAGGCCTACTTCAAGCCCCATGACCCACAAAAAAGAAAAAAAAAAAAGATAAAAGACTCAGACTTTCCTCCCCATGATTCCTTTCCTCTGATCTCAGAATTCCAAGTAGCTAGTGTTAAAAGAGTGAAACATTAGCATTTGGCTTAAGCTTTGGTAATTTATATAACAGAATTTTAAAATCAATTCTACTTTTTATGAGGAAGGAAAATATTCTCTCTCTTTTTTTTTTTTTGCTGTATTTTTTGGTACTAGTACTAGAGCTTGACCTTGGAGCCTGGGCTACATCCCTGAGTGGCTTTGTGTTAAGGATATCTCTCTTTGCCTGGAGCCAGAACTTCATTTCCTGAATTTTTGGTGAATAACTGAAGAAATCACAGATATTCCTGCCCAAGCTGGCCTAGAATCAAAAGCCTCAGATCTCAGCGTATTGAGTAGCTAGGATTATGGGAGTGAAAACTTGATGCCTAGGAGGGAAGTTTTTAATTGCTACTGAAATTCATTTCATTAATTTTAGATTAGCTACTCAGGAGGCTGAGGTCTGAGAATAAATATTTGAAGCCTACTGTGGCAAGAAAGTCTGTGAGACACACCTCCAATAAATTCCTCAGAAGAAGCTGAGAGTGGTGTTGTGGCTCATGTGATTAAACTGTTAGCCTTGAGCCGAAGCTCAGGAACAGATTTCAAGCAGCAGAACTTGAAGACAAAAACAATAGCAAAAGTTCCCACATTTTCAATGATAGCTCATACTTTTTAAAATATCCTGTCTTAATGGTTTCTGATCATTATGATTGTGTGCAAGAAGTTACATGTCCAGGAAAAATAGAGTGGTACAAACAGAATCTTTACACTGGGAAAACACATATATTTATAGGAAAGGTAAAAATAGATTCACTAAAATGTAGATCTAGATTGGTTATTGAGGACACCTACGATCAGAGTATGTTTGTAGGGTATAATGTGAAGAATTTCGTCTTTAACCTTCAGTAATGTGATAAATTATAAAAGGTCTAATTCCAGAGTGTTTTTACCTTGACTAGGAAGAGAGTCCTCAACCTCAGGATGCCATTTGAAAAGCAGTAGATGCTTTTTTTAAAAAATAAGTACACTAGTGACATTATTACAAATGTATTAAATTCTCTAAATTCTCCCTCTTAATGTGACATATTACCTGGGGTGCTTACTTATGTATAATGTATATTTCTAGGACCTATGAGAGAATTCATAAAGTCATACCTTGAGGTGGCAATAAGGAAACCAAAAAATATGCAATGTTAAAAAGGCCTTCAGATAATATTTTAATCAAGAAAGTTGGATGAAATCTGGGTTACTTTTTTCAAGTATTCTAAATTTGTTTTGCTGATTCATAAGAAGGAAGAAAATTTCAACTAATATTTTTATATATGATTAATTCTCCTTGTCAAGGTATAGCATTTGATACTTAAAAATCATGGTGGCATGATCATTAACTAAGTATTTGAAGATTAGATAATCTCAGAAAGAATTTATAGTGTGGTTTTATACGTTATAAACATCAGTTAGGTAAATAGCTATTTCTATTAGTGAAACAGGATAGCATGATAAAAAGTTACAAATTAGTTTGTCAATCAATGATAGAGTAAATGAAATACACAATTGTCATTATTCACCAAAAATTTGTCATATAAAATATATGACTAATTATCAAATTTGAAATCAAAGAAGAAAACTAGACAGAACGATTCTTATTTTCACATATTTAATACTCTTACTGATAACTATTTTAATGTCCATTTTTCTTTCAAGACCATCACAGACAAATGTACTTGTGGGTGCATTTGATATGATAGAAATGATACAATAGAAAATAATTTTTTAGGCCCTTACTCAATGTAGCTCACCTTTGCCACTAATAGGTTTAAAATAACCCTTTTTTGACAATTAACAGATTTGTCTACTAATTATCACTCTAAAAAACCTAGTATGTACTGACTCACATGGGCTCAAAGCAAAAACACTATTGACTAAAATCCATAGTCCAAGAATTGGAATAATTATACTTATATTTGAACATAGTATGGCACAAATGGGAAAATATCATTAACAATGAATTTCAAAGTACATAGACAGAAGTAGGGTGAATTTACATGTGTGCACTTAGCATTTTTAATGAAGTTTCCCACTTTATTTAGGTCTCCCAAGAACTGCACATTAACCATGTGAGCTGACCCTGTTTTTACCTTTCATCAAAGGGACATTTCAAATATGAAACAGACATAATGTAATGGTTGGGTACTTGTAGCTTATTTTCTTTTATTTTGGATACACAATAATGCCAAGAGAAAATAGCACAGTATTTGAAATGAGACATATAATCACAGATGTGTCTTCTGTCCACTATGACAACAGACTTCATGTCAGCAAAGGGGCAATCAGGATCAATTGATGCAAAGAAACTTGTGAAATTATCTGAGGTGTGTGAATATATCATCTAAGGTCCACATTAAAACAAACAAACAAACAAACAAACATACAAAAACTGGAATACTGAAATTGAACACAGTGTTATTCCAACACTAAGCTCCTGAGCAGATTGCTCATTGATAAATCCTAGTGATAGATAGAAATAATTTATTCCATGACTCTAGATTTACTCGTTAGCCTGGGTCATGCCAAGAAAAAGATGATCTCAGTAGGAAAAGCAAATTGAAGTGAATTATTAGAGCTTACAAGTTAACCATACTCCTCCAAGGTAACAGAGATTATTTTCCTAACAGATGATTCTAGTTCTTCTTAAGTCAAGTTCAGATATGAATAAGTGAAATCAGAGTATGGAAAGAAATACATGCAGTGAATGTTACCCAGTGATATGCCATGTAGCTGCACCCACAGTCTTGGGTAGTGTCTTAAAAACTGTCTCTGAGCTTTACTTCTTACCATTTTCATCCATAGAACATTAGTTCATCTTGAGAGGTGAAGGAGACATGTTACTGCAGGAGACTTGAGTTCCTGCAGCTTTGATATCTTGATAATACTGCAAGGAAAATCCTTGCCCAGCAGCCTGCTGAACCAGCCATAGCTGAATCTTAACTGGCCACTATCATTCCACCTTGCTATAGCAAGTTCAATACATATGTGATATTAAAGCCTTCTGGAGATTGTCAGAATCCCGCTTATTCTCATCTCTCCCACATCCACTTTAATCCTTGATAATCTCCCAATTTGTTGCTATGCAGCCAACATGAACTGATAAGTCAAGGGAAATTCTTAGTACGTATTGTGCAGATGATATAAGCATTAAGAATATTTAATGTAAAATTAAAATCTATAAATTACATAAAATAAAATATAATTATGTAAAATATAACAATTCTATGTATGTTATGCGTAGTAGGTATAGTTAGATGGTAAAATGTTAGATGCTGGATTCATGTTCAAATATATAGATTGAGAACAGAATATAATTTTCTTTACTTAAATGCAATGAATACATTGGAAGTTTACTTAGAGAATGTTAAAAGTATTTTGACTTTGTCATGTATACCATACTATCTTGAAAGAAACAGAGGTATGCTACACATCAGATCATAAAATCTATACTAGTTTGATATTAAAACAACTATACATATTCAAATAATAAAATTTGAGAAATGCATATCTATTTATCTATCTTCATGAAATTCTCATTGTAATAAAAGTAGATAACTTAGCACCTTAAAATGTCTTTCTAATTCTCTGGTGATCAATATTATTTTTCCCACATTAACACCAGGTAATAACTTGTCTACTGTCTATAATTTGGTTTTCATTTTTGGACTTTTACTTAAAAGAACACTCTTGTGCAAATTTTTGTGTCTTTTGATTCAGCATTCATTTTAGGTTTAGCCCAGGAATATAAATTAATAATTATGATTTTTATTAAGTTCTATTTTATTGTAAGTACATGTAAGAGGTTGCCTCTGTACTCGTGGATATTTGTTGTTTCTCATATTTGGTCATTTGAATCAATAGAGATGATCATCAATGATCAAACTAAGATAAAGAGATACAATGTAGTTTTGTATAGGAGTATATAGACAAGAAATTTTTGTAGGTGATATTAAACTTTGTATGCAATGTAAAATTTCTAGTGGTAGAAAATAAATTGATAAGATGGAATAACATGATATCTGTTTAACTGTTCTTTTCTGGGCTTTTACACATAGCTGTAACCCATATCTGGTTCAATTGTGTTTCATCTTCATTCTTATACTAACAGCTTTGCTAAAAATGCTTTTCTCATAATTGATATGTAACTATAAGAAGCCAAGTACATCCATAAAACCATGCGGTTGGTAAAATGTGGTCAAAGAAAACAAGTGACTAAACTCAACTTGAAAGAGTTACATGGCAGACATGATATGGATTATCACTGCCAAATGAGGGAATGAAGAGAGAGATGACTAGCAATCCAATGGCCACAGGAATTTGGTAATTAAAGCAAGTATTATAGAGTTAAGCAATCTATAATTCTCTTTGTTAGGCAAAAGAGTGATAATCAGGAAAGTGATACAATTTGAATAGTGTTTTTAGCAATATAGACTAGTTCTTGATTCAGAATACATCATATTAGGACAATTTCTCAATCAGGCTTGGACTCAATGGCTGTGACTCAAATTTATGAACAGGTCCATTTGTGAGTCTTTCCTGCTTTGGATTGTGATCTAGAATGTTCACCCTAGCAAAGTAAACCATATAAGCTTCATTAGGTAGTTTCATTCCATTTTACAAGTTAGATACTTCTTGGCAAAGAAGGGCATTCAAAGCAAACAGAGATTATTTCTTCTTGTTTATGCCTTTTTTCATTACACTGGATGAATAACCAATGTTCTTGATAAGCAACTTTGCTTCAGCTAATTCTCTGTGGTTTAGAGTGCTTCTTTCTCTTCATAATTCAATCCTTTACATGTTAATTTCAAGTTGTGGATAATCTTGAGTACTATCATGTCCAATACAGTGTCCTGCAATTATGTTGGTCCCTCTGAGATCTATACTCTGCTCTCCCTATTTTAACCTGTGGAAGGAAAATCATTTCTTTTTCAAGATCCTGACTGGTAGTGGATAAGTACATTAAAGTTAAAAGAAAGTTCTTAACGTTTTTTTTAATATTTTAAAGTTAAAATTTGAGATATTATAGACTGAAGGATTGAAAGTCAGGAAATGAGGATGAGGGAGAAATTAATGACAACTCCTCGAGTCTGGCTTTAACTGTAGAGTTGACAGCAATGACATTTAATAACGTGAAATAGACTGTGTAATGAACAATTAGTGTCAAATGCATTTGAGCTACTTACTAAGCATCCGTATGGAGATGTCAAATAGCTATGATATGTGTATTTTAATGAGTCACTAACATGATCAATAACATGAAAAGCCATGGCTCTATATGTCATCAATCTAACTAAAAGATAAAAGTCAGCTGAGAAAAATATGAATAGTAGAGAGAAAAGGAAATGTTTCTTTACCTAATAAACTAATGTAAAAAGCAGCTATGAAACAGCTGTATGTTCATTGGATTTCAATTTGATATGAAGTATCATAAAATACAAATGCAGAACCATATGTTGTCATTAGGAAAATGAAAGACAGTATAACACGATAGAAATGCCAATCAGAGATTTTCAAAGACTAAAATGGAGCAACATAATATTCTGATGGAAGTATGCACACAAGAGAGTTTCAGGAGTACATTCACAGAGGGCAGGAGAAGGAAGCAAACAAGAACAATTTCTGAAGGCTATTTACAAAGTTCAGTTTGCCTTGGAGAATCAAGGTTATAGCTTTGCCTCCTAGTGTTAGGCTAGTATTTTGTTGGTGCATCTTCATTGAACTCTTATGGTTTTAATAATGTAGTTGAGCTTCATTGCAGAAATATATGTACATAGGAGACACGTAGAGTATAATATATTAGAAAAAGAATGGATCCCTTATAATATTTTACAGAACTCATCGAATCAGCATTGATTTCTGACAGACTCCCTTTATTACTTTTTGTTGGAGGTGGTGATGGGGAAGCAGGATTGGGCTTGAGCTCAGGGCCTGAGGACTGTCCCTGTGTTCTTTTGCATAAGACTAGTGTTCCACCACATAAATCCACAACACCACTTCTAATTTTCTGTCTAGGCTTGCTTTGAACCACAATCCTCAGATCTTAGCCACTTGAGTAGACTTGTGAGCTACCAGCAACTTCATTACTTCTCAAGTCTGTTTTTTGTTTGTTTGTTTGTTTTGCTTTGTTTTGTTAGGCAGGGAGGTGTGGGGACCAAGAGTCAGAGAGAAACATCTTTGGGATAGTTGCATTGAGAAAGATAGATGGCTTGAGGGTACTTTAAAGAAAACTCCATCGCAACCTTGACAAATTGTCTCATTATGGACTAGGAGAGTTCACCCAAATCTAGTGTATAAGCTTCATGTGAATGTGGAAGAGGAACATGAAGATTGAATTAGAAAATCATAAACTATTATGAGAGGATGTATCTCTTCATTTTTGTCTTATTTTGTTCATTTGTTTAACATAAAAGCTACTAGTACATACATGTTAACTGGACTATAAATTCCATAGAAAATGAATATATTTGATAACATTTGACGTGACAATAGGGTTAGAAGTAAAATTCTTAAGAAAGGAGTTGGGTGGTAGTGACTCATGCCTGTAATCCTAAGAAGGCTGAAAATCAAGAGTCAAAGGCACCCAGGATAAGAATCGGAGTCTCTTGTCTCCAATTAACCACCATAAACCAGAAATGGAACTGTGGCTCAAAATGGTAGAGCACTTAAGCAAAAAGCCTAAGGTTCAATGCCCACGTCCAAAGTTCAAGCCTGATGAATGACAAAAAAAAAAAAAAAGAAAAAGAAGAACAAAGGAAAGGACTGACATAATAGGAAGCCTGGCAAATAGGGTAAAGAGGGTAAATAGGAAAGCAAAAATATGGTAATGAATGCACATAAGTTACTATTTTGGGAGTTGTAAAGACTATCCCTGCTTTCTTCTATTATAATGTATACAAGAGTCAAGTACACAATCTTAGAGAGCATTGGTAAGGATCATGAAAATGACAATCTTGCCAAGGGCTATCTACAAATTCAATGCAATACTCATCAATATCCCAATGTCAATTTTTAAAGAAATAGAAGAGGCAATCCAAAATGTCATATGGAATAAAAAAAGACCCCGTATAGCAAAAACACTTCTTAGCAGAAAGAACAGTGCAGGAGGAATTTCAATACCAAATTTAGACTCTATTACAGAGCTATAATTATCAAAACATCTTGGTACTGGCACAAGAACAGGCCTGAAGACCAATGGAATAGAACTGAAGACCCAGATGTTAAACCACAGACCTATGGCCACCTAATCTTTGACAAGGGAGCCAAAAAAAAAAATAGAATGGAAGAAAGATAGCCTCTTCAACAAGTGGTGCTGGCAGAACTGGTTAAGCACATGCAGAAAACTAAAGTTGGATCCTTCTTTGTCACCGTGCACTAGAATTAACTCCAAATGGATCAAAGACCTGGAGGTAAAAGCTGACACTCTGAAAACTTCACAAGAAGGAACAGGAGATACACTAGCCCTCCTTGGCACAGGTCGAAACTTTCTTTTTTTTTTTTTCTATTTTTTTATTGTAATTAGTAAAAGGGTTACATGATATTTGCCAGATAGAAGGTGCATTAATTCACATACATTGATACCCTTTCACATGTCTTGGTACCCATTTCCCTCCCCCCCACACCCCCCACCCATCTTGGTTTTCCCCCCTTCCCTATCAAATTTCAAATATCCAAATACAAATAAATTCGATATATCAGATAACAAAGTGAGATACTATACCAATATGAGATAACCAAGGGACAGCAAAGGAGATGAGAGACAACATAGTACATTAAGGACAACAATCATTCATTATATGGCTTTTGTTTCAATATCATGGAGGTCCTTTCAATTAGCTTCACATTATATGGCCTTATGTATCCAGATTTTGCTCTATTGCAGATCTCTGCTAGTAGAGTCCAAGGTTTCTACTGATTATGACGAATGAGGGAAACCATTGAGCCTAAGTTCCTTTGAGTCTGGCTTACTTCACTTAATATGATTTTTTCCTAACTAATGGGGCGATGTCATTCTTTCTGACAGCAGCATAGAATTCCATTGTGTACAAATACCACAACTTGTTGATCCACTCATCAACTGAGGGACATCTAGGTTGGTTCCATATCTTTGCTATGGTGAATAGTGCTGCAATGAACATTGTTGTGCTAGTGGATTTAGTATGTCCTTGTTTCTGGATGGTTGGGTAAATGGCAAGTAGTGGAATTGCTGGGTCATAGGGGAGTTCTATGTGTAGTCTTTTGAGGCACTGACACACTGCTTTCCATAGTGGTTGAATGAGTTTGCACTCCCACCAATAGTGTAGTAGTGAACCCTCCTGGCCACATCCCCTCCAGCATCTGTTGTCATTCGTTTTCCTGATTCTGGCCATTCTAACTGGAGTGAGGTGGAATCTTAGAGTTGTTTTGATTTGCACTGGTCGAAACTTTCTTAATAAGGACCAAGAATCACAACAAATCAGAGAAAGGCTGGATAAGTGGGACTGCATTAAACTGCAGGGCTTTTGTATGGCAAAGGACATAGCTAGTAAATTAATTAGGAAGCCTACAGAGTGGGAGAAGATTTTCACCAACCATACAGTGGACAAAGGCCTCATATCTAAAACATATCAACAGCTCAAAAAATTGAATCATTCCAAATCTAATCTCCAATGTAACAACCATTCCATTAAAAGATGGGCTAAAGACTTAGAGTTTTCTCTGAAGAAAAAACAAAAATGGCCTATAGACACATGAAGAAATACTCAACATGTCTGGTCATAAAAGAAACGCAAATCAAAACAACTCTAAGATTCCACCTCACTCCAGTTAGAATGGCCAGGATCATGAAAACTAATAACAACAGATCCTGGAGGGGATGTGGCCAGGAGGGATCACTACTACACTGTTGGTGGGAGTGCAAACTCGTTCAACCACTATGGAAAGCAGTATGGCAGTTCCTCAAAAGACTAAACATAAAGCTCCCCTATGACCCAGCAATTCCACTACTAGGAATTTACCCAATCATCCAGAAACAAAGACATACTAAATCCACCAGCACAACGATGTTCATTGCAGCACTATTTACCATAGCAAAGATATGGAACCAACCCAGATGTCCTTCAGTTAATGAATGGATCAACAAGATGTGGTATTTGTACACAATGGAATTCTATGCTGCTGTCAGAAAGAATGACATTGCCACATTTGTTAGGAAATGGAAAGACTTAAAAAAGATCATAATAAGTGAAGTATCCAGACTCAAAGGAACTTAGGCTCAATGGTTTCCCTCATTTGTCATAATCAGTAGAAATCTTGGGCTCTACTAGCAGAGATTTGCAATAGAGCAAAACCTTGATACAAAAGGCCATATAGTAGGACGCTAAATGAAAGGATCTCTAGGATATAGAAACATAACCCATATAATGAATGATTGTTGGTCTTAAGGTACTATGTGATCTCTCATCTCTTTTGCTGTCCCTTGGTTATCTCATATTGTTACAGTATCTCACTTTGTTACCTGATATATCGGATATATTTGTATTTGGTCATTTGAAATGGGATAGGGAATGGGGGAGAACAAGATGAGGGGGGGTTGGGAGGGAAATGGGACCAAGACATGTGAAAGGGTATCAATGTATGGGAATTAATGCACCATTTATCTGGCAAATATCATGTAACCCTTCTATTAATTACAATAAAAATATATGAAAAAAAGAAAAAGAAAATATGGGAGGTTTTTCAAAGACAAATGAGAAGAGATTGTATGTTTTCATCCTTAAACAGATTACAGAGTTCTAAAGGTGACATTTTGTTTTGATACAATGAATAATAGATAACTGAAACATTTTTACATGGTAAACTGAGATATAAATTCTTTTTATACCTCAGTTTTGTTAGTCACTGCCTATACTGTAGCAAACATCTTGAACCCCCAAATCGTCCCTGTATTGTGACACAGATAGTCACAGAGATACTGAATTGTAACACCTCAGACTTTATGAACTAAATTTCCATGCTTTATAAAGTGTGTTTGAGCAAATTGAAGCTTTGGTTTTATTAAGTTGTTCTTAACTGTCTAAATTTAAAAGGAATGCAGTAAGCTGGGAGGCCACAGATCTAACAATGGAATGGTAGGAGCCATTGTGGAGCAATCTCTGTCTCAGACCTTAACTAGAACTGAGCATATCCAAGCTAAGTATATCTCTTATTCTTTTCTTCTACTATGATTCCATGACTTTCTGACTCCATTGCTTTCCTGTCTTTCTTTTTCCCTTTTCAAAAATTCTTCTGAATTTTCTGCATGGTTTTGCAGAAAATTTCAGTATGTCTATGGAGTGGTTACATTTGTGGGTTACTAGTAGAGACAGTACATTTACTATTTTTTAAGTCCTAAAACTGAGAGGCTCAATAAGGGTGCAGCAAGAGCAGGAAGGGATTGAAATCAAAATCATCTACTGACATCTTGATTGGGTTCCCATGACCTGAGGGCATGTAAGGCCTCAGAGAACAGTGAGGGAAGCATTAAGGACCAATGAGACTGTAAAGACCTGTGAAATAAGAAATTGGTCAAAATCCTTCAATTTCCTGCTGTTCAGCACAAATCCCTATTTCCCATACTGCTGAAGGCCCCATCAGTTTGAGTAATGAGCCTATGAACCAACACAAGATTAATTACTCTAACCCAAGTGTGTTTTAGGCTGGAAGCAGCTTTAGATGGATTAACTACCACTCTTACAGTAGGTAGCAGAAGGATTGGGAAATGTATGGAAAGTAATACCCTTAGAGGAAAACTGATATTGATAATATTTTTGATAATATTAAAAATAAATATAATATGCATAGCTATTTATATATGTGTGTCCTGGAAATATCATAAGACTACAGAATTTATTGGATGGTACTTTGGGAACTCATATCTAAACTTTGCCCTTGTTTTACCTCAGAAAAATATGTTATTATTTTGCTGATCTTGATCAAATTCAAAAATGATTAAAATCTGTAAAAGAGAAAAGGTTATTCTTTTATATATATTGATTCAATTTTACATAATACCTAGTTATGTTATAGTTTAATATGTAGTTATATGTTGTAGTTTAATATTTAGTATTGTTTACTTACAACATCCAAAACAAGTACCAAAAGAATAATCAGAATTTTGTAAAGTTGTTGAAACCATTTTTGTAAAAATTATGCATATATTATTTTTAGTGAATGTGATGCATGAATGCCTTTAATAAAATATTTTTAATTACTTTAGCTTCAAGATATTATGTATTTTAAGTTTCAGAGTGTCCTCCTATCGACAAAATTTTCTGTGCTTCTCTCACATTTTTCTACTCAAAAAAAGAAGACATTTTAAGCACTCAAAATAGTTTGTCTTACAAACTCTTCTACCCCACAGGACAATGTCTAATACAAATTAAGCACATGCTGCTAGCATCTCAATTAATACTTGACCAAGCTAAATAAATGCAGTACATGGAAAGCCAGACCCTTTAAGTGCAGTACATAGAAGCTACAAGTTTACTCTGCTGCATTTGCTCCACAGGTTGTTTTTCACCAAGAAGGCAGGGGTTTTCATAAGAAATTAAACTGGCTGTGATATAATTGCTTGTTAGAGAAAATAAATTGTCCACTTATTTCTTATGCTACGAACATAGAAACTCAATTGCCAAAATAACATCAGTAATAAAACATTTCTGTTATATTGAAGAATAATACTTCCTATTATTTTGTGGAAAAAATGTACATGTGTGATTGAATAACAAAGTGATTATTAGTATTTTTCAAAAAGCCTGTTCATAATAAACACTTTTATAGTGACGACTAGGTGGATCTATGGATCTATGGATGTCTTTACTAGGCCCTTGCTAGGTAAAACTAAGGCCCATGATGGGAATAGGAGAAAAAATATGTAGTAGAAGAAATGCCCATGTAGAATAATGAAAGTAACAACATGCACTGAGAGCCTATAAGTCTCAAAGTAGATTCATGGTGAAGGGAGTATGGAGAGGAGAAATAGATGGGAGGAGAGGGTAATGGGGATGGAGGGGATAAAGAATAGGGGTAGAGGAGGAGGGGTAGTTGGGTAGGAATAGTGGTAAATTGCACTACAATTACAAGAAAGCATCAATGAGATTTTTAGGGAGGACCTAGATTCAAAGGTGCCAATGGGTGAAATCTGGAATACTGCAAGAATGGCAAAGATCTTGAAGATCTACCGTGGTCCATCAGTAGCTGGAAGCATTCAGGCAAAAGCAAGCCTTCAGTGTGAAAATAGTTGTGGTGGATTCAGATGGGGGTCATCAGTGAATTCACTGATGTCCTAGTTTTAAAGAAAGAGAGATGAGCTTTGGAAGGCCAGCTTGGTTGTTCTTTACAACAACTCTGTTAGTTATGTTCTACTGTAATTCCACTTTCTAGGTCAAAAGTAGAAGAGGTTAAATGAATTGCTCAAGGCCATAACTTCCAATCAATCTACTGTTTTGATTTGTTGTGTGAATGTTTGGTTACATTCTGTGAGAACATTTCCTCTAGCTACATAATTGTTTTGGACAAATGATGAATGTAGCAAAGCAGCAGATAGTTTACATCTGTCCTAAACAGAATAGCTACCCTCCTTTAGCTGGTTTTAAAAATCACGCCTAAATAGAGATTACACCAAACAACAAGGATTTAGGAAATTATTGAAGCAGATGGAAATATTAGAAAGAATCTGAGATAGGAAATGAAACTAATAAAGAAATTCAGAGATACCAAAATTCATATTTTGTAGAAGTTCATCTTTAAAGTCAGAGTAATATTTTCAGTTCTTTAGTTAGGAGTTTAGATATATTGAGGTCTCTATTAAAAAGAAAGAGACATATTGTTGCTAAAATAAACAAACTAGACAGTATATTCAGGTTAATATGATGTGACATAATGTTTATTTTTATTACCCTCAAATTATATTCCCTCTAATTACAAAATATTTCAGTAGCTTTGCCACAGGAAAGATAAAGTGACAGAGATGAGCTGAAATATAGCAAACTATCAAAGAAGTTTTTAATATCCATAGAACATCTGTTTTCATTTTCAAATCATCAGTCTTCATCTATAGAATGAAGGGTGAGACACTACTCAAAAGCTGAAAAGAAGCAAGGATCATCAAAGGCACCTCAGGAGCTTTAACACAAAGGTCTTATTTCATGATCTCATTGCAGTCAATCAGATAGAATAAAATGTGGCTGGGGAGTTTTCTAAAACAATTTACAATCTAAGATTAGGTTTATTACTTAATACATTAAATATACCTATGCAATATTTTTTAAAGTTTGGTTTACTCTTTTAACATTAATATTAAACACTAATTTTTGTCTAATATCCAATTAATGTTGTACTAATTGAATTGAGTGTTATACATTAGACATTTCATTAATTGAATGTTTACATTCAACTAAATTTCCCAGGTTAGCTGCTGGAACCAGCCGGCAGTGAAAGGGGATTCCTGATATAGGGGGTGAGGACTAGAAAAGAAAAAAACAAGAAACAGATGGGCTGCTTAAGATTGCAGCCCCATTTATTTTTAGTTTCAGTCTTATATACTATCTTAGAAACAAGAGACATCCAGGGGTTACTTTTGTACAAAATAGCAAGCAAGTTTCAGACATAACAGTCCAGCAAGAAGTGAAAAAGCCAAAATTTTACAATACTGTTGACGCAGCCCAAGGTTTGTAAACATCATGGTATAAGTTGTTTTTCATAACAGCTCATCTCCTGTGTGCTTAGCTTTAATCAGTCGTGCAGGTGCAAGGTCAGTCGACTTCATATTCAGCTACCAACAGATAACCACTTATATTATGTGATTTAGAAGGAGATCAAAATACTTTATAACTGTTTTTATAGCCAAAAATAGTTAAATATATAATATACATCGTAATTTTTAAAAAGAGCCATATTTACCTCAAGATAATGAAGTTTCTTGTATAATATTAAAGTTGTATACGTGATATTCAGTTAATTTATTGCTTGTCGGGGTTTTTAGTCCTTCTTGCCTCCTGACCGGCAAGAGGGACAGAGGGAACAGGCCGGGACTAAGACTACTCCAAGAAAGGAAAGGGCTGGCTGGCCAGCTGCTCCCCGCCCTCCTTCACCAGAGGGAGGACGCTCAAACTTGCCAGGGAGACTCATCAGGGAAAGACTCGTTTATTCAGGAAGTACATTGGGCTAATATAGGATGCAGGAGCCAATCAGCATAAAGGTGGGCAGGGCCAGGGGAGGATGCAACCACAGCCACGCCTTCCAACCAGGCAGCAGGCACCAACTCAGCCAGATGCAGTCCTAAGCCATTTCCCTGATGTGACGCGCCCCACAATTGCTGATATATATATATATATATATATATATATATATATATATATATATATATATATATATATGTTCACTCCAGAAAGCCAGCCGTGGAAAGGGATAGGACTAAATTAATATTTATTCCTTTACAATTGACTGGTTAATTTATTGTAAAGATCAACAATCCCTCTCTATTATGTCATATATATATATATATATATATATTTGCTACTGATTTAAAATGTAATTTTCTGAACTTCTGAGTTCAGCTTTTATTTTTCAAAGCCCTCTACAATAGAGTCCAAATTTCAATCCAATGACTTTTTTAAGTTTCTCTATTTTCTTATACAAGAAGTAGATTACCAGTCCATGTTACAATTATTTATAGCCCTTATCTGTAAATAAAATTGGAAAACATGATGTGAACATAATTTGCTGGCAGCAGAAGCAGAAACAAAAGCACTCATGTTACAATCACACCTTATGTCAACATGTTCATTCCTAAGAATAAAAATACGCACCTTGAAGAAATAATTTGATTAACTTTATCACAACTGAGGTATATTTTCTGTAATGTAACAAATATTCCAAAATCTTACAAGTTGATCCAGGTTGTCTGTGAAACTCCCCTCAGTGTTTTTTCAGGACACATAAGTATATGGCCACTCCTGTTCTTCTCAGCTATATTCTGTCTGTGTCACACATGGTAAAAAAGAAAAATAGCAGTGTTTCATTGCTTTTGTTTTAGTGAAACTTTCAAATGGTTTCATTAGTTTAAGAATATTAAATATCATTTCTTGTTTTTACTACCTGCTTCCTAATCATATGCATAGACATTATTTATCATCTGTAAGAGGTTGTTGAAAGAGGCTTCTATTCAAGTTGTCAATTTATGAGTTAGGATACATGATGCCAATGTCACCATATCTGAATTCTCCCCAGTCTACACCAACCCTATCCATCTTCTCAATACCTGTGACTGTATTCCTCCACTCTTCCTCTCATTAACCTGAAACCCTCTCTTCCCATAGAACACTGCTCTCTCTGACAAACCATGTTTCAGATCTCTGGTACACATCTGGTTAAACTGAAGTTTATTGTTCAAAATGATTAATTGTATGTCATACTTCAGTAAGTAGACATTTGACACCTCCTAAAAATAATGCTCCTGTGACAAAATGATTTGATCATATCCTGTATTCAGTTCTGAATTCAGGAAGAAATGTGGACTAAATTGAAGAGAGCCATGAAGGTACAAAAGGAAGGCTATCATTATAGAGAGGTTAAATATATAGAGAGGTGATATATATATATATATATGATATAATAGAGAGGGATTGTTGATCTTTACAATAAATTAACCAGTCAATTGTAAAGGAATAAATATTAATTTAGTCCTAGCCCTTTCCACGGCTGGCTTTCTGGAGTGAACATCATTAACTGATGAATGTCAGTCTGCCATGCTTTTTCTTATTGGTCCAAATATACATTGAGGTGTATGTCTTTATTTTAATGTGAATTTTACATGACCTTTTAAATTGATTTTTAATCAGTTATTCTTCTAAATGTGAATATCATCATTTTAAAATATGTTTATGTTCTTAACTGGTATAACTGGCTTATATTTCAAATACACAACTTGCCTTGAAATGAAAAGGGACTGCCTCCTAATCTAAGGCTCAATTTTTTCTCACTTACATTTTCCATAGGCAGCCACTTCATTTGTTCAGCAAAATTTTATGAACTTCCAATTGCTCTTCCCGATCCATGGATAATGGAGAAAGCAAAGGATGTCTCAAGAACAGAACATTCAAGAGAGAGGATACTTCACAAAAGATGATTAAATATTAGTAAATATTATTTTTATGGTGATTAGATGATGAGAAATAAGAGTAAACTCTCCAGATTATTTAAATATTTCCCCAAATATTTACCTTTATATTAAATATGAATTAATCTCACACCTGTAATCCTAGCTACTTAGAAGGCTGAGATCTGAGGATCATGGTTCAAAGCCAGTCAGAGCACTAAAAATTTCGTGAGACTCTAATCTCCAATTAATCACCAGAAACAAGACATGATGTTGGAGCTCCATGAGTAAGGTAGTAACCTTGAGCTGAAGACAGGGACAGCCACCCAGGCCCAGAGTTCAAGTCCCACAGCCAAAAAAAAAAAAAGAATTAAGCCAAGTGTCAATTGCTTAGGCTTGAAAGTCTTATCTATTTGGGAAGTAAAGATTGAGATGATTGTAGTTAGAGGTCAAACTGAGCAAAAGATTTCCAAGACTCCATCTCAACAGAAAAATAAAATGTTATGATAATGTGTGACTATTATGTCAACCATAAATAATTAAGGTGCATGTCACCCAAGCAAAACTCTAACTAAAAAATAACCTAGGTAAAAACCTTAGAGACCTGGCTCAAGAAGTAGGTATGCCTAGTAAATTCAAAGTCCAAAGTTCAAACTATATAGTACTAGCCTTCTTCCAAAAAATTACTTAAACTAGACACTCCGGTAGTACCAAAAATTAAAAAAAAATTAAATGATAATGTTTGAATATAATTTTTAGAAATGTTTGTCAGATAAGAAAATGTTTCTATAAAGTACTGGAATTTAAAATATTACCTGTGCATTTAGTTCTACAAGATTAATTTATTATAACTTCCTTGAATAGCTCTATTTAAACATTGCATTTATTTCTAAGTAAAGTTAGCAAAAAAGCAGTGAGGAGAATATGGCATTCTTGTGCATCAGTGGCTAATGAGTTAACAAATTGAACCAATATTTCTTTTGTAATCTGTCAATTTTACTCCAATGATAGTAAAATGAAATGGGAAGAGCAAAAACATAAAGAAGAAAGCACAGAGTGCTGGGTTAAGTAATATTCATTTACAGAAATATCCTGTTGTGATGGCTGACATATTCCCTTTGGTATTTGATTTGATTCCAGTGTGTCTTCTAATATGTCATCCATCATATTCAAATTCCAGTAGTATAGGAGATATTCATGAAGGTTAAAATTATTTTATCTACCCTTCTAAGACCAATTCTTTCTTTTATAAAAAAAATTATTGTCAAGATAATATAGAGAGGGGTTACAGTAACATTCTCCAGGTAGTCAATGTATTACTTCTCAGACGTTCATACCATACCCCTTCTCATGTTTTTGTCCCCATTTCCCACTGGGACCAATTCTTTCTTAAAAATCTCAGAGTAAAACATCGTTGCAGTATGACATTTACTAGAGAGACTAAAAAGTTGTGTATGAATGTCTAAAGATGTTTTCATTTCCCAACAACAGATTTCTGTTTGTATATAAGAAATGAGTTTAATTAACAAAGCATCTCCGGTTCCAGTATACTTGCTCCCAGTGTGTTTCAAACAAGACTTTAGATGCCATAACTTAGGCAATGATCTGATGATAACAGGTAAGTCCTCGCTCCTCACCAATGAATGGAAAAACAGCAAGATTCCATCTCATTAAAGTTAGAAGGAGCATCATCAGTAATGCAAACAAGGAATACAGTTGCAGATATGGGAGGCAAGGAAGAGTAGCACATTTTTCGGTGTTATTGTGAATTTGTCCAGCCACTGTGTAAAGCAATTTGAAGATTTCTCAAAACCTAAACATACATCTACCCTGTGATCCAACAGTACCACTTTCTGGAATTTATAAAAAAGATTCCAAGTCAGGATACAGTAAAGCCATTGGTATAACCATGTTTATCATTGTACATTTCACCATAACCATGGTATGGAAACAAGCCAGAGGTCCCTTAGTGGATCAATGAATTAAAAAAATGAGGCCTATATACTTGATAGAATCTTTATTTTTCCACTAGAATGAATGAAAATTATATCATTTACAAATAAATGAATGGGCCTGGAAAAAATATGTTAACTGGAGTAAGACAGGCATGGAGAGACAAGACACATTTTTGCTCTGCTAAGTGGATGCTAGAACTAATATATAAACATAAAAGTAAACACTTAAAATGTTGTATTCAAGTATGCATTCACAACTATACTGAATAAAATTTACAGGGTATGGTGCAATTCCTTAGAAAGAATCATAGTTCAATAAAATGACTACCAAGAAAATGGAACTTGGAAGGAATGTGGGTGAGGTCAAGGCAAAGGAGGAAGTCAAAGGGAATGAAAGAAGGAAAAAGGGCTAAACAGTTATGATGTTCAATGTAAATCCTATGTAAATGACAAGATTAATGGAAGGTTTTGGGAAGGGAGAAAGGAGAGAGAAGGTTAAGACAAGGGACATTGATCAAGATGCCTTGTACTTACTACCTCCTTTGTACAACCACTTAAGGGCAAGAAAAAGATAATTTAAAAACAATTATTCATTAACATTTGCAGCAAATTTTTAAAATGAGATTGATAACCAAAAATGAAAAAGAATACACAGTAGAAGAGATGGCATCATATTATATTATAAAACTTTCTACATTGAAATGTTCACAAAAATGGCTGACATGTTACATGTCATCCCACACAACTGTGCTGGTATAGAACAGAATTCTTCCCTGAGGACAACTCTGGCTTGCTGACATGTACTTCCTCTTCACTATCATTCAACTATAGCAGAGGTCCTTAGGGATGCAGCTTTAGCCTAGAGAGCTTGGTTTTGGTTTAGGACGCCCACTCTATTGGATACAGCAAGACAGTTCCTTCACAAAGTAGGATTTTTTTTTTAAAAGGAGTTATCGCATTTCCAAGAAGTTCTAAAACAACACTTACAGAGTTACATCAGCAATTGAAACAAGATAAACAGTAATAGAAGTGAAAGATTCAATATCTTTTTATTAATTAGTACACAATGATAGTATGGAATTTCATTATAATATGTCCACATATGCATATAGCATGCTATGCCTACACATAATTCCTCTATTTCTTATCCATCTTCCACCCTATTTTTTACAAAATTTATTATGTTTTTTGTTAAAAAATTTATTAGCATCGATTTTTATATCATATTTCAAATGTCATGTTTAACAAACAAGTACTCAAGAAGGGAATCTCTATATACAATCACTGGCACAAAGATTTTAGAATATAATGAAAATTAATCTGAGGGTTTGCATGTCATAGATACATATATTTATTACATATATGTAATAAAACATTATGTCTATTGATTATATAGCCCATCATATATTTTATGTCTATGTAGGTATGTTTGTATCTCCACAATGATGTCCATAACCTTGGGTACCCAAATATTGAGCCATCACTGTTGTACTGTTTGGATCTAATAGCCACATATTAAGGACACCATGGGACTTTTGTTCCTTTGGTCTTGAATTAACTCACTCAACATGATTCGCTCTAATTTCATCCATTTCCATACATATCTATGAAGAAGCTTAATCATAGCCACACCCCCAACACGCTCTCTTTTTATTTCCTGCCTCTGTTTCTTTTCTCCACTGAGTGTTGTAGAACATTTTGCAGCATATCACATTTTAAAGATCAAAGAAAATATAATGAGACAGAATGAGGCAATTCACATTTAAGCCTATCCACCTACATTTACTAGATATTTGCCTTTGGAGAATCAATAGGCCTTCCGTAACTTAGTTTGTGCCTTCTTTCAAAGGATATTAACCTTAGCAAGGACCAAATGAGATAATGTGAAGGAAATACTTCAGTGTATAATAAAATAGTCTATTATATCTGGTATTATTGTTATGACAGCAATTCCTATACAAGCCCATTATAATAAAATATTTTCTTTATACAAAATATGCCATAAAGAAAAATATATAATGTGTAGAGCTTGCTATCAAGTATTGTAGATTGCTCAAGGGACATTTCTGTGAAAACTTGTCATTCCTATATTCTCAGTGTCAGTATGACTGCTTTATAGAACCCCATTATTTGGGACATCTTTCACAAATTTCATATATATTGAATATATATAATTTCCTTTCTTGAAGCAAAAATAGAGGGTGCTGGTTTCTTAATGATTGCAAAGATTTATAATTTATTGTAAGAATAAATTTTTATCATGGGCTATGTGCCCTTGGTTCAACAACCCTTAGAAGCATAGCTCAAATATATTTCTTAATGGCTGATGAAATGTGAAAAACACACTGAACATTGAGAAACTCTGGATTATTTAGAATGTACAAATAGAGCTGTCCACATGTATGTTTCCTGTTGTACAGATTCTAATTCCTATTGCAACTATCCTGGTGCACTGGGAATAAGTTCATGATACACTGTCTTGTTTGTAGATGAAAGGCTCCAGCCTGCAGCTATCTTTTCCTCATCAATAGCTACTGTAAATTCTCCAGTATTAGATCAAGAAAATAAAGGCAGCAAGGCTTAATCTACAAGTCCTCTATCAGATAGTTGGCAACACTATTTTTAGCAATAATTATATTGAAAAAGAGTGAATGGCTTATTTTCATATATGCCAGTAAGTTCCCAAATCTCACATTTCAAAAGGTTATTCACTTAAACATCACAACTGTCAGCATTTAAGAAGTATATGTATCAGACCTACGGCCACCTAATCTTTGATAAGGGAGCCAAAAAAATAGTTGGAAGAAAGATAGCCTCTTCAACAAAAGGTGCTGGCAGAATTGGTTAAGCACATGCAGAAAACTAAAGATGGATCCTTCTTTGTCACCCGGCACTAGAATTAACTCCAAATGGATCAAAGACCTCGAGGTAAAAGCTGACACACTGAAAACTTTACAAGAAGGAACAGGAGATACACTAGACCTTCTTGGCACAGGTCGAAACTTTCTTAATATGGACCAAGAAACACAACAAATCTCAGAAAGGCTGGATAAGTGGGACTGCATTAAACTGCAGAGCTTCTGTATGGCAAAGGACATATCTAGTAAATTAATTAAGAAGCCTACAGAATGGGAGAAGATCTTCACTAACCATACAATGGACAAAGGCCTCATATCTAAAATATATCAACGGCTCAAAAAATTAAATCACTCCAACTAATCTTCAAAGTAACAACCATCCCATTAAAAGATGGGCCAAAGACTTAAAGAGAGTCTTCTCTGAAGAAGAAACAAAAATGCCTATAGACACATGAAGAAATGCTCGTCATCTCTGGTATAAAAGAAATGCAAATCAAAACAACTCTAAGATTCCACCTCAATCCAGTTAGAATGGCCAGGATCAAGAAAACTAATAACAACAGATGCTGGAGAAGATGTTGGCAGAAGGGATCACTACTACACTGTTGGTGGGAATACAAACTTCTTCAGCCACTATGGAAAGCAGTATGGCAGTTCATCAAAAGTCTAAACATAGAATTCCTCTATGACCCAGCAATTCCACTACTTGGCATTTACCCAATCATCCAGAAACAAGGAAAGACTAAATCCACTACCACAACAATGTTCATTGCAGCACTATTTACCATAGCATAGATATGGAACCAACCTAGATGTCCCTCAGTTGATGAGTGGATCAACAAGATGTGGTATTTGTACAAAATGGAATTCTATGCTACAGTCAGGAAGAATGACATCACCCCACTTGTAAGGAAATGGAAAGACTTAGAAAAATTCTTAAGTGAAGTAAGCCAGACTCAAAGGAACATAGGCCCAATAGTCTCCCTCATTTGTCATAATCAGTAGAAACCTTGGGCTCTCCTAGCAGAGATTTACAATAGCACAAAATCTAGAGACATTAGGCCAAATAGTATGACGCTAAATGTAAGGACCTCCAGGATAAGGAAACAAAAGCCATATAATGAGTGATTGTTGTCCTTAAGGTACTATGTTATCTCTCATCTCATTTGCTATTACTTTATCTCATATTGTTACAATATTTCACCTTGCTATCTGATACATTTTATTTGTGCTTAATTGGTTATTTGAAATTGGATAGGGAAGGGGGGAAATCAAAATGAGCGAAGGGGGGGGGGATGGAATGGGGACCATGTCATGAGAAAGGGTATCAATGTTTGTGAAGTAATGCACCTTCTATCTGGTGAATATAATGTAACCCTTCCATTAATTACAAGAAAAAAAAGAATGGCGAGGAGAAAGTGAATACACACCATACCAAGCATGAGCCATGATAGCTATGAAAATATTAAAACCATCCATAGTTATTTACCCCCATTCGCTAATTCAAACTCTGTAAATGCATCCCAAAGCATAAATAATGAGTTGTCAGAATGCTCTCTATGCTCATTGTGGTGGCACAAGTCTTTCACCCCAGTATCTGGGAGTCAAGGCAGGAAGATGACATAAGTGCATGCCTGGACCTAGTTAGTTATCCCAACAAAGCCAAGGCACTGAGGCCAGCACTAGACAGCATGCCTGTGGAGCTTACAGAAGTCCTAGGGGATTTTTGTTTTGTTTTGTTCGTTTGTTTTCATGCACCCTGCAAAATAGTTTGAATAAACTTAGAAGTCCACCAGCTCATGTTTTACCCTAGGAGCTGGTAAGCTGCAGGTCCCCAGGTAGGAAAAAAACAAAACAAAACAGGTATGTGTATGCATAAATAACATGCATGACTATCACTGCTCTTAATTTTGAAGATCTCCATTTCTTCTTCCTCGTTCACATCTGCCTATAGATTCTCAAACTTAAGGGTTATTTTGTTAGTTTTGTCATTCAAATATTATATTGATTCAACAAATGAAGGAAATATATTCCATTCTACTATTAGATATGGTTGCATGCTAACAATTTTTGTACCTCATTTCCTTATTTAACAGGCATATTTTAAGAGAATCTTTTTTATGTGTGTTTGTGTATGTTCATATTTATACATGTATTTAATGCATATCCTTGCCATATTGTCCCTTATTGCTATATTATTCTTTGAATGGATCATAAACCTTTACTAAAATAAGGAAAAATAGAAACTTATTACAAACTTTGGCTGGGGAAAAATATGTTTAACATATTTTATGGATATGGAAATAAAGGATATTACTTTCTTCAATCTTTGTTTTCAGGACACTAAATTTTAAAAATGTCATATCTGAATATGTCAAATTTTATTATGTTTCCTAATATAACATCCTTTCACTTAAAACTTTTTATTTTCAAACACCAAAAGCAAAACAACAACAAAAAAACCCACCAAAACTTTAAAAATAAACTGACATAATAATTATGTGGTAGGAAAGTGTGAATTTTTGAAGTAATGTATGTGTTACAAATATCAATTTATGCATATATGTAAGAGTGATGATTACAGGAAAGAACTGAATAAAAATTGTCAGTGTGTCTTACTGGATAACTCTCCATTCTAATTCATGGTTCTGTTTAGAAACTATTTGATATGCAGTTAATGGCAATAAATATAATACAAACTCTTTTATCATCATCCAGCTCATGTTTCTATGTGAGGTATGAGTCAGAATGAATTTCACTATAATAAAAGTCTACAATTTTAATAAGCTTATGCATAACAATTAATATCTTAATGCAGGGCTACTTTCAGACGCTAGTAAAAAATGTTGGAAATAAAGCTTTAAATGTTCTAATTAAACTCTTAGTTGTGATTGTTGGTGGTGATTTAGGCCTGTAATCTTAGCTACTCAAAATGCTGAGACCAGAAGATCACTGTTAAAAGACAGCCTGGGCAGGAAAGTCCATGAGACTTACATTCCATTAACCACCAAAAAGCCATAAATAAAGGTGTGGCTCAAATGTTCAGGGACAGTGAGGAGACAGGAAGTTCAAGGCCCCAATTTGCACAAAAACAAAGCATAGCAAAACAAATTTTAAGTTTCAATTATATCTATAATGCAAATTTTAATATTCACATCTTAACATTCTAATTCAAATGTTATATGGTATAATTCACTATGTCATATTGTATTTTTTATCTTAAGCTTTGTTTGTAAAAATTCTTGGCAGAAAGTAATTGTTGGGACTTTGAGTTTAAACAGTAAGAATCAGTTCAAATCAACTGAGTCCAAAGTCCAGTGATGCTTGTTCTAAAACAATGGCTTGAAAGTAGCTCAAACAGAAGAATAGCCAATCAGATTCTGGAATGGCCACTGGACCTCTTTTATTCCCAATCTTTTCTTACTGATTCTCCACTTCTGGACTAATTTTTTCTAACTAGAAAGAAAACGTGACTTTTGCAATTGTTGAATTTTGTAGTGGAATTTCTTATAAGAATGTGCTCTATAGTTTCAAGTTTATAATCCATACAGAAAGAATTCATTGCTACTTAGTCTTTGAATAGTCAATTAGTTATGATTTAGTTAGGTAAGTACCCATTAATTCTGACTACAGCACAGGTCAAATTATACTCAGAAAATTTGTTATAATTTGATCACGAGCATATCCATGAGAATATTCATGAGAATTATATTGTGGGTTGGATGGAGATGGTTACTAAAAAAATAGTTACAGAAGCAGAAAATTCAACTATTAGAAGAAAAACTAGAGGGATACAATTGTATCAATCTATAGTTGCTATAAAAGAAAGGAATACCAAAATTAAATTTTTAAAGGGAGAAAAATTTATTTTTGCTGTGTAATTTCAGAGGGTCATGATTTCCTGGCTACTTTAATTTGGAGCCTGTGGTGAGACTCTTCTTAGGGCTGCCATTGGCTTAGAAGAAGAAACTAGTTTACCACATGGCAACCAGGAAGCTAAAAGACAGAAGAAAATACATTGGCCTTTCATTTCCAATCACAAAATTCCCTTCCACTGGATCCTAACTCCCAGGAGTCCATCATAGTCTCATAGAATAGAAAACATACTTTTAGCGATCATATGACCTTTGAGAAAACTTTTGAAAGCCAAAATAGAGCAATAAGCTATATAAGTCATTCACTTAGGAACCTTTTCTCAAAAGAGTCCTCTCTGATGGCCTCCTTAACATAATTGTCATGATTAGAAATCAAAATTTCACTTTGATAACAATTACGAGGTAGAAGTTTTAAATCCAATCTTAAATCTACCACATGTTTTATGCAAGTGTAATATGTATAATCATAATTTGATGTAACATTAATTAGAATAATGTGGGAGATCTCCATGCCTAGAAATGAATTAACCTTCTGGGGAAAAAATAGTTTATATCAGGTCATCAATCCCAATCATATCCTCCTGCAAACAGCCTGGATTTGTGTGTGTGTGGGTGCTAGTCCAGGAGTTTGATCTCAGAGCCTGAACACTGTCATTGGACTTTCTCAAGGCTAGATCTCTACTACTTGTGCCACAGTACCACTTATGCTTTTGTTCTATGTATGTGGTATCGAGGAATCGAGCCCTGGTCTTGATATCTGCTAGGCAAGCACTCTACCCCTAGGTAAAACTCCCAGCCCTGGAAATTTTTTTTTTAGTCAATCTATTTCTGTCTAGGAAATTATGTCAAAGTTCTTTTCTACAATAAACTTTTTATATATTTGAGGATAAAGTGTTTCCTTTCAATGCACTTGATATATTTAAACCTAAAACAAAACTTAGTTTCATGTAAAATTGATCTCTTTATATGTGACTTTTTATTATAGTCTGCCAAGATTTTAAACTATATCTCGGGTATCTAGAATATAAATGTTCAAATCTCAGCTACAAGTATTTGATAAACCACAGATTTTGTATATTATCAAATTCAACTGAAAATAAGCATTTAAAAGTATCAAATTATTGTACATATTTATATTCTCTCTCTAAAATTGTATTAATATAGACATTACTCAACAGACTTTCGAATATATTTGAAAAATCTACAAATACATTTAATTTATATTCTAATTCGTATCCTTTATTCTGCCTTAATGTTGAAAAGAAAAATCTTACTGTGCTTTTCAGTAATTGAGATTTTTAGAAGATATACTTTATTATTTATTTATATATTTATATATTTTTTATCGGTCATGGGATTTGAACTCTGGGCCTGGGCACTTTCCCTGAGCTCTTTATCACAAGGTTAGTGCTCTATCACCTGAGTCACAAAGCCACTTCCAGTTTTCTTGCGATTAACTGGAGATGAGACTCTCATGGACTTTTGTGACAGAGCTGGCTTTGATCTGTGATGCTCAGATCCTGAGTAGTTAGTACAGGTGTGAGCCACTGGCTCCTGGCTGATGCTATTTTATTACTAAAAGATACAACAAAGTAAATATAGTTTCTAACATGGGGAATTTTACTCTTAGTAACCTTATGACAACATTTTTTCCTAAAAATTGAAAAGTATCCCATTTTATAATATGCATGAGAATGTGTTCTTGTGAGGAGAGATGAGAATGAAAATCTATCATGAGGCAAACTCTTTTAATTATACATGAAATAACTATTAAGAGTGTAAATAATGTGAACCTGCTTCAACTAATACTCACTGAATTGTTGGTTTTCGTAGAGTATTTTCTTTCTTTGCTTCTTCTATGCCATCAGTCTAGTTTCTTATATATTCTGTAGAGGCTTTATATGAAATGCTAGATTATTATGTGTTTACTTAGAAACCACTTACGTTGCCTCACTTAAAGTTGGCTTTCACAGGGTTGATTATGTACAACACAGATATTTTTACTGTTATTATGTATGAGGTTCCCCTTAAGGACCTTAAAGTAAAAGTTCAACAGATCATGTAATTGAATGTGAACCAGTCAAACTGTAGTCTCTACAGACATGAATTTTTATGCTCTCAGGATTGCTGATAATGAGAAATCAGGTTCAACTGTTGATATTACTCTTTCCTGGATTCTCAAACACCATTGCTGGGATACTATGGAAAAATTTTATTCTGTTGCAAAAGACAAGTAAAATGAAATTGACACCAACCAAATTTGTTTATCCTTAGCAGTCCTTGCTTAAGGTAACCCATCTGCATACTTTGGTGAGCTATGCTATGTAAGACATCTAGTTCCATGAGTGATGCTGTTTTCACACGAACTTGTTTTGTTCTTCCCTCAACATTAAAATTCTAAGTCTCTCTGAATTCCCCACCTCTTTTGCTTCTTTCTGTAGGTAGCCTTCCAGTGAATGGGATGTTACTAGTTCCATGTATCATGTAAGAGGAGGAGCTTGTGTCTAAATGCAAATCTGCTATATCACTATGTACAGTATTTGGTTCACCTGTCATTTCTTACTTAACAGCTTTCTCCATGAAAAAGGACAGATGATGATTTATGTTCATGTACTCTTTAATGAATGCATTGCAGAAGAATAACAGTTCCCAGAATATTTTAGGTCTACAAGCTCCAGCTGGAGTCAGGTCTAAGAACATGGTCTGCAGATCTCCAGTGTCATCTAGCCAGGAGTGACGTAGAATTACCACATCTTGGACCTCACCTAGTGCACAATAAGTTTTTAACAAGATGCCCAGGAACCTCTGTTGCACAATAAATTTCAAAAAGCTCTGTCCCACAGTATATATCTATAAAAAGAAAACGAACTGCTGGCGGCATAGCTCAAGTGATAAAGTAATTATGAATCTAGTGTCAGGACCTTGAATCAAACCTCAGTACTGTCAGGAAACAAGGAAGGGTGCATGAGCATAGCAATACTTACTTGTTATTCTACTTATGCTGAGGGCAGGAGGCCAAGAAAAGAAACATCTTGGTTAGAGACCAACCAAAACAAGAAATTTTTGATCTCTAAAAACACGATACTCAAGTTAGTTTGCATGTGTAACACTAGATAAACCAGAGCAAAATAGGAAGATCTTGACCCAAGGCCATTTCTGGAATGAAAGCATGATGTCTTATTTGAAAAATATAAACTAAAGAGTGGGGAAATGGCTCAAGTAGTAGGGCATTTGCCAAGGAAATTCAAGGTTCTACTCCCTCAGAATGATGAGAAACTTACATACACATTGTAGGAATTTAATAACTCAAGTGACGCTGTAATAGCTTAATATTGGGAAAATATGAATAATGTCTATAACCTTGAAAAATCATATTTGGCTTGCTGACTAGCTGACAGATCATTACCAATCAATCTCTATGAGTTTCATTTCTTTGTTTATAAAGTGAAGCTAAAGAAATTCATAGTTTCCCTGAGACTTAATTTCAAAGCATATATTTATTAGCAATATGAGGTCATATATAAGAAAAACCTGCCTGGTACCAGTGACTCATGCCTGTAATCCTATCTACTCAGGAGGCTGGGATCTGAGGATCATAGTTTAAAGCCAACCAAGGCAGAAAAGTCCCATAAGACTCTTATCTCCAATTAACCAAGCAAAATCCGAAATGGTGCTGTGGCTAAAAGTGCTACAGAGCTATCCGTGAGTACTCAGGAACAGCATGCAAGCCCCTCATTCAAGCCCCACAATAATGTAACCCTTCTATTAATCACAATAAAAAAATATATGGAGAAAAAAATGAAAAGGGAAAAAAAGGAAAACATATTATTTATAAAATATTGTAAAGAAAGCCAATTTGCAAGTCAGACTTGGGCAGACTTAATCTTCTGATTTATCATTTGGGGATGAAGTTTTCACTTAAGACCAGAGAGTTGATGGACAGAAGTAAACACTCTGGGTTACATAAAACCAATAGATGGGTTTGTGTCTACAATTCTAACATTCCAAAGTGAGGTTATCCCCATATGTCATTAGGGGTATATATATGTAGATAGATGAATGGTATGTAAATGAATAAAGATGCATAGTGAAACAAATTTAATTTACTTTTGACCTTTAAGGTATATAAATTTCATAGTTAGATAGTTGTTTACTAGTTTAGTTCTACTATCTGTATCAGTTAGTATCCCTAAGATGTATTAAGTTTGAAAATGTGTGACTATTAAATGTCCAGAATGCTTTCTAAAAAATTGATATTATAAATAGGTCTAAGCTAGTGGGTTTTCATTATATTTTCTTTCAAGATACCCAGATCATTTATTTGTCATCATATTACATACCATACATATCACTTGGGCACTGTATCATTTCACATCACATAAAATGTCACAGACATCACAGACAAATAATGAGATGATGCAATAAATATCCTAGAAGATGGAGAGGTCACGTTCATGTAACCTATGTTAAGGCAAAGTTTTTCAATCATTTTATTATTAGTTGTTCTTGTGAATATCTCTCTATATAATTTATGAATTAAAGTTTATCATAGACATATACATATAAAGAAAATATAATGTATGCATATATGTGTGTGGCTTCGTTTCTACATCTGTGAGATCGTGAAATTTATCTTCCTTATAAAAGAGACACTTACCAACTACAAGTTTCACTCATTTGATTATGTTCTTTGATTTATAAACACTTAAAGTTTGGAGTAGCTGTGAGGAGAATGATGTCACAATACTTCAATAATTTAGAGTGGGTAGAAAGATATTTATACTGAAAGGGGCAACAATTTTCAGGCCTTAGCCTCTAAATATGTGTTTTTATGATTTACCAACAGTAGCATTTATCATGAACTGCCAGCTTTTCCATGCTGAGACATAGTAATGGAATAACATTATTACTCAATAAAACCACTTAACACTATCAATAGCTTAAGTAGGCCACTCCAGGGGTTGGCTATGAAAACTATTTGCCACTACAGGAGCCAGAGAGATCAGTAAAAAGAAAATGAAATACAACATCCTGTTGAATTAAGCACTGAAGCAATATTGTATTGTAATTGTTTATGTCAAAATGAAATGTGGATGTCATATGAAATTCTTGCTGGGAATCCATTGTAGCAGTTTCAGAACATTTAAGTAAAGTCATAACTAAATCCAATTATAGGTCTAAGTAATGGTGCTATTGCTAGCTTCAACAACAGGTCCATTGTAATGAAATCTTTGAGTTTTTCAAAGAATCATCCTTTGTATACAGCAATCTTGTCCACCTGCTTACACGACTTCAAATTCCAAACAATTGACAAAAATCTCAGGAAGCTAAGCATATAAGAAGCCTCCGTCAGTATTGACAACATGCTTTTCTGTGCTCACTCTCACTCACGGCTTGCTAACATTTTGTGAATACATATAGAATTAATATAGACTTTTCTGACACCAGCATAGAATTCCATTGTGTACAAATACCACATCTTGTTGATCCACTCAACAACTGAGGGACATCTAGGTTGGTTCCATATCTTTGCTATGGTGAATAATGCTGCAATGAATATTGTTGTGCTAGTGGATTTAGTATACCCTAGTTTCTGGATGGTTGGGTAAACGCCGAGTAGTGGAATTGCTGGGTCATAGGGGAGCTCTATGTTTAGCCTTTTGAGGCACTGCCAAACTGCTTTCCATAGTGGTTGAATGAGTTTGCACTCCCACCAACAGTGTAGTAGTGATCCCTCCTGGCCACATCCCCTTCCAGCATCTGTTGTTATTAGTTTTCTTGATCCTGGCCATTCTAACTGGAGTGAGGTGGAATCTTAAAGTTGTTTTGATTTGCATTACTTTTACGACCAGAGAGGTTGAGCATTTCTTCATGTGTCTATAGGCCATTTTTGTTTCTTCTTCAGAGAAGACTCTCTTTAAGTCTTTGGCCCATCTTTTAATGGGATGGTTGTTACTCTGGAGATTAGTTTTGGAATGATTCAATTTTTTGAGCTGTTGATGTTTTAGATATGAGGCCTTTGTCCACGGTATGGTTGGTGAAGATCTTCTCCTACTCTGTAGGCTTCCTAATTAGTTTCCTAATTACTATGTCCTTTGCCATACAAAAGCTCTGCAGTTTAATGCAGTCCCAATTATCCAGCCTTTCTCTGATTTGTTGTGATTCTTGGTCCTTATTAAGAAAGTTTTGACCTGTGCCAAGGAGGCCTAGTGTATCTCCTATTCCTTCTTATAACGTTCTCAGTGTGGAGCTCCAGGTCTTTGATCCACTTGGAGTTAATTCTAGTGCAGGGTGACAAAGAAGGATCCAACTTTAGTTTTCTGCAGGTGCTTAACCAGTTCTGCCAGCACCACTTGTTGAAGAGGCTATCTTTCTTCCATTCTATTTTTTTGGCTCCCTTGTCAAAGATTAGGTGGTCATAGGTCTGTGGTTTAATATCTGGGTCTTCAGTTCTATGCCTTTGGTCTTCAGGCCTGTTCTTGTACCAATACCAAGATGTTTTGATAATTATAGCTCAGTAATAGAGTCTAAAGTTTGGTATTGAAATTCCTCCTGAGCTGTTCTTTCTGCTAAGAAGTGTTTTTGCTATACGGGGTCTTTTATTATTCCGCATGAAATTTTGGATTGCCTCTTCTATTTCTTTAAAGAATGCCATTGGGATATTGATGGGTATTGCGTTGAATTTTTAGATAGCCCTTGGCAAGATTGCCATTTTCACAATTTTGATGCTTCCAATCCAGGAGGTTTTTCCATTTCCTTAGTTCTGCTTTAATTTCCTTTTTCAGGGTTTTAAAGTTTTCATCAAAAAGGTCCTTTACAGGGGCCGGGAGTTTGGCCTAGTGGTTAAAGTGCTTGCCTAGCATGCATGAAGAGCCAGGTTTGATTCCTCGGTACCACATACATAGAAAAAAGCCGGAAGTGGTGCTGAGGCTCAAGTGGTAGAGCTCTAGCCTTGAGAAAGTCCAAGGGCAGTGCTCAGGCCCTGAGCTCAAGCCCAGGACTGGCAAAAAAAAAAAAAAAAAAAAGGTCCTTTACATTCTTAGTTAAGGTAATTCCTAGGTACTTTATTTTCTTTGAGGCTACTGCAAAAGGAGTTGCTTTCCTCATTGTTGCCTCGTTCCTCTCACTGTTGGCATATAGGAAGGCAGTTGATTTTTGAGGGTTAATTTTATAGTCTGCTACCCTTCCAAAGTTTTGAATCAGCTCAAGGAGCTTGGGAGTAGAGTCTATAGGATTTTTTAGGAATGGAAAGACTTAGAAAAAAAATCATATTAAGTGAAGTAAGCCAGACTCAAAAGAACTTAGGCTCAATGGTTTCCCTCTTTGTCATAATCAGTAGAAACCTTGGGCTCGACTAGCAGAGATTTGCAATGGAGCAAAACCTTTATACATAAGGCCATATAGTATGAAGCTAAGTGAAAGGACCTCCAGGATACTGAAACAAAAGCCATATAATGAATGATTGTTGTCCTTAATGTACTATGTTATCTCTCATCTCTTTTGCTGTCCCTTGGTTATATCACATTGTTACCGTATCTCACTTTGTTATCTGATATATTGGATATATTTGTATTTGGTTATTTGAAATTGGATAGGGAAGGGGGGAAAACCAAGATGGGGGTTTGGGGGGGAGGGTAATGTGGACCCAGACATTTGAAAGGGTATCAATGTATGTGAATTAATGCACCTTCTATCTGGCAAATATCATGTAACCCTTTTATTAATTACAATAAAAATATTAAAAAAAGAATTAACATAGATCTATTTAGATACCCGTACATATTCTTAAACATACCATACATACATATAGAGAAAATATCAGACAGTTTTTAATATATATATATATATTATTCTGAGATAAAGTGCAAATCTGGCTATTTTATAAAACACAGAAATTGAGGTGCACAAAGGCATTTCTTGCCAATACTTAGAGAGGATGTTGAGTGAACCGTTTTTAGACAAGTGAAGAAAAATCTGCAATATAAATAAACATAGCATTATGTTGGATTTTATGCCTAAATTTGTTACATGAAATATTACCTTTATTAGGCATTCTTCAAAATCCTCATATTTTAGCAAATGGGCTAAGATTTCTCTCTAAATTATAAATCAGTCAATTATGAGTTTGTTTCTTCTTTCAAAAATTTTAGTTCTAAGCAACACTGGGCTAGCTAGACAAACAAGATTTTTGATTGCTCAGAGAGCTTTTTGCATGATTCACAAAAACAGCTAGAGAACAGATTTTTTTTTCTTTGTCTAGTTTTCAATTAAGTTCAGAGAAGTCAGTAGAAGCTTTGTTAGCCAATAGGACATAAGACTGATAAGTTGGAAGTGACTTTATGCCTGTGTGCATTGTATTTCTTTATACTCTGTAATCCTAATATGCACCTCATTCCCAGAGATGGATGAGATATACCTGGGCCAGCTGAGGTACTCTTTGGCACAATATCAAATTCATCTCTGTATAGAATTTCATCAGTTTAATTCATGCCATGGTGGTCTCTGGTGGTAATGGGGTAGCAAGCAGATGGTGTAAAATGCTCCTAATGCCTCAGAGGCATTATCCATAAAAGCATTCTAATGGGCAGGCTCCGTTGGGGCCAGGAAATGGGCATGTACCTGTAAATATATTTCTGATTATACAGCCATATCTCTTGATTGTTTTAGCTCTCTTTTGACTATTTAAGGCAGAGAAGATATATTTGACTAACTACAGCAAAAGTAATGATTTCTGTATGCACAGCGTGCCCTGGGAATTTTCCAGCTAGTAGTCATGCATTTCATGGTCACTCACCAAAGCAGACGTATGAGATATACCATTTTTCTCATAAATATTGCAATAACTAATTTGAGGCATTATTTGTAAGTTATTTCTTTCATGAATGTAATTTTAAAGCTAAGGGTTGAACATAGGACATTACAAATACACAAGCACTATGTCACAGAGCTGTGCTGTTCCAGTAGTATTTTTCTATGTATGTATGTATGTATGTATGTATGTATGTATGTATGTATGTATGTATATTTGTATTTTTGCCAGTCTTGGGGCTTAAACTCAGGGCCTGGGCACTTCCCCTGAGCTTCTTTTGCTCAAGTCTAACACACTACCACTTGAGCTACAGTGCTACTTCCAGCTTTTTCTGTTTGTATGATGCTCAGGAATAGAATCCAGGGTGTCACACTTGCTTGGCAAGCACTCTACCCCAAGCTCTGAGGAGGTTCATTCCCAGCCCCCTTAGTATCTTTCTTAAAATTTTTGGAATATTTTGCTTTATTTTATATTTGGTAAAGAATAATAAGAACACTAATCTCTGCTCTTACCCAAATGACCAAATGGTCAATGGAATACTGTAACATTTTCATGTAAGTTGTAAATATCTATCTTTCAGTGTCAGACACATTATTTTGGTTTATGTTTGTATGTTTTAAAATCAAGTAAGGAAAGATAGTGTGAAGTAAATTCCAAAAACTATTTTAAATGTACTGCTTTTGAATTATTACATGAAAGATGATCTTAGGATTTTTACACTTCATATTTAAAAAGAAATATCCAATAATACTCAACAATATACACTGTGAAAATACTCTAAAATACTCTAAAATGAAATACTCTAAAATGATTTCCAGTTATACAGAAATGCCTTTTCTTAGCATGAAATCCACATCTAAGCCAGGTTTGTAAAGATTCCTATAAACTATCAGCAAGTGTTCTGAGTATATATATATATATATATATATATATATATATATATATATATATGTGAGAGAGAGAGAAAGAGAGAGATGTATATATGTTCATTTTGTTCAAGCACAAAAATTAGGCATATGATTAATTTTCATTGCAACAAAAATTGCTCTCTAAAAGTCAGCCCTTAAGGTCTTTCAAACGTATCCTCTTTTCAACAGTCTGTGTCATACATAGGTTTACAAAACAATAAAAAAAAACCCTCCAGGTAGATTTTTATAGCCATTTATGATCACTCAAAAGTCCAGTGAACTCCATATATGGGCCATGGAGATTTGTGTCCTACTATGAAATGGTCAGTATTATGAAGACTGCTATTTCATTTTTATGATGCTATTTGACCTCTACATAGGTACTTTCATTATCGGACTATAATATTCAATTTGCAAAACTAGTCACCATCATTTTAAAGTGTACAGTGCCGTGGGATGCATTAGGTATTTTGTGTTGGTTTTTATAGAGGGCCTTGTAGTGACCAGTCTGGTACCTTCCATTTTTCTCTTTTAACAGTTCCTTTGCTGATCTCACAAATCATATTTCGGTTGGAAATGAAAGGTGCGCCGCTGCCAGCATTTTGTTAAAAATAATGACACACTTTACTACCTGTAAGTGCTGACTGAGTGCCTCTGCCTTTTCTTCCCAAGGTGATTGTAACACAGATTGATGAAAGATTCCGCAGGACGACAAAGGTTAAAGATGCAGACCTGGAGCTAGAAGCCAGCACTGACACTGACGGAGTGGATTGCAGTCAGAATGCCCGCATTATTGTCCTACCCTCTGATAACCAGTGTAATATGAAAACTGACTACAGAAGAAAGGAACAAATTAAATCCATTAATCAAGCATATCTCTGCTAAACAGTTGTTCGAAAGAGATGAACACATGAAAAATTTACTGTTTGTTTTCATGCTTGTGAAGATGGGGAGGAGAGAATTAATTAGAAGGTATTGGCTACGCTATTAGTTAAGTTTTTTTCTTCTTCAGGAAACTATTTATTGCTTTGTCAAAGGACAAATGAACATCATTAGGAAGATTAGTTTCAGTTGGTAGTTTTGCATTAGGACAAACTAATAATACACACTTCAGGAGACAACCTGAGTAAAATGAACATTGAAATTCATTTTGTTTTTGTATTTCTTAATTTAGGAATTGTTAGAAAATGACCACTCTATTACTTTATCAAAGATCCAGAGGGAATGGAATACAAGTCCCACTTCTCTTCCAGGAAAGCCATGTCAGTGCTGGATTTTGAGTGTGGTGATGAGGAACTTATGTATGCAGGGCTGAAGCAGTCATGTCATTTTACTCAGGTTGAAGCATGTCAAGAAGAGCACCATGCCAAAAGCCATTTCAATAAGCTCCTTTGCAATTCTTTCCTTTTCAAAAAGTTTTTTTAAGTGTCCTGGACAAATGGCAAGCTAACATACAGTATTCTGAAATTCCTGTTCCATCTACACAGGGCCAGGTGGGGAGAAGACAAAGGCATCTTGGCTATCCATCTTATCTGGGCTAGTGGGTTGAGGCTTCTAACTGCACTGAGAATGCAGTTCAGTTGCCCTGTTCCTTTAATTTCTGGCCTTTCTGTCCAAGCCACTAACAAGGGGGCTAATTACTTCTCTGTGGGAGGGAAGTATGTATGAAGCTACAGATAACAGTGTTCTAAACCCAGAGTGAAACATGGGTCCTTCCATACAGTGAGTAAATCAGCCTTGAAATAATAATGCTTGGGGATAGAGGGATCAACTGACCCAGGCTGAATTCAGACTGCTGACCCAGATAGAAGTGTCTTTATATCCCATTACTAGTCTTGTGAGCCATTAATGATACTCTCATGCAACTTTCTGACTTGTCTTTGGTTTAAGGAGAATTTTTTCATATTTATAGTGAGCCATCATGGCACTTAGCTGATATCAGTTGACTTATTGTTTTAAATGTATTGATTTAACAGTATCCATAGGAACATGGTAGTTGAAAGAGTGAGGGTGAAATTAACTTGAATGTTGCAAAAGTAAAAATAATCATAGTATCTATGACCACTTTTCCACTGTCTTTGCCTATATCTCAAAAGGGACAGGTATGATGACTTTTGAAACTGGGTCCTCAATAACTTCTTAATAAATCACCTGTGCTTATAATCACCTATGCTTATAAGCTAGTCTTCATCTCAGGATGAAGTTACACACCACCTATCAAAGCATGTTTGAACAGTTGTGACAACAAAATTTGGCAAATTAACTTAAAATGGTATTTCAAATGCAACAAAATTGTGGTAATTTAAACTGTATCTGTGCATACTGTATTTTTTGCCAGTCCTGGACTTGAGCTCAGGGCCTGGGCACTGTCCTTGGACTTTCTCAAGGCTAGAGCTCTACCACTTGAGCCTCAGCACCACTTCCAGCTTTTTTCTATATATGTGGTTCCGAGGAGTTGAACCCAGTTATTCGTGCATGCTATGCAACACTCTACCACTAGGCCAAACACCTGGCCCCTGCATACTGTATTTTAAAACTGTTTACATTACTGATATTTTCACAGCTACATTTTTATTTCATGGTAAGGTAGCAGGTCCTATATATTTTAGGATATTTTGTAACACTGCAACACTCTCATTTTTAGAACATAGATGCTTATCTCTCCCAATTGAAGCAAATAAAAATATCTCTAGTCATCATTAAATATTCCCTGGCTTACAATTACCACAATTAAAACTTCTTGTGATATTTCAGGTTATGAATGGTGGATTTAGTATAAGGGATCTGGAATGTTATTCAATAGGCAATAGAGAACATGCAGAATAACATAAAGCAGTAGTTTAAAATTGGAGAATAGAAAAAGTTAAATGTTATAATCCTTTTATACATCATCCTGACAGTACAATAAAATTTAAAAAAAGAAAAGTAAATTCGCAAATTGAAAGAAAAAAGTATATTGGCTAGTACAAAGCAGAATAAATAGTATTTCATTTAAAACCAGTTTTAATTAAATATGATGATATTCATAGTTCTGAACAGTTAGTTATAATTTCTTCATTTAGAAACAATTCTTTGTTTTATTTTATTCTTTTCTTTTTTTTTTTTTGGTCATGGGGCTTTGGATTTGGGGCCTGGATGCTATCCTTAAGCTCTTCAAATCAAGGTTACCCCTTGAGCCACAGTGCCACTTCCAGTTTTTCTAGTGGCTAATTGGAGATAAGAGTCTCACGAACTTTAGTGCCAGGGCAGGTTTCGACCATAATCCCCAGATCTCAGTCTCCTGATTAGAAAGGATTATAGCCGTGAGCCACCACACTGTCTTTTTAGAAACAATTCTTGATCCTTTCTACCTCTAAAATTAGATGACTAAGCTTCAGAAAAGAATTTATTTAAAAAATCACTTCTACATAATTTCTTAGCCATCATAACTACACGTTACTCTACAAATTATAGAATATCTGTTCATCTTAGTAGTTTTATATATGATTTATTCAAGAAATAATAAACTATGAAACAATAATCCTGAGATGTCAGGGAAAAATGTGGTAAAACTGTATTATCTAATAATATATGAGAATTATTATTTGTAATGGTTATTTAGAATATGTCTAATAATAAAAATTTAAAATCCCAAACTTACTAATAATTATTGAAATAATTAACAATTAAAAAGACAATGGTGGAGTCGGGCTCCAGTAGTTCATGCCTGTAATCCTCGCCACTCAGGAGGTTGAAGTCTGAGGATCATGGCTCAACGCCAGCATGGGCCCTAAAGTCCAACAAACTTATCTCCAATTAGGCAACAGAAATGCAAAAATGGCACTATGGCTCAAGTTGTAGAGCAATAGCCTTGAGCTGAATTGTTTAGGGACAGTGCCCAGGCTCAGAGGTCTAGCCACATGATCTCAAAAAAAAATAATAATGAGCAAGATATATCAACCAGATATTACGCCATAGCAGTGATAATATTCTCAACTTATTTTTGAGGCTGATAAGAAAGGTTTACTTTAAATCTTTAATATTTTTTAGTTTACATATTTCTTAAGATGTTAGCAACTGGATAAAGATAGACACATATTCCCTCTTCTGTGCTCCCTCTGAAATTTGAAACCTTTTATATACTATTTTAATATGTTTGTTTATATTTCTTACTGACTTCTGGGTGTTCATTATGACTAGTTCCATTTTTATCTGTAATGCAGAATGGAATACTGTACATGTCATCATAGCTTAATTAATAGTTATTAAATAAATGAATTCATTTAATCACCATCAGCACTGGATGGCTATAAATACTCCTTTTCCTTTTTAGCAGTTGTAGATTTCGACGAAAATTGTATGATTTGTTTGCGGCACTAAAAAGTGTGGGAAAAATGCAACAATCAAAGACCCAAGAGAAATTTAAAAAGGCAAGTGGGAGATCAAGGAAGGAGAGATATCTACTCAACTCTGTCTACTGTTCAGGAATTCTGGAGAAAGGTTTTTCTCACCTCCTAGACTTCAGTTAAAATATTCTACTTTAGCGAAGCACAGGATGTGGTGCAAACACAAGATTACCATTTTGCTCCTGAGCAGAAAAGAAGAGTTGGAAGAGTTGTAAAACTCATTGGGAATTCAATGTGGCAAAGTCGAGGGTGGCCCGATGCACTCAGCTCAACCTTTCTGGCAATATAATTGGATGCCATTGGGCACTACCTCTGTGGACTATTTCCCATAAGAAAAAGGATTCTTTTCTGTGATCTCCAATGCAGTGAAAAACGATTTGGCTCAATTTCATCTTTTCCAGAAGAACAGATACAAAGAGAAATTACAAAAGAAATGTAATAGCATTTTTACTCCTTTCTGCTGGAGGGGTTTGCAGTGTGGCGGCTTTAAAACTTACTATTTTGCAAAAGCCAATTTTCTTCAAGAGGGCCGTTGGCACTCAAATCAGCAGCACAATAAACTTGCCAGAATCAGACTATGTTGAATGATTGAAAAAATATCACTGCAATTTTATAAAGCAGAATGATTTGCTTTGTGATATTATTTATTTATTTTAGGATAAAACTCATGTTGGACTTGAGATGAAGTGGGCATTTCTGGTTTAAAATGCACATTTAATTCACAATTGGGTGATCTAAATTCTGGTACTTTTTATTATACTTTCAAAATAGGCATCATGGTTAAAATTAACTACTGAAGTCAAACTGGATTCAACCTCAGGTTCAACACCTATCCATTGGATCCACTGAATAAAGTAATGTGAGTTCTCATTGCCTTTATTTTTTTCAGTGTAAGAAGAGTGTTATGGGGCTGGGAGGGTGGCTTAGTGGTAGAGTGCTTGCCTAGCATGCATCAAGCTCTGGATTCAATTCCTTATACACAGACCAAGTAGGAAGTAGCTCTGTGGCTTGAGTGTGGTATAGCACTAACCTTGAGCAAAAGAAGCTCAAACACAGCATTCAGGCCCTAAGTTAAAGCTCCAGGACTGGCAAAAATAAAAGATAGGAAGAGTATGAAAAGTACTGTGAATATACATATATGTGAATATATTAATATTTATATATTCATGTACATTCACAACACTGTTTTTATATAGTCACAATATTGTTCATATATATAATGACAGAGGCTATGTTATATATTAACAGTATATATTTTATGTCTTCTAATAATTCATTCCCGTTATGTGTTCAGGAACTGGAAATGATTATACATTGTTCAACTCAGTAATCATGTTATAAGAGGGAAACTGACATGGCTTTATGGCTTCAAGTATGGATACAACTCAGGATCTGTGCACTAAAGTTCTTTGTGTAGCATCTGTGGAGTACTTTGTACTCAATAGTCACTGCCAGGCTAACCCATCACTTTGTCTATGAACTAGTACCTATCTTTACTTTAGGACCATATTAAGGAAATGTTCTTTTTCCTTGGTTTTTCTTCAGCTTTGGAGATTTTCTCATCTTACTGCCCCATTTTGTTTTTTGATTTTATGCTTGCATATAGAGTCACAAGTACCTGTCTCTCCAACATAGTCTTTAAAATGGCCAGTTCCTGCTTTTTGTCTAGCAAGTCTGACTCTTCTCTGTTCATGGTGCTTATTCACACAAGCATTTCCAGCAAAATTGTACCACAAAGTTCTACAACTAAAATATCTGTGTGTTTGTGTTCTGTAAATTCACCCTTCTCTCTGCTGCTGAACTTATTGATACTCTGAGTTATCAATGCATGCTTATATTATGCCATTATGTATCTGTGTTCATATTTGCTGTTATGACATGTTCATCTATAGTATTATTTTTCACTATCATTTTTCTAAACAGATTTTCTTTAGGCAATATACGTTATATCTTACTCAAGCTGCCAAAATAAGAGCCAGCTGAAACTTCAAAACACTGTGAGGAATTGACTCATCCCTTTAGAAATACCTGACATTTTATTTCAACAGAATGTTTAAAATGCAAATATTTTAAGTCCTATAATACTACACTGGGGACTGTCTCACATCTTTCTGGTTTTCTAACTTTACAGATGACATTATAGTTACACAGAATACAGGTTCAACCTTCTGATATATTCATTTTGAATTGAACTTTTATTATGAAATTTCTCTATCTAGATCTGGGTAAGAGATAACAGCTTAGTTCTATTATATAGTTTTACGTTACTAAGACATCATTAAATTCTATCTTATCTCCTGTTCCTTAAATACCACCTTTATCTAGGTCCTTAAATTAACATCATATAAGTTTTTGTCATTTTATCACTACAAATTTTCAGAATATTGAGTTCTACCCACCAGAGAAATTTAACATTGCTTTTTATATTTCACAACACTTAAATTCAAAGCTTGGTAAATGCTTTGAAGTATTGAGTAGGCTTGTACTTACAATTAGTCCTCTGTAAAAACTAAAATGCCTCCAGTCTTGATAAAATGTTCTACTCTTTGGCAATGCTGATATGTAATGGCTATGTGAGGTTACAGTTGTATTTTGGGCTTAATTTAGTCACTTCACAATGTTAATTTCAAAAGAAAATGTTCTTCATAATAAGTATAGTCTGTTTTAGCTGTCAAATAAAATGAATTCAATTGTAACAATTAACAAGTAAGAAATATTTTGCCTCTATAACCCTCACAAAAACAACAAAAAGTAATAAACTAAACAACAGGAAGTGAATACATTAAATAACTGAAATATAAATTGATAAAATATTGTGAACTTTGTTAACTAGGAGTAGAAAAGGACAGGAAATTTGAAGAATTACAAACATTGTGTAGTTTTCTACACAGCAAGATTAACTCTAAAGATACATATTCTGTGGAATTCTATGCTGCTGTCAGAAAGAATGACATTGCCCCATTTGTAAGGAAATGGAAGGACTAAGAAAAAAAATCACATTAAGTGAAGTAAGCCAGACTCAAAGGGATATAGGTTCAATGGTTTCCCTCATTTGACATAATCGGTAGAAACCTTGGGCTTTCCTAGCAGGGATTTACCATAGAACAAAACCTAGATACATAAGGCCACATAGTATGATGCTAAATGAATGGACCTCCAGGATATAGAAACAAAAGCCATATAATGAGTGATTTTTGTCCTTAATGTACTATGTTATCTATCATCTCTTTTGCTGTCCCTTGGTTATCTCATATTGTTACAGTATTTCACCTTACTATCTGATATATTGTATATATGCTTATTTGGTTATTTGAAATAGGATAGGGAAGGGGGGAAATCAAAATGAGCGGAGGGGGGGAGGGAAATGGGGACCAAGTCATGAGAAAGGGTATCAATGTTTGTGAAGTAATGCACCTTCTATCTGGTGAATAAAATGTAACCCTTCTATTAATTACAATAACAATATGGGGAAAAAAGATACACATTCTGTTATATGTAATTTATGTTTTGTATCAAAGTATCCAATATAATTTATTTCATTTATATATACATATTATAATAAGAGAACATACTTACACATATATGCATGTATTCACACATACATATATATGAATATATATGCACACATAGTTGCATGCACACACATATATGAATATATGCATATATATTAGGACGGCAAATCATAAAAGCAAAAAAGTAACCATACAAGGTAATAGATAATGGAGTTTACTTGACTGTAGTTATCATTTCCTAAGATGTATAAAGATTGAAATATTATGTTGTCTATTTCATAGTTGAAATTCTGTACATTATTATGATGAATATAAAGTGTAAAAATGTCAACATAAATTCTATGTCATGAGGAAATTTTCATTGGCTGCATATTAAAGTACATATTACTTACATCTTCCTGTGCTTTTTTAAAAAAATATTGTAATTAATAGAATGGTTACATTATATTCACCAGATAGAAGGTGCATTACTTTATAAACATTGATACCCTTTCTCATGTTTTGGTCCCCATTTCCCTCCCCCGGCCCTCACCCCTTCTTCCAATGCTTTTTATACCTTTCAATACATTTTACTATTTATATTGATGATGCAAGAACACAGAATTCTAATTGCTATTTCACTATTTCACTGAAAATGCTGTTGTATGTCCAATATTTTATATTTGACAGTTTAGTTTTTAGTTCTCATATCATTTCAACTAACTCAACTCCCATATTAAAGAAAAAAGAAGTTATTATTTAATACTCTTGGTACTTTTTCAATTTTGCAATCTGCTTAAAAGAAATTATTCTTGACTTAACCTTAATATAGATACCTATATCAATTGGTGTAAATACTCAAATGTTTCTTAATGTACAATGAAGTTATTTCTTTTCCCTTTTATCCCCTATGGTTTATCTCGTTGTTACTGTCCTTGACTTTGTTACTTAGTATAGTGTATATTTGTTTATTTATTAGAAATAGGGATGGGAAGGGGAAATACAAGATGATTGGGAGGGAATGAGTGGAGAGGGAGGGGGAGAAAAACATGTAAAATGGGTATCAATTTTCAAGAAGTAATATATACAACATACCTGAGAATTTAACTGTAACCCCTCTGTATGTTATCCCAACAATAAAATACAATGTTAAAATAATAATTATTTGAATCTTCAAATCAGTATTTTCTCAAAATTTATCAAAGAATACTGAAAGTATTTGAATAAAAATAAATTTTCCAGGTCTGAGGCTTGACCTGTAACAATATGAGATAACCAAGTGACAGCAAAAGAGATGAGAGATAACATAGTACATTAAGGACAACAATCATTCGTTATATGGCTTTTGTTTCAATATCCTGGAAGTCCTTTCAATTAGCTTCATACTATATGGACTTATGTATCAAGGTTTTGCTCTGTTGCAGATCTCTGCTAGTAGAGCCCAAGGTTTCTACTGATTATGACGAATGAGGGAAACCATTGAGCCTAAGTTCCTTTGAGTCTGGCTTACTTCACTTAATATGATTTTTTCTAAGTCTTTCCATTTCCTAACAAATGGGTCAATGTCATTTTTTCTGACAGCAGCATAGAAATCCATTGTGATGTACAGGATTTTATTACCAGTCCACATTCTATTTGAGTTCACATAACACAGATATCATATAGTAAACATTTCATATTCTAACTATAGAATTTTCCCTCCATGCATTAATTTTTTCTTTTTGTACCTGGGGCAATATTTTCATTAGATCCAAAATAAGGAGTGTAATAAAAATTCAATATAAGCCCACATAGGACCAAACTTGACTACTGAAGGGTTCTGAAGAATTCTGTATTTTCTTCAGTTTCCCAAATTCCATCTGTTAATCTATTACTGCAGTACTGAGTAAAAGTCAAATGAGATGAAACTTCTTCTCACACAATATCACAGTGATATTTTATAACATATAGAAACATTAAAACTCTAACTGATGATTACTTAAACCCTTAATTCACAATACACGTTCAGTGTTATATGAATATATATAAAATCCATAGATAGGTTTTTAGTTATACGATATGTCTCCATCACAACTTTTTCTAGAACAGAGGAACAGCTATCATGTGTTAAAATAGTAAGGAATTACCAAAGTAAATAGTATAGATGTTTTAACTTATTTTATCGTACACATAAAAGTTATGTGTACATTGCCTAAAACTGAAATCAAGCTAAATGTACCTGCTCAAACATTTGTCATTTGTTTATGGTAAATATTTTCAAAGTTGTTCATTTTTTTTCTTTTTAAGATGTGAATAATTATTGCTGATGTTAGTCATTCACTCTTCCTTGTAACACCACATGAGAATCACTTGTTCCTATCTAAGCATCACTTTAGTACATTTGATCATCTCTTCCCCTCTGCCCTGCTCAAATGATAAGTGCCATTCTTCTCTCAACATAAACGCAATTTTTCAGTTTTAGATTTCAAAGATGAGCACACACAAAATGCTTCTTTGCATACAGTTTGATCATTTCATTTATTGAAATAACGTTCAGTTCCATTCTACATCTTGTAAATTATTTTGTTCATTTTTTAATAAATGGTAGTTCATTAACTAATTGTAATATATTTTTACCAAGTTAGGTGATATACAACTTGCTTTAATTTTAATATGAAGAGATCTATAATAGCTGTTTTCAGGGAAATCAATGTGTAGTGAGACCATGGAAAGTCTTTCTAGCTGTACTTACTTTAGAAACACTCTTTTGAAACTTTGTCCATTTCACTTTGACCAATATTTTCCTAATTTGAATTCCTGGATGTAAATCTGCTTGTTCCCTTTTGGTCTTTCTCCTTGTTTATAGAGAAATCATAAATATAATGCTTACTAATTATTTTAAACTACATATGAATTATAAGTGGACTTCAACTTTATCTAATGGATATAAATACATATTTTTCTAACAAATATTTTAAGAGATTTCGATTTTTCACCCTCTGATCTCTGTGCTATGCTCACTCTGCATCTGTACTGAAAGAGTTACTCTCTTCTTTAGAGAAAAGAGCAGACATGCTTACTCCTTATTATAAAACTTTAGATTTTCATTGCCCAGAGCTCCTGAAGCATGAAATTCCTGTCCAGTAGCACAAATTGCTGCAAGTATGGGGATCTATCAAGTCTATGCTTACCTTCCTGAGACTTGAGGTAAAATGAACCTGATACATACATACACTTTCCTGGCTTTGCTCTGAATTTTCAAAACCTTTCATTCTGATCCTGTGCTTTATGTGTTGTGCTAGCATTGATAATATTGAAACATCTCAACTTTCTAGCCAGTATGCAGGGTGAAATCCCAGTTCTATCACACTTCTTACTAATCCTTCAATAAATATATTGACTATGATCAGAGGAAAATGTAAGCCTTGTTAGTTGATTCCAGCTTATGAAAAAATTATTATTTCGTATTCTGCCGGCCAGTATTTTTACCCAAGTCTGAATAAGGATACCCAAATGGGTACTTTGGTGATTGTCTACCTACTCTGAGCGTGTGAAGAAAAGAACCATTTCATGAGATCATATAGCATGTCTTGTAGCCCCACCTATGATGCAGTGTATTAGGAAAACGTAAATTTATACTGAAAAAATAAATGTCAGTAGACCAAAATTCTTCATATTAATTTAGCTGTAAATAGACCTGTCAAATTGGAAAAATAAATAGAATCTAGAAATTTGTTTTTGAAGGTAAGTGGCTCTTCCCTGCATATCTCCTGAATTTTCCCTTTACTTTTACTTTGGCTTTAGCTTTATTGATGGAAATAATAGTTGAGGACTCACCTGTTCACAAAGACATCTGATGATCACACATCAGTTCTATACAGAGGGAAGCTTTTAGGCATAGCTCACTTTTGTGTGGGACGCGTTGTCTGAAGTGAATTTTATCCTACCTAGTCGTGTGAGGGAATAGAAAAGATTAAGTTGAGTAAATTAATGATAGAAAAGAAAATCTCAGTTTAGTGAGTAGAATCACTTTGACTAATACAATTTACTATTCAACCTAATACTATAAAGATTTTAAATGACATTGTTTTATTGCAAACAATACATAATATAAAAATTTTTCCTCAATAGTAACTCCAGTTAAATTTACTTAGTAAGCTTATGTTTTGGAATAGCCTATCATAAAACATTGCTGAAGTTAAAAGGACATGTTGTAGGTACCTAATATCTAACTACATATATAATATATTATGTGCTGAATTAATTTAAGATGAAGTAAACGTCAGTAAGTCTTTTAAGAGAAAAGAACTCACAATGAACTGAACAGAAAAGAACTGTAAGAAGTTAAGCATTGATGCATCATTGAATAATATTCTCTGTAATGACAGCATCCAATATTAAAACTTTTACTAATAGTAACCAATTAGAAACATATTTTATAATCTAAAAATACATAGATTTGAGCTCTGTAATATCACACTTTTGAATAATAGAGAAAGCAGGGCACATATTACTGAATTTTCACAAAAATCACTCTGTAAAAATACTCCAGTGGAAATGTTTTTTTTTTGCTATTTGCAAATAACTACAATCCCTAAAAGTATTTAACTCACCTAAACTAGGAATTTTACAAAACTCATATTTACAATGGAATGCAAAAACCTAAGGTTTGGAATATAATCAGTCAAGTGCCATTTAAGCGGAGACAATGCCAAACAATTTGTCCCCTTATGTACAGAGTTATCTCAGCCATAGATACACTGAAAATTAAAGACTAAACTGGATTCTACAAAACAATTTAAGTGCAGGAAATAAATTTTGCCTGAGTCTATGTATCTAAACAAAAATCAAAGTATTTGTTTTATTTTCATCTTAGGGTAGCACAAATAATTATTGACGCAAATTGAGGAAAGTGGAATTTCTTCCTGAATTATTTACATTTCTTAAAGACTTTGTGGTTCTTCGGTAAGGAAGTACCAACTCTTATGTTTTTAAAGCCTTTTAGTCCAGTTAATGTGCCTCTGAAAGAAAATTTAAAAAATGGTTCCTCTTGAGACCCTCAGAACTTTCATTGGCAAGAATCAGAGCATAATTAGGTCTGCAAGTGTTTTAACAGAACGATCACTCTTCCCAAATGGTTAGCTTCAACCTTGGAAAAGGGTTTAGGTCAGCTCTCTTAATTTAACTGGAGTAGGTAGCTCATGCTAATATGTTAGAATATTAATAAGCTCCTAAAGTTAAATGTTGGGTTTCTTAATTGGGTTCAGCTTTACAAGAGGCAGTGCTGTGGAGAGCAATGTGAACTTTCCAGGTTTCTGATCACCTACTATCCACTGGGATAGACTTAGTGCATTAAATGAATTTTCCTGTTATGCTACATTGACCAAACACTGTAAAAAAACAAAGTTTTGCTTAATTAATTCAATTTTATCATATGATCTGTCACATTGAGTTAGCCAGCACTAAAAATCACAATTTTGAATGCCTTCTGTTTATGACAACAGTTCTCAGTGTACATTAATGTTTCTCAAATATCAGATGTTAGCAAGCACATCATATGAGTTTTAACTATACAGTATGGTATTTGACTGATAGAAAGAAGGATCTGCAGAAATTTTTTTTATTATCCTCCCCAAATATTTAAAATATAGGAACTGCATTTTCTTTACTTTTAGTGCAAAGCATATTGAAAACTTAAATCTATTATAATATTACAATGCTACACATTTGGAAATTAGTTTATAAAATATTAGTCTACCAAATAGCATCTTAAAATTTTCCACTGTATTGTATACATTAACTTTACAAAAAAGTCTAGTTCATATGAATTAGATTTTTAAGGAGAGGAGTTACTTGCAAATAACATTAAGAAATTCTATGTGATGAAAGAATAAAGAGCATATCTAAATTATTAAAAATGTGTCAAAATCATACTGCTAATGAATTTTGCTTTGAAGAAAATGGTTTAAAATATAATAAGAATCCTTTACACTTTCTGTACTGTTCTTTTTTACTAGCATGTAGTAATTATAAACAATAATGGGTTAAGCTCTGGGATTTTTATGAGTTTATATAATGTATAAAATAACTACCAGAAGACTCACAATAGATACATAACTTTCATTAAATTTAAGGGTGCAAAATTACATGAAAAGATTTTTGCTTCCTCAAGAATATTTCAAAATTGTAAGAAATGGTTTCTGATATAACTGCATAAATTTTCAGCTGAAGTTATTATTTTGATTCTTTGCTTCTTGCTTTTGGTATGGTTTCATAATTAATATTCTATGTCCTACTCTCATGTGTCTGTCATAATTGGTAAAAATCATTTTATATAACCTAATTAGTATATCATCTCTCCTACTTCAGAGGTAGCTAAAGTGAATAAGTGCCCAATTGTTCATTTTTATCCCTGTCAGAGAGTACTCTTTGTGTGTCTCTGGGCATTTCTGAAGCCTATTTCTCTATATAATTACAAAAGAAATGAGAGGAACATAGAGGAAAGTTAGCATCCGTTCTATCAATCAACACAGTTTGAGAACACCTAATCTGTGCCTAGCATATTCAATTCTGTAGGACTATTTCCATTGCCTTCCAGGAGCATTTTATTTATTTAAAAGTGTTTACAGATCCCAGAAGAATGTCCTAAGTAGAGGTCTTCTTATCACCAATGTCTGGTTCATCTCCAAAATTTATTTCATCCTCATCAAAAATAAATTACCATTGTTACTAAAAAAAGTGTTTACAGATGTGTCCTTAATGCAAAAAAATATTCTATATCTTAATTTACAAAACAGTGACTGGCCAATAGTGACAGTTGGCTACTGAGCATTTTTTGAGGCTACTAGTTCCCAGGAGCTAGTATCTCATAACTGTTATCCTAACTATTCAGGAAGATGAGACATGAGAATTGTGATTCTCAGATTTCCTGCCACCCTACCCAGGAAAGACCATAGATTATTTTTTTAGATTTTATTAACACTGATTTTTACATTATATTTCAATTATTCACAAAAGGAATTTCTCTATACAATCACTGGCACATAGGTTTTAGACAACAATTAAAATTAAGCTGAGTTTTTTTATGGCATAGATACATATTAATATATATAATAAAACATTATGTTTATAGAGTATATAGCCTACCATAGATTTTTATGTCTTTGCAGTTATGTTTATGTCTCCAAGACCATAGATTAAGTCCACTTAACCAGAAAAAAAGCCAAAGTGGATCTGAGGCTCAAGTGATAAAATGCCTAGAGCAACATTTAAAGATAGCATGCAGGCCCAGAATTGAAGCTCCAAGACTAGGTCAAAAATTTATTTTTAAAATAGATGTTACTAGACTAGGATTAAATTATTAGTGCTACTTAAGGTTAAGTAATATAAATTTAAATTGTCACTTCTTTAGGGATCAATATGGTTCTATAATACATAGATAAGGTTTTCAAGGGTAGGATGAAATTGGAAAAATTGTATAAATTACCCCATCTATACGGTAAAATAGTGTTCTTCCTTTTCGTTTATTTGCCATCCCCCCTCCCTTTTTGTGGGCCATGGGACCTGAACTGGCCTATTTCCCCAGGCTGGCTTTGAACCTTAATCCTCAGATCTCAGCCTCCTAAGTAACTAGTATTAGAGACATGAGCCACGGCTCCCATCTTTATTTGGCCTTTTAAGACTTCAGGGAAAAAGTGCTTCTGAAAGCCATAAGGTTTTGAAATACATAATTGAGCTGCAAAATGGTCTTTTCACTGATAGGCAATCACGTTAATGTCACAATTAAAGCCTGAACACCAGTTAATGTCCACATAGGGAGGAATAATTGCTAAAAGTCATTAATTAGGGTCTATTTACTGTTCTATTGTCAAAACTAATTGCTTAGCCTAACATACTCTCCCTTGATTAATGATTTTATAAATACAAAGCCAAATGTTTAAAGGCCACTATCTGGTTCTCAAGCAAATACCCAGGGTTTTCCTAATATAACAGTCAAATCTGTTTTCTATTTTTTACACCATGCTTTAGTGTTATAAAATAGGAAACTTCCAATATGGAAAACAAGAGTAACTGAAAAATATCACACTACATTTTCAGAAAAACACTGTATGTGTTTGTTACACAAACATACAGTTTAACATATAGTGATTCGATCACAGATTTTTTTCTGTTTCTTTACATAGAATATATCCTGTACTAATTTAGTGGGGCCCTGGATATCTCAGAAACATCAAAAGAGAAGCATGAAGCCAAATGGATATTCTAATTTAGTTATAACTTATATACCTTTTCCTTACTTTTCAAACTTTATTCCTCATTCCTATGTTCAGCACATAAACAAATTCCTGTTTAAAAAAATGTTTGTATAGGGGCCGGGAGTTTGGCCTAGTGGTAGAGTGCTTGCCTAGCATGCACGAAGACCTGGGTTTGATTCCTCAGTACCACATACATAGAAAAAAGCCAGAAATGGTGCTGAGGCTCAAGTGGTAGAGTTCTAACCTTGAGAAAGTCCAAAGACAGTGCTCAGGCCCTGAGCTAAAAGCCCATGACTGGCAAAAAAAAAAAAATGCAGTAAAAAAAAAAATGTCCCTATAAGTAATGGACACACAGGTAACAGTTACGGAAGTCAGTATTGAATATATTTCTTTTTCGTTTTTTGATATTTTTATTGTAATTAAAAAAAAGGTTACATGATATTTGCCAGATAGAAGGTACATTAATTCACATTGATACCCTTTCACATGTCTTGGTCCCCAATCCCCTCCCCTCACCCCCCCATCTTGTTTTCCCGCCTTTCCTATCCAATTTCAAATAACCAAATACAAATATATCTGATATATCAGATAACAAAGTGAGATACTGTTGCAATATGAGATAACTAAGGGACAGCAAAAGAACTGAGAGATAACACAGTACCTTAAGGACAACAATCATTCATCATATCCTAGAGGTCCTTTCAATTAGCGTCATACTATATGGCCTTGTGTATCAAGGTTTTGCTCTATTGCAAATCTCTGCTAGTAGAGCCCAAGGTTTCTACTGATTATGACAAATGAGGGAAACCATTGAGCCTAAGTTCCTTTGAGTCTGGCTTACTTTACTTAATATGATTTTTTTCTAAGTCTTTCCATTTCCTAACAAATGGGGCGATATCTTTCTTTCTGACAGCAGTATAGAATTCCATTGTGTATAAATACCACAACTTGTTGATCCACTCATCAACTGAGGGACATCTAGGTTGGTTCCATATCTTTGCTATGGTAAATAGTGCTGCAATGAACATTGTTGTGCTAGTGGATTTAGTATACCCTAGTTTCTGGATGGTTGGGTAAATGCCAAGTAGTGGAATTGCTGGGTTATAGGACCCCTTTCTTCATTCTCTCCCTAGTTTCCCTTTGTGACTTCCCTCCCCCAAAATTATATAGTTCATTTTCAACATTTGTCTCCTTAGTATCATTGCTGAATAAGTTCACCTGTTCCTCCACCATTTCTTTTTTAATTTAATATTATTTTATTGCCATAAATAGAAGGGTTACATTATATTCGCCAGATAGAAGGTCCATTACTTCACAAACATTGATACCCCTTCTCATGTTTTTGTCCCCATTTCCCTCCCCCCACCCCACCCCTCATCTTGTTTTCCCCCCTCCCTTATCCTATTTCTAATAAACAAACATATATACCATATACCAGATAACAAGGTAAGATACTGTAACAATATGAGAATAACCAATGTACAACAAAAGAGATGAGAAATAACATAGTACACTAAGAACAATAGTCGCACATTGTGTGGCTTTTATTTCTTTTTCTTTTTTTTTTTTTTTTTGCCAGTCCTGGGCTTGAGCTCAGGGCCTGAGCACTGTCCTTGGACTTTCTCAAGGCTAGAGCTCTACCACTTGAGCCTCAGCACCACTTCCGGCTTTTTTCTATGTATGTGGTACCGAGGAATGAACCCGGGTCTTCATGCATGCTAGGCAAGCACTTTAACCGCTAGGCCAAACTCCCGGCCCCATGGCTTTTATTTCTGTATCCTGGAGATCCTTTCATTTAGCCTCATCCTATATGGCCTTATATATCTAGGTTTTGCCCTATTGTAATCCTCTGCCAAGAGAGTCCAAGGTTTATACTAATTATGACAAATGAGGGAAACCATTGAGCCTATGGTCCTTTGAGTCTGGCTTTCTTCACTTAATATGATTTTTTTCCAAGTCTTTCCATTTCCTTATAAACGGGGTGATGTCATTCTTTCTGATGGGTGTTGGGGGCTGAGTAATGCCATGTCTAGTAACTTTCTGCTGAGACAAGGCAAGGCACACGAGGCAGGGCGCAAGACTTGATTACCATTGGTTACAAATGTGTTATTGTTTATCACTCTCTGCTGGGACCAAGAGTGAGGGTATATTAGCTGGAGGGACTTCCTCAGAGGGTTTTTTTTGGACAGAGATTTTCCTGCCTTGATGAAGCTGCATAGTGTCTCTGTTGGTGCTCCAGAGAAGGAAGGCTGAATGTGGGCGGACAGTGGGCTGTCGCCTCTCACCGTCTCGTCCTGATTTTCCCCATCCCTCCTACTAGTGGATAGGGACCAGGGACGAAGGACAGATGGGCAGCATAGAATTTCATTGCGTAAAAATACCACATCTTGTTGACCCAATCATCAACTGAGGGGCATCTGAGTTCCATATCTTCGCTATGGTAAATAATGCTTCAATGAACATCATTGTGATAGTGGATTTAGTATGCCCTTGTTTCTGGATGATTGGGTAGATGCCAAGGAGTGGAATTTCTGGGTCATAGGTGAGCTCTATGCTTAGGATATTGAGGAACCACCATACTGCTTTCCATAGTGGTTGAAGGAGTTTACACTCCCACCAACAGTGTTGTAGTGATCCCTACTTGCCACATCCCCGTCAGCATCTGTTGTTGGATTTCTTGATCATGGACATTCTAAATGGAGTGGGATGAAATCTCAGAGTTGTTTTGATTTGCATTTCTTTTATGGCCAGAGATGTCGAGTATTTCTTCATGTGTCTATAGGCCACTCTTATTTCTTCTTTAGAAATGACTCTTTAAGTCTTTGGCCTATCTTTTAATGGGATGTTTGTGTCTTTCCTCCACCATTTCTGTGTTTCATCTCACCAAGTCAGATAAACTTACATACAAGCAAAAAGGTACAGAAATCCAATAGGGACAAAAGGGGAACACACACACGCACACACACACACACACACACACACACACACACACACACACACAAATTAAAATAAAAAGCAAAACAAGAACAACAAAAGACTGATTTCCATTTCTTGGAGTTCACTTAACTAAATATCATTTATGTGATCATGTGCACATGTGCACATAGCTATTGAGCCCTTATGCTCCTCTTCTATGCATACCCTGTTTTAGTCTCATTGTATCAACATGTAGAGTTTTCTTTAGTTCATTATGTCCATGTTTAATTTTTTGTCTTTTATTGTCCAGTGTTTTTACTTATAGATTTTTAGGCATATTCTAATTGTTACAAATGAGGGAAATCCTGAAATATATGTTCTTTTGGGTCTGGTTTACTTCCCTTAACCATGTTTATTATACTATTGTTTACATAGTTAAGATCAATCCAGATTTTCCTCAACAGATGAATGTATCAAGAAAATGTGGTATATGTTAAGCACTGCACCTTCTATATGGCAAATATAACTGTAACCTTTCTATTAATTCCAATAAAAAATAAAAAAAGAAATGGGGTATATATAATTGTGTATGTACATTAGAATTCTATGCTTTACTCAGAAAGAATGACATTGCCACATTTGTAAGGAATTTGAAAGACAAGTTCCTTCTTGCTTGTAGTGCGCTTATTCCCAATAGCAAGTTAGGAATTGGGGCAAGTATCACTCAATTTTGAATCTTCCCCAGCTTATGATTTCTGTACAAGTTCTTTGAGTGAATGAGCAGGGAGAATGATCAAATAAAATCACATTGAAATACCACATATCATAGAAACAACTTGACTTAAAGCTCAAATAATCATTTCTTGCAATTTTTATCCATACATTTCTTATTATGAACACAAATATAATTAGAACATTAATTTAACAATGAAAGCTATTTTTCTTGATGGAGGCAAATATTATCATCCAGTATTTTATCCCCATTACTGTTTATCAACAATGACTAAGTGAAGGGTTAAACAGACAAAGAGACTCCTTTGCTAAAGAGATTTGCAAGACTTTAGTAATTATTTGAGAATAATTACCCAAGTCATTATCATCATTCCAGTGAATCATGGCCATAAAACAGTTCATGAGAAACAGTTTGTTTTTGTTCCTTATAGTTTCTCCTATATCATAGCAAGAAGCAGGAACCAGAATGAGCTTCAGAAGAATTTCTTACATTTAATATTCCACTGTATTCATATTCTCAAAACATTCACCCACATGGCATTAAATATGTTGGCTTGTATTTTAGGAGACTTTTATCATCTGAGTTCAAGCTTAAGTGATTCCTGAATGTATAGAAACTAGAGATTATCAGTAATTATGGTCTCCAGAGCAGATACTTAATAAAGGAAATCAGAGAAAGCAATTCCACAACTGATTAAAAACTTCAGTCACTATTAATGAAAGGTAGAAATATATTCAAAAATATTTTCATTGTCAAAATTTTAGTAAGTCCCATAAAGTACCTAAAAATTGCAACTGACGGTAATATATAAATGTTCTTCATTTAGATACCTGTCTTAAAGCAGTTTAAAGTAAAAAGAGCTAACAAAGATATTTGGGGACAATTTGTATCGTTTGAATACAGAATGGATTTTGAATGATATTTAAACTTTCAAGCAAAATAATATTGTTCATATGATGAAAAATATATTTACTGAATCATGCTCTGTCTTATATGTGAAGTGCCATAATATACTTAGTGATGACTAATTAGCAGCAGAAAAAGTTAGACAGTTTAAAATAAGAATTTAATTCTAAATTTTGATAATTGTAAATATTTTATCAGTATATAAATTGTTAACAATTTTGTTTTCATAATATGGAATATATATCCTTAAATACTTTATAGAAATGGAAAGGCAACATTGAAAGCATTCAAAAGGAAAGAAGAGTTAAATCTAAATTTTATTACTCCCTCTTCTCAGTAAACACAGTGTAAAGTTATTACGAATCGGTGCATGAAATGGCTTTAAATGCTATTTTGGAAGACTTATGTATATCTCAAGTGAAAGAGCAACTAGCTAGCAAGTGTAATGTCACTAGCTTAAGTACAATTTTGCCCAACTAATAAATGACTATACGTACATATAAAAATAAACAAATGCTACTTTTTGTTTGTTTTTTATTTATTTTTTGTAATTAATAGAAGGGTTACATTATATTCACCAGATAAAAGGTGCATTACTTCACAAACATTGATACCCTTTCTTATGTTTTTGTCCAAATTACCATCCCCACCCCCTCCTCATCTTGTTTTCCCCCCTTCCCTATGCTATTTAAAATAAACAAATAAACATATATACAATATGCCAGTAACAAGGTAAGATACTGTAACAATATGAGAATAACCAAGGGACAACAAAAGAGATGAGAAATAACATAGTACAATAAGAACAACTATCACACTTTATATAATGTCCTTTATTCTGATTCATATGATACAGAATTCATTCTCTTTGGCTAATTCTCCAGTCTTGCGTAGCATTTTCCTAGTCTATATGTGAAGCAGGAAAAAAACGTGATTAGGGTAAATGTCCAACAAATTTTTCAATGAATCAAATGTGAAAAGTAACTTATTTTGTGGTACAGATAGCTAGGAAAAAGTATGGAGTTCATTTTTAACAACAAAAATAGTGTTGTAACCTCAAGAGGTAAATGGGTATCATATTTAGAGTCATCAACTTATTGATCCAAAGAAATACCTTGAGTAAAAGGTTGGAGTTTGTAAGCATGATAGAGATTATTGAAACTAGATGGTGTTTAGAAAATCTCAGAATTTTTCTGAGAAATTCTCTTCTGGGAAATTAATATGACCAATAACTAAACACAATTTCATTACTCAGGTGCAGTTCACAAAAGTATTTTATGGATATGACAAGGAAAGGCATCTTATTCATTTATTTTGCTCAGTATGATGAAGCTAATCACCAGTCTACAATCTAACATCTGACATGAATTTTTCTTCCCTCATAACATAGATTTTCGATAGTAGCCAGGGTTCAACTTTTTGTACAAGTCCTAAATAATTCTAGGGAATGAAGTCAGGGCCTAGGAGACTATCCTTGAGCTCTTACACTCAAGTCTAGAACTTTGTCACTTGAGCCAAAGCTTCAATTCCAGCATTTTGGTCATTAACTGGAGATCAGAGTCTCATGATTTTTTCTGTCTCAGATGTTTTCATAATCTTCAGATCTCAGCCTCCTGAGTAGAAAGGATTGCAGATGTAAGCCATTAACGCTTACCTTCAAAATACTGATTTTTAATACCAAGTGTTAGGAAGTTTATTAATTTTAAGAAGACTCTTAAAATAACTTAAGGGAAGACTCGTCCTACTTTTTTTTTACTTTCTGTCATATTAGACGATCCTGACATACAGAAATGACCGGTACTTTTTTAGATGCAGTTTATTGCATTTGCTGTTTCCATGTCACTGTATAGAAACCAAGGTTGAAGCTGAGGTTCAAAAGAAAACTTTAAAGTTTCCTTCTTTATCCACCACATAAATCTAGCCTCACTGTTTTTGCACAGCTTTCTCTACACACCCACCCCTTCCTAGATTCAATGGGCAACTAATGCATTAGTTGCTTTGCCTGCTTCCTGTATCCACTTCTTTTTGCTCTCTGTAATCCTTGCCCTATCCTCCTCACAGAATCTAACAATTTTGTACGAAACAAATGTCTTCCACAGACTTCAGACCTCGTAATGATAAAGAGGATCCAGGGCAAACTCACTTTCCTTCAAAATTTGAAAGTGAGAGCTGATGCTACACATTCTACAAAGTAGTGGCACATATACCCTAACCCAAAAGGCTACCAACATTCTTCCAGGATGCTGGCTTCCTCCCTAAAGCAAAGTCCTGGCTTGGCATGTTCCTTATTTCCTAAGACCAAGGTTTAAAAATCCTTTTTAAACCTTTACCTGGTACTGATTTTTTTTTCTTGTGATGCTTTTGGTGTGTTTTCCAGTATCCAGCAATATGTTTTATGTATTTCATGAACGGATATAATTCATACAATGTACAATGCATACATTTAAGCACAAAAAATCAATAACACATAAAAGAAATGTACTGATGTACTAAAATAGATACATGAAAAAGTGTTGTCATTACTAATCATAAGAGGAATTCAAATTAAGTTCACCAAAATACATAATCTTAACCTTGTTTGGGTTGCCATTACAGAGATGAAAAACAGATAATAAAAGGTTATTAAGAATGTGGAAACTAAGGAAGATAAATGCTGAGAGTCAAAGTTAGTATATGACATCACTTTACAAACAGTGTGTGAGTTGGGTGGAATATGGCTTAAAAGGTGTTAACTGGCCTTGAGTTTGGCTTAGTGGTAGAGGGCTTGACTAGTATGCACGAAGACTTGGGTTTGATTCCTCAGTACCACATGCATAGAAAAATGCCAGAAGTGCTGCTATGGCTCAAGTGGTAGAGCACTAGCTTTGAGAAAGCCCAAAGACAGTTCTCAGGCCCAGAGCTCAAGGCCCAGACTGGCAAAAAAAAAAAAAAAAAAAGGTTTTAACCAAAGAACTATGTAAGAACTATTTCTATTTCTTGGTACACCTCCAAATAAAATCAGTATATCAAAAAGGAGTATGTTAAAAAGGTATCTATGATCTTATGTTGAAGTATTACTCATAATAGTCTAGACATGAAGCCTGTGTACATCAATATATGGGATAGTATCTACAATAATATACAATAACCATATGTATAATGTTAATAATAACACATTTTTTACTTGAAAATTGTTAAGGGCATAAATATTTAACTGATCTGTTCCTCTACAAAATGTTAAGCATATGGGAACACATATATGTATAGACTGAATGCCCTGATTTAACATTTGACAATGGTTACTTAGTGAAACATAATAATTTATGTCATACTGATAATTTGTTAATTAACTCTCAACAAAGATGAACATTTTATTTTAATTTTTGCCAGACCTGGGGCTTGATCTCAGGGCCTGGGCACTGTCCTTGAGCTTTCTTAAGGCCAGTGCTCTACCACTTGAGCTGCGCTACTTATAGCTTTTTCTGTATATATAGTAGCAAGGATCGAATCCAGGGCTTTGTGCTTGCTGGGCAAGCACTTTGCCATTAAGCTACACTTCAGATCCCTGAATATTTTAAACAAAAATTATATTTACGAGAATAATAATTCTTGCAAAACTCCATAAGGTAAAAGGCAGGAGAAATATGGATAAAATACAAATAAAAGTGTAGTGAAACAAGTTGCACTTGGAATACTTACATACTTAGGAGAATTGAACTATTGAAACTAGTTTATATAAGGAAGTCATGCAAAAAATGTTCAAAACACTGTGTCATCATTATTTTTGAATTATAAATTTGACACCACTTTTTACATCTAGCAGTATTCTGGCATAGCATTGACTAAGTACCATATTATACACACAGACGCACGCACACACAATCATACTGTGACATACAGTTTCTCCATAACTTAACTACTTACCTATGTCTTAATCCTAACTGATTTTGCTCTCATTAAACAATATTCCTAGGATTGTTAATATTGATACTAAATATATTAAGTATGCTTTATTAATTGCAATATATATGATTCACTATACCTGTATATGTATTTATATTATATATATATACATGTACATATGTGTGCAGACATACACCCATTACCTGTTTGAGTTAGTGACTGATAATTACTAGGACTGGAATGACATTTCTCACCATCCAACTAGAAATGATACATTCTTTTTCCTGTGAATGGATCCAAAGCACACCTCATAGGTATAGTGAATATTAAAGAATCCAAAATTAATTATTCTTCTGCCCTTTTGAAATATTCCTGAACCCCCAACATAGTACCATAAAAGGAACTTAATTTATACCAACTTAAAATAACATGGCTGTGGCAAAGCATGACCAGACAGCAGCTTCCCGTTACAGTTCTACATTCCGATTATGTTTAATGAACTATTTTGGTTATATAATGAGTATTGCTCAGCTTCCCTGGACCTGAGACATCTTGGACAGTTTCCAAGGCTTTGAGAGTTTAAGCAAAGAAACAGTACAGGGAAGAAAGAAATTATAAATGATTTCTGGTAATTGCCACCCTCGGCGCCAAATGAAAGGAAGGGCGAATCTGCAGACATATGCTCTCTCAGAGTCAGGGGCAAAGTACAGTGCTTTGTCAGTCTACACGTTTCCCTTCTGTCTTCTGCTCTGATAAGTTTTTATTTATATGCAGAGATCTGCCTGGAACATCAAAGAATTGCTTTCTTTGGAGTATATATCCAATTATTATGACAATAGTCAGCAGGGAAAAACTAATTTCATGTGAAAAATGACAAAGCTCAAACAAAATATGACCTTGATTATAAATGCATTCATAGGGTAGAAACTGCCCTTTCTTCTCAGTCAATAAAAAAATTAACTTATTTAGGGATGTTATTTTTAATTTCAATATTTGAAACATTTGAGCATAGTATTTTACTTGTCATATCTGTATGTTTTTATCTACAAAATGTAAATGCTTTAGGCCATCCTACATGTTACTGTTGAAAAGTCTGTTTTATTAGTAAGCCAAATTATGTATCATCATGAAATAAAAACATGATCACAGATTGTTCTAGACATAGAAAATAATCTGGTTCAAATATATGTAAAGGACTGAGATTGCTGGGAATGGAGCATTATAGACAGGATAATATGAAGATACTATTATGACTCTTATGCAAGGTATTATGAGTCATATTAAGAACTCACTGGATTACTGTCTTAATGGGTGTTGAAACAGGATGTACAAGATGGTGTCTTGCATTAGTTAGAAGGATTTCTTCTGCTGATCTTGGTAAACTGAATCCATTCTCTTCATTCATTGCTCTTCTGGCTCCGTCAGAGACAGTCATAGCTGCAGCTCTTCTAATACACAGATCCACTTTACTCAATGCTGCTAATACTGTTGTAGTTCCACTGCTCTTGTTGCCTCTTTGATCCTTGTCTCAGGAACTCACTGAATGTAAGTCCTTGGACACTGAAAAGTGAGCACAAAGAACATTATTCAAAACGAATTTTATTTCAATGGAAGACCAAGGCTGCTCTAACATTCTGAAGAATTGTTAGAGACTCTGGCCTACTCTTTTTTATACTCAAGGCATATCTGATTGGTTGCTCCTATTGTGCGTACTTGTTTTGGAAGGTGACATCTTAACTGGTTGCAAGTCCTAACCAGCAACCGTAGGCAAATCCCTCCATGGAAAGGTTACTACAACTTGAAATAACAGGATTTAAGGAGGAGGCAATGGTAGGATGTTTAGTTTCCTTCTGTAATCTCTTTTAAAACAATGTTATGTCTTTTGCTTCTGGTTTCTACTTGTCCAGCCAAGATATTGTCAAAATATTCTAGGTTCTAACTAACTTACCATTTCATTAGTACAAAAATTTGATTTTTTTAAAGGGAAGCAAAAAGATTTTTGTTAAGTTTCTGATGGTATTGAAAGATTTGCCGATGGATCCTACTGAGAGAAATTGAGAACCAGGGATGTTTAATGATTATGATTACTTAGACCATTTTCTGTTAGATTCAGGATAATATGATTATGGTGGGATAAGGGATAGCCTATATGTTAAGGACTTGGTCCATAAACTCCCATGGCTGTTGGGGTTGGTAGAAAGCTTAGGAGATGGAGCCTTGTGGAGGGAAATTTTCTCATTGGAGACATATCGTTTGATATTAGAAGAGGTACCCCACGCCTTGTCTTTGCTTCCCGTGATGGTTTGTGCCCTAAGGAACAGGATCAATAATTATGGCCTGAGACCTCTGAAACTAATTGAGCCCAAAGAAACTTTTCCAAGTTTGTAGTCTCAGATTTGGGTTATCATAGTCAAAAGCTGGCTTACACACTCACACATAGATTGTGGGTTATTTTTCTCCAGGATCAGCTTCTACCATTCATTCCTATTCCTCTTGTCCTCTAATCGTGTTTTACATTTGTTGCTTCCAATCTGTATTATCTAGGAAATGCTTTTTAAGCTCAAAACACAAGGTAACAGTATGCTTACTCTTGTAACAAAACAATCAATACTCCTCACAGTATACTATGTCAAAAATCCTAAATTTAGCAGATCAACCTGAGCTCACTGAAGATACTGCAATTTTGAATATATGCTTTTCATTCCAACAAATTCTGCAAATGTTAAATTTACAAGCCTTCCTGCCTGCCTGCATTCCTTTCTTTCTTTCCTCCTTCCCTTCCTCCCACTTTTACCCCTCTCTTCCTTCCTTCCTTATTTCCTTTTATCCTTCCTTCCTTTCCTTCCTTCCTTTCCTTTCCTTTCCCTTTCTTTCTTTCTCTCTCTCTCTCCCTCCCCCCCCTCCCTCCCTCCCTCCCCCCCTCCCTCCCTCTCTCCCCCCCTTCTCTCTCTCTCTCTCTCTCTCTCTCTCTCTCTCTCTCTCTCTCTCTCTCTCTCTCTCTCTCTCTCTCTCTCTCTCTCTCTCTCTCTCTCTCTCTCTCTCTCTCTCTCTCTCTCTCTCTTTCTTTCTTCCTTTTCTGCCAGTCCTGGAGCTTGGACTTAGGGCCTGGACAATGTCCCAGAGCTTCTTCTGCTCAAGGCTAGCAATTTGCCACGTGAGCCACAACACCAACAGCTTTTTCTGTGTATGTGGTACTAAGAAATGAGCCCAGGGCTTTATGCAATCTAAGCAAGCATTCTACCACTAAGTCACACTCCAAGCACACAAGTATGCATTTCTAAGTTCTGTGGGTAACCATCATAGAAAAGATGGCTCAGGAGTCACAGATGTAATGTGAGATTATTTATAAAATGCATAAGTATTGGATTATGTGCATATATATTATCTAATATATATAATATATGTAAGAATATTTTTCATCATATGAATATGGATTTGGTTTGAAAATTGCTCCTCCAGTTGCTCAATTAATATCATTTCTATTAAAGGCATTATAAGAAATATGAATTTTAAGATCTTTTCTTACAATAGTTTTATGTTTATTCCTATGCACACTTACACATATATATGCAGAATACATATTAACAATTCAAGAATATGTATAATATTTTCCATTTATATTTAACACATGACCTTCCAATAATAATAATTTTCATCTTGCAAACTATGATCTACAGAGAAATGAATGTGTAACTTGCAAACTATGATCTACAGAGAAATGAATGTGTAATTAAGTGTATGAAGAAAATAATTAAAAATAAGACTGACCTTTCCTTGTAATTGCTTATTGTATGCTTTTAATTAAAAATTAATATAAACACATGAATCTAGATAATCATTTAAAATATCACTTTATGTTCAACTTAATGTCATTTATATCTCTGCATCATGATTTGTCTATATCCATTGATATTTATATGGTTAATTTCATATATGAATCATATTTTGTATGAGAAAGCAAACTTTATAACTAAAGAAAGAAAGCTCATCTACATAATTATCTCTTCAAGGAATTGGACAACACAAAATAAGATCCATATTTACTACTGCACTTTACACAAATCATATTGTTTTTCTTTAAGCTCTTGCTCAATATTTCTTATCCAATCTGTGTTCTAAATAACACATGCATAGCTTGCAGACTGTATTTTTCCATTGTCCACCTTTTAATAATATTAAATACTCTTCAGATGGTAAAAACAATGTTATATATTTCTTTGGGCCAAGTAATATTATGTATAAATGTATTTAGTATGACTACAAACAATATTTCTTCCTATATGCATCCTGAACATGAAGACACTGTCATTTCATTTTTGTAACTTCTTAAGTCTAAAATTTTATTGTCTTATCTCTCTTCTGTCATCTTCCTGAAATAGAAACCTTAGAATATATCAGTGAAATGAAATGATGTATCAATGGATATTGTAACTTAGATGAAGCATTCCACAAGAGAAACACAGTTCAAAAATTCTGACAATGAATATTTTAATTTTTATTAAATCTCTGTTATACCATCAAGAAATAGTTAATGATCTACTTAAACAAGAGTACAGCACACATGCCACTTCCAGTTTGAATACACTTTGAGTCAATTCCTACAATAGAAATTGACTTAGAAACACAATAATAAACTTCTCAATTTTCTGACAGATTTTATAAGCTATTTGGTTATATAAAACCAAGCCTGTCACTCTCAAAATACCAACAAATGAAACATGCATTTTAATCAACCAACCCTTCATCATTAAAAGCCTTGAAATAAATACTTGGGAAATGTATTTTTAAAAGCAGACCTACAACAAGAAGTCAATTGGCCCTAGAAAGAGTAATGAATGTCTTTATAAAAAGTCATTCACTCAAAAAAAAGGAGTGTCATTAAATGTTGAAAGTAGTGATCATATAAAAGAAACAATTATAGAAGCAAATTATTTTGGGTAGCATAATTATATGTGTGCAACGTTCATCACTGTTTGAGTTCTTTGAAAATACTTTTATATTCCAGAAAATATTAAAGAAAAAACATTGCTAAAGTTCTCATAGCATATAATACAAACTTGATTGTTTCTTAAATTATAGTGCTGATGTTTTATACATTAATTTGAAAAACATCTGCATAATTTTAGCAAAAAAGGAATAAAAATAGGAAGGTCAAATAGTGATTGAAGGTTCTGTATCTACAATACATAATATAGTGTTCAAAGTAAAAAAACATGCAATTCAAAATTGTTATAATTATGTTACATTAAAAATGGATAAAGGGAGCAACATTTCAATAGATTGGTAGCCACTTGCTGCTAGAGGCTGCAGAAGTGCACACTGGAGATATGAAATTCCCATCACTGTACAATGTTCTACTTAACAGCACCCAGCTGATCTTTCTGCAAACCTTGAACTTTTAAGTAAAAATCTTTTCATTTCTAGATTTTCTCCTCCAAACATTTGAACACAGAGTTAATTTAAATCAAATAATGCGTGAAAACAGTTGAAAAAGTTATATGCAAATCCTCTTCAGAAAGCAAAGGAAAAGAAAGTAGTGCCAGTCTTAAATATTAGTGATTTTGTAATTTCTAAATTATTCCAGTGAATAAATAATTATATTATAGAAATATTAAATATTTTCAAATTTTAACTTTAACAACTTCCATTATATGAGTTATTAATATTCAATAATTTGCTATGAGTTGATTCTATCATCTCGATTATACCTGTGGCACAGTAAAATTTAAGTAAATAATAACTTGGATGTTTGGATATATGTTTTGTATTTCTACTTACTTTTTCTTAACTTTTTATCATATTTAGGACTTTTCGTCCTGTAGGTTCAATTATGATAGGTCACATGGGCCCAGAAATCTATCTATATTTTCCAAGTTTCACGATTTCTTGAAATGAAAGTTTTCAAAATCACTTATATTCCATTGGATTTCAGTGATATCTGTCTTAATATTCTATTTTCATTTCTTAATTTTATTATTTTTAAATTTTTATTTATATAATGATTTTTGAAATTGATTTTATTTTATTTTTTCTGGTGCTGGGCCTTAAACTCAGGGTCTGGGAACAGTCTTTTAAGATTTTTTTTGCTCAAGGCTTGCTCCCTAACACTTGAGCCACAGCGCACTTCTGGCTTTGTCTAAGTAGTTTTTATTGGAGTTAAAGTCTCACAAACTTTTTTGTCCAGTCTGGCTTCCAATTGCCTTTATCAGAATGGAGCCTCTCGAGCAGCCAGGATTATAGGTGTGGTCCATCAGTGTGTGGCTTTTGACTTTGTTAATTTGTATCTTCTTATCTTTCTTTTTATTAGTTTGATTAATAGTTTGTTAGTATTAGAGTGTAAAATTTCTCCTGGAATGATTTGACAAAGCTGAAGTCAGACATCTAATACAGTTTCACATGTTAGGGTCACTTATCCTTCTCTACCAAACAAGAGACATGGTGAAGGAACAGAATAGGGAGGTTAAGGATGTGACACCTACAGGAAGAAATTTCAACATATCTTCAGTTATCCTTCCTTTTTTAGTTTGCTTCTAATATATGATCTAATGCTTTTGCTAAAATGTTTTCCTGACTCTGAGCATGCTACCTCTGGCTTCCACAGAGACAAGTTTACAGACATGTATCTATCACTCAGCCATTCCCTCACATCTAATACTGAAAATATACTGGGGAAGTACCTCAAAGGTACAACATTTTCCTGGCAGTTTTGAGTCCCTGTGAGGTAGTTGGTATAGAGGAAAAAACAGATTACCAATATAAATTGTTATGTCTTTACCTTATCTATATTCAATGAAGAGACTCATATGTAGTTTTGGTACGTGTTGAAGGGTTGGCCCTCATCCATAATTGGATTCAAATAGAGACACTACATTTTTTCAATAACTGAACCTATAAGCTATGTATATATATATTTTTTATTTTTACACTGTGAAACTCAGAAATGGAGGTCTGATATGGAAACTCTGATATGGAAACTCTGATATGGATGTCTGCCAGTAGAGAATGATAATGAATAATGAGGGACATGAAGCAGTAAAGGGAATATGAAAGGGTAACTTCTTGCTATGTATCATATGCAACTACAAATGTTGCCTGGATTGTGTTTCATTCTCATCTACAAGCATTAAACATGGTACAGGATCAAGTGTAAATATTTCTTTATTGCATAAAATTATTGCACATAGTCTGTGAGCTAAAACCAGAACACAGTAATTGAAAATAGAAGTTGAAGTGATATTTGTATTCTATTGAGGAAAACTCTAAAACAATTGATTGCTGAAGTGGAGGTCTCTGTAAAAAGAAAATATGACTAAATAGAGACATAATGAAGATCAAATAACATAATATGAAGTTCAGCTATCATTAACTAGGCTAAAATATTTGACATTTTTATTATTGTTAGTGTTAACATTCTGAACTTCACTTCTTATAAAGCATTCATGCTGTGAAAAAGACTATCAATTGGTTAAATATTTGCTCTTTCTGAACAGCCTAAAAATTTTCTTCCTAACACTGATAAAACTTGCTTACTTTAATATAATAAAAAGACAGTGAACTTTGGAGACATACTAATAAGGATGATGTCTGCAGTTTCCTACTTAATACCCTTCTTTGAAGTTGTTATCTGGGACCAGGAGTTTGGCCTAGTGGTAGAGTGCTTGCTTTGCATGCACGAAGATCTGGGATCAATTCCTTGGTACCAAGTACATAGGAAAACGCCAGAAGTGGTGGTGAGGCTTAAGTGGTAGAACTCTAGCCTTGAGAAAGCCCAAGGACAGTGCTCAGGCCTTGAGCTCAAGCCCAGAACTGGCTAAATAAATAAATAAATAAAATCATTATCTTTAAATAGTTATACAAAGGAGTTATCTCCTAACAAAGAAGTTTATGAATACAGTGGCACCCCCTTCACCATTCTGACCCCTGTTAAACCCACTTCTTTCCTTACTTTTCTTAATTTTGTGGTATATGCCATTAGCTATTGATAGCATTCTCCCTACATTTTATTAAATAATCATTGAATTTACTGTGTTCCAATATAAAGAAAATTAGAGTCTTGCAGGGTAAGACATGAAAAGATAATCACAGTATTTTAAAATAAGCCAAATATTACAGACAATGCGAAATAAACATATATTAAAGGATATCTGTAAAGGTTTTATTGTAATGATCTAAGCAGTATTCAAATTGAACCAACAAGTGTTTTTAAAAAATTCATTAAAAAATATTTTAAATCTGTAATCAATGCTAATTCTTAGGAAATTAAAGGGGAACAACTAATGGTAGCTTTAGGACTTTTCCTTCTGACTGAGAAAACAAGAACAGGAAACATGCAAGGAAATCACCACATACTGTACATGATGATCATTACAGTTTCGGGTATATAATGAACTTGTTTGGATATGAATTACATTGAAAATGTATTGTCAGCAATTCAAAAAATGGAAGCAAGAAGCAATTCATGATTGGAAATAAATATTACCGAATATTGAATATCAACGTCCAAGTGTAACTGGTAAGTAAAAGCTAATAACAAAATATCAAGGAAAGGCACTCAGGATATCAACCAGGAAAACTTCACTAAAGGTCACAGAACACATAGCTCAGAACTAACACAGAAACAAAGGATGAGAACTGTAAAACTTCCAAGAACTATAAAATTTTCATTCTTTGTTTTCAATTTTTATTAGAATATTTGCATTTGAAGCAATTGTCAAAGGAGTTTTATTATGATTTTCCATGTATATATAACAAATATAATGTGCTATGATAATATTCATCCCATCTATTACATTTGGGGATCAAATCATCTGGAGGTCTACACTGCAATTGGTTGAGAAATGAAAGCAAAGTGGAAATGGAAAAACAAAATATAACATGTTTATATCTTGGTAAAAAAAAAAAGGGACATATAGCAAGTGACTGAACAAAAAAATTAAGCCAGAAATCCTAAATCTTAGAATGGAGGACACTTGAACATGTGTGGGTAATCAGTGGAAATGAAAATATACATCACCATAAAGAAAAGAGACAATGTGAAAACCCATTAAAGAGGATTTGAAATCCTAATTCAGCTAACGAAAGCTGAAGTCAGTCACTTTCCAGAGAGGATGAAAGTGATGGAAAGAAAATCATGGCTGAATTTCTCAGTGAAAAATGAGCCCAGTTCTGTGTAGCTGGTGAAAAGAGTTAGTTTTAAAGGTAGAAGTTTTATATATTCATTTATTCAGAAGATATCCTTTGAGTACTAAGTTCCAAACACTGAGGAAAATGTTGAAAACACTAAATTGAATTCAACATGTTTCTTCAAACATTGTACTTCTTAGGAAGGAGAAAAATAAGGAAATGCTCAGTGAACAGTGAGATTCACACTGGCTTAAGGAATGGGCAGGGGCTTTAGGGAAAGTCATATTTGCGTGTGTGCATGTCTCTGTGTGTATGTGTGTGTATGTGTGTGTGTGTGTGTGTGTGCGCGTGTGTGTGTCTGTGTGTCTGTGTATTTGTATGTGTGTCTGTGTACTAGTTCTGAGGTTCAAACTCAGGGCTTCCTGCTCTAGCCAGGCTTTTTTTTCATGCAGGGTGGTGCTCTACCACTTGAACCATGCCTTAATTTCTGGTGTCTTTGGTAAGTAACTGGGTAATAGAGGCTTGTAGATTTGTCTATCTGGACTGAGCCCAAGCTATGATTCTACACGAGAACAGAACAAAACTTAAATGTATAGCCAATTGCAGCATATATTTTTCTTCAAATCTTTCTAGCAACATGACCCAAACAATGATATTTTCCAGACAAAGATCAGTAGCAAATATGGCAGATTTTATTTCTTCTAAGATAGCTTTCAGTTCTTTAAATTTAGGGATGAAGTATAGTTATTATAACAGCACTATCTTTTTGGTCAATATAGTGGACCAAACTTTGAAATGAAGTACTATCCACATTAAAATGACTATTGGTTTAACCATCAGTTCTGCAAGATTCACCATGGGGTAGGGGCCACTGAAGAAAGAAAAAAAACCTACAGATAGCTTTGCTATAGTCATTCACCACATTGTAACATTGAATTGATTTCTTTCATGTATTACACTATTGATATCAGAGTTACAGAATCAATTGTACGGATGGCCCTGTAGACTACTTTGTTATATTTATGAGTAGCTAGTTGCAAATAACAGTCAGAAAATCAATTTTTCTCTATTTTGTCTCCCATTAATGTGAATGTTTTCTTTTGTTTTTGCAGGATTACCGCCCCCATTTGAGAAAGCAGTTTAAATGATCTAGCCTTGTATATGCTACACAATTCCAAGTCAAGTCCTTTTATGGCAAATAAGATTTCATTTTCAGACAAAATAACAACAAATAAAGCAAATAACAGGCAGCAGGTAATTTCCTTTCTTAACTGTTTTTTCCCCATAGCATAAACCAGTTGTGGTCATTCACATGCTGATTATAATAAGAGGTTCATTTTCCTCAGCACTTATTGGGTAGGCTAGCATTTGAACATAGAAAAAGAATGTCAGAATATCAGGGAAAAGATGCAGAAAGCTCTGCAGCTTTAACTTAACTGTTCTGGTTTCCTTATTGTGGAAACTGTCCTGTCTGTCAACCAATAAATATGTATTAGATACTCACAACATCCCAAAACTAATTAAAAATTAAACATATTTCTTCATCTCCTGGGTCTACAGTACACCATAAAATCATAATCATGAAAATTTATTCTTATTCACTTGGTTCTTTAAGATATTCAATTCTAACCCATAAATATTTATTGCATGCTGCTTTCTCCTGTTGAAGCTTTTACAGTGTGGTATGAAGGACAACACAAACACAAACTACCTGCTACCAAAATGAGCCAAGTGTCATGAGACAAGCTATGAAGAGCTATGGTTCAATGCATAAGTTGTATTAAAAGCCCACACACCAGACGAAGTAAAGGCATAGGTCAGTATTCAAAAAGAAATGGACTCTTTACCTGACTTATGAAATTGTAACTCTTCTGTACATCACCTTTACAATAAAGAAAAATTCAAGTAGTAATTGGCTATATGAATTATATGGAGAAGGCATGTGGCCATCAACATGTTGAGACGAACTGAATTTAAGACCAACAGGAGACATTTCTGCCTCTTCCAATATCCAATGGTAGAGTACTTGATATCCCAAAAGTCATCTCACACTAACATAAAGTTAGACACAATTTATTAAATAGTGCCTTTGGCATCATACAACAGACAACACCAAACTGAAGTCAGTGAGGAATAACTAGCCAAGTTATTATTTTCTCTTTCTATCTGGAAGCTCTTTGTGTAACATAACATGATATGTTTGCAATGGCAAGAAAGACAGAAGTTCCAGAAATGTTCCAGAAAGGTTCATTAGTATCAATGTCACAGTATGAAGCTACACATGAAAGAAAGCATAAAAGATAAATATCTTTTATTTCTTCAAGAAATATGGATCTCAGGGAAGTGGATGAATCTAGAGCGAATCATGTTGAGTGAGACAAGTCAAGATCTAAGGAACAAAAGGCGCATGGTATCCTTAATATGCGGCTATTAAATCCAAAGAGTACAAGAGTGAGTACTCAATAACTGCATATCCAAAGCTATGGACATGGTAATGGAAATACAAACATAACTATATAGACATAAAAACCTATGACTATAGATATAATGTTTTATTTCATAAATTGCTAAGTTTTTATGACGTACAAACCCTTAGCCTAATTTTGATTAAGTTCTAAATACTAAGTCCCAGAGATTGTAATTAGAGATTCCCTCCTTGAACACTTGTTTGTTAAACTTGTCATTTAAAATATGATGTAAACATAAGCCATATAATGAATGATTGTTGTTCTTAAGGTACTATGTTATCTCTCATCACTTTTGCTGTCCGTTGGCTATCTCATATTGTTACACTATCTGACTTTGTTACCTGATATATCGAATATATTTGTATTTGGTTATCTGAAATTGGATAGGGAACGGGGCAAACAAGATGAGGGATGAGGGTGGGGGGGGAGAGAAATGGGGACCAAGAATCAACTAGTATAGTCAGAAGAATATGAATGGGCCTATCAGCTTAAGCCATTGCATTCACACAAGTGGCTAAAACCAACCATGCAGACTCCAAGAACAGAAAACGAGGAGACTTCTATGCAAGCCACGTGGTGACAGCTCTGTGAAAGGACAGACGACATTGATCTGAAGAAGACTATAGTGCTACATCAAGATTCTAAGGAACATACACTTTAGAACCTGACTCCTAGACAAAGGAATTACTTAATCCCTGTAATTTCTTACATCTCAAATATAATTATTTTCCATACAAAAAAAGAAATATGGATCTCAAAAGTCTGTATCAGTATTCACATCAATGTGAACTTATAATCTATATGCTTCACATTCTGTAATGCTCATTTTACAAAATGTTAAGAAATGTAAGTATTTGGCTCACTTTAAAAAAGAATAATCCTAGCCATTTTTGTCAAAAGTTACTTTAAAAAGCAAACATAGGCCCTGGAAGAAAAGATAATCTTTCATTAGGTCAAACAAGCAACGGATAAATTTTTACTGAATTGTAAACATTAGACATGTTAAGATTTGTTATACTCTGGTTATTTTCTGACTAGACTTGGGGGTTTTACTGGTGCACTAGAAAAAGTATGAAAGAAAAGACAATGATCAAGAATGACTTCAAATAAAAATTAAAGAAATTTAAAACTGGTGAGCTAATCGTGTTTGGAAGTCAAGGAGAATTTGAGTAAAGTATAAGTGAGTAGATGATTAAGAAGTAATTACAAATGTGTTCAAAATTTCAAAATGAGACCACCAAAAGTTAAATGTACATAAAGAATATAACAACTCCTAGTCTGATCTTTGGAAAGAGAAACAGTAAAAAGCCAAGTTCAAAAAGCAACTAGAAAAACCAAAATGAAGTTAATGAAAGATGAAAGATAAATTCCAGAAGAGGGAGATGTGGCATGAGCTGTATTAACAATGTGCCTTTGATATCCAATTTCTGCCTCTCAACTGGATCCCTACATTTTAAATACAAGTTTAATCTCTATAAAAACAACATGAAACAACTACTACCTAATTCATATTGTTTCTCTTACCCAAATCTAATCTAAAAGGCAACTTTAGTCCTGCCTTTTGCTTCTTAATTCCTTCAAAACTAGTCTCAGTATTTTCTAATGAATTCTGCATTCAAGACAAAGCTTTGAGTTTGAAAGATAAATCTTTTCATACTCGATTTCTTCAGAATATTTTACATCTTATGCTTTTTAAAACAATGTGCCTTAATTTACCCTAAATATCACAACTTCCTGGATTTCTTCATTTTTTTTGCAAATTCCACTACTTAGTATAATTTTTTCACCCATCTTCATACATTTGCATGTAAAAAATCTCTTAACTCGCATTGTACTCCCAATAAACAATAAATGGTCAATCCTTAATAATCAGCATGTATGAAAAGTTACATCATATAATAATTAAGAATATTAATGTGTTTTCTGATGTAAACTGCATGATTTCAAGTTTAAGGTCCAGTTAATTCTGCTATTGAGGTAAAAGCTCAACCTCTCTTGTCTAAGTTTTCTCATTAACTTAAAAATAATGCTCATAAATGGTCCTTATTCAGTTGTCACAAAGATGAAATGATTTCATATTTATAAATCACCTAATACAGGTTAGCACATAGGTAATTACTATATGAGTAGGTGGGTTGAGATTGCTATTCGCTGGCCTGAAACTTCCTTCAAAATTGAAAAGGTGAGTAAATAATTTATTTATTTATTTTTGCCAGTCCTGGGCCTTGAACTTGGGGCCTAACCACTGTCCTTGGGCTTTCTCAAGGCTAGAGCTCTACCACTTGAGCCACAGCATCACTTCTGGCTTTTTTTCTATGTATGTGGTACGCAGGAATCAAACCCACGCTAGGCAAGCACTCTACCACTACGCCAAACTTCTGGCCCTGAGTAAACATTTTTTATTATTTTTATTTAAAAATTTCAAAGACATCTGAATTTTTTTACATATCCAAAGTTAAAGTCACCCTATGGAAAGATTTTACTTTATCAGCCTTTCTAGAATCTGCCTTTTTTATGCATGATAAATCTATACCCAGCACTTTTTTTCTAATGCACCTTGCCATCTAATTATCCTTAGTGCTTTAACTACTAGTTTCCTGGCCTGTTCTCCTTCCTCTGTTTCTACGCATCACAGCTAGAGCCATCATCTGTTATATCCTCCAAATTCAGCAAAAGATGTTTCATTGATTTATTAGGATTCAAGGCAAAGACTAAAATCTCTGACAATCCCTCATTGATGATTCTGCAAATCACTTCACCTTTGGCTCTGCTCTTGCTTTTAGTTAATTCTCGATAATGTATGCTTCCTCTTGTAACACAAGATTTGCCTATGTCTACGTCCTCTTCCCTCACTTACTTTTTACTCTGTATCAGAGTTAGCCTCAATTATCATTTTCTTAAGGCAACTTGTGCTAGTCCCATGGTGCTATGAAATATATCAATTCATTGCATAGTAACCAATCTGTCTCTCACTTCATTCCAAATATTAATGGAGGATTTTTAATTTTTAAGAAATAGACTTTTAACTCTCCAATTAAACAGTATAGACTGTCTAGTTGGATCAGAAAGCAAGATCCATCATACTGCTGTCTTCAAGAGACACACCTGGCCCCAAAACAAAACATTTTTTCAAAGTGAGAGGTTGGAATAAAGTTTACAAGCTAACGGCCCCCATAAACAGGCTGGAGTTGCCATCCTCATATCAGATAAAATAGACTTCAAACTAAAATTAGTGAGAAAAGGCAAAGAAGGTTATGACATACTAATAAAGTGATCTCTCCTCCAGGAGGATATAATCATCCTAAATATCTAAATATCTAATCCCGGGGAACTGAACTTCATCAAGAAAAATTTACATTCACTAAAACCACACATAGATTGAAACACAGTGATTGCTGGTGACTTTAGCACACCACTCTCACCTATGGACGGATCAACCAGGCAAAAACACAACAGAGAAACCTCAGAATTGAGCAGCTGTATAAACCAACTAGACCTAACAGACATCTGCAGATTATTTCACCCAGCAACATCACAATACACATTTTTTTTCAGCAGCACATGGAACATTTTCCAAAATAGACCACATGTTAGGGCATAAAAGAAACCTGTGCAGATTCAGAAATACTGAAATTATTCCCTGCTTTCTCTCAGACCACAGGGCATCAAATTGGAACTGAACACCAATCTCCACCAATGAAAACCCTGTAACTCATGGAGATTTAACAACACAATGTTGAATCACCAATGGGTCATCAAGGAGTTCAGAACAGAAATTTAAGTTCATGAAATTAACAAAAAGGAATACACAAAATACCAGCTCCTTTGGGACAGAGCCAAGGCAGTAATCAGGGGAAACTTTATAGCTCTGAGTGCTTATATTATCAAATTGGAAAAAATCATAAACCAACAATTTAATGTCACACCTTAAGCTCTTGGAAAAAGAGCAACAATCCAAGGAAGCAAATTATTAAAATCAAAGCAGAATTAATTGAACTAGAGTCCAAAAAACTATACAGAGAATTAATAAAACAAGGAGTTGGTTCTTTGAAAAAATTAACAAAATTAAGAGACCCTTAGCAAATCTTACCAAAAAAAAAAAAACAAGGGAGCACATCCAAATAAACAAAATCACATAAATAACATATGAGAATGGTAATACCATGACAGAAATTAACAAGTTCCAGAGCATCAGGAGGGAATATTTTTCAAACCTTTATGCCAGAAAATTTGAGAATCTAGAAGAAATGGATGAATTTCTAGCCAATATTAACAAACCCACACTGAACCAAGAAAACCTAATCCAACTAAACAGGACTATTTCAAGCACTGAAATAAAAATGACAATAAGAGACTTTCCATCCAAGAAAAGACCAGGGCCAGATAGATTCACAGCTGAATTCTATAAGGTCTTCAAAGCACAGCTCACACCAATACTCCTCAAGCTCTTCAATGAAATTGAAAATGAAGGCTCATTGCCAAACTCATTTTACGAAGCCACTATAACCCTCACCCCAAAACCAGACAGATTCATCAAAGAAAGAGAACTATAGAACCATTTCTTTGTTGAATAGTGATGCAAAACTCCTCAAAAAACACTGGCCAACCATTTTCAGCAACTCATCAAAAAATTATACACTATGATCAAACAGGATTCATCACAGGGATGCAAAGCTAGTTCAATGCATACAAGTCAATTAATATAATTCAACACATCAACAGGAGCAAGGACAAGAATCACATGATCGTCTCAACAGATGCAGAAAAGGCATTTCACAAGATCCAACACCCCTTTATGTTAAAAATTCTGTAGAAACTAGGAATCCATAGAACATTCCTCAGTATAATAAAGGCTGAGTAAGACAAACCCACAGATAGCATTATACTTAATTTCTGAAAGCTAAAGCCATTCCCTCTAAAATCAGGAACAAGACAAGGATGCCCACTCTGGGCAATGAAGTAAGCCAGACTCAAAGGAACATAGGCTCAATGGTTTCCCTCATTTGTCATAATCAGTAGAAACCTTGGGCTCTTCTAGCCGAGATTTATAATAGAACAAAACCCAGATACATAAGGCCATATAGTATGAAGCTAAATGAAAGGACCTCCAGGATATAAAAACAAAAGCCATATATGAGTGACTGTTGTCCTTAATATACTATATTATTTCTCATCTCTTTTGCTGTCCCTTGTTTATCTCATATTATTACAATATTTTACCTTGTTATCTGATATATTGTATATATACATATTTGGTTATTTGAAATAGGATAGGAAAGGGAGGAAAACAAGGTGAGAGGCTGGGGTGGAGAAAGGGAAATGGGGACCAAGACATGAGAAAAGGTATCAATGTATGTGAAGTTATGACCTTCTCTCTGGTGAATACAATGTAACCCTCCTATTCATTACAATAAAAACGAAAAAAAGGATAGAAAGTGAATTCTGAAATTATATTTGGATTCAGTAGAAAACAGAAGCACAATACATAAATAATATCTACCAGGTGTGTATATGTTTGTGTAATCATTAGTTAATGGTCAAGTGCTTGCCAATATTTTTTCTTTCTATGTGTACTATCTTTATTATCTTTTTTGTTTATTGCTATATTTATTATTGATGTTTATTATTTTATTTTGTTTAGTTTTATTATCTTTTTATATTTATCATCTTTATTGAAAAGATGATGGGCAGAGGAGTTACATTATTCAGGTAAAATAGTTTTTACATTTGTTTTTAAACAGTGCTACCTCATTCTTTCTTTTTTCCCCTTACCTCTTCCTTTTCCCCTAGTATGCAATATAGATAGTGAATCTTTATATAAATTTAGAATGTTCATATTTTTCTAAATGACTTCCTCTTCAATTGATTGCTTCACTTAGAATTGATAAATTCAGTTAGTTTTAAGCTATTATTACACTCTTATTAGAAAAGATGTCAAATTCTGGAAAGACTTCGATAAAATCATATTAAGTGAAGTAAGCCACACCCAAAGAAACATAGGCTCCATGGTTTCCTTCATTTATAACAATTAGTATGCACCTAGGATTCTCCTAAAAGAGGATGACAATAGCTCAAAACCTATGTACATATCGGTCATATAGGATAAGGCTGAGCAAAATGAACTCCAGAATATAGAAACAAGAGGTTTATCTTTGTGGTTGTTGTTCTTCGTGTGCTAAGTGAAGCCATCTCTTTTCTCTTCTTTTCATTTGATGGTTTATCTCATGTAGTTACTGTATGGGAATGTGGTACCTGGTGTATTATATATACATTTATTTGTTTATTTGAAAAATGAAAGGGAAATACAAGATGAGTGGGAGTTGTGGGGAGGGAAAGTGTGAGAAAAACATAGGCATGGGTAACAATGTTCAAGAAGTAATGTACCCACTACTTGATGAATATAACTGGAACCCCTCTGTACATCAGTCTGATAATAAAGAAAAATTAATGCACTGGTTCAAAAAAAAAGAAAAAGAAAAGAAAGCATTGAACTGAGTTTAAGGCCAACATTTGCTTCCTTGGTGAACCACTATAGCATAATTCTTAGCAGTTAAAAACTTATCATTAAATATTTGATGAATGTATTTTTAGGTAGCAGTGGTTAGTAGTTACACCCAGAAAGATTACTATCAGTAATGTGAAACTAACAATATAATATAGTTAAAATAGCCATCAATAAAAGCATACAGGCATAAGTTGCATCCATTCATTACAGAGGACTATTGAAAGACAGGCATTTTAGAGAGTGATGAGATGAACAAGTGAACAACAATCTTTCTAGAAAACCATCATTACTCTGAGAAAATCCACTGAAAAATGAAGAGGAATTGAGATAACTGCTGTATTTGGTGACAAACAGATTTTGAATATTGATGCAAGGGGAAAGAGGTCTTTGTTTTTTGTTTGTCTTTCCTAATGCTAGGTTCATGACAGACCTTGACAACAAAATTATTTAATGTTAGTTTTCTTTAAAAAAAAATAAAACTATCAGTTTTAGTAGCTCTGTGGATAACAACTAGTGCTTTGCTCATTCTGAACAAGCTTGCCCAACCACTGGTCTATACCCATAACTCTATGTAAAAAAAATTTGTATGTGACAAAAGAGCAATCTGAAGAGGAAATCTAGCCTGAAAAAAAAACAATGTATTTTATGGAAAGCTATGCCAGATGGTGACTGGAAGAATAAAAAGATGATCTAATTATTATAAATCAGGGAAGGGTGACTCAAACAAGACTTTTTAATTCAGATACTTCATGGTATCTTTTTCACTTTTCTTCTGTGTATACAGAGGATACCTCTCATAAGGAAGCCTCATGACCAGCTTATAGAAAAGTTAGAAAGTTGCTTGATGGTCTACTTCAAAAGAGAGGGTAAGATACTGTCAGAAGAATGTGCGGTTTTTCTCCACTGTTGAGATGTTGTTTGTTGAGGTAATAATTCTACTTCCAACTATCCCATGAAACAAAATTCATTCATAAAGTTTAGAAGGAGAAAAATGACCAAAAATCTATACCAAGTATATGGGATCCAATTAGAAACACATGACTGAACAAGTTCAGCTATGAACATGTTTCATTTCAGAAGTCAGCTTAGTCTGTGGATGATTGTAAGACATTCGGCAGTCTCTCTATAGGTTCTCTGCATGAAGGAATGACCATAATAGAAAATAGGGGCATCTTTCCTGAATTTCAGAGAGGATAATGTTTCTCTCAGCATGGAGCTGATTAGAATGAGATGCAGAGAAGGAGAACCTCTGTTAGAGTATCTTCTTTCATTTTCCTTAGTCAGCAGTTCCATCACTGACTTCATTAAATACTCAAATTAATATTAAAAGGGAAAGAAGTTTAATAAAATAGACAGCAAGCTAAATTCATTTAATAAGGAAATCTTTATTCTGCATAAAATTTTGCTTTGTTACTTAGTGACTGCAATTTCCAACACCCGGCTATTGATGAAAAATTTTTCCAGTATTAATTCATTTAACCTACTCTCATTCAAATATGGTATTTGGGTAAGAAGATAGTTAAGAAGGTGGATTAGCTTATATAATAGCAGTTATTGGTAACAGTAATCAAAGACATGCCATTTAGTATAAGTCTCAGAAGAAAGATATTATTCTGTGAGATCCAAGAGAAAATATTTAACACTAGAATCAACCATCTAAAAAAGCAGTGAGATGACAGTGACTTAAAAGCAACTAGCCTGGGCAGGAGACAAGGGAGGATTGTTCACAGTGAATCACAAAGTCACACAATTTTCCTAATCATAAGAATTCCTAGGCAATAATAATACTGTTCATATAAAATTGGCCCAGATTTTATTATTTTGATTATAGTGATTATATTAGATTTGATTATATTAGATTTGGATTACAAAAGATCTCCCATTGTTTCCATAAACATAACCCATTGCTCAATAATTTGGGTAATTAGATCTACCCCAAACTGCATTTTATTCCAAAAATAATACTTTCAATTTTTGTATATCTCTTCTAAATGATTGTAATTCTCTTGTATGTTTCTGTTGAGTTGACCTGAAGATGTTGCTCCTGTTAAACTTTCTCTGTAGTCTAAGTTTCAAGGAAAAGAATTCTTGCCAGGCTCAGTGACTCATATCTTTAATCCTATAAACTCGAGAGGTAGAACAGATACGAGAATTCAATTTCTAGGCCAATCTGGGTAAAACGTTCCCAAGGCATCGTCTCAACCAAGAAAAACTGAATGTGGTGGTACATTGTTGTCCTATCAACAGTCCAAAAGGACTAAATATCATTGTCCGTGCAAGTCTGGGTGTATAGATCAAAAAGAATAATAAATGCAAAAATGGGTATAAAATTTTGACTCAAGTGATTAAGGACCTGCCAATCAAGTAGAATGCCTAGAATTGAAATCTCCATAATTTAAAACAGCAACATCCTCAAACATTTACTTCCAAGTCCTTATTTATTATTTACATTAACCTTTTTTCTCAAAAGAATCATAGATTGTACATAGATTTTCCTATTATTGTACCTCTTTAATCTACCTGACAAGTTATAGCTATTGGTATATATTATTTGGGCTCACTGTTTCAGCTATACATGAATAAGGGATGCAACCTACTTCTTCAATGTGATCTTAAATCTCACTCATTTAAATGAAAGTTGTTCAGTCTTTCAGAACTCAACAAACTTTGTCTATTAGTAAACAGGTTGAGGTTGGAATACATTTCTTCACAATCCATGACTGAGATTAATTTGACAAATATCCATTAAGCTAACCAACAGTTTGCTTAGTTCCTCTGATTTGCTTTAATTTATTTAGCAAAAGACCCTGATCTATCAAATTAATTGCTTTGATCATTCATCAGTTCACAGATAGTGAAGTGTCTTGTACCATATCCAGGTTATCAATCTGTGAAAGGTGAACATTTGATTAACTCATTTAACTGAGCAAGGTCTAAAGTGTGTAATATTTTAAGTTATTGGAGGCAATGGCTAGGCTGTAATCTTTCTTTTGTCAAATACTACAAACTTGTAAGCAGGCATTTGTTTCCCTGAACTAACTGCGATCTCAAGAAATGTATTTTTCCTTGCAGTTCATTGCTGGGGAGGTATGTATTCAAGAAATCTTCATTCGTTTTATTATATTGTGTATGCTTTTGTTTGTGCACAGAAATTATACTGGTTTGACAGCTCTATTATTTTTTACTGATTTGCTTGCAGCAATTTATCTTATAGAACATGACAAATTTATTTTTTTAATTGCCTTTGCCTTTCTTTATGTATGTGTTTATGAGATATTATGGCAGTTCAACATTTTAATGCTTCAATGTTTTTTACCAATTTGGTAATCTTGTAAACAATGTTTTTAAACTTCCTCTAAGCTGTTTAGGAAACAGGATTAAAAAGAAAATTCTGCTGAATTTATTTTCATCTTTAATATATTCAGATGACAGTGTTATCAGGTTATTGCCCCTGACTTTATGTAAAAGATGATGTGATATTTGGGCTGAACAGTAAACTTAAATTCAACAAATTCTAATCAGAAGGCAGTTTAAATAGATTTTTATAAATTGTATTGCAAAATGGCAAGTAAGCTGATATAAAAAATAGTCTATTCAATGTTTAACAGTGATGCTATCATTAGATCCTATTCAGCCGGTAGACTAGTTCATCAAAGAAGACTGTTATAATATTCTGGTACATAACATCTCAGAATACTTAACTAAGGACACTGAAAATGAATTAACCTTTGACTATCAAATACATTTTGAAAGTTAAATAATTTTAAAGGTAGGGCTAGTTTCAGTTCCATTAGTTTTGATTGTCATAAGTATGGTGTAGCTTAGTAAAGTACATGATTTTTAGTATGCCTTACAATAAGATTCTCTAAAACTGTTTACGACTTTAAAATAGTCAATAAATTCTAATTTTGTGGAAACCATTAGTTTTACAGTAGCCAAACAATAAGCTATCTATTCTATTTGATCCTGAAATAATTCAATAATGTTACTACTTGTAATAGAGGCAAACAACTTTTTGGCTTCATGTATTTCCTAACTTGTCATATATTCTATAAGTAGATTCTAAGTATCAAATACTAGGCTAGAAGTTTCGGAAGATTAAGATGATTGTAATAACATCAATATGTGTACATTGGATGAAATACAAAATAGAAAATTTCCAAGTGTGTCTGTCATTTTAAAGTAGTGTTTATAAACTGTTTTGGAAATCCATATGAGAGAGAGAGAGAGAGAGAGAGAGAGAGAGAGAGAGAGAGAGAGAGAGAGAGAGAGAGAGAGAGAGAGAGAGAGAGAGAGAGAGGCATGCATGTATGCACTGGAGAGAGGCAGAAACAGAGAAATGAGAGACAGAGACAGAGATAGACAGACAAAGGGAGGGAGCGAGAGAGAGTGTGGGAAGGAGGGAGAGAGAAAGACACTCAGGTTTAGAGATTGGTGACTGGGAAAAACAACCCAGAGGAAGAAACAGACTAAATACAAACTAATCACTAACCAAGTATAGTAAGGTCCTCAGATGTGCCCATAAATTACCTGGTGGAAAAGTATATAGTAATGTGTGGCTAAGGAACAAAGAATTGTTCTCATAGCTGAATATTAAAATGTACTCTTTCTAGCCTTATCTTCAAACAATTAAATTATATTTTCTTCTGATAAGATCTAAGTCTTGATGCCTTTCTAAAACTTCCATAAGTGATTCAAATATGCAATCAATGGTAGGAAATACTGTGCATTCATCACTATAGAAAATCCAGCTGGCCATGAAATGAAATAATTGCAGGCCCAAATTTACTTGGAACATTCTTCCCACAGAGTTCTGTGTAGTTGACTAATAGTCATCTTTATCTTTAAAATTTTAATTGGTGTTCCTTTTTTCTCCTTCCATAGTGTTAGACTGCATTTTCTTCTTGCTTAACTGAAGGTTTATCACCATGTGAATGTTCCTGCCATTTTGGCCCTATCACAATCCCCAATCAGGGTATACTGAATTCTGGCTTTCCCATCTCGTCTCCTCTACTTTTTCTTGGTGTCATGGTCACCCTTTGTACTTTGCTATCTCCACCTTCCACCTATTACAAAATTAAGTAAACACTCCATTCTCTTGTGAGAAGCTCCGGATCTTCCAGGTCCATTGTCATAATTCTCTAACTTCATCATTCCTGTAATGCAATGAACTCATTTTCACTGAACTCATTATTTTACTGAGCTTCCCTTCACGTCCAGTTATATTTAAACTGATTGTAATAATTGCTACTGAATAAATAGCATCAGGCTCCCCATGCTCTCCTTCTAAATCATGGGTTTCAATTTACTCCACAATCTGCTTTCTTCCCAATTTTACTACATGAAGTAGATTCACATAACCAGTCATCCTAGTACTGCAATTCACGACCTCTGTTTATCTAATATTTCAGCTCCACTTTGAGTTTTCTTTCCTTCTTTCTTTCTGTCTGTCTGTCTGTCTTTTTTTTTCCTTTTTTGTCAGTCCCTGGTATTGAACTCAGTGCCTGGGTACTGTCCTTGGACTTTCTCAAGGTTAGAGCTCTATCACTTGAGGCACAGGACCATTTCTGGCTTTTTCTATGTATGTGGTATTAAGGAATCAAACCCAGATTTTGGTGCACGCTAGGCAAGCACTCTTACCACTGGGCCAAACACACAGCCCCAGCAGCTTTGACTTTTTTTTTTTTACCATATTTCTATAGTAATTGTTTTCTCATATATTTTATGATCTTTGTTTAATAAGACTAATATAATTATCAACATTCATACTTCTTTCCTCCTATTCACTTCAGCAAAGAAAAAAATATTCCTATTTAAAAAGTAGTTAAAGTGTATTCTTCTCTCCCACCTTGCCCCTGCATACTATCTCTTTACCTTCAGATTGGTAATTTTTATTAGTACCAAATGATGATCCCATTTCCCCTGTCTTCTGCTAACTTTCTTTTCCTTTTCTTTTCTTTTTTTCTTTCTTTCCTGTCCTCCTACCTTTAGCTAAACTCTTCAGACAATTGTCTATAATTCCTTCACTCACTTTCTCTCTTGAGCCCGTCATCTAGTGTCTCACTAATTACTTTCAAATGATTAAATTCTGCACTACTTCTCAGTTAACATCTTACTTCACTGTCAACAACCCTTGACATTGTCGACCTCACAGTTTGCTTCTTAAAACACCTTTTTATTTGGTTTCAAGGGTACTACACTGAGCAATTTCTGTTCCTTTTTTGAAATTACTGCTCCTTTTCAGCCACTTTGTAGGTTAGTGTTATTTTCTTGACCTTAAACATCTTAAAGAAGTCCTAGTTTTACTTCTTGAACTTTTTCTTTCTTTCTACACTCATTTCTCCAGTAATCTTATCCAGTCTTATAACCCTCAATTTTGTCTATAAATAATTCCTTATAAAAATCACATTTAACCTAGAATTCTCCTGTAAATTCTACACTCACATATAAAACTAGCCATTTCAAGTGCTTATCTAAATATAGAACAGATATTTCATACTTCACTAGATAATTTACAATCTTTACATATACTATCCAGCTGCACCACCACATATTTCACTGCAATAATTAAATATCCACCCTTTGGTTATTGAGTCTAAAAGTGTCAGTCATGATTAACCTCTCTTCAATTAATTGGTAAATCCTTCGAACTACATTCACAGTATAATCAGAACCACAATTTCTCCAGAATTCACTACTGCCAGTCTTTATCAAGTATCTATTGTATTTCAATTATTTAAGTACACTGGAAAGTCTAGTTCTGAAAAAAAATCTGCTTATTCTTTTAAGAGGACTTTAGATTCCATCTTAACTATTTAACATTTCAGTATAGCATCCAGAGCGCTTCTGGTAAACATAATTAAAATCTTGGAGTGCCTTAATACTGATTGCTTGTGTGCATTAAAGTTAAATCCCTGCCTATTCTGGAAGCACAGAGCCCTCATTGATCAGGCAAGTCTCACAGTTGGATTTTGTATTTCTCTTGGTCCCTTACCCAGATGTCTGCACCATTCTTCATCACACATCAGCTCTCACATTCTCTTTGCGACCTCTTTTAATCATTCTATTTATAAGCATATCTTCTCCAGAGTACCTTGTTCACAATCCTGACATTTTTTCCTCTGTGTAGTCCATATCAGCTAAAATATTGCACATTTTCGTATTGATTTGGAGTGTTATATGTCTCCTTAACTCCTAATGAATTGCAAAACTTGTCACTAAATTGACATTTCTAGTTCATTGTTTTCATATTTTTACATTTTCAATTTTAATATCGAATGTGTCAGATATTCAGTAAAAATTAAATGGATACATAAGCAGAAGCAATTAAATAAAATATATACCACATTTCACTTGTCATTAAAACGAAAAAAAATATGCCTTTCCCTCTTCTTCCCTTTTGCTTGCTTTTCTTTCTTTTTCTTTCTTTCTTTCTTTCTTTCTTCCTTCCTTCCTTCCTTTCTTTCTTTCTTTCTTTCTTTTTTTTTTGTTTGTTTTTTTGGCTGGTCTTGGGGCTTGAGCTGAGAGCAGGATCCTGTCCATGAGTCTTTTTGGTGCTCAAGGCTAGGGTTCTACAATTTGAGTTATAGAACTACTTTTTTATTTTTTGCCAGTCCTGGGCTTGAGCTCAGAGCCTGTGCACTGTCCTTGGACTTTCTCAAGGCTAGAGCTCTACCACTTGAACCTCAGCACCACTTCCAGCAGTTTTCTATGTATGTGGTACCCAGGAATTGAACCGGGGTCTTCGTGCATGCCTGGAAAGCATTCTACCACTAGGCCAAATTCCCGGCCTTCTTGGCTATGTCTGAGTCATTTATTGAAGATAAGAGTCTCAGGACCATTAGATATCAGATTTCTGAGTAGCTAGGATAACAAATTTAAACCATGGGGGCAGCTGGACTTCCCCTTGTTAATACATTCATTCCATTTTCTATCAAAAGAGATGTACTTAAACCCACATGCCCTGTGTACTACTTTCATAATCTTTTTTTTGGGGGGTGGGGGGGAATAGGAGGAGGCTTGAATTCGGCCTGGGTGCTGTTCCTGAGCTTTTAAGCTCAAAGCTACCACTCTACCCGTGGGCCTGGATGTTTTACTTGAGCTCTTCAGCTCCAGGCTATGGACCTTCTCCTAGAGGCTCAGCCTACTTCCCCCCCCCACCCCTTTTTTATTGGTTAATTGGAGATAAGAGTCTCACATTCTTTAGTGCGGGGCTGACTTTGACCCGAGATCTTTCAATCTCAGCCTCTCAAGTAGCTAGGATTACAGGCTTGAGCCGTGGTTCTGGCTCACTCCCAGAATCTTTGTGAGGACTTTATTCCCTTGATATCCAAATTTTATACCTTAGAGATTATTCTCTTCAGTTTGATGAGCCCTTTTAATTTATCTCACCTTGTAATTACATTCTCATGATTTCCATTTTCTGGCTCCTATTACTGCCCTTGTTGGCTATTTTACTTAACCAAAAACTTCCTTGAAAAAGCTGAACACACTGTGCAGTTCCTCATTCTTGCTCACTTTCCAAGCATTTTTAATAGTTCTTCTCCAGTTCCTCAATAGGTGTTTCCTTGACAGCTTTCTGTAACTCTGATTGTATATCTGAAATCAACAATTTAAAAAAAGGAAAAGTTTCTTTCGGTGAATTGTTCCAGGTGTTTTAGTCCAGAATCCTTTGAGCCTGTGGAAAAAAACCATATCCAGAGGGAAAAAAACCATAACTTATGACTGTGGGAAGCAGTGAAAGAGAAATGAGGTAGCCAATATCCATCCAGTTCAGCGTCACATTCAGAAGACCTAGTGATCTTCCATTAGTCTTCATCTGCTAAAAGTTTCACTAAAATAGCAGCACCACCACCTCATGTCTAAGATTCAACAGATGGTCATAGAAGAATCATGACGGAAGGATTGAGTCCTGTCTTATTCCCCAAGCTCAAACAAAGCACCCGGTGCATGCTCAGGCAACCTTGGTTTCCTAGGGACAATAATCTCCACACCCAACGTGGAGCCTTCCACTGTGGGCCTGGACAAAGACACCACCCAGGGCCCCCAGGAGACCAGCACCATTTATTATTGCTTCCTTGTCATGCCCTAAATAAGTCTACTCCCAAATCCAGTCGCTAGCACAACTCTAGTCCAGCAGGAAGGTTTGGGTCCCTTGCTGTTCCTCAATAAACAGTCTTTGCATGTTGAGGATAGAGTCTGGCCTATTCCTTTCCATTCCCCTACATTTTCCTTACAATGATAATATCCTTTATAACTTAAGAAGTCACATGTAAGATTTTCCATAATATCACTTAAATTAAGAACCTTCCATCCTTTTTTTCAGTTGAGACAATTATGAAAACTTTTATTCTGCTTTGGGGGAAGTTTGCTTTGAGGGAGGCAAATTTTCATAAAACAAATCACAGGGTAATACTCAGCATACCATGCATCCATTTAAACACAACTGTAGATAACAACAGTGTCCACAATTGTAGACAACAACCCCATAACTCTGGGGATGAACGCCAGTCTCTTTGCACCTACTTCCCTGTGCAATACCTGCACCTGAATTTAAAATTATTTACATTCAAATATTTTTGAATTTATATTTATTATTTTGGACCATATTCAGTCAAAATGGTGTAACATAAATCTTTGAAAATGAGGGATATCTCTGGTACAATCCAGCAGTGGCATCTTATTTTGTCACATGCTGTTTGTTAGGAGTGATTTATAATTTCAGCTCATGCTCACGGGTGAATAAATTATGAAAGGATGTGCATAGTGGAATTTAGAAGCCACTGGAGGCTATAGCCAACTAATACAAGTGGGAAAGGGAATTGGGAGAGTTTCTCAAAGGGAAAAATACAGGTAGGAGAGTCAGAGGAATTAGGGTTTCACAGAGATACACTTTTGCTTGTTCTGAATAAAAGCAAAGGGTCATCAAAATAGAAGATTGCATAAAAATTGGGAAAAGCATGGAAATATATTGTTACCTATATTTCTAGGGGAAAAATAACCTTTCAAATACCTTGATTTTATTTGGTAAAAATACATGTTGGACTTAAAGCCTACATATTACACTTGAAAATATACTCAATTTTAGAAATAGAGTACACACAACTTATGATCTGAGCTATCAGGTATCCACTAGATTTTTTGTTTATTTTTGTTTTTCTCTTATTTAGTGCCTCTACTGGAGCTTGAACTCAGAGCTTTGCACTTTTATTTGGCTTTTTCAACCCAACTGTTGCTCTGACACTTGAATTAGACATCTACTTCTTTGGGAATGCACTCAGTTTGGATAAAGGAATGTAAAGGTCAATAAAGTTCAAATTATCTGTGTCTTTAGAAGATAAATAGTATAGTAAAAAAATCACTAAGGGGTTTAATAATGACAGTAAAGGGATGGGAATATAGCCAATAATAGAGGCTCCCCAAAGCATGCTCAAAGGTCTGGCACTGTGGCTCAAGTCTCAAAGTGAGCAAAAAGTGCCCAGGCCCTGAGATCAAGCCCCAGACTGCCAAGAAGGAAAGAAAGAAAAAAGAAACAAAGAAAGGGAAAGGAAGAAAGAAAGAAAGAAAGAAAGAAAGAAAGAAAGAAAGAAAGAAAGAAAACAAAACTATTAGGAGACTAGAAGATTATAATTTTCAATATTGCAACAAATATTTCATCAAGTCAGTGGAATGGAATGGAATGGGCACTATATAATATATTATAGAAATTTATTTATATTAAGAATATTTGAAGATAGATATATAATAATATCGCATGTATGCTCCTATTGTGGGTGTACATAAGCATATCTAATTGTTAAGACAGACATGTAAGGACTAATTTTATGAAGCTGTAAACCTAGATTTGTGTTAAAGAGTGAAAATCATCCTCTAAAAAATTTATATATACTGGGGTCAGGAGTGTGGCTTAGGGTAGACTATTTTCCCTAGCATGCACAAAGACTTAGGTTTTATTCCTCGGTACCACATACACAGAAATAGGCAAAAGTGGTAGAGCTCTAGCCATTAGAAAACTCAAGGACAGTGGCCAGTCCCTGAGTTCAAGCCACAGCACTGGCAAAAATAAACAAGGGAAAAAATATACATTTATGCCTGAACAAATCTGTTTTGCTTCAAAATGAGTTTAAAAGTATTTTAAAAGATATTTTCCGGGGGCCGGGAGTTTGGCCTAGTGGTAGAGTGCTTGCCTAGCATGCACCAAGGCCCAGGTTTGATTCCTCAGTCCTGCATACATAGAAAAAAACTGGAAGTGGTGCTGAGGTTCAAGTGGTAGAGTCCTGGCCTTGAGAAAGTCCAAGGACAGTGCTCAGGCCCTGAACTCAAGCCCAGGACTGACACAAAATAAAATAAAAAAAAATATTTGCAAGATTTTCAATAGTTTTTGTTACTGATAGCTTCTGCCTACTAGAAAAAGAAATATATACCTTTATGTCTGATTAACTCTACTTTTTATCAAAATGAGTTTTAAAATATTTTTAAAGATATTTGCAAGTTTTTCAGTAGTTTCTGTTAGTGATAGCTTCTGCCTAATATTGAAATGACTTCTGAGAAGTATTGCCAAACACTACAAAACATTACAATTTCCTAAAGTAATCACTCCCTTTTCTCCCATCCAGAATGTTTTGTCACATTATATTATGTTATAGTATGATGATTCTATCTACATATAAATATATATTTAAAAATGAAGACCTCAGCTTCTTGCTCTCCTCATATCTCATATCTCATTTAGCGTGAAACATTTTTTTTATTTAGCTAAGACCCACAACTTTGTGCTCAAATATATATTTTCCTTTCAACCTTTGTTTCTTATTACAGTTTAAATTTGCACATCAATTATATGGTCTATAGCCATAAATTCTTCACTTAACTACTGATTTATATTTTACCCCAATGCCTCTTCTATCTCCTGCTATCAATTGGCTACACCTCAACCAACTTTCCTTTAAAAGTCTAGTCTCATGAAACTCCTGTAGGGTCCTGTATCTTGATACAGCCCTCTATTCCATTCATTATTTAGAAGGAACTCTGCACTCTAAAATAATAATTAGGGCTTGAAAATTGAAAATCATTGACACAGCTCATAGACATTCAAAATTCTACTATGTAATTCTACTTAGGCAATTTTACCCAACATTTTTGTAGTATTGAAATGCAACCTTTAGCACCACTAAGTGCTGTGTTTTTATGGCAACTTGACTGTTGCATTGTTTCCCTACTTAGAAAGCCCTTGACGTTATTCAGCATTGTAGAGTTACCTTAGACACCATTCATACAACAACCTGTTATATATAACTATTTTATCCCAGCTCTCCATGAAGTACATGCTCCTTTTGTGTTATGCTACAGCAAAAAGTCCTTCAACAATCAACTACGACATGAGCTGTCAGAATCTCAGTCGTGTTTCTCAACATGTCTTTTTCTTACAGATTTATTTGCAGACTTTCCAGTAGATTTAACCTAGCCCCTCTTGTTTATATAATGGTATTATAAATTTGAGATATTAAACTGTCAGCTACTTGCTAAGCTAATGATCCTGCTTATTTCCCTACCAAGTAAACAATAATAAATGATGATGATTAAACAGTCTATTTCTCAGAGTAGGCATTGACATACAGATTTTTCATAATTAATTCTAATTATGCAGTTTATTAAATAGCAAATAAATTCACCTTTATTTCTGCAAAGTTCTGTGGACAATATCTTCTAAATTAATTATTTTCTTGTATACAGAAAGGCACTGTTTTACCTCACTATAAAATCAAAATAGTATAAATGAATTTTTTTATTAAAGTAGTCTGTAAAATGAACATAGATCAGTAGAGTCTTAGGTCATGTCACAGAATCTACAAATTTCCCTCTATTTGGAAAAGGGACTATGTAACTTGTAATGAGAGCTACATAATGGGAGAAAAATAATCCTTGATTTCCCAGATGTTTCATTACTTTACAAATATTCTAATATGTGAAAGATAAAGGGAAGCTAAGGCATAAAGGGGGTCTGAAAATAAATCAGTGTGAGCACAGAGTATAATGAGAATGATATAGCAACCAGAAAGTCTAACAGAAACCAGATGCTTCATGGATACTCCCCTGCAACCTAAGGAAGAAGCAAGGATGCTGCTGCTATCTTCACTTTGAACTTGTGACTAGCATAGCTGTGCAAAATTCAGTACACTTCTATAAGTGACAAATTCTCACATCCACACACATGATTTTCTTGTGTCCCTTCTGTTTGAAATGTTAATTGTACAGATCAGTTTGTGATATTTCCATTGAAGAACATAATACATCCATCAAATTCACTCCACTTAGTGCTCTTTCTTATCCCATTGGCTCCTCTTCCCCATTTTAACATGTTTTAGTAGGTTTTGTTGTAATATTTTTCTTTTTCTTTCTTTTCCAAAATGTGCATTTATTTAAAACAAACATCTCATTTCAGCAACACTCACTATCGTATGTTTTTATTGTAATGTATAAAGGAATTACAGTTATATTTGCCAGATAGGTGCATTACTTCTCACACATTGATACCACTTCTCATGTTTTTGCCCCATTTCCCTCCTCCCACCCCCTTTCAATCATCTCGTTTCTCCCCTTCCCTTTCCTATTTCAAATAAACAAATAAACGTACATACAATGTACCAACTAACAAAGTTACATACAGTAACAATATGAGATTAACCAAGGGGAACAGAGAAGAGAAATAACATAGTTCATTATGAGCAACAATCACACAAGATAAAGCTCTTATTTCCATATCCTAGAGATTCTTTCATTTAGCATCATCCTATATGACCTTATATATATCTAGGTTCAGCACTTTTATTATCCTCTGCTAGGAGAGTCCTAGATGTGTACTAATTATTACAAATGAGGGAAACCATTGAACCTGGGTTACTTTGAGTCTGGCTTACTTCACTTAATATGATTTTTTCCAAGTCTTTCCATTTCCTTACAAGTGGGGAGATGTCATTCTTTCCGAGTGCAACATAGAATTCCATTGTATGTAAGTGCCACATCTTCTTGTTCCAATGATCTACTCAGGGACATCTGGGTTGGTTCCATATCTTTCCTAGGGTAAATAGTGCTTCCATGAACATCGATGTGCTAGTGGCTTTAGTAGATTCTTGTTTCTAGATGTTTGGATTAATGCCAAGGAATGAAATTGCTGGGTCATATGGAAGCTCTATGTTTAGTCTTTTCACCTATTTATATCATATCCACATATTCCTTACTCTTCTGCTTTCCCATTTCTTTTTTTTTTCTTTTTTTTCTTTTTTTTTGCCAGTCCTAGGCTTGACCTCAGGGCCTGAGCAGTATCCTTGTACTTTCTCAAGGTTAGAGCTCTACCACTGGAGCCTCAGCACCACTTCCAGCTTATTTTTTTCTATGTATGTGGTACCCAGTAATCGAATCCAGGTCTTTGTGCATGCTAGGCAAGCACTCTTACCACTAGGCCAAACTCCGTACTCTGCTTCCCCATTTCTGCTGGTCCACTCTAAAACAGTTCTGCTTTTACAATCATAAAATCTTATTCTTTGTTTCTAAGTCTAAATTCTGATATGGTAAAAAAGAAAAAGTATTTGTTTTTCTGGATTTGCTTTAACATGCTCCATATAAAAATTGCCAGTTTCATTAATTATTCTGAAAATGACATAATTGTATTTTCTTTATGATTAAATGATACTCCATTGTGAATATACCCAAAATTTCTCTTGTTCTTTTATTATCTGTTGGTCATCTAAGCTTTTGCCATAGATTGGCCATTGTGAAGAGAGCTGCAATAAATATGAGTTTCTCTATAACACTGATAACACTTCAAAATAGTATATATTTGAGTAATTTATTTTCTTCTGGTATTGGGTAGCATGTAAATCACTTTCTAAATACTTTCCATAAAGGAATTCTATTTTATGTTTTTTTAAGTTTCAATTGTTTCTCTTTATTCCTTTTTTTTAGCTTTTTTATTAAAGAATTTATTAACATTGATTACTTTGTTACTTTTTTTTTGTTTTTTTTTTTTTTGCCAGTCCTGGGCTTAAACGAGCCACACAACTATGCATGTGGTATCGAGGAATCAAACCAGGGTCATTGTGTATGCTAGGCAAGTACTCTACCACTAGACCAAACTCCTAGCCCCAAATGCCATGGTTAACAAACAAGTATTCAAGAAGGGAATCTCTATAGTGGTAGACTGCTCCTCTAGCATAAAGGAATTCTTTAATCAGATAATAATAAAGCCAATCCTCCCAAAAGACATATTATACTTTCTGAGTTATAAAAGAAAAGGGCTAATTATTAAGTTGACTCAGATATAAAATGAAACATCATGTTTTCATTATTAACCTCTAATTCGAACAAAATTCTATCTTTAAGATAATATGCCTAAGGTTAGCAAGGAAAATGAAATGAAATGAAACACAGATTGTTCATTTGTAAGGGAAATAGATAATTACATAGGAAGTGGTATTTAGAATCTGTAATATACTCAACCTATAAAAGTTGTCTTTAAAATTTCATGCAATGAACAGAAACACAAGCTCTGAGGTTGCTACCTGGATTCATCATAGAATCCACTAACTTGATCAAGAGACACACAATATATTAGCCAACTAATGATGTGCTGTAAAATATACCAAGGATTGGCAGGAATTTTTTTTGATTGAAGATCAAAATATTATTTCTGTAAGCCTTTCAATTTACTAAGATAAAATATTTGTAATGTTAAAATATAGATATTTTGAAGGATACATAAGATAATAGTTCTGTTCATCTTAATAAAATCCACATTGAGTTGTGTAAAAATCATACTCATTATTTTGGATAGAGTTAAAGACATTTTTTCTATTATATTATATAAATTCAATTTACTTAAAACTAGAATTTTGAAAATATATTGTACCAATGGCTTTGATGGAATAATACAAACATCTGCAGATGACATCATAGTATCTAACATTATCTGAACACATTTAAATTCAGTATAATTAAATTATACAATATATAATTATTATGAATAATATACACAATTGTGTATTGTTCCAGATGTATCATATTTAAAAATAAGATGGTTGAAAGCCCTTTGTACAATAAAAATTTAAAAATAAAATGGTTGAATTCAAGTAGTAACAAAGTACCAGCACAAATAAAATATATAGAAATAATAAAAAGTTTCTGCACAGATGAAAACATAGCTACTAAAGTAGAAAGACAGCCAGCCAACTGGGAAAGGATATTTACATCAGACAAATGCTTAATATCCAGTATTTACAGGGAACTCAAGAAACTAATCCCCCCCAAATCCAACAAACCAATCACTGAATTTGGAAGGGAACTAAAGGGAGACTAATCAAAAGAAGAGGTTAAAATGGCAAAAAAGCATATGAGAAAATCCTCATCATCCATGTTCATAAAGGAAATACAAATAAAAACAACCCTAAGATACCACCTTACCCCAATCAGTATGGCCAAGATTTTGAATGCAGACAATGACAGATACTGGTGGGGCTGTGGAGAAAAAGGAACTCTACTGCACTGCTGGTGGGAATGAAAACTAGTACAAACACTCTGGAAAGCAGTGTGGAAGTTTCTTTAAAAAAAACCGAAAATACCCACGAGCCAACTACCTAAAGAAATCCACAACAACAAACCCAAAAAGCAACGGAGAAGGACTCAAACCGGAAAAGAAATCCAGATAAAGCTCACATCCAACTTTCTCAAAGAATTCGGAAAGCGAGGACCCCTCCCCCACCTCTCGCCCAAAGCTGAGGAAAGCCATGGAAAGCGGCTGCTGGCGCCGGACCAAGCCGCGAAAAGCGGCTTGAGCGGGTGCCGGCTCCACGCGGGGAAACCGGCGGTGTGCACTGGCTCTAATCCACGAAAAGCGACGGCAGTGGAGGGTGCCAGGCTGGGAGCCCAACGGCTGCAGAAACCAGCACAGAAACCAGCCAGCGAACGGCGGAAGCAGCAGAACCCAGACGCGGAACCAGAACAGCAAGCAGGGGAACCCAGACGCAGAACACAGGTGGCTGCGGAGACCCGAGGGAAGTGAAAGACTCCCCACCACCGTGGAACACCCGCAGAGGGACGCAGAGGTGTGAGTAATACAGCGCGTCCCCAAACACATCGGGAAAGCTGAGCGGGTGCCAAGCAATAGAACTTAACTCAGACCTCAACACCCCGCCCAAGAAAGACTGGCGGGAGCAGGGGGGCAAGGAATTTAGAATCCTGTCCCTTCTCTCAACAGCCCCCTCCCCCAGGCCATTGACTGGAGATTGACAAGCGGGCTACCCATAAGACCCAGAACCCCACCAAGGGAGGCAGGGCTGTCGCAACTCCCACCCGCCCAACGGGCTCAACCCCCAGCCCTCTGACTGGAGACTGACAAGCGGGCGGACCCTAAGACTCAGCACCCCACAAGGGGAGGCGGAGCTGTCCCAGCTCCCACCCGCCCACCAGGCTCCTCTCCCAGACCACTGGATCTGGAGAGTGGAACGCTTTGGGACCCTGCCTTACAACAGTGGGTAGGGGGTGCGGGTAAATAGGAGCCTGCATCTGCCCCCCCTCAATTCTTGAGCCGGGGCATCCTCCAGCTGGGAATCCTAAGGAAGACACCACCGAGGGCCCCCCCCCACAGTCACAGACTCTGACAAAGCAGTGGGAACACAGCAGGGATCTGAAGAGCCGACCAGCAGCCAAGCTCCCCTTCTGAGAACCAAAAAGGCGTGGCTCCGCCCTTGGAGCCCACGCCCCCAGCTGGGCCCCGCCCCTGGGAACAGAGGGGTCTCCTGCTGGTCCTGCTGAGAGCCCCTGAAACTCTCAATCCCCAGACCCTTGGCTTGGGGCCACCCCTGGAAGCAGCACAGGAAAACGTCCTCCAACCGCGCTCAGACAGAAGCTCGCAGATCCATCCCATGGTCCACTGTGAGGCCACTGGTTGGGCTAAGAGCTAGTCGCACGGCAACACATAAGTTTTATTCTAATACTTTCCAAACTTTGTACTCAAATACGCTACCTACTTACCCCATGACCTCTCTCATTCTATTTTTCTATCTCTGAAACTCTGCTCCTCTTTCAACCCTTATACTGCATGGATCTACACTTGATGGCTGTTGAGCAACACTGTATATCTAGGTGTTTAATTATTCTCTAGGCTCAGAGGGACTTAGAGACAATAGAGATTGGACTGAGAGGCTTATTGTTTTGGATATAAATCGCTTATCAGTGAATAATTAGACTAGTCAGTAACTGCACAAAAAGAAAGAGTGACAACACCAATCAAAACTTGTGAACATCTAGAGTCTGCCAGCTACAGAAGTCTAGGTTGGTTATATCTGAAAAACTATAATCGTGTTTAGTAGTAATCTTGCTCCCATTTTCAAATGGGCAGAACAAGAAACTCAAGAAAAATGTCAAATCAAGAAACAACAACCCCCACCCCCCCACACCCAATGTAAACAGCCAATGGAACAGTCACTGGCAAACCTAGAGGAGAGTCTTCCAAGCGCTGTACAAATGCAACTGATAAACATCATTAATGAAAAATGTGAAAATATAAAGAAAGAGATAAGGGAGGAAGCCATAGCTGAACAAAAGGAAACCATAAACAAGGTGATAAGTGAAAAAGAAGAAGCCATAATAAAGGTTTTTCAAAGAAAGATGGATGAATTCATAGAATCCACAAATAAAAAGGTGACCGAACTCCAGCAAATTTTCAAAAAAAATAAAGCTACTGAGCTAAACACCCAAATGGAAATCAAGGAGCTAAAGAAATCCATACATGATCTAAAACAAGAGATGCAAGGCATCAAAAATGAGCAATTAGTAGCAAGGGAGATGAAAAATAAAGTAGATAGCTTTGATAGCAGGTTAGACAATGCAGAGGAGAGAATCTCCGGGGCTGAAGATAATTTAGTTATTATAGAGAAAGAACAGAAAATGAGTCAATCCAAATCTAGGAAAAATGAGAGAGCGCTCCAGGAGGTCCAAGACACAATCAGAAAGCCTAATTTAAGGCTAATTGGTATTGAGGAGGGCGAGGAGAAAGAGGTCAATGGTATTGGAAATATACTTCAGGGAATCATCTCAGAGAATTTCCCAAATATCCAGAAGGGCAGACCCATCCAGATACAAGAAGCTTTTAGAACCCCAAACAGACCTGACCAGAAAAGAACATCCACCACCACATCGTAATACGAACGGGATCAATAGAAACCAAAAAAAGGATTCTAAAGGCAGCCGGGGAAAAGGGTTCAGTAACCTATAAAGGAAAACCAATCAGAATAACCCCAGATTACTCAGCAGAGACCATGCAAGCAAGAAGTGACTGGAAGCATATATGTCACGCCCTTAAGTCAAATAACTACCAACCAAGAATACTGTACCCAGCTAAGCTCTCATTCATAACTGAGGGAACAATAAAAACATTCCATTCCAGGGAAAAGCTGCAACAATATGTTGCAACAAAACCAACACTACAGAGAATTCTGAAAGATGTTCTATACATAGAAAACCAAAATAAATGCAATATAGGGAAAGAAATGGCACCTAAACAGCATACCACCTAAGGACCACAAGAACTGTCAAGACACAGGCCCAAATAAAAGCTTTTAAAAATGGTAGGACCTAATAAATATCTCTCAATCCTAACTCTCAATATCAATGGACTTAACTCTCCAATTAAACGGCATAGGCTGTCTAGATGGATCAAAAAGCAAGAGCCATCGTTCTGCTGTCTTCAAGACACATCTTACCCAAAAAAACAATCATCTTTTGAAAGTGAGAGGTTGGAATAAACTCTATCAAGCTAACGGCCCCCATAAACAGGCTGGAGTTGCCATCCTCATATCAGATAAAATAGACTTCAAGCCAAAATTAGTAAGAAAAGACAAAGAAGGTTACTACATACTACTAAAGGGATCTTTCCTCCAGGAAGACATAACGATCCTAAATATTTACACACCCAATCCCGGAGCTCCAAACTTCATCAAGCAAACTTTACTTACACTGAAACCATACATAGATCAAAATACAGTGATTGTCGGTGACTTTAACACACCACTTTCACCTATGGACAGATCAACAAGGCAAAAACTCAACAGAGAAAACTTAGAACTGAACAACTATATAGACCAAATAGATCTAACAGATATCTGCAGAATATTTCACCCAGCAACAACACAATATACGTTTTTCTCAGCAGCACATGGAACATTTTCCAAAATAGACCACATCTTAGGCCATAAAACAAACCTGGACAGATTCAGAAACACTGAAATTATTCCATGCACACTCTCAGACCACAAAGGCATCAAACTGGAACTGAACACACATCTCCACCAACGAAAACCCAGTAACTCATGGAGACTGAACAACACATTGTTGAATCACCAATGGGTCATCGAAGAGATCAGAACAGAAATCCAACAGTTTATGAAATTTAACAGTAAGGAGCACACACAATACCAACTCCTTTGGGACACAGCAAAGGCAGTACTCAGAGGAAAATTTATAGCGCTGAGTGCCTACAACAACAAGTTGGAAAAATTGCAAACCAACAATTAATGTCCCACCGTAAGCTCCTGGAAAAAGAGCAACAAACGAACCCTAATCCCAGTAGAAGAAAGCAAATAATTGAAATCAGAGCAGAATTAAATGATTTGGAATCCAAAAAAAGTATAGAAAGAATCAACAAAACAAGGAGTTGGTTCTTTGAAAGAATTAACAAAATTGACAAACCCTTAGCAAATCTTACCAAAAAAAAGAAGAGAGCACATCGAAATACACAAAATCACAGACGAAAATGGTAATATCACGACAGAAATTACCAAGATCCAGAATATCATGAGGGAATACTTCTCAAACCTTTATGCCAACAAATTTGAGAATCTAGATGAAATGGATGAATTCCCAGCCAATATTAACATACCCACACTGAACCAAGAAGAACTAAGCCAACTCAACAGGCCTATTTCAAGCTCTGAAATAGAAATGGCAATTAGAGAACTTCCTCCTAAGAAAAGCCCAGGGCCAGATGGATTCACAGCTGAATTCTACAAGATCTTCAAAGCAGAGCTCACACCAATACTCCTCAAGCTCTTCAACGAAATTGAAAATGAAGGTTCCTTACCAAACTCATTCTATGAAGCCAGTATAACCCTCATCCCCAAACCAGACAGAGATTCATCAAAGAAAGAGAACTATAGACCTATATCTTTGATGAACATCGATGCAAAACTTCTCAACAAAATACTGGCCAACCTTCTACAACAACTCATCAAAAAAAATTATACACTATGATCAAACTGGATTCATCACAGGGAGGCAAAGCTGGTTCAACATACGCAAATCAATTAATATAATTCAACACATCAACAGGAGCAGGGACAAAAATCACATGATTGTTTCAATAGACGCGGAAAAGGCATTTGACAAGATCCAACACCCCTTTATGTTAAAAGCTCTGGAGAAACTAGGAATCCATGGAACATTCTTCAATGTAATAAAGGCTGTGTATGAGAAACCTACTGCTAGTATTACACTTAATGGTGAAAATCTAAAGCCATTCCCTCTAAAATCAGGAATGAGACAAGGATGCCCACTCTCTCCACTACTCTTTAACATAGTACTAGAATTCCTAGCCAGTGCAATAAGGCAAGAAGCAAGCATAAAGGGGATCCAAGTAGGGAAAGAGGAAATAAAACTATCCCTCTTTGCAGATGACATGATTCTGTATTTAAAGAATCCTATAGACTCTACCCCCAAGCTCCTTGAGCTGATTCAAAACTTTGGAAGAGTAGCAGGCTATAAAATTAACCCTCAAAAATCAACTGCCTTCCTTTACACCAACAGTGAGAGGAATGAGGCAATAATCAGGAAAGAAACTCCTTTCACAATAGCCTCAAAGAAAATAAAGTACCTAGGAATTAGCTTAACTAAGAATGTAAGGGACCTTTTGACGAAAACTTTAAAACCCTAAAAAAGGAAATTAAAGCAGAGCTAAGGAAATGCAAAAACCTCCCATGCTCCTGGATTGGAAGAATCAACATTGTGAAAATGACAATCTTGCCAAGAGCTATCTACAAATTCAATGCAATACCCATCAACATCCCAATGTCATTCTTTAAAGAAATAGAAGAGGCAATCCAAAATTTCATATGGAATAATAAAAGACCCCGTATAGCAAAAACACTTCTTAGCAGAAAGAACAGTGCTGGAGGAATTTCAATTCCAAACTTTAGACTCTATTACAGAGCTATAATTCTCAAAACAGCTTGGTACTGTCACAGGAACAGGCCTGAAGACCAATGGAATAGAACTGAGGACCCAGATATTAAACCACAGACCTATGGCCACCTAATCTTTGACAAGGGAGCCAAAAAAATAGAATGGAAGAAAGACAGCCTCTTCAACAAGTTGTGCTGGCAGAACTGGTTAAGCACCTGCAGAAAACTAAAGCTGGATCCTCCTTTGTCACCTTGCACTAGAATTAACTCCAAATGGATCAAAGACCTGGAGGTAAAAGCTGACACACTGAAAACTTTACAGGAAGGAATAGGAGATACACTAGGCCTCCTTGGCACAGGTCGAAACTTTCTTAATAAGGACCAAGAATCACAACAAATCAGAGAAAGGCTGGATAAGTGGGACTGCATTAAACTGCAGAGCTTTTGTATGGCAAAGGACATAGCTAGTAAACTAATCAGGAAGCCTACAGAGTGGGAGAAGATCTTCACCAACCAAACAACGGACAAAGGCCTCATATCTAAAATATATCAACAACTCAAAAAATTGAATCAGTACAACACTAACCTCCAAAGTAACAACCATCCCATTAAAAAATGGGCCAAAGACTTAAAGAGAGTCTTCTCTGAAGAAGAAACAAAAATGGCCTATAGACACATGAAGAAATGCTCAACATCTCTGGTCATAAAAGAAATGCAAATCAAACCAAGTCTAAGATTCCACCTCACTCGGGTTAGAATGGCCAGGATCAGGAAAACGAATGACAACAGATGCTGGAGGGGATGTGGCCAGGAGGGATCACTACTACACTGTTGGTGGGAGTGCAAACTCGTTCAACCACTATGAAAAGCAGTGTGGCAGTGCCTCACAAGGCTAAACATAGAACTCCCCTATGACCCAGCAATTCCACTACTTGGCATTTACCCAACCATCCAGAAACAAGGACATACTAAACCCACTAGCACAACAATGTTCATTGCAGCACTATTCACCATAGCAAAGATATGGAACCAACCTAGATGCCCCTCAGTTGATGAGTGGATCAACAAGTTGTGGTATTTGTACACAATGGAATTCTATGCTGCTGTCAGAAAGAATGACATCGCCCCATTTGTTAGGAAATGGAAAGTCTTAGAAAAAATCATATTAAGTGAAGTAAGCCAGACTCAAAGGAACTTCGGCTCAATGGTTTCCCTCATTCGTCATAATCAGTAGAAACCTTGGGCTCTACTAGCAGAGATTTGCAATAGAGCAAAATCTTGATATATAAGGCCATATAATGTGAAGCTAATTGAAAGGACCTCTAGGATATTGAAACATAAGCCATATAATGAATGATTGTTGTCCTTAATATACTATGTTGTCTCTCATCTCCTTTGCTGTCCCTTGGTTATCTCATATTGGTATAGTATATCACTTTGTTATCTGATATATTGAATTTATTTGTATTTGGATATTTGAAATTTGATAGGGAAGGGGGGAAAACCAAGACAGGGGGTGGGTGGTGGTGGGGGGGTAGGGAAATGGGTACCAAGACATGTGAAAGGGTATCAATGTATGTGAATTAATGCACCTTCTATCTGGCAAATATCATGTAACCCTTTTACTAATTACAATAAAAAAAATTTAATAAAAAAAAAAACTGAAAATAGACATTTCCTGTGATCCTGCCATACCACTCCTAGGCATCTACTCTGAGCATCATAACCCAGGATATGATAAGGACACCTGCTCAGCCATGTTCGTCTCTGCACATTAGCCAAGAGATGGAAACAACCAGATGTCCTACTGCAGATGAATGGATACAAAATCTGTGGTACATATATGCAATGGATTTCTAAATAGCCAACAGACAAGATAAAATAATGGCATCCGGTGGGAAGTGGATGAAGCTAGAGCGAATCATGTTGAGTGAGATAAGTAAAAAACCAAAGGAACAAAAGGCACATAGTATCCCTAATATGTGGATATTGGATCCAAATAGTTCAAGAGCAATGACTCAGTGTTTGGTTACCCAAAGTTGCGGACATGGTCTTAGAGATACATACAAAACCACATAGACATAAAAACCTATGATGAGCTATATAATCTATAGACATTGACATTAGGCTTTATTATGTAGATTAATTTGTATCTGTGACATACAAACCCTCAGCTTAATCTTAATTATGTTCTAAAATCTATGTACCAGTGATTGTATGTATAGATTCCCTTCTTGAATACTTGTCTGTTAAACATGATATTTGAAATACGATGTAAAAATCAATGTTAATAAAATATTAAAAAATCCTTTTTCTCAGAGGTAACGGAATGTGGTATTTATTATATCCAGTAGCTCACACACTCATATACATATGTATACATATATGTACACACTACACAAAAGCATACACACTTGCACATATTTATATCATATAGACCATATTAAGATCATTTGAATAATTTTAGCAATATATTTTTATCTCTACAGTTTTAAATCTAGAGGAATTTGATAGAAAATAGTATAATATCATTGTTTTAAAATTATAGCTGTAAATTAAATTCATAGTTTATACTCCAGATTAACCTATTAATACCAGCTTTATTTTATTTGCATAACATTGGAGGCAGATTCATTTTCCATATCATCAGCACATTTTTGGACTTTATAATCAAACCGGATGTATTGATGAAACAGGTAACAACAAAAATCAGTCAGATACAGCTTTTAGAATTACAGATGTTTGATTTCATGAATAAGTATAAGTTTTTAAGCATTTAAAATGTGCATTTTAAGGCAGTTACCTGCATCTCTATGAGAACTAGTAACAAGAACACAGAATTGCAGTGAATTTTTTAACACATTGAAACTATTTTAACATGGGAGTATTCGTGTAAAAATACCAGGTAAATCTTATGAATAACAAATAACCCAATATCAATAGTAAGATATTTCCATCAAAGTTTCTATAGTAGTGCACACTAACAGGTCTTGATAAAACACATCAATGCAATATTTTATTTACTTCTATCCTAATTACTATACACTTAATGATCTAAAACATAGTATAATAATGATAAAACAATAATGTCTTCAGCTGAACCTTCTCAAGATTATATATATGTAATATTCTATATTTTAGTATATATGTGTGTATATACATTTCAATTTACAAGCTCATTATATTTCAAAGTCAAGGTAAAGGAATACAATGGCTCCTTCAGTTTTTGCCTATTGAAAAAGTTGCAGTATTTTTTCAACAGCAAATATTCACAGATCTTGCACTATGTGAAATTTATTTTCCTACGGACATATATGATGTATAATAAGCTGACTTCCACCCTTTCTCTACTTATCTACCATTCTATTTTGAGTCTTTGGTACAGCCTTGTATTGGGTAAGGTATAAGCATGATGAGTTTATTTTTTCCATTCTGAAGGATGGACATTACAGATACCCTTGATCTTCTCATGTTGAAAGGGACAAGTAAACTTTCTCAGATCTGAGTCATAAGTGACTAACCTCACTCATAAAAGCAGTGTCACCACGATCTAATTATGTCCTTTAAGACCCAAATGGTGTCACCTGAGGAATCAGAACTCAACATATGAGTTCAACAATGAATTCTAAAATTCAGTAAATACCAGAAATATTTCCATCTTAGTACTAGAAGCTTTACCTCATATTAATTCACTATCTTACACTTTATGGATGGTGCCTAAGTTTTAAACCTAGAATAATGTCTTTCATCAGCTATTACTATCTCTTACAACTCCGCATTCTTCCAGCTGTCTTCTTGCATTCAATTAATTCTTTGCATATTGGTGGTGATTTTTTATGAAACTGACATATTGTTCACCTGCATAAAATTCTTCAGTATATAATGAGAGCTCCATTTCTAATCTAAAGAATGAAGAAATAGTCCTTTGATCCCATGGAATCAAGAAAGAAAGGGAAGTAATGAATTAATAATTAATACTCCAATGTACAATATCAAAGAGCAGTAAATGGGAGGAAATCTTGAATAATTTCATGCAGAAAGGCATAAGTCTTTCATTCATGTGCAGAGAATTATGGCATCACTCATTCAAAATATAATCAGCGAGTCTTGGTCCCGATGGGGGCTAAGAAAATTCAACTTAGTTTTACTGGCAAAGTTGGCACGTGGTTAAATCATAAAATGGAAAAACCCCAATCTTTCACTCAGGCATACATATTAAGAAATTTACTGAAAAGGGGGCACTCTATTAACAGGAAGAAAGTATGTAAATTATTTCAGCCAGCGTGTCTTAGAGTGCATGGATTATAGGGCACTGTTGAATTTAAATGTAATGGCTAACTAGAACTACATAAAATATGACATAATTGTCCTCTCAGTTCATGTGCTGACATGAAAACCATCCATACCACAGTGGAGATGACAAGAAGACTGGGTATTGGATCCTGAGGAATGAGGTCACCTTAATGAACAGTGTGGCCTAGCCTCTGTTAAAGTCAGTTCTTCTGAACATTTGATACCAATCTCTCACTCAAGCTACCGGAAATTATTTTAATCCAGATGCCCCTCAGTAGATGATTGGATCAAGATGGGATACTTATACACAATGGAATTCTAGGCAGCCATCAGAAAAAATGTTATCACCCCACTTGTAAGGAAATGGAAAGAGTTGGAAAAAATTATATTAAGTGCAGTAAGCCATACCCAAAGTAACATAGGCTCAACGGTTTCCCTCATTTGTAATAATTAGTACACATCTAGGACTCTCCTAACAGAGCATTACAATAATGCAAAACCTAGATACATGAGGTCATATAGAATGAGGATAAATGAAAGGATCTCTAGGATATGGAAACAAGAGCTATGCTATTTCTCTTCTCCTTTGTTGCCCTTTGGTTAATCTCATACTGTTACTGTATGTAACTTTGTCAACTGGTATATTGTATATACATTATTTGTTTATTTGAAATAGGAAAGGGAAGGGGGAAAATAATACGAATGTGAGGTGGTGGGGGTAAATGAGAACAAAAACATACATTAGGTGTAAGTGTAAGTAATGCACCTACTATTTGGCAACTGTAACTGTAACCCCTCTATACAATACCCTGACAATAAAAAATAAAGAATATCTATGCTGAAAAAATAAAAAAGAAGAAAATAAAAAAGAAATGATTTTATTGGTAATATAATATGTTACTGTTGCTTGGTCATAATACTCTCAATATATTTATAATGTTATTCAAATCAAAATATATTCCTACTTTTTAAATTCTAATAAAATTGTTATACATTTATTATTATAGAAAGAATTATTATATGTGCCTTTAAAAGATTATATAAATAAATATATTTTGTTCCTGATTCTTACCTTTCATATATATAAATATATATATGGAATATACCTGAAAATGCATGTATAATATATATGAAAAAGGAGAGCTGAGGACATATTTCAAGCAATGGAGAATCTGATTAGCAAACTCAAAGTCCTAGTTCAAACAACCCTAGTATTGCAAAATAGAAAGAAGGAAGAAAAGAAGAAAGGAAGAAAGGAAGGAAGGAAGGAAGGAAGGAAGGAAGGAAGGAAGGAAGGAAGGAAAGAAGGAAGGAAGGAAGGAAAGAAATGAAGGATGAATTAACAGAGTAATAGAATGAGGGAGTTCATGGCTTGAAATAGAATGTCATTTTAAAAAATCAACTCTAAATTGGATTAAAGATATAAATGTAAATTTTGGGGGGTGGGGGAGGGAAATGGAGACCAAGACATGAGAAAGTATATCAATGTTTTTGAAGTAATGCGCCTTCTCTCTGGTGAATATAACTATTCTATTTATTACAATAAAAATATATTAAAATGAATGTAAATTATGAACTACCAAGAGCAAACATGAGAAAAACAATTTATCACTTTGGAATATGTAAGTGATTGTTTTCAGAAGTGTTCTTAAAGCATAGGACCAAAAAGTAAAAATAGATAACTGGATTAGCATCAACATATAACGCTGCCATGCACCTGTGGCTCATACCTGAAATCCTAATGACTTGGGGGCCTGAGACTGAACTGAGATGATCTTATTTTGAGGCTATCCCAGTCACAAAATTTGTAAAGCCCTTTCTTGACCCTTATCTGGGACTGTTGTTTCATCTCAAACCGTGGGTTTATTCCGAAGTCAAGGGTAATGGTCACTGGCCAGTCTGGGAAAAAGACATATATGAGACTCATTCTCAACAGAGCAAAACTGATGCCATACCTGTCATCCTAGCAATAGCAGGAAGTCAACCATAAGTGGTTAGTGCAGCTCCTGATACTAAGCATATAGCGTTTGTATGCTGATACCTAGTATTTAAATCCATTCTTAGATTTGGCTGGTTGTATATGCTTACAATCTCAGTATAGATAGGAGGCTTAGAGTCTGACATTGTCCCATGCAAAAATGCAAGACTCTACTCTGTCACAGAATGAGCTTGTGAAATGTGACAAATATAAACAACAATTAGCAATAAGACATATCAGGCTACAAGTCCCTAAAAGGCTATATCTGATCTGAAAAACAAGTCTTTGCAAAATGTAACATCAAAATTTTGGTGGTGTTGTTTATTGAAGGATTTGAACTCAAGGCTTGGGAACAGTTCCCAAGTGCCAGTGCCCTACCACGTGAGACACAGCATCACTTCTGGTTTCTAAGTGGTTGAATTGGAAATAAGAGACCTTGGGGACTTTTTCTGCTTGCTTTGGCTTCAGATCTTGGCCTTCTGAGTAGCTAGGGATTACAGACCTGAGTTACAGCCATCCAGTTGGTAAGATAGATTTTATAGTAGACTACCATTTATTTTTAAAAATCCCATAAATACACACAAATGCAATGACACACATACAACTATTCATCTTTTATGAAAGAGTTGGAATGACGTGCTTTTAGTTATGATTAAAAATAGATATCTGTGATAGACTTAATTGTTAGCAATTGATATAACATACATAAGTAAAGGATGTATGAATATGTATACCCTTATATGTATATTTATATGTACCCATGAAAAATTATGTATATATTTACATATGTATGATAATGTTTTATCACAATACATAGATTTAAATTTTGTATTGTATTTTTGTTGGGGTGATATATAGAGGGGTTACAATGACCCACCAGGTAGTGGGTACGTTATTTCTTTTTATTTTTCAATTGAATTTTATTGTTGGGGTAACATATTAAGGGTTAGTTCCATTTCTCCTGTAGTGGGTATATTGCTTCTTGAACCTTCATACCCCTTCCCATGTTTTTTTTCCCACTATCCCTGGTCTACCCCTCCCAGTCATCTTGCTTTTCCCCTGTTCTTCCTTATTTCAAATAAACAAATGAACTTAAATACAGTATACTAGATACCAAAGTCAGATACAGTAACAAAATGAAATAAACCACAATAGGAAAAAAAGAGCCAAGAAGTAAATTCATATAGTACATTAAGAACCACAAATATAAAGATAAACCTCTTCATTTTGCTTATCTTCAATCTATATGGCCATAGGTATCTAGCTTTGAGCTATTGTAATCCTCAGCTAGGAGAATCCTAGACATGTACTAATTATTACAAATGAGGGAAATCATGGAGCCTCTGTTTCTTTGGATTTGGCCTACTTCACTTAATATGATTTTTTTCTAAGTCTTTCTATTTCCTTACAAAGGGGGCAATGCTATTAGATGAGTGGATCAAGATGTGGTATTTATATACAATGCAATTCTATGCTGTCATAAGAAAGATTAAAATTTTTATGTTGTCATGAATTAATTATTAAATTAGGGCATTTAGTTTTCTGACATTTAAAATAGAAAGGGAACATTACACTAGAGTGACACCACATTTTTTTTAATATTTACTCGACTATTGAACCAATACTGAGAGCTGTGTCAAAGACAAGTAGTCCCATGATGAATTATGCATTATGTGATCAAAATTCTTTACTGGTCCTACTACCTGTTTTCAGATTAAAGCAATAATAAGAATAGGCTACTGAGAACACATCAAGAGCAGTAAAATGGTTTCACGCTCAGGATTTTGGTGGGAAAGAAAAAGAAATGTAATCAGTTACTTTCCATTTACATTGATTACCAGGAGGATTTTGGTAAATGTCAGGAGTGCTAACTGGATTATTTCCCAATTTGTGTGGAAATTAACAGTATACTCTGTTGTACATTTAAAGAAAAATTAAAGCAGGGCGCTAGTGGCTCATGCCTGCAATCCTAGCTACTCAGGAGGCTGAGAGCTGAGGATTTTGGTTCAAATCCAGCCCAGGCACCAAAATCCATAAGATTCTTATCTCCAATTAACTATCAGAAAATCAGAAGTGGTGCTGTGACTCAAAGGGGTGGAGTGCTAGCCTTCAGCTGAATTAATGAATTAATTGATTAAATGAAAGAAAGCTGAAGAAAAGGAATTTCATTCTTTAATTTTTTCTCATAAAACATAATTCTTTTCCTGTGTCTTTTATATCTGTAGGATGATGAGAACAAATTACAACTCCTTAGAAGACAGACTGGCTCTGGGAGGTTGTGCAAGTTTAAGTATGCAGATGGTGCAAGCTTATCCCTCCGATATTTAGGGTCTGTATAGCTCTGCAGAAAGATTAATTACAGCTCACACCTATTTTGCACTCTAGATGTCATGTAAAGAGCATAACATCGGAAAGGGAGCTGCAGAATTTTGATGAGCACTCCCTAAGACACTGCATATGTGGTTGGAGAAGAGGTGGAGTGGAGGATTTCTCTGCCAGCTTGGTTAGTACAGAAGCCAAGGCAGAAAACCACCATATCTTGGAAATGCTGATATCACATTCCATGTTTTCATCTTCTTCAGTTACCAAATTGGTTTAAAGGAAGAAAGATATGACCCATTCTAAAATTCAAAGGGATACTGATGATTACACACAATGTACTCAAGAGAATATAGCAATGATTATTCTCATGTGTATATGACAGAAGAGAATGAAAAACAACAGAAAGAAACAAAAATAGAAATTGTTGAGTACTTCGATAATCCTTTAAAAAGTATTACCAGAGCAGCTTTGCATGTCTATTAATTAAATTATTATAAATGGTTGATCCAAGTATTTTACTGTGGAACAAGGCAAATTATGTATGCTGTAGGTTTTGTTTTTTTTTTGCAAGTTTCTTAACAACAGGAAATAAAATGTGCTTCAGATCCATTTGCAAAACTGAGCAGAAAAAGGAACCAGATGAATAAAAGGTAGAAAAAAAATCCATCACAAAAATGGTATATAAGGCGGATTAGAAAAAGAGACCCTATCTGTGTGAGCCTATGTTGCTTACAATCTGTAGTTAATTCATCACTGTGTACCTCCCTGGATATTTAAGGACAATGGAAAATGTCCACAAGTCCTCTTCTTATTTCCATCAGCAACCCTGGAGAGCAGTGGGCTGCAAACAACAAGCCATTTAAATGCCTCCCAAAGAGAATAGCTATGCTGGGAGTAGGCAAGCTTGCTCTGAGATGAGCCAAGAAATACAAAGCAGACAGAGTGAGAATGGGGAAATCATGCAGAAGAACCAAAGGAAAGGAATAAGAACAGAATATAAGAAAATGAGAATCTGCTTAAACCGATATATGGTAATAAGTTCAGACACTGGAAAACTTCACAGTCGAAACTGAAACGGCACATCTGATTTCAGAAGCAGAACAGTGGAATAATGAATAGTGTAGGACCTTTTGGTCCTTAAAACTAGGTTCACATTCATGCCCTGGAAAATGCTAGTGATTGGGGGAAAAAAAAAACAACACAGATTCCTCTTGAGTAGCTAATGTTGAACTTCTTTTCCTTTTGGAGCTGCCAAAATCAAGAGAATACGCTCAGAATAATTGCTAGACTGGGTCTCATAATTATAGGTCTTGTTTGTGCATGTAAATTGAGCAAACTTTTTAAAAAGTATAATTTTTATTATCTTAAAATAGTTGTACAAAGGAGTCACCATTCAATAAATCAGATTATAAGCACAATGAATCCCTGCATGCTCAGGAATTAACAATAATCTTAACAATAATATTTATAAAAGTGAATTTGACTTCAAAACCGAAAGAAAACAGTCTTTGAACATTAATTTATTAAAGTCAGCCATTTGTTGTAATAGGCCAGTCTTAATCATATTTTCATTACTTTTAGTACTTTATTATTTTTTATTATTTTGAAATTTTTGTGAAGTTAAAAGTCTTAATTTACTAAGCCTAAGTCAGTGCTAACAGCTGAGACCTGTGTCACTATAATTGAAATGTAAATAAGTGTAAATTTTCTCCCTAAGAATGCAGCTTATATAGATAGTATAATATAGTATTAGTAATTCAACTTTAGCTACACACATATATATATACATATACACATATATATGCATACATGTGCAGATACATGTATATATTGAATATATGAATATACATATATGTATATATGTATATATATGTGCAGCCAAAGTTAAATTACTAATTTATTCCCATGGAGCTACATAAAAGATAAAGCATGTGTATAAAAGGAAAGCTTAGCATAGTGAACACAAAAAAATACTGATGAATGTATTTTCCAGAATCTTTGGACAAATCTAATCATAAGTTTGTTAGAACTTATTTTATACATATGCTTATATTTTGGGTACACATACATATAGATATATTAATATAGATACTGGTGTACATACAGATATAGCTGGAAGTAGTCCAGTCTAAAATACCTATGATCTTTCCCAACAGGATATAAAAGGATAGCCTTTGTTTGCCTCCTTTTTGACACTCAACCAGCCACACCATCTTGTAAAGATTCCGTTAGCCTGAAAATTGTACACATTGCCCTAAAATACCTTCAAAATAATATATTTCTGTGTTTTTTTTATCAATATACCCTCCACTTATTTGCAGTTCACAATTTTATCTCAATATGAAATTTGCATATACTACTGGCCCATTCTAATTTATCTTTTATTCTTTCTTGCTTATTATTTGTCACAGTGAGTACAGAATTCCATGTCTATCAACGTTACTCCAAGTGCCTTATTCTAAACATTGAAAATACTGGAGAAAAGATATGGAAGAGAGAGGAGCAATTCTTTAAAGTGTATAGTAAATAAAGAGATTCAATCCAAGTCCTTAGTGTTCAAAGTACAGAGGGAGGTAGGATATGTTTAAGAAAAAGAATAAAAAGGCTTAAAATCAATGAACTTGAATAGGCTCTTTCTCCCATCTTTATGTTTCATTTTAATCTGCTCTTGCTTGGGGATAAATATTCCATTTTCTCTTCTCTGTACTTAATTTTGTGTTCAGTGGAGTATGTAAGTATTCCTTCTAACTCTTAGAATACAGTACATGTGTGGAATATAGGGAATGAAATAATTTAAAGGAAAGAACATGAATAGGAACATTTCAATCAATAATTCTTTGTCTAGAATTCCTTTTTAAAAAACTGGTTACAGGCCAGGAGTTTGGCCTAGTGGTAGAGTGCTTGCTTGCAAGCAGGAAACCAGGTTCAATTCCTCAGTACCATATGCATAGAAAAAAAAAAAAAAGCAGGAAGTGGTAGATCTCTAGACTTGAGAAAGTCCAAGAACAGTGCTCAGGTTCTAAGCACCAGGACTGGCAAAAAAAAAAAAAAATAAAAGCAGTGCAATGTGAACAGTAAAATATAGGCTGGTATGCACAAGTTCTCTATTTAGTAATACAGGTACCAAAACATTAAACTCACCGTTTCTTCAGCAAGGATATTTGTTAGTCAGAATATCTTTCCAAAACATGTACTGCTAATATTTTTTAAAGCCAAATATTGAATTCTCAAGACTTTTCTCAAGAAAGTGACTAGGAAAGCAGCAAAGGCAGCGCCATGAATACCTAGTTGACAAAGGTAGGGGGGAGAGAAGCAGTAAAGGATGGAAAAAGAGAAGGAAGGAGGAATGGCAGAAGGAGGAAGGAAGAGAAAAGAATGGGGTTCATGCCTTAATTTATACATCCCAAAGGTCTGATTTACTACTTGAATATGTCTTCAAATAAAATGAAGGTAATAAAATGCATGCTTATAGAAAATAAACATATTGCCATCAAATAGTCAATAAAGATTATAATGATATTCCACCAGGATATTGCTAACTATTTTGTATACAATTCTATCCTTTTTGCATTCAGAATGTAGGAATATCACATATTTCCCCTGTATTGGTCACTCTATGTGCTCCTGGACCTGAGACATTTCAATCCATTTACACCTGAAAGATTAAATCCCAGAGATGGATTCACACTTGTTTTCTTTCCTTGTTATAATGTGGTTTAAGAGCACTAAGCCACATTGCTGGTGGGTGAAATCATTATACATAGTGATGATCCCAAAGCATCCATTTCCAGCCATAGAATGGCAAGAAAACATCACCCATTTGATGTGATAATCAAAAAAGCATTAAAAAGCTAAATGCATATAGGAAGGAAAGTCAAAGCTTGATCTACATAAGAATTGAGTGATGCCTCATTAAATCTCGAAGTTACTGGCTCCTAACCCCAAGGTTTCTGTTCATCTGGTTCAGTATACCTGAGGAATAGTTCCAAAATCTCTGTGTATAACAAGTTCCCAGTTGGTGGTTTGCTTTCTGCTCTGGGTTGTATACTTTGTGAAACATAGAAGGAATTCCTAATTTTTGTCATTCACAGTACAAGAAAACTTACTGTGCCACATTGTCAAAAGAGATCCATCAATGAGTTTATTTCTATTCCACATAATGAATAACCAAAAATAAATTACATGTTATCCTTAGAATTGTCAAGTGCTACATGCAAAGCTTTATTCTTTTCAAATTCTTCAAGCCCAATATTGTAGTTTCTGACAGATTTGTAATATTTTTATCATAGTACTTTGATGTGCTATTCAATAAATATAGCTGTTGAATGTGTGAGGGAAAGAAAACATTATAAATTGTTAGAATATTAGATAAGAATCAGAAGTTGATTGGATATAATATTTTTTATCAACTCATTCAATTCTTGTGCTTAATGAGTTAAGACAGGTCAGTTGTGCTAGGATCTATTATTTAGGATTAGCACATGGTCCTAGATGAGCAATTCAAGGACTACTTAGTAACCACTGTGACTATAACCCTAAGCCCTGGAAAGAGGAACACAAAACTTTAGTAGAAAGATATATTCCACTTCCTCATTGTTTAGTAGTAAGAGTAATAATCTCTTCAATGTCTTAAAACAGGTGTAGAAAAAGTAGCCATTTAACAAAAAAGTTTATGAATACCTTGATCATCTTGATCATTCTTACCTCTTTCAACATTCTCATCTATCCCTCCTAATTCACTCCTATCTCATTTTTCTTAATTTTGTAGGCTATACATTAAATTCTTGATTGTTAATCCGCCCTTTTTCTCTACTCATCTACCTTTTTCTCTTTGACTCCATCACTTCCCCTTTCAAGTACCCTTTTCCTGATGTTTATTTTTTTGAACTTTGACTTCGATGTTCTAAGCAATGACAAGATTTAAGTTCTTTGAATCTGTTTTATATCTTTTAGTACATTTTTATATACTTGCACAACACCTAATGTATTTATTTATAAATTCATAAACACATTCTAGCTTCTACATTTAAGAGAAGTCATGCAAACTTTGTGTCTCTGGGTCTGACTTAAGTGACTTAACATTTTTCCAGATCTTTCCATACAATAATTCTCTTTTAAAAAGGATGCATAAGGGGGCTGGGAGTTTGGCTAGTGACAGAGTGCTTGCCTAGCATGCACAAAGACCCAGGTTCGATTCCTTAGTACCACATAAACAGAAAAAAAAGCTAGAAATGGTGCTGTGGCTCAAATGGTAGTAGCACTAGCCTTGAGAAATCCCAAGGACAGTGCTCAGGCCAGGAGCTCAAGCCCAGGTGTATATAAGTTATATGGATGAATTGTCCTGGTTGCAGTTTCTTGGTTCCATGTTCCTATCATTCTTCTTCAACAAGATAAGCAAGGCCAAAAATATGAACACTAAATAAGTGGGATTTTGGGTTCATAAAGAGTATATCAGTCTCTGAAGAATCTGTCATAGGTGTTACAGGTTTTACAATGGATACATTAAACCGCTGTAGAACTCCTTAGATGGTAAACTCTATCCAGGTCACTTAAACAAGCTAAATATTTTGTCATACTTCTGTTCTTTTCCCATAAAGTATTTGAAATCCCAGAATTACCCAATTAAACTTTTAAAATAATTTGGTCAATATCCCACATAATCCAATACTTGAACTACCTACCTTAGAGAGATACTTCTATTATTCTATTATTCTATTGGGATACATAATGGGCTGTCAATATTCATGGGTAGGATATGTTGAATTTTTCTTATTTACAGATCTGGTCATTGTTTTCAAAGAATGGGAATAATATGAACAGTGTTACATAGTAAGATTAAATACACCTTAATACTTCACTGAGATATTACTTTCAACCTATTCAATTGGCATGACTTTCTTTTTTTATATATTTTTATTGTAATTAATATAAGGATTACATTATATTCGCCAGGTAGACAGTGCATTACTTCACATACATTGATGCCCTTTCTTGTGTCTTGGTCCTCATTTCCTTCCCTGCACCCCAACCCCTCATCTTGTTTTCTCTCCTTCCCTATCTGACTTCAAATAACCAAATACACACATATACAATATATCAGATAACCAGGAGAAATACTGTAACAATATGAGATAACCAAGTGACAGCAGAAGAGATGAGAGATAACATAGTACATTAAGGACAACAATCACTCATTATATGGCTTTTGTTTCTATATCCTGGAGGTCCTTTCATTTAGCGTCATTCTATATGGACTTATGACTTTCAAATGTACAACATACTTTACTTTGTTCTGACCCAAAAAGAAACAAGTAATCTCATATAATTCTTAAAACTAATAAATGCAATTAACTAATTCATTTTCATACATATTTGTTGTTGCTATTCCACAGTTGCTAAGGATCTATTCTAAAAGTACATTAGCGGGGCCAGGAGTTTGGCCTAGTGGTAGAGTGCTTGCCTAGCATGCACGAAGACCCGGGTTCGATTCCTTGATACTACATACTTAGAAAAAGCCAGAAGTGGTATTAAGGCTCAAGTGGTAGAATCTAGCCTTGAGAAAAATCCAAGGACAGTGCTCAGGTCCTGAGCTTAAGCCCAGGACTGGCAAAAAATAAAAAAATTAAAAAATAAATAAAAGTACATTAGCAAAAACAAAATAACAAGGTAACACGGAATTTTATTTATTAAAGGTATATCATTTATTAAAGGAAAATCATATATGAAAAACAACCAGTGATCAGTATTGGATCTGTCCAATAATTGGTAGCATGCTCCATTATTAGAACTCAAAAATTCTAAACCATGAATAAAGAATGAAATAAAATAATCAGTCTCATCATTTTGTGATTCCTAGCAAAGACATGGATTACTAATGGCCTTTATAGGAATAAGCAGGCAAAATATGCATATCTCCTAATTAAAGGAGATTTGCTGAGTTGCAGATTAATTGCTACATTATGAAGATGGCACTTAACAGTAGGGTCTAATAGGTAAGGGTGTTAGAACAGGAATCTGGGAATCTGATTTTGAGAACCTGATTCATGGGCATATTCTGCTACATTTACACCCAAAGGAATAGAACCAGAGTAAAGGATTACAGGTGGGATTCATGCAACATACTCATAGAATATATTTGCCATAATCCAAAAGAGAACTCTTAGTGATTTTCATGAGGTAATATGAAACAATTCTGCTCTATGCTCAATTTCTATCCATGATTGTTCATAGGCCATGCAAGGCGTAGTAAATTCCCAGACACTGCTGTCTTAGCGCTGAGGGTGCTCAAATAAATGTATAAAGAAACAAGAAGAAATGACTTTGTATGCTCAAGTCCTGTATGTGGAAGAGACTGAATGAAAGTTGATAACTGGAGATTTGGCAATGGATGGTGGATAAATGGGTACTCAGTCTATTGCTCTGAGTACGTTCAAGTTTTTGAATCTCAACAAGACAGTTTGAGTGATGAAAATTTTTCTACAATTTAAAGTGGGCTGATTTTAAAGTATTTTTCTAACAAATAGTAGTTTTTCCAAGCTAAGAACATGGATTCTCTGCTTTATAGCTCTGACTACTTTCTTTATGTGACTATGAAAACATCTTACCTTCTTTGAACATCTCTTCTATTATCTATAATATAGGGAAATCACTATTTTTACCATAGTATTACTGTGAAAATAAATTGAAATTGTCAGGCTGTCAATGATAAACTAGAAACTATGATTTAATTATTTACATATTTTCAATTCAATAATTTTTTGATACTACTGGTGACTTAGCTCAAGGCTTTGAGCTTACTGTGTAGTCCACTGCTGAGCCATGCCTCCTGACTTCTTGAGTTATTAGTGTTTGTGATAGGTTCTGGCTTCCTGTCCCAAGTCTGTGCTTGGATCATGATCTGTATAATTCAGGTCAACTATAATAGGTGTAGTGATATAATGTTATTCCTAGGCTCTTTCTATTGATAGAGCCTCATAATCCTTTTCTTCCGTAGCTGGCCTGGAAACTGAGTCATTCTGAGCTCTCTACATAGCTAGGATGTTAAGCAGGAACCCTAGCACCCAGGTATGACATGAGAAGTCTCATTAAGTTTTCTATTCAGGCTGGCTTGAATCACATTCTGACCAATCTCAGACTCCCAAACAGCTAATATTACAGACATGAGCCCCTGGCACCTGACCTGAATTTAATATTTTCAGTTAGAAGATAGATATATTTTAAGAGATGAGTCATGCAGGGAATTTACCATGTTCTTCTTCATTTTTGAGTAATAGGAATAATAAAATCACAGAAATGAAACAGACTAAGAATTTTCATTCTTTTCCCCACCACCTCACAATAGAGTTTATTAGTCAATTCATGTATATATTCATAAAGGTCATCCAACAATACAGAATATGGAAAGTAAAAAAGAAAAAAACATTTTCTGTTTTTCAAGAATTGAATTATTCTTTCTTGGCCTGATTTATTTGATTAGCAAAGACATTTCATTGACAACTTCTGAAATGATAACTTAGGAGTTCCTTCAGTGAAAATCCAAAGAAACAGTCAAAATCTGAGCAACTATTCAGATTTTTCAGTTTTTCATTTTGTGTCAAGTCTCTATGAGTTCAAATTTCCAAAATGGCCTGGGAGAGTCTATTTGTTTCCTATGGCTACCTTCTTTCTCCCCCTATCTTCACATGACCTATTTCTGCTGGGTCTCAGTATCTTTGGATTCTTTCCTTCCAAAACAACAGCAGTTGTATTTAAGGTGCACAGTTGCTCAGGGATTATCTTGTTTCTGGATCCCAACTAAATTGCATATGCAAAAATCCCAATTTTCAGAAAAGTACACTGGCATGGGGTTAATTAGGATTTGGGTAGATCTTTTGTATGCGGTAACAACATGAATCCTACTACAGGGAATGTGAAGGAAATGGAAGGTTTGAAATGAGCATGGGGCAATACAGTTACCATAGGGATAGGGATTTCCTACATTGATACTTCCCTTTCCCCACATGTTTGAGCAATACCTTCTTGTTTCCTGGGGGCTGTTCTCCTGCTATTATGGGCTGCCTTGTCTTTTTACTGTGAACTGCTAAATTTCTTGGGAAAGGTGAAAGAAGACAGACTGCAAATCCCCTCCTCCTGGAATCCAACAAAACAACAAAGCACAGAAGCTGCCTACTTGTTTATGCAGAATCACACTTCTATCTTCTTAATTCTCTCCCTTTCTGCTCTCTTTTCCACACTGGCCATCCTCAGGGATATGAAATTTTTGGCATGCCCCTTATTTCTCTTAGGTCTTTTCTCTTTTATCACACTAACAAATAAAGCATAGACACAAAAGTGTATACTCTTTCACCAACACTGGTCTTTGAATGCCAGCCAGGATAAACATTGATGTATTGATGAAAATATTTAGGAAGTCCTTTGCCAAACTAATTTGCCCTCCTTAACAGCCTCCTCTATCTACCTGGTAGATCCTTTCAAACTGATATAAAAAAGTCAAAGACTTTATGAGTATCTCTCTTCGTTTACTACAAATGAGCTTTGCTCATAATCTCTTACCTAACTTCCATCTACTATTAACTAGTCTGCCCTTTGCACTAGGAAAATGGATTCTTGAAATGAATATAGCTTTAAAAAATTGCATTCAGACTATATTACCTTTCTGAACAAAAAAAAATAAGAGATATGAAATGATACCATGGCAAGAAGATAAGAAGATTAAGTGGAACAAAAAGAACACTTCTTGATATACTCAGATTCCAAGATTCTGGCAATTTCCCCTTCTCAGTTCTCTTCTGTCCTCTTCTTTTCCAGTTCCCACTGGGATCACCCAGCATGCTCTTTTTCACCAGTACTCCAGATGTTCCCTCCAGAAGGACTGAAAACCTACAACATGTACCCAGTCTTCCTGCCACATTTTTACCAGCTGCTCATCCTGGTGATGACACCTCATATTTAAGGCATGTTTTCCCTTACACTCCGCAAGCAGCTGATTTTCTTTAGCTCTGGCTAAAGATATTATCTCAAAGCTCAGTGTAACTGAAGCCTCAAAGAGTATCCCTCTGCATATAGGGCTTGTACGGAAATGTGTAAAGCACAAACAGCCTTGCCACAGATAAAGTAAAAATGTATTATGCCATAAGGACAAGGAGGAGAGGCTTTTCTTAAATTCACTGTGTGTACATGCGTGAATTGCCTCCCATTATCTGCTGGGCTTTAATCAGAAGATTTTTTTTTTTTTTTTTTGCCAGTCCTGGGCTTGAGCTCGGGGCCTGAGCACTGTCCTTGGACTTTCTCAAAGCTAGAGCTCTACCACTTGAGCCTCAGCACCACTTCCAGCTTTTTTCTATGTATGTGGTACCGAGGAATCGAACCCGGGTCTTCATGCATGCTAGGCAAGCACTTTAACCACTAGGCCAAACTCCCAGTCCTAATCAGAAGATTTCTGCACAGCCTGAAGACCTAACCTCAGCCTCCAGAACACAGTGTCCTCTGTTCCTCACCCTGTAAAATCAGCGAATGCACATAGGCACAGCCTCTGACTTCACAAAAGGGGCAGAAATAGCACAGAGCAAATCTTGCTCTGTTTAAAGCTTTATCAGGTTCGTTGTGCAGTTTTTTCTTATATTGTGTGTGATAATACTTCCCTTACCCGTACAGCATGGCTATACTTACAAAAATTAATGACTGTAAGAAGTTCTGGGATAGACAGTGTTAATGAAGGCAGAGAGTTTACAACTTCTGATAACCCAAGAGTTTCTTTTCTTATAAACTCTATGTGAGTCTCACAAGAGTTTTATGTCACAAGTGAGGTAGAAATTTTGCTAACCAAAGAAGAAGAGCAGGAGGTGGGAAGAGGAGAAGGAGGAGAGGGGGAGGGGGAAGAGGTAGGAGGAGGAGGGGGAGAAGACCGGGAGGGGGAGGAGGAGGAGGAAGAAGAGGGAGGGAGGGGGAAGAGGGAAAGGAGGAGGAGGAGGAGGAGGAGGAGGAGGAGGAGGAGGAGGAGGAGGAGGAGGAGGAGGAGGAGGAGGAGGAGAAGAGAAGAAGGAGAAGGAGGAGAAGGAGGAGGAGATGGAGGCGAAAGGAAGGAAGGAAGGAAGGAAGGAAGGAAGGAAGGAAGGAAGGAAGGAAGGAAGGAAGGAAGGAAGGAAGGAAGGAAGGAAGGAAGGAAGGAAGGAAGGACAAAAGAAAAAGGATATATATGAGTTTGAATTGAAAACCAAACCAAAGATGCAGACAAAATGCAAAGGGCAAAGGTATTAAGTAGTACCAGAATGTCCTCTCCTGGGACTAACAGTGTGCCAGTGAATGCTCACCATTGAATCCAGACAGTGAACACATTTCTTCACAGTAGTAGGGGAAGATCCTTCTCTTGTCAGGCTCCACTTTCATTTGATTTCTTTTAAATGTCGGCTGTGAGGCTTGAACTCTAGGCCTGCTTGTTGTTCCTGAGCTCTTCAGCTCAAATCTAGCACTCTACCACTTGAGCCACAGAGCCACTTCCACTTCACTGGTGGTTAATTGAAGAGGAGTCACACGGACTTTGATGCCTGGGCTGGCTTTGAACCACCATCCTCAGATCTTAGCCTTCTGAGTACCTAGGATTACAGGCATAAGCTATTGGCACCTGGCTTAATTTCCCTTCTTTTGCCAAGTTTACTTGTTATTTATTTCCCATGTGGGAAAATTCAAATTCTGCTGAGGGTGGTTCTGTCTTGATTTTAATTTTAATCACAGGAAATTTTTTGCTCAAAAAAAAAAAGGCAACACAACCCTGATTTAAATCTTTAAAAAATATCCCTTACCGCTATTCAAATATAATTATTGTGAGAACAGCACCACTATATTAAAATATAATCACCTTACTCCTTTTGGCTTTGTGACAATGTTCATAAAGTGCTTAATATTCATGTAACATGCTACCTCACCCTGTAATATCACTATATTTATGGAAAGAAATTGTAATCCTCTTTACTGGCTCAGGTTAATTCCAATAAAATATTAAATCCATTTTCTAATCTAAATGAGTTCATTAGGAGAGGCATGGTACTGAGAATACCAAACTCTCCACAGAGTTGAGCTTCATTACATTCCCACATTGTGCGTTTCCAGAGCTGTTGTACTACATTTATGAGGATTTATCTGTACTGTTCCAAAAACATTCATCCTAATTCTCCTCCTCCTGTGCATGCTAATCATGAATATGTTAAGTGGAAATACTAAGCTTGTAGCCAATCTCATCCCCAGATGGGTTCAAGTTATGATTACAGAAGCAAATTTGCCATAAGCACTCTTACAGCAGTGCCAATGAGGAGGAAATGAAAGTTTGAAGTCATTCAAAAAAGTGACATATTGAGACACAGTAAAAAATTTCATAAATGGTAGAGGAAATAAAAAGAATAAGGGAGATCTCCAGATTGTTCTGTCACGGGCAGAGCTTTAAGAATTCATAAGTAGCTCTATCTAAAGAAATTTAAAACAAATAGAAGGGTTAAATAGTCACAGTCTCTAAAAGTCCATAATCCAGAGGTGAACTCCACGTTCATTATTCAGGTCATTACATCTGGAAAAGCTTTACTCCATTAAACCTTCCATTTGAGAGAAATAATGGACCTCTTAGGAAAGACAATACCAATATGGGATGTTCAGCCAGTGAGTAATGACACAATCACTAGTTGTTTGCCCATGAAGTACTTTGACCTATTTTTTAATCACATACCTACCAGTTTCTTTTTCTTCCATAAAAGAAAAAAATGGTAGCTGATCTGCAATTTATATAAGGAAAAAAAATAACAGTGAAGAATTCCCCCCAGCTTCCTCCCTTGTGTTAACATTTGCAATGACCTTTTTAATAAAAGTATGTTAGTCTACATTTCAGATAGTTAGCTAACAAAAGATTTCTCCAAGAGGCAGATATTCCACATGTAAAATGAAGATGAGTAAGAGCAAGTTATTTCTGACTATTGCTTATTAAAGTTAAATACAATTCTTTGTTCAGGAACATAAAATCTGTAGTGGATTTTCAGCCTAACATGAAGTCCTGTAGCCACTGGTTGTCACTGTTGTACCATAAAACAGCAATTGCAGGTTGATTCCTTCAAAAGACTGCCTTTGAGAACAGTTGAAATGATGAATCTGACTATTTAAATGATCATTACTGCAGACCACAGAAGTCTACACAAAGGCCTTATGGATTTCAGGTGAATATTAAACATTGAGAGTATGCCACAAATAATTTATATATGAATCACACAGAGATATGAAATCGAGATCTTATTTTCCACTTTAATAAATACCCTTTAAATCTAAATGATTGCCTATGGAATATGCTATATTTGTCTATTAGAGCACTCAATTTTCTGGTATTTAAATTAATATTATTTTTAATATCTACTGTGTATAAATTCATTATTCAAAGGAAAAATATCCCAATAATTGGCTCATAACGTGTTTTAAATTAGGAGCTGAACAGACAGCCCTGACATAATCTTCTCTTTTCCCAAATCTGATTAAAACTAGCAAGACAAGAAATCAATAAGATTATGAACATAAAATCCCAAAATATTCTGCTGTGTTTGAAATTAATTAAGTACTGTGATGCAGGACCCTCAAATCAATAAACATCAATGATAGTAGTGTTAAAGGTTGGAAGAGCTGGCAAGAAATCAGACTGATAGTCATGGTTATAAGATAATTATCTACTCAATGAAATTAAAGGTTAAAATTAGACCAACTGTGATACAGGAAAATTCAGAGGGTTTTCCAAGCGAAGAAATTCAACTGTGTACCTGAACTAAATCTTTCAGATTCGAAGAATTGTACATATCAGACAAAAGAAAACCCTTCAACTGCACCTTCAGTAAGTAAGATACTTTCATAATTATCAACAACCAATTGATAACCAGTTGGTGTTAGTGTTTCCATTGGTAACAGAAGAATATTAAAACATTTGTGGTGTTTTACACATACTTTATACATACCTAGCTCAACTACCAGGTCAACCACATGATATCTCCATATAAAGGGTGAATGTTTCAAACTTATCTCTTTCCTTCCTTCCTTCCTTCCTTCCTTCATTCCTTCTCTCCTTCCTCCCTTCCTTCCTCCCATTATAGACAGCTCTCCTAGCTCACAACTAAACTATTCAGCCATGCACACCCATGTTCTCGCCATGTTCAGATGCATCCATTTCCTCAGTTGTCTTCATCAATAAGTAGACTGGTCATGGCACTTACCAACAGAACTAAAAGGAAGTGTCACTGCTATAGATCCCAGAGTTATGGAATAAACCAGCACAGTAGGATCAGTCAGAACCCTGGGAGGGGATTGGTATTCCTGTTAATACCACAGATGAAGAGGACTTGGAGGTAAACAGGGAGGTTTTGTCTGATGATAATCTAAAATGTTGAATAATCTAAAAAGAAAAAAAAAAGAAAACATAGCTCTTGTCTTGCTTGAGAATAAACAGTATGACCAGAAGATACCTAGAAATAAGAAAGACAAAAAAAAAGAAATAAAGACAAGTTATTTACTAATTGTTTAATGAATCTATGTAGCAAATGAGGAACAAACTAAAAGAAAAGTAGAAAGCTCCGGTTTAAGTAATTTAAAGAAAACTTAGCTTCTCATTGCAATTCATTGTCCACTGTGCTTTTAAAATTTTGTTAATAAGAGCTATTTACTAGGCTATCTTTTAACCTATAGATATTACGACTGTGAGTTACAATCATAGATAGATGGTTTAGGTCTCTGGTTTGTTGCTTCTTCCTATTAGTTAACATATCCATGGTTTTAAAAGTTGAGACATGCTATTGTTTTTTATTGTGTATATTAAAAATCACAGGAAAATATATTAGCTTTGTGCAGAGAGGAATTTTGCAAAGGAAAACAGCTGGTCAAATTGTACAGTAGGTCCTAGTACACTTGCAATCTGTACTGACTCCAGGCCCTTCCACTACTCCCTCACAAAGGCTGTGCTCACTTAAGAAAATCAGCCTCCCCATGATCTGGTCTGATCTATCGCCCATGCTTGCAAATCATTCCAACACATTTAAGATTCTCCTTGAATCTTTGAAAACCTCCCAGCAAGCAGGATATCAATGGCTAATGCCTGTAATCCTAGCTACTCAAGAGGGTAAGATCTGAAGATCACCATTCAAAGCCAGCCTGGGAACGAAAGTCCAGGAGACCCTTATCTCCATGGGCTAAAAGCGGCAGTGGTGAAAGTGCTGCTGTGCCTCAAGTGGGTAGAGTACAAACTTTGACCCAAAAAGCTCAGGGACATAGCCGAGGCCCAAAATTCAAGCTTTATGACAGACAAAAAACAACAACAGAGAAAAGAAAATCAAGTCTCCAATCTTCTGAGTTAAGCTGTTTTTTTCAGGGATGTTGAAAGAGGTTATCAGTCATTACACCAATACCTTTTATTGGCTGCATGTCCTATCCCCTCCATATGGTTATAAATAAGCATAATATCTTAAGAATGTTTTTTTTTTCTATTAGCACTAATTTGTCAGTCGTATGTCCCAAGAAAATCTCTATGTACAATGAAATGTGAGTTGTTTGGTAAGAGAATGATTCTTATTGTTTCCAGATAGCTAAATAGTTCAACTATTATATAAAAGGGAAGTGATAGACACTCCTATTCTCTTTAGTCACAAGAATAATAGATTATCGATGCAGGCTTTTTGATTACCATATTGCTAGAATAAGGCAGAGATTCTAATATTAAAATATATTAATTTAACAACTAAGTGGAAAACCACTTAATAAACTTTGTTGAAAATTTACCAGGGATGATTTCACATTTATTCCATCATTTTATATATTTTAATGAAACTAGGGTATACTTAAAGTTGCTAATTCTCTGAGAGTTTGTGTTTTTAACTCTGACTCAGAGTTTGAACTCAAAATTATATTGTCATTGTGAGGCAAAAGAAAGTGAATATAGTTAATACATTCACCCTACTAGCACCTTATTACATGAATTGTCTGATATTTTTTGCCATTGTTTCCTGTATGAATACATAGCAATGAGAATTATTGTATGTTTAAATTCTCCTTCCTCTTTGATTACTACTAATCAGAAAAAGAGTAAAGGGAAGAAAAATATTAAAAAAAAAAAGAACAAGGAACAAGAATATGGCATTGTTCTTCTGTCAACCCTTCCAAACAGACAAACTTGAAATATCTGAGATTTTCATCCCTCTTGGAAATAGTTTTCAGCTTAAAGGCATTTGACCTGGAGTGAGCTTATATTTCAGTCAGCCTACTGAATGCTATCTAGAGAGGCCGTCAGCAGAAGCTTAGCAGAAAACTGTGAGTGAAAGTTCAAGTGCCTGGTAGCAGAGAAAGCAGGAGGAGGGCAAGTCAGCTTGAATATCAAAGGGGAATTCTTTCGAAATATGGAAAAAGTCATTTCTAAAACAAGGCCTCCCAGGAAGGCATTAATTGAAGAAGCTTAAATAATAGGTGGCCTGGGTGACTAAAGGTCATCTTACAAAGCTTTGAAGCAGTTCTTTGGGACAAAAGACTCAGACATTTTTTATTAGGGATAAAGGGATAAAATACATGGCTAGAAGGTGTTAGTATAATGTGACATAAAATTTGTCTTTGGATCTTTGATGAAAATAACTTGGTTCAGAAGCAAAGAATTTGGCAGTGATTTTAGCTAAATAGTAACATATCATATGAAGGACAAGTCTAAGGAATTTTATTCCAGGATATATAGCTAGGACATTTCTGACTGGGACACCAATTTAAATGGGTAACTGAATTGAGGATTCCAGGCTCTACATTTGAAAGGTGGTCATTTCAATAGGTGTAGAATGCTTACATGTAACACTTACACTTTGGCAACAATTTCAGTGTGACAGGTGGTAGTGCCTTGGCTACATCTCTGCATTCAGAGATGATGGTCCAAAAACCATCACTGCTGAAGGAATACAACTTTTTTTTTCCTCCAATTGAGCAACTGGATCTGTGATGGCTGTACATACGCATTGTCTGCTGGGCCACTTGGCAGCAATTTCGAGGCTATTTCTGTAAATTGAGCTTCATGTTGCCCTCTGAATGTGTCCTCCTCTAGATTACAGGGGCTCCAAAGCTGTTCAGGATATAGGACTAACTTTCACCTTTAGCCCCCTTCGCACGTAATCAGACCTAGATCAATCGAGCATCGCAATTTCATTTTTATTAGTTGGGTATAACTCCCACCAGCAGAGCAAGTGGGAGCGCATTTCAGGTTTAGTGGAAGATAGAGGAAAATAGACAAAAAGGGAGTTAGCTATCTATTCCTATGTTTGAACAGTTGGAAACTCAAATTGCCACACTTTTTGGCCCAGAGTTTCTTTCATGATTTCTGTGACATTGTTTTAGAAGGTTCTTCAGGAATAAGAGAGTGGATATTCTCACTCTTTTGCAAGCCCTTGCTTAAATGGACTGTACCGTAGCAATCAGATATTGCCTTTAAAACAGTGGGGGGAGTGACGCACAATAGGAAATCCTACATAGGCAGCATGCAAGCTATCACATCTTGGTGATATGGTTAGTTAGGAAACATAGCCCAAGCATCCCTGACAAAACAACTACACAGAGACTGCTACTATTTGCTTAATGGGATCTCACAGTCATGAAATTATCCATTATGAATTCTGAACAACAGCACAAAAATTGGTGACTATGAGCAAGATTATTCTTCCATAGGGGTACATCTGCCCTTCCTTCAGATGCATCACACAATAATGCAGAAAATTTGAGTGAGATCTTAAGGAAGGCCATGATAAGAAAGGAGAACGTGAGCTCTTCATAAAATAAATTGCAAGCATTAGACTAAGGAAGACTAAGAAAATGTTACTATGATCAATGTGCATTATATACCAACATGAAAATATCATGATGGAATTCCTTAATGTGTGTCATTTAATAGGATTCACAACCATAGCACAACCATTTCTTCATCATTTCTGATTTATTCTCTTCTCTTTTTGTTTTCTTCTATTAGTAGAAAGTAGAGTGATTTCTTATTGACAATAGGTTACTGTAATCCCAATTCAGGTTGTAAGTACCACCCAGGAAGTGCCAGCATAGATTAAATTTCTACCTGTAACAATATTGATAAGATAGTGAGACCGGCACTGAGTGGGCTAAATCTCATTACTCACACTCAGAAAGGACAGTGACAGCCCTGTGGTCCACCACTGATTCACTAACAAGCATAATTGGTTCTGTACTCCTTTGTCAAGCTTTCCTTTGTGCCTTTTATTCTACCCATGTTTACATTAATATATCCTTCAGAATGGCTCCTTAGAAGGAGGTATCAAAGCAGTGTTTAGATCTGTGTCCAAGTCCAGTGGGCACATAGGGGGAGGGGATTTCATGTGCATGGCCTCTGTGTTACCATCACACTAATTTCATAGACACTGTCCCCAAGCCAATTATTTTTTTTTATAAGACTACCTAGAGGGCTGGGATATAGCTCAGTGGCAAAGTGCTGCCTAGCAAGTGCAATATCCTAGGCTTGATCCCCAGCACCAAAAAAGAGAAGACAAAAAAAAAATACAGTTAAAAAAGGCCAAGTACGGTGGCTCATGCCTATAATCCTAGCTACTCAGGTGTCTGAGACCTAATGATCAAGGTTCAAAGCCAGCCTGTAAAACAGGAAGCGGGGCTTGGCACAAGGGTTGGGCAGCAGCCTTGAACTGAAGAGCATAGGGACAGAGCCCAGGCTGAGTTCAAGCCCTAAGACCACCGCCCCCCAAATAAAAAGTCTACCTAGAACATAATAGATTAGGATTAGGAACATAATAGATTAGATTAGGAATGTGTTGCGAATAAGATTCTATCTTTTGCTATATTACACACTTCTTTTATTGTGATTCATCTGATTAATTCTATTTTATTTTTTCCTAAAGACCGTATTCTTCAAATCATTTATTTATTTATTCAAAATAAATTATACTTGGATCTACTAACAGTTACTATTGTTGATTTATTACTCACAATTTTATTTCCCAACTCTCTTAAATCTAAAATGAGAGAATCAATTTTGTTGGATTACAAAAATATTCTTTAATAGTATTCACATGCAAATGAGAACACCTCTAAATAAAAATTACACTTAAATATTTCAAAAATAAAATTGAAACATCCATTAATATAAAGTAAGACAGTGACCCGGTAAACATAAAACAACTTTCTCTCTTTTAACACAGAAGATTTAGCCAGTGTTCAACTATTCACATGACCTCTAACCCCATCCTATCTCAGGTGAACCACAGATCATTTGAATGCCATGGAGAAGGAGTGGAAATGAGCTAGGGTTATCTCATTTGATGTATTATTTGTTTTCTTGATTGACTGATTGATTGATTTAGACAGTACTGGGTTTGGGCCATGACCCTAAACTTACTAGGCAGGTTTGATATTTTGAGCCATGCCTTTAAACTTGGCTTGTATTGGTTGTTTGAGAGATAAAATTTCTTTTTTTTTAATATTTTTATTGTAATTAATAAAAGGGTTACATGATATTTGCCAGATAGAAAGTGCATTAATTCACATACATTGATACCCTTTCACATGTCTTGGTACCCATTACCCTCCCCCACACACCCCCCACCCATCTTGGTTTTCCCCCCTTCCCTATCAAATTTCAAATAACCAAATACAAATAAATTCAATATATCAGATAACAAAGTGAGATACTGTAACAATATGAGATCCCAAGGGACAGCAAAGGAGATGAGAGATAACATAGTACATAAAGGACAACAATCACTCGTTATATGGCTTTTGTTTCAATACCCTGGAGGTCCTTTCAATTACCTTCATACTATATGGCCTTATGTATCAAGATTTTGCTCTATTCTTACTCTTTTCCCAGTCCTACACTGGGACCAAGATCAGCTTGTTTTATCCTATACATTATAACTGGAATGACAGATACATAACACACTATTCAGGGATTGTTTTGTTTGTGTTGAGATGGATTCCCACTTATCATTCTGCCTGGGCTTGATAAAAACATTATCCTCCCCAAACTAGCCTTTCAAGTAGCTACAATTATAGGGACAAATATAGAACACCACCAGAGCTCAGGAGGCATCGCACATGTTTGAAGAGTCAAGGACATAAAGTGCACACAACTTGCTATAACGATGTACCAATAAAGGACTTAATGACTCCTTTATCTAGGTATGACTTAACTCAGTGAATTTCAAGGTAAGATTGGTGGTGAAGTTAACAGATTTTCCTCTTGTTGCTCATGGTCTCATAGCATGTAAATATCAAGCCCCTATGCCTTATTTGGAAATCAGACTGTGATTATTTAAGCGGACAAAAATAACACAAAGGTTAATCCTTTGTTCTCAATCTCTGCCTCCTGAGGTGCTTTCCCTCCTATGTGAAATTAATAGGCTATGATTTGTGAGGCACAGTGGGGCACAGTGCTCTCTTTAAATGTGAGAAAGTCACTTCACATTTCCACATAAGTAGCAGGCACAATATTATTTCATATTAGGTTGCAAAACTGAGTCTGGGAGAGGTGTAATGCTTAATCTGTGAATGGAAAAAAACAGCTAATGGAAAAAGTAACAGAGTCCAAAGCTAGATGTCCCTGCATGATGCTCACCTTGCCAAGGCAGAGTTTCTTCCCAGATTCTCACTGTGATGAAATTGCAGTGTTGGGACCTCTGCCTTCTGCTTAATGACATTTGCCTGACTTTGTCGAAGACTTCCAAACTATTTTTATATTTCCATAGATTTCCCATTTTATGGGAAAATCTTTGCATTCCTTCTGTCAACTTTCTGCCTGAAACACATTTTCCTCAAACCTAATTTTGCCAGAAGATTATCCTGGAAATTGGAAAGAATAATAGAAAATATGAAAAGGTATTACTGCAATTCAATAGAAAATAAACCTCACAATTTATATCACACAGGAGGAATTAATTTTTTGTACTTAGAAACTGATTTATTAAGTAGCTCCTTTGCAGAGCTACTAACTTACATTTTTTGCATATATTTTTATTGTAATTAATAGAAGGGTTACATTACATTTGCCAGATAGTGCATTATTCACATACATTGATACCCTTTCTTGTGTCTTGGTCCCCATTTCCCTCCCCCAACCCCTGCCCCTCATCTTATTTTCCTCCCTTCCCTATGCAACTTCAAGTAATAGGATATGAACATATACAATACATCAGATAACTAAGAGAAATACTGTAACAATATGAGATAACCAAGGGACAACAAAAGAGATGAGAGATAACATAGTACATTAAGGACAACAATCACTCATTATATGGCTTTTGTTTCTATATCCTGGAGGTCCTTTCATTTAGCATCTTACTATATGGCCTTATGTATCTAGGTTTTGCTCTGTTGTAAATCTCTGCTAGGAAAGCCCAAGGTTTCTAGGGATTAGGACAAATGAGGGAAACCATTGAGCCTATGTTCCTCTGAGTCTGGCTTACTTCACTTAATATGATTTTTTCTAAGTCTATCCACTTCCTTACAAATGGGGCAATGTTGTTCTGTGACAGCAGCATAGAATTCCATTGTGTATAAATACCACATCTTGTTGATCCATTCATCACCTGAAGAACATCTGGGTTGGTTCCATATCTTTGCTATGGTAAATAGTGCTGCAATGAACATCGTTGTGCTGGTGGATTTAATATGTCCTGTTTCTGGAAGATTGGGTAAATGCCATGTTGTGAAGCTGGCAGGTGACAGCTCTGGGCTTGCACAGGATCTGTGTGGCTCTGTCTGGAGCTGGCAGGTCTCTGCTGCTGAGAAGTGCTGTCTGCTCAGGCTCAGGAAGGAAGGTTTGTCTCCACAGTGGCTTCGAGTGGCTAGTGCTGCTCCATGCTGTCTTCTTGCTCTGGTTTCCTGCCTTTCTCCTCTCTGACTGAGATCTCTGTGGTGCTAAAGCTTACTTAGGATCGAACTTTGGGTATGAACTTTCCCCTACCATGCTAGAACTGGTGTCTTGGTGAGAGTTCAGAAAGACTCACACTGAACCGCCGCCACCTTCCGCTGATCTGGAATTAATTTTTTATCTGAAAGATCCATATTTCATACTGTTTTCGAGTCTGTAATCTATTCTTATAGTATGGCTAAGACCATCACATCCTCACTTTTTAGAGATTTTTCCAAACTAGGCATCATTCTACATGCACAAATTCAGATCTCTTAAACTGGATTGTGAACAGTAATTTTTCTTCCAAGCAGTAACTGGGAAGGGGCAGTCATCCACTTGTCCCAGTCAACCTTAATATATAGAACATAGCTCTCTCTTTTTTTGTTTTTGAATTTTCACTTATGATAGGAATAATAATAGTATTTAATCTGAGTCTTTGTTCAAACATGATTAATCCTAATTAACTTTATTTTGTTTGACTTTTTTATGGTTTTTACTAGAGAAAATCAAGCCAATATTTCCAAGTTTCTTTTTTTGATTGCAAAGAATAAGATTGATTTCATTGTACCCATTTCCCCCTCCACATGCACGCTTTCTTTTCCTTCAAAATAAATCAAGCTCAGGTTTAGATATCTATGTATCTATCTTTATTTATTTATTTTAATATATATAGAAGAGGGGAAAACCAAGATGGGTGGGGGATGTGGGGGGGAGGGTAATGGGTACCAAGACATGTGAAAGGGTATCAATGTATGTCTGGCAAATATCATGTAACCCTTTTACTAATTACAATAAAAAAAGAATATACATATTCTAATTTCCTCTATATAGAATATACATATCCTACTTTCCACTATACAATACCAAAAAAGAATAAATGCTTTCTAATCATTTATCATTTTATTATTAGTCTGCATGCCAAAATATTTTACAGGGAGAATGCAAATTCAGACAGAGAGGAGGGAGTGATCAAAGTCCTTTATATACTCATATACAAACAGCATAATGAAACATGACAGATTTTTTGAGAAAGGTGGAAATGAGAACAATAATAAAAGGTTAAAGATGATCAAAGTATAGTGTATGTATGCAAATATAATGACATACCTTTGAAAAATTAATATATAACTAATAAAATTCAGATGTAATGTATCATATAGTTATCAAGAGTAAACTATTTCAAGCTACAAACAAAAGAGGAGAAGCAAGTATTCAGCAACCCAAAACAAAATTTTACCCTTAGTTAAAAATCTTGTATTAAGAATCAGATGATGTTCGTGTAGATAACATTTAATCAACTAATATTCTTCAAACTTTAAAAGTTTCTGCAATGATGTAAAAAAATAAAGGGGTTGGGAGAGTTACCTAGTGGTAGAGTGTACGCCTAGTGTGCACAAAGCCCTAGGTTCGATTCCTCTATACAATATACACAGAAAAAGGCTGGAAGTGATGGTGTGGCTCAGGTGGAAGAACACTGGACTTGAGCAAAAAGTGTCCAAGGACAGTGCCTAGGTCATGAGTTCAAGCCCCAGGATTGGCTTAATAAATAAATAAATGAATACACAGAGTTGTAAGACCTAAGTCTTATTACAGGTAAAAACACAAACTGTAAAAAATAAATATTTATATATGAAGAGCAACCAAAACCCTTAGTAGGTTGTCTATCCTGCCAGTTATAAAACAAAATGAATCAAGTGCTTCCTTTCAGGAAACTTCCTGATTTTATATCACCAGTGTCCCCAAGGGCAAGAGTAGCAGCTCAATAAATACTCGTTGAATTGACTTTCAGCACTTGGAGAAAAGTAATTCTTTGGGGGATTGATGTTTCACTTCTCTCTCAGTTTTTCACAGACCTTTCTACTGACAAAGGGAGAAACACAGAGAATATTTTTAATATCTGCTCTCCACTTTCTAAAGATTTCTTTACTTCCAACATTTCACAATAATTCTAATATGCATTAGTTTGCATGAGAGAAAATTGAAAAGAACTAAAACAAAGATCATTTCACAAGGAAACACCAAAGAAGAGAAATAATTTAAGAGACTGAACATCTGTATATGAAGAACCACCTGATCAGTTGTGGTGGAATTTATAATCACAGAAGAAGTATTCTGAGTTTGAAGCTAGCCTCTACTTTGTAATGAGAACCTGTTTGTATCTATCTATCTATATATGTATATATATGTATACACACACACACACACACACACACACATACTTGTGCACTATGGTTCATGCCTGTAATCCTGCTACTCAGGAGGCTGAAATCTTAGGATGGCATCAAAGCAAGTCGGAAAAAAGCTTCCAAGACTTTTATCGTCAATGAAGCAGCAAAAAGCCAGAAATAGAACTGTGTCTCAAGTGGTAGAACCCTAACTTTGAACAAAAATTTAAGGACAAGCCCCAGGTCCAACACCCAGGACAGGCACATAGACACATGCCCCCCAAAAAAGCAGGGCCGGGAGTTTGGCCTAGTGGTAGAATGCTTGCCTAGCATGCACGAAGACCTGGGTTCAATTCCTCGGTACCACATTGTTGCTCCTCTCCTCTCCGGGGCAGCAACACGGGAGCGGGGAGGGACACACAGGGCCAGCCTGTAGTCCCCCGGGAGCCGAGCGAGATGGTAAGTGTCGAAGACCCAGCCCTCCCCCAATCACCGGGGAAGAAAAAACCACGCTGAGTCAGAAGCAGTGTTAACCATGAAAGCGCATCAGATCTCTCTGCTGATCTCTGCTGATCTCTCGTTCTCTCTGATGCTCTCCCCCTTTATTGCGTCAGACAATTAGTTATATACTGTTAGGGTAGGAGAAGGTGGGCACTGGGAAGCTAGCCAATAGGAAGAGGGCCTCTGTGCTACCACTAAGGGTCTGGGTGGGGCTTTCAGGTAGTGGGCAGGACAGGTGTAGGAAAGCGCACTAGACTTGAGCTGCTGCGAGATCCGCGAAACTGCGGGGGGTTCAATCGAGTCACGTACACAGAGATGCCTTAAGAGAGGTATGCAAAGGACCAAATGCCTAGACAAAGCCCTTTAATTGCAGCTGAGCCAGAATCAGGCCTCAGAGATGGAGGCTAGGCCCCAACAATTCCCCCTTTTTGTTTATTAGAACAGGGGGACAAGCACGCAAAGCCCCTGTCTTAGGTCGTCCCCTTCAGGGGATCTTACCCGTCATTGAGTGCTCTGTGGCCTTCTGTCCCACTGTACAGATCACCCCCGGGCCTGTCTTAGGTTGTCCCCGCTCCAGAGATCTTACCCATCATTGGCTCTCGGGGAGACATCTAAGGGGAGTTGAGGGATCCCTCCTTGTCATTGGGCTCTCCTTGGTCATAGCAGTCATTGGCATTGGTAGCAAGCCTCTGGTAATGCACCTGTACGTTCATCAACTGAATGGATTCGTTCATCAACTGAATGGATTCTATCCTGCTTTGAATGAATTGTAACCTTATTGATAACACAGGGCCCAAAAGTTAAGAGTAAGAACAAGAGGGGTATAGGACCAAGAAATGGAAGGACATAGGGTAGCCATCTGTGCAGTCCGGTCCAGAGGAAGTTGATGATGGGTATCTTGACTCCAAGAAGAAACAGGATCAGCACTGTAAGGTCCATTATTTATTCTGAAAAAGAAGAGAGAGAGAGATATCCTCAGGAGGCAGAGAGCCTTCTGGGTCTTCATCAATATTATTGGGGTCCCTCCATATTTGGGGACAATATTTAAGATCCCTTGTAGGGACCCAAATTGGCTTTGTTTCATCAGTGGGGAAAACACAACCAAATCCTCTTCCAGCTGTAATGAGGGGGTCAGGGCCCCTCCACTCCCCATTAAGGGGGTCCTTCCACCGGACATAGACAGTTCGATAGGGAATAGAAGTTGTCCAATGTTTCTGGAAGGGTGAGAGATGTTCCCCTTTGGCAAAATTTAAAATATTGAGAGTAAACAAAGACATCTTTAGCTGATCATGGGGGGGGAGTGTATTCCCCCTTTTTTGTTTTATTAATTGAGATTTAAGGACATGGTTATATCTTTCTACTATTGCTTGTCCTCTGGGATTATGAGGGATGCCAGTAGTATGGGTAATTTGCCATTGTTTAAAGAAGTCATCAAGAGACTTGCTTACAAAACATGGACCGTTATCGGTTTTTATTTGGTCTGGCAATCCGAGAGTAGCAAAACATTGAAGAAAATGACTGATAGCATGTTTAGCTCTCTCCCCGGAATGGGCTGTAGCCCAACAGGCATGGGAAAAGGTGTCTATTGTTAAAAAAATGTATTTAAGTTTTCCAAAAAAGGGAAAATGTGTAACATCCGTTTGCCACAGATTATTAGGCCTAAGGCCTCGAGGGTTAACACCACCCATTTGGAGCGGTGGAACCTGTAAGAAAGGGTGACACGACTTGCAGGTCCTAATAATCTTTTTTAGGTCTTTAATAGCGACTTGGGGAAATCGGTGGTGTAGTCCCCTCCAGTTGGCATGCGTGAGCCGATGGAAAGAGATAGCCTCCTGTAAAGTGTAACATTCAGGATTAGAGGCTAACTGGTCAGCGAGGGCATTGCCTTTGGTCAAAATACTTGGAAGGCTTTGATGTCCCCTCAGATGTTGAATAAACATAGGAGCAATCCTTTGTTTGTGCAAATTTCTAGCTTGAATCATCAAAGGAGTGATGGGGTTACTATCAAGTTTAATATGAGCTTCTATGAGGTTAGGTAACAAATTGACCACATACAGGCTATCTGAGAATAGGTTAAGAGGACCAGTAACCTCAGATAAAGCTAAGACCACCGCATAAAGTTCCTTAAACTGCGCTGAGCCCTGTATTTCATGAGACAGGGTCACTGCAGGAGAGGAATTGCCTTTAACTGGGGGGAAAATAACAACAGAAGCCCCCTTCTTGCCTCCATCCATGAATACGGTGGGGAAGGAGGGATCAGCTTCACCTAGAAAAAGTTTTGGAGGTCACCACTCCAGCTGACTAAAGGAGCGCATCCATTTATGGGGACCATAATGACAATCTACTTTACCTGGAAAGCCTTCCATGGCTATTGCAAGTCTAGCATTATTTCTTTGTAGCCAAGAGAAATCATTAATCCTAAAAGGGACAATAAGAGAGTGGGGTTCACTCCCAAAAAGACGAGTGGATAAGTCTCGTCCTTTGACAATGCAATCTGCCATCTGGTCAGTCATGGAGTAAACTCTAGGTGTTCCTCCGACTGACAGGTGAATCCAGTGAAGAGGTTCCCCTTCCTGGCCTAAAAGGGCAGTAAAGAGAGTCTGTCCTGATAGGACATAGAGCGTTAGGAGCATAGCAGGATCATACCTCTTTAAGGCTGCTTCATTGATAGCTAATTGAATTTTATTTAGAACCTCTTTATGATCAGCTGACAATGTTACTATGGAGGTCAGATCAAGAGCCTTTAAGAGATCAAAAAGAGGTGTGAGGGTTGCAGTGATTATGGGGATCCATGGTCTCATCCAATTAATTTCACCAAGAAGTTTTTGAAGTTGGGGCAGGGTATAAGTATCTTGGATAGATAATTGGGGTTTTAAAGGAGACACAACATCCAGTGTTAGGACAGATCCCAGGATTTTAAAGGGGGGTATCTTTTGGATTTTTTCTGGGGCAATTTGGAAGCCATTATCTCTTAACAGTTGGAGACATTTATTAAAAAGACAATCTAAATGCTGAGTGTCTGGGCTTCCTATAATGATATCATCCATATATACATAGAAAAGTGAGCCTGTCTCCTCGTTAAGAGGGGATAAGACTCTAGACATATAGTCCTGACATATAGGTGGACTATTGGCCATACCTTGAGGTAGAACTGTCCATTCAAAACGCAAATCAGGGCCCTTATAATTTAATGAAGGAAGGGAGAAGGCAAACTTCTCAGTATCTTCCGGGTGGAGAGGAATAGAGAAAAAACAGTCTTTGATGTCTATGACTATGAGATATTGGTCATTAGGAATGGCAGGTATCCAGGGCATCCCCCTTTGGGGGGTCCCAAAAAGTTCCATCCTCTCATTTATTTTTCTCAAATCTTGGAGTAGTCTCCACTTGCCATTAGGCTTTTTAATCACAAATACTGGGGAGTTCCAAGGGCTCAGAGAGCGTTGGAGATGTCCCAACTGGACTTGTTGGTCAACCAAATGGTGAAGTTGCTCTAATTTTTGGCGAGGCAACGGCCACTGCTCCACCCAGACAGGGGGACCCGAGATCCAACGTATTTTCGGTGTCCCCAGAGGAGCAGTGGCCCTTAGGATTGGGGGTGAGGCCGAGAGCAGCAAAGTAGTTGATCCCTTCTGGCCAACCCAAATGTAGGGTGGTTTTTATAACTTCTTTGATCTTCAAGAGAGTATTGCCGATATTCCTCATCATCCAGACCATTATCATAAGAGGCTTTACGGTCAGTGGTAATAAATGCCTCTGCTTCCCCTAATACATCTTGACCTAGCAAATTGGCGGTTAAGCCTGAGGCCACTAGGGGGCGAACTTCTCCTGTATTGCCATCGGGATCCTCCCAAGTTACCCAATCAGCTGTCTGCTGTGATCCTGTCTGTCCTCCAACCCCCAACAGAGGTGGGCCGGCAACGAGCTTCCACTGAGCGGGAATCTCCTCTTTCCTAAGCACTGTCCGATCCGCGCCTGTATCAATGAGGCACTCGAAAGGCTTTCCTCCTATAATGAACACCATCTTAGGCCTAACCCCAGACACGAGAGGCACCGTCCAATGCGCACGCGCTGGAGTTTTCCCCTTATTTAACGGGGCTGGGGTACGCCCCTCTTGGAGTTTAAAGGCCTGCCCTGAATATCAGTTTTGGATCGGCAGTCTTTAGCCCAGTGAAATCCTTTTCTGCACCTAGGACAGGGGGTGCGAGGCAAACTGGAGTCTTGTGATCTATTAAATGGAAGCGGCGGCGGTGGCGGCGGAGGCTTATTGGGACAGTCTTTCTTAAAATGTCCCTCTTGACCGCATCCAAAACAAGTACGCCCTCTCCCAGGGAGTGCCTGCCTGAGGGTGGAAGCAAGGGCGGCCATATCATCTCTACGGGAGGCCTGAAGCACAGCCGCCATCGTCTGTGCCTGGTGGGAATGAGTACCTATGTCCTGGGAGGCCACGATCCACCTCTCCATGGATCTGCCTTTTAATCCTGAACAAGCCATCTTGTGCTCGTTGTTCATACCCTCCCAAACCATCATCTTAACAAACTGGTCCCTAAGATCTCCAGGAGGGAACTTTCTTTTTATACTCCCCTCAACTCTATCAATAAAAGTGGACAGGTCCTCTTCTGGTCTTTGGTTAATTCCTGCTATCGGAGACTCAGAGGGACCCTCCTCCAGTTTTCTCCAGGCCGCTAGGCCCAAAGCTCTAATCTGATCCTGATAGGGAGGGGGGATGGCAGCCTGCTGGACCCCCGTAGAGTATTGATCAGAGGTCCCTGTCAGCATCCCTAGAGTAATGGGGATCATAGGTTGAGCATGATGGTTCCTCTCTGCCTGCTGGCGGCATTCTTCTTTATACAGGGCGCACCACTTAATGAAAAGCGGGCCTGGAAGGACTGCCTTGGCCAGGGCCATCCAATCGGCCGCGGTACATGGTTGATGAGCAAGGCCTTGGAGGATGGTTTCCGTCCAAGGAGCATTAGGGCCATCCTCTAAAACAGCCTTCTTGAGTTCCTTAAGGTCGCTAGGTTCCCAGGGATACCAGGCTGCAGGGCGGTTACCGCCTGGGTTGATATTAACAGGGAAAAGCTGGCAGTACTCTGGGCCATGTGGTGGATAGAGCTCTGGCGCCGAGGGGGTTGGGGAACTCGCAGGGCTGCTCAGGCCCAGGCCCCCCTGGGAGACTACAGAGGGCTCATAGCCTGGGTTTAATGGGGGAGGGGTAAAGGGTGGCTCCTCATCTCCCTGAGGGGAACTTGGCCTTTCAATAGATAATGAGAGACTAGCATCTCCGCAGGGAGTAAGGGAGGCATCTGGCCTCTCTTTGTTAACTGTGTCCCCAGGGGACCCTGCTCTCAGCTCGGAGAGGTGAGGGGAAAAGCAATTCTTTAGAGCATACAGGACGGGATAAACTCCTGGTGGAGGAGTCTCGCCTCTAATCTGGGCATTTCTGATGACGTGTTCTATTTCATCCCATGTGCTCCAATCATACAAGTTACTGGCTGGCAGCCACGGGGCAATTTTAACTAGAGTATCCCAAACTTTACATGTCTGTGTAGCTAAAATCTCTAACCCTCGACTTTGAAGGAAGAGCTTAAGAGAGTCGAGGGAAGGGTCATTCTTAGAAAATATCTTTCCCATATTTGATGGGAGTACACTTACCCGCAGTCCGATTAGCTCGTCGGCGGTGAGTTTCTCCAGCACGTGGGGCCCTCACACGAGCGGCAGTTTCCTCACACGGGGCACCAGCTGTTGCTCCCCTCCTCTCCGGGGCAGCAACACGGGAACGGGGAGGGACACACAGGGCCAGCCTGTAGTCCCCCGGGAGCCGAGCGAGATGGTAAGTGTCGAAGACCCAGCCCTCCCCCAATCACCGGGGAAGAAAAAACCACGCTGAGTCAGAAGCAGTGTTAACCATGAAAGCGCATCAGATCTCTCTGCTGATCTCTGCTGATCTCTCATTCTCTCTGATGCTCTCCCCCTTTATTGCGTCAGACAATTAGTTATATACTGTTAGGGTAGGAGAAGGTGGGCACTGGGAAGCTAGCCAATAGGAAGAGGGCCTCTGTGCTACCACTAAGGGTCTGGGTGGGGCTTTCAGGTAGTGGGCAGGACAGGTGTAGGAAAGCGCACTAGACTTGAGCTGCTGCGAGATCCGCGAAACTGCGGGGGGTTCAATCGAGTCACGTACACAGAGATGCCTTAAGAGAGGTATGCAAAGGACCAAATGCCTAGACAAAGCCCTTTAATTGCAGCTGAGCCAGAATCAGGCCTCAGAGATGGAGGCTAGGCCCCAACACCACATAGGTAGCAAAAAGCCAGAAGTGGTGCTGTGGCTCAAGTGGTAGAGTGCTAGCCTTGGGAAAGCCCAAGGACAGTGCCCAAGCCTCCTGGGTTCAAGTCCCAGGACTAGTAGGATAAAAAAAGATAAGTGAAAAAGAGAATAGGCATTAGCCTCATCAACTTGTAAATCTTCTGGGAGGTTGGAATTTACCCTTAGGAATAAGAGTAAAGTTGAGTCACATCTCCACCTCTTGGTTTTTCACTGGGAAGTTGGAGATGTAATATTGTGTTTTTCTGCATAGGCTAGCGTTGAGCAAAAAACCTCTTATTCTTCACCCCTTAGGTAGCTAGGGTTACATATATAATAAAGCAGCACCCAACTGTTGAGTGTATATTTAATGTTCAATTTGTCACCTTGAAATTAATATCCAGGATATAGAAACCAGAGGTTTATCTTTGTGATTATTGTTCTTAATGTACTATATGATTTTTTTCTTTTTTCTTTTCTCTTTTTTCCCCATCATGGCTAATCTCATGTGGTTAATGTATCTGATTTTGTTACCAGATATATTGTATATCCGTTTATTTGAAAAAGAGAAAGTAAGAGAAAAACAAGATGAGTGGGAGAGGATAGGTGGAAAAAAAATGGGAGAAAAACATGGGAAGGGGTAACAGTATTCAAGAAGCAATGTACCCACTACCTGATAAATGTAACTGTCACCCCTCTGTACATCACCCCAACAATAAAATAAAAATGAAAAAAATAAAATGAAAAATACATTGGAATAAAATGATATTTTCATCTTCCATTAAAAAAAAGATCCTGGGGGCCGGGAGTTTGGCCTAGCGGTTAAAGTGCTTGCCTAGCATGCATGAAGACCCGGGTTCGATTCCTCGGTACCACATACATAGAAAAAAGCCGGAAGTGGTGCTGAGGCTCAAGTGGTAGAGCTCTAGCCTTGAGAAAGTCCAAGGACAGTGCTCAGGCCCTGAGCTCAAGCCCAGGACTGGCAAAAAAAAAAAAAAAAAAAAAAAAAAAAAAAGATCCTGGCATTTCTTTTTCTGATATATATCTCATGTTGAGGTCAGTGGACTGCAGCTCTTAATAAGCACAATGGGTGCATTTTACTGATTATGTTATGACTTTTAAGACACCAGTATGCAAACTGAAATTCACCATTGCCAGCTGTGTCAGTGTCAGTAACTATTGAGAATTATGCTCAACTTAATATCATTTTTTCCTGCTCAGTAAAGGTCGATATTATTTCAGTCATTTTATACAGCTTTGTTTTCATGGGGAAAAAGTGAAAAGTAAACAGAAACAAGTATCCATTATTGTTTATGAAAGAGATAATGATGTGATTATGAAAATGAGATTATATCTTATAGATTGGGAATAATCTATAAATTTCTTTTACTTCTGTTAGTTTGTTTGCCCTCTGTCTCTAAAAGAAGGACAAATATGGCAGATTTTCATCTGATTGTATGTATCTAAAAACAATTTCTCCAGTGTCTTTCAATTAAAGCATAATACAGGGCTTATTATTGTGTTCTTAGAATGCTAAGTTGGTAATTATACATTTTCCACCTTAGTTCTTCACTAACACCAGGATTATCTATAAAATCTAAAAGGGTCTTCACTGCCACTACTTGAATAAAGTGTTGATAATTGACAAATACAGCATGGTGTTTGGCTTTTAATGTGAAGTGAATCGTATATTTTATCGCTTTGCTTTCATTTCCCCTACTTCAAAACCTGTTTTACCAGGAAGTAGTTATAAATTGACTAGTAATATCTGGAAATACTGCATAAATAATATTTAGGTGGTAAGGAATCATGCTTGGTTATAGTCAGTAGCAGGAAACGGTTAAATATCATACCTCTATGTGCTCATTTGGCATGCACAATTTGTTTTCAATCCGCCAGAGAGATATCAAAGTTTATAATCAGAAGTCAACCCTTCACCTGCAAGAACAAAACACACCTATCTACATAGACCCAGGATGCAAGCAAATGCTATTTTAATTTGGATGTAGTCATTTGATATTTATCAAGTCTGCACTATGCAGAAAGCTCATATGATCTCTGCCCTGTATGAGATAGTGTTTCTTCATAAGGCTGATATGTAAATACCAATTTGCAAAGTTCCAGATCACGTATTAGGCAGTGCATAACCTCAGACTAGCATAGCAAGAGACTCTTTACAAAGTCAATATAATGATCATTTTTATAAGTTCTAGAGTGTTTATAACAAGAAAAATCCAGAGTAATAACTGCAATGAATGATGAGTATATGGCTAAGTAGAGAGGGGAAGTCTAAGCCTGCCTAGCCTAATCAAAGAGTTTTCCATCAAAAGCCTATTTGTCAATAGCCAAGGTATACAAGGCTTCAATGTGGTTATAATGAAAGAACTCAGTGTTAAAAGAAAGCATAGTAAAAGCAAGGAATATAAACACATTGAACTAGAGAAAATAAATCATGTAGTTAATTTAAAAGGCATCTTCTATAAGGGTAATTGTTATTTCACTAAAATTAGTCATATACAGATGACTTGTTATTTCCCAATGTGCACCTCAATTATTCATACTCCAGATTTATCCATTGCATGCATTTCCTCAATGTCTTCATTTGAGAAGAGCTTTCATATAGTGTTACAGGCAAATATTTCAGTAATAGAATCACATGAGTTAATACATTGATACTTTGTGTGACTCAGTCACGGTCAATATATTAGCTTTTTATTTAAAGAATTAATGAAAGCCACACACCAGAACCAGTGGCTCTCTTCTGTCTCTCTAGCTACTCAAGAGTCTGAGATCTAAGGATTTCAGTTTGAAGCCAGCCTAGGCAGAAGAGTCCCCTTGAGTCTCTTATCTCTAGTTTACTCTCAAAAACCTGAAGTGGAACTGTGGCACAAAATGATAAAGACTTACCCTTGAGTGACAGAGCCCAGGGACAGCTCTCAGGCCATGAGTTCAAGCCCGATGAAGGACAGGAACAATTTTTTAAAAGAATTTAATGGTTATCAAAAGCAAAAACTTGTATACATTAAATGGGTATTGTAACCCTTGAAACATATCTAAATGAAAGTTGTCTAATATTTATGTGAAATTTAATATTCAGTCAGGTAATCATATATCTCCTTAAATATTGACAATTTTCTAATTATGAAAATGTGCGAAATTTATCTTTGTAGCCCTTTGAAATACATAGTTCCATCACTATAGGGTAGTCTCCCACTAGTACAATAGCACACTGTACCTTTATCTTCATCAGCTTTAAGTGAGCTGGTAGAATGTGATCATGGATACTACACAGCTCAGGATTAGACACGGAAGAAAAACTGTCCCCATTAAACCACCATCTTTAACATAGGTTGATGAAGACAACTAATCTTCTAATGTGACCTTATTGGAACCTCCTCCCTAGCTGTGGTCCCAGTGAGGATGGAAGACATAGATTATAAAAATAAAATTGATGGGGGTGGGAGGGAGGGAAATGGGGACCAAGACATGAGAAAGGGTATCAATGTATGTGAATTAATGTACCTTCTATCTGGCAAATATAATGTAACCCTTCTATTAATTACAAAAAATATATGGAAAAAATAAAAAAAATAAAATTGATGTCAGTTACACTGAGCAAAGCCAGTCATATGCTGTGATATGACATGGTGCACATCTATGTGTTGTCTCTCCAAATGTGATTCACACATCTTCCTTATGTAATATCTTCTGAGATTCCAGATTAAATCTAAAATAAGTTTACTTAGGAAAAACTTACTATCAGGAACTGTTGTAGACATGCATGATGTACAAAGAAAGCAAATAAATTTTGTGAAATTTATTCCATCCCCAAAGGTGTGTTTTGTCTCTGATTGACCTTTCCACTTTCAACCTCCGTTCGTCACTTCTCCAAAACCTGAGCTTTATTCAGTAAGGGCTGCTCTTCTATAGCTATATATTTTAAGCTCATGTAGCTAAATTCTATAGCATGTCACATTGCTATTTAGACTACAGTAACTGTGAAGACAGTGCAAATCTTTTATTACCAAATCCAGAGTTTCATGTTAAAGTAAACACACTCTAGGTGATGTTAGTATAGATACTATGTGGTCGCAACTTCCACTAATGTCTTAGATCAAGGTTTCTTCCTAAAAGACTTTGATAAGTGTAAGATAATGGGAATAAAATCAGAGTCTGGAATATAATTTTCCTTGCAATTACAATACAGGGCTCAAACTAGGGTTGCTCAAGATATGAAACTCTTTAGAGTTGCCCATTATCAATCATATTGGGCTTTGAATTGGATAGTTGGTGAAAATTAAATGTGTACTAGCAGGGGCTCACTGTTTTCTCTCATCTAGAAACATTCATGAGCACTATGAGGCTCTTAAGATATTCATGAGAAATGAGAATGTTGGAATAAGGTGACAAACACGGCATGTCTTGCTATCACCTTAGTGTTGCTCAGGTCTTATTGCTTTCTGAAGACATTCATTTCCTTCAGGATTCTGGATGGTATATTTTCCCAAAGCAGATTACATGAGGAAGGTTAGTCACAAAAGCTAGAATACTTTAAGCATATTATAATCATCTTCCTTAAGCATTTACATTTTCCCTTACCCCTGCGGAAATCTCTGTAGGCTGCTTGGCTAACACCAGAGTAGGCCAGAGTCTCTTTGCCCTCATCACTCTCAGACCCTCATTCTCATGCCTTTCTTGGGGGAAAGCTGAAGTTTAACCCACTAGTGGCCTAGTGGTAGAGGGCTTCCCTGGCATATACAAAGCCTGGGTTCCATTCCTCCATACCAGAAAAAGCTGTGTCACTGTGGTTCAAGTGCTCAAGTGGTAGAGCACTAGCTTTTGAGTTCAAACCTCAGGACTGGCCAAAAATAAACAAATGAAAGGATGGATAATATGAAAAAAACACCCAGCAGCCTCACTTGGTGCCCATATTCTTTTCTTCCATTCCGTACCAGCAGCTGTAATTCCTTTTAAGATAGTAACTATTACCATCAGTTTAGATATGCCTTTCTTTCACTACTGACATCTTAATATGATAAATGTAACTTAAAATTTAAACCTTTTACATTGAGAATACTGATCTTTAAACCTCCAGAGATGGAAAGCACAGTATTCCCAAGTAAGTTATTAGAAGTGATGGTAAATGGAACCATTCTAGTGCTATTCTTTAGTTAGTGGACCACATTACCATTTTTTTCTAATATAGATATTTTCTGAGAATCAGAGCTTCACTGATCAAGTTGGTCTTCAGCTACAGTTAGCACAGGGCCTCCTTTCTCCTTTTAAGTCAGCATATTTGAGATGGTGCAGATAGGAAAGGACTTACACCTCTGTTTTGATATTATATACAATTTACATTATGACATTAAACTGGTTTTAAGGGTTCACATACAGACTGGCCTGGAGAACAGCACAATTGGATGCATAATTTGACAGTCTCTCCCTCCAACATAAAAATGCACAGTTCCTTGTTCAAAGATTTCAGACAGCTCTTGTAAGTATGGGTCTTGTGTGATTTGCACAAGTCACATTCCCACAAAGGCATGAATTTTAAAGTGAGAATGAAGTGTGTATTGGTTTCAAGCATGTATGTATCTATATCTAGTCTTCTCCAAGGAGCAAGGAATTCTAAACAATTAATTTGGTACCAGGTGGCTGATTGGAGAGCAGATGTTATGCTCAGTACTGATCTCTTGTGCTGAAATGAGCAAATTTTGGCACAGACCCAAATTTTTGTATGTAGAGACCATGATTTAGAAACCATGTATAGCTCTAGTGTTTGCATCTTCATTACCATGGCTACTGTTTGTATACTGTACAGAAACTATGCCATCCAAAATGTTCAATGTATATTTCATAAATGACTAGAAAAGGCAAATTAAAAAGCTCCTAACATAACAAAAGTAAGACCAACATGGAAAGTACTTTGATTTGTTCAATATAGATTGTATTTATGTACTGAAGTATCACATGTAGTTGCTAAATATATTCAATTATATGTCAGTTTAAGGATATAAATGAAACAATTCATTTACCTGTCTCCTGTTCATATGTCATGTATGTGATTTCATACTAAGGTGTTATAGTTAACACACAAAGAAGGGCATCTCTGAAAGAAGCTGTTTGAATTTGCTGTTACTTTCAAATTTGAGAATATATTTTAGGAGTATTGATTAGGTTACTAAATTATGTAGAGATAGAATAGGGACCCTTTAATCTCAAGTTATTTAGTATTTGTAAAATATGACTAATACCTTATTGTTGCTAAGGTATTACATTTGAAGCAGTTTTGTTTAAGTTTTGGGTTTCATTACTGTTGTCCTTATGTAATAAACTGGTGTTGGGGCTTTGCAAATCAATTAATGTGCTTGTCCTGATTCACTTTTTATGCATAGATTGAGATCAGGACCTCTAAACAGTCCATAAATAGCTGAATGAGAGCTCTATGTATTACATGTCCTTTCTATGTATGTCATCTTGAGGCAATTCCGATAGATGCTATAATTGAAAAATTAGCCTAAAGTAACTTAAATTGAAGGAGTTTCGAAGAAAATGTGTATATTATTTTATTAATCAATAGCAATATAGTAAAAATGTCACTTGCAGTAAAATTGTCCCAGCAAATATCATATTATTTGAATAATCCTATAAATACATGAATGTACTAATAAACTGATCTATCTTAAAACAGTGAACAAGAAGAAATGATAATCTGAAACTTCAGGAATAATTTCTAATTCTACAACTTCAATATTCTCCTGTCCTGCCCACTTATAAAAATGCATTTATATAGAAACATGCAATCAATACCATTCTATATTAAGCACATGTTTATATTATATATGCATATATATGTATATATATGTATGTATATATATATATATATGTAGAGAGAGAGAGAGAGAGAGAGAGAGAGAGAGAGAGAGAGAACTTGAAAAGCTCTAAGGACGTATCAAGAATGCAGAAAAGTCTGATAAGCTGTGTGGTACAAGAGTAGCTACTACTTGATTTATTGAGCATAACTGGCTGCTGCTCAATTGTGGCCCATCAACCTAAATATGTCATCATATTCACATTCAGTAACTTTGCATTATAGTTGCTTTCCAAAACTCAATGAAAAAAATCTAAACTTTGAAATCCATTTTGTTCATTATCTAACATTGGATAACACATGATAGAAACACTACAAAAAAAAGACTAAATATGTCTATACGTGAAGATGTGAGACTGTGACCAAGCTTTATTCATGGCCTCTTAGGAAAAATCATTTATTGTGAAAGATGCTTCTTGTTAACTGACAATCATAGGGAAGTAGTAACAGGCAAATATGCTATGACTAGAGCAAGTGCAGAAAGCTTCAGTGACTGGGAAATTAAGTTCTCTAAAGGAAACATCACCTAATCTAAGACCAGGAAAATGACTCTGAATTGAATAAGCTTTATAGGAACTGAAATTAGGATTGGAATAAAATATAAAAAGCATTGCAAGCAAGAGATAAGATGAAAATACCAAGAAGTAAATGAGAATTAAATACCCCATGGTTTGGTTTAGTTCTTTCAATACATAGCTTTCATATTTCATAGGATCCAATGTTCTGTGCTTCAGGAAACAAAAATAATAATGATGAACACTGAAAATACCCATTGCAAAGAAATAATTTTTTCATATATTTTATTGTAATTAATAGAAGGGTTACATTATATTCACCAGATAGAAGGTACATTACTTCACATACATTGAAACACTTTCTCATGTCTTGATCCCCATTTCTCTCCCCCCACCCCCACCCCTCATCTTGTTTTCCCCCTTCCCTATCCTATTTCAAATAACCGAATAAGCATATATATAATATAACAGATAACAAGGTAAAAATACTGTAACAATATGAGATAAGGGACAGCAAAAGAGATGAGAGATAACATAGCAATTTTTTTTTTTGCCAGTCCTGGGCTTGGGCTCAGGGCTTGAGCACTGTCCTTGGATTTTCTCAAGGCTAGCACTCTACCACTTGAGCCTCAGCACCACTTCCAGCTTTTTGCTATGTATGTGGTACCGAGGAATCGAACCCGGGTCTTCATGCATGCTAGGCAAGCACTCTACCACTAGGCCAAACTCCCGGCCCAACATAGCAATTTTTTAAAATATTTTAACTACCTAGTGGAGTGGCTCATGCCTGTAATCCTAGCTAGTTAGGAGGCTGATATCTGAGGATAGGGATCAAAGCCAGCCTGGGCACTAAAGACCCTTGAGACTCTTATCTCCAATTGATCATCAGAAAACCAGAAGTATCACTGTTACTCAAGCAGTAAGGCAGTAGCCTGGAGCAAAAGAGCTCAGGAATTCAAGCCCCATGACCCACAAAAATAAATAAATAAATAAATGAACAATAATGATTTAATTTTGGCATTAGGCCTATGTACAACAAAAATATTCATTTCCCCTAAAACCAAAACTTCTGTGCTATATGAAGGTTTGTTTTCATTGGATAAGGTAAAAATATTCTATTTTACCATACCTTAATTTCATGCTTATAATGATAAATGAATGCTATTCCAGTTAATTAGATAAATATTTTATAAAATCCTATAAAGATGAATACTGTGATATTGTGTATCTGAAACAGGCTAGTTGGAGAAGAACTTAATAAGAAATAGTAGATTTTTATTATAAAGTAATTTCTTATTATGAAACAGCAACTACTAAAAGAAATTTTCCAATGAATGGGAACATTCATAAGAAGTAAGCAGTAATTTTTATTATGAAATAATTTCCTACTACCAAATAGGAAATACAACCTTTTAAAACATTTTCCAGTTTATGGAGGAAACTGAAGTCTTTTCGTGATATAGCTTATTTGCATAATCTATAATATTAGGAATATCTTTGCTGTTTGAAAATACCTATTATTATTTGGAGAAATTAAAATATGTTACCATTTTTAGTGCTTGTGTGTACAAATATGTGTGAGTTTGTGGGTGGGTACATGTACATGATTGCAATTTATGAAGTGATTTGTTGCTCATTCTGATGTGAAGTGACCAAGTGATCAAGTCTTAAAATCAAGATTTGGCTGTAAATCTTTTTCAGGCCTCAGTTTTTACATGCTGGTTGTTAGAAAAACAATCCACAGAGAGCAATCCTGTATTATCATTTGCTCTAGGTGATTAGAAACCCTACTGGCAAAGTACTTTTTGTGTCTAAAAATATGAAGACTCTAATGTCCTCTAAATGTTCTTTTATGTTGCCATTTGGATCCTGAAAGCTATGGGAAGAATGCTGTCTCAGTGGAGATAGGACTAGCATTGAACAATGTTGTTTTATATGCAACAACGATGCCTAACAGGAGAAGGCAAAATGAGTCAGACGACAGTATATCAAGTCCATTTTCCTCATTTTGAATCAGAGTTTTTTTGCTAAAAAATCACAAGCCAGTCTTAGTGGCAAGCTTCAGAAAACTCGCGCGGCTCTGATAAGAAAGGACATCGCTCATAAATATTCATTAAAAATTACCTTTTCTGGATCATGAATTTTTCAAGCAGACACTGATTTGACCTCTACAAGGAACAAAATCCAGCCTATAGCGGAGTCTTTCCTATTTCTGACAAAAAAAAAAAGGTGAAAAATTGGTTTTCCCAGCTAAGCAACTGCTTTGTACACTGTGTGAGGTCCGAGGTCAGTTACCTCTGTGCTCTGCACACAGGCATTAATATTCATTCGAATTACAATCTTTAAATTCTAAAGTCCTGTTCCCAGTTCTTTGAAAAACTGATTGTAAAGCAGAGCAGGGTTTGCATTTTAACTAATTTTTAAAGTAACTTCATCTAACTTCTCTGTTCTTAAAAAAAAATCTATGAATTCAGTAATTTTCGTTTAAAAAAGTCACATCTGCCTATTTGGAATATATATACTCTCTCATTGAGGATAAAAGACACGTTTCTCCTGGTGATTACCTGCAGAGTGGGTGAATGGATAGAAGTATCTACATTCATGATTTTCAGAGAGCTATTTATTATTGGTATTTCATCTTCATGCAGCTCTTTTGAGTCCATTCACACACACACACACACACACACACACATAGCTTTGCAATATTTGGTAGTATTTCTTTTGCTCCCATTATTATTTGTACAATATCTCAGTAGGGAATTCAGCTTTGCCACCTACTTTGTTTAAAGTAACTGATAAGTAAAATATGACTGATGGTAACTTAGTAGTGTTCAGGCTTAGTATCTAAATTGCAATGTGTTCCTGGAACCTGAAACAGGTTCTGGTTTTACTTTAATTTCAAGATTTTAGATTCCTATTTGTATGACATTCATATGTACATGACTAAAAGAAGCCAAAGGTAACCCCTGAATACACTATAATTCAAGTTGTCATGGAGTAATTTTTGTCTGTTTCTTTACATATTTTAATAAAGTTTGTTTTTACTTTTCTTTTTCTTTTAGATTATACTGAATACTCATCCCATCTTCTTTGTTTCCTGAATTTGTGACTTTGATTAGATATTTACCTCTCAAAGAGTTCTCTTGTCTTCTTATGTGAAAAGTAGGTATCTTGTTGAAAAAATTTACATCCAACTTTCATTTAATCCTGGCTTTTTAAAATAGTTACTAGTTTCATGTACTTTTATCATCTCTAAGTAGTTATACAATGTAACTGTTATTCAACTAAGGAATTAATGAAAAAATATAATTGTTTAATGTCACCCCTTCCAACATTCTCACCCATCCTCCCCCCTATTGTGTGTGTGATTTTTTTTCTCGAATTTTATTGTTGGTGTAATGTATCGAGGTATTACAGTTAAGTTCGTCAGGTAGTGGTTACATTATTTCTTGAGCATTGATACCCCTTGCCATGTTTTTTTTCTCACTTTTCCTCCCCCACACCCTCCCAATCATCTTGCTTTTGCCCTTCCCTACTCTATTTGAAATAAACAAACAAATGTATATACAATATACTGAGTAATAACGTCAAATACAGTAATAACACGAGATGAATCATAAGGGGAAAAATAAGAGAAATGAAATAACTTCACATAGTACATTAAGAATGGCAATCATAAAGATAAACCCTTATTTTTTAGATATATGGGGTATACATTATTTCATTATTTTATTCCCTCTTCTTCTTTTCATCAATCTACCCTCTTTTCCCAGACTTGCTTCCCAGACAATTCAGTCATCTATTTTCTGGTATATATTTTGTGGAGCAATAATTTCTCACCTTTATAAGAAAACACAGAGTACTCTTCTGAATCTACTCTAATTCAGTTGGTAAATTTGTGAACACTTGTATACTACCCAACAAAATTACTTACATATTTGTATTTATTATTATTATTTTTTGAGAGTCCTGGGCCTTCAACTAAGGGCCTGAGCACTATCCTTGGGCTTTCTCAATGCTAGAGCTCTAACACTTGAGCCACAGCACCATTTCTGGCTTTTCTATGTAGATGTGGTACCGAACAATCGAACCTGGGTCTTTGTGCAGGGTAGGCAAGCATCCTAACACTAGGCCAAACTCCTGGCCCCTACATTTAGTTTTTTTTGAGGAATTCAGTAATTATCTTTATTGTAGAATTAACTTCTGATCAATACTGTGTAATTCAGTATGCAAGAGCCTTTAAGAGAAATTGCACTCTCAAATTGGACATCTTCACTTTTGGTAGGAGGTAGGGAATTGAGGAGGGTATGTCATTAAGGAGCGAATAGAAGAGAGCAAAAAATAAAATTTTAAAAATGGCAGTTGTGTCTGTGGTGCATCTTCTGCATCTTCTAGGTTACTAAACCAGTGTGAACTATCTCCTTTAGCACTATTCTGTTTAGCATAAAACAATTGTTAGAGGTTAGTGCCCAAGTATTATTTCCATGTCTTTGATGATTTAATAAGTAAGGTGCTGGTAATGCATCTTGTTGATGTTTTCTTTTCCTTCTTCAAGGCCTTTATATTCATAGACTAGATCCCTTAGTCTATGTTGACTTGACTACAATGGTACATAGCCCAACTCTACTCTGCAGATGTCAAAATGAATAATGTGAAACAGAATTTGTGCAAGGGATGCCCAAGTAAATCCTTAGACTTAACCAGAGGCAGTGACATTTTCAAGGGCATCTCTACATTATAGATGTCAGAATTTAATAAAGGAAGACAAATGATACAAAATTAAGCTTAAATTTCTGATAAACAATGAATAATTTTAGAAGTGTGGCTTATGTGGAGATAATCAGGTTTTATGATTATATTGCATAAAATTTAAGTTAGCTGATATCTTGTATTTTATCTATCAGTGCTCTTACAATCTCCAGATTTATTGGAAGAATCTCTTAAGACAAACATAATTTGTTAGTATTTTGACAAGAAAGTGGCCTGCATTTAGGCCTTTGTCCTTTGTAGGTAGGTAGTCTATAACTTAAGCCATGTCCTCAGAGCTTTTTCAAGTATTTTTAGGACAAGATTTCTCCTATTGAGTTCTTAAGCCTTGATCCTCCCTTGTCTGTTTGTTTCTTTGTTTGTTTGTTGAGAACTTTATAACTTTTCTCCTGGTCTGGTCTTGAACTGCAGTTCTCCAGTTTGTACTTTTGAGAAACAGACATTACAAATGTGCACCACTACAGTTGGCTAGAGAAGCATATTTTAAACTGTATCCCATTTTCCCCTTCTCTTGTATAGAATTTCAGAATTAGTCACCAGTGAAATCTGAATTTCCTTTGTATATGTCTACATCCATTTAAATAATGTCATCCATTTGAATAGATGATGTTTTACTCCTACTATAGAGGCCATGTTATTACAGGGATCTATCTCTACATTCACCAATTAAAGTAGGATTTTAAATGTCCAAAGATAACTTTAAATTTTATTATAATGCCATATTAAAGAAAGAACTTCCACAACCTTTAAGCAATTTTTTTTTCCGCATGAGTTCCCCCTAGCACTGAGAAATGTGACTGTTTCCTATTTGTGATTCTGGGATTGGTATGAGAATGGTAGCTTGAGGCTAGAACTGTGTTATATGACAAAAAAAATTCTGCTCCATTTGTAGATGCTTGTAAAAAGAGCCATCTTGTTAGAATTAAATATGTTGTCAACAATATCAATTTTATTTAGTTAGGTATCTTGAGAAGACATTATAAAAGAAAGGAAAAAATAAGAGTGGAGGGAAGTTAGGAGAGACAGTATGGAGGGAAGAAAAAAATGAAAGGGTGGCTATAGAAAAAAAGTGAAAGCCAGAAGGAAAGGAAGGGAAGGGAAAAAGAAAGCATTTTCAGAACTACACTGTTTCAAAGATAGCATTTCCTAAATTTACTCTAGTAAAATCCACAAATTCCTAGTGATGTGATAAAAATGATAATGCATATGGGAATGTTGTAAAACAAAAATCTGTAGATCACAAAAATATGTAATATTTATCTAGTGAGTATTTACTTATGGAGTCTGAAATGTGAGAAGACAAAATGTAATGCATGATATTTGGATGAAGTGATTTTATATTAGGGAAAGCATAAAAATCACTCTACCACAGTTTTACCACCAGAAATTTGATTCTTTTGCTTAAAAAAGTGTGTCTTTTGTTGAAGAACTACATACATTTCTTTTCTCCTCGTTGTCTGGATGCAGAAAATATGAGCATGTTTTGGAGAGCAGGCATGGCTGTGGGTCTAATGTGGGAATGTGGTTTTCATGCTCTGTCATGAGCTCTGAGCACAGGATACTTGACTGTATCTCAAAGTAAACATCATAATAACTCCTTTCCCTCAAAGGCTGCTAGTCTATTTTTAATATTAAAAGCTAAGAGTTTAACCATGTTAAACTTCTATTATCTTTGGGGTTTTACATGACACTTGAAATTAGTTTCTGACAGAAACAGCTTCAGGTACATGGAGGGAGCTGTGTAAGGCGCAATGTGTTTGTTGTGAGAAGTGCAGTCAGCAGGGGCGACTTCACTTATGTTTTACATTTGATTGTTTATGCACAACACTACAGTTAAGCAGAGTTTCAGTCAGACAGTTGCCAGAGATTCAAAGCTTGAAAAATAGTACATTCTTTCACAATATAAAGAATGGACAGGCTCCCGCACCAGCTTACAAGTTACTCTTTATGAACAACAGAATTGCTTTCTTGCCCATTTCAAACACAACCCTAAATGTGCTCAGCACAGCAAGAGAGAATTGAGGAAGCAAAGAGAGTTTAATATTCCAGCCCAGCTCACTGGAAACAGCCACCACAAAAGCACTGACACGACAGAGCAATATTCTGTAAGGCACCATGATTTGTCTACTTTAAATGTAGAATAATGGTTTTAAGTTTAGAACAGAACTAACGGCTCAATTACTATTCATGGATTCCAAATTGTTCTATTTTGGAATCTCCTTTAGCATGATATGTTCATCAAAATCTATGTCTGAATGTATATGGGAAAAATAAACAATTTTCTATATTTGTAGAAGACTTCTCTGGTTTAGATTGTCCACAATTTATGGGAGTCTACTATCAACAAAAAGACTAAATATTTTAAATAATGTTTGGGGATAGGTGTTGAGACGAAGAGAATTGGGTGTGTATGCATACATATTCTTCTGATTTACTCTTACAACAAACTTAATAAAATAGTACCAATTCTCATAAAGATTTTACTTATGAGCCAAAAACAAATTTAGTCTTTAAAAACTATAGTATAGGGGCCTAGTGGTAGAGTGCTTACCTAGCATTCATGAAGACCTGGGTTTGATTCCTCAGTACCACATACATAGAAAAAAGCCAGAAATGGTGCTGTGGATCAAGTGGGAGAGCTCTGGCCTTTAGAAAGCCCAAGGACAGTGCCCAGGCCCTGAGTTCAAGGCCCAGAACTGACAAAAAATTTTAAGAAAATTAAAAACTATAGTATATTTTTGTTACACTTAGTTTAATAAAACTAAAAACTATCATTGAAATCAAGTTGATTTTCTGAGCACCACAGTGGAATTTTCAATGGAAGAAATATGTCTCAATTATGCTAATTTCCAAAAGCTACATTTTGCTAAAATTCTATAAATAAAAATCAGGTGAATCCCTTCGCGATTTTTGTATTCAAACAGAAACATCTATTGAAATAAAACATCAATTTTGATTATTTATTCTCTGAATATTTTCTCATGAGCGGGGTCTAATCTAAGAACACTGGCGATAAACCGAGGTAAAAAATGCATCTCTTATGCACTGACTTGTTACAAAAACATTTGCTTTTATATTGACATTGGCAAAATTTCATGTGGACTATTATGTTTTATAATTGCATTTCATTCACCATACTAAAATGTCAAATCCTAAAACCAAGCAAAACATTATCTGCATTTTTTTCATTATGGAGGAGAATGGTAAAGTCCTGAAGGCAATTTGAAAGTCTTAGTTAACCAGCTCCTTCTGTTTTCATATTCAATCCCTCAACGTAACATATGCATAATTTTATCATCATTGTGTGCCATCTGGAGTATACTGATTGAACTGCAGTTTGAAAATAAGGGTTAAGAGATAATTTGGTTGCATACATTTAGAACTGAAATCTCTCTCATGGAGCAGAACAGTTATTTAAAAACAGAACTATGACAAGAAGATGAAAAAATATTCCATACACTCAAGAAAACCAAGGAAGACAATTATAAGTCTTTGTGCTTATTTGGTTGAAAATTTATTAACTGTAGTTCTAAGGGAATTGTAAGAAAAATGGACCTACCTTCTAAGGCATTAATTATAAATAATCTCTTAGGCTACTTCACACATTGTCTCTTATTTATCAGAGAATATTTAATATATTATCACTAAGCTGTATCAGTTAAGACATTGCTATGTAAGCAATTACTTCTCTAACTGTGGTGTAACTTAGATGTAAAACTTGTAAGAGTTCATTAAATTTGATCCTTACAGCTGAATGTCATTGCTCAGGAATCTTGTGTGGACCATATTGGAAACTAAAAGTATTTGTAGTCCAGAATCGTAACTTTCAGGAGAAAACATTATCATGTCACAATACCAAGTTCTAAATAGCCTAACCTCTTGAATCTTTGCAAGAAAACATAACTTAGCAGAGCTTTTCTCTTGCAAAACATTTTTAAAAGATTTTACAGTACCATTAGTCCCTATTTTATGATAGGTCACTACATGTCATGGCTGAAAACTTAGATATCAAGAAAAAGTTACATGATTTAGGCTTGCTGAAAACAAATGTATTTTGCAGAAAAGCTACTACATAATGGTAGAAGGTTATTGAGGTTATTTTTCATTTATAAAATACCTGATGGTCTTTCTTAGCTATGAAGAAAACTTCTACAAAACAAACTTATATATGGATGGATTCTCTTATGAGATTGCCTTCTGTTACCTTATTAGTAAGTAGTATCTGCCCAGATATTACTTTCCTGTTCAAGCTCAATGCAGCCTTTGAATTGAATTCTTCCATACTGGAATCTTCTCCCTTTTTTCAGTTTGTACTGTTCACAAGAAGTCCAGGAATTTTCTGATTCTAATATGTATATGTATATATGTATAATTTATCACATCATTAAGCAGATGTCAGGTTGTGAACTTAAAGACTGACCTGTGAGGTAGAATGTGAATGCACACTTTAAGATAACTACAGTAGTACTAGCTACTGATGGAGGCAGTTCACACTGCATTTCCCCTTCTTTTTAATCCAGAAGAGCAGAGAAGAGCAAGCATCCAATTTATTACTATCCTGTCACAGAACATGACATTCTAATTCAGTCAGTAGGGACTCACAATAAACTGGAAATCACATTGAGTGCCTTTCTGGTGTGACAATTGATTACATCTCTTAACCTTTCTGCATCTGTGGTACCATCTGGATCATTTAGTGGTTACATTTTTGTACACAAAGAACAGGTAACAGCCCACAGAAACAACTGCACACTTCGTCCTACTAAAAGGCTTGTAGCCACAATAAAAAGGACACAGTAGCCACAATAGCCTTGTCTTCACAAAAGGTATCATTCAAATACAGTGAACATATAAACCATAAAATATTTTGCAATGTTTCCAATATAGAGTTATAAACATAAAATGTTACCCATTTATTAGTGGAAATTTTATCCAGACATATAAGAAACAGACAATAAATATTATAATAAGCTCCTATGCACTAGGGGATTTATATACATGATTACTTTTGAACAGTGAAATATTAGTGTTGCTTTTTCTTATGGTAGAGTCATGTTTTAGAGAGAAACAGACAAACTGAGAAAGAGAAACTGTCCTCTAAATTAGCTCATGTGTCTGCTGTCCGCCACCTCTTCCCCCACATACAAAAGTACCATTTTCTTTTTCTTTTCTTTCTTTCTCCCCGACCCCCAGTCCTGGGGCTTGAACTAAGGGAGGGCTTGGCCAGTGTACTTGGGCTTTCTCAAGGCTAGAGTTCTCCCACTTGAGCAACAGCACCACTTCTGGCATTTTCTATGTATGTGATTCCAAGAAATAAAACCTAGGGCTTCGTGCATGCTGGGCAAGCACTCTACCACTAGGTCACACTCCTGGCCTTTAATTTGTTTTTTTATTTTATTTTTCCATTTGTGTGAACAAGTAATTAGGCTTGAAGTTAGGGTATCACATACTGCTAGGCCTTTTACTCATTGCTGGCATTCTACCTCTTAAGTTTTTATTTGTTTAATTGGAGATGATGGTCTCTCATATTCGCTGGCCTGTGCTAGCTTGGGAACAAGATCTTCAACTCCCAGTCACCAGACTGGCTAGGACGAAAGGTACTTTTTGTCTGGCTTCCTTTTCCTTTATTATTTAGATTTAGATTCTCCATCTCCAGGAAGAGTTTTCCCATGCACCACTGCTGGCTATGAAGTAGTGCAAAAATCCATTGCCTCTCAATGGGATTCTCATAGTACAGGGCTACTGAAGCTTTGCCTATTTGAAGCAGGGTCAGTCCAGCTCCGAGCTGTCAGAGAAGTGATCAGATGTCTCCCAAAGATAAAACAAATAATATGGAAAATATCCGTTGGACAATTTGATGATCATAAAAAATCCTCCTGAAAACTACTGCCCTTATACCTGTTGTTTAAGCATTGTAACCAGACTTGTTTGGTGTTGCAAGATGATGGCAGAAGGGCATATAAACTCCATATTCAAGCAATTTCCCCCTTGTCAAGCATATTTCTAAGCCACTTATTCAGTTTTCATCTTTATTCATGGCAAGATGTCCATTTTTGACAATTCATTGCTTTTCAGCACTGGAAGAAAACACCACTGCTTAAAAAGAAAGAGTTCCATTTTCAACTACTGAAGTAAATGACAGTATTTTAAAAGTCATCAGTGAAGAAAAGGGTTTGCAAATCTTCATTTTTTTGCTGCTGCTACAAAGTTGATTATCTAAAGGTTTTGAAATATAAGGATTATGTCTTAAAAAGAAAAAGAAAAACATGAGACTCTACCAGTTCACAGATAGAAACTACTCCCCCTCAAAAATTTATACTCAGAAGCTTCAACAAATCAGCATTGAATGGCAGTCATTTTTGAAGTGTAATGCTGTAGCATCGGAGCAAGGCAGGGTTTCAAGAACAATCAACTATTTCTGGGATATCACCTCTGTGATCATGGGTGAGTGCCCTCTTTGTCCTTCCCTAGCCCCGATCTTTGTGATTTTATTGCTGACTAGCATAGGAAAGAATCAGGCTCATTTGGTTCCTGTCTCTTCCGGTCAAACAGAGAGCTGCTTTCCAAATAAAGTGACAGGTTGGTTGGATATCTAATTCTAGCTGCACTTTCATAGTACTAATCCAAGAAATCCAGCAAAGGAAATAAGGTATTATTTCTTAGACAAAACGCTGTGCTCTTTGTAACTATCCAGGGAAAATCCATATGGACTAAATGAAAGGGAAACAGCATAAATAAAAGAAATTAGAGGCTAACAGAATGTGTAATTGATATATACCTGCACATCATGCAAACAGCTAAGACAATGGGCTCCATGGCTCAGAGGCCATTAGCTTCCTCCTACTTCTGACAGGGTTAGAACTATTCCAGAATGATCATTGTTATCTTATCCAATGTTTTCTTTTCTAAGTGACTAGTAGAGGAAAAAAAGATAGGAAAGAAGAAAAAAAACGGGAGCAAAACAAAGTCATGAGCAAATACTCCTACTTTCTTCCTTTTTCTCCATTCAGCTCCATTGATGAATAAGAATAACTTACGAGATCATGTACCAACAAACATAAATTGAAAACTTTTAGGTTTCTTTTTTAATTCTGTTTTTGGCCAGTCTTGGGCTTGAACTCGGGGCCTGAGAATTGTCCTTGGGCTTTTTCAAGGCTAGTCATCTACCACTTGAGCCACAGCACCACTTCTGGCTTTTTCTATGTATGTAGTACCAGGTAATCAAACCAGGTCTTTGTGCAAGCACTCTACCACTAGGCCATATTCCCGCCTCCTCTTTTTGAATTCTTTACTAATTCTCTGTAGTTTAGTCTATAACATTTGTGTTTTTCTTTCTTTCTTGATTTTAAATAGCTTTATTTTAAACTGCATGCAATTTGGGGGCATTTATTCACATGCAAAAATTCACTCACTGTCTCTGTAGTGATTGGCTCTTCAAACTTTGTTATGAAAATGACTAGATAAACCATAGTTCAGATGTGTGGGTATGTTGGTCTCAGCCACATTAGAAAGCTATTACGGACAATATATAAACGATTGAGTGTGATTTCTTCTACTTAAACTTAATTTGTAATAACAAAATCTAGAGTGGATTCATTTGTCTTGATGTATGTCAATTTCTCAAAAACTCTGTTACTTCATGCTAAAATCTTTTCACCCAATATTTTCCTTCCAAGTGAATAAAAGCCATTAAAACCTGCTAACACCTCAAACTTCTCTTCCCATCAAATCCTACTCTCATCTTGTGTATTTCAAGGTTTGTCATCACTGTCATATCCAAAGCAGTGATTTGAAAATTAGCTGATCCTTCTCTCCCTTTCTGTACTTTTAACACATTAAGTTTGCTGCTAAATATAATCTGAACAAACCTAGTGTATAATGTCCTCACACCTGGTGCCTTAATGCAGTAAACTCCTACCTCCTTGTTAGGCAGCCTTCATGCTCTGGTGAGTGTGTTGTCTGTAAAGCATATGCAAAACTAATATTCCAAAACTGCAAACTTCCCGGGCTTCTTAAGCCTATCCACATCAGTCTTGGATATCCCTGATTAAAAGAATAACATATAAGCATTCCAAATAATAATTTCACTGAAGAAAGCCCCTAATATACTGATTAGCGCTCATTAATTTACCTTTCTTGGAAATCTACAGTATTTGATGCCCCCACGTTGTGTACACACACACACACACACACGCACACACAGAGCAATCTCATGATATTGTAACAAACAGTATCTTTAACTCAGCTGCTTTCCTCATTTTTTTTTTATTTTCACAAACAAACAGAGTTGCTGATTGCATGTGATTTACTGATTACTCCTGTGGCCATACTGCTACAGGTGTGTGATTATTCCTGCAAAAAGTGCCTACCATTCTATGTTAGAGAAGTGTGTTTGGGAGCCTGAGATTGATTCATTTGTTCACATAGGCATTTGAGATACATGGCACCTCAGAGCCATTCTTACCCAATAATTGCAGATGGGGAAAGATTGGTACATTTATAAACTCTTGTCTTCTGATTAGATTATCCTAAAAACATAAGCTAGTTTGTGTTCAGAAGGACCAAGTAGACCGAGCCAGCATTAATCATGAGAGGAAGTCATTTGGTGTTTTACTCTAGCTTGGTCTATGATGGTTAAGTTTTATGTGGCAATGTGGAAAGGCCACATCAGCCAAATACTTGTCCAATGTTTGTCTGGACACTGCTGTGAAAGCATTTTGGGTGAGATTGATATATCTGTCAGTGGCTTATTAGATAACCATCTAGGTAATTATGGAATCCATTGTGGGGGGAAGGTTGAAGGAAATCTCTTGAGGAAGATGGTGTTATGCCAACTGCAACCTTTAGGATCAAGCAGTAGCATTAGCCTATGGCTTTTTGACTTTTAGTCTCCAAGTGCACGTGGGTCAGTTTCTTAAGTCTTGATCCACGCAGCTGCAGGTATATAGAGCCAATCATGATGCTTTCTCTGGGAAGGATTGACACAACTCCATCTCATTCTCTGTCTCTTGTAACTGCATCCCTGTGAAGTTCTTTGGGAGAACATTTATAAATACAGACAGTGAAGAAGAAGAAAAAGATTTTTTTAAAGTACATAGTTTAAAAGTACATATTTGATAAATCTCACTTTAATTTAAATCTTTAGTTAATTGTAGCATCCAGGTAAAATTTGAAAGACTTTATTCCATACCTCATCCATGTACAGGTTCTGGCCAAATGCTCCTGCAAACTCCATGTTCCTATCTTTTCCTTTTTTTCCCTCACTTCACACGATCTTAGTATACTAATAATGTAACATCTTTCTGATGTGGCTCAAATCCTTAAAATGTGTTTCAAAATTCTCAAATAGGTACAGTTTATCATTTTTTCATTGTATTTAGGATTATTTGAGTCAAAATTCTTTGGGCTCTTGCTTTACAAAAAGTCATCTAGAAATATGTTCAACACATATTACACACCCAATACCTTTGTCACATTAGGTTACAAATTTTATAATATATATTAGCATATAATATTAAAGCTTATACATTAAATTCATTGAAATTTAGTCTCAATGTATTTTAGAATTAAATTGTATGTACAGAATTGGTGCTCAGAAAAAATACATCTTATTCCCCATCTCATATAGTTACGGAGGAATAATTTAAACATTTTTTGAGATATAAGTTGTTGATCAATGTTGTTTATCATTTTATGGACATATTTTATAAAAGCAATTAACAATCCAGCACCTATCTAAGATCTTTCTGATTTTAGATATCATGGATGGGGTTTCTATGATACATAGATATAGTTGTAAAAGACAAATAAGCAACAGCTTTTCCCATTGCTCAAGTTTATTAATCATATTCTTGGATTGGCATCTTCAAATAAACACTCATTTTCCAAATAGCACATTTGTAAATAAACTACAGTTGATCTACATGGCCTCGTATCTATCTTATAACTCTCCTTGAAATTATCGCTTGGATTACATAATTTGCTAGGTAAGATAATCCCAGAACTTCATGTTTAAAGCCACGAAGGGGTTTGATGTTTACGGAGCCCATAAATCTCGGTAAAGCCTGCTGTAGCTCACATGAGTCACTCCACTGTTACCGTAAAGAACCCTGTTTCACTGGTAGCTAAACACAGTAATAGCAAGCAACCGAGAGCTTAATTATTACAGGGTAGGATCAAATTTGAAGACCCCAGAGAAAAGGTGTATTATTTGTTCAAGGCTAGAGTGTGCTTCATCATCATTTCAGTTTTTTTCAATTCAAATCATATATCTGAGACATTAAACTTGGCTTGAGATTATTAACAAACTAAATTGCTGCTATAGTACATAAAATAAAGTTATGGGGCTGGATGCTCAATATTCTAGTCTTGTACATGAATCAATGGAAACATTTGGAGGTTCTACAATCTGGGAATACATTGCTGTTTCATATTTTTTAATGTTTTAAAGTTGATATAACATATGTAAGTGACAAAATTTGGCATTTAATTTTATAATGATTTAGTTAAAATAGTTTTGCATTGAAAAAAATGAACAAAACAACTGCAAGACACTGGAATAAGCAATTATTTTTCAGACCAACCTCAGAAAACACAGGAAATAGGCATAATGTTTCGTCACAGAGATGAACATTTCAGAAAATCTAAGTGAGCCCAACAAATGTATTGTGTTCGTTCATTCATAGATTTCTACCCATTACTACTCTTGCACTTTCCTAGAGGTCTTGTATCCCTTGGAGAAAATCCTTTCCACTCACTGTTTATTGTTCATTAATGGAAGTATTGCATGTTTAAAAGTGACAGTCCTTTTTAGACAAATTGTGCATCACAATTAACTATAGAATTAGAAAATAAATACAGCTCTACATGTGGTACTCTGCTCTCTGCTTTCTAGAAGGTACTTCGTTGTAAAAGTCAATCTCACATGCAGATTTATAGCTTAACAGTCCACATCGACATATTTCAGGACTATGTTGTTGTTCATCCAACACAGCAGCTTTTCCTTGTCCGTATTAATTGATTATTGTCATAGTTAGAAACCAAATATAAAATTTTAATTAGCCTTCAGACAATAGCAGATTTGATGTGAAAAGAAAACAATTTTATCTCAAATCACCTACCATCAAAATGGAAATATTGAAGAAAACAATTGCAAGAATAAAAATGATAGCATTCATAAGCTGTGAAAACAAGAAACAATGGAAAATAAAATTTGCATTATCCCTCAGTTCACCTTCAATATTTACTGATCAAACTCAAGGAGATAAAACGATTATGAAATGGTTTGTATATGGAGGTATGATACCATACACCTGCAATGACAGCTTCTTGACAGGAGCACAAGAGGATCTTTGCTTTGAGATCAGTAAGAAGTTGGAGAGACCTGCTCACACAAACAGAAAGTCTATAAGCACAGCTCAAATGTCAGGTGAGCATATGACCCGAGGTTTAATCTTCAGAATGTCAGTAAAAATGAATGGGCCAAGGAAATGTGGTTCATATACATAAAATAGGATTTTACTCACTAATGATAGAATGATGTTGCATGATTTGCAAAGTGGGAGGATCTGGAAAAACTCAAATCTATACAGACAAAGGATACATGTTTTCTCATATGTTAAAGCCAGTATTCATCTATAAATGTAAATATACCCTTGGGGGGTAGAATCCAACTGTCCACAAGTGTATGTACAAAAAATATGGTAGTTTCCAGGGAGAACTAAAATGATGTATTTCCCTTGAAGCTAACTCTAACAAAATAAACACCAGAAACTGGGTACTCAAAAGTAGAGTGAAAAGTCAATGAGATAGACAAATGAAGGAAGAGTACGATGCAGTTATAAGACTCAAGTCATATTCTACAATAGTAAGACAATTGAGAGGAGTAGAGGTGAATAAAGAGGTGAGAATAATAATGAAAGGAATGAAATTAATAAGGATACATTGTATTCATAAAGTGCTTTGCTGAATAACTCTTTGGTATTAGTACTTAATTGAAATAAAATTAAAAATATACATACAAATTATTTTCAATAGAATGGAATACATGATAATGTTATGATATTTTCCAGAGATAATGCATAAAGTCAACTTGGAATAGATATTGAAAATAATTTCAAACTATTTCCATATGTTTAATTACTTAAATGTTTAATAAGAACATATATCCATAACAAAAAACAAAATTATTAGCTTCATATTTTATTGTTTACAGAAATATTTCAAACTTTTACAAAGAAATATTATGCAAAGGTAAGAACACTGAATTTTTTTGTTCAATGAAAAGGGAGAATGTCCCTAATTTTCCCTTCTTTTTCAGTAATTCTTTGAAAATATAATGGTCAATTAAGAAGTATAATATGTGGATTTTTACAATTCATTTTCAAGGAAATTGTGACCCTTGTAATTTTGTATGCAAATTAATTTAATAATTTTTGTGACTAATACATTATTCTAAAAAACATATTCAGCTGTTACTCAAAGATACATGGAGACTTGTTTTGTTTTTTACTTTTGCTGTATAAATTTGCACGAATTTTTTCCATATATTTTTATTGTAATTAATAGAAGGGTTACATTATATTCTCCAGATAAAGGGTGGATTACTTCACATACATTGATACCCTTTCTCATGTCTTTGTCCCCATTTCCCTCCTACCACCCTCTCCCCTCATCTGGTTTTTCCTCCTTCCCTATCCAATTTCAAATAACAAAATATGCATATTTCCAGTATATCAGATAACAAGTTGAAATACTGTAAAAATATGAGATAACCAAGGGACAGCAAGAGAGATGAGATAACATAGTACATTAAGGACAACAATCACTCATTATATGGCTTTTGTTTCTATATCCTGGAGGTCCTTTCATTTAGTGTCATACTATATGGCCTTATGTACCTAGATTTTTGTTCTATTGTAAATCTCTGCTAGAAGAGCCCAAGGTTTCTAGGGATTAGGACAAATGAGGAAAACCATTGAGCCTAAGTTCCTTTGAGTCTGGCTTATTTCACTTAATATGATTTTTTTCTAAGTCTTTCCACTTCCTTACAAATGAGGCAATGTCATTCTTTCTGACAGCAGCATAGAATTCCATTGTGTATAAATACCACATCTTGTTGATCCACTCATCAACTGAGGGGCCTCTGGGTTAGTTCCATATCTTTGCTATGGTAAATAATGCTGCAATGAACTTCGTTGCACTAGTGGATTTAGTATGTCCTTGTTTCTGGACAATTGGGTAAATGCCAAGTAGTGAAATTGCTGGGTAATAGGGGAGGTCTATGTTTTAGTATTTTGAGGAACCTCCATACTGCTTTCCATAGTGGTTGAACAAGTTTGCACTCCCACCATCAGTGTAGTAGTGATCCCTCCAGTTCATATCCCCTCCAGCATCTGTTGTTATTCGATTTCTTGATCCTGGGCATTCTAACTGGAGAGAGGTGGCATTTTAGCCTTGTTTTGATTTGCATTTCTTTTATGACCAGAGATGTCAAGCATTTCTTCATGTGTCCATAGGCCATTCTTAATTCTTTTTCAGAGAAGACTCTCTTTACTTTACATCTTTGGCCCATCTTTTAATGGGATGGTTGTTTCTTTAGAGATTAGTTTTGGAGTGATTCAATTTTTTGAGCTGTTGATATATTTCAGATATGACGTCTTTTTCTGTTGTATGGTTAGTGAAGATCTTCTCCCAATCTGCAGGCTTTCTAGTTAGTTTGGTAGCTATGTGCTTTGCCATGCAGAAGCTTTGCAGTTTAATGCAGTCCCACTTATCCAGACTTTGTCTGATTTGTTTTGTGTTTTTTTTTTGTCCTAATTAATAAAGTTTCTACCTGAACTTGCACAAATTTTGTCTGGACTTAGTTCATGTGTATATTTGATGTACTAGTAAGTACCTGTAGTAAAATAAATGCTCAATAAAATTTATCTAACAAATGTGAGGTATAAAATTACCTAATCTGAATCAATATAGGTCTTTCCTTTTGCCTCTTTTACTCTTTCTATGTACATACCTGTATTTCTTTTCTTTTTTTTTTTTTTTTGCCAGTACTGGGCTTGAGCTCAGGGCCTGAGCACTGTCCTTGGACTTTCTCAAGGCTAGAGCTCTACCACTTGAGCCTCAGCACCACTTCCGGCTTTTTTTCTATGTATGTGGTACCGAGGAATCGAACCCGGGTCTTCATGCATGCTAGGCAAGCACTTTAACCACTAGGCCAAACTCCCGGCCACATACCTGTATTTCTATAACTATGGATATTTACTATGGCTTCACATAACTCAATAAGTCAATATCCTGTTGGAGAATATGTCAAGATTTTTTTTAAAGATTCTCAAATATTCAGTGAAAACACTGGAATCTAGTTACTAAACAAATAAAAAAATCTCTATCCATAGATGTATATACATATGTAGATAAATTGGTAAACATATGTACATGCATATATATATATAAACTTCTTTTATAACATATTGTATATAGATACATATGTGTGTATCCATCCATATATATTTCTATATAATGTAGCCCATGTAGTAGTGAAGATTACAAAAGGAAGCTATCTTCCTATTCTCAAATAGGCATGTCATCCTCAATAAAACAGGTAAGTGTACAAATGTTACTAAAGATGAAATGTACATGGGATTCAGGCAAGGAGACAATAGAGTAGGATTGTATCAATCCTTTTAATATTATGATTTGGAATACTGATGCTGTAACATAGGCCTCTTTCTAAATCCATCAGCTCTTTTGCTTCAAGGAATTATGGGACAGAGAAGATGAGATGTAAGGACATTAGCAATCTTATTACTCCAGTGCAACTACTCTGTTTGTAAGATTAACTATTGCTTAGGACTGAGAGCTACCCTTTATCTCCATGGTATTATGGCATGTGGATGTCATATACCTTCATTTACTTCTCCTATGAGCAGTTAATGTGTGCTTCTAGCTGCTACCCACATTGGCCATTTTCTCATTAAATGCCATTTACGAAGGTCCTGCTATGGCATTATAAAACTTTTATTTTTGCATTCTTCTTTGTTTTCCCAAATCATTGGCAGTTAACTGTCTAAAAGCTTTTTCTCTGAGGAAAACCCTTTCGCTGACCTATTCCTAAGGTTTAAAGCAGTTAATCTAGTATTATTTTGAAAAGTATTTGTGTTGCTTTTAATGTGTGCTGTTATGACTGTTATATTATGTTAATATAGAAACTCTCCAAAGTCCAGCCCTCACAAAGCACACCATTGTTCAAGCTGCCACAACCCATGCATTTACTCATAGCAATAAATTCAATCACATTACTTCAGTCATGGCAGATTTACACTCAATTGCTATCAGTCAGTACATAGACTTTAAAACTTGGCTCAGAGTTTTTTAATTACCTTTTTGGAACTTCCCTTTCATTCCTATCAGAATTGGCCTCCATATACACATACCCTCAGTCCGTACTTTCTATTACTAAATCTCAAATTCATCAACGCCCCTGTCAGGTCTCTCATCCATGGGCAATGGAGCATTCACCTGTTATGCCCCCAAGCTGCGGAATTCCCTGGCTGAACACTCCTCTTCAAATCCAGTGAGCTTTAGAAATCCCTTCTTGAATCTCACTTATTAAAATTTACTTTTAATATTTGATCTGCCACTGACACATGCTTTAGAATTGGCTGTAAAAAAACTGTTTTTATTTTTCTCAGCTTATGTGAAAAATACTGCCATTTCATTTCCTTTGTAGGTCCTTTCTATTTTTTATTATTACTTCTCCCTTTCATTGAGTAAAAAAAAATCATCATCATTCAATGCATTCTGGTCTAAAGATTGCATGTGCTATGGCATTGTAAATAAACTGGTCACAATATTATTAATTGCTTTGCAGCCTGGAGATTGGCATATATGTTTTTTAGGAGGTACAATGGAACAAGGAAGAAAACAAACCCTTGTAATCCTCCTCCTTCTTTGCCTTTCCTGTACATTAGCTTTTAGTTCTACTTTAATTAATTAATACATATTCTGACCCATTTGTCAGAAACATTTATTTAGTAGTCTAAAAGAATTATATTTGCACTTTAGTGTTACACTAATTAAAATAATAACAGCAAAGATATATTACTATTCTTCTTTGAAAGCAGTCTGCTGCTATGATCAAGCACTCTTTAAAAAATACTGTGTGTTTCTCATTTTCTTTGATACATAGCCCCCCTGCTATTCACACAGTAGGCATTTCATAGATGATTGTACAATATTAAATCAGTTCTATTTATTTCCATTCTCTTTTTTAAAATAATCTGTTTTTGTTTCTGATTCCCTACTCAGAACCCACAGTTTTTCTGCCACCCTGTCTCCCACTACTGTTGATTAGCCCATTGATTAGGACCCAGAGTCCAGTTTACAGCCCAAAAAGGGCATTATATTCCAGCACAGTTTCCCTCTAAGTACTTAATGCTCTTTAAACCCCTCATTCAATTAGATAGCACAAGCTATTACACACAAGTGCCCCACCACGGAAAATCACAAACTCGTATCTGAGAGATACAGAGAAAGGAAGGCAAAGAGCAACTTAATGGGACATTGTCAGTATGTTTAGTAAATCCTGTGGAGTTTGGGAGTCAGAGTTAATATCAGAATGACAAGCTATGCAATTTAAACAGCAGGTAAATTTCAAAAACACAGAATATAAGAGAGAAACTACTACAGATAAAAGATACATTTTTTGTTATTTGAAATGCTATAGTGCAAAATTCAGCACGCACTCTGAAGCATTTTGAGGATGATTTAGGCCATTGAAAATAATGTTAAAAGTAAAACTTGCTAATGGTTAAGGTAACATTACCAAAGTAGGTGATTTGATTGAATTTCACTAACTGAGGAGTTTTGAGAGGTCCCATATGTTTACCTGCAGTAAAAAATAAATAAAAAAGAAAAGGAAAAGCATACATTTTTCTTTGTGAGAAATTAGACAAAATTAACCTCCTATGATGACATAAAATATAGTACTTGAAGATTATTAGCTAGTTTTATCTATGATAGGTAGAAATTGCATTTTAGGTAAGAATGAATATGATTTACCTATGCTAGCTTTGGGTACATTTTCAACTGAAAGGCACATATCTAGGAAAAGAAGAAGAAATGCTTACTTTCTCTCTCTCACTGGTGCCTTGGGCAGAAAAAAAATGTGTGATTGTTTCTGGCCACCTGAAATTATTTTAACAACATATATGGAAATATGAGCAGACTACACATTATGAACATGGTAGAACCAATTATTTGCCTATTTGATGAACAACAGCTCATAATCAATAAATGAAAACTTTTTCTTCATCTTGATTTGAAAACTGACCTTAGAAGGTAAGTTTATCTTCTCTATTTTACCAACCCAAAAACACAGAGTAAGACAATAAACACTTGACCTGATGTTATATACTGTGAGTGACTAAGGATGAACAGAGGATTGTAATAGAAAAAAAAACATTATAGAAATCTTTAACATGATAAACACTAACAATGTGTATATCACATTGTATAGTCTATGTGTTTATTGAATTCTTAAAGGTTACTCCACTATTATAAAAATTAGAAGCAAGTAGAAAATTAAAATTATCTATATGAAATCTAGAATAAATAATTTAGGAGATATAGTATCAATGTTCCTTTTAAATTATATAACTTTTCCTGATTATCCACCTGCAGTTGATCATAAAGGAATATTAAGATATCCACTGACATTTTCCTATTGGATGAATTTTAATAGATAATTTACATTACTTATAGCCAAATTTATAAGCTCATAAATTTTCATTGAAATGACTCTTCTCTAGTCTTTTATGCTCAATAAAGCCCATTTTTTAACTTTGCATTTATTTAAGAACTTCTATATTTGTCACTAAATCTCCAAATCATCCTTGCTAAAATTCCTAATGGAAACCACTGGGAATATGCCATTGGCTTTGAATCAGGATCCTCAAATCTCAGCCTCCCAAGTAGCTAGGATTAGAGTCATGAACATTCATTCCAGTAAACTACCTTCTACTTAGGGATATTATTTCTATCAAATAAAAAGTCACATCACTTTTCTCTGTCACAGCTATTTTTCCACCTGGATTCTTATATTAAATGATTCAGAAACTGGGATTCATGATAGGAATATACAACAAACAGGGAAATCCTTTAGAATATTCAACTCATAAAATGTGAGAGATGCATCATCTGTATTGAGATTTGAAATTTTCTGTTTGATTAAATTAAAAAAACTTTAAAGCAAATTAGACAGCCACATATATTATTGGATGAGAGTACTCTAAGCATTTTCCTTTTAAATTAATAGATCCATCTCATAAGTAAAATTTATACTGGAGAAATGATGTAGAATTACTTCTGGAAGGAGAATAGACAAATAGCACTAAAATCACAGCTTCTAATAACTAGGACATTAAAGACACCATTAAATGGAACAACCAATATCTCTGCTACCATACACTATGGAACTCAGTTTGGGGTATTAAATTAAAACTCTAATATTTTTATTAAAATCAAGAGGGCAATGTAATAATGCATATCAAGTATATTTTCTCTTATATTCTATTCTTATTTAATAGGAAATGCTCATATCAAATGTGGCTACCCATTCAAGCGAATGACTTGACAAAGGTAAGCTGCTAATAGTTTCTGAAATTCTTTGCTTTCTCTACCAGGGAACATATTGTCAATTGCTCAGAAAATGCAGTTTCAGAGTAAATGCCATTTATTTATTAGAACTGATGCATTTTTCCTTTCGTATAACTCATTTCAAAAGTCAGAAAGACCTGAGGACCCAAGGCTATAAGACTGTCAAAGCTGTTCCAAGAGAAGGACAGGTGAAGAGAATACACATCTTTCAAGAGTACTCTATTTGGCATTCACTTGAAAAACGTATCACCTACTGCTTCCAAAGATTTTTCCATATGTGAAGGTAGTAAGGCACATAGATTGGTGCACCAGTTAGATTTCACAAGACAAATCTGGAGTATATAAGCCACTCTATTAAGCTTTGGGGGAAAAAAGTCTACTGTTGGTGACAGAAAAGTTGATGAATAGAGATTATTTTGAAGTCTGCTGTAGAATTTTGTCTCTGAACAGAAGCTTAAAAAATAAGAACATTCTTTCCTTTTGTTGTTAGAAAAGAGAAAATTATGCATTTTTCCCATAACCATTTGATTTTCTTTCTCTGTTACAGAGATGGAATAGACCAAAAAGGAAGCACACTCACATGATTCATAAATAAAGTCATCAACTCCTCAGAGAAAGTGGTGCATTCTTCATCTTCCTCAAGAAAGGAAAATATGGTCCAATCTTGACTTAGCAACCTGCCAAATGTATCAAATGTATGTCTACAGGATCAGATTCAACTCTCATTTTCCTATCCAGAGAAAGCTTTCCAGGAACATTAGTATCAACTTTTCAAGACTTACAAAGTCTGTTTGACTCCATTCTAATTCTTCAGACCAACAGTGCTAACCATACACCTAGCAAGAATATTCAAAGTCTGCTTGTATTGCTACTGTATGTCAAGGTCCCTTTAATGATCTTAAACACATTGAATGCCTATAGATTACTATAAAATTCATACCATGGTTTAACATATTTTACAAGTGAGGAAATGACAAAAGGTAAGATTATACAATTTGTCTAAAACCACAAAAAAGTAGCAAGAACTAATGATATAGATACAGGTTTTATTTTTAGGAGAAAATAGAATATCCCTTCCATGAAGAAGGACCCTGTTCACTTACAGAGGAAGATTATGTACTGTGTTCAGGAAGAAGGAAAGAGTACTAAAATTTTCCACTCAACTATGCAATTGTTTCATACAAAGCATGCATATTATAAAATATAATATAAAAACAATGAAAAAGTAATATAGAGAAACTGAAAATAGATCAAATGATGAGGGTAGATAGTCTCAGTCACTGTAAATGGTTCTAATTTCTGGTAAGGGCACTAATAAAAATTCCCAAACTGAACATAAAGAGATAATATGGAGGGGACAAGATAGGATAGAACAATGCACATTAACCACTTTTTAAATAGGAATATTTTGTTCTTCGCTGAGGTGAACAGGAGAAAAGAAGTATGAATTTTGAAAATTATGTTGGTCTTATTAAACAAAGATCATAAAGTATATGAGAAAACATTTACTATAGAAATATAGCAAAAATTCAAAGCTACTGGGGCAGGGAGTTTGGCCTAGTGGTAGAGTGCTTGCCTAGCATGCATGAAGACCCAGGTTCAATTCCTTGGTATCACTGTCCGCAGCAACGACACGTCACTTCGGAGTAGTACTGGGAATGATCACAGACTCAAATCGCTGCAAGCAGAGGTCGTTTATTTCTCTCTCCTTTCTCCTCTGCCTCTCTCCTGTCTCCTCTCCCTTCTTCGTCTTCCCTCTCTTCTCCGTTTTCTCTCTGTTCTTTGTCTTCTCTCTGTCCTCTCTCTCCTCCCCGCAAACCCCACACTATTTATATCCTTAAGCAGCCATTCACAGTAAAGGTCATCTGCAAAGCAGCAAACAAACCTGGAAGAAATCTAGCAATCCACTCTATTCACAAGCACGGAAAAAAACAAATCAACGAATGCAAAGAAACTTCCTAGTCAACAAGTACTGACTCATTAGCGAGCTGCCAGGTATCAACTTATAATCTTGCTTCCTCAGGAGGCTGAAAACAATGGTCTCCAACATTCGGTATCATATATACAGGAAAAAAAAAACAGAAGTGGTGCCATGTATCAAGTGGTAGAGCTCTAGCTTTAAGAAAGCACAAGAAGAGTGCTCAGGCCCTGAGTTCGAGATCCAGAATTGGCAAAAAAAAATTCAAAAAATTAAATTTCAATGTTGGGTGTACATCTCTGTAAATAACCCAAAATTTATTGAACCATACGTTTAGCAGATTTCGTATTACATAAAACTTCGAGCTAAAGAAACTTTCCTGAGCCATGAAGAGTACTCAGCATATTTTATCTCAATTTCTCTACTACATTGCTTATCAATCATTAACTTGATATTCTTTCAATATCTTACAATAGATCAGCTCAACCTGAAAAGATTTTAAACATGAAAAATTACAGACAGATACTATCACAAAGATCTCCTTGGTACAATTTTATGTTATCCAAATTTGTAAATTAGTAAAGCTCCTAAATGAAAAGTATATTCCTGTGTATGTGTGAGAGTAAGAGAGTGAGTAAGAGAGATAGCATGCCCATTTAAATACTGCTTTGAGATGGTTGTACTCACTACACCCTATTTTCTAGAAATAGCCTTTCCTCATTTTCTATATTAAATATGGAACTATATTTGGTGTTGTCTTACATGACATTAGGCTGAAACTTTCCCATATTCCAGATCTGGTGATTCATGAGTTTTTTTAATATGAAAGGCTTAAGAACAGACACAATAGCAAAAACCAACATAACATTAAAATGATAGACATGTGTCCAAAAACTTGATTAGTTCATAAATAAAACAGGTGCTCCCAAATAGCAAGTTTTTTCCATATCACATTTTAAAATTGAAAATGTATTCTTAGAACCATAGTATCTGGGATGTGATTTGTCCTCAGAATTGTTGCATCCTGTTTTGTCATAGGATTCATATTTAATTTCACTGACTTCATTTCATGCAGCACCTGAAATCTTCAATACCAATAACTTAACTAGAGAATTAAATTTGTGAGTTACCCAGTGGAGATTACTTTTCATTTATTTGTTTTGCCATTATGTGTTCATGCTTCTCTCTCCATAGAACTACAAAGGAAAATTTGTGGCAATGAGTTTCATCAGGAAAATCAATATTATGCCATTTTTTGTATATTTTCCCAATACCTGCTTCCCACTGGGATATTCCTTAATAATCTCTCTCCTTTCAACTAGGTTCATATCTAAGGCATGTACATAGGTGAGGAATTATCATGTTTGAATGTTGGACTTAGCACGATTTGCACCATCTCCTTCAGTACATCTTTCTAAGTTTTAAAAGAGATAGAGGGCCGGGAGTTTGGCCTAGTGGTTAAAGTGCTTGCCTAGCATGCACAAAGACCCGGGTTCGATTCCTTGGTACCACATACATAGAAAAAAGCCAGAAGTGGTGCTGTGGCTCAAGTGGTAGAGTTCTAGCCTTGAGAAAGTCCAAGGACAGTGCTCACGCCCTTAAGCTCAAGCCCAGGACTGGCAAAAAAAAAATAATAAAAGAGATAGATAGTAGATAGGTAGGTAGAGATAGATAGATAGATAGATAGATAGATAGATAGATAGATAGATAGATAGACAGACAGTATATACACACACTTGGGAGGGAAAAGATCACGGCTTAGGTAAATATAATACAAAGTTAATGACAAATTAGAGATGGGGAAGAATGCATTGCATCTGTCTTCTTCCTAACCAATAAGCTAATAAGATGAATTCTGAAATGGACTTCATTAGGATGTGCAAAGCAGATTCAACAAGATGGTATAGTGGTTTCGCCCCACTGAAGGGAATACACAACTCTTCTGTATAACATTTGTAATCTCCCACTTACAGGAACAAATAGCACTGTAGTATGTGTCCTGCATCTATGATTAATATCTAAATTCAATAGCATGAGTAATTCTGCTAACAACCTGTTTCTTTGGCTGCAGACACAAAGAGCATTTTAGTAATGCAGCTACTCAGTAATGAGGTTCTGAGTTAATATTCTCAGCTGCAGTTTAAAACTGAAATTCAAGACACAGCATAGGATGGAGGATGACACTGGAAATGTGAACACAGTCTGCATGCCCAGACCTACTTTGCCTATAGCAGCAGGCTCAGATGGAAATGTTATCCTGCACAAAACAAATGATCAGTCTTCTCCCAGTGGATGGGTAGTCTTTATGGGATGAGAGTAGAATCACAAGTGAGGCCATCAAAGATGTGTAGGAGAAATAGGTCATCCCAGGGCTTGAGGTTGAAGAAAAGAATCAAGAAATAATGTATTTCCACAGGTCACATGTTGTCCCACAGTACACAAGATCAATTCATATAGCAGGATAGAAAGAAATTCCAAATAAATCCAGGGGATACTGGTGGCTAGAAATTGTACACGATTCCTGGCGAAAATTGATGTAATGTGGCACATCGATGGAAGATCCAACAAGGTTTTTATTTTAATGATAGAACTGAATTCTGAAATTAAGCACAGCGGGTAGGAAATGGATCTAGCACAGATGTCAAAAGCTATCATTGGCTTTTGTGATAAAACACCCTTTTTTTCCTTAAGCCCAGGACAGTGGCCTATGTAGGTCAATGATGTCGAGCAGGAAAAACACAAATATCACAAGTACTACTGCTTTTCTGAGGAAGTTTTGAAATGTTTCTGACATTCAAAGATTTGTTTTCTTCCAGCAAATCTTTCATTATAAATAAATACTAGGAAAAAATGTCACCATGTTTTCCAATAATCACATTCCACTGCAACACAGGTAAAAACATAAACATAAAGAGTTGAAATTAATAGTGATTAAAACAATGCAAAAATACACATACTGTCTTGATGGTGTATGACATCAGGAAAGACTTGAATGGCCCCCAAGTGTAGCCTGAGCTTTGTGCTAACTTTTATTCATCACCTAATTTGAATAATTTTCTTTTGATATGCAAATTGCCTCTCCGGAAATGGCCTTTCCGTTTTCCAGCTTTCCACAGGAAGAGTGACACAGAAAAGTTGTAACTGATGTTCTAACTGATTTCTTATTGAATGCCTTGCTTATCTTAGGCACTGCAATCTCAATTTGGTATTGAACGGAGAATGACAGATTCTTTTGTCATTTATCATTGTTTCAAAAGAGCAAACAGCACAGAGTTGAAGTTCTGTTGAATAAGCTGAGAAAGTTCATGTGTCACTCCTCTTTTCCCATAAAAAAGAAAACATACACAATCAAGTTTTTAATATTAGAAAACATTTTTACTTATCTGATACAATTTAAAAAGTGCCAAACAGCACTTAATGCCCCCAAAACTTCCAAATTTCCAGTAAAACACTGATTCAATTTATTTAACTCTTTTGTTTTTTAAGGTTTTTTTCTTTTAAATATAATATCCATGGGAAAACCTACATATCAAGGCAATGTATTAAATTGAGGCTTACAGTAAAAGTCATTGAAATTACTCTGCAAAGTATGAGCTAAATCTGTATAAAATAGAACAAATAGGATTAGAACCTCACTTGTTTTTCATTTTCCTTTTAATGGCAAATGTCTATGGTCCCTCAGTCAACTCAGTGAAAGCTCTATTGTCTTTAGGAACAAATTATAAAATCAACAATTTAGAGAAGTAGATGGGAATACATTACTTTCTATTGGTGCTAAGATATGCCTATGATCCTTGGTTCCATATGAATTTTAGGACTGATTTCTCTGTTTCTGTTAAAGATGTGTTTGATAATTTGATGGAGATTGAACTGAATCTACATAGTGCTATTTGTAAGAGAACTCATTTCACAATAGAAATCTGTTGATCCATGAATGTACGTGGTCTTTCCATTTCTAGTATCTTTATTTTTTGCTTCAGTTTTTTATAGTATCCTCGTGTGTGTGTGTGTGTGTGTGTGTGTGTGTGTGTGTGTGTGTGTGTGTGTGTGTGTATACGTGCTGGTTCTGGAGCATGAACTTAAGAACTGACTGCTGCTAGCTTTTTCACTGAAGGCTAGAATACTACCACTTGAGCCACTGTTCCATTTAAAGCTCTTTGTTGGGAAGAGGCAGAGGTAAGAGTATCAAGATCATTATTTCCTGGACTGACTTTGAACCTCGAACCTCAGATGTCAGCATCCTGAGTAGCTAGGACTCCAGACATGAGCCACAGGTATCCATTATTTGTATACTCTGTAGTGGTCTTCCACCAAATTAATTAAATTTACTTTTAGATATTTTTAGAATATTACAAATGGTTTCTTCTTAAGTTTATTCTTCAGCATATAGAAAAAGTATGAATATTTGTTTGTTGATTATTTAGCCTGTAACTTTGCTGAGAGTGTTTATAAGATTTAAGAATTTCAAGTATAGGATAATGTCACCTGTAAATAGGAATGATTTGACTTGTCCATTTCCTATTTGTATCCCCATTATATGTTTTCCTTAATGTATTGCTCTCAGAATTCAACTCTTCTGGTTAATGTTGGCTTGAAGTCTGCTGGATCAAATACATTACCTGGCAATATTATATTGACTGTGCTGCTACCAGGTGATAGATTAACATCTCTGTTATAATCTTGTGTGACCACTGTAGTATACCAAGTATGTTACTGGGTAAAGGGTTAGTATGCATTCTGCAATAGCATGCACTATCTGATTTGATTAACATGATGTTTTATAAAATTAAAATAAAATATAGTGACAGAAATCATATCTTCTATTATCTGGCATGTCAGATATACAGAGAGACTATAAAATCATTTTTGTAAGGGATAGTTATTATCACTATCATGAAGTAGAAATAGTTTCATTGAAAAACATGTATATTAGAGCTTCAACATATAGACTTGTGGTGTATCTCTCTATATCTTAGACTGTACTAAAGCTATTAACATAGATCTCAAATTTTTAAATATATAAATATTTAATGTAAACCTAAAGTAATTTTAATGCCCACATAAATATGAAAATGACTGCCAAAGGAGTCATATTGATCAAGGTAGAATATATTCAAAAACAAGGTTGTTAAAATGGCATTATTTGCACAACTACTTAGAGATGATACAAAATGCAAAGTAATTCAATTGTGAAATTGAATTAAAAGAAATACAGATGCAAGTTTATGATGTTACATGTGCCAAACATCCATTCATGAGAGGGAAAAAAAAGCCAGGCTAAGAGTGAGCACTCTAGTCTGAGAAAGTAATAGTTGTTCATGTACTCAATAGTGGCTATAATTGTACAAATCGCATATAATTTGACCATATATAACAAAAATAGCATCAATGATAAAAATGAAAGTACCAGGGCACAGTGGCTCATGCCTGTAATCCTAGCTAATCAGGAGGCTGAGATCTGAGGATCAAGGTTCAAACCCAGCCCAAGCACAAAAGGACCTGAGACTCTTATCTCCAATTAACTTCTAGACAAGGGAAGTGGGGCTTGGCTTCAGGGTAAGGTGGTAGCCTTGAGCTGAAAAGCTCAGAGACAACACCCAGGCCTAGGGGTACGATGGTAGCCTTGACCTGAAGAGCTCAGAACTAGGGGTAGGTTGGTAGACTTGAGCTGAAGAGCTCAGGGACAGCATCCAGGCTGAGTACAAGCCCCATGTCCCACAAAAAAATAAATAAATAAAAGAAAGTACTGTCCTGACCATCATGCTTCTCTGGTATCCTGAACCCCAATTTCTAGGACATATACTGGCCATTGAGACATAAATATAATCTTGAATGATTTTATACCATAAAACTATATTCAGTAGTACATAAAAAGCAATGGCCATGGGACCTTCAGACACAAATTCTATTGGCAAAAATATTTTCTCCCCTTATTACCTGTGCTTGTATACGATTTTTACACTGAACCTCTTCTGAATGGGGAAATGGATGCAGGGAAGACAAGACAGAGAATACAGAACTCAGTTTGTACTAGATGGTAAAGGAAGTAAGAAGACAGCAATACCAAAGAGTAATACAGAGGATCATTACACAAAAACTCATAATAAAATCTCTGGGGTGTATTAGGTTCCTGAGGACTGAGAAGTCAGTAAATAATATAATAAGCAAAGATAATCTAGGTCATGGGGCCGGGAGTTTGGCCTAGTGGTTAAAGTGCTTGCCTAGCATGCATGAAGACCCGGGTTCGATTCCTTGGTACCACATACATAGAAAAAAGTCAGAAGTGGTGCTGAGGCTCAAGTGGTAGAGCTCTAGCCTTGAGAAAGTCCAAGGACAGTGCTCAGGCCCTGAGCTCAAGCCCAGGACTGGCAAAAAAAAAAAAAAAGATAATCTAGGTCAGAGATGTTAAAACATATTCATTTTTCTAGTTTTATATATATGTCAGCTAAAATAAAAACCATAGTCATAAATATTAGGATTTTTCTTAATTGCCCACATGTGACACTATTGGAAAATGCCCTATCGTTACTATATATATGTATATATATATATATATATATATGTAAAGATGTTAAAGAAAATGAAGAAATTAAATTATACAGCCAAGGTTTACTTCTAAGTAACGTTTACTTCTGGTGCAAGCCCCCTGTCAACACGTCTCAATTTGAACAAGATTACTTTTCATGAGTTTGTAACAACTGTGATAATGTGTGCTTGTCAGAGTAACCCTCAGCATTTATTATAAAACTGTTGATTAGGGCCTCACTCCTGAAATCTAAAAATAATGCTTTCCCTTTGCCTTTGAAATGAAACAATTTTCAACTGGCTTGATTCTTACTAATAAGCAAACATGTAAATAAAGGAATAAAGCAAATATTCAATTGCATAATCTCGCTACCAACTATATTGGGAAGAAAAAAGAAAGCAAAAGCTATTTCAGGGAGTTTACTAAATCTAATGAGAATATGTCTTTTAAGAGAGAAGTTAACTGCACATCAAAGGTATCAATTTTAGGTTTTTATTAGATGAGCAGAGGTCAGTGAATCTTACTTATTATGGACGTAAAGCACGTGATCACTTCTACCAAAGACATACTGGATTCCATTGTTACTGTTTACAAATCCTTGTATCTATGCAAATACCCACTGCTAACTGTTTAGAAGAATAAATATTTTCTAAGGAAAGCTTATACAAACCAGAAACTAATTACAAAGGTTTATTTCCAGCCAATGTTTATGAATTAGAATTCTAGCTCAGCCAAGAGAGAGTGTTTTCCAAATAAGCTGGATTATTTGAAAATGAGTAATCATTAGAAGTGATATTGTGGCTTACCTAAATTGTGTTCCGCTTTTATTTGTATGAAAGCCTGTATTCCTGGGGAAACATTTAGAAATATCCTCAACTCTATAAACATGTCTACATCTAGTAAATCATTATTGATTTTATGCATGTCAAAACCATAAGTTACAAATTCTCCTATTTACTCTATAGCATCCTGATAAATTTTCTTGATAATCTTGTCAACTGTTACCATAATATTTTCCTCTTATTACTTGTGGAGTAATAGCTATTTTCTAGCTTTCTCTATGTAATGTAAATTAAACACAGTATAGCTGTACATAAATTCCAGGTCTTATGAGAAAATTGTATGTATAAAAATGAAAGAAAAGTTACCAGAAAGGTTTCATGGGATTCACTAATCACATAATTAATTACTCATTAAATTTATTAAGAGTTGTATCTTGCACTTAAGGAAACACGCAACTTGTTGACTATCCTCTTTGAATCTGTCACTGTAGGTTATGTTTTTCTAAGTTAAACTCCTGAAATAATATGAGGATTGCACAATAGGGTTAATGCTTCTTCGAGGTTCCAAATGATGTGTCTATGCCAATGTTCATATTTCTTTTCTTTTATTTCAAAACTAATGTTCCCCATATTCCTTTACCAATGTAGAGTCAAACAAATATGGAAATTTAACTCAATTTCTTATAGCATATTTTTCTAGTAATTTCTTTATCTACACTTACTTGAAGGAATTAGCTAACAACTGCTTGTGACTTCAAACATGAAAGAAGGTGCTATGTACAAAATTAAATTTGAAAATTTCAAAAATAAAGGCACTCTAGAGTTCATACTTCAATAAAGTTCATTCAATGTGGGGAAGCAGAAGCTGTTTTAAGAGCTTGCCATGGACTGTAGTGAAAAAAAAATCCCTTTGCCAAATCCTTCACGGTTCACCATTAATGTTAATTGTGAATTGTTATCCATTTTAGAAACAATCAAGGTGATACAACACTTAAAATACAATGAATTTTGGCTAATTTGCAAGTAGGAAGGTTTAGAAATTCAGTAATTTCTTTCTCACTAGCTGGTTCCATTATCTGTTCAATGAACTGCTTGATTATTAGTCTTGTTATTTATTTATTTATTTAGATAATTCCTGAGTGAGACAACTTTTGATTATTTCAACTGCCCCCAGGGTAGAGGAAAGTAATCACAAACCAAAACAGATGTGAGGTTTGGGGAAATTAAAGTTACTTAGCATTGTGAACAAGAAGAAAATTTTCAAAGATAAGAACCATAATTTTCAAACATCGTGTTTGGGATCCTCCCCAAAGTGAAAAGAATTGAATGAGTCTATTTTCTCCTCCCTTTATTGGTTAGGCTGAAAAATAAGAAGAAATAGGAAGATAAAACACCACAAATTGGCCTGGGAGTTTGGCCTAGTGGTTAAATTGCTTGCCTAGTATGCATGAAGACCCGGGTTCGATTCCTCGGTACCACATACATAGAAAAAAGCTGGAAGTGGTGCTGAGGCTCAAGTGGTAGAGCTCTAGCCTTGAGAAAGTCCAAGGACAGTGCTCAGGCCCTGAGCTCAAGCCCAGAACTGGTTAAAAAAAAATAATAAAATAAAAAACACCACAAATTCCAATCATGCCTAATTAGATCCATAGATAAATTAATTTTTCTGTTGTTGTTGTTTTTGTTGTTGTTGTTTTGATGAGGAAACCTAAAGAGTTTACTCCCTTCCCAGGAATCAGAAAGTCACTATTGGGGTCTTTCAAACAGCATTTGTAGATTTTAAGAAATAATTTGAAAGACATGGTTTTGTTTGAATAATAAGATCATAAACCTAGGGCTCACAAGTCTGTGGGGATTCATTCATATTCAACCCTCAAATTACTATTAAAAGAGTAGAGCAGGTCATTCTAAAACCTGATCATAACTGAATTGTGTAAATAGTCCCAAGTATATTACATCCTACACACCCACATGTGTCAATAGGGCAAATCCATAAATCCACAAATGAAATTAGATGAAAATTTTCATATTAGTAAACATAAACAGAGTTGATGTATTAGTAGATTTGTTGCAGTAGTATTCGATTTGATGTAGTAGAACTGATGCAGAATTAGATTTCAATGTATGTATTATTTAGACAAATGAGAACCCAGAAAAACTTTTACTACTGAATAAATGGTTCAAAATAGCTGCTGTTTTCAGGAATGCCTAATTAATCATACATATTTTTTCTAAATTGTGAATTATGCAAAGTAATCACCCTACTTTCCTTGATAAAATTATTGGTTTATCTGAATACAGTTAATTTAAAATGTACTTGTGGTAGAGAGTTTGTATCATAGTCGTAAACTTAATGACTATTCATACAATTCTTAGAAATATTTTTGTGGAATTATACTTAGTACTATTATTATAGCTAAAGTTCTGGCATCATTTAAGGTTTTTTTAATTTTGATAGAAATTTAAAAAACTGGTGAATTGTTCACAATTTCCAGGCTGCAAAACAGGCTGTCAAACTGAAATAGTCACACAATACAAGCGATTGTGTGACTCAGTTCTTAATTGCATACAGCTGAGATTCAATAGCAACAGGGGGAAATGAGGATACCATCCAGACGTCTGTAATAATTTCCCTGCTTTCTTTTTTCCTTCTAGCTTGAATGCTGTATCAGTGTGTCTGCTTATTTCTTGCCTCCATAATTAAGCAGGATAGCAGCACTGATGCATGTCTAGACTATTTTAAAACATTTACCTTCTTGCTAAAATACTAATGAACATATTGACAGAATTATCTGTTCCGTAAACTTTGCTTATCACAATTACTATGGCCTTGTTTCTGACAGAAATGGTAAAAATACTGCATCTGAGGATTATAACCATAAAGGTATCCTGGAAGCATGGAACACTTTCGGTAGGAGAAGGAATGAACAGAATAAACAGATTTTCTCCAAGGGTTGGATGACTCTGAAATTTATAACACCTACAAACATACAAAAAGGGTAACATTTATTCATACTCTCATAAGTATGTTACTCTTTGACCTGAATCAAGTAATTACATATTATATAGATTGTATATTTCTGCAACACTAAGGTGTTTTCTGAAAGCTAAGTAGCAGAATAAATTATATTGTCTGAAGCAGCACAAAATCCATAGAAGAGCTCCCAGGATTGTCCTGTGACTTCAAACAAATCCATTTTTACCCAAATATAAGAATGCACCCCATGATGCCATATGACTGCCAGCAAATGAAGGCACACAGCCCAAACTTCATAGTTTTGCTTACATCACTCACTCTGCTACCCTTAATCTTACTCAGTGTTCATCCTGGACAACATTGCCCAGAATTTATTTGCAACAATTAGGGCACTGGAGTTGGTGATAGATTAGATCTTTGTATTATAGCCATTTTTTTCTCTTTTCCCAGCTGGCTCTCAACACCCAGTTGTAATCTTTTGCCAAGAAGATCCAAATCTCAGTCCAAACCCCAGGATCTAGAAAGGAAAACAAATAATTCTGCTTTTTCTGTTCAAACACATTCTGAGACATTCTTGATAATCCTTCCCATTCCACGACAGCACACCTTCTTTCCCTGTTTTCCATGTTCGTGTTTTATAACCACGTTGTGCACAATAAACTGTGTAATCATGGCATTGTATCTGCAGGGATACTAGTTATCTTAGCTTATAAACCATAAATACAAAATAAGTATTAAATAGTTATGTTTTCATGCAACTAGCTTTTCATTGGTATTTTGTTATTCTGCACTGACTTGTTTTCTGCTCAGAAACAGGTATGGAAGGTTTTCCATGAGTAACATCAGTCTCAGATAATCTCATACCTGGTTATAAATAAGAAATCCATTCCCCCAAAAGGAGAGAGTTTGATCTCATTTCAACATATTGTCCATGTCTTAGGTGGAAAAAACAAATAGGTCATATGTGTGTGTGTGTGTGTGTGTGTGTGTGTGTGTGTGTGTGTGTGTGTGTGTGTGTATTTGGCCATGTGGTAATGAATGCTGTGAAAAAAATATAAAATTGAGTAATGAAAGAGAATATGTGACCAGAATTTTAATACATACTCTAGTGGTGTGCTATCTGTCCTTAGTTTTGAATGATGTGAGACAAGTCAATACAAGGAAAAGTGTTCCACTGAAGGAGATCTGTGAGAATACAGACCAAAGCTAAGGAACCAGTAATAATACCAGTGACTAGAGAGCAGAAAACCAGAAGTTACTCTCATTTCTGGGTCATATGGGACTTTGTGACACTCAAAATTTCTTAGTCTCTTATTTTTCTTTCAATAAATACTTACAGTGCATTTATGCATATATATATATACACTGTGGTATCATGTTTTTAATTAAATCTTATAAATTTTGTATCTTATTCTTGGGCATCAGTAACTAGACCCCTAAAACTCCTAATCTCTCATCAATCTATCATATAGATCATATTAGATCATCATATTAGATCAAAATTAACATACATAAGGCAGAGATGGTAGTGATAAAGTCTCTAGAACCCAAAGTGGTTTCTGAGTTGGGCCTTTGGAGTGCTTTCCAAAAATTTTACTTGCTTCACTTTCCAGGCTTAATGTTGCTGTACAATCCCTCTAGCCATTATGACTCTGAATTACAATTTGCCTTAAAATAAATTTGTGCAGGATGGGAAGGCAGATTGAAGATACAGCCATTCTTCCCCAAAGTTCACTGCAGTAGGATATGAGAATAAACAGACACAGAAGTACTGTCAAGCTCCAGCTTATCCTTGATCGCCTTGTTCCATGTACAACATGTTTCCCCAAATGCCAGTTCCTTCCCACTATGTAAAACAACAGACTCCACAAGCTTGCCGACAAATCATCTGGAGGGACTGACCATCCCAGAGCTTTCTGCAAATTCCAGTCTGCCTGCCTACATTAATGCTCTAGAAGTCACAAGTATGAATGTTTCTTTGTTTCTACATTTTCCTTTTCAGACCTTTACTTCCCAGGGTGTTGTACAGTTACATAAGATCTTACTGTTATAATAAATCGCTTAGCTCCACAATTACCTTAGTTATTCTGCCCCCTTAATGAGCCAAGATACAACTCTCTTTTCTCTCTCATTCTCTCTCTCTCTTTCATACCCCCACACAAACATACATTTCCAATTTCCAAAACATTTTTATATATGCTTCTATTAAAGCACATTTGATTTACAGCGAGTGAGGGAACTTAATACTTTATTAACTTCTTTTTTTTTCCTTCTGAATGTGACTGTGAGAACTGCAATAAGAGAATGCAATTCCAATATCACTTGTCCAATATGAAAATATGATCACTTCTGCTCCCACATGTGTACTTCTCTAGCACTGATTACCTTCTACCTAACAGACTCTAGGAAATAGAGGAGGCTCATATGCAGGCTTCTGTAAGGGGCAAAAAAAAGCCCGAATAACTAGAGTGAAATTACATTACCAGGAGAGGAAAAGGTTGCCTAAGTTCAGCTGCCCCATGGAGACAAGCTCTTTCATCTCTACTTGAAGAAAAGTAAAACTTTCATCTCTACTTTAAGAACAGTAAAATGAGACCTGTATGCAGGCATCTTTATTTTTTTAATTGATAAATAACTTTATTTTTTACATATAAAGACTGAAGAAAAACCATTTTTAGTGCTACTGAAGAAAACCCAACATTTCAATTGAAAAGTAAAATTTACTATACTCGTTAAATACTATTTATAAAGTTTCTAAAATACAACTTGAAAACATCCAGCATGCTTAATTTCAGTACAATGGATTTAAGACCAAGAAAACATGTTACATGCATCAGGGCTAGTTACAAATTATCATAGTCATCATCATCATCATCATCATCGTCATCATCACTCTTTTCAATACATTTGATGACTCGTTGGTTGCATTTTGTGATACCATATTAGTGGTAATAAGAATGTTTTTGGAACCAATTAATGATGGATTGATCAAGACATTCTGAACTGCTGATGTTGCAGGAATTGATGCTTTTACAGCAGGGGACTGAGAAGCAGGCATTTGTACTGTAAATCTTTGCCCTGTGAGGGACATTGGAGTCACCACTTTAATGGAAATGGACATTCTTTGTGGGGTTGGTGTGCCCAGTGTAGGAGTACTTGGTCTGCTACTGACTGAACCAACACTTAACCGTGGAACAGTCATTCTGCCTGCAGGAATAGGTGCCTTTTTTTTTGTAAAGACTTAAGCCTATAATTTGGAGCTGTTAAGCAGTATCTATCCGGTGGCAATCTAGGACCTGAATATGGTTTGATCAATGGCAAAGGGGTTTGATTTCTTTGCCTTGCAATATCTAACAGAAAATCTCTTGGAGGAGGAGAAGTGAAAGATTGGTCAGCCCGGCACTGGATGGCCAATCGTACATCATCTGCATTAACAGTGGCTTTCTTCGCATGGCTTGAATAAATCTTAGCATCATCTAGAATTGTGGTCACATAACGAAAAGCAAACTCCAACATCTGATTTATAACTCTTGGCTCATATTCTGTAATCCCCATATCCTTCAGGATTTGTGCCATCACCTGTGCATCTTTCTGCATGCTCTTGGGAGAAGCCATCTTGCCAGACTCCATGATATCCGGTGATCAGACTTCTCGAGCTAAATCACCCACACTAATATATTTCAGTCCTGATCTTGAGGCAAGTTCTTTGCCAAGTGTGGTTTTTCCAACCCCTGGTGTGCCGGTGAGAAGGATGTTTGGGCGCCACATAGTCCTCGCCGCGACGATTCCAAAATCCAGGCTAGTGGGCCAGACGCGCTGACAGGGAGGCGCCGGTGCAGGCAACTTTCTAAGTAATGCTCCTGACTTTTCTCATCCTCTTGGGACACCTAAATGACAGTTCTACTAACTCTAAGCTCAACTTGCTTGGTCTGAATCATCTCTGTGCCAACAGTCGGCATCACCAATCCATTTTGCTGGACATTTCAGAATTGTTATCTCCTGAGGTATGCAAAGACATATTGAACTATTTGCTATTTGGAATGTATTTCCAGATACTCAAGGAGTATCTTAATACTTAATTAAAATATTTAATAATAAAAAATTTATATAGGCATATAAATTTGCTCACCTCTATATTTAATAGTGTGAAATTCTAAAGAATATATATAGAAACATATAATGGCATATGGCAAATATATGGCACATATATGTATGATATATGTGGTATAATATGGTATATATGGTACATAATAAAATATAAATAATATATAAATGGTATTATGGTAGGATTATCTGTACATGCATTATATTTTCATGTGAGACACTTGTATGCTTAATATTAGTATTTGTTAATGATGTTTAGTGAAGAATGTGTGATCACATCTATGTATATCTTCTATACTGACTTTATCACTTCATTATGCAGGAACCTTTGCTTCAAAATTCATGTGAAAAACTCAAAGAAAGCTGACAACATGTAGGTTTTAAGAACCTATAATGTGTCAAAAAAACATATCCTTGTTTGAAAGTGGAAATGGAAAAATGTGTTGCATGAACCTAATGTAGTTATATGGTCCAGGATATTCAGAAGAAAACTGTGCTCATCTGGTCATCAAGGTAAGATAATCTTCATAACCTTGATGTGGTAGTAAAAAATCAAACAATAGATGTGAACTTGTTAAGATAAGCAGATATGTAAAAATTTCAAAAAACAAAAAGCAACTGAAGTTGGATGCTTTGAGCTTGATGAAGAATATTTCCAGAGACAAGGTTAGAAGAAACAGGCAAGTCCAAGCTCTGAGAACGTCTTACTGGACACCTAAAGAAGGATGAGACTAAGGAGTTACCCAAATATTTTATGAATATCTTTCTATATTATCTGTGTGAGATTATACTTCACAAAAATCACTCTGTACAGTAAATTGAAGACACAATGGAGATCTTATAGGAGACATTTAGGAAACTATTGAAGACATTCTAAGAAAAGAAAAGAAATTAACTTGATTAAGAGCAAAAGAGTAAGGATAGAATAATTTTAAATGGGAGAATCCAAAGACCTTGAAAAATCACTGATTTGTCATTAAGATATTAGGACTTGAGATTGAACATAGAGAACTGGGTTCCAGGAGTTGGAACCTGTAGTCCTGGCTATTCAGGAGGGTGAGATCTGAGGATCATAGTTCAAAGCCAACCAGGAAAGTTAAAGTGGTGCTATGGCTCAAAGCGGTAGAGCTCTAAACTTGAATTGAAAAGCTCACGGACAGCACCTAGGCCCAGAGTTCAAGTCCCCCGTCTGACAAAAGAAAAAAACTGCAAAGATGGATTATCAACTACTTCCACGAATTTTCCTATTGTTAATTGGCAGGCTAAAGTAATTTCAGAAAATGCAAAAAATGGGAAAAATAAATAAATAGCAGTAGATGAGGAAAATATGAATTCAAGTTAGGGCAACACTAAATGTGAAGTATAAGGGAAAACATATATGCATCACTAGTACTAGGATATTCATAGCCTGTTCAGTGCATAGAGTAGATATATTATCCACAAAAAATACAAAGAAAAGAAATTAAATACTAATAATTATAGGGTAACAATGTGCTGGCATGGAGCTCCTGGGCCTTGATGAAAGTGATCTGTACTGCTACTGGAGGAGACAGGAGAAATGATGGCAGGGAGGAGGGAGGGAGAGAGGGAAGGGAAGACAGAGCAGGAAAAGAAATCTACTCATTGCCTGACTAGTAATTGCAATCCCTCTGTACATAACCTTTTAAAGAAAATAAAGAAAAAGAGAGTCCTGGGGCTTGAACTCAGAGCCTGAGCACTGCCCTTGGGCTTTCTGAAGGCAAGCAGTCTACCACTTGAGACACAACACCCCTTTCAGCTTTTTCTGTATATGTGGTATAAAGGAATTAAAGCCAGGGCTTTGTGCATGGTAGGCAAGTACTCCTGACACTAAGAAAATATCTTCTTTCTAAAAAAATATAGAAGTACTAATGATGGAAAGAGACTGTAAAGCAAATAGAAAGATAGTAAAATCAGAAGAGTGGGGCAATGAATGAAGTGTATGCAGTCAAGAAAATGTCAGATTTTCCAATGTCTTTATTCTCTACCTGTCACATTGGCAATTTCAATGTGATCAGGTTAAACAAGCAGTGTAACAGAGATCAAGCATTGAGAGGAAAGCCCAACATTGCAAAGGGAATGGAAAGTGACTGGTGAGTTTGAGAAAAGAGGAACATGAATATAAAATGCAAGGGGTGGGCATATGTAGGAAAGCTACATGTATGTTTATGTTTGTATCTCAATACCCATGTGTTAGCATTGTTTCTTCATAGGTTTCCATGTTGTATCAGTGGTATTAAACTATTAGGTTTCATCTCTCCTCTCCCATTTCTTCCACTTATAGACCCAGGTCTCAGCAGCCTCTGACACTGTTTCATTTGCTCTAGTGTTATATAGATTTGCCTAATGGATGTTGCCTGTCATTGATCTCCTGCGTTGCCTCAAATCTCACCGCTGGGACCATCTCTCAGATACTACAATCATCCTTGTAATTTTTTAGAATGTTTTATATTTCTAACTGTTTCCTTCAAAGACCTCTTAGCCTCCATATCCTTGGAAGTGAAGGAACATTGCTGGTTACATGAGAAGGACTTTCTGTTTTAGAATTGGAAAAAGTCATTAGTCTAACCTAATGTTATATGTTAAATCACAGCCTCATATAGAACATGAACCTGGATTCCAACACATGACTTCATCACTTCTAGGTTTTTCTATCTCACTGTCATTTTGATTGCTCTATAAAGAAACTGTCTATCCAAACTGACCTCAAATTGAGTAAAACCCTATCTCATCTTTATCTATTTTTCTCTAAACACTATTACCTTTCCTTTTATAGTGCTTCATGGGTCTGGTAGTATCTATGCATGTTCAAAGGATGCAGGGAAATTAGTTGTCATTATTCCCAATTAACCACCACGCATTCATACTCTTGTAGTTGGAAGATATTTTGCTATTATTCTATTCCACCTTTATCTGCCCCCTAAAATGAGCTTTGAAAATCCACTTTTAACAAAACCAAGAGTAAATAGCAATTGAAAATGAGCAATGTGAAATATGCAGTGGATTTCTAAACAGCTCATCATGGCACAAAATAATCATCAAAAGGAAAGCAGTCAAGGTTAAAAGCAGCACTGAAAAATGATTCATTTGGTAAACAAGAGTAGGTGTAATTATCACAAAAGCAAACTTTGCTAAAGGGATAACTGTCAGAGCTCTTGCAGTAAAAGGTCTCTTTACCATTTTAATCCGACAGGCTGAGAGTCCCCTAGTGAAAACAATTCTCAATAAAATCACAAATGTAACTATGGTTTTCCTTTAAACTTTCATTTCAGTCATAGCTACCAAAACAAGCTTCATATTTACAATTCAAATGACCCTCGGTAGATTGGCTGATAAATCTGATAATAAGAATTATGAAAAATCTTTTAGCATTGCAATTTCATGTACTGGATGATATCTTATCAGCAGCAACATGACTTTAAAAGATGTTGTTTGTTTATTAGAAATGTATTGAAACTGACCTCTGAAAAATAATCAAAGTCAGATTTCAATCCAACATACAATTCTACATTCAGAAATTTTGAGAATAAGAGTCTACTCTCCAGAAATCCTAAGTGACTCCTGGCTGTATTTTGAAATAGAACTCCATTAATGTATGTTGAACACAACCGAATAAAACTCATGGGAAATTTTCCAAATTCCTTTTTGACAACAAAAAACACTGAATTCAAGGAGGAAGAAATTTGTTCTGAATTGTTCAAAACCATGGTTGCTTCTTCCAAGGGTGGTTGTGATCTTCTAGCAGTGGGCTTATATGAACTGTTGTCTAACTTGAACCCAGTTCACAGATGGCATGACTGTTGTGTAAAGCAAAACATTCATTAATGATAAAGTTCACCATCACCAGTGTGCTCATAATAAAATCACACCTTTTCTTCATAATACGCCATTTACTTCTATCCATACTTCTGTGAGACTTCTGGTAAGACTGATACTTTTGGTAAGACTGATGCACTTTTTAAAAGGGCAAAACTCATGGAAAATAGTATCTGTATTGAAATCTAGAGGAGATATCTGGTGAAGGTGATTCTTTAAATAGAAAACATAATGCAAAGTAATGATGTTGAGTTTTAGATGGTCATTTCAGTACTGTGAATTTCCCATGATCAAAAACAAAAGGTCATCCATGGCCATAAAGGAAATACAAATAAAAACAACCCTAAGATACCACCCTACCCCGATAAGAATGGCCAAGATTTTGAACTTAGACAATGACAGATGCTGGTGGGGTTGTGGAGAAAAAGGAACCCTACTGAACTGCTGGTGGGATTGTAAGCAACTTCAGCCACTCTGGAAAATGGTGTGGAGGTTTCTTAAAGAACTGAAAATAGACCTTCCCTACAATGCCTCCATCCTGAGCAACATAACCCAGGATATAGTAAGGATACCTGCTCAGCTATGTTCATCTCTGCACTATTCACAATAGCCAGGCGATAGAAACAATCCAGATGCCCTACTGCAGATGAATGGATACAAAAAAATGTGATATATATATATATATACACATACAATGTAATTCCACATAGCCAACAGACAAGATAAAATAATGGCATTCTCAGGGAAGTGGATGACTCTAGAGTTGAGTGAGACAAGTCATGACCAAAGGAACAAAAGGCACATGGTATCCTTAATATGTGGCTATTAGATCCAAACAGTACAAGAGCAAGGACTCAATATTTGCAGACCTAATGCTACTGACATGATATTGGAAATATAAACACAACTACATAGACATAAAAATTATTAGTTTATAGACTCAAAGATTTATTACATACAAACCCTCAGTCTAATTTTAATTAAGCCTAATTTAAATGCCAGTGATTGTATATAGAGATTCCCTTCTTGAATACTTGTTAAATATGTCATTTGAAATATGATGTAAAAATTAAGGTAAATAAATTCTTTAATATACAAACCAAAAGGTAACAGGATTGGTAGAAATAGATTGCTACCTTAAGTGATCTGATCCCTTCTTTCAAATTTCTTCAGCTATTTTCCCCTTAGAAAATCACCTATTACAGGAGCTAACAATTTCATTTGCATTGCTTATTTTCATTTACTTTATTTGGTTAGAGAATAGCAAGAAGGTCTACTCCTAATTTTCAAATAAGCACTTCTTTTTAGACCATGAATTTCCTTTTTCTTATTTTGTTTTCACTTCTTTTTTATTTAAAAAGTTCTAAAGTATTGAAGGAAATAGATGGCTTAGAACAACTACCATCAGTCAAAAACTCTTGTTAGGTACATCACAAGCGAGCTACTTCACAAATCCTTGCAAGGAATGTCAAATTCCGTACACTGCTTAAGAGGCCAGAAGGTCTTTTGACAGGGGCTGAGAATTGTTTCATTTCCTTAAGCTGTTCACTTTGAAGACAATCATTTTAACGCACTCAAAACCAGCATTTATAGCTACTGCTTTGAGTCCCCAAGGATCATAATTTCCTTGAACTGAAGAGCAAATGATGTTATCTATGTGGTTTATATCGAGACTAATGTTTTGCTGCTTGGTAGGCTTAGTGAGATTTCAGGCATTGTTCCTTTAACCTAAATAATTATTTCAGTTCATATATTATGATTAGCATCATTCCAAATCTTTGAGGCTAATGGAGAGGAGCTCTTATGCACTAAAATTGTCCTCAAAATTGTATTTTATATATTTCACAATCGTGGCTTTGAGGAATTTTAGTAACCAAAATACCACTTGCTTATACATCAGGCATAAGGACTGATCTAATCTGGGTGGGCCGGAGGGTAGCGGGGGCAACCAAGGAGTATGCCCCTGATCAACCATTCAATTAGTAAAGTATGTAGGGAAATATCTAGCTCTGAAATAGTATGATCTCTATTTAATTACTATACCGTCTTTGATTAAAGGGGCAATAAGTTTCACAGTGATGTATTTGGAGGTGATCCTAACACATGGTGGCAATTACTGAGATTTTAACCATCTCTAGTCAGGAGTACCATAATTTTCACTTAATAGGCTTAAAAATTGGGCTGTCATCCATCCTTCACAGCCTTCAAATGAATGATATAAGCCCAAGATACTACCCTTTAGATTTAAGGCATAACTAAGAGGAAAATATATATATATATATATATATATATATATATATTCCAGGATTTAGGGGATTCTAAGCTTATGCTCAGCACGGTTGCTAAAAAGGACTAACCTTACTGAGCTTTCAAAATCCCAAAGGCCCAATTATATTTCTGTTCCACAGCATCATTTTTTAGATATTTTTACCACTGCTGGTGAACACAGATAACACTGGGGTCACCAATGATAGGACTTTTCAAATTTCAGGTAATAAAATATTAAGCTAATTATATTTTTGTGATCACAATTATTCCTTCCCGAAGAGGTTATTGTTCACAATAAGTATATACTGTCTACATTGAAAAATCTTCAGACCTAGCATAATTAATCCATTTGCTGCAATTTAATCTTCCTTCCATATTGAAGTTCTTCTACTATTTTAAGATAGCTGTCATACTTGTTCCCAAAGTTTTCTTTCCTATAAGCTACATATTCTTAGCGTCTTTCGGCTGCTCTTGAAATATGGCATATACCTCTGACTTCCACCCAATCTCAGTCACATTTCAAAGTTAATAGAGCCTTCAAAGGCAGTAATTTTTAAAGGCAGAAATGTCACACTTGATTCACATTGAGCATATAGTCAAATTGAAATTCTAGAGGATTTTTGGCATGTGCTTCCATGATAGCTTCTCCTATCTTATTTTATTCAATTAGGTTTTTGAACTAGCACCCATATTTCACAGTGATATTTCTGAAATACATACAGCCTATGGTTTCCATAAGGTTTTTCTTCTTTTTGTTCAGTAATTTGAGTAAATAATCATAGGAGAATATATTAAAGTATGTGTAACTAAAACAACAAAAACATGTACAATAATTGCTGCAAACTTTTTTAGGGGGGAAATAGAGGTCAAATACGTATTCATTTCCATATTAGAAGATATTTATACATTGAAGTAAATAAGATTATATGGCCAGATGATGTCTTATATAAGGATACATACAAACCAATCTTTACTGAGTGAAAAAAATGCCCAATTTAATTAATGTAGTCTTCTTTACAAAACCAAAGCATTACTTCTAGAGAATTAGAAAAATTAATTATTCTTAGTAAGCCAGTATTAGTTTCATAAAAAATTGTACTTTTCAATACTATGTCCTCACAAATCAGTTAAGTGAGTGGTTTGAGATTGCAGAGTTTTTCTCCTCTCTTACCAAGTACTGATAGTTCTTATTGCAGTTTTTCAGAGAAATAAATTTCATCTACTATCGAAGTTACTCATTTAAATTCACTAGTGTTTTCATTAAAATAATTCATAGTTAAAGAAAATTAAGCATTGCGTTTCTGGCCAAATTAATAGTATGAAAATAATATAGCTATTTTAATTGATGTCCATTTTACTGCAAAGTAGAAAATGCTCTAATGAAATTTATGAAGAACTTTTAGTTAATACTTTTGGTGCAATTCATATTGCAGGTATCTTAAGATAGAAGAGTTAATTTTGTTAAATGACATTTTACATATCAATATGTAAGGATATGCATTAAGATTACAATCCAAGATGAATTTATGCCTTGAATTTTTATTTTTTCCTGCTTTATATTACTAGAAACCTCAATCATCATTCTTTGATTTATATATCTAAAACTTAAAATTTTACTAGGTATTGAGATGTTACTAAAATTTCAGTGGATAAATGTCTCTAAATTCCCTTATGAAAATGTAGTCCAGGTGGAATAGATCCAAATTTTACAAATTAGCATATGTTTTGGGGAAGCACATGATATTTTGTCAAACAGCAACACTTCCTTTGAAAAGCCAATGATAGTTATGCTTCCTACTCATTTCAAATCTGCTCTATTCAAGTTTATATAATTTATGTGATGCTACTTGCAATATCCAGCTGCCTTGTACTTCCATATATTTAAGCAATATGAGGAAAATTTCAGCAGCCTTTTCACTTTTAGAAGTGCTACATTGCACATAAAGCCCTTATTTTTCAAAATATCATGAACCACTAAACAGTCCTCCTATTTGGGTTGTACTTAGCAGCAAGTAATATTCGTAATGTATAAACTGCTTTCAGATACATTCTTTTGTATTGCTAACATTAGAAAATAAGCAAACTTAAGTAAGCAATTTTTTCTAGTCCTGTAAAATATAAAGTACATCATGTAAGTCATATTCATATGAAAGCTAAAGAAACTTAGCAAATCAAGTAGTCAATCTTATCTGCACAGATATGAACAAAATGATAGCTATGCAAAGCTACAAAGATAGCTTTAATACTAATCTGTTGAGCCAGGAGTGTGGTCTACTGGTAGAATACTCAGCATGCACAAAGCCTGGCTAGATTCCTCAGTACCACCCACATCCACAGAAAAAGCCGGAAATGGCACTGTGGCTCAAGTGGCAGAGTGCTAATCTTGAGCAAAAATTTCCAGCTTCTCCCTTATGAAAATTGCTTAATATTTTAATCCAAATTTTCAAGACCACTTCTAGTTTCCCCATTGTGTTATTCAAGTTTTCTGCGGTTGTAACAAAACACCACAGACTGAATAATTTATGAACAATACAAGTTTATCTGGCTTATTGTTCTAGAAGCTAAGAAGTTCAATAAAATGGTGCTGGAAATCTGGGCCTTTATTCTTTGTTGTAACATGGTCAAGGGCAAAATGGTGTATTCAAGACCAAAATAAAGGAGCCTAGTTTATTCTCTTTCAAGGCCCACGCCCACAGTAACTAACTCACTTATATGGTGATAGCCTCAACCTATTCATCCGAACAGTTTTCTAATGATCTAATCACCTCTTAAAGGCCCTTCTTCTTAATAACTCTTTAAAAACATTATATTATAAAGGTGATGAACAGAGGGATTGTAGTTACGTAAGTCAGATAATGAATATAACCGCACTCATTCTCTCCCAGTTTTGCCAACTTCTCTCCCTCCCACAAGATGTATAGTTAATTTCCAACATAGTGTTTAGTTCAGTGTTTCACTACTGAATTGAGTCACTCTTTTGTATACCATTTCTGTGTTTCCCCTTCCCTTCCCCAAATCAGATAAACTTCCATATGACAAAGGGTACAGAAATTTAAAAAATGGCAACAGAATGGAATAATAGGAAAAAAAAAGGAAAAAACAACATCGCCCCATTTTTTAGGAAATGGAAAGACTTAGAAAAAATCATATTAAGTGAAGTAAGCCAGACTCAAAGGAACTTAGGCTCAATGGTTTCCCTCATTTGTCATAATCAGCAGAAACTTTGGGCTCTCCTAGCAGAGATTTGCAATAGAGCAAAACCTTGATACATAAGGCCATATAGTATGAAGCTAATTGAAATTACCTCCAGGATATTGAAACAAAAGCCGTATAATGAATGATTGTTGTCCTTAATGTACTATGTTATCTCTCATCTCTTTTGCTGTCCCTTGGTTATCTCATATTGTTACAGTATCTCACTTTGTTATCTGATATATTGGATATATTTGTATTTGGTTATTTGAAAATGGATAGGGAATGGGGGAAAACCAAGATTGGGGGTGGGAGGGGTGGGTAATGGGGACCAAGACATGTGAAAGGGTATCAGTGTATGTGAATGAATGCTCCTTCTATCTGGCAAATATCATGTAACCCTTTTATTAATTACAATAAAAAATATTAAAAAAAAGAAAAAGAAGGAAAGAAAATGTAACCACAAACAATACAATTAAAAATAAAACTCTTGCTTACATTTCCTGGAGTTCATTTCAATAAGCCTCATTTTATATGATCATATGCACATAGCTATTGAGCCTTGGTGATTCACTCCTAAGAATATCCTCTTAATTGTCTCTAAAGCAAATAATTTCAGCATACATTTTGGAGGAGACATCCAATTAAGGCCACCATTAACAATATGGTGGTATACAGGAGACCTACTCTATTAAATCAATGGTAATTGGAAACTTATATAGTAATATATCTAAGTGAAAAGATAAAGAAATATTGTGAGCTAGGAAAACATTTACAACTGATTTTCTAGTAGTTCTATCTTTACAGCTTTGATATATGATCCAAGTGTGATTTTGATATATATATATTAAGACACAGCATATATTCTACCCAAAATATCCTTCTGTTTCTCTACCTCAATGTCTGAGGTTTAGCAACACACATTCACTCATGTGGTAAACTTCACCAAATTTTTAGTGCTTTAATTCCTTTTTCCTCTTGCAGAAAATAACTTGTTTTAGAGTAATAAATAGTTTTATTCACTTAATTTAATTAGATTAAGTTAAGCTAATCAATGAATTAAGCACTTTAATTTAATTAGACCATTGTTCAGGACACAAAGCAACCTATGGTTGTAATCTGATCAATATATATTAAGTGTACGTGTGAATATTCAAATGTGTAAATAATTGTAATAGTGAGTATTTTAATTCTAGTTATTCTATTTTCTGTAATTATCCACTAAATAAGCTATGAATCATAATCAAAAGGAATAAATAAAAACGATTATGGAAACATATACCACAATAATAATAACCGTATGAATTATCATCAGGAAAGAAACTAAACACAAATACCTCAGATGAATGTTTTTAAAATGTTAAATTGTATAAAACATCCTTCCCTTTTACATATTTATATACAAAAATGCATCAAGAATGAGTGAGCTCATATTATATATTGTGATAAGTAAAATAATTTTGACTTCTTAATATTAAAATATATACTGTCATGAAATCGTGTTGAAGTTGCAAAGCAACAGAGGGATTTTTAAAATAAGATCTCTCAAAAACATTATTATCTTCAGGCTAATAGAGACTGAAGGCAACAGATATATTTACTAGTGTTTGTAGCTACAAACCTGTTTACTTCAGCAATAACTTCTTCAGAAAAAGTATTGGTGAGTATCTGTCTAAAAATATTTAGGCTCTTGGAAAGTGGGAGAATATTTGACATACATAGCAAGAATTATACATGGTTATCTCCAGTGATATATAAATGAACTTTTCACAGATCTCTCCTGAGAAAGCTTAGACATGGCATCTGGGAATTAAGATCACAGTTCAGTACATGAAAGACAATTCAATCATAGAGCACATGAGACATTGTGAGGCTGGACTCTTTCAGCAGCACACAGATGTAGACAAGGGACATAGCTAACAAGATAAATAGAAAGCCTACAGAATATAAAGAGATTCTTACCAGCTATGCATCTGAAAAGGACCTCATTTCTAAATATACTTGTAGCTCAAAAAGTTAACTACTCCCCCTCCCAAAATAAAACCTCAAAGAAACAACAACCCAAGACTTAAAGAGACTTCTCAGAAGAAGAAATAAGAATGGCCAATAGATACATGAAGAAATGTTTAACATCTCTAGCCATAAAATAACATGCAAATCAAAACAACACTGAGATTTCACTTTACCCCAGTTAGAATGGACATTATCAAGAAATCTAGTAACAGCAGATTCTGGTGGGAATGTGGCCAGAAGGGAACTCTAGTTCATTGTTAGCAAGAATGTAACTTGTTCAACTACTCCAGAAAGCAGTATGGATATTCCTTAAAATAGTAAACAAAGATGTTTCCTATGACCCAGCAATTCCATTCTTGGGTGATTGTCCTATAAACCACAAATAGGATCACACTAATGCTGTGATTACAACATGTTCATTGCAGCGTTATCTACCGTAGCTGAGATTTCGAACCAACCCGGATGCCCCTCAGTAGATTATGGATTTTCCTAGCAGAGGACCACAATTGCTTAAAAACTATGAACATAAGACCATGTAAGATGACGCTAAATGAAATGAAATATAGGATATAAAAACAAAAGGTTTTCTTTGTGGTTTATGTACTATTTTAATTTTTTCTTTTGTCCCCCCCACCATTGTTACTGTGTCTGATTTGGTACCAGGTGTTTTATATATGTTTATTTGAATTAGGGAAGGGAAGGGTAACAACAACAACAGAATGATAAGACAAAGGAAAAAGGGTAAAATAATGTAACAGTGATACACACAAAACAATATATTGGAAATGAATCCTACCACTTGGGAGTTGGGGGGAAGGAAAGTGGGAGAAATATATTGGAGGGGGTAACAATGTCCAACAAGAAATGTACACACTCTAAATTATTTAACTGTAATCTCTCTGTACATCACCCTGACAATAAAATTAAATGATAGCAGTAATAGTGGAAATAACCTTGAGTCTCACAGTATTTTCATGGCTGGGCTGGCATTAAACCATAATCCTCAAGCTTCAGCTTCCTGAGTAGCTTGGATTACAGGAGTGAGCCACCTGCACCTGGCTTCCAATTCTATTTTCATTTACATTTAAAAATAAGTGATTAGGGGCTGGGAGTTTGGCCTAGCAGTAGAGTGCTTGCCTAGCATGCACGAAGACCATATAGGGAAAAAAAAAAGCCAGAAGTGCTGCTGTGGCTCAAGTGGTAGAACTCTAGCCTTGAGAAAACACAAGGACAGTGCTCATGCCCTGAGTTTATGCCCAGGACTGGCAAAAAAATAAATAAATAAGTGATTAGATAAAACCTTCACATAATACTATTTTATTCAGAATTATGCTCCTTTTTAAGAAGTTTAATAGTAATGGTACAACTTAATACAATATAAAATAACAAAGCTTTATTTTTGATAGACTTCAAATAGATATCATGATATATATGTAGATAAATTCTTATAAATATATAATATATATTTATACATATGATGAAAATATTCAGGTATATGATATGTATATGTATGTATGGATGGATGGATATATGTGTATGGATATATGTGTGTGTGTATATATATATATATATATATATATGATACTTATCAGGTACAAGCTGCTCATACCTGTAATCCTAACAAGTCAGGAGTGTGAAAATTAAGGACTGAAGTTCCAAATCAGCCTTAACAGGAATGACAGTGAGACACTGAATTCCAATAAATCTTGCAAAGCCAGAGTGGAGTTATGACTCAGTATGACAGTACCCAACTCTGAGTTCAAACCTCAGTACTAGAACAAAGTAAAAAATATTAAAAAAAATTTTACTTGTATAATTTCTTCACAATACCTTGAAATGGAGAATGGAGACAAATTATACTAAATCTACAAGGCTATTTCAAGGAAAATCTAGAAAACACTGTACTAAATAAAACATGTACAAATAGGCCCTAAGTATCATACAAGTCAATTCCTGAAAATCAAAGCTAAGTAAGTACCACAAAGTTGGTAGTCTAGCTAGGTGGCTGAGATTTATTCATTAGGCCGTAAGTTAAACCCTCAGCCTATTCAGTAAGAAGAAAGAGAAAGAAAGAAAGAAAGAAAGAAAGAAAGAAAGAAAGAAAGAAAGAGAAAGAAAGAAAGAAAGAAAGAAAGAAAGAAAGAAAGAAAGAAAGGAGGGAGGGAGGGAGGGAAAGGAAAGGAAAGGAAAGGAAAGGAACAAAGGAAGGAAGGAAAAGAAAGAAAGAAAGAAAGAAGGAAAGAAAGAAAGAAAGAAAGAAAGAAAGAAAGAAAGAAAGAAAGAGGAAAAGAAAGAGGGAAAGAAAAAGAAAGCAAAGCAAAGAAATAGAAATAATTCAAATAGAATCCAAGAAACAGATGGAGAACAAGGGTGGGAATTCAGTATAGATTTCGCAACTGACAGTTATCGGCTGGCCATTATTCATGTTTTAGTACCATTAAGACTCCTTATTGAATGTCCCGTTATTGTTATAGATGCTGATAAAAATATACACTTTAAAACAAATCCAGGTTTATAGATCTTCATTAGCAATATTTGTGATTCTAGAATTAGGCATCAATCTAGACCAAAATTAGTTTTGAACACCTGATCCCACTATAGAAACAATATAACATTCAAACCTGGAAAAAAGAATGTGTTGAGTACGGAGCACAAATATGATACAAGAGATAGTGTGATTGGTTATGGTCATGTCTATCATAACTGAGCACTTGTACACTTCTTGACCTAAACTCAGTCACTTGTTAAAGGATATATGAAAGTCTATTGATACATCAAGTTAGATTATATTTCACTATGAACAGAAAAACTTTTAAACTAAATGTAAGAAACTGTTAGGACAGCTTTAGGCCAAGATAGCTGAGTTTTCTCTAGTCTCTGATCTAATTTTCAAAATGTGTCTTTTCCTTGCTTGTGTATTAAATCAGACGAGGAATGTATTAACTTGAATACAAATGTAAAACTAGGTCCTACGCTAAATGAAATACTTTCTCCTTAAGGTGAAAAGAAAGCTTTTTCTATATGAAAACACACATTTGATTCTTCTGATCAAATTTCTACTCTTTTTTTTTCTGCCTGAAACTTAGTTTCCTCCTCCTGGACCATTATAACCCAACATAATCAACTGAAAATACACACAGGCATACCATACCCAACCACAGAATGTTCAGACATCTGTGAATATATGCTTTGTACAGCTGAAATAAATTATCTACATGGTTTATAATGTTTAATCATGTTGTTTAATCAGCTTTATGTATTCAATGCAGATTTATATTCCCTCTTTGCTTTGAGTGGGAAAGTCTATATACAACTACAGACTGATCTCTCCTAGTATTTAAAAAGATGGAAGAAATTCGGAGATCATTTGCTTCGATCTTCTCACTTTTCTCATGAGAAATGAACTTGTAAGATTCGATTTCATTTGTTTTGTATGTCTTCATTATCACGTGTGTTTTAAGGGGAGTAATAAAGATGGGAGACTCACAAGAAGCTTTATTACACATTCAGAAACAGCCAACTAAGAAGAGAAACAACATTAATCCAGAATTCATTCTCCCTCATTCTATCCCAGGAAGCTTTGTAGCAGTTGAGAAAGTTGTAGGGAAATGGGTGGAAATGGAATCACTATCAGAAGTCACTTTAGTAGGGCACTTTGAAAGACCCAAAAAGATTTCAGTTCTTCTGTTTAATCTTTCTATTGATTGAAAAGGAGTCTAGCATAAAACTTACCATTCTACATCAAATTTTTCTCTTAAGGGCAGCAAAAAAATAAGAAAGAAATTTCAAAGATATGGAACCAACCTAGATGTCCCTCAGTTGATGAGTGGATCAACAAGATGTGGTGTTTATACACAGTGGAATTCTATGCTGCTGTTGGAAAGAATGACATTGCCCCATTTGTTAGGAAATGGAAAGACTTAGAAAAGATCATATTAAGTGAAGCAAGCCAGACTCAAAGGAACTTAGGCTCAATGGTTTCCCTCATTTGTCATAATCAGTAGAAACCTTGGGCTCAACTACCAGAGATTTGCAATAGAGCAAAACCTTGATACAAAAGGCCATATAGTAGGACGCTAAATGAAAGGATCTCTAGGATATAGAAACATAAGCCATATAATGAATGATTGTTGTTCTTAAGGTACTATGTTATTTCTCATCTCTTTTGCTGTCCCTTGGTTATCGCATATTGTTACAGTATCTCACTTTGTTACTTGATATATCGGATATATTTGAATTTGGTTATTTGAAATTGGATAGGGAAGGGGGGAAAACAAGATGAGGGGTGGAGGTCGGGGGGAGGGAAATGGGGACCAAGACATGTGAAAGGGTATCAATGTATGGGAATTAATGCACCATCTATCTGGCAAATATCATGTAACCCTTCTATTAATTACAATAAAAAATATATGAAGAAAACAGAATCTCACCACTCAATCTGAATCATGTCTTCGATGATTTTTCAGAATTAATAAAGTTAGGGTGTATCGTTTGGAGGTGTCATTATTACACACATGGGTAAGAATTGAATAACTTGTCATAGTCAATGTGGGAGTAGTGTTTATTGGTTTGTGAGAGATAAGAGAGGTGGGGTGAAGAGAGATAATCACTAGGTAATCTGTTATATGGGAAGCATTTTGTCTAGGTTGATTCAAACTGCTTACTACTGTCACTGCTTCCCTAGTAGGTTTGTTTACAGGTATGAGGTGCTGCATTTCAGCCCTTAATCTGCTTCTTTTTTTCTAAAGATGTTTTATGGCAGAAGGCCATAGAGTCTACTCTAACACCCTAATCATTTTATACTCAGTGCAACCATGTTTATTCCACTAAATTTTTATGTACCACCCTCTAGCAATGGACATTATTTCTCATGCACTTTGAAGGAACACTATAGGCATTATTGAAAGCTTTAGTCAGTCTTTGTTTATTTTCTTGACCCCTTTTCTGTATCTATATCTACATACCTTATGCAATCAACACTTCTTTTCTTAGTGAACATTTTGTCTTCTCTGCAAAAGTTGGCTCATTCTTTAAAAAACAATATTGTAAAGGGGATATACAGAGAGATTATAGTTACATAATTCAGATAATTTCCTTTTGAATAGTGCCACCTTCCTCCTAGTTCTCTTCCAGTTTCCCCTCCCTATTTCCTTCCACCCCAAGTTGTATAGGTCATTTCTAACATAGCTTTAGTAAACATCTCTGTTGAGTTGGTTCACACTTTGTCCCACACTTTCTATATTTCCCCTTCTCCTCCTAAAAGCAGATTGACTCATATACAAGAGAAAGGGTACAAAAATCAAATATTGCAACAAAAAATAGACCAAAGAGAAAAGGAAAAAAATAGAGCAACAATAACAGTAAAAACACCCCCCCTTTTTTTTTTGGGTCAGTCGAGGGACTTGAACTCTGTCTGGGCTTGGGCATTGTTCCTGAGCTCTCCAGCTGAAGGCAGTTAGCCTACCCCTTGAGCCACAGCACCATTTCCAGTTTTCTGGAGATTAATTGGAGATAAGAGTCTCATGGACTGTAGTGCCTGGGCTGGCTTTGAAGCATGATCCTCAGATCTCAGCCATCTGAGTAGTGTGAGCCACTGTGCCTGGCTTTTAAAAAGAAACTTGTTTCATTCTTGGAGTTCACTTTGATAAACTCCATTTTATATGGCTCATTCTTTAGAAAAAGCTTCAATCAACGTATTTGAAAGAACTCACTTCTCAACAATATCATCGACAGTTCTGAATCATCTTCACATGGGTCTTTTCCCAAATGTAGCAATATGGAAGGCTTTGGTGCTTGGTAATTCTCTATTACCTTCCTTGGACCTCAGTTATTTTCCTCATCTAAGTAGCCTCACACAATGTAAAATGCTAATCAATCATGCTGAAAATAATCGTGAAGAGAAAAAAAGTGTTATAATAATATCAAAAGAAATTCTTAACCAGTTAGGAACCTTATTAGTTAATAATTTTAAAGTTTATGGCAAGATGAGGAATGAAAATTTAAATTAGCACCAAGCCAACATGATTTGCATGTCTTTGATGTAGACAGGACTCCATACAACAACTCTTTCTTAGCACAGCCTTATAGAAACAATCTGACACTTCAGACGTAATGATAAATGCTGCATCATGTATCCCTAAAGTATTTTCTTCCTCATTATTTTTGCACTTATTTTGGGTTACCAATATTACAATCTGAATATCATTTATCTTGCTGTATTTTTTATTTTTTTATTGTTAGGATAATGTATAGAGAGGTTATAGTTACATTCACCAGGTAATAGGTGCATTGCTTCTTATACATTGATACCCCTTCTCATGGTTTTTGTCCCCATTTTCTTCCCCTCACCCCCCCACCTCATGTTATTTTCCTCTTTCCTTTCCTATTTCAAATAAACAAATGCTGTATTTTATCCACAAGCCCATATTATTGTAGGATATAAAATTATTTTATGAAAACACAGCTTTTGCATATCTATGTCCTTCAAACTCCACACAGAGATGGACATGAAAAACACAGGTAGAACTATAATCATGTCTATACAAAAGATAAATGCCTATGTGGATTCAAGAATGTACTAAATCCACATTTTTCAGAACACAAAAGTGTTGATAGGTCTATTTCTCTCTAATTAATTTTAAGGCAACATAGTTCTACCTTTCTTTTTTTCATTCTTAGATTTTTATTCATGATAAAAATGGAGAAAGGAAAAAGAAATAAATAGGCAAATAGAACCAAACAAACTTCACCAAAAGTCTTGTTTTATGTCCCATTCTTTAGGTTATCCTTTTTCTTTTTCTTTTAAATTATATATATAATATATATAGTATATATTGTATATGTTTATATATATGTATATATTGTTAAGAAGTTGTATAAAGGGGTTCAAATCAACATGTCCATTTATGAAAACAATGCATCTCAACTGACATCTACCTTTCTTTAGTATCCTGAGGCAGAAAGATAATTCCAAGCCTTGAGTATTTTCAAGGCTCTAGTTCTCTTCAATCACATGGCTTTTGCCATCCTTTTTATTTCTTAATAAAGAGAACCTCTAGCAAGAATATTCATGTGTTCATTCTGAAAGGAAGTAACTAAGCTGTACTTTATAAGTCAAATCCTATTATGACAAAAAATTATTTCAAAGAAATTTCCCACAAAACAAAAATACCCCAACTGATTACATTTTATTTAAAAAAAAAAACAGTTTATCAGCATTGGTGTATAAGCACCACCACCAGACTTCTTGGAATTCACTGTAATAGGATGTGATTTATTATGCATCTGTGAATACAATTATTGATAAAAGTTATTCATGAGCAATCCTGTTTTCAGTATTGATGATTTCTCACTCAGAAATAGATGACATCAAAATTATTATTCTCTCTGTTGGGCTCGAAAGCAAATAAAATTCATTGTTTTTAATCAAGCCATTTCACAGACCCTTATTTGCTGTGAGTTCTGTTAGTCGTTTGTATAAATTAGGATATCTACAATCGTAATGACCCATGCCTTATTAACCACCATCTTTTATTAAGCATAGTGATTTAAGAGATACCAGAACAACCTACCCAGTCTACAAAATTAACATAAGTCATTCTGAAAATAATCATGAAAAAATAGGGCTTTTAAACAACAGACAGAAAATCCTATACAGGTTTATTATTATCTTTTAAACTTAAAATTTATGGCCAAGTGAAGAACAGAAATCTGGTGGCAAAATGTTTGCATTTGTTTGGGAATATACTATTTGAATTGTACTGAAATTTTTAATGAATTCTAAGCATGTAAAATATCTGATAATAGGTTTAAAATTGAGGTAGCAGAACTGAAAAATGACTGAGAATTTAGACTGAATGGAATCAAGGGATAAATTTTAAAACCAGGTCTACCACTTGCAGGATGTATAAACTTTAGGAGTCATTTAAATTTTTAGTCATATATAAAATTTTAGCTCATTACGTAAGATATGAGCATCTGAATAACTGTTGACCAAAACCCATTATTTTATCAAGTTAGATTTTACTGAAACATGTGTGTTTCCAATTAAGTCTATGCATTTATATTCTGTCATCAATATTTACTTTCTACCAGCATATTTAATTTTTATTGTGTGTTATTTTGGGAGTAACATATAGAGGGGTTACAGTTACATTCTTGTGGTCGTTTGTTAGGAGAATCCTCAAAAATAAATGACTTTCCTGTACGCCGACAATGAGAAGAGCATGCCTAAAATCAGAAATGCAACTCCTTTTGCAATAGCCTCAAAAAAATTAAAATACTAAGGAATTAACTTAACCAAAGAAGTAAAGACCTCTATGATGAATAGTTTAAAAATCTGGGAAAGGAAATTAAAACAGATCTAAGGAAATGGAATAGCCTCCTGGATTGGAAGACACTTGGTAACTTTGTAAATACTAGTGATATTGAGAGGTCATAAATCCTCTTTGTATTTACAAGCATTACATTGTTTATTCAGGTATACTAGAAATGTTATAGATGTTTGCATGTATATCAGTCTTCAAGAAATTATATCGACATTCTGCTAGTCACATATTCTCTGTACTCATGGTTAATATAGAAAGATAATTAGGCTGCATATAATCAATAGGCAAGGTTTAACAATACTATTTCTGAATGGTTTGCTTTTAATTGCATGTTGGTAATAAGGCTCATCACACCTCTGCACCTTTTGAATTCATATTAACCCAAGTTATTTAAATGGTTACTCCCATTATTTTGTCTTTGAAACCAAACTAAGAGATGAAGAATGTAAAGATAAAGTATTATGTATATCTATCTATCTATCTATCTATCTATCTATCTATCTATCTATCTCTCTCTCTCTCTCTCTCTCTCTCTCTCTCTATATATATATATATATATATATATATATATATACAGATACACAATGAGGTAAGTACTTTTTATTTGTAATTAAGTCCCCAAAAAGAGTGGTCCACTATAGTGGATACAAATTTCTGAATTTCAACAATATGTTAGAATAATAAATCTGAAGGAATTGAATAGTACTGGTCTGAACATTCCTCTGTTCATTTCATCATTTATTCACCCAGGCTGGTGTGAACAGGTGACTCAAACAAACGAGTGTCTATATCTATTAGAAAAATAACACATGTTCCTAGATATTATCATACTTTAAAATATAATAAGTATTATTGATCACTTTCAAAGAGGCAGGCACATTACAAAACACTTGGAGTGTTTAACATGAATTATCTTAGTTCATCTTAATAATCTTGAGGAAAGTGATGCAAGTACCTGACATTTTCTAATAAGAAAACTGAGGTAGAACAAAAATGAGTTACTTCCCCAAGACCATTTGCTATACAATGACTAAATGTAGATTTTGTCCCTCGTAGGCCAGAAATATGCTATAGGGACTCAAATGAGAGCCTGCTGGTTGGAGAAATCATTTCTTGCCAGAAAATAAATATCTGCATCCTGAATGCCTCTTTAGTTCTGATCTAGGTCTAAATCAATCTTCTACATAACCTGCCTTGCCTAGGCACCATTATCCTGAGGATTCATGTTTTAATAATAGAAGCAAATGCATGCTCCATGTAAAGAAAGAAGATTGAGGAAAGGAATGAGATGACAGCTAGAATTTATTATTTATCTTCTGAAAGTACTAGACAAGATATATCAGAAAATTCTTCAGACACCTCTAATATACAGACATTGTCAAACCAATTTAATGATGAGAAAACTAAACTCTAAATGTTTGTCAATTCACTAATATTGTGGGTCTTGAATGTTCTTTGATCCACAGAAGTAAAGCCATGGGAGATAAAGCTTATTCTTAAAGCTTATTTATTGTCCATCTTAAAATGCAATGTTAAAACTAATTATATACTTTAAATTTACTTTGTTTCATTTGAGGATAAGCTCAATAGAATTATTCTGAAAAGATAATTTCACTGCTAATATGTAGTGTCTCAAATCCATAAAAAGAGGGTTGAAAACTCTCTTTTTGAGAGTTCATTTGACCTTATAATCCCTGCCATCTATTAAAACATAAATTTCCCTCAATAAGACAAAGCTTTAGCCTTATTTGATTTGTAACAACAACACATGTTCATTCTTGAAGGCACAGATGGACTAGGATCCAACAGAATTAAGTGCCAATATCATACCTAATCCTTTGAAAGAAATCTGAACTGTACACAAAGACTTGTGAAGGGGAGTGATGTTGGAGAGAGAAAAAAATATTAAGGAAGAAGAAAAATACACATACTACACATACTGATTGAAGTACTCTCAGAATTATTTAATTGACAAAGTAAATTACATTCTAGAAACAATCTGTAAATGCATGGATGACAAAGATTAATATAATTAGGCTTCGAAACACACACACATATATTATATAAATACATATAATATTCCTTGTAGATAATGTCAAATATTTTTTCTGAACCCAAAGCAGTCAAAACTGACATACTTATGTTACTTCACTTAGCCTGTCAGGAGGAAGAAAGGAAGATTTTATTTCTGGAATGATTTAGTGGGTCCTGAGCAGACAAAATCCTTTTACCTGAAAATGGAGTACTATGTCTCACCTGTGCAGTGAGAAAGTTTTATGGCTGTGGCTGGAAGTTATAAATCATACAAAACTGCCTGCAAGAGCGCTGTTTTTAAACACTTAAAAAAAATACAATACTGTTTTCAGAAGTCTGAAAGCATCACTTTACTTTCATTAAAAACATAAAAAATAATGAGTAGTCATGAGAAATTCCTCATTTATTTTATGACAACAAGGAATTGTGATTCTATCCTGGGAATGTAAGAATAAAAATAATTATTTACACGGTCTGGGAGTTCGGCCTAATGGTAGAGTGCTTGCCTAGCACAAAGACCTGGGTTCAATTCCTCAGTACCACATACATAGAGAAAAAAAAAAACAATAGTGGAGCTGAGGCTCAAGTGATAGAGCTCTAGCTTTGAGAAAATCCAAGGACAGTGCTCAAGTCCTGAGCTCAAGCCCAGAACTGGCAAAAACATTTATTATTATTATTTACAAATAGAAGAATGGCAAATATAGTAAGGGAAAGAAACCCTGATCATCTGAGATAACCAGGTAATTAGATTATCATAGGAGATTTATAAAATTAAAAAGAAAGAGAAAGATACAAGCAAACAGTAACTAATCCCCGATGTCTCACATTAACTATTCCTTGAATCTGTTAGTCGAGAAAATGTTGGCGAGCTTTGGTGCAGTGGCTCCACACCTGTAATCCTAGCTACTCAGGAGGCTGAGATCTGAGAATCAAGTTTCAAAGCCAGCCCAGGCACCTGAGACTCGTATCTCCAGCTAACCTCTAGAAAATGGGAAGTGAGACTTAGTTCAAGGGTAGGGTAGTAGCCTTGAGCTGAAGAGCTCAGGGACATTGTCTGGGCCAAGATCAAGCTCCATGACCCACAAAAAAGAAAAAAAGAAAATGGTGGCAAAATTAATAATATATTATCACATAAACGTTATTTCAATCAAATTTTCAACTTTTACTAGATGTCTATTTCTTTATTACATTAGTAAATTTTTCAAACAGAAAAACTTGTCTTTTGGTTTTGTTTATTTTTTTTGCCAGTCCTGGAGTTTGAAATTCAGAGCCTTGGGCTTTCTCAAGACTAGTGCTCTACCACTTGAGCCACAGCACCACTTCCAGGTTTCTCTATATATGTGGTACCAAAGAATCTAACCCAGATCTTCCTGCATGCTAGGCAAGCACTCTTACCACTAGGCAAAACTCTTGGCCCCAGGATAAGTTTTTAACTAGTTTCAGCTTACTAAAATCTGATCCATAATTATATACTTCATGAAAGACAAATATCTAATGGCTATTGACTCATCAACTTATCCTTGTTACAGTGATAATCATTTCATATGGGTGGAAACTTAAACGTGGAGATTATTAGTTTATTTATATGATACCACCTGGGTCATCTAATAACAAATAAACAGTGTACACAAAGTGAAATGAATTAAATATTAGAAAACAGACAGAAAGTATACTAGCCGAAGGGCAGAGAGTGAGCATAGCTTTGGAGGAACAACTCTAGATCTTTCCTCAAAGCACAGAAAAGAGCCGGGCACCATGGCTCACTCCTGTAATCCTACCTACTCAGGAGTCTGAAATCTGAGAATTGTGGTTCAAAGCCAGCCCAGTCACTAAAGCCCATGAGACTCTTACCTCCACTAAACCACTAGAAAACCAGAAGTGGCTCTCTGTCTCAAGGGGTAGGCCAGTTGCCTTGAGGTGAAGAGCTCAGGGACAATGTTCAGGCCCAGGGGTAGGGCAGTATCCTTGAGTTGAAGAGCTCAGGGACTGCAACCAGGACCTACCAAAAAAAAAAAAAAAAAGAAAAAAAAAAGGCATAGACAGGAAAGAGAAGAAACAATGAAACAATTCAGACAAATGTATTTACCTTTTGGTTAAAAAAAAAATACAGGGGCCAGGAGTTTAGCCTAGTGGTTAAAGTGCTTGCCTAGAATGCATGAAGACCCGGGTTCGATTCCTCGGTACCACATACATAGAAAAAAAGCCGGAAATGGTGCTGAGGCTCAAGTGGTAGAGCTCTAGCCTTGAGAAAGTCCAAGGACAGTGCTCAGGCCCTGAGCCCAAGTCCAGGACTGGCAAAAAAAAAAAAATACATGGTAAGTTGTGGCTACCAAAAAAGTTTGGAGAATTAAGCTGAAAAATATTATGAAGTATATATGAAAAGTCATGCTTAGAAATATGAGCTCTTCCAAATTTAATGTCTTGTTTGAAAGCCTAGAAAGTTAGGGGAAGTGTGTGGAGAAACAGAAGGGGCTGCCAGAGGTGCGGGCAGAGAGTAATGGGGTTTGCACATAATCAAACTAAAATTGTCATGATGGGGCCAGTAGTTTGGCCTAGTGGTAGAGTACTTGCATAGCAATTCTTCGGTACCACATAAACAGAAAAAGCCAGAAATCCTGCTGTGGCTCAAATGGTAGGGCTCTAGCCTTGAGAATGCCCAAGGACAGTGCTCAGACCTTGAGTTCAATCCCCGGGACTGGCAAAAAAAGTCATAATGAATTTCAATCTTATGAATTTAATTTATGCTAATAAAAATAGAAAAAATACACAGTCTTACAATGTCTTAAAAGACATTGATATTATTAGCCTTGGTTACTTGCACTCCTGAGATATTTCAGGTTAATAAGGAACATAGTTTGAAAGATAGTCACTCTGAAATTAAGGAATTTAATTATAAAGCTCTTTTCCATAATTCAGTTATTAGCGGTATGAATAACTGTCTACTCAGGGACAATTCAGAAAAAGTGACACATGGAAATATTTGAAAAAAATGAACTTGATAATAAACCAGTCATCATTTCCCATAAGGAAGAGGGAGAAGCGAAATAGGGAAAACAACCATCTTATTTCTGTCAATAAGAGCAAATTGCCTGCAAAGGACCATCAAGGAAGCTGTACATTTATGTTTTAAATGCATACATTTAACAAACACTGTCAGAGATGTGTAGATTTGTTAAGTCAGGAGAGCATGATATAGGCTGAACCTGAAAGTATAGGTGTGAAAATGTAGGCATATTCTCTTAATCCTTCACAGCAGATGTGCTCACTTAAAAGAGAAGCAAGAGAAGTCTTTTCTACTGGACTTGGATGCAAGCCATTATTCCATAATGAACGAGAAGTATGGACAACAGCATGAAAAATTCTGAAAATGTAAAGGAGTAACTCAATGAGATGGAAGAAGAAAGAGAGGAAACAGAAAAAGGGGAGGAAGGGATGAGAGAGAGAGACAAAGAAGTGAGTGAGAGGGGAAGGGGGAGGGAAGAAGGGAGGGAGGAAGGGAGGGAGGGAGAGAGAGGGAGAGAGAGAGAGAGAGAGAGAGAGAGAGAGAGAGAGAGAGAGAGAGAGAGAGAGAGAGAGAGAGAGAGAGACCACAGAACTTACAGGAATGATCTTCAAGAAGGGGTGGAATACATTTCAACAAAACCAAGCAAGCCAAGGGCATATTTCAGATTCACAAGCAAGGAGCCATCACACTGTCTCTTCCCAACACACAATAAAGTTGCATGACTTCCAAATACATATATATATATATATATGTATTTATATTCCAAATATATAAGCATATGTATTGCATATATACACAAATATTCCAATATACGTGTATATATATCACATATATATACACACACATAAAATTTTGGAGGTATTGTTTAATGGTAAAGCTAAAAGTGTTTTCCAAACATGAAAGAGTAGAGGAATAGAAAACTCTTTCAGGAAGTCTAATGAGCACATATCTTTCCTACATTTTTGTTAACATAACAGCTCCGAGTAAACTGGATAGAAAACAAATCACAAGATGTGTCTTAATTTCTGCTAAATCCTAAAGGATTTGCTTTTCTTAATATGCCAGAAATTTTTTTTTCTTTTTTCATGGGGTATGAACTCTGGGCCTTTGTGCTGGCACTGCCCCTGAGCTCTTTAACTCAAGGTTAGCACTCTACCACATAAGCCACAGCATCACTTTCCGCTAGAAATCTTTATCTTACATTTCCAATGAGTTATTTCTTTTATTTTTTACATAGGCATCAACGGCAGCTTGTGTTTTGAATAAAAAAACAGAAATGATGTTAACATCCTTCAAGGGGTAATATCCACATAATAAAATACTACTTGATATTATAAAGGAACAAATTATTTCACTTGAAACTGTCATCAGTTGACTCCCAAATACAATACACTGTGAAAACAAGTCAGATTCCAAAGAGCATCTTCTGTAAGCTTTTACCAATTTTAGAAGCTAACAGCCTCAGAGTTGGAGAGTTAACATAGATTTGCCTCCAGCATGTAAAGTAAATCCTCTGCCTTTGAGATGGAGACCAGTGGAAGGAGAGACAAGCCATATGGCATAGGGACCCAGGGTACCCTGGCCATCTGGGGGCCCTATATCCTTCAGCAGGCTGTAGAAATGGAAGAGGTTTGCTTGTTTGTTTTCCCCAGAGTTTTGTGGAGTTCCATATGGTAGAGCTCATAGGTGTTGCTGGGTGCATGGTTCTGATTTATTTCCAAGCCACTGTTTGGCTTATTATTTCAGAGGTGACTCACCGCCCTATCTGCTCACAAAAATTCCTGTAAGAAACTACAGCTTGGTGGAAAGATGTGGTTGATGAAACAGAGCATGATTATTAGGAAGGAGAGACAGACAAACAGACAGACTGATAGACAGAGAAAGAGAGAGACAGAGAAGGGGAAGGAAGGAGGGAGAGAGGGAGGGTGCAGGGGAGGGTGATATTTATAATGGCAATAGTCTGTCTCTCCTTGACATGCAACTCTCCATACTGGTTTCCTTATTTTAAGTGTGTGTGTGTGTGTGTGTGTGTGTGTGTGTGTGTGTGTGTGTGTGTGTGTGATTGAACTCAAGTGCTGTGGACTGTCCCTGAGCTCATTGCTTAAGGTTAGTGCTTTACCACTTGAGCCACAACTCCACTTTTGCCTTTTGTGAAACTTCTTTGGAGAGACTTTCCTGTGTTGACTGGCTCAAAACCACAATCCTCAGATCTCAACCCCCTGACTAGCTAGGATTACAGATGTGAGCCATGGACACCTGGCTGCTTCTTACTTTTTAATGACTTCAATAAACTTTACTTGTCATTTATATTCTATAGTGAGGTATTAGTGGTTTCCTTTATAAAATATTTGATTGTAGCATATTAAAACATTCCCTTTTCTGGTGCTATATTTGGGAGAAAAAGTTGACTCTTATAAGAAGAAAGAAAAGCTGATTTCTCATAGAGGCCATGGCAAGTTACTAGTGACCCAGTGTTCTGAAAGTCTACATTAAACCAGGTCTTAGAATAGGCTGAGAAAGAGCAGAATTGTGACGCTAAATCTAAACATCACACTGTTCTGTTTGCTGGGTTAAGGATATCATGAATGTGATAGAGGGAACAATAAACCAAAAATGCTTCTGAATTAAAGTAAAAAACCCTTCTTAAGAACCTGTAAATCAGTTAATCTATTAATCATAAAAAAAAATTCTAGTAACTAGGGGACAAGGAGTTTGGTCTAGTGGTAGAGTGCTTGCCTAGCACGCACAAAGTTGCAGGTTTGATTCCTCAGTAGCACATATATAGAAAAAAGCCAGAAATGGTGCTGAGGCTCTAGCCTTGAGATAAAGAACCCAAGGACAGTGCTCAGAACTTCAGTTCAAGCCCAGGACTGCCAAAAAAAAGAAACCTTAAAAAAATTTCTGGTCACTAAATAGCATTCAGCCTGTATTCTTTATAACATATTGGCAAATCTGCATTAACCAAATCTATGCTCATAGATTATTATTTGTTCAGTATTTCTGTATTCAGTATTTGTTGGCGAATAATATATAATTTTGGTATCATTTCCATTTAGATTATTTAAATGAATAAATTTGAGCTTAAGTTCAGCTAATAGCAAGATATTGTTATCTGAATATAAGTGTTTTGTGTGTAAGGATGGCAATTCACCAAGTTATCATTTTATGCATATTTTTATACTTGTCAGGTATTTATGTTTCATTTTATGTCATCAACAAATAATGACACAAATCCATTTTCTACAAATGTTTAGTCTGTAAGTGTTTGTAATCTTGTTTAATAGTGCTGTGCTTTGAGTTTATGTACAGTAGATAAAATCTAACTATAGCACTAAAATGTTGCCCTACCATTACTCTAAAATAAACCAAGAGCAACATCAGAGTTACCTTTGCATAGGAAAGTAATCTGTACTTTCCAAGAAAATGTGTAGTTTTTCTTTATTTATTGAGTTTTTTCCCTGTTAAACCTATTATGAAATAGAGAAAAAAGTGTTATGCTCGCGACTTAAAAATTTCAGCCTAGCTAAATGTATCTAAAATATTCATAAAATTAAGATTTTTTTCAGGAGGAAAACATGGTTTCCTAAGTTGTTTAGAAGACTGACTATAAGCTGCTGAAGATATTTTGAGCACAAGGTGCAGCAGAATTTTAAGTAACTTCCTCTCACTCCTCATCAGTATCTATATGATTTCTAATCATTCCTGTGCATATCATCTGTGATGAGAATGAATCCAGGTGTGATGAACATGGCGTTCTCAGTTTTTTGAAGGGCATTTATTTTTATTTATGCCATTGTGTTAAGGCTTTCAAGCACTATTTAGAACAAAATAGGCATACAAGCCTTCTAAGTGAAATGTTCTCTCTGCATTTGTGTAAAGGGGACAGGATCTCTTCCAGGTTGCAGAAAGGTTTTCCGATTGGAGTTATACAAGTGAAACTTGAATACAAATTCTGAAATTATGCTTCATCTGCTGTGACATAAAAGTATTCACAAAGTATCATTCTTATCTGAAATTTAAGAATTCTTTAAAATAAATGACAGAAGAAAATATAGATACCCCAATGTTAACTTCTGTAAAGATCAAAAGTTTTCAGTCCAGATGTTTCTGTCCATACATAGAGGTGTTACAATGATTTTTCCATACTTAAGCATAAAAAGAAAAGACAGTTAGAATACAAATTCTACTTCATTGTTTTATTACTAAGATTTTATTACTAAGATTTAAAAAATGAGTGTGGTGTGGCCCTAAAAGTAAATCCAAAAAAACTTAACATAGTATATTGTTTGGAGTTAGCATTTATTTCCTGGCTCAACAGCAATTCCTCTTTATTTCCTGACAATGATAATTTTGAAGCTCAATTATTTTTATGTCTAATGCCTCATATTTACTAATCTGCAAAAAGAAAAAAAGGAGATAACCAGAGAACCACAAAATAATTATATTTGATACTTATTAAAGCTGCATTTTTTAAATCTATTAAGATGGATTCGTTGTCATGGCCAAATGCAAATAAGCTTTCATCTTTTTCTAGCAGCAGGATTTATTGTACAGTTCAAAGAATGATTGTATCTACCTCTGGGCTTGGTGTGGTCTCATTTCATAATAGAATTTGTTCTCAAAGTAACATTGCCACAATTTTAAAGCAGTAAGTCAAACAGTTGATGAGCTCCAGAAAATATTTGTTTAGTATTCCAAGTAATACATATAATTTGCAGTGTTATCCTGAGATAATAAGGTAATGTTATTTGAATAACAGCTTACTTAGTGAACATGGTTTCTATTGGAGGTTAACATTCAACTATCATGGAACATCGTACAATCATTTTAGGTAAGCCCCTAACTATAACTCACTTCCCAAAAACATGACAGATATTGAAATGAATTGGCTGACAGTCTTCCAAATAAGATTTCATAGCAGCAGCAACAACACAAATGGGAAAATGCAAATTAATGACAGTGAGATTGGTTTATCACATGGATTTCACTTGGATTTCACTTTATCACATGGATATTTCACTTGAAGTTGAACAAGGGAAAAGGCAACCCTTCAACTTCATCACCAATGTGGAATCAAACTATTTTAAAGTAATAATGTAATGCATTAAAAATCCACTTTTATTAAAGTTCTGGTTGCATAAAGATATTGCTGACACTTGTCAATTGATTTAATGTTTGCCTTTTAATATATAATGTATACTATTCTACAGGAACTTAGATATACTAAAGCATAGCAGCCCATTTAATTCTAATGGCTAACTTTTAAACATAGGGAGTTAAATTATTGGCTATTCTTCTAGAAAAAATTCATTGATTTTAAAATATGCCCTTGCAACTTTTCTACACATTTGAGATTTGTATAAAACTATAACGTGTCTAGGGGCCGGGAGTTTGGCCTAGTGGTTAAAGTGCTTGCCTAGAATGCATGAAGACCCGGGTTCGATTCCTCGGTACTACATACATAGAAAAAAACCAGAAGTGGTGCTGAGGCTCAAGTGGTAGAGCTCTAGCCTTGAGAAAGTCCAAGGACAGTGCTCAGGCCCAGGACTGGCAAAAAAACAACAACAACAACTATAACGTGTCTAGATATAATTAGATGTTTTTATCTATGTTACGAAATTACTAATCCACAAACGTTGTAGCCCACAAAAGTGTAGATTGTTATATTTATGCATATATTTGTACAATAATTCTTAAATACAAATAACAAATATGAGAAACATTATCATAATTTATGCAAATGCCTATTTACATATGTTTGCTAGGTTTCATAGAGATGAAAAAGGGAACATAGTCCATAATTATTAGGTTTCTATCTCTTTATCATTGTCTTGGTAAATTCTCTTTCTGAATAATTTTGTAATGTAACAATTATACAGAGGTTGGAATGTAATAAAATTGTCCTAGATAACTAAAAGGTAAAAGGCAAAAAAGTCATAAAAGTGGATTCATTAAATAAAGTGTAAAACGGGGGAGGGATAAAAATGGTCAGCAAACTGGACACTGGAGGATGGGAGGTGATGCTATGGCTCAGTGGGTGGCTTTGAGCTGGGGAGCTCAAGGACAGTGTCCAGACCCAGAGTTCAAGCACTATGACCCCCCCCCCACACACAAAAAAAAGGTGCTAGGAAAATACAGGCTTTAAATTTTTCATTTAATAGTCAAAAATTCTGTCACCTCACAAGTAGCTACAAAATCACAATCAATCATATAAAATTTCAGAATCATCCTCCAAGAAGAAAAAAGATGACTATACTAGAAGAAATTAAAGTTTTAAGTTAAACTGAGTTAAGCTAAATTGAGTCCCAAATCAACTTTCTACTTTGTGCTTTAAGCAAATATTCATTGTGTGCTTATACCAAGATATTGAATTGGGGCTTTGGAAATAAGGAATCTCTAAAATCCTTTTCATTTCCAGTACCAAAACCTTTGATGGAACTTCGGGTCTCCATAGAGCACAAGTTCCATGAGACCAGGGTCTTATTTGTACTGTTCACTGAAAAGCAATATATTTCCAGTATTGCTCAATACACATTTCATGGTATAAAAAAGAGCAAAAAAAGCAACCAAGCATAAGCTGTCTCTTACGCAACAGATTTTTAAATATTTAGCCTAAAGCTGTAATTGTGATGGGTTTGGGTTGGATGTGATTAGTCCAGATTGAACAATATGGAAAGCACTTTTTAAAATCTTCAACTTATAGCTAGATATGGACTGAATTGAATTTCCATGTGGAACTCTATCTAGAAAGACTACAGAGCATAAAATACTTGTCTAACTATCGTTCATTGAAGTATGAACCGAAAATCTTCATAAAGAGGAAAGCGGGGCGAGGTGTTTGGCTTAGTGGGAGAGTGCTTGCCTAGCATGCATGAAGACCCAGGTTTGATTCCTCAGTACCACATACATAGAAAAAGTGTGTGTAGTGCCGGGAGTTTAGCCTAGTGGTAGAATGCTTGCACAAAGACCAGAGTTCGATTCCTTGGTACCACATACATAGAAAAAAAGCCAGAAGTGGTGCTGTGGCTCAAGTGGTAGAGTTCTAATCTTGAAAAAGCCCAGGTATGGTGCACAGGCCCTGAGTTCAAGGCCCAGGACTGACATAAAAAAGCATGTGTATAAAAAGGGTATGTATAGAAATATTAATGTACTATGTTATTTATCATCTCTTTTGTTGTCCCTTCATTATCTCATATTGTTACAGTATCTTACCTTGTTATCTGGTACATTGTATATATGTTTATTTGTTTATTTGAAATAGGATGGGGAAGGGGGGGAAACAAGGTGAGGGGAGGGAATTGGGGGAGAAAAATTAGGACAAAAACATGAGAAGGGATATCAATGTTTGTGAAGAAATGAAATGTACTCACTACCTTATTATATATGTGACCTTAATCTCTGTACATCACCTTGACAGCATAATTAAATTTTAAAAATTATTTAGGTCATTGTACTTAGTTAACTATGTTTAAATATATCACCACATTAAATTTCAATAATAATAATAATGAAAATAAAAATTTATAACAGATTGTGATAATTATTTACCATTAGTTGTATTAACATTCTTTATTATTATGTGTATTGCTAAATGAATATATTGTACATAAACACAGAAAAGAAATAATATGGAACTGAGTTTTAATAAATTAAGATGATATAAATGCATAAAGACATAAAGATGCAAAAGACAATGCTAAAGAGATAAAAACTTTATAATTATGCAATGTTTCCTTTCTCATATTTATAAAACTCCACAAACATATATAAATGAATATCTGCATGATCTTTAGGTCAGGAAAATGTCTCATCAATATTATGAAATATTGGAAAAGAAAATCAAATTAATTTCATGAAAATTTTGGAAAAAAAGAAGAAAGTTGAATGAGATTTCCTGTCTCTCTCTTCCAATCCAAATCTCATATCCTTAAACTAGTCACTTTTGCTCCATTCTCAATATATTGACTACCTATCTTCTTTCCTACTTCCATCTCTGCCACCTGTACAGAGCAAGTTATACGATGCAGGATACTAAATATAAAGATTAAAATGCTTTTGCATAATTGAGTATTGACACTCATTATCATCATTATCTCTATATAAGTAAATTTTTATGGACAAACCTGTGGAAGAGATTTATGAAGATTCATATCTCTTTTTTTGCCAGTCCGGGGCTTGAACTCAGGGCCTGAGCAATGTCCTTGGACTTAAGGCTAGAGCTCTACCTCTTGAGCTCTAGAGCACCTCTTGAGCACCACTTCTGGCTTTTTTCTATGTATGTGGTACTGAGGGAGTGAACCTGGGCCTTCATGCATGCTAGGCATGCACTCTACCACTAGGCCAAACTCCAGGCCAAAGTTCATATCTTTTAAGTTCTTAATCTTGCCCCAAAATTTTAGCATTCTGGAAGCCACAGGACAACATGAGTAGATACAATATTCAAAATATCCTAATATCCATCTAGGTCACAGTTATTTCACTTTTCACCTAAAATTTGAATTATTAACATGGAAAACTACAAAAACTTTAAATGACCATTGTAATTCATGAATGAAACATGACATTCCTGTAACTATTCTGCGCCTGGTGTGTACCACATTCTGAATATGTTCTAGGGAATCAAAAGAAGTGTTTGCTTTTACTCAGCTATAATTCTCATGGAAATAAGGGTATATATCATATATAAGAAAACAACTAAACAAGACTGTTTCTGTCTCCACACATACATTGTAAAATTACTGTATTTACCTAGTCACTGAATAGTCTATAATATACAGAGCACTATTGTAATGCTGTGTAACAACCACAGAACTTGAATTGTCACTGCATTTTCTTGCTAATTGTAGGCAATAAACTGAAGAAGTATGTCAAACATAATAAATTATCATATAATGTTTGGTATTAATAAGGACTATAGAAATAAAATAAGGAAGTATATAGAGAAGTCAGAAAGATGAAGTTGAGTGTGTCTGTTTTCAAGAATTCAATTCAGTAAAATTTACTTCCTGTCACTGTGCTAAATGAACAGGGTTCTAAATATTTAGAAATAGTAAGTAAACCCACAGTCTCTGATTATAAAGCATTGCTGATACCATGCTTACTCTAGGAATAACCTAAAACCCAACATCACTTGGTCAGTGGTAATCACTGAAAATCATAACCAAAGAAATGAATTGAAAGGAGCAAACTGATGGATGGCACTGAGTAGACTTTGCAGAACTTCACAGAATATTACAGAAATAGTATTCTTTGTGATAAGGGACACCATTTCAATCTTCCAAACAGATTTCATCTGACTCAGCATTTTTAATGGGAGAAAGAACATGATAACAAATTAAAGTACTATGGCATTTAGTTGAATAAAATATTCATAGGAGATATTGAAATAGCAAAACTGGGATATGATAGTAAGAAATGATTACATTTTGAAAGCAGAGTCTGTGGGATCTACTAACCATATTTGGTGTATGAAAAACAGATGAAGCAAGGTGATTCCAGGATTTTTTAACTGATCTGGAGGAAGAATGTGATGGCCCTCACTAAGACAGAGAATCAGATGAGAACTGATTTGAAAGAAGAGATCAAAAGTTCTGCCATGGACCTACAAGTTTTAATATCTCTTTTAGAATTCTACAGTGTTTAATTGTACAAGTAAGTATAAAAATCTGGAACTCAGAAGAGAGCAAAAGGGTGGAGATTTACATTTGAAGATAAGTGGATTAAAATGCTAAGAATGGAGTGGAAAAGCCTGATCATCATATTTGACTTCTTGAGGAAATTGTTAAGGAAGGTTTGGAGAATATTTGCTTATGCTGGACACAGCATGACTGATGTTAAAAAACATTATGCTGCATTAATATTTAGGGTTCTCCTAAGTACACAACTTCTTTTTATTTATAAAATTTATAGACATAACAACTACATAAAACTATGGTATTGTTTATGATCTAAATATATTACAACTGTGATTAAGTTTTTGTGTCAAAGGTTATAAAAGACTCAAATTATAACTGAAATAAAAGGAGCATCTCTAGGATATCAGGAGAATAAACACCAGATGTCTGCGTAGTTTCGTAGAGTTTTAGGATGAAATATCTACTTCTGATAAGAGAGAGTTAATATACATAACAGATATTCTCCCAATAGGCTTATATTACCTTACTATGAACTATTCCAGAATCAAATACAGAAGTGTAAAAATCAAACTTATCAAGTCAGTAAAAAGAAGAATTGAATATAAAAGCTAGAAAAATAGACTACAGGTTGAGATTATGAAGTCTGATCTTTGCTTATTTTTCCTATTGAACGAATTCTATTTGTATTAGAAAGGATATAGGATGAGACTTAGAGAAATGAATTCCAGTACATGGAAACAAGAGGTTTATCTTTGTGATCCTTGTTTTTAATGTATTAGTGAAGTTATTTTCTTTACTCTTTTTCCCCTTATTGTTTATCCCCTGTTGATGTATCTAACTTTGGTGCCTTGTGTTTTGTATATGAATTTATTTATTTATTTGAATTAGGGAAAGAAAGGGAAAAACCAAGATGATGAGACATAGGACAAAGACTGAACCAATGGAACAGTGATATTCACAAGACAATATGTTGGAAAAGAACCCTAGAACTTGGGAGGGGAAGTAGGAGAGAAAGTGGGAAGAATAAGTGAAGAGGATACCAATATTCAAGAAGTAATGTACTTTGGAGATTAGTTTTGGAGTGATTCAATTTTTTGAGTTGTTGATATATTTTAGATATGATGCCTTTGTCTGTTGTTTGGTTAGTGAAGATCTTCTCCCACTCTGTAGGCTTCCTAATTAATTTACTAGCTATGTCCTTTGCCATACAAAAGCTCTTCAGTTTAATGCAGTCCCACTTACCCATTAAAAAATGGGCCAAAGACTTAAAGAGAGTCTTCTCTGAAGAAGAAACAAAAATGGCCTATAGACACATGAAGAAATGCTCTACATCTCTGGTCATAAAAGAAATGCAAATCAAAAGAATGCTAAGATTCCACCTCACTCCAGTTAGAATGGTCAGGATCAGGAAAACGAATAATAACAGATGCTGGAGGGGATGTGGCCAGGAGGGATCACTACTACACTGTTGGTGGGAGTGCAAACTCATTCAACCACTATGGAAAGCAGTATGGCAGTGCCTCAAAAGGCTAAACATAGAACTCCCCTATGACCCAGCAATTCCACTACTTGGCATTTACCCAACCATCCAGAATCTAGGGCATACTAAATCCACTAGCACAACAATGTTCATTGTAGCATTATTCACCATAGCAAATATATGGAATCAACCTAGATGTCCCTCAGTTGATGAGTGGATCAACAAGTTGTAGTATTTGTACACAATGGAATTCTATGCTGCTGTCAGAAAGAATGACATTGCCCCATTTGTTAGGAAATGGAAAGACTTAGAAAAAATCCTATTAAGTGAAGTAAGCCAGACTCAAAGGAACTTAGGCTCAATGGTTTCCCTCATTTGTCATAATCAGTAGAAACCTTGGGCTCTACTAGCAGAGATCTGCAATAGAGTAAAACCTTGATACATAAGGCCATATAGTATGAAGCTAATTGAAAGGACCTCTAGGATATTGAAACATAAGCCATATAATGAATGATTGTTGTCCTTAATGTACTATGTTATCCCTCATTTCCTTTGCTGTCCCTTGGTTATCTCATATTGTTACAGTATCTCACTTTGTTATCTGATATATTGAATTTATTTGTACTTGGTTCTTTGAAATTTGATAGGGAAGGGGGGAAAACCAAGACAGGGGGTGGGTGGTGGGTGGGGGGAGGGTAATGGGTACCAAGACATGTGAAAGGGTATCAATGTATGTGAATTAATGCACCTTCAATCTGGCAAATATCATGTAACCTTTTTATTAATTACAATAATAATATATTAAAAAACAATCAAAAAAAGAAGTAATGTACTCACCACCTCATTGAAGTAACTGTAATCCCTCTATACATCATCCTGATAATATTTTTTTAAAAAAGAAAGCACTCAAAAAAAGAATGACAAACCATTTTGAATTATTCCAAAATATAACTTTTTAAAGATTGTCTTATATCATAAGCTTACTAAGATAAAATTAAAAATAAAAGTAGAGGGCCAGGAGTTTAGCCTAGTGGTTAAAATGCTTGCCTAGCGTGTACGAAGACCCGGGTTCAATTCCTTGGTACCACATACATACATACAAAAAAGCTGGAAGTGGTGGTGAGGCTCAAGTGGTAGAGCTCTAGCCTTGAGAAAGTCCAAGGACAGTGCTCAGGTAAAATAATTGACTTTATGAGTAGCAAGATAGTATTGATAATACAAGTCCCAGCCAAATGCTGATGGTTCACAGCTCTCAAAAGATGTCTGAGAACTGAGGACTAAATTTTGTAGCCAGTCCAAGCTGAAAAGTTTTGAGGCTCTTACCTCTAATTAATTTCTTCTTCAAACCTTCTATATCAACACTGAACTGAGCAAATTGTAAGTATTTATAATGAGTTCTATTTTATCATTGCTTTACTATATATTTACATTTAAATGCCTATAACCAAACTTTAAAAAAATACATTCAATATACATACTTGTTACACAGATATACCTTCACTTTGACAGGTACTGAAATCTGCATCTATTATGTCACCTAGTGGATAAAAAGAAAAGGGCAAGAAAATGACTTATGCAATTGGGGAAAACAAAATAGACCTTATTTCTTGAGTCAACCATATCTGACTAGAAAAATTGTGGCAGCAGTTGAAAAGTGGTACACCTACTCGAGGGTCTCAGAAATAGATTGTAATTCAAATGCAAAGCTACTTCCAGAGGTGAGATAGAGAAAAACTGACAACCAGGTCATTACGATTAAGCAGGCTTTTATGTTTTCATAAAAGTTAATCCTAGTCCTACCCAAAGAGAAATGAGACACAGATACTCATCAAAGTAATCATGCAAGCTACTTATGGTTTTTATCTCTATATGAGTTGATGTCGTTGATAAGATTATCATTTTTACTTTTGACAGGTGAGATTTATTATTTCCCTAAGATGTGAGGAGGATATAAGAAAATATAAGAAAATCATGTACAGACATGTGTTTTAGAAGCATAGAAAACAAGCTCATAAGGCAATTTATAGAATATTCCAAAATCCAATTACTCCTGGGAAAAGAAGTGATTAAAAACTTTGCATGAGATATAAGAACATACCTAATCAATGTGAAAACATAAATTTAATTGATAGTCACAATCTTAAACCCCAAGTTTTTGCTATTGCCCTAGGATTTATATTCACATTGAGCACATTTTAATATCACCATATCTCTAAATTCTGACAGAACATTATGGTTTCTTCACAGAATTATGTGACCCAGAAATGTAGCTTACTACTTGCATAACATAAGCCCCAGAATTGACAGATATATCATGCAATTCTATTTTTCTTCTTTAAAAAAATCTAGTGTTGTTGGAAAGTTTTCCTTACAAGAGAAACAACCAGCAAATTAAGAAGAGGAAAAAATGTATATGTTCTTAAAGTGTCAAAGAAGGGAGCTGCATATGTTGTCATCAACTCCTATGAACTTCTATCTGCACTCCACTGATGAATAGTCACACAGCTGAAAAGCAGGTGTGAAAGATGTCAACAGTTTTAACACGATTAGTTAAGTAGAACTGTTGCTAGTTCCCCTTACACTGATCTGAAGCATTAATATAGTCGGCATGGGCAAGCTTGTCAACCAGGTCTTCTGCCTGAGGCAGGAACCTAGCATACAGCATTTTTTATAATTCTTTACTTGAGTCCAACTGTCAAGCAACTCTAATGGTATTTTTTCTTAGGTGTCAATGTAATTGCCCCTGACTGCGAAGTGTCTTAGTTTCTTGGTATTCCATATATCTGTAGCTTCTTGCCCAAGGGACGTGTCCCAGGCTCCATTCATGTCATGTTCTATTAGGTATGGTTAACCAGGTGTAGACTTAAACAGTCTCATTTTTTTTTGTTCCTAAAAAATGACTAGAGTACAAGAGTTAATTTGTAGTTTCAGGTGAAATGGACATGCGGATGGGATTGTGTCCACATGGGTGGACATGGGTGAGTATTCACCTTTGTTCACTGCAACTTACAGTTCAAAGTACTCACAAGAAAGTGACAGTGATATCATAATTATTATGAGCCTTGGATCTCTAATAGGTTAGTTTTCTATATTTAATGTTGACAGAAGCTTCTTTGAATATCAGCAAAAAAACTAACATTATATCAATAACTTAGGAACATTGTAAGATACAATTTAAAAAAGTAAATCAAAGTAGTTAGTATTAGCTATGAATTGGTTACAATTATTAAGCACATGTAAAATATTTAAAATGTGAAAAAGGTTTAAATTTATTTAGGTACAAACACTCATGGTAGATAGTTAAATGAAAAAGCAGAGTATAAATGCCACATATAATAGCATATGAGCAGTAAAATTCATAAGTGGATACAGAAGGGAAAAAAATTAACCCAAAGCATCCTAAGATTAGTTAGTCATGGTCATATCTTGATAATAGGGCTTCTGACAATTATTTCATATATTTTTACTTATAACATTACTTTTATGTTGATAAAATGATATTCTCATATAATGAAATACAACTCATTTATTGTTAAAATGTTCAGGATCAATAACGGAACTAATAAAATGAGAACTAATTAATAAACCTCAAAATACCTATGTTGCAATAAAAAGTATATCTACAAGAAATCATCAATAAGTTTTTTAAAAAATGAAATTTTCCTATGTCTAGAAGGACATGATATTTAATATATACACAGACACATATATGTATATATGAGCCCATCATTGTTACCCAGTATTTACTTCTCTTTTCTTCCTGTCTGCCTGCCTTGTTGTAGTAGCATCCCAGCTACATTTTCCAGTCTTCCTTGAAACTAACTTAAAGTAAATCAAGTATATTTTTGCAATACAAAGCAAGCAGAAATTGCATACTCAATTGCCTGATTACTTTTCTTTTCTTATTCTTCCTCTTTTGAAACAGCCATACATGATCCAGCCAACCACGCACATACCAGAGTACAAAGCTAGGTGACCATCCATCCATCCATGGAGGAGTTAAGCTGAGCTTCATAGAGCTGAGCCATCTGCTTACTTCCTTCACCTTTGTAACTGTCATCTGAGTGAAAAGTCACCTTTATTTGTTAGTTATTGCAGATGGATGTCTTCTAATACTTAATGAATTTTATAGATTCTATTACATTTAACAAATTTTAAAAGGAATATGTGGACATAGTTGTACACTTTGTGTAATAAGGGATATACAAGAAATTCCATTCAATTTTTACAAATATAGCTTAAAATAGTTTATTTTTTATTCAGCACAAAGAATACAAGTGTATTTTAAATTAAGAAACAGTCTGACTGCATTACTTACCCAACTTATATGCATGTTTCAATAGTACTGAAATTCCCATTTTAAAGCAGGATGTAGATTGTAACTCTACTACCATAATTCCATAATTCCCAGATTTTTCCTAACATACATACACAAAATATTATGTCCAAATAAGTTGGTTGGTTTATATTTCAACAATTTTTGAAATATTTATTCTTCATCATTTTCTTTAACAACTCTCTCATAGAACTGTATTTCATTTTGACAGTTATGATATTGTCACTTGTTTAATTCTCATCAGATAATTGACTTGACTATTTGATTAACTTTATTTTTGAAAAAAATGTTATCCCTAGTCTAACATATCTTACTGATAGCTGTCATACAATCATCTTTACCACCTTCACAAATTACTCTAATAATTTATACAAAATACATGTTCTAGATGAACTAAAAGTTGACAACTGTAATTTTTTTAAGTTGATCAATAATCACTATGCAAATATATAAAATTCTTAATTTGAAGAAAATATATATGGCCTATCCATCACTTTCATGATCAGGTACACAGCTAGTGTCCACACTGAAATGATTAGTGTGACATGATTTATCTCTATTCAATTCTTGTGAAAAAGCCATATTCATATTTAGAAATTGAGAAATGGCTGTCTTATTTTTTTATAAAACTCAGAAGTCTTCAGTGAGGTAGACCATTGTTAATAATGAGGGTTCAAGACATGCTACACCAAAAAAAGAATATTTAGCTGTTGGAGAAAGAGCAGAAATAGGATTGTGAATCTCTTGTCAGAAATAGAAATATATGCATCTTTCTTGCTTTTTTATTGCTTTTCTCTGATAAAGCAGTACATAGAAAAATTCTCTATCATCTAAAGGAAAATCTCTTGCCCAAAGTTTTCTTAACATATCTAGTGTAAAGGAACATTGTTATCCTCACAGACACACAGAAAGAACACCTAGATGAATCAACAAAAACAGGATTTGCTTAATCCACTTGGATTTAGATGATCTAGGTCTAACCCTGTTTCTCCATGACTATTCAACCCTTTCTGGCTTTTTTATGTTTCTTTGATCTTCATTTCTGACAAGCTTAGTGTCATGTAAAACTTGTAAATAAAACAAACACTTCATGTTTTCCTACTGTAGATCTCACTTTGGTAACTGGGGTTTCTCTCATGAGTCTTGAAATGGCAAATAAATCTTTTCTCCTCATACCATGATGGATCCTACTTTTATAAGATTTTGTTTATACAGATAGATCCTGCATCCAAATGTAAATTTCTCCTAAGAATATTTACATGGTCATGTCTCCCTTTAGTTTGTCAGTAGTCATAAGCACACAAAATTATGAAACAAAAATTAAAATAATATAATAAACATGACATTTAAATGGAATGTGGTGGTTCATGCCTATTGTTTCAGCACTCAGAGTCTGAGGCAGAGGGTCATGAGTTAATGGCTATCTTTTTTCATATATTTTTATTGTAATTAATAGAAGGGTTACATTATATTCACCAGATAGAAGGTGCATTAACACATACATTGATACCCTTTCTCATATCTTGGTCCCCATTTCCCTCCCCCCACCCCCACCCATCATCTTGTTTTCCCCCCTTCCCTATCCTATTTCAAATAACCAAATAAGCATATATACAATATATCAGATAACCAGGTAAAATACTGTAAAAATATGAGATAACCAAGGGACAGCAAAAGGGATGAGAGATAACATAGTACATTAAGGACTACAATCACTCATTATATGGCTTTTATTTCTATATCCTGAAGGGCCTTTCATTTAGCATCATACTATTTGGCCTTATGTATCTAGGTTTTGTTCTATTGTAAATCTCTGCTAGGAGAGCCCAAAGTTTCTACTGATTATGACAACTGAAGGAAACCATTGAGCCTATGTTCCTTTGAGTTTGGCTTACTGCACTTAATATGATTTTTTTCTAAGTCTTTCCATTTCCTTACAAATGGGGTGATGTCGTTCTTTCTGACAGCAGCATAGAATTCCATTGTGCATAAAATATCTTGTTGATCCACTCAACAACTGAAGGCCATCTGGGTTGGTTCCATATCTTTGCTATGGTAAATAGTGCTGCAATGAACATGGTTGTGCTAGTGTATTTAGTATGTTTAATGGCTATCTTTTAACTCACAGAAAGTTTATGGTCAGTTTTAGCTACTGTTAGACTTCATGTCAAAGAAAAGAATATCAAACTACAAATCAAATCATCCCACTGGGATCATGAAGAGTTGTGTCCTTTTCTTTGTGATTGAATGCTTCAAATCTCCACAATCATTCTGAACATAGATAAACTTCATTATTGTTGAGATGTCTCTGAAGCTCCCTTTAGTGTCTAGAAAGTATCTCTTGGTCAAAAGCTGTCCTCCACAGAAAGACAGATCTTAGCACATGTTCTGTAATGAAAAAATAGAGGAAGGCTATTGCTGAATCCCAGGTTTCAGACACTTTCTAGCTAGTAACTAGTTGATCAGTGGAGATGAGGGAATGGACACATGTATGAAACACTGCAAAATAGAACCTAAACTAATGGATACCTTCTGGTTAAGAAGAATAACAAGACTCAGAGAAATATGTAAATAAAGCCTTCCATCTGACACAGATTAGAAAAAATGCAAAATGAACATATACTAAACTGAAAACTTGCATCTACTTAAGTTTAACACAGAATCGATAGGCAGGACAGGACTATTATAAAAGTGATTTGAGAATATTGTCAGTCATAACAGACATTCAGGCTCTCCCATCTAGTATGGCGATATCATCCTTACAGAATGCATCTTACCACCTCTTTTGAGACATGCCCCTCTCCTGGAATTATCAGTTGCAAGAAAAGGAATCCAAGAAGAATATAGTCAACATCTATGTTTGTAATCTATTTTAAATAATGTATATAAGAACATTTCAATTCAAGAAATGCTTATTTGAAAATATGATGCTAGGGTGTAGGTTGGAGTTTCCCTCAAGGAGAAATACAATTTTTAAGAATCCTAAGTAATATGGGTTCAGTCAATTATTGAAAAACATAATAGCACTGAACCAATACTTCCAAACCAAAGCCACTTTTTTTGTTTAGAGATGTAATTGGAGTAAATGCACTGTGCTTTTTTACTCAACCCATGTCTAATTCCTTGAATCAGTTAAAACACTGGATGCTGGATTATAAAGAAGACATTAAGAACAGTTTAGAGGCTTGCAGCTCAATTTGATCATTTATAAGTGCTGTCATTCTTGTTTCATATTTTAGCATTAGTTTTCAATGCCAAGCTGTTTAAGAATTTTCAGATAAAACTGTCCTGTTCTCACAGAGTTTTCAAAGTAGCAGATGTCTGTATACGTATGCAGGACATTGGAGGTTTTTTAAAAAAGTAGAGCATTGAACATGTATTGGGAACATAAGTAATCTATTTTAATGAAAGGACAGAGTGCATAAGGTTTAAAGGTATATAAGGTTATTAGCTCTACTTTCTAATTTAGGAAGATTTGAAGGCTATAGTTAATTAGCAAAGAACCTCAGAGAAAGAAATTTTCCAAATTTTTACAAACACATTGTATTCCTTTATCTTACTTTGTGTGTGTGTGTGTGTGTGTGTGTGTGAGAGAGAGAGAGAGAGAGAGAGAGAGAGAGAGAGAGAGAGAGAGAGAGAGAGAGAGAGAGAGAGAGAGAGAGAGAGAGAGGGAGGGAGAGAAACAGATGCACACACATGTTCTGGGCCTGGAAATTGAACTTAGGGCCTGGGCACTATCTATCCCTGAACTTTTTAGCACTGCACCACTTAAGCCACAGCTTCTGTCTTTTTGTAGCTAATTGAAAATAAGAGTCTAAAGGACTTTCCTATCAAGGCTGGTGTCAAACCATAACCCTGAAGACTCAATCTCCTCAGTAGTTAGAATTATATGCAAGAGTCATTGGTGACCAGGGAAAATTTTATTTATTTAAATGAAACCCTTATGTAAATAATAGGGAGCTAATGACCTAATGACTTCTCTTTAGTACCCCCCCTCTTATTCTTATGATGGATCATTATCAAGCTGGAAGTATTAACCAATACCAAATAATATATTATATCTGGTACACTTCCTTATACTACTTTCAAACGCAAATTTAATCAATGTTTCAGAAAATGTGTTTTTGAATAGCTACCCACAGGATATTTTAATGTTAATGCTACTGCTTTTTATATCCATGGGACTTAAGATGCCATTTATCATTTTTACTTTCTACTAGTAAATATTAAATGTGAGAGTAAAAATAGAATTTTTAGAACTTTTTTTCTGCTGTATTAAGACAAACTATATTTGACTAAAACAACACTATCAAAATGGAGGGGAATAAACCTTTTTATAAAAGTCAGATTCCCAGACACTATGACTTAAAAATCTCATTCAAAGAAGTACTTTGGTATGGTGTGAACTTCAGGTGCTAGTAGCTCATGCCTGTAACCCTAGCTACTCAGAAGGCTGAGATCTATGCATCATGGTTCAAAACCAGTCCAGGCACTTAAGTCTATGAGTCTCTTATGTCCAATGAACCACCAGAAAATCAGAAGTGACACTATGGCTCAGGTGGTAGAGCACTAGTCTTGACTTGAAGAGCTCAGGAACAGGATAGATAGATAGATAGATAGATAGATAGATAGATAGATAGATATAGATATAGATATATACATATATATTAGCTTAACTCAGATCTTTCTTAGCTCTTGGATAATTTAGGTAAAAGGAGTTTAAAAATCATTAAAAGTAGCTATTGGTAGTGATGTCTTAAACCGTTTTCTTTTTTTCTAATCATAGAAATATTCATTGTGATGAAATCAAATCAGAGCACAGAAATAGAATGCTTATGTAAAGAAAATACAGATTTAGGCAATATACAGAGGAGTTACAGTTATATAAGTAACATAATGAGATAATGAGCACATTTCTTTTCAAACAGTATTGTGCTATCCATCATTTTCTTCTACTTTCCCTCTCCCCTCTGAACGATGGACTTTTTATCGAAGCTACTAAACAACTAGAGCAATGTATAATCCAATTGTTTATTTCTGACCCAATGTCTCTAATCTTCATCCCCCAAAACATGCTGTCAGCCTAAAATGAATTTGAAGGTAATTCCACACAGACATTACTTTGAAACTATATGAAGCAAAACAAACAAAAACATCCAACATTGATTGACAGTACTAAAGCTAGCATTGAAGTATATAAATACATTTCATAAACACATATTTTATATGGCACATTAATTCATGAGGGAGATGTAAACAATTGTAAGTGGTTAAGGCAAACTATTCAAAGACACATCAGCAATAAGAACTGCTGAAATGGATTTACAAATAGGTATAAATCTGATTGCAATATTAAATTGCAATCTACATCCACAAACTTAATTTCTCTCTTTATGGGTAAGCATACCTTGCACTCTTAATCCCCCACAGAAGGTGGAAGGTGCAACGCAAAGAAGAACCAGGTCAGTTGGAATGATGTGCCACATGATACACTTAAGATTCTTTCATTTGTATCCATCTGAATACATGTCACCATTTTTCCTATCGTGTGGCCAGCTAGAAACTTTTACTTTCTATGTTTTCTTTTAATCCCCTGCTTTTCTTTCCTCAGTTTATCTCAACAAAAGAAAAGGGGAGAGACAACCACATTCCCTTATAACTAGGCCATCAAGCTGAGTGATGGTTCATGCTCAGATTCATAGCTAGTCAGGTGGCTGAGATAGATTTGTCATTCAAAGCCAGCCCAGCAAAAAGCTTCTCAAGACTAACTACAATTACCCATCCAAAGCAATCATACTGAAGATGTGGCTTAACTGGCACAGCACCAGCCCTGAGAGAAAAAGCCAAGAGACAACCTCAAGGCCTGAGTTCAAACCCTCATACAAACAATACGTCTATCTCAAATAGCTTCTTTGAAAAGCTCCAAGGTGAAGAAGCCTTTGGAAAACCATGCATTGGGTCACGTTTTGGTGACATAGTATCACACAGTTTACTTATCTGTTTCTTTCCATTCTCCATGTAGAAAATAGTTCTGATTTTAATCCATTATCATTTACTGGCCCTTAGAAGATTATGTTTACCTCTGAAAACCTGCTTGACAGTCTGTGGTGCAGAAGAAACATTGCACAGACACTTTGCTACATGGAGGCAGTCCAGTGCAGAGTGAGCACACAGCCTGTTAGGTTGGTAAATGGGAGTGTCAGCAAGCAGTGGAATGTTTGGCCAGCAAATGGGCTCCGAGGAGCAGGCCCATACCTTACTGTGGCTACTCTTTCTTCTACTGTCAATTTAAACTCCGACTGAACATAGCTTAGGGGTTGATTGGTGCCCTCTAAATAGGAGCGAGTCCTTTCCAAAAAGGCCCTATTAGGCAGGCATCAATGCTTCCTGGAAACTTGAAAGGGAGATCACCAGCCTGAGGGGCTTTCTAGCTTACTCTTCTCAGCCTTGTTGGTTGATTAAGTTTGAGGTTCTGGTGTGAAGTGCTTTGAGGGAGTGCACACTGTGAGGTTGGCAACACAATACTTCTTCTTGTGATTAACTTCCCCAGGGCTCTCAACTCAAAAACCTTGCACTTGTACTCACTTCACTTTTTTTTTTTTTTTTTACAAAAGCCAGAACCCCTGAGGTCTCATTGGCTTCTACTGAAATTTGTCTTTTCTGCCAAAAAAAAGTTATCTTTTTTAACAGAAGTATACGTTCCCTCCCCCTACTCTTCCTCCCTTTGGGAAATTGTCCAGCTGTGGATCAGACCTCATATGCTCTCCTTCTGATATCCAAGATAAATCTGACTTTGTGCGTACAATCATTCTGATTCAAATAATTATATGCTTGGTTTAGTAGTGGGCGCCGCCACAAATGTGATAATTTCTTCTTCCCACAGCCTCACACAAAGAGGTGATTTGTTCCATGCCCCCAGCAACAGGTGAATGGCACAAAACATGAGCAATGTGTGCATGGAGAGAAAGCCACATTTTATGGATAAAATGGGTGACAGAGAAATGATCCATGTGCACAATTACTAAATTTGCATTAATCGTTTTGGGATGGATGCTCTCATTGTATGAGTCTTGGGAAATTTGGCAAAGGAAAGCTGTTGCCTAGAGAATAAAAATAGCTTTATTCTTGTCGTCATAAGCCTGAGCACTGGGGGATTCAATTCCCTTGCCAACTTTTCGAAACTCCAGCCCAAGGCCCTAGAGTGTCACTTACAGCCCTCCACTTCTTAATCAAATTCCCAGAACTTAGGTTTCATTTGTACTCCAACAACACTAACAAATAAATCTAGCTATCTTTTTACAGTTATCTATTTTCCTGTATTTGCATGAGAAAAACTAAAAGGTATTGCACAAGCGAATACCCAGAATATGAAAATATACCCACTGATATTTTTAAAGAAAATAAAGAAAAGAAACAAGGACAATGTTTAGTTATCTCACCAACCATTCATGTTAGTTCATAAATGGGTCACTCAGTAGAATGCCACTGAAAACCAATGCTAAAGCCACAAGTCAAAGTAAAATAAATGCTATTGTAGCATGGTAGTCTTGAGGAAAAGAAAAGGGAACTGTTAGCCAGATGGGGATAAAAGTCATGCACACAACAAATGACGGAGTATCCTTGGGCCATTATGGTGCTTCATGTTCCCATAGTGCTTTATGTTTCCACTTAAATGCTTCTTCTTCCCATAATTCCCCGGGTGCCTACTCAAAAAGAACAAAAAGAACATAAGCCATCAATCAATCCCCACAAACCCAAAGGATTAGGAGATAAAGAAGTATACACATACTTTAAAGGCCATCATCCAATAGGACTCCACTGGACTTTTTATTTGGAGTCTTTTTCTTTAGTGAGTCTCTTCTTTCCTTTCACTGCTTGTCGTTTTTTTCTTTTCAATTTCAAATAACTCTGTTTTAAATATTTTCATGCTTTTTAATTATTTGATGGGCAGCAAAAGATGAAACTATACATCTAGTCAGCATCAGCCAGAGTGAAAATATTCATCTCCAGTAGCACTCAAACTACAGATAAACATTGAAAGTCTTAGAGGAAAACAAACTAAAGCATGACAGGTGATGAATTAAGGAACCAATCATATGAATATATACATATGAATGGAGATTACCATGGATGTTTTATTTGTATTAATCATACCTACACACTTGATCTTCAGTTACCAAGGGAATTGTTTTTCCACACCTAAAAACTCTGGCTGTCGTTCTTAAAGAGTTTCTTTTCCATCATTCCCACAAATATAAGAGACAACATATGCTTCATTATGATCCCACTTCTCTACTACAAAATTACCATCTTTAAGAATTTCCTAGCCTCCACCATTTCCCTTTGTTTGTGCCACACATTTTAGCTCTTCCATAAATCCTTTTCATTGGTCCCAATCCTTTTTTACATAAACATGGTCCTGAAATTTTTATTTGGAATAGTTTTTGCTCTGAGGATACCCTCACATGCAAAATAAACTCTGAGTCTTCTTTATTCTGTCCATAGATAAATCTGAAGTGTACCAAATGGGTGGTGTATGTGCCAACATTTACTGTTACTTCTAGCTCTAGTTTGTTCCTCCACTTACATCATTCCAGTATTTCAAATGAACCTACTCAAGGTAAGCAATATATCCTAGCAGAAAGAATAAGGGGAAGGAAAATTTCAATATATTTCAGAAAATGTTGAGCTTCTAATTGTGTGTGATAAATAAAATAATGATTTTATAACAAATCTCATTGCTGCAGCTGGGATCCATAAATGAGGGCAACACATGAATGTCATAAAGCTATCTACTAAACCATGAGATGACACAGATGAGTGAGAGACTCCACTCAAAATCAAAGGATCTAGCTAACTAGACTTCACCTAAATTGATAAATTACAAAAATAGCTGCATAGTCATTGTTGTAAATTACTAAATTTGGGGTGCACAACAATTGCTAACTAATACAACTCTTGATGTTTTACCAGGTAACTTGGAGAAGAATGTGTGTGGTTGAATAATTGTATACTCAGTTTCCTGTCTACATGGACATAGTCATAAGCAAGTTTAGTGACATTTGTCATGTCATTTAAAAAAAACTTTTTACTGGTAAAAATAATTGCTACCATTTAATACAGAATAATACAACTCTGTTCTTCAATCTAAAAAGATAATCAGAAAAGGATTTAAAGGTAGTATTTCCATTAAAGGAAACAATGCATGCAAAGAGTATGTACATTAAAGATTAAAAGACTTGACTTGCTAGGCGAATGGATGTTAGCAACTCTTAAAATTAAACATATACATTGTGTTTTCATCTCATGTCTTTGGTATACCACTACAGAGGAAAAAATTGAATGATATAGTTTAATGGAGACCTTTTTTTCCCTTTAAAAATAGGAGCTAAAGTTTAGCAAAAATGAAACAAACAGCATAGAAAGAAATGAATATAGTCGAATATTTTGGTCAACATTACTAATCTAAATAAAAAAATAACAGACCAGAGGCCAAGAGTGTGACCTAGTGGCAGAGTGTTTGCCTAGCATGTATGAAGCCCTGGGTTCAAATGCTTCATACTGCATACATAGAAAAGCCAGGAGTAGTGCTGTAGCTCAAGTGGCAGATCACTAGCTTAAATAAAAGTGCTCAAGGACAGCAGTGCCCAGGCCCTGAGTTTAAGCACCAGAACTGGCAAAAAAAAAGAATAGCAGAACAATCTTTGTTTCTATATTACACTTCGTAGTTTTGCCTTTACATTATGAACAAATCCAGGAAACTGCTTTATGCTTTCTAAATTTATCACCTCAAGTAAACGGAGTATTTGTTTCATTCTGAGTATAAATAAACCAAATGTGCAAGGGGTTTGTTTGAGTGCTACCAATATATTCTCTAGATTCCAAATCTGTACTTTTGGCTCTTATTTTGTAGTATTGGAGGAGGACTCTATAAAAATGTTCTCTATGCCAACTGGCACAAGTCAGGCTTCGTCAATAGAGGGTGCTAGAGGGATATGGAAAGAATAAAACAGGAAAGAATTTCTGGCTTCAGAGGATTTTGGAACAGCTCCTGGCTCAAGAGTGTGCAGTTGGTCATTGTCTGGCAAGTTTCTAGGCCACAGTGGATCACCCCATGAGCCAGCTCAGTCCACCCACACGCGGAGAAAATCGTCTTTGTTTCCAGCCTGCTGCATTGTGGATGGATTCCAGGTCTAAGATACCTCAAAACAACTAGTGTTGTAATGTTGCTTTGATCCTATTTAAGCAGCTGTTAACTATTAGCATATATAAAAGTTACACACACCAAAAAATAAAACTAGACAGAAGTTGACAATTCACATATCTTCCCTAAAAAATCACAAATGCAACCCAAAGAAAATAGAAAGTCTCTTCTTTAAAGTAAGCAGTATGATTACTCTATCAAATAGTAGGAAAATTAACATTGTTCTATTAGGCTGCTTTTTTTTTTAAATCAAGAGATATGTTGGTTGGCTATACTGAAAAGGTTATTTTTTAGCATTTAAAGTATCTGTTATCATTTTTAGAAAGCAGCAATCTGAGATAATGTCACCAGTAAAAATGTTGCAGAATTTTTACAAAAACAGCTGTATTCTTTGTTTTTGTTGTGGTTGTTGGGATAATGTATAGAGGGGTTACAGTTACATTCGTCAGGTGGTAGGCACATTACTTTTCACACATTGATACCCCTTCTCATGTTTTTGTCCCAATTTCTCTCCTCACCCATCCCAATCATCTTGTTTTCCCTGATTTCCTTTCCTATTTCAAATAAACAAATAAACGTATATACAATATACCAATTTATTATGGCCAAGGGTTACAAAATGTTGGCCTTGTGGTTTCTTCTATGGTTTCCTTTAGGTCAAGTTTCCCAGGCTTAGATCACAAATGGGACCAATTTGCAAGCTCTTAAGGAAATACTTATCCCTGAGAGAGTGTAACGCCAGAAGCATATGATAAAGAAGTAAAAGCTAACAAAAGGGAACAAATGCAGAAATACCTCAGAAGTATGTCTTTCAGCTTGCTACTTCAGAACACTGACATACTAATTATGAGCTAGACTCTCCTACTAGCATAAAATCCATCATTGACTATGGGTCATGCTAGAATAAAACCCCCTTCAAGTAATATTGGGATCTCTTCTCATGTGATCAGAGCAGTTACCAAAAGTAAGACAAGATCTCAATAGAAAATGATAACGCTGAGAAGAGAAGAAATGAAGAGGAGGGCAGTGTTAAATGTGGATTTGAAGACCTTCACATCGAAAATACCAGTTTGCTACTCAGTAAAATAAAAGAATTCTTTCACCATTCTTAATGTCTTTATTTTCAATAATTTTTCAAAACCATCTCAAACCACTTGCAAGAGAGAAAAGAGCCACCAGCAGAGAAGCATGGATGATGAGCCACGATGTAAAACAACTGACAATGAGAGTTGGATTCAGTAATCCTATGGTTCTAATCAAGACCTTTCTTTCACAAAATAAATAAACTCATCCTGGGGAAATAGAGTAGAGAATTTGAAACACAAAGGTTACATGAAGTTCTTTTTAAGCAGAATAGTTGGAGACCATTTAGATAGACATGATCTCCAGGAGCTTATGTAACCTATTCTCACCTCTGACACCTCATGTAAACTCATTCTAACTTTGGGCTGAACCCGAGTATGTAGGTATGCTTTCCAGTTTGCATTCTGAGCATTTCTCTTTGATTCTTTGAAAACTCACCCATCCTCTGACAAAAGTGTAAAAATTAAAGGATGGAGGAAAACTGCTGAGCTAGAATAGAAAGAATGCAGGAAAATGGGCTTCTAAAGGCTGTAACAAAAAAAAAGTAGTCTGGTAACTGACATGATTATGATATAAAAACATAAAAACTCCTGAGTTAACTCTCTTGTAAAAGCGAAATAAGGCCATACAAGATGGCTTCTTCAAAGCTTAACAAGTATGTACTCAAGATTAAAGCTTAGAGGGCAGTAGTAGCTATATGCCCTGGACATATGAAGACATTCTTTTAAAACGTTAGCAACAAAGACAGAAAATGGCTGAAGTCCCAACATGACTTTTAAAGCCTGCTCTCAATGATGTAGCTTCCTTTGTTTTCCCTTGCTCCCGTCTTAACCCTTGAAAGATTCCATGTTTCCCAAACACATTACAACCTGGACAACAAAGTTTTCACATATTCAACTTCAGGGACCTTTAGGCTACAAATCATAGGAGGTAGGTACAAAAATATGTGTGTGTGTGTGTGTGTGTGTGTGTGTGTGTGTGTGTGTGAAAAGGAAAAAAATTCAAGGCACAAATAGATTATTATTATATTCAAAATCACATAAGTCAATGTATTTTAGAGCCAGGATAGGCCTAGCTAAGAGGAATATTTTTATATCTGTATCTTTCATCATCATGTTATATTACCACTAATTTCATTATTATCATGGACTAGTAATTACTAGAAATGGTGACTTTTCAAAGGAAAACAAACTAAAACAAGTCACAAAGTGTGATAATATGTGTAAGTGCATGTATATCTCTTTATGTGTATATTGTGGTGATTTGCTATGCTATTACAATGACCTGACCCTTCTCTACTGGATTTATAAAATGAAACATTGAACTCTACTAAGGGATTTAAAAGCCTTTTCTTTATCTTTTCAAGCATAGGGAAAATTTCTTTGTCTCTTTCTCTTTCAAGGGTGAGAGGTGGCCTTTATACTAATCTCCAGGAGTGCTTATGAATTAATTCAATCCTGGCAAAACCTTTCACTTGAAAGAACAGAGGTGGTTATGTTACAGGACCTCTTAAAGACACAGAAGCTTTGAAGACACTGCCCTGTCTTCACAAGTTATTTATTTTCAGGAAGAGAACATCAAAACTGTTCCAATTCTTTTCAGAAAAAAGTGCTTCTTTTATGTGTTTATTTTGAGAACTGACCTGCCAAAATTACTTTAATCTGCCGAATTAGTCTTAAAACTTTACAGCTTAAATTTTAAAATATTCTCTTTGAAAAAATTGAGACTAGGGTGGCAATTTTGTAGGCATCCAAGTGAACCTCTAAACAAGACAAAAATAGAGATAAGTTAGATAATATTATACAATTCAAACTCTACAGACCTCCTAACATTCAGTATTCTCATTTTAACCTATCAATTTAGAAATTTAGCATTACCAGAGAACTAAAATATTTGTTTTTTTTCCCCAAATGCAACCAATTGAGTCTTGTATTTAAAGAAATTTCCTTGATTTTTTCAGGCAGTGATTTTCCAGTATATATTATGTCTTATTTTATTTGCCTTCTGAACAAAACAAAATCTTTCACACTCCTTATGTAACAGTGAGAAATATCTGAATGATTGCATTTCACACTAACTACTAGAAAGATACATACTTGCTATTTCCAATACTAGATGTCCCCTTACATTTATGCCTCAGGTTTTCTAGAAAAAAAAGTACTATCATCACCTTTGTATTCATGAACACTGTATCCATAATTATTGTTACTTGTCACAATTCTTAATATGGTCAGTGCACACGTACTGATTCCTCTGCAAGTCCTAGTCCTAGTGAGCAAAATGGCAAAATTCACAACCTGTGTTGAAACTTCTCCAGCTTTTCCAACTAGCCTGTGAATTGAAGTGAAATGATACCCCAAGTTTCATCTAAACAAACACTTCTAAGCAAATCAGAGTATAAAAGGATCATTCTTAATCCTAGACATTTTCAGGTCATGTAAACATTGTTTGTCAAATATAATTGTGCTATGTCCTTTATTAAACGTCATGTACATAGCAATTTATATGTAGATTCCAAACTGTTGAGTACAAAGACCCAGACAACAAAGAGAGCCTGCAAAATACAATTATAAACTGGAATATAAAGTGTCCTGTGTTTCTGTAGCAGTCTACATGGAGATAGTATAGCAGTATTCTGGTATAGAAAATGTAAATGTCTCAATAACTCCTCCTTCAAAATTATTTGTGATTATTAGCCTCTGCTTCTCCCTAGGAAAGTAGTAATTGCAATTAAGATATGTTATTTGCATAATATAATACCTCTTCATGTTGTGTGTTTTTGAAAAGTTTACAAGGCAGACATGTATACATGTACGATTAAATACTAAATATGCATATATGCACATTTTATACTTAAACTTAGTACACCCAAATCCTTGTGATTGATCTTGTTAACTACATTTCTAGATGAGAAATTAAATGAACAATATTAATATCAATAATTACACACAATTACCTTAAATAATATAACTAGCACATTGCAGATCTGGAAAAAAATTTGTCTTCAGAGTTGAAGTTCCATGCATTTTGTTGCATACATGAAAGAAAAATTTATCACAGAATTCTTGTTCATAAAATAAAAAAACAGGGGGCCAGGAGTTTGGCCTAGTGGTTAAAGTGTTTGCCTGGCATGCATGAAGACCGGGTTCGATTCCTCCGTACCACATATAGAAAAAAGCCGGAAATGGTGCTGAGGCTCAAGTGGTAGAGCTCTAGCCTTGAGAAAGTCCAAAGACAGTGCTCAGGCCTTGAGCTCAAACCCAGGACTGGCAAAGAAATAAAAAATAAAAATAAATAAAAAACAGATATGTCTAATGGAAATAGGAAAATAAGAGTCCTAACTTACAGCTTAAATAATAAAAAATGAAATGTGGTACTAACTAATTCCCGCTGCTACACTGTCCTATGAGGATCATCTCTCCCAAAAATTTCCTTGCCAATATATTTTAGAGCCATATGTGACTACACAAAAAGAAAACTAGGTAAATCAATTCTTCATCCATCAGAACTATGTAACTGACCTCTTTTCTAAGTCAATTGTCTCTACCAGGCAAAGACTAGAATCCCAAAAGGAATTTGGATGCTCCTACTTTCTAAAACAATGAAGTGATTTTTCTCTACCCAATCAACAAAATGGAACAACTCAAGAGGACAAAAAATAGAAATTAAAAGTTTTTAATAAAAAGACTTGCACAGGGGCCGGGAGTTTGGCCTAGTGGTTAAAGTGCTTGCCTAGCAGAAGACCCAGGTTCGATTCCTTGGTACCTCATACATACAAAAAAGCTGGAAGTGGTGCTGAGACTCAAGTGGTAGAGCTCTAGCCTTGAGAAAAGTCCAAGGACAGTGCTCAGGCCCTGAGCTCAAGCCCAGGACTGGCAAAAAAAAAGACTTGCACAGCAAATTTTTACTTAATCATGCCCATTGAAGAAGTTAAAGCTGCTAAGTGCTCCAATAGGAGTAATATATTTAAATAACTCAATACTGATTTTTGTTTGTTGGGCTTTTGTGTTTGTTTGTTTATGTTGATCGTGGGGCTTGAACCCTGGGCCTGGGTGCTGTCCCTGAGCTCTTCAGCTCAAGGCTACTGCTGCTCTACCACTTAAGCTATAGTGCCATTTCCATTTTTCTAATGGTTATTAGAGCTAAGATCCTCATGGATTTGAGCGCCCAGGTTGGCTTTGAACTATGATCCTCAGATCTCAGCCTTCTGAGTAGCTAGGTTTACAGGGATGAGCCACCAGTGCCCAACGTAGACTTATTTTTAAGGATATACCTTGAGATTCTACATTAGTCACCATCTTCACTATAAGCTGGTGAGTTTGCCTTGGTTCCATCATCAGCTAGATGATACTTAGCACTCACAGGTTAATGATCGTTCAGCTTTGCAGAACTGTAGAAAGCTTATGAGCCTTCAATAATGAGATGTAAAAGATCTAAAGAAAAATGATGGAGCAATGATACAGTTGAATATATACCAACAAGTTGACAAAGAATGAAATTGGCTGGAATGATTCTAACAACAGCCAAATTGAAGTAATCTCTCTGAACATTCCAGTTTACAATGATAATAACCAAAATCCTGGACAGAGCACAAAGAGAAATGAAAACAAAAGGAAATACAGAGTAGAGAGAAGTCAAAACTTGAAGAATACATCTGTAATTATTTGGAAGAAATGTTTGTTGGTAAATGAGAAAGCATTAGCTTGAAGGGCTCCTTTGGGATTAAAAAAATATCATATGGCTTATTAATGTAGTCAGAACAGAACTCTGCAGATCTCTGTAATTTTAATTATGCACCAAGAACATATGAATTTCATTGGAGGTAAGAGTTCAAAATATTTATCCCAACAATAAAATAGAAAAGAAATAAAGTGAAAAAAGAGTTTAAACATCTATCTAAAAATGTGGAAATGATTTAATAATTGATTATGCATATAATGCCTTCAAACATCAACATATCCAATTGATAGACTTTAATATTTCCTAAAGAAGTTTCAATTTGCGTGTGATATTCTTTGCTTTGCCAGGACTATTCCTTAGAACTTGCAAATATTTCCAAATGACACAAAAATATGCATATTTTATTGGCAAGAACTTTAGATATCCACTCATCTTATAAGCATAATTGCAGAATATGTACTCATTAACTATTCATGAGAACTGAACAAGAATATTATTATTAAGCACCTCATCAAGGCAAAGTAATTTCATGGTTTTCTGATGGAATAGACTGGCTCAGTCTTTAACAATTGACAGGACAGGCCCATCATCATTTTAAACCTTTAGTTTGCCTCAGGTTCAATTCTGTTCCTGTTAGAAGACAATGGCCATTGGTCCTATGATTCTTGCCATTAATCATTTCTGAAGTTATGCCACTAAAATTCTTAGTAATTTTCATAAGATTGAAGAACTGTTCTATTTTTTTCTCCTGAAATAAAACTCTAGTTATCTTCTTGATATTGTTTCTTCCTAAAGATTCATGAGGCACATTATCTGTAACTATTTCTGATTTTCCATATTAGGGGTATTCATTTTTCTCCCAATGTATTTTTAATAAGTCCAAAAGTGAGGAGTATTACAATTTCAGTTCTTTCAAAGTGTCTAAAGTGAATCGCAGCTATGCCTGTCATAACTGTCTCTTAGACTTTGAGTTTGTTACCTGACTAAGAGTTCAGCTGTTAGTAACTTCCAGACACTCCTTTTTGTCAGATAATCTTTCCACATGCTGTCTCTCAAATCCAGTAATGCCCTCTGCATATTCTTTGGAGAATTCTCATTATGGATGCAAAGTTCCACTACAACATCATTGAGTTACAAGTTTCCATAATGCCATGATTTGCAAAAATTCACAATCACAACCCATTCTTCATTGACTCATCTCTCAAAATAATACATAAATAAGTGTCCTAACATACATAATTGCATTGAAGTCATAAATGTTCCATTCAGTGACAGATGAGAACATGAATTTCATCACTGATCTCACAGAAAAAAAAAGATTCAAAATGGCTTTGTCTTGCAGGTATGAGGTTGGATGCTTTATACTATGCTATTTTTATGGACATCTCACTGAAAGGAATTCTCAAGTGTATTCCTTTCCAGGGTTATAAGGTTATATTTATTGGAAACATTGTTCACTGGGCTGAAACCCTGTGAGCTAAAATTTATTATACCTCATATTTGAATTTTTACAGTTATAATCTAATAGTAATAGAAGCAGAGTTATCTACATGCATTAAAGGCCTTATAATATTTTTCTCTGTCTTCTGAGGCAAAGGCCCATTACAGTATATTTACATCTTACATTTGAAACCTTTTAAGTTATGCATTACATATTCATAGGTTTTAAATTATCCACATCTACTTGAAAAAATGTGGACAAATCTTATGATAATCATCCTCACTACTATCGGGATAAACAGAGGTCCACAGGCAGATGTAATGCCTACCTTTATGCTCTTTCTGCATTTGTCATGCATGAGTGCACATAGCCCATGGCATGATAGGTGTAAGTGTAAGATTAAAATGAGCTTTATTGGGAAGGCTTACAAGCAGAAATGCTGCAGAGTGTATGCCTCCTTCATTCTTTTGGCATGCCTGGCTAGAGCACAGCTGGAGAGAGTGTGTGCTTAGCTTTGGGTATCAGGCATTTTACTGTTGAACTAATACAAAACTGCTATGCCAGCAGCTTGCTAAGTTGCCAAATGGAGGAGAAAGTAGAGGGTGGGAGAATGACGTTCAAAGCCTTCCAAATGCTTTTCTTTTCAGTCCAACCCCTGGTCCTTGGTGGCTTATTAACTATGAGACTTTTCAGTAGCTCTAATGGATTCTGGGTGAATCTGACTTTGCATAATTGCTGGGGAGGTTTCCTGCAGCTAGGACAACTAGCAAGACAGTAGCAAGTCTGAAATAGTCGGGAAAGAACATTTTGGCTTTTTCATCTATTTCTGAAATGGAACACCAACAGACTACGTACATTTAGGCCTCATAGGTACTCTTCCTTTTGTTTATTAGCTAGGCTCATCCTAACAGTATGCTTATTAAGTATCTCTTATTATTTCTATTTTTAAGGAGTTATGCAAACAAAGGGGTTTCAATTCAGTGTCAGTTTGTGAGTAAAATTCATCTCATTCACTGTCACCTCTTCCGTCATTCTCTCCCTACATCTCCCAATGCTATTTATTCATTCAGTTTTCCTATTTCCATTGTCACATATGTACATTGAGTATTATTACTTCAAATCCATTGTATATCCACTTTTTAAAAATCTAACAAAAACTTAGGTATAAATCTTGTTTATCGGAAGAAACATCTCCAATAGAAAAAGACAGTTTTATCTTCATGAGAAGCCCAATTGGTATCCAGAGTCATATCTCTCTCAATTTGAGCTCTGTTTACTAGCTTTTTACCCATTAATGTCATAAACCAGTCACTTACCCACCATTGACATAACAAACATGATTTGTATAACACTGAAGGTGTCCAAACCATTTCTCCCTGGATCCTGCTTATTTAATATTCCACCATTGCTGAGCATACCACTGATCAATTGCATTGGAAGAGATACGGCATTATTCAACTGTGTCAAAGAGCCATGAGCATCAGCTCACTCAGCTAAACACATAAATGATATTTATAAAGCTAATATAATAGTGGTAATATCAATGAGTATATGAATGTCATGAGTTTTTACAATGGGAACCTTACTTGATTATGACAGTTTGGCAACTATAATATGGATCCAAACCTGAGTCCAGCAAGTCATAGCATAGCTAGGTAAAAGTCACCTAAACCCTGGCTGATTATTGAAGTGTGAATGTTTTCTTCTAAATGTATTCACTTTACATATATAGCACATGTTTAACTTTATACTCAGGTTAAGAGTAATCTGCTCTGGTCCAACAAAAGGCAGATATTAAAGGATATTGTTTCCTTTAACAATCTAGCTGTGAATGACTGAAAGCCAGACCATATATGTATGTCATAATGATGTACAAGACATCTGGGCTGCGAGGATGGCCTGGTGTTAGAGTACTCACCTAGAATGCACAAATCCCTGGATTTGACTCCCCCGAAACTTCATACACAGAAAAAGCTGGAAGTGGCACTGTGGTGTACATGTCAGACCACTAGCCTTGAGCAAAAAGAGACCAAGGACAGTGCTCAGGCCCTCAGTTCAAGCCTCAGGACTAGAAAAAAAAAGGAAAGATGTACAAGGCATCTACTCCAGACATCTAATCAGTTTCTACAAGGTGGCTCTGTGGTCTCTGTGTAGTCACTTATACAAAATCACTAATGATTCTCATTATCATCAAATTAACACTACTATAATTTTAGCACTTGATAATGAAATGACATAGGATATACTGTCCTAATAAAAGTTATTTGTAAAAAATGATGATTTAGATCATTTACTAAAGTAGAACATTTTACAGAAAATCCCATTGCCGTTCTAGTAATTATGGTTAGGCCAATTCATGATAAATGAGTAGAGAGTTTTCTATTTATAAGATTCAAACTTATATATCAGGTCCAGATGTCAATTTATTATATCCAGGATATTTTTTGACTGATTACTTTTTTAAGTTTTAATTTTATTTATTTATAGGATTTATAGTTTAGTGAAGATCTTTACCAGAAGAGTATCACAACTCTTTAAATGAAAACATTTTACTGAGGCCCAATCATAGGCTATCAGCTGTTTGTTAAATAATCAGAATAATGTTCTCAATTCCAAAATTTCAAAGTTACTTGAACAGGAGTAAAGAGTTTTGTTTATATGTTACATTTTGAATTTGGGAATTTTGTTATTTTCTAAGGATTCAATAACCCAATAACTATAAAATACATTTCAGAAATCTGGATTTGGTGGCCTGAAGTAATTGGCTGCATATGAAGAGGACTTGTCTTAATACTTTGGAAAACTTTTCTAGATTATATCCCTGCTGGTGAAATTTGATAAAAAAAAATTTGTGTCTCAAAATAGAGATTTTAGTAAAATTCCCAAATATATACTGTACTACCTCCAGTATCCAAGTAGACCTACCAATTAATAAGACTCTCTTTGTTTCAACAGGAGGCAAAAAGACCAGAGAATTTTACTTAATAAAACTGTGCAAGTTCTCTAAGGCTTGCAGTTACTTATTTCCCAAGGGTAGTCATAAGCAGAGCCCTTGAGTTTGTTCACACTTAAAATTCATTCATTGTGCACAATTGTTATTAATTTTATTTTTCTGTGAGATCACTCTCAAAATGGTATTAAAATCCTGAAATGTTTAGAACTATTTCTTAGTTCTCACCATTGCCAGTGTTATCTCTTCCTCCCATATTATTATCATCATCGTCGTCTCATCGTCTTCATCATTCATTAGCATTACTGAAGTGTGAATTCAAGTCTTCACCCTAGCAAAATATCTAGGCTACTGATTCATGTCTCCAGCACTGTTTCCCACTTTTTTGTTTTGAAACAGGGTATCTCTTTTTACCTTGGCCACACTTTAGACTAAAATTAGTCTATTTTAAGATTCCTGTTATACCTGAGATTCTAGGTATATGCCACCACACCCAGGTTTTTCTGTGAAGATGGGATTTCACTGACATATGTGCCTAGAACTATGATATGTGCATAGCAAAAATACAAACATGAGGCTCTTGAACTTGTCTCATCCTCTAATATAGCCACTCTAATTGGCAAAGCTGCTGTCTGTCATTTCATCAAGGATTTGATCTTAAGCACATTTATATTGAATGAGATTTTCCCATCCTGGACTTACCATCCCTCATCATCTCATCTCTCCTAAATCCAGTATCTTTCCCACTAGTAACTGACAACATCATTGTTTTGTTTTCTAAAACAAAGAAAAGAAAAGAAATATCTATCACTCTGAGCTTTCAGATCATGCAGTTTTTTCTTGCCACTTTCCAAACTTCTATGTCAACTGAAACACCACAAATCACAAATAATCCATTTCTTTGAGAGCTTGGAAAACTATGGTTAGCTAAAGCAATCTGAGTCTCTAGAGCACTGAATCATAAGTCCATCCATTTTCCCTCTAGAAGGTAATATAACTGAAGTTTGCCATTTTCAAGAATCCAAAGCCCAGATCAGTGTAGTCTTTGCCTCCTTTTGTGAAAAAGATTCAGCCGGTATTCATATATATATGCATACATGTATTTACACACACATATATATATGCATGTGTGTGTCTGAGATAGAATGATGCTATTTAGAAAATAAAAAAAAGTTGAGAGCAATAAAAAATAAAATGACAGTTATAGGCCATTTATTTCGCTGGGTTTTTGCAAAAGGATAGTAAACTTTTTTCTATCTCTACAGCAGAGGTAGTTTTCAACTTGGAAAACCTTATTGTGCCTACATTAAACTCCCACTTTTCCCTTGGAAACACTGGGAAATGAGGCACTGCCTTTCCTTCTGAGGACTTTGTTTCAAAAGGTTGGTTTTCAGGTCCTGGAGGAAAGTATGGCTAGATTTCAAAATGGGCAAGGCTTTTTGAAAGATTAACATCTCAAATAGAGAAGATAAGGAATTTACAAGTTTCTAAAGTCAATGCTTAAATTTTCTGATATACAGAAGGTCATGGCTGTACCTGATATTACAAAGATGTTTATGTTGAGCTCAGGGGATCATTTAAAAATTATTGGTCTCCAGGTCTCTTCTTGGACCTAACAGTCACGAACCTAGGGGCCATAAATAAAAGAAGACAAGCTCTTGCACTGATCAGGTAAACATCTATTATTCAGTAAAACACTATTTATGGAGCCAGGGACACTGAGCCTGAGAAATAATGTGAATAAAGGGAGAGGTAACTGAAAAGTGAGATACCCAAAAACCATTTCTTCAAATAGAAAATAGAATGTAATTTCTGCTAACTGAAGCCACGATATTCTACTGCCAGACTTTAACTACCACATCTTGATGTGTTTTCTGAACCACCCTGGAATCAAAGCCCTATCTCTTCCCAGAAATATCACGGTCCACCTACAGAGTAGCTGTATTCTTTGATTTCAGTGTTCTTGACCTTAAAATCCTTTTCAAATGAGTTGGGAGAGATTTATTTTGATTTTTTCAAACTGAAGTCTTCAATCACATAATTTTACAAGCCATCAAGTCAGAGAGGCTATGTTCCTTCTAAGTCACCAGGGAGTCAACTCTAAGACAAAAAGGCTTTTAGGTAGAATAGCTAAGTGTTTCTAGAAAGACAGAAGTAGAAAGTGGAGACATGATGCCAAGTAGAAAAGGAAGAAAGGCATGAACTAGCCTTTACCCTCTGGATATCCTGTCTTACCTACTAAATATGTAGATATATCACTTTCTGGTATCAATGTTTTCTATGTATATAATATTATATACAATACCATTGATGTATAATATATTGTGTATTAAAATTACATAATATGTCTCTTGTATAAAATTTAATATTAAAATATTCTCCCCTCCCTTTAATTCACATTCAATATGACCCGTTAGCTTTTGTTACATAATCCATTAGTAGTTTCCTTCAAATCCATTCCTTTTCTTTTGTAGTGACTCTTTCTTCTCCACTTCTAGATAAAGTTACTGAAACTCTTTAACCCAGCAAAAAGTATTTAACTATCCTATATTCCTACTTCCTAACAAAATTTTGTGTGTTCATACACATGAGAACACTATCCCTAGAATTATGGAATGCCATGCACCTGTCTAAAACATTACATTCAACCACGGTTTAAATGAAGCTGCTCATTCTTACTCCATAAAAGGAGTCAATTATGGAGTAATAGTAGCCTACATTGAAGCAAGGAGAGTTTTCACTGTTGGGGTCAGATTCTATCATATGATTGTCCCTATACACAAAATATGTCCTCATTAAGGAGTGCACATATTTCATTTGTCTTTATTTTCCACATGATGTAGTACATAGATTCTGGTTCAGAGTCAACACTGCATAAAAGTGTGCCAAATAAAATGAAAGTAATTGCAAGTGAATGAGTTGATAAATCACTGTGGATAAACCAATTGTAGTTTACATATAGCTCTGGAAAAGAGAAATGCCAATATGATCAAAATGAAAGAATTAACCTGCATTAACAAGGCTGGACCACTGAGTTAATAAACAGCAGATTTATCCTAGTTTACACACACACACACACACACACACACACACACACACACACACAGCAAAAACAATGTGATACTAGGCTTTTTTATTCTTTTAATCTTATTTACCTACTTCTTTAGAAAGTAAGAACATTCTTTCCTCAAGTCCTTTTCTCTGACATTTTTTTCTGTTTCTGGTACTGATTGATTGCCATCAGTTTTAGCCTTGAAATGATAAAAGGCGTGGAACATAAACAAAGAGCTGCCTGCACAATATTTATGTGCAGAACATTCATCAGTGTGAACAGCACGGAAGAACCATTCCCTAATATCCAAGTGTAGTTCTTGGCTCTAATGAAAAAGAGACAATTAGAACAAAGGCACTTGCTCACTTCAAGTCACAATTCATCAAGCTGTCAAAGACAATAAAATGCTCTGCACCTAATCTTTCCTGTTAACCATAATGTAGGCAATGCAATTACATTGTTGCAGCAAATTGGCAAGGATTAGAGAAAGAATTAAGGTAAAACCCTAGTGAATTTTTTTTCCAGTAAATGGTGTCATCATATATAAAAACCAGATAAAGAAATATTAAGTTTAAGTGAATTATCAATAAATACTTCAGATTGGGTTGATTTCAATTCACAGATATTTTAGAGGTTAAGTTTATAAATATAATGTATAGTAAAAAATGTATCTCTACCAAAGCTCATAATTAAAATTATGGATGGGTTTTCTGGTATAACTGAGCTATAGGGATAAGGTTGTTATGAGGTGAGAATATAGAAAAGCCACATTTTGAGAGGTTGAATCTTGCAGTCGTTAACAGACCAATGACAGAATGGTGGACTCCTGTTTCAAAGATCAGCAGCCAGGAAATACACAACACAGTTAGGAAACAGACCAGAGAGGAAAAAGAGAACAAAACCAATACCAACAAGGCAATTCAGCTCCAATAGAGAGCTGAATTGGGACTCCACGGTGACTGGAGAACAACCAGAAGACAGGAAACAGGACACAGGACACAGGAATATGGAGATATGTGGCATGGCATGAAGAGCTTGCCTGGGCCTCAATAGAGTCAGGGCAGGAGGCAGAGTTACAGGAAATTCTCAGTCCAGAAACCTATTCAGGCATGTCCCTCACCTGGGAGGTTGTGGATTCACCTTCCTTCAGCATGAAAACAAGATGCAGACCCTACTGTTAATCATGTAGTCAATATGGAGCCTGTCAGACATGACCTCCTTACTTCAGGGTTTATGACTATCATATATGGAAAACACACAGTTCACAGCAATTTACTGAGATATAATTGGACAGAGAAAAGTATAGCTGTAGTAATGGTGATCATTCATCTTAAATGTTTTATTTGTAGATTGATGAAGGAAGCCATAAAGTTGGAAGATCTTATAAATGAATAAGGAATAAGGAAAGAAAGATTTCCTGGCTTCAAACTTAAGGGACATGAAGAAAAACTGAGCACCATAAAGTGAAAGGATCAAGAGAGAATCTACATTACAGACCAAGTTGAATAAAACATCCTTTACAAAGTGAATGGTGAACAATGTAAAATCCTCTTAAATGTCAGCTAAGATAGAAATTCCAATTATCAATTGAGTTTTCTAAGGTGGAGTTACCATGGTCTAGACAAAGCATTTTTATGATATAACAAGTTCACATAGGGACTAGGGTAAGTAAGGGAAGATAAGTTCCTCCAGCATCTATTAAAACATAATCTTTTAAGAATTTTAGTTATAAAAAAGACAAAGAACTGATAAAATCACTGAAGATAAAATGGGGGAAGGGAGAATGGAAAAGATTATATATAAGCACTCTTGAACAAGTTCATTCACAAGAGCAGCTTCATTATTTTTTATTTTTTTATTGTATTTTATTTTGGGGATAATGTATAGAGTGGTTAAAGTTACATAGGTCATGTGGTGGGTACCTTATTTCTCAAACATTGATATTCCTTTTGTTTCCCTTTCCCTCCCCACCCCAGCCTTCTGATCTTGAAGAACAGCAATGTGATTGCACTATGGCTCTCACTGCATCAAGTTTTCATATGCTTCTTTTACCAAGGCTTTAGTACATAAATGCCATTTTAAAAGATTTCTATTTTCCAGTCAAGTACTTTAAATTATGATCCACTCTCTTAAACACCTGCTCACTTGTAACACTCTTCAAAACAGCTCATTGTTAAACACCCAAGTTAACTTACAATCTCTTAACAGGTTAAACACTGGCACTTAACTCCTAGAGTATATTAGCTACAAATTGAACATTAAGTAAAAAGCACTCAAGGCTATTTAAAGCGTTAGTGTGTTCTTATAAAGGTATGCTATTTGCAATCAGATGTGATTTTCATTAGCTATTATGGAAATAATGCACAGAACAATGTTTCTAATTGGCATTATAAGAAAATGTTTCTCTTTGGTCAGGAGCTGAGTCAAAGCATTGGTTCAGGTTAAATAGCTTTCTTCTCTGGGTCTATTTATTTTTGTTTCTTTCCCTCTAGTAATTTATCCAAAAATAAGCAGAGACCCTAGAAGAAAGGTTATATTCAATTGACCATTCCCAACAGCACTTGTTTCCTTTGGCAGGCAAGTGAATACCTGAGCATCAACTGCACCCACTGCCACAGAGTAAGTGGACATCTAACTTTGGCTCCTGGCAGTAACACCATTATCACTTACCTTTCCAATTCACCACCCTGCTGCCCAGAAATGAGTTCTAAATGTGAAGAGCTCAAGGTGAAGGGATTGAAGCAAGGCAAAGAGTTATCCCAATTTTCAGTGAATTTGTATTGTTAACAATTTAACTTTTCAAAGGATTTTGGAGTAAGGCAATCGACCCTCTGCTGGAGTTGGGCAGGACATGAGACTGAGATTGCTGAATCAATATGTGGAAACTTGACTGACAACTTAGGTAATTTGATGCAGGATTTAGGACAACAACTGGAGATAAATTACTTAACACAGTTGGGAACCAAAATTGTGTTCAGAGAGAGAGACGTATTTTCCTGAGAGAAGTGAGGAGAATTGCACTGACAGAGAAGTGATGGGCACAAACAAAACCCTTAGATTTGTTATTCCACAAGCAACTGTGTAAGTTCTGTTGAATATCTTTGACTTGTCTTTATAGAGAGTGGGGAATTGTTGTATATTTGTAAATCAGCAATGACACCAATGTCTCCTTTTGATAATATGTACCTATAGAACAATTAGGGCTAAAGTAGAGAAAAATACTTATTACATGTGAAAAGATACGTTTTATAAAATCCAGATTGGCTTTCTCTAACGTAGGTAAAAACAATTCATTGAGATTTATTTGTAATTTTGGAAAATGTATTCATATGCCGGGATTTATTTTTTTCCTGACTCAACCAGCACACTGCCGTTGCCTGCTAAACCATCATCTTCTTGCAGTACAATATATCAACACCTTAAAACTAAAGACAAATAAGTATGGTCATCTGGTCAACCTCTGCATGTAGAGCGGGTCATTCTCAGTTACTTTTTCAATGTGACAGCCACTACTAATTAACAGAAGTTGCTCTCACTTTTGCATGTTTGAACAAAACTCTTATTGCTCTTCTGTACTGATTTTTTAAACACTTAGAAGAGATAAAAGTTACCAGAGACTTTCTTTCACAGAGGTAACCTTTCCTTTTCTAATCCTGTTGAAGAATTGCTTTCTTCAGTATTTCTGCTGTTATATATATTCAAGGTATAACTTTTCATGTGAGCTAGGCCAGTCAGATGCTTCTTCTTGAGTTGTATAAAGGACACCAATATCAGAAAAATATGTCTCCAGAAAGCATGTTCCACTTACTAGCTTAGTTAAATTCTCTATGGGAGAGTACAGGATTTTCTTGACACCAGCTGTACTTGCCTTTATCATTATAAAAGGCAAAATAAATCAAGATGTTTGGGAGGGTGTGGGGGGGAGGACAAGGAGGACAAAAACATAAGAAGGGGTATTAACGTTTGAGAAGTAATGTGCCTACTTACTGTCTGTCAAATATAACTGCAACCTCTTATACATCACCCAAACAATAAAATGCAATAATTTTCCTTTCCAGTCCTGGGCTTGAGCTCAGGGCCTGAGGACTGTCCTTGGAGTTTGTCAAGGCTAGTGCTCTGACACTTGAGCCTCAGCACCACTTCTGGCTTTTTTCTATGTATGTGGTGCTGAGGAATCGAACCCGGTCTTCATGCATGCTAGGCCAAACTTCCGGCCCCATAAAAATACAATAAAAATTTTTAAAAAGAAACTAAAAATAAATAAATAAAAGGCAAGTTTATGTACACTAAATATGAGAATAAAAAGTTTGCATAACTCACATAAAAATGATCACCCAAGAAAGAAATGTCCTTGATTGCCTACAAAAAGTTCCCCAAGATACTTTTGTAGAACACTTTGGCTTGTTTGTTTTGGAGAGGAAATGATTTATTAAGAAGGCATCAGTGGCAAACTCCTGAAATCCTAGCTACTCAGGAGACTGAAATCTAAGGACCTCATTTTGAAAGTAGCCATATCAGGAAAGGTCATGAGACTTAACTCCAATCAACTACTCAACAAAGCTGAAAAGTGTTGCTGTGGCTCAACAGGTAGAGCACTAGCCTTGAGCACACACAGCATCAGGGAGAGCTCCCAGCCAGGGACAGTTCAAGGCCCCAATCATCATTAATAAAGTAGTTGTTATAATTGCAATGGTCAATATCGACTAATTTAGGATATCATTTGTCATAGAACACTCATATCATACAATCCAGCTAAGGTATAGTGATGAGCTGAAACATGGCATGCTAAAATTATTGCTACAATTAGTGCTCTGAAAAGAATTAAATTGAAGTGGTTATAGGCTGAAATTAGCCAAATCAAAAATTATGGCATCCAGCACACATGATTATAAACCCACAATTTGTGTCTGACAGATACAAAAAGTAGTTTGCCAACTACTTTTATTTATATATCCCAATTGTATAAATAATAGATTGATTCTGATTGATTCTTGCCAATTTTCATACAACAGGAAGAATCTAAGCGGAATCAAATCAATCATTTTATCTTTATTTTTCCAACTCTAAGTGCATTTCCGGGTTCATGTTTATATACTTGTTAATAAATGAATAATCTAATCTTCCTTGGAACACATAAAAATTCTGTATTAAAAAATCACAATATCATAAAAGCCATAAAGAATTAGTGTATTTTCTACTTGAATTCAGTACAGGAATATTTTAACTTTTCATTAATTAAGGCTCTCAACATAGGATTTATCATCATTCAAGGCCATGTGTACATTTGGTGATAGTGTGATACTCTATGATATTTTTACAAAGCAATTATTGTTAGATTTCTTTTCTTTGGACACATTTAAGAAGCTAGGTATAGTAGTCATTAACTTTTCAGACAAATTATCTCATACTTTAATTGTTTTACTCTATTTCAATAAAAGCCAAATTCTGTAAAATTTTAGAATATCTAAAGTTATTGATTTCAGCTCAATAATTAGCTTTGTCTTGATTGTCAGTAAATTTTAATATTTTCAAGCATAATCTTGAATATACCATCAAATCTACCTCAATTAACCAATTATCAGTCTTCCATGTGTCTGATTTTTACTGCTGGCAGTCCAGAATATACATGCAAACTAAATATAATTATCTACATTCATCATCATCCAAGGAACTGTTGAAATAGATGAGATGCTCTTGGTCTGCTCTCCGTTTTCAAGATTTCTTCTGATCTTTTCTATGTTGCAAACTATAGTTAATTCTTTTGGAGCAAAGACTAGTTACTTTTTTACATACTATACTGGCTTTATCTGTGATATAAAAAATCTCTTTCTCACTATGGTGATATGAACCCTCCTTCACTGTACTTCAGAAATAGATATAAATCTGTATCTACAGATATAGGTATAGATATTTGTTGGGCTTGGGGCTTGAACTCAGCCAGGGAGCTGTCTCTGAACTCTTCAGCTCAAGGCTACTTTCCTACCCTTGAGCCATGCCCCATTTCTTATTTTCTAGAGGTTAATTTGAGATAAGAGTCTCAGGTCCTTTTATGCACAAGCTGGCTTTGAACCTTGATCCTCAGATCTCACCTTTCTGAGTAGCTAGGATTACAGGCGTGAGCCACTGAGCCAGGCTAGAAATATATATATATTTTAAAAGATGCTTAGGTATAAAATATACCTGATAAGAAAGTCAGATACAGTAACAATATATGATTAACAATAAGAGCAAAAAAGAGAAGAGAAATAACATAGTACATTAAGAACAACAATCACACAAGATCTGACATAAGAAAGGGGGTGGAGAGAGGGAAATGGAGACAAAAACATGAGAAGGGGTATTAATGTATGAGAAGTAATGCACCTACCACCTGACAAACATAACTGTAACCCCACTATACATTATTCCCACAATAAAATAATAAAATAAAATATGCTTAGATACACCAAAATATTTCATCATAGCCATGTGATACATAAATATCAATGTTTTCCTAATTTATTTTTTTACATTGTAAGTATTTGTGGACTTAATAAATATAGGTTACACTATATCAGATTCCAATTCTCACTAACTCACAGCTGCACTGCATGCCAATTGCATCTCTGTGGTGCCCCATCTTCTCAAGTCCATAAGTTGACACTGATAGCCTCCCAGTTGTCATCCTGGCATTAGAGGTCATTTTCCCAGAGTGATGATACCATCAGGAACTATACCTCTAAATTAAGGACACATTCTTAAACAAGACATTTAGAATCATCCAAAGGGAAAATTAAGCCAAAACAATGATAATTGGAAAAGACCTTGCATACAAATTTAGACATGAGAACCATGCCTCTCTCACAAATAGAAACACTCTCCCTTCTAAGAAAGGGTTTATATCGCTCCGTGGGACTACCTCAAGTTTTGAATTCCATAAGCTATGATTTCATACGGTCATGTATATGTTTGCTCTCAGTTCTCCAATGTAAGTAGAATGGGTGGGTAAAATGTGGAACAGGATGATTCATGGTTGTGCATAAGAGTGAAGCATAAGTTATTCTGTCGGTAGAAGTTCAAGATTTTTTTCTCAAAGATATTTTTCCTAGAAATTGGGGGGACTTATGTCTCTAGATTTTTTTATAATTTATTTTTTATTGTAATTAAGTATGACACTAAATGTAAGGACCTCCAGGATAAGGAAACAAAAGTCATATAATGAGTGACGATTGTCCTTAATGTACTATGTTAGCATCTCTTTTGCCATCCCTTGGTTATCTCATATTGTTACAATTTTTCACCTTGTTATCTGATATATTTTATATGTGCTTAAATGGTTATTTGAAATTGAATAGGGTAGGGGGGATATCAAGATAAGTAGGTGGAGAGTGGGAGGGAAATGGAGACCAAGACATGAGAAAGGGTATCAATGTTTGTGAAGTTATTCACCTTCTATCTGGTGAATATAATGCAACCCTTCTATTAATCACAATAATAATATCTAGAAAAAAAGAAATTGGGGGACTTGTTAGAGCTATGGTTTTCCTCTGAAGGCAGTAACTATTATGGAAGACATTTATATCTGAAGAAGGAAGAAAAACCAATAAAATTCATTAAAATAATATATAACTCAGTTTTCCATGAAAGTCCAACATTGACAGACCAAACTATACCTAGATATAAGCAGTTCAGTGAACTAACAATGTTTTATTACTCACTTAATCTTGGATAGTAATTTTTTGCAGTGTGTGTGTGTGTGTGAGAGAGAGAGAGAGAGAGAGAGAGAGAGAGAGAGAGAGAGAGAGAGAGAGAGAGAGAGAGAGAGAGAGAGAGAGAGAGAGAGAGAGAGAGAGGGAGAGAGAGGGAGAGAGAGGGAGAGAGAGGGAGAGAGAAGAAGAAGAAGAAGAAGAAGAAGAAGAAGAAGAAGAAGAAGAAGAAGAAGAAGAAGAAGAAGAAGAAGAAGAGGAGGAGGAGGAGGAGGAGGAGGAGGAGGAGGAGGAGGAGGAGGAGGAGGAGGAGGAGGAGGAGGAGGAGGAGGAGGAGGAGGAGGAGGAGGAGGATTTACCATGTGTGATGAAAGGAAACTTTTCCCAATTGAGGAAATTTTGGGTATTGGTATCTGGCATAACAGATACCAATATTCCAAAAATCCAGCCACAAAGTAAAGGTGGTAGTGTAGTCTGTTGCAAGAATTCAGTGATGTCCACTATAGGGAGAATAACAAGAAGAAATTTTCTGTCTTTTTATCATTTCCTACCTCTGGCAGTAAAATAACACTTTGGTATTGTATATCTGACTTAGTTCTACTTCTACAAAAATTATGAGATCATAATTCCTATCAGCTGTAAATGGTTATGCCTGAACTAATCCAGGAATTTCTTCCTGAATTTTACTTTAAAGCTCCCTGGGAGAATTGAACCAAAGTCCTGTTATCCAAGATAGAAAGGCATAAGACATTGTAAGAGACAAAGAAGAAATTAGGATATTAGGGAGGGAGCAATTAAGTGCAAATGGTTCTGAAGGGCCTATTGAATGCTCCCACTTGAAGCCTGTGTGTGAAAGGCAAAACATGTTTTGATTCAATTACCAGTCTTCATGCAGTGTATATGTGTATTTGTATGTGTGTCTATCTGTATCTGTGTTTGTGTGTACAAGTGAAGTTGTATTTTCTCTGTTAACAGATTGTCCTTGCAAAGCCTTTAAATTGTGCAAGACATAGCAAAACAGTTACAAAAAAAAACCCTAACAATCCTAGAACATGTCTAAATATTTCTCCCTCAGCCTTGAATCCCATTCAGCTCCCTCTGGAGCTACCTTTAGCTCTGTTATTATAAATCACATTTACATCTAAAGGCCAAACATTTGCTTCTTTCCAGTCTATCTTAAAGAACAAAGAACAATACTGCTTATCTATTTGTTTTTATTCCTCATGTTCTCCAGTTATCCATCATTAAATCTGTCTTAGAATCTATACTTAGTCTAGCATGTAAAAAACCTGCCGTTCTGTTTTAGACATTTTTTTCTAGCTCATCAATGTGTATAGCACTTCTCTATGCCTCTCTGTCAGTCAGCACTTCTGTGCAATGGAATTTTACCTAAAAGATGCACAATGAGGTCAATAGTCTCTGGTTCTTATCCACAATAGTTATTTATGATTACAATAACCAGACACAAATATATTGTAAATTAATAGCTTAACATATGCAAAGAAATTCCAAAACAGTATCTTCCCCAAGGAACTGTAGAAATTTAAATTACTTTCTAATACAGATCCTACCAATTCATAAAAACCTGGAGCAGGAGAAAAAGAGATCCAGATACACTGTCTGCCCTGTGTCTAGAGGGCAGTTGTTTCTTCCATACTTGCCAAGAAAGGAAGTGAACTGAAAAAATTGCTTACCCAAAGTTGCCATGAGTATGTAAATGTGTCTGGAGTTTTTCCAAAGATCTTAACCAAATATTCAAACCATAACAAATATTCCCTATGGCACCATTGAAGCATGCTGCAGTTTCACATTATAAATGAGAGCCAAATACACACTTATGTAAAATGACTGGTATAGCAGAAAAACAAGTTATGTATTTAATAAGCAATCTCAAGCTTCTAATGTAGTGAAACCCTCTTGTAATTTCTTTTTTTAGCTTTTAGCATTTTTTTATCCTGCACACATTGCTCATTTTTAAAGCACTCTACAAGGTTTTTATAGAAATCAAATTAGCCAATATTCCATCACTCCAATTTTCTTTGCCCATTCCTTTCAAAAACTGTATTTTTGTTTACAAATATTTGTCTTATCAAAATGCGTGAAAAATGGTCGTATGGCAACCTGAAAGCATGGTTTTTGCTTATGAAATATGAACATTAAAAAAGCAGCCCTCAATATGTGTTCATATTCCATATACGTGCACTATCTTATTCCAACCTGTGAGATACAATTACAAACAAAAGCCATTCATCTGTGTTTTGTCTACCAAAAGAAAGTTATTTTCAGTTCTTTATATTGATATTTATTACTCTGTGATTGTGATCGCCATAATAAAATAACTATATGGACATTTTTGCCAATTAAAAACAAAGTTATCAATAAATATCCACAGTGTAGCTATAATATCTAATTTAAAAATGGCCTATAGTGAAGGCATCAAACCAAAGTTGTCTAGTCAAAAATAAATTTATCTGTAACTTCCTTTATCTCATTCTGTAGCTGGGTTCTTTCCATACCATATATTTTATGTATTCTTATGAATTTTCTCTTTCCCTTAAATAGATAATTATCTAACACCATTTACTGTCTATAACTGTGTTTTGTGCATCTAACTCTTCTGAATCTGTTGTATTATTTCACAGCTTTCCCAACTCATAAAGGAAACTATATTACTAATTATCTTTCCTGTTAATAATATAGGAATAATACTTTTGTTCTGTAATCAACATGACTTGAAGAGAAATAGCAGTAGTTCACCAGTGTGTACATATAGGCTTAGTTTCTTTCTTACTTTTTCTCCCTCCATTTTTGTCTTTTTGGTGCATTTTAGGTTTATTTTTAACCTTGGCTTTTTGTTTGAACCAAAAAAGATCATCTTCGTCCTGAGGATTTTTCTTCTTTTTTGCTGATTAGCTATAGAATGAAGAGAAGCACCTGATAGACTACATTAAGATGGATGCTAAGCGGTTTACAAGTCTCAGTAATTAATGACTATTTTTATCACAAAGAATATAGACTGGCTTCTTCCATCTATCTGAAACTCAATGTAAGCCTCTATAAGCCTCAATGCAGCATAATTGGTGCAATAGAGCTGAAAATGAGATGGAGGATATAATACAGCTTCAGTAATCCTGCCTTTAGCTAAAAGGGAACAGTGGAAGCACTAGCAGCCTCTAGCATGGTCGCTACATATATTTAACATCAGCCTCAGTCTGCTGTTTCTTGTGAAGCCCACATCACTGTTTATAGCCTTAAAGAGAGTTCAAATGTTCTAAATAATTGTATTTATGAGAAAGATTTACTGTGGCAAACAATTTGTTTCTCAGACTTTTGGCTCTAATTGGATGTTTTCTCCAATTAGGGACAATCAGAGACTGTGTACTTGCATCAGTTTTTATTCTGACCACCCTGTGGTTATAATGTGCTCACACACCTCTTGGGATGAATGAACGGATTTTGTTTTCTTGGTGTTGCTATTAAAAATCCCACTCTCTTTGTAAATCATAATATGTTAATAATAGGTCTAGGGATTCAAATGGGAAAATAACAACAGCAACAACATCAACAACAAAAACTCCTTCACATTCATGAAGGCATGCTAAATGAGACCACAAGAAGGACAGGGTAATATATTTGTTTTTTATTTGAGAACATCCCTTCCAATGGCTGATAGTATTACAGTGTCTAAAACAGCAGTATCACAAATAACTTCCTAGTGAGTTTGTATAATATGTTTGAAGAGAACACTCAAAATATAAGCAAACAAAGACAGAAGCTGAGAATATCTTCGAAGAGATTCAGGGAAGTCGCGGTTATTTCCAGCAGCCTATTTAAATGGCACATCAACATTTGACTCATGCTATTCCTCTCAGTGTTAGTGCCACTCTTCCTAAAGATTAATATCTAAAGCCAGGCATGGTGGCCCATGCCTGTAATACTAGCTACTCAGGAGGCTGAGATCTGAGGATCAAGGTTTAAAGCCAGCCTGGGTACAAGAGGAATTGAGACTCTTATCTCCAATTAACCTCTAGAAAATGGGAAGTGGCACTTGGCTCAAGGGGAGGGTGGTGGCCTTGAACTGAGGAGCTCAGGAACAATGCCCAGGCGAAGTTCAAGCCCCCTGAGCCACAAAAAAAAAATTAATGTCTGGCCTCTTTAACAGAAATCTGCTGGGTCACTAGCTGCATGTCCCATGGTCATATATGCATATATATGTTATATATCATATCTACATATATAATGTAACAGCTATAGGCCACATCTGTGTGAATATCAAAGTTAGAAAATCTTTCTAAAAGCATCTTGAGTATGTGCTAGGCATTCAGAAATCAAGAGTCATTGAATAAATAACTAAATGACAGTAGGGATATAGCTAGATTTACCACAGCACAATCATTTGAGATAAAGAAATTAGATGTAATTCATATCAAGAATTAGAATAAATAATGATATCCTATTCTAGGATGGAAGTCTAGTATAATACATACTCCACTATCCCATTGTATCCCAAGGAGGTGAAACATAATTTGTAGACCTGGAAAGACAATGTTTACATTTTCACAGTTGCAAGGTCTCTAGTCTTCCGGGATGCAATAATATCACATAATGCCGGAAGTGAAAATCCAAGAATGACTCCAAGTGCGAAATGGAAAAATGAAGAAAGAAATGATACATAGTAACACTTTAACTGGCTCATGAACAGGGCTTTCATCACAACAAATCAGATTATCTAGTGTATGTTATTTTCCTGTGAACCTTTTCATAGGGTAAAATTCTTGGTAATTACTATTATATATTCAGTTTCCTGTAACTTTCATCTGGGCACACAAAATTCTACTCCCTCTAAGCACAAAGCTGTATATTATAAATATTCAAAGTGATATATGACTATACATATGTATGTGTATGTACATTAAAAAGTACAAAGGTAATAGAGGATTAAAGCAAGACTATATATCTATATTTAGATTTTCTAAGGGGGAAAGGTCTTCATTAATCTGTAATATGAAGATAATAGAAAAAAGTACCTTAATATTTGAGTTGTGTAAATGTGATAATGCATAGAATACTTGGAATATTGCTAGTATAGGAGGATAGCTAAATTAGCATTACCTATTTTTATAGCACAAAGTAATATTCATTGGTGTTACTCAATGTGCATATATGTACAATTCCTTTCAGTGAATATTCTTTTCCCTTCCTGTCTCTCAGATCCTTCATCAAAATTTTTCATGGGGGTGGGGGGTGGAATCACGACTTAACGATAGAGTGCTTGCCTAGCATGCATAAAGCTCTGTGTTCAATTCCTTGCTACAACATACACAGAAAAAAAACCAGAAGTGGTGCTGTGCCTCAAGTGGTAGATTGCTAACCTTGAGAAATCCAACAACAACAGATGCTGGCAGGGATGTGGCCAGGAAGGATCACTACTACACTGTTGGTGGGAGTGCAAACTCATTCAACCACTATGGAAAGCAGTATGGCAGTTCCTCAAAAGACTAAACATAGACCTCCAGTATGACCCAGCAATTCCACCACTTGGCATTTACCTACTCATCCAGAAACAAGGACATACTAAATCCACTAGCAAAATGATGCTCATTGCAGCGCTATTTCCTATGGAACCAACCCAGATGTCCCTCAGTTGATGAGTGGATCAACAAGATGTGGTATTTGTACACAATGGAATTCTATGCTGCTGTCAGAAAGAATGACATCGCCCATTTGTAAGGAAATGGAAAGACTTAGAAAAAAATCATATTAAGTGAAGTAAGCCAGACTCAAAGGAACATAGGCTCAATGGTTTCCCTCATTTGTCCTAATCAATAGAAACCTTGGGCTCTCCTAGCACAGATTTACAATAGAACAAAACCTAGATACATAAGGGCAAATAGTATGATGCTAAATGAAAGGCCGTCCAAGATATAGAAATAAAAGCCATATAATTGATTGTTGTCCTTAATGTACTATGTTATCGCTCATCTCTTTTGCTGTCTCTTGGTTATCTCATATTGTTACAGTATTTTACCTTGTTATCTGATATATTGTACATATGTATATTTGGTTATTTGTAATAGGATAGGAAAGGGGAAAAAACAAGATGAGGGGTGGGGTTGGGGGGAGGGAAATGGGGACCAAGACATGAGAAAGGGTATCAATGTATGTGAAGTAATGCACCTTCTATCTGGTGAATATAATGTAACCCTTCTATTAATTGCAATAACATATATGAAAATTTTAAAAAGAAGAAGAAATTATCGGGTTGGAGATTTAGCTAAGAGAAAAAATCATTTGTGTGACAAGTTCAAGTTCAGTACGCAGCTCTGCTAAATATAAAGAATTAAAGGTCATCATTTGTAAATTTACATCTTCAAAACACATTGTTTGATTATTTTGACGGGATTCCAGTGAAAATTGGGGAGTCCTGTTTCAAATACATAATTTGTTAATCCCCATCAAATGTATAAGATAGGACCAGTATGATATAATAAGTGGGAAACTAGAAGCTTCCCAAGATAATATACATAGAAAACAGTGGGGAAGATCCTGCCTTCTATGATTCAGACATGGAATCCAAAACTTATCTAATGGCACTTTTTTAGATTCCTAGGGGTTCTGTTATTTGAGTGAGAATGATTTTAGTGAGAGTATGAGTGAATGTACGGACATGTAGTCGAGAGGAATATTCAATCTAAGAAATAAATGAGACCAAATGAAATGGAGGTAGAACCTACAAAGAATTAGAAAAACAAAGTAAGTATGCTGCCAGTTCCTGGGACCTTGGTATCTATTGTGCACATACTTCATTCGAACTATTTAATATTAGAAAAAATTACTTGTCTTTTAGGCATTTCTAAATTGGGATTTAAACCTTGTATAATGCAGTTGGTATACCTCAAATATACCTGGAATTCTTTTTTTTGATTTTTTTGATCATATAAGATGTTTATTGAAATGAAATTGAAGCAAAAGGCTTTTTTATTGTAGTGTATAGAGGGGTTACATTTATATTGGCCCATAGTAGGTGCAGCACTTCTCTCATATTGATACCACTTCTCATGTATTTGTACCTTTTTCCTTGCCCCCACCCCCTCCCAACCATGTTGTTTTCCATTTTCTATTTCAAATAAATAAGTAAACATATATAAAATATGCCAGGTAATAAAGTCAGATACTGTTGCAAAATGAGATTAAGCGAAGGGCAAAAACCTGAGTGACTTGGTACAGGCCTGTAATCCAAACTTCTTGTCAGAAAGAAGAAGAGCAAGAGGAGCAGGAGTTCAAAGCCAGTCTAGGAAATGTTAGTGGTGAAACCTAATCTCTGAAAAAAAATGCAAAAAAAAAAGGCCAGGAGATTCAAGTTATAGTGTTGAGTAGTATGGACAAGCCTTGGGTTCAAGCCCACAATAATTTATAAAAGCAAGACTTACAATATTTATTTTGGTTAATTTACTTTCATGAGCAGCATACAATGACAAAAATCGAGATGATGTTGGCTATCCTGCACAAGAATGTTGATAACATTCAACAGTATACAATATGTTTAATTTATTAATTCTTCCCAAAAAGCTTTTCTATCAGAAACTACCTCTCTGCCAGAAAGAGCTCTTATTATTTTATATTTTCCATCTAACATGTGATGTTTTGAAAATATTATTTTTTTTCACTTTGGCAACCCTGTATCTAACGTAAAATGATTTCGGCACTGGATAACCTTAGCAACATCTGAGTCAGAACAATTCTCCACATTTTCTGTAGGTTTATCACAGTATTGCATGGTTCTCTCACTGCAAGATTTTGCATTAAAATAATAATACACTTGGATAGATTTCCAGATTATTTTTTAGGCAAGAAAATACAATCATTTTTCTCAACTATTCTGGAATGGAATATGCTGTGTGTTGACTGGGAATTCTATTTACAATATCCTATAAACCTAACTCCAATTCTGCTTACTTCTGGTCCACTCTCACACTACTTTTTAATATATTTTTGAACATTGCAATATGCTGTGTTTATCACGGAATTATAATCAATGAATAGGCACTAACGAAGATAAATATTTAAGAATGGAGAATTGGAAAGTTGAAAAAAAATGATGATGGTCCATGATTGGTGTGCCTGTAACTATTATTTTTGCTGGTCCTGGGCCTTGAACTCAGGGCCTGGGCACTGTCCTTGGGCTTTCTCAAGGCTAGAGCTCTACCACTTGAGCCACAACACCATTTCTAGCTTTTTGTCTATGTATATGGTATGGAGGAATAGAACCTGGGTTTTCGTGACTGCTAGGCAAGCATGATACCACTAGACTAAACTAACAGCCCAGTTTAACTATTTTTTTTAAGATTAAGTATCCTATTGAAAATGATAGAAGAACCAATCATCTGTTTATTTCTTGTAGAAGCATAAGTTTACCTAACTCACATGAAAGGTAAACAAAGTTCTTCTGATAACTAACAATAGGTATGCCTCAAGAAAGTGGTTTGGGGCTGGAAGTATGGCCTAGTGATAGCATGCTTGCCTAGCATGCATGAAGCCCTAGGTTCAATTCCCTGGTAACACATACACAGAAAAAGCAGAAAGTAAAGCTGTGGCTCAAGTTTCAGAGTGCTAGCCTTGAGCAAAACATGTCCAAGGACAGTGCTCGTGTTCAGGCCCCGAGTTCAAGCACCAGGAGTGGCAAAAGCGGTTTAAAGTGTTCAAAAGAAATAATCATAATATTAGTACATTTTCCATTATTTTGGGAAATGTAATTACTGCATTAATGTGTAAACACAGTAGTCATGCACTCTGAAATCTTATGGACTTGGTTTCAAATGCCAGCTGTAACATTTATTATGTATTAGTTTTATTGCAAAAATTAGACTGATAATAACTTCACAAGGTCTGAGTGAACAGCATTTTAAAGACAATATAATTCCTAGCATAAAATGAGTGGAAAAATTGCATGTATACATTTATTTGTATATAGCTATGCATATGATCGTGATAGATGTTATAAAGATGATATGTAGGTGATGCTAAAGCTACGCATATATGGTAGAGAGATATATGTAGATAGAAATAGAAAGCAGAAACCAAAAATAGAAACAATCACTTCAGTAATAGTTCTTAAAAGTTACAAAATTGTCCCTGCCATAATTGAACAAGAAATTACACATTCACAAAATAATTTTATCAGATCAATATTTCATTTTTGTATTTATACTTACTATTTTTTGACCTGTTAATATTTCTTCTTTTTTTATGGCATGCAACTCCATTATCCTGTCATCTTCTAAAATCACTTTAAAATGAATCATACAGTGGACTTTTCTTGTGTGTTTGTTCTTTTGAGTAGCTGTACTATCATGACCCTTTGATGGAGGCTCTAAAGAATGTGGAAGACAGTTGAGGGAAATTGGGATACACTGGAAGCAATCTATCTCATGTTCAGTACAGAAAAGGATGTTAGAATAGACAAAATAAAGAGGTTGAAGAATATAAGCAGAAAAAAGATCTCAAATACTAAAAGAAAAAATTAAGAAAACTGGGGATATTTTAAGAATAAGAGACAAATTGAATCCATGGGCTAAGGTAGGAATCAATGCCTATGACTACAACGCTCTGTTGGTTTTGTTGTTGTTGTTGTTTTTATAAATTTGAATCACACAGTGGTGTGTGGGAAGTAGTATGTGTGAGTAGCCAAGGAACCTTGCTGCTTGTTGCCTGTACTCCAGCACTTACACACTCAGTGATGCAAGCAGTCAGGCACCAGAGGGCACCTGGCCCCACCCACCTGGAGAAAGTGGGGCATGTCTCAGGACACCATTGGCTGATGGTCGCATTCAGGGACATCCCTATTTAATGATGTGGCGGCCACTGCTCAATCTGTATTTAGCCAGCACAATTTGTAAAATAAAGTTAGATCTGCACCTAGAGTCTAGTCTCCGCAGTCTGTGTTCCTGGGATTATTTGTGGGCTCTGTCACCATTTCATCTCCCTCCTAAACATCCGAGAATGACCCCAACAGTAGTATAAAGTTATCTGGTCAACCCCTGTGTCTATATCAAGATTGAATCTTCCCTAGAGCATAAGGACATAAATCCTCCAGACAAGTAACTAAATATAACATTTGTTCTGATCCCAAACCACATCAGGAATACCACGGCTAAAGAAAGATACTTGATCTCAGTTTTACAAATTATCTTTAGATAATCATTGGTTATTTTTTATTGACTAATACAGTTAGCAATGCAAACTCATTATATTTACAAGTCTTCATTGAATTTATTTATCATAGCAAAGGAAGGAGGAAATTAATATCTCTAAACAGCACATATCTGATATCCTGTATTAAAGAGGGCAAACTGTTCCACCAGGAGGCAAATTGGAATATAAGGGTACTTTTTTAGTTTCCAAACTTATTTTAGAGCAAATATGCCGCCATTATTAATAAAACAGATTCAGTCACTCTGATTTCCCACTTCATTAAGTTGCTTCAGTAGTCCATTGAAAGTACTACTGTCTGGCATACTTCTTGTGTTCTTCTGTTTCCCCTTCTTTCTCCTTTTAGGCATCTGAAGCATATAGAAGGGAAAAACACAACAAAAATAATTTTTAAAAAACTTCATCATTGCTTTTCTCTACTCCCTTCTTACTAATGAAGCTTCTGATTGTTCCTGCTAAATGTTTTATCTTCCTTGTTTTCTTTAGTTCCAATGAGAATTAGTCTTCAAATTCAAGCAAAACACTATTTCTAAGATACAAAATTATGGAAAATGTGGAAGGAAATAATTACTCTGGAAATGAGAAGGTCTGGAAAGGAAATGTAAATATTAAAAAGGTACTAGTGTTTATTAGTGTATGTTTAGTTGAAAGAAATAATGAGGTTCACTTTAGTGTTTTTCTATGTATACTATTCTGGAGTCATAAGGTGTGATGCTAGGTCTATTGGTGGTAATTGGAAGAGTTAATGTTAGGATGAACACTGATAACACTTTGTGTATTTGTGCTCTCTCTCTGTTTCTCTCTCTCTTTTTCTCTCTCTCTCACACACATATGCTTTATCACATGAAGACTAGTTATTTTTCCTCTGTTAAATTGCCACGTCATATTGTTATATGCACCTTTTCATGGTATAATTGAACATATTTTGATATATACATATATTGCAATAAAAGGAGCAACACAAACAAGCAATTTATCATATCCTTAATTCTTTACTATTCACATTCATTTTATGTGAAAAGAGCATATAGAATACACTCTTTAAGAATATGTGTACTCCACAATATGCAATGTTGTTAATCAAGTCCTCATGAATCACTTTAAATTTTCAGTTATATTTAATATCAAATTATTGAAAATTTGTAAAGGTTATCTCCCATTCACCCTAAACTACCACTCTATTCTGTTTATATGTATACAAATGTTTCTTACAATCTAGAATTGACCTATTAAACATAGTGTGCAGTGTTTCTCTTTGCATATTTCAGTTAATAAAATGACCAGTCCACACATGTATTTACAAAAGGAAAAGTCTGTTTCAAAAGCTGAATAATACTCATACAAGCATGCATATACATGTGCGCATACATACAATACATATATTCACTCAACTTGAAGTTAGTGTTCCTTCAAGACATATCTTTGCTATTATGTATAAGGCTACCATAGAAATGGAGTCCCTGTTTGAAAAGGCATGTTTTTATTTCTTTTATATATATAATACATGAATATTTATAGCATATATATTCTTGCCAGTCCTGGGGCTTGAACTCAGGGCCTGGGCATTGTCCATGACTATGGACACAGCTAGTGCTCTACCCCTTAAGCCACAGTACCACTTCTGTCTTTTTTCTGTGTATGTGATACCAAGGAATTGAACCCAGGGCTTTGTGCATGCTAGGCAAGCACTCTATGCCTATGTTCCTAGCCCCAAAATTAACTTATTTTGACACTTCTTTTTTAATGATTAGCTTTCATTTTTCTTTAACCAAGGCAAAAACTAAAAACTGATTGACTCATGACTACATTAAATACACCATTTTAATGCCAGTTTTTGATACCTAGTATAAATGTGTCATTGATATTTGGAGCTGGGGAGATGACTCACAGGGAAATATATTATATTGCAGCAACATCCAAAAAAGGAACCAAAATTGGCAAGGAAACATTAATATTGCAAGCATATAAATTCATGAGAAACTATAGTTTTGAACAACAATACAACAATTACATAGAGAACAATGCAAATCAAACAAGGAGACTCTTAAGAGACTGTAGATGTTCACATTATTTCAATCACACACTGTGGAGAATATAAACAAACTAGATGGGGAAAGATGTTCTACAACATTGTCAGGATCAAATACTCAGTGTAGAACTCAACTCCCTCTACTCCACCAACACACACATATCCATTTTCCATGGATATTTCCATATTCTTATTTTCATAAAAATTTCAAAATTCAGAATATAATAATACAATCTGAATTATGCAAGATCTTTTTAGATCCACCTCAAGGATTAAATTTTGAAACAAGCGTAGTAGGGATTTATGCTATAGACAAAACTAAAAAATTATGGAGAAAGAATTTGAGGTAAGTACAACTAAAAGTGTGACCTAGTAATAGAGTGCTTGCCTAAGATGCATGAAGCCTTGGTTCCAGTCCTCAGTACCACATGCACCATATTAAATAAATAAATAAAAAAGCCAGAAGTGGTGCTATGGCTCAAGTGATAGAGCACTAGCCTTAAAAACTCAAGGACAATGCCCAGGCCCTGAATTCAAATCCCAGGATATGAGAGAGAGAGGGGGGAAGGTATAAGTGGGCTACATTTCATATGTAAGTTAAACTATGCATTGGGATATTTCACTAGATTTTTTTTTATCCACTGAATCTGATGTGACCAAAAGTAAATCATGGCCAATAGTAAATCATGAGGTTTCTTGCCTATGAAATTCTGCCTAGCCCATGAATAAGCATCTCTGACTGTAAGAAAAGCTAGGATATGAGAATCAGGTCTCCTCTGACACCTCTGAAGTAGCCTGAGATGAGAATATCTGGAGGACCTTAAGTATTCTATCCTCTGAAAATGAGAATGAACACAAACCCTGAGCATTACATCTCAAACCCTTCACATATAGCATCTTATCTCTCACCTGCAACAGGCAAATGCGAGATGTCCTGTGTTTCATATTTTATGGGAAAAGAAACCGAGACTTTCAGTTGTATGCTTCAAACCTCTCAGCTAGTTTGTTTTCAGACTTGCATTGCATTGGGCATAATAAAAGTTTTTCTTTTTCTTTTTCTTTTTTTTTAAGAAAAAGGATTCATATCTTACTGCCTCCATTCTGACTGCATGTCTTTCTCTTTTTTTCATTTCTTTTCCAACTATAAAAATACACTTTACCTAGGCTTTATACTCTTTGTTGGTTTCCTATCAACATTGTTATAAAAATGAGGGCAGCAGTATCATTGTTCCAATAATACACACTTGAATGCAACTTGCTAAAAAAAAGTCTAAGTTTCCAGTTGGTATGAAAGAAATCAACCTACACAATCAGGTTTTATCCTGAATCCAACTAGAAAATTTAAACATTCATTATTCACCAAGGTCACAATGCAATTAATGAAGATTTAAAGTAATACTTATTATCTAACACACTTCAACACCATTAAATAAGTACTAAGTCTAATGTGCTATCAATGTTATACACATTTTATCGCATAATACCTGGAACAATTTTCAAGTTTATTATGGTACATGTTGCTATTCTTAGCCAGTTCTTTGATTGAGGGTTACAAATGAAAGCCTTTATTCAAAGCTTTAGGGGGGTCACATGAGGGTGACTGCTTTTCTTGGCTAACACATTCATTTCTGACATCTTAGAAATTATTTCCAATGAGACAAGCAGCATTTTCTCTACAATAGTTGCAAACTTTCCAAGGAAAAATTGAAGTAGATTCTGCATAAATATTTAAATGCTCTTTGACCTATTGTTATCCTTGTGTTTATAGTAGGAGATTCATCTATAAAAGAAATCAAAGGCTGAATTTCAATTCTCTGCTGGGATAATCACCCATTGAATGTAATTTTGAGCATAATTTATTCAAGAATCAAGGTCATCTTCTTTTACAGAATAGACATTAGCTAAAATCAAGGTATGACACTCCCTGTCATGCCTTAAAATTAATGTCTTTGTTTGTGGACTTTGTGCTTACTTTTATGCTCCACTAACCAACACATTTCCCCAGTAGATATCCATTTCCATGCACACTATTACTGGGAAAATAATGTCATGATTCTAAAATAATCTGGGTGAGTGTGAATATGGATTATATCAGTTATTCTTTGATAATGTTCTTAAGAGATTCTGAGTGGTTCTCAGCCATTTCACAGATTCTTAAAGAAGTTCAAATCTGTATCTACTGTTGGCTTCTGCCTGGGATCTTCAATTTCATTAAGTTACAGGACTAATCTCCTTTTAAGGAAGGGTATTAATTTACCAAAAAGGAAATGATGTGCTTGTAATGACAAATAAACATGACTCTTCTATTTGATCAAAGGGGCACTTATTCTGTCTAAGTCATGTATTCTTTTGTAAACAGACTCTCCAGCCCTCTGGCAAGAGGAATCAATGCCTAGTGCAGATGTTGCCAGACCTTAATTCAGAAATGCAAGAACTTAAATTATATTAGCGTTTTGATATTTAACCTACTGTCTAAACCTTAAATCAAGGCCCTAGGGGAAGAACAAATGTCTTCGTCTTTTTAAATTTAAAAATTTGTTTGAAACTATAGCAGAGAAATTAAACTCCCAGAATGATTTGAATCTCTGAGCATAAAAATAGCCCTGTGGCAGGGTATGCATTTATAACGAAAGTTATAATCTAAGGATCAGTCTCTCAAAATGAGAATATGAATCAAAAATAATCACAGGGAAATAAAAGTTGCATCTGTAATAAAGACATGTCTAAAGTCCCATGCATGTAAAAAAAAAATCAAACCCACCTAATTAAAATTCAAGCTTATTTAAATATATTTTTTACACTCAGTCCTGTAACACACATATAAATATACACATGAAAAAATACAATACAACCTAAAATTATGCTATTTAGGATTTTTTAAAGTAATTACAGGACTTAACTCATATAACAGCTAGGGAAATTATCACAGATTGTAGCCACTGCCACCATAAGAATTGGTTTCAATTCAGCCTTTAATGAGATCAGCAATTTCCATTCATTTTCATGGGTACCTACTCCTGTAATGAAAAGGATTAATTTGAAGTTCCTAGAAATGCATCACCTAGCTCATGCTAGATTATGGGCCATAAATATAAATTCTTCAAGTACTAGGCTGGCTATTTCATTAAAACTGATGATGTTTTCATATTTCTTATACAGAACCATGTGACAGTTGTGTAAAACAGGATTTTAATATAGAGTTTATTTGAAGAGGAAAAGATATCATGGAAAGGTAGCCATTTGTTATACAGAAATTCATTACTAGTAGGTGTGGAAGAAGTTTATCTTGTCAAATAAAGTGCAAAACAATCTCAGAGTCCCATGAATGGCATAAAGAATACAAGGGTAGAAAAAGACCATGTTTTGTTGTTGTTGTTTCTTCTGCTTTTGTTTTTTTTGTTTTTTTTTTTGCTATGAATACTCTTTAAAGCCGATGATATTTATTGTTTCCCATATATAAATATGTTAAGGCAATACATACTGGATTGCACATTATAGATCAGTCTGCATAAGTTGGACCCAATATTTCCCTCTAGTCCTTCCCAAATTCTTAAACTAATGCCATGGAGATAGACAGCACTGCCAATGTCAGCCTATTTCCATACTAAATCTCAGGGTCACTACTGCAAAATCAGTGGCAGGTCCCCAAAGCAGGTCCATCCAGTTCCTGAAGTAGAAGGAAAAACAGGCCACAGACTGTCATTTTTGTACAGTGGAAATAATGGCTGTGGATCAAGAAAGTAAATGAATTTCAATTTGATCAGTTCACTGAAGGGAAAAAGAAAGTCAGTCTGGCTTCTTATAAAAACCAGGAGTATGGGGCTGGGAGTTTGGCCTAGTGGTAGAGTGCTTGCCTAGCATGCACTAAGACACATACATAGAAAAAAGCCAGAAGTTGTGCTGAGCTCATGTGGTAGAGCTCTAGCCTTGAGAAAGTCCAAGGATAGTGCTCAGGCCCTGACCTCAAGCCCAGGACTGGCAAAAGAAAAAAAAAAAAAAAAAAAAAAAAAAAAAAAAAAAAAAAAAAAACAGGAGCAATTGGTCTATTCACTAAGGTTTTTTCCAGGTATTTCCCAGCAATTCTCTAGTATGATTAGAAGTTTGAAAATCGACTATGTAAAATGCCAAGAATTATGTGTAAAAGACTGATAGTTCATAACGTTTTTAAATGAAAATCATATAGAAAGTGATTAAATGTGTATTTCTTGGAAAATTATTTCCATAAGCTGTTGTGAACCTTCAGGCAATGCTCATCACCTTGCAAGTGAATGATAACATATAATGATTTTCTGGCCTTGCTATAGAAATCTTGTTTCGGGACCAGAGGTTCTGTGACATCTATAAACAAATGACAAGAGAAGATCACCAATAATGATGTCCTGGACAGCAGTCAGGCAAAATGCACGGAGCCCATTCACGGAGCCCATTCTGCCACACTGGAGGCATAAATGATGTATGAATCCCTCTGTTGTACCAAAAAGTGGCAGAGTGTTTATCTTCCTAAATATTTGTAAGACTCTGTCACTTAGATATATAATGCTGCAAAAAGACAAAAAGAAAAAAAAGAAGGAAGCTTCCATGAAGATTCAGTGTTTTAAGCCATTGTGCAAGCAATGGGAAAGGGGAGATCGCCAAATTTGAACAGCACTTCATTATTCAGACTACATTTACATGAAATGAAACTCACCAATTAACCTACTGAAAAAAAAAAGAAAACAGGAATATTTCCAAATAATTTATCTTCCTAGTAAAGCCTAATCCATTGTTACGACTTTTATTCTCAGTTTCTTACTTACTTTATTCTTTTTCTAATTTTTTGCACTACTATTAGGGTTTGAACACAGGGCCTGGCCTGTGCCTAGTTTTACTCTCTATGTAGTCTTCATTTTGTAGTTAACACCATGTTCGTCACAAGTAATTGGTAAAATGTCATAAAGACATTTGTTGCCTGTTTGCAGTTTACTTTGTTTTGTTTGGCGGTGCTACAGCCATAATGGGAATGGTGGTCTTATGTTTATTAGGCAAATGCTATACCACATATCTCACTCCACAGCCCATTCCTCTTTGGGTTAAATATACAAACTTGTATAGATCTTGACCTCTCCAACGATGTCATGAAAAGTTAGTCATTTGTGACACAGAGGTTCATTATTGGTAGTCACTGAGGAAGGAGGATGGAATCTCTGTTAAAATAAGTGCCAATATCTAACACAATAACTGTGGACACTACTACACATGTAAATGGAAACTAATTTTGCATTCACATTCTCACTGCTCAGGAAAGACACACTAAAATAGAGAAAGAGCTCTACTACCATAATTCTGAGGCAATCATTTGGGCAGAACCAAGGAACAATTAATGCAAGAGATGATTAGTAAAAAATAAAGCATAACATTTTTATTGATTTTATGCATACAGAGAACTGACTTCAAAGAATTACCAAAGTATTATGATATGTAGGTGTGTTTGCACAGGGTGATGCATTTTTGGAGGACTGTGATATATAGACTGGATAGTAATTTTTAAGAATGATATTGGGAAGGGTAAATTCTAGGAAACAACTTAGGATTGTAATCAAAACTATTAATCTCTGGTGCTCGATGCTGTTTCACAAATTTGATAGATGTATATATCCCTTTCAAATGCATAAATCAATCTTGTGTTTTCATTCTCTGGATATTTGGTTCTGTTATTCTTTTTGTTCTTTATTATATCTACAACCTTTCAACTTTCTTTCAGACTGTATTATAGAAAGCCAGATAGTTGCTGGATAATTTCGATGTGTGTGTTAATTAGAAGCTATATCTAATTTTATTAACTTTGGGTTCCTCTGAAGACTTGTATCATATTCGGCACATAATGAGTGGTCAAAATACATTTGCTAAATCAGTGAGAAAATGTGTCTAAATTCAGTTTGTAAACTACTCAGGTTCAAGGTGATCAGGATTTTACTCCAATATTTTTATATGACTCTGAAGCTGATGCTGGGGTTTCTTTTAAAAATAGTATTTCAATCCTACAAAATTTGGAAAATGGTGAGAAAATTAACAAATGTATTTAGTATGTCAGAACTGAATAAAGGTGGTCAAAAGTCCAATTTGTTATTAAACATTGAAAAATGCTGATGAATGAATGTCAATTGTAAATATTCATGGACTATAATACTTATGGGGCATAATATTTCAGTATTTGAGCATAATACATACCTATCAAATCAAGGTAATTATTGTTTCTGTCTCTTTATCCTTGCTTTATATTTAGAGATTTTGAGTGCCTTCTTCTAAGTATTCCTAAAATGTTCATTAAGCTAATAGGAACCACCATTTCCCATTATTCCTTTAGAATTCTAAGATTCCCATAGAATTATTTATTGATCTGTCTCCCTAGGTTTGGCACTTATCTAACTTCCCTCTATGCTCTTCACCTAGACTTCTTCCCCGAATCTAGTAATACTTATCATACATTCTGATGTAAATCCTTTTTTATTCCTCTTGCTGCCATTAATCTCTGTGAAATAAGACAAGTAAATTTGACTTTTGGCATCTGACTTCTTTCATTTCACATAATAGCTAATTATGAAATGCAATGTAAATACTTTGGTACCTTGAAGCCAGAAATAATCAGTCTTCTTACAAGTGGAGCTCGCCACAACAAAGGCTATCACTTACTATTCTGTTATGCTGTCAGACTAGCCCTACTGTGCTCATTGAAGCACTGTTCCCCACAGCAAAAGTATGGAATCAGCCCACAAGTACCCAAATAAATGGACAGATGGATCAAGAAAATGTGGCATATCTTCATAATAGAATTGCGTTTGTTCATTAGAAACAATAATATTATGCCATTTGCCAAGAAACAAAAAGCTTTGGAAAAAATTCCTTATAAACATAAGCTTACAGACTTATAACCTTTAATATGTTAGTTAATATGCATGTGTATAAAAATGTGTTGGCTGAAAAAATGGCAGACTCATGAGAGAAGTCAATAGTGTAATTACTTAGAACAACAATGGCAAACCTCAACAAAATAAGCACAATGAAATGATAACTTATAGAGTCAAGTGAAGAAGGTTGAAGGAATGAAAAGGAAGAGGAGGAGAATGCAGTTAAGAATTCAAGATATATCTTACAAAATTAAGAAATGTGAAAAAATGTGTGAGGGAAGATGTTGAAATGCATGACTGATCAAGAGGCATTATATTCATAAACTAATTTGTTAACTGGCAAATCCTTTTTGCAAGTACCTAAACATAATAATTTTTTTTCCAGTCCTGGGCTTGGGCTCAGGGCCTAAGTACTTTCCCTGGATTTTTTCAAGGCTAGGGCTCTACCATTTAAGCCACAGCACCACTTCTGGCTTTTTGCTATGTATATGGTACAGAGGAATCGAACCCAGGTCTTCATGCATGCTAGGCAAGCACTCTACCTCTAAGCCAAACACCCGGCCCCTAAACATAATAATTTTAAACATTAAAATATATTCCATTTGATTTAAGTGGCAGCTTCATGCATTCCTCAACAATACTGACTCTCAGTATGCTAAATCTACCATTGTTTTCAACATATTTGTCTTCCAATTACTAGGTCCTCACAGTAAATCCAGGTTGTTTGTTAAAGATGCCACCTAAGAAATAGAAAAATACAGGAAAGAAATTGAATGACTACTAGATCCACAAATATTATATATCATACTAATTAGGTTATGATTGACATATCCAATTACGATAAATAACATTTTTCCTTTTTCTGGTAAAAAATTAAACCTCTAAACATTAATAAAGGGTCACTGGAAACATAACAAACTTTCTAGAAAAACAGAAGCAAATTTAACATGAAGTTCACCTCATATGGAATATTCTAACAGAACTACTCTTTACAAACCTACACGATTTCTGCCCATGTATGAGAATATACGTTTCACAGAAGAAGGAAATAGTGAAAGCCTAATGACATTTCTGTCATATAGTGGGTGTTGGCAAGCACTGAAATAAAAATGTTCAGTGGATCTTAGAAGCAGGAAGGAAATCTCTTGTTGGAGTCTAACAATATTCCGGTGAATTTGAATAGCTATAGTGAAAGGTTTTGAACTGTTCTTAAAAATATGGGTAACACAAAATATAAGCTGAAACTCAGCAATAAAAAATATAGCTCTTCCTCCCTCTATTCTTTCACATATTTGTATTATAAGATTTACCATTCTTGTTATTTTTTAATACAGATTATAAATTTTCTTTTCAATATTCTAAAACTAAGTTATGGTATCTTAATTATATATTAAGTATATACACTTAATTCTGTAAAATATAAATTAGTTTTAAAAAATTCCAGAAGACAATTTTTTCTTATCCAGGCAACTTTTCTGATACCATAATCATACATTTTAAAACCATACAAAGACAAAATGCTCCACTTGAAAACAATATAACAAAAATTTAAACTATCATTCTTAGTTTTCTATATTTTTCAAGGGAGTAATAACAAAAATAAATGTATAACATTTAAAATAAAAGGATTTTTTAAGCCAGACCCAAAGTAACACAGGCTTCATGGTTTCCCTCATTTGTAATAATTAGTACACATCTACGATTCTTCTAGCAGAAGATCACAATAGCTCAAAAGCTATGTACATATGGCCATATAGGGTAAGGCTAAGCAAAATAAATTCTAGGATATGAAAATAACAAATTCATCTTTGTGATTGTTGCTATTAATATACTATGTGAAGTTATTTCTTTTTCTCATTTTTCCCTTATGGTTAATCTCATGAGATAACTGTATCTGACTTTGTTACCTGATATATTGTTTATTTGAAATATGGAAAAAAGGAGAAAAACAAGATGACTAGGAGGGGATGGTGGGAGGGAAAGTTGGAGAAAATATGAGGAGTATCAATGTTCAAGAAGTAATGTACCCACTACCTGATAAACATTAACTGTAACTCCTCTATATATTATCCAAAAACAAAATACAATTTTAAAAAGTAAAATAAATAAATAAATAAAATAAAATATATCCCATTTGAAATTAAAAGTTCCTGATACTAAATTTCTCTTGATCTTTTACTCATGATTTCCAAGCTGTGACTAGGACTTCTTTATAATTAGAATAAAGGAAAAATCTTATTTTTTGACTGATTCACCAAAAACATTCTACCTGTGGAAATAATATACTGGGCTATAATATTTATTGAGTGCTTGCAATGTATTAATCATTCTAAAGGTATTGCTTAAATTAATCTTTATATCTAACCTATGAATTATTTATCCCATTTCATTGATGGAACTAAGTACCAGAGTAATAAAGTAAGTGCTTGCATTTGAAAATTTGGTCTAACAACAAAGAAGCTCTCATCACTGCACGTACTGCTTTATCACTTAAAGATTGTGTGTGTGTGTGTATGTGTGCATGTGTGTGTGTGTGTGTGTGTGTGTGTGTGCAGAGAGACAGAGTTTATAAGCATATCCATTTTCCTTCATTCCCCCTTTGTAAGATCTATCATCTTGCTTTCATAGTTCAACATCTTCTTAAGATGAGGAACAATGAACTGGCAAGTTCAACAACTTCAGGACATCAGGTGGAACCTAGCAATCACATAAGAGTGTCCATTCTATAATATAGAAAGTGGGAGAAAATGAGGAAATCAAGGTGACCTTTAAAATGAAAGTTTCAATGACTAAGAGCAGACAGAACAGAAAATTGGAAACCATGGCTTATATTCTTTTACATGAAAAGGATAATTTAATGCTTTTACTTTTGATTACAACCCAAACACAGTCTGAGAGGGATTTGGGTCAGGATTCACACATATAAGATAACAGAAGATGCAGGCCGGGAGTTTGGCCTAGCGGTAGAGTGCTTGCCTAGCATACACGAAGACCCAGGTTCAATTCCTTGGTACCACATACATAGAAAAAAAGCCAGAAATGGTGCTTAGGCTCAAGTGGTAGAGCTCTAGCCTTGAGAAAGTCCAAGGATAGTGCTTAGGCCCTGAGCTCAAGCCCAGGACTGGAAAAAAACAAACAAAAAAAGATAACAGAAGATGCAATGACTTTAGGAGATTTTTCAGATCCCTAGAAATTGTGTGTGAAATGATTGAGTGGTGATCTTGTAATGGAAACCAAAGGAACAGCTTCATGTTGAAGTAAAAAAAAAAAAAAAAAGGGAGAGGGCCGGGAGTTTGGCCTAGTGGTTAAAGTGCTTGCCTAGCATGCACGAAGACCCGGGTTCGATTCCTTGGTACCACATATATAAAAAAAGCCAGAAGTGTGAGAACAGAATAATGAGGGAAAATTTGAAGAGTGTTAGATGAATGCATTGTTTGCGAATTGCAGGAACAAAGTAGAAACAAAATAAGTAGATAAACATGTATGATAGTTATTACATTTATGAGCTCTATAGTCACTACATATTAAAAACAACTTCAGGGGGAAAGAAGAAATAATTGTAACTGAGGAAAATCTCCTCCCATTTTTTTATTCCTGTGAACATGATACTATGGAATAAGGGTATAAACAATAATGTACTTATCAATAGCTTTCTGAAAGGTAAAAAGAAAATGTTTATTTGAAGCAGCTTCAATATATTACTGGGATTTAAACAGTGACATCATCTAATCATGCATTAGATAAAGATTTTATACTTCTTTATGGCTTTATATTATGAATTTTTAAGCTAAACATTATTAACACTTCTAAAAGTTATAAAATTTACAGCAATTGCCACAATTAAACTACAGGGAGAAGTCATTCTTGATGTCAGAATAGAAAGCCCACATGCTATTTTGGAACCAGTAGTTTCAATATTTATGAGGAAAAGTACATATATTATAAAATACAGTAGGAGTAGAGAATTAGACTTCTCAAAGTTAATTTAGCTTGTTAATAGACACTGTGTGTGTGTGTGTAGCTTGGAATATTAATAATAAAAATGAAGTATAAATAGATAACCACCTGCTCAGAAAAAATTTTGATTGAGTTTATAGAAATTGTTATTAGCTGATCACGTAAGCTATAAGCTATTTTAATTATGAGTAGAATGTATTTACAAACTGTGATATCAGCTGGTCAGCTGCTCATGACCTACATGGTGCCTTTATATTAAGGATGGGCTTTTCATTCTTTTTCTTTCTGTCTTTCTTCTTTCTTTCTGTCTTTCTTCTTTCTTTCTGTCCTTCTTTCTTTCTTTCTTTCTCTCTCATTATCTCTCTCTCTCTCTCTCTCTCTCTCTCTCTCTCTCTCTCTCTCTCTCTCTCTCTCTCTCTCTCTTTTATTTCTTTCTTTTTGGTGGGTCATGGGGTTTGAACACTGCCTGGGCCCTGTCCCTGAGCTCTTCAGCTCCAGGCTACTCCCGTATGCTTGAAACAGCCCTACTTCCTATTTTCTTGAGGTGAATTGGAGCAAAGAGTTCTTTGAACCTGGCTGGCTTTGAACCTTGATTCTCAGATCTCAGCCTCCTGAGTAGCTAGGATTACAGGTGTGAGCCATCACACCTGGCCAAGGATGGGCTTTTTCTACAGATTTTTGATCTATATTATATTCCACATACTATTGACTAAACAGTTCCTATAGTTGCATGAAACTGAATTTATTTCATATTTGAATTACTTTAGTGATCTAAATTCTAGTTTTGTAAAATTTGGCATGTTATTTTTTTCCTCTTTGGAGCAGTCATTCAATCATCCACTAATTTGTATATTCAAAATAGTACAATGCTTATTGTATGTAGCTTTTTCATATGTACTAGTCATATGACATGTCTAAAATCTCAATAACATTCTTAAGACATTTGTACAATCATCAAATGTATGGGCTAATATAAAAATTTCAGCATAATATCCATCCAATAACCACTTAAATTTTACATGAGGTTAATCTTCTCTGTTCACTCAGGTGTATCATACCTAATGACATTGTATCACAATTTATGTCTTTTATGTATGCTTTACCTTATATTCGAAAATAAAAATTAACTAAGTAGTCATGTATTTTAGGTGAACAGAAGCCATGTTCACATGGCTATATTGGGTGGTTTCTCACAGTTCCCAGCTACATGCTAATCAACCTACAGCTCTTCTACTTGCATGAGCCTAGGAAGCTTTTATGTTATGTTCACCACAGACCATATCTCAAAGATAAATGAGGCATAAAGGAATTCCATTCCAAGTTATAGGTGGATCTCATTTTATTACTTTAAAGCAGAAAAATGTGTTTTTGCTTCTCTGTTTAAGAAGGACAATGGAAGGTGATTGTGCAAATTGCAAAGAGACAATTCAAAAAGACCAAATCTACTTCACATATACTCTTGTTCAACCACTCTATAGAAACTAATATGTTTAATGTGCTTCACAATGCTGTCCAACCTTTGGGAAAACAACAAATGGCTTATTTAAAGTCAGTCTGTGCTTAGGGGAGCACTTTACTTAAAAGAACAGCTTTTATTGAGAAAAATAAGAGGTTAGAACTTCATAGCCCCAAGGCCCTGTTCTGCCTACTTCTAAGAGGCATGACAACTTCTCCCTAATTGATGGATAAAAATTCTCCCAGAAAAAGCTAGGAGTCAGTCACTGAATCCCTCAAAAAGAATGAAATATGATGTTTAGAACAGTAAGTTTTCTGTTGAAAATGTTAAATTATTCAATTCTCAGTGAAAATAGTTTCACTTGGAATGTACAGCCTGAAGTATTATGTCTTAAAAACATTCAGAAAATAAAACCTAACTAAACCACTTATCTCCCATCACATAATAATAGAACAAATAAAGCAAAAGTGTTCCTATATTTCGTGCTTTATTAAACTACATAGACTAAAGTTTTATGTGGTTTTTATGAAATAAATTTTCTTCTTTAGTTGCTTATAGAGAGCCTGAATAACTCCAGCTTACTTTATAATCATTATCAGATTTATTGTATCCTATCATGCTACTTGATTATTTAATTCCAATCTACAGCTAAAATAGCAGCTTTTCAACCTCCCAAAATCCTTGTTAGATTTTATTTTATCAATCTCTTTACCAAAGCTAGAAGATGAAGTATATTCAGCTATTTGGTCAAGAAAAATCAGATATTGACTAATTATGATTTTTCTTTTCAATTTTATCTGGAAAGCTTAAATTGTTCTTATTTATCTCTTCTATCTACATTTGTTCTTAAATCTAGTTACTTGACAAGTTTTATCCATGGTTTTATTTATATTTTCTATGTAATTTTTAAAGCCACTATTCAATTTAAGGCTGTTTTAACTCTTATTGAATGAAGACAAAATTGTGCTAATTGTTCTTTTTGCCTTTAGTCTCTTTCTGCATCTTTGCTATACAGCATTTTTAGATAAATCTTCCTTAACCGTTATTTATTTCAGTAATTTGTCTCACTTAAAATTAAACTATATATTAATTACATTTCATAAAATGTATTTGTTTTCATTCTGTCTGTCACAACCTGTTCATACCCAAAATGATATTATTTTCTCTATTTTTAAATAGCTGAGGATATGAATATGTAATTCCTCAATATCAGAGTAAATCACAAAGCTGTCCAGGAGATTTTCATGCTACACCCTGTGGACCAAATCTAGCTTCTTAATCTGGATTTGCATATTGTGGTTCTCAAGATAAAATTTAAAAATCATAGAGAAATATTTCACAAAGTGTGAAAATTATAGGAAATTAAAACTTAAATATCTAAGTAATTTTATTGGACTATAGCTATGTTCATTTTCTTATGGATTTCCTGTAGCTACCTTATGCTACAGAAGTAGCATAGCACAGCCATAACAAAAATCATGTGCTTCACCAGGCCTAAAAGGGTTACTGTCTGATTATTCACATTTATTTTTGTCAATCACAATATAAAGCAAATTAGATCAACTAATGATGAACAACTCTGCATATGCTTTCAAAAGAGTAATATCTTCTAATCACATTATATCTCACTGAATGCCTGTTAAAATGTGGTTTTCATTTCAGCAAACTTAAGTATTCTCTCAAAATTAACAACCAGTTTGGATTTAGTGGAAACAATAATAGGCTAAAAAGAGAAAGAAGATATATAAACACAAATACAAGAAGAACTTAATGAAGAAGAAAGTAATTATAGGAAATCTGTTTTATTATCTTTTATTAGTTGTATTAAGAGGCTTCAATTTAACTAGTTAGTATGTGAGTAAGTTTGCATTTTGATCAGTTTTCCCTTCCATTATTCTCCCTCAAACTACCCCAATGGCCTATTTCCGCCACTGGTTCCATTCGGTTTCTCATATGTACATTGAATATTACTATTGTATTTGTACACCCTTCCTCTAACCTTTGTTTGGCCTACTCCTTATATCTTATCTCCTTCAACTTTTGGACTAATTTGGGGAGGATGGGACAGAAAGCTACTAATGAGAACTAGCTTTCCGTCTATCCATTTCCTGTCTGTTGCCTCTTCTCCTATGTGAAAGAAAAAAAAATGGAAAATTTTATTAACTTTTCTTTATAAAATTTAATTATATTGCAAGGCAATTTTCACAATATCTCTAATATGGCCATAATATTATCCCTAGATAGATTTTTAAAAATAGGACCAGTGATGTAGACTAAGGTATGATGCCAAACCCAGCTATTATAACAGCACAATATCTTTTGTTATTCTTCAATATCACTTTGTATCCACAGTGTATTTTTAGATCCTTTGTGAAATCACATATGTAAAAGTTGCTTTGTCTACTGTTAAATCAAATGTCTGCTTGTCTTTCACATTTCATACCTTCAAAACCTTATCAAAAGCAGTGTGGGCTTTTTGCATAATGATCTCTTGTCAGAAGGAGTAATCTAGATTTTGTTAACATAGAGAAATAGCTAGCAGTTTTCAAGGCTACATATGCTGATTAAAATAACATTGTAATAGGGAACATTTACTGATCTCCTATCAGGTTTAAATGATTCTTTCTTCGGTAATTTTACAGGGGTATGCAATTATATCTTCTACTTACGTCACAGATAATTGTATGAGACAAAATATTTTAAAGAACATACCCAGAGCCACAGAGTTGGGCAAGTGGAGAAACTGGAACTTAAGTTGTTCACCTGAAGAACCTGACAATTAACCTCTATAACAGCATGAGAGAATCTTTCATGTACTCAAATATATGCTATGCATTAGCATCTCCTGAGTCTGAGACCTATATTAGTGGGCTCCATTTTCAGAACAAATGTAATTCCTTTTTATGGTAGGGCATAATTTGAAGCTGTAATAAACTATTGAAAGCATATCCTTTCTGAAGATGAAGCAGCATCTAGCAAACGTGCAGTTCCATATAACGTGTCTGTATAATCTCTCCTTCGTGGTCCCTGTGCAAGTCTGTGTGTGAATCTGCACATAAATTTCCTGCTCCCCTTCCCATTTTTCCATTACCTGTGTTACGTAGGTAACTGGCATTACTGGCAGGATTTACCACCCTTTTATGAGGTCACATCCTGGACTGCCCAGCCCTGAAATGTTCCCAGGCTCTGAGGACACAGCCACATCTGACAAGGCCACATCTTCTCCCCACCTGGCCACACTGCTCTGCACCCCCCCCCCCCTAGTAAAACCCAGGCAGGTGACAGCTTGCCCCTTCTGCCATCCTGCCTCCTGGGCAGCCAATTTGGGCTGTAGGCAGGTGGTTTGGAATAAACTTCTCTGGCTTTCCTTAAGACCTCATTGTAGTTTCTCTTTTAGGTATTCTAATTACAATCTAACAGTGTGTGGACACATAATTACACTCTCACTAGTAAGATGCTGTAGTCAGAAATATCCTGTACTACACATTATAATGCTTATCAACTTACCAGTAAATAGGAACTCTTCCAGGGATAAGCTTTGTGTTTGAAAAGGTAGAGGAGTTGCTTGTGGTTCAAGAAGAGTCTTTCCTCCAGGCAACACTCCTATCTAACTTTCATCATTTTAAGAACTCCATACTGTTAACATAACACTTTCACTATCATTAGTGGACTGTGAGTGGTGCATAATGAACTAATATCCTCGGGTAACCAAAGCTCACAAGGTCCCCAGACACTGATAAGCAGAGAGATTGAGCTATCTCTTCAACCTTATTACTGTTTTTAAGTGGATTTCAAGATATGAGGTTTCAGAAAGAAACCTCATTGAAGAGCAGAAACCTCATTGCTTCTGGACTTACATTTGTCAGTAAATTGTGTTGGCTATTTTGTTAACAAAATGTACTGCATTTCATAGGATCTACTCTCTGTAGAAAGGAAAAATAAAATTATAGTATTTGCATACTGTTTTCTTGGAGAGCACATAAGGACATCAATTATTATATAATAATATGAGATCCTTTATTACAGAAGTACATATTATGCTACTGAATAGTCACTTCTATTATAAAAAATTCTCATCTCTATGAAATACATTTTCCCTCCATAGGGCTTCTGTTTATTTAATGAGGAGATATGTTGTATTTTATTTGTAGCTATGTCTTGAACAAGAGGTTCTTTAAAAAATGGGATAAAAACATTGGAGAAGTCAAATACCTTACACTGGTATAGCACAACAGCAACAATAACAATAATCACTTTCAGCAATTTTCACTGCTGTTAAAATTGCATGTCTGCCTCCTCCTCCTGATAAACTGAAACAATAAGGCAACCATAACATCATGACTCTTTTGCTTCTAAAGCCATCATACCATGACAGAGTATGAATTTAAAGTTCCTAACCTTTACTTCAAATGATTGGAAAGTATCCATAACATGTAGGTTCTACTGAGGTCCCATTATCTACATTTCAAAGCTCATTATCTTCTATGTCAACACTTATGAGCTGACAACTATAAAATATTCATGGAAACATAACTGCATCCCCCATAAATTCTTCTGAAACAGGAAAACCTAAGGAAACTGAGGCCTGTTAAAGGCAACTAAGAAAAATGGTATTTAGAAACATAAAAGTATTATATTTGCTTTAGATGCAACAGGATGTATCCTTTCTGAAGAATGAATTCCTCACCCCCCAAATTAACGTTTGGATGCTAATGGATGTATGCCTTCCTAAGAAACATGCTTCCCTAAAACTTAAGCACCTTCCTTATCTTAAGGATAAGGATTTGTTCCATGAAGTGTACATTCTTACTTGGAAACTCAGAAAGTAAGACCAGGTATGATGAGAACAAAGACAAAGCACTGATCTTTACTTAACTTTGAAGCTAGATGCTCTGCCTTACAATATAAATAACCCCAATAGCCAAGGAGCAGTGTGTGTATCTATCTCTCTGCAAGAGCATCCATATTCTGTCAAAGTGTGCCCCTGCCCCTCTGTTTGTCTGCCTGCCTGCATTTATTTCCTCAATAAAGCCTCACCAAGTCTTACCATGATGACTTTCCCAGAAATTCTTATTCTATGACCTGAGCCAAAGACCCTAAGTGAAGAGTTCTTACATTTAAAAGGAAACTTCACTAAACCTCAGCTGCATCTAGTGACACTTCCACAGAATCCATTGTAGAGAAGTCTCATACTTCATAGCAATTTATTAAAGTACTCAAATCACAAATGTACATAAATTCACCACTTCACATAAACATAGAAATGGTGTGTATGTGTGTGTTGAGGCCTTTTATTTTATTGTCAAGAATTCTTCCCACAGTCCTGCAATTATTTAACTCAAATGACTTTCTATCTATCAAACAGCAGTTCTCACCAGGAATGCAAATAACCCAAAGACAGTCTGTCGTGATAGTCAAGAAAATGTTAATCATTACATGCACTGTGGTGCATTTACCAATCTCTAATGTATTGTTTTTCTTTCTCTCATACTGTGTGAGGAAATTTGTAAACCAGCCTGCTTAAAAGATTTCTTAAAATGCAACAACCCCAAAATGATTGTATAAGAAAAAAAATGGATGCAACTTTGCATTCATGTAAGATTAAAAGTCTCAAACTCAAAGTATCGATATATGTGAAGAGTTGGAAACAAGTAAAATATACTCCCTGTGACTAAATTTTAATTTTATTTAATAAATTAAACATTGAATATGAGGGCTGTGGATTTTAAGAAATGAATTTGAAAGTAGTTTTCAATATATACCTCCAGAGACCCCTAGATGGCAAACTTTAGTAAATTTTTATGACTGACATGAATTTAGTTTCTTAGCAGCGCTGCATAAACCATCTATTGAAATGATTTTCAGTGTAATAAAGCTTCTCAGATGTATTTGTGTTCTTCTGGAACAATACATGAGAAAAGGGAATTGTGATTTTTTTCCTTAAACTTAATCTTTTTCTTTGTGATTACTTAATTGCAACAAGATGGCATCCCAGGCTCTCCGGACAATGCTTCTTTGGTGTGTTAGAAATTCCAGAATTTTACCTAACAAGTGATTTCAACTAGCTTCTTAAAATCAACTATTCCCTTGTAATTATAAAGATTAGTTAAAGCTTTTGTTGAGGGATTTCAGTGATCTCAAAGGATAATAACAAAAATCCTTTGAGAAATATAAAATAGGTGTATGTATGAAACTAATAAGAATCTTCTCTGTCTCAAAGCATGCCTTTCACTAAACAAACAGCTGGTTTCCAAAGTGTGTGTGTGTGTGTGTGTGTGTGTGTGTGTGTGTGTGTGTGTTGTTTTGGTAAATAAACTATATATATGGTTATTTTTATAGCCACAGAATATTCCTTCATTCCTGCTAAAAATTATTTCCTTAGCTATTAATATTTGAGAGTTAACAGGAAATAAGTAGAAATAAAAATGGTACAAGAGTTGATTCAAAAATATGTAAGTGCCATTGAAATGGGCAAGTCTAATTTGTGTATACAATTTGCAATAATGTTGAACTACAAAAATGTACTTTTAGCTAGAATGCTTTTGGTGAATTTTCAGTCGATGAGGACTTGAACAATAACTTAAAGTTAGTACTGGCTATGAGAATATCTATTATATGCATACATGTGAAGAGTCAGAAGGAAGTAAAATGAATATAATATATACAGAATATTCGATAGAATCTTTTAACAATTCTTTTCTCCACCATACTCAGTCACTATGGGAGTAACATTTTAGTACTCTCAATAACAATTGAGTATCTGATAAAATTAGATTAAGCATCTGACAAAGGATATAGCAAACTTCTTTCCAAATTCCAACTACTGGTCAATTAGAGGTGTCTTGGTTCAAAATGAACCAAGAATATTTTCTTAAGTGAGGAAAAAGAAGAGCAAATGTCACTTTATGAAATCTTCGCAGATAGAAGCAGAAAGAAATGAATTCCTACATCTAGTGTTACTTTTTATTTGGTGTTAGAGATAGAACCCAGGCCCTCACATATCAAGCAAGAACTCCACAAGTGAGCTGCAACATCAGCTCTCTAGTTCTCAGTGAGGCTGAGTTTTATTTTCTATTGTCTTAGAAAGGCTAGAAACAATTTACTAAATTATCCATTTACTTGAAGCCTGTTTACATTGGATTTGGAAACAAGCTAGTATGCTCTTAATACTCCTTATTCTTTTTTTATTTTTCGTAATATTCTGAAGGCAAATCACTTTATGATAAATTGCTACTAATTTTTGTTATCCAAGTATTAGCTAAGTAAATACATATTTTCAAATACAACAGAATCCTTTTGCTTCTTTGAACAGCATCACCACCACTGACAAAAAGAAGAACCTAACAAAAGTAGGAGAAAGGAAGCCAAGAAGAAATTAGGTGACTTATTTTCTAAGAAAGATTAGTATAGCAAGGTACTGGTGGATCAAACCTATAACACTAGGTACTCAGCAGAATAAGATCTGAAGACTAGAGTTCAAAGCCAGCCAAGGCAAGAAGGTCAACAGAACCCTGTCTCCAGTTAATCACCAGAAAACTCCAAGTATTGCTGTGACTTAAGCCACAAAGAGAAAGACCTCATGGGCCATGCCTGGGCACTGAGTTCAAGTCTCATGGGCTAAAGAGAGAGGGGGAGGGAAGGAAGAAAGGAGGAAAGGAAGGAGGGACGGAGGTATGATGTGAAATCACCAAACATATTCAACATAAGAAATATTGGGAAAACTCTAGTCATAAGGACTCAAGGGACCAAAACTCACATCTGATGTCCTCCATGATTAGGTGTTTGAAAGGATTTTTGCTGATCTGCACAATGAACTTGTGTTTAGAACATTCAAGCGAATTGTTAAGGATGCTCAAGCCTAAGAAATGCTTGAGCAGCTCCCATGGCATGGAGATAAATTGTGCTACATGATCAAAAATGGCAGACTATGACTAAAGCTACTGTTGATGTCAAGACTACAGATGGTTATTTGCTTTGTCTTTTCTGTGCTAGTTTTACCAAAAGATGTAACATAAGGTACCAGTTGACACTGAACATCAACACATCTACCAAATCCAGAAACAATGATGGAAACCATGGCCTTAGAAAGGCAGACTAATGACCTGAAAAAAGTAATCAAGTTTTGTACTAATTATTACAAATGAGGGAAACCATTGAGCCTATGTTCCTTTGGGTCTGGCTTACTTGATATGATATTTTCCCAAGTCTTTCCATTTCCTTACAAATATGGTGATGTATTTCTTTCTGATGGCAGCATACAATTTCATTATGTATAAACTACACATCTTGTTGATCTACTGAGGGGCAGCTACGTTGGTTCCATATCTTTGCTATGGTGCTGCAATGGCCATCATTATGCTAGTGGCTTTAGTATGTCCTTGTTTCTGGAGGATTGGGTAAATGCCAAATAGTGAAATTGCTTGGTCATAGGGGAGCTCTATGTTTAGTCTTTTGAGGAACTGCCATACTGCGGCTCAACCATAGTGGTTGAAGGAGTTTACATTCCCACCAACAGTGTAGTAGTGATCCCTCCTAGACACATCCCCGCCAGCATCTCTTGTTGGATTTCTTGATCATGGCCATTCCAACTGGAGAGAGGTGGTATCTCAGAGTTGTTTTGATTTTTCATTTCTTTTATGTCCAGAGATGTTGAGCTTTTCTTCATGTGTCTATAGTCCATTCTTTTTTCTTCTTCAGAGAAGTCTCTCTTTAAGTCTTTGGCCCATCTTTTAATGGGATGGTTTTTTCTTTCTCCAAAGAGCGATTCAAATATTTTGGCTGTTGTTATATTTTAGATAGGAGGCCTTTGTTTTTTTATGGCTAGTGAAAATCTCCCACACTGTGGGCTTTCAATTAAACTTGATAGCTATGTCCTTTGCCATACAGAAGCTCTGCAGACTATAATAGCTCTGCAGATTATAATAGCTCAAAACCTAGATACAGAAGGCCATGTAGTATGAGGCTAAATGAAAGGACCTCCAAGATATGGAAAGAAGATCTATATGATGAGTGATTGTTGTTCTTACTGTTCTATGTTTTTTCTCCTCTCTTTTGTTGTCCTTTAGTTATTCTCATATTGTTACAGTATCTAACCTTGTAATCTTGTATATTTTATATATGTTTATTTGTTTATTTGAAATAGGAAAGGAAAGGGGGGAAAACAAGTTGAGGGGAGGGATTGTGGGGAGGGAAATGGGGACAAAAACATGAGAAAGGGTTTCAATGTGTGTGTAGTAATGCTCCTTGTCTCTGGCGAATATAACTGAAACCCCTCAATTACTTACAATAAAAAGTTACTATAAAAATAGTCAATAAATTTACTCCAGACAGCATTGGAGCATTGGGTTTGGTTGATGTGGTAAGGTTGAAGGAGCTAATGGATACAATCCAACAGTTCAAGAATCCATTTAAAATTCACATTTTTAATAGTGACAAATAAGAGCCCTAATTTATGTTGAATAAAATACAACAGAAGTATGATATATGTATATGCATATGTACCTTTAAGTTATGGAAACCTAAGTACCTTAATTTCATTTGTGGGACTAATTAAAGTAGTTCATGTAAGTTAGATACTTCTTTACAAATTTTGTACCGATGCATATGTCAATCAAAGATAAGATTTCCTTTCATTTAAAAGTATAAGTGCAAATAATTTCTTTTTAGAAATAATGTAAAAAAATCACAGAAATATGAGGCTTTTTATAACTCTTAAAATAGGTTGATTGAGCTGTTGAGCTGTGAATGTTAAATTGAATAGAGATTTACAGACCTGAGGTGAACTATAGTCTTCTATGCCTAAGCTGGGTTATCATTCAAAAAATATCCTTATAATTAAGTGTCATATTTGGGGATATTGGGAGTAGATCTTTTTTTTTTCTCAATACAAAACATGGACTGATTTGTAGATTCACTTAAGAACACTCACCGAGGGTTCTGAAAATTGCAGCCACATAGAGAATGTCTGCCTGAGAATGAAGACACCCATGAGCAGAATAGGTTAAGGGAGGCAACATTCTGAGGATTCACTGGAGCACATGAGTCCCATTTCCCCCAAAGCTGCTTACGTATGGTTTCATAAAGAGCCCAATCGGGCTTCAAAAAAATATGTGGTGAATCCTTGTGACTCATGATTTTCAATGCCGTTTTCAGAGCCTTTTCTTATTTTGTGGCTCTGAGGAGAATCACCATTTCAAAATAAGGAGGAAATAGTTGTCTTTTTACAATCATTTTGTACTTGTGTAAGAAATGTAATAGGTTGCTGTCAAGATGGAATTACATATGTAGAAACAGCATAAATTTCCACCAGATCATATACTCAGATGTTTGTGTTCAGAAATAATGTGATTGACATAGAGTGATTGACAGAATAAGGTTTTCTGACATTTTTAGAACCTTAAAGAAAAGTGGGTCACAATTTAAAACATGAAATATCAAAGAGATTTATCATTCTACATAAGATTATTGAGTCCTGCCTAACCAATCTTCCAGTGGAAAATACAAATGGCTTTTACATTATAGAATAAGACAGAGAGGGGTTTTACATCTAGAATAACTATTGTGATTTTACTGACATTTGCTTTAATAAACTTAAGGAGAACAGTTTTCCTATTTTGACTATTTTTCCATGATTTTCCAATTTGGTTTAATTATTTGGAGCACCAAAATAATTGTGACACACACAAAAATGTGTAATTGGAATGTTAAGTAAGATTACTTAGATCAAAACAAGAATGGTAAAAATTAGGAATGATAATTCTCTTAGGGAAAGGCAATGATGATATGATAAAAAGCAAACAAAACAAAACAAAAGCCTGATCCAAAAGTTTTGACCTATCACTTGAAAGAAAGTGTCATGGAAAACATGCTTTTATCACCTAAATGAATCCATTCAGTTCTGTAATCCTAGACTTTCTCCTAACCAATGTCTGGGAACAATGGCACAAAGTTGTTATCCCAGTTTTGGGGGAAGCAAAACAACAGTGATGTGCTCTTGATAACATCAGAAACACAAAAAGACAAATATAGATAACTTTATGCTGACCAGGCATAAAGAAAGATACACTTCAAAAAAAATCCACACAAATGAGACTGAAAGAATGGGTAAAGTACTAGTGTGAGTGACCAGCAAGTGGCCCTGAGTTGAAATACACTAAGAACCAAACATAGGCTGATTCCCTAATTTTTACTTCCTCATCTATGATATGGAATTGACATAGGAGACCTGTCATCCTAGATTTTTCCTAGAACTACCATTATTTTGGTCGGAGCATTTGCACTATCTTGTAGCAGGTGAAGGAAAGTGATCTTGTTCCCTTAGGAATCACATTTATAAACCAGAGAGAGATTAGATTAACGATGACTCCTCAGAAGTTTCTGTGGAGAGTTACCACCAGACAAAAATCTGCCTGCAATAAGGGAGATACAGATAAACGAAGACTTGCTGTTAAATATGGAGGCACGTGGTGCTGAACTCATTTTGAGTTCAGTTGGATGTTTAACATTTCTTTCAGATTACTAGTCCAGTACATTCCCCCTTTTAACCTCATCTCTGAAATGAGTATCAACCACTTACTGCTAAGAAAATTGCTAAGCTCTTTCTTGAATTTCATAGTTGAATTTTTAAGAAATAAGATGTTGAATATAGAAAGATATTGGAAAGCTTCAGCACTCCAAAAATATTAGACACTATTACCATGCTTACTATATACACATTATATTATATAATCCCAAATATGTGAGGCACTATTTTGCCAAGAAAAAAAAAAAACGCTTCAAGTAGGAACACTAGAACAAATAATGTGGTGAAACTGGGTTTAACACTCAGCAACATACAATAGATGATAGATAGAAAGTTAGTTAGATAAACAGATGTATATACAATGAGTACACTCAAACACATATGTACATAAAATACATATATCCACTACTTTGCACATTACTTATGGATTACCTACATTCTTAGATATTTCTTAACTGTACATCTAGCAACCCATATGTGAATGTAGTTTCTGAAACTTGTAGTAGTCCTTAAATGTGACATAGTCAATTATTATTTTTTTACCAACTACTCCCTCATTTGTGGCAAAAAGTAAACAATTCTATTTTGAAGGACACAGATATAGCCATTCTTATCTATAATTTTCAAGTTGGAAATTGGGTTGGTATTACTCAGGAGCAAAGGAAAAATATCTGTAAACTTCAATTTTGCGTTATGTTTCCTTCCAATAAAAATTGCTTTAAAGGAGAAATACATAAATATTTCTCTAAACCAATGAAATGGGACATAAAAAATTACTGTTCAGGTATAGTGATTAAGACAGTTTGAGTTTGTCTTCAACTTGTAGCTGAAAGCATTCTACATAATGCAAATGAGAAACTTGATGTATGAAATTACCTTCCTGTTGATTTTACAAATTTCCCTGGCTGTGTTTACAAACTCCATATATCTCTGTATGCTAATGTTTTACTAAAGTAATGATATCATTGATATCCAGCAAAATTAGGTCAGGACAGCAAAATTTAAAATATAAACATAAAGAAAATTTTAAAAAATGTTTATTCAACCAGGCACAGTGGCTTACACTTATAATCCTAGTTAGTCAGGAGGCTGAGCTCTGAGGATCATGGTTCAAAGCCAGCCCAGACACTAAAATGTCCATGAGATTCAATTAATCACCAGAAAACTGAGAGTGGCATTGTGGCTCAAAGGGTAGGGTAATAGCCTTGAGAGGAAGAGCTCAGAGACAGCACCCAAGCCCAGAGTTCAAGTCCCATATCTGACAAAAAAATGTTTATTTACTTGTTCATCATCTGTGAATTACCTCCTGAACTAATTAGGGAAAATTCTGAATATTTTAGTGAACTCTTCATAAGATTATGCAAAACATAAAGATTGTCTTCAGAATGATAGGCTTCCCTTTAAGTCTACTGCCTTTCTTCCAAATGAAATAAATGCAGAACATTTACTTTTGCCCACTGATGGGTTATATTCACTCTACATATTCTTAGATTCTAATAGCTTCTCTTTTCCTCAGCAAGATTTACACCTTCAAGGTTATTTTTAAAAAAAAGAAAAACTCATTATCATTCAATTTCTACAGTTACTTGCATTTGAAGAACGGATACTTGTGTGAGTCAACACAAAATGATTCTTTTTTTATTTTCTTTTTTTACATTTTTTATTGTAATTAATAAAAGGGTTACATGATATTTGCCAGATAGAAGGTGCATTAATTCACATATATTGATACCCTTTCACGTCTTGACAAAATGATTCTTATAGCAAAAATTTATAAACAAAATTACAATAAGACAGATACTACTGCCTTTACTATGATTGTTCTAGTCCACTAACTCAAGTAAAGTGTGAAAAAGAACATCAGTGGAACTTGCTGGACATTGATAAAAGTGAATGATACAACTCATGGGTGGAAACAAGAGGAAAGGACTGGGAGAGAATGAAGGAACAATGGCACTATACAAAAGGAAATGTGCTCAATAGTTGACTCATGTAATTGTAACCTCTTTGTACCTCACCACTACAACATCAATAAAGTAACTTTTTAAAAATAAGTATATTTTTCCATATTAGTTTAATTTCTCTCTCTAGCCTTCATTCTTTTCATGATAAAAAAATCCTTCCTTTTTTTCTCTGATTTCTGCTGTTATCTCTCTTCAAGGAATAATGAAGAGGAAGTTTTATATACTGCAACTAATTTGAGAAATGGTACTAAGAATGAAAAACTATGTTAAAAAATTTTATATTGCAATATATTATTAATAAAGTAGTACTAGTAAATTAAGAGTTCCTGATTATTCCATTAACTGGAGCTTTATCTTAACTCTGTTTTCTAGACAAAGCCTCAATTTACCCAAATAATATTGGAAAGAGAATATAACAGCAGAATGAGTAGTAATGATGAAATCTACACCATCAGTCATAAGACAGAAAGCAGACAACTATGCTAATGGAATGATTCTGTGGAGAGGAGAGGAATTATAGTTATAATAATAGTGATAGCTATAATTATGTGAACCATAACTTGCAAATATTTTTCAGAAAACAGTTTTGCTAAGGCAAGAATAGAAGATAATGAGCCATGACATTTTCTCCTTTCCTGCAAGTCTGTACAACCTCATCAAGGTCAAATACAACCTGGCCTGGCTATAAGTCAATTGGTAAAATAAATTATCAAAAATATAATTAAGTAAGCAGAGAGGCCTGGGCAAGTTCTTGGACTTGTTCATATCAAAACTATAAAAATGGAGCTTCTGGGGGTCATTCCATCTAAATCACTGATAAAGCCTATGTCTGGTTTGACTCTGAGTGAAGATCAGTTCTCAGAATCAATTAAGGCAGCTACCAACTTCATAGTGCTCAAAAGAGTGTCTGCAGTGAATTGGGTAAAACACAGTTAAACAGCCTTTTTGAATATTAAGGCAAGAAAATTCAAATTCCATAGGTGCTTATCCTAAACCTCCTGTTAAAATTCAGGCTCTTTTATGAATTTGAAAAGGAAATGTTTGCAGAAAAACAAGCTCAGGATAGATATTTTTCTGGAATATTACCATTGAACACTTCCTGTATCTCAGAAGACTGTTTATTTCCAAGGAAAGCATAAACATGTGAAAACAGGAATAGTCAATCCAAGGCAGATAACCTGGAAACAGTATTGCCTCGTGAACTAAATTTAGACAATAAATTTTCCTCATAATTTTTTTTCTTTATAAACATTTCACTAATCACCCTCTTGTTGATAATAGATTCTGAAATATATGACTTCATCTAACTTACTACCTAATAATATTTAGTTCAGCAATTCCTTCTGTTTTTCAGGACATTCTAAGACTGAAAGGCCATAGGGTTCTTCCTAAGAGAAAATACAGTCCTACTGGAATCCAGCATTCTCCAGACATAGTATTTCCGAGTCATGCTCCTATATTTCAGTTTTCAAGAGAAAAAAAACAAAAACAAAACAAGTTTGCTTTAGAAAGAATTGCCACAAATCTCTCCAGTCTCTGCCAGTAACCTGACAGCAGCTAATGAGAGAATTGCAATAAATCATCGAATTCTACAGGATTTTATTTTATGGAGTAACATAATTTCTAAGCAATGATAAGCAACATTTCTCAGCGTGGACCATTTGCGCCTATACAAAGACAACTCTAATTGTAATACAAGCGTTGTGCAATAAGTAAGAACGATTTTAAAGAATCCAAACAGCACATATTTTCTTCCTGCTGGGTGTACTTCTAACAAGTTGGCATTAGCACACACCTTCCTCTGAATGGAAGAGAACAAAGAGAAAGAACAAACAAGATATAAAACAGAAAACAAAAATACCCTAGGGTTGTTCTGAATTTCAGCGGCTCTACCTAGGTGAATGGCGCTTCATCAGCATGGTGGGAAGTTCCCTGGCCCTGGAAAAGGCCTCTGATGTAGAGCACTAATCAAATTAAACAAAGAATGTTAATGTGCAGATTTAAAAAAAAAATAGTGCCATGTTTGTGAGAAGTGTGTTCTGTTGCTCTGGAATCAGCACTTTCACATCATTTAACTGGAGCATTCTATGTCGGCAAAACAAGACCCAAAATTATTTATGTTTTTATTGTGTCACGTTACATCAAGCTACAATGCATAATAATCAAGTAAAAGAAGCCTCAGGTGACGCAGATGGTAGAATCAATTGTGAAAGGGAAAAAGAATTTGGATCACAAGCTTCGCAACAAAACTGCAAATGAAATCATCATAAGAAGAGAACAGAATTCTTTGTATGATAGTTCTGAGTTAGTGTCAACTTATCCCACATTCCAAGTGTCTTCAGGGTAAAATAATAAGGACATAATTCCTTGTTCCACATCAATAGAGATTAAGGAGTGTAATATCTTTTGAGAAGCATAGACAATTTCCATAAGATTTTACAGACTCAGCTTTTAGAAAATAAGGCACACATGGATGTACCTACCTAAAATGAACACATACCATTCACACATGCACTGCATAGGTATCCAGTATCTCCCATAAAATACAAGCCAATGAGTTAATGGAGTAGCAGAAATCATGCTTAAATATCCTTTTTCCCCACTCTTTAATGGTCTACATGCAGGTGGCAGTGTTTGCAGAAATAAGAAATAACACATAGCATTTAAACAACCTTTACTGAAAGGTTTATGGCTGTGATCTCCTGTTGAGAGTGTCATTTGTATACCCTTCATACTTAAGATGTCTCTGTAGCACTGAAGTCCTTTGCTCTTTATATTGAACAATGACACCAATGCCAATGCGAACATCAAATACAGCTGTCAGGTTTGATACATAACCCAGACTCCTTCAAAACCGAAGGTTCAGGTGGCTATTATAGCCCTGCCTTCATAACTTGCAGGCTTCTGAACACATATTATCTCTAGATCCGGTGCTACCCTTGAACACCTCAACATGGCCATTGTGTTATTTTCGCCTTCTGACTGTTTCCTTCTAGACAAACCCAGGCAAAAATTTATCTTTTGTCTCTTTAGGTTTTGTTGCCTGCCATTGTCAGTCCACCCTCTTTTTCATTCTACCCATAAACTATGTTGGCATCTTCCTGTCTTCCCTCTCCTGTGTGTATACAGCTCACAGCTGTACACTTTCCATGCTGGTTGGCAGGCTAGAGGATTTCATTTTTAGTGATTGTTGTGGTACTTAATGTCTCTTTTGAGGTAAATAGAGCTCTAATACTTTCAGGAAAAAAAAAGAAAGGAAGAAAACAAGAGCATGTCTTTACAAAGCTATGCAAATAATGGTTGCAGGCTTAGACATTAGTGAACTAGTCCTAGAATTTCATCACCAAGTATACATAGAGTAAAAAGTTGTCAAATATTGCTTAGTATTTCACTGAGTTGAAGGGTAGTCTTGGAGAAACCCCTGATGGGTAATATGCTTCTATAAATTTCTAAGCTGTTTTAGTACCACCAACAGCATGACCTTTCTTCTTCTTAATAGGGATTTATCAGGACATTTACAAATCTCCAGTATATATTATGCATAGACAGATTTTCTTCTCATATACCTGAAGACTGTACTTAGCAAGCACTTAGAGTAGACATCATGATGGATGGCCGTACTGTTATTTCAGTCTGGCTCTGTGCTAATAACTGAAAATAGATGAGTGAGAAGCTGAGAATGATATCAGATGATTTCCATTATTCCTCTATTTTTCACCTACTAATAGGCTATTGTACTTATCAAATGTAAGATATTCTAAATATTTCTTATTGCCATGCTCAGTAGCAGGTTGAAAGCAGCTCTTCAAAGGATTGGGCCACTGCTAGAGAGATGAGAAATGCTAAAAACCATTGAAGTCAACATTTCTACAGATGGCCATGGAGGATCCTTAGGCACATGTCTCGTATGTAATATAAAGAATCCTTGGCTAATGATTCTGAGTGCCTTCTTACCTGAAAGGGGCTTCAGTGACTTTCGTTGTTCCTATTCTCTTAGGGTCTATCTAGCAAGGCTGAGACTAACCTTTAGCAGCTTTGTGAGTTGTCTCTGCAATAGTATACTTTGACTCTAATGATACTTTTTAGTTCTTGAGAACTCACTTTCACAAAGCATGCCTTCTTTAAAACCCTTGATGTGAAAAAGTGAGTGACAACCCTTTCTATGTCATGTGTCCATAAAATATTCCACACTGCCAATTAATGGGAGAATTGAACAAATGAATAAACATATGCAAAAGTCAAAAACTTAGAAAATATGCTACTATGAATAGATTAACTCAAGGTTATTCCACAGTCTAAAAGCTAGAGGGTCTGTCAAGACTCATCTGCATGTGATGCAAAGTTTCCTTTGAAAGAAGGTAAAAGTGGACAAATACATTCTGAAATTTAACATTTTTGAATTAGGACATTCAGATCCCGAGTAACAAGTGAACACTAACCAGAAAACAGAAAGTGGCATACATACCAAAAGGTTGATTTATGTTTTGTGCAATGAGAAATCTAAGTCTCAAACAAACCATCAATATTTCAGACGGCAATGTTGGCATATTGGTTCCCAGTGGTGAAGCTGTTGCTGTGCAATGATAACAACTAAGTCTGTTTTATTGATTTACTGTGAAGAAGTACAGTGACAAGGACCACAAAACAAAGGACATTTGGAAAATGACTAAAAATAGACTCTGTTTTCCCAATGAAAATAAAGTTATGTAATGCATATTTTAGCTACTAGATTGAGTCATCTCATGAATAATACATACTTCAAAAAAAACCTGAAGAATACCCTTTTTTATTTTTTTACCCATTTCATTTGCATGTTTAAATGTTCTTATTTTTCTCTTTGCCATTTAACCTACACCTTTTTTCTAATGTTATGATTCATTCCTTTTTTTCTTTATTTTTCTTTTTTTCTCCTCTCGTTTCACACAATCCTACTGTCACTGTAGTTGTCCTAGAAACACAGTGACAGCTCTGGGTACAGTTTGAACAAATACGATATCCATATTGATACAGTCACCTCTTTTTAAACTCCGGGTTCTCAACCCTAGTATCTCTTGAGTAAGAACTCAGAACAGTGAGGAATCTCCCGCCACCTTTTTTCTTTTTTTTGTTTTTGTTTTTGTTTTCATTTTGTGTGTGTGTGTGTGTGTGTGTTCTGTTTTCTTTTATTTTGTTGCTGTTTTGTTTCTTTTTTTTTCTTTTCTTTCTTAACTTGGTATCATTGAAATCTCCTATATCAACCTCTCTCTTTTCTCTATATATTCTTCTTATTACTCTTCTTATTTTGATAAGTTTTATCTAAGTTCATATAAACTATCTACACAAATACTCTGTTTGTCTATCACCTTAGGTCAGTTATCCTTACACGATACCCTTTCTTCATTGCTATAATATTCTTACACTCCTGTATTATTCTTTTCCTACTTCCCTTGTCATCTTTCATATTATTTTTCTATCTCTAGTCCTCTGTTCATCCTTCAACTCTTATAATGCATGGATCTACATTTGATGGTTGTTGAGCAATGCTGTGTATCTAGGTGTTCAATTATACTCTAGGTCCAGAGGGACTTAAATACAGTAGAGATTAGATTGAGGGGCTTATTGTTTTGGTCATAAATTGGTCATCTGTGATTGTATTAGATTTGTATGTAAGTCTACAAAAAGAAACAGAGAGTGTTATTACCATTCTAAAAGAGCTAATATCTATTGTCAGCCAACTAAAAAGATCTAGGTTGGTTATAGCTGAAAAAGTATAATCTTGTTTAGTATTAATCTTGCTCCCATCCTCAAATTGGCAGAACAAGACACTCAAGAAAAATGTCAAATCAAGGAATAGCATCTCCCACCCAACATAAACAGGCAATGGAGCAGTGGCAAATCTAGAGGACAGCCTTCCAAGTGCTATACAAATGCAATTGATAAACATCATTAATGAAATATGTGAAAACATAAAGAAAGAGATAAGGGAGGAAGCCACAGCTAAACAAGAGGAAACCATAAACAATGTGATATGTCAAAAAGGGGAAGCCATAAAGGAGGCCATAAAAAAGGATTTTCAAAGAAAAATGGACGAATTCATAGAATCCACAAACAAAAAGGTGACTGAACTCCAACAAATGTCCAAAGAGAATAAAGCTGCTGAGCTAACCACTCAAATGGAAATCAAGGAGCTAAAGAAAGCCATACATGATCTAAAAGAAGAGATGCAAGGCATCAAACATGAGCAAGGGAGATGAAGAATAAAGTAGATAGCTTTGATAGCAGGTTAGACAAAGCAGAAAAGAGAATTTCCAGGGTTGAAGATAATTTAGTTGTTACAGAAAAAGAACAGAAAATGAGTCAATTCAAATCTAGGAAATATGAGAAAACGCTACAGGAGGTCCAAGATACAATTAGGAAGCCTAATTTAAGGCTAATTGGTATTGAGGAGGGTCTAGAGAAAGAGGTCAATGGTATTGGAAATATACTTTAGGGAATCATCTCAGATAACTTCCCAAATATCCAGAAGAGCAGGCCCATCCAGATACAAGAAGCTTTTAGAATCCCAAACAGACCTGACCAGAAAAGGACATCCCACCCCCACATTATAATCCAAACTGGATCAATAGAGGCCAAAGATAGGATCCTAAAAGCAGTCAGGGAGAAGAGAACAATCACCTATAAAGGCAAACCAATCAGAATAACCCCAGATATCTCAGCAGAGACCATGCAAGAAAGAAGAGATTGGAATGATATATACCATGCCCTGAAGTCAAATAACTACCAGCCAAGAATACTGTACCCAGCTAAGCTCTCATTAATAACTGAGGGAACAATAAAAACATTCCAATCCAAGGAAAAGCTTCAACATTATGTAGCAACAAAACCAACACTATAAAAAATTCTCAAAGATGTTCTACACATGGAAAACCAACACAAATGTAATACAGAGAAAGACATGGCACCTAATACTCAAAACATCTAAGAACCACAATAATTACCAAGACACAGACCCAAATGAAAGCTTGAAAAATGGAAGGAACTAATAAATATTTCCCAATCCTGACTCTCAATATCAATGGACTTAACTCTCCAATTAAACGGCATAGATTATCTAGTTGGATCAAAAAACAGGATCCATCATTCTGCTGCCTTCAAGAGACACATCTTACCAAAAGAAACAAACACCTTTTAAAAACGAGAGGTTGGAATAAACTCTATCAAGCTAACAGCCCCCATAAACAGGCTGGAGTTGCCATCCTCATATCAGATAAAATAGATTTCAAACTAAAATTACTCAGAAAAGACAAAGAAGGTTACTACATAGTACTAAAGGGATCTTTCCTCCAGGAGGACATAACGATCCTAAATATTTACACACCCAATCCCAGAGCTCCGAACTTCATCAAGAAAATTTTACTTACACTGAAACCATACATAGATAGAAACACAGTGATTGTCGGTGACTTTAACACACCATTCTCACCTATGGATACATCAACAAGACAAAAACTCAACAGAGAAACCTTAGAATTGAACAACTATATAGACCAACTAGATCTAACAGACATCCGCAGATTATTCCACCCAGCAACAACACAATATACGTTTTTCTCAGCAGCACATGGAACATTTTCCAAAATAGACCACATTTTAGGCCATAAAACAAAGCTGGAGAGACTCAGAAACACTGAAATTATTCCCTGTACTCTCTCAGACAACAAGGGCATCAAATTGGAACTGAACACACAACTCCACCAACAAAAACCCTGTAAATCATGGAGATTGAACAACACATTGTTGAATCACCAATGGGTTAGCAAAGAGATCAGAAGAGAAATCCAACAGTTTATGAAATTTAACAAAAAGGAGCACAAAAATACCAGCTCCTTCGGGACATGGCAAAGGCAGTACTCAGAGGAAAATTTATAGCTCTGAGTGCCTAGAATAACAAATTGGAAAAATCTCGAACCAACAATTTAATGTGTCACCTTAAGCTCCTGGAAAAAGAGCAACAAACCAACCCTAACCCCACTAGAAGGAAGCAAATTACTAAAATCAAAGCAGAATTAAATGAATTGGAATCCAAAACAACTATAGAAAGAATCAACAAAACAAGGAGTTGGTTCTTTGAAAGAATTAAAAAATTGACAAACCCTTAGCAAATCTCACCAAAAACAGAAAGGAGCATACTGAAATAAACAAAATTACAAACAAAAATGGTAATATTACGACAGAAATTACCAAGATCCAGAGTATCATGAGGGAATACTGCTCAAACATTTACGCCAACAAATTTGAGAATCTAGAAGAAATGGACGAATTCCTAGCCAATATTAACATACCCACACTGAACCAAGAACTAACCCAACTAAACAGGCCTATTTCAAGCTCTGAAATAGAAATGGCAATAAGAGAACTTCCACCTAAGAAAAGCCCAGGGCCAGGTGGATTCACAGCTGAATTCTATAAGGTCTTCAAAGCAGAGCTCATACCAATACTCTTCAAGCTCTTCAACGAAATTGAAAATGAAGGTTCTTTACCAAACTCATTCTATGAAGCCAGTATAACCCTCATCCCCAAACCAGACAGAGACTCATCAAAGAAAGAAAAGTATAGACCTATTTCTTTGATGAACATCGATGCAAAACTTATCAAGAAAATACTGGCCAACCGTCTACAACAACTCATCAAAAAGCTATACACTATGATCAAACAGGATTCATCACAGGGAGGCAAAGCTAGTTCAACACACACAAAGCAATTAATATAATTCAACACATCAACAGGAGCAGGGACAAAAATCACATGATTGTCTCAATAGATGCAGAAAAGGCATTTGACAAGATCCAACACCCCTTATGATAAAAGCTATGGAGAAACTAGGAATCCATGGAACATTCCTCAATATAATAAAGGCTGTGTATGACAAACCCACAACTAGTATTATACTTAAGGGCAAAAAGCTAAAGCCATTCCCTCTAAAATCAGCAACAAGACAAGGATGCCCACTCTCTCCACTCCTCTTTTACATAATATTAGAATTCCTAGCCAGTGCATTAAGGCAAGAAGCAAGCAAAAAGGGGATCCTAATAAGGAAAGAGGAAGTAAAACTTTCCCTCCTTGCAGATGACATGATCCTGTATTTAAAGAATCCTACAGACTATACTCCCAAGCTCCTTGAGCTGATTCAAAACTTTGGAAGGATAGCAGGCTATAAAATTAACCATCAAAAATCAACTGCCTTCCTCCTCACCAACAGTGAGAGGAATGAGGCAACAATCAGGAAAGCAACTCCTTTTGCAATAGCCTCAAAGAAAATAAAGTACCTAGGAATTACCTTAACTAAGAATGTAAAGTACCTTTTTGATGAAAACTTTAAAACCTTGAAAAAGGAAATTAAATCAGAACTGAGGAAATGGAGAAACCTATCATGCTCCTGGATTGGAAGAATCGATATCGTGAAAATGACAATCTTGCCAAGGGATATCTACAAATTCAACGCAATACCCATCAATATCCCAATGTCATTCTTTAAAGAAATAGAAGAGGTAATCTAAAATTTCATATGGAATACTAAAAGACCCGATATAGCAAAAACACTTCTTAGCAGAAAGAACAGTGCAGGAGGAATTCAATAGGTAGAAACTTTCTTAATAAAGAAAAGTGGGACTGCATTAAACTGCAGAGATTTTGTATGGCAAAGGACATAGCTAGTAAAATAATTAGGAAGCCTACAGAGTGGGAGAAGATCTTCACCAACCATACAACAGACAAAGGCCTCATATCTAAAATATATCACCAGCTCAAAAAATTGAATCAATCCAAAACTAATCTCCAAAGTAACAACCATCCCATTAAAAGATGGGCCAAAGACTTAAAGAGAGTCTTCTCTGAAAAAGAAACAAAAATGGCCTATAGACACATGAAGAAATGCTCAACATCTCTGGTCATAAAAGAAATGCAAATCAAAACAACTCTAAGATTCCACCTCACTCCAGTTAGAATGGCCAGGATCAAGAAAACTAATAACAACAGATTCTGGCAGGAATGTGGCCAGGACGGATCACTACTACACTGTTGGTGTGAGTGCAAACTTGTTCAACCACTATGGAAAGCAGTATGGCAGTTCCTCAAAAGACTAAACATAGAGCTCCCCTATGACCCAGGAATTCCACTACTTGGCATTTACCCAACCATCCAGAATCAAGGGCATACTAAGTCCACTAGCACAACAATGTTCATTGCAGCATTATTCATCATAGCAAAGATATGGAACCATCCTAGATGTCCCTCAGTTGACGACTGGATTAACAAGACGTGGTATTTGTACACAATGGAATTCTATGCTGCTGTCAGAAAAAACGACATTGACCCATTTGTTAGAAATGGAAAGACTTAGAAAAAGTCATATTAAGTGAAGTAAGCCAGACTCAAAGGAACTTAGGCTCAATGGTTTCCCTCATTTGTCATAATCAGTAAAAACCTTGGGCTCGACTAGCAGAGATTTGCAATAGAGTAAAACCTTGATACATAAGGCCACATAGTATGAAGTTAATTGAAAGGACCTCCAGGATATTGAAACAAAAGCCATATAATGAATGATTGTTGTCCTTAATGTACAATGTTATCTCTCATCTCTTTTGCTGTCCCTTGGTTATCTCATATTGTTACAGTATCTCACTTTGTTATCTGATATATTGGATATATTTGTCTTTGGTTATTTGAAATTGGATAGGGAAGGGGGGAAAACCAAAATGGGGGTGGGGGGAGGGTAAAGGGTACCAAGACATGTGAAAGGGTATCAATGTATGTGAATTAATGCACCTTCTATCTGGCAAATATCATGTAACCCTTTTATTAATATTATTACAATAAAAAATATAAAAAATAAATATATAAAATAAAACTAGCCCATGCAGAAAAGTAAAAAAAAAAAAGAATTGTTTTTGTTTTTTATTTTTATTTTGCCAGTCCTGGGCTTGGGCTCTGTCCCTGAGCACTGTCCCTGGATTTTCTCAAGGCTTGGGCTCTACCACTTGAGCCACAGCACCACTTCTGGCTTTTTTCCTATGTATGTGGTACCGAGGAAGCGAACCCGGATCTTCATGCATGCTAGGCAAGCTGTCTACCATTAGGCCAAACTCCCGGCCCCATTGTTGTGGTTTTATACAAGGCATTTATTCTATTTCTGGTAGTGCCACATTGTATAAAATCAATAATTTTCTTTTTGTGTGTCTTCTAAAAACCAAGATATAGTCTCACAACAAGTCTCCTCTTTATCCCTTTGAAAAGATGGAGTGACATTACTCAAGTCCTAACAGCTTGTAGGTGTGGGAAAATTTCAAGACTGAAACTCCATGGAATCCAGAATTCAACAAACTATCCCATTGTCAAATGACTGTCCATTAAATAAGTTCTACAGTGGCAATTGCCTATTTCTCTAGTCAAGGCTGGTATTACAAGATTTTAAAATGCAGATGCTCAGCAATAAAGCCTATATATACCCAACAGCCTTGAAAAAGAATTGATGGAATGCTAGTTGAAAATAAAGATTTACATAACCATATAAGTGCTTTAAAAATTATGAAGTCCTTTATTCTAATGAAAACTTGATATCAATGCTAAACAGCTTAGCAAAGATCCATTGGATCTATATTATTCTTCTATATAACAGAACTTAATTTACTTTTAAGAATTCCTCTTCTAATTATTACCAGCTTGCACATTATACATGGGGAAACTTATCTTGAGTTATAGTTGCCTATTGGAACTAGTGAGGTGTTCTATTGCTTAATCACAACATAAATCTTCTAATGCAGAAGAATTTATTGCAGTGAAAGTTGACTTCAAAGGAGTTGTTGATATTAATTTATTTTATATGTTAGGTGAAAACTAAGATGAAGAATAATCAATGAATGCATAAGGATGTTCCACTGTATATTTTGCAATTAGTGTTCTTTTTTTCATTTATGACCTTCTTATTACAGCTTCCTTCAGTATGATTAACTTAAAATAAAGCCACAACATTCTGATCAGACTTTGGGTCTTGCTTGCTGATTTACTGATGTACTCTCTGCCTCCATTTCCCCCAAAAGGGCAACTATTTCCCATTTGCTAACTGTTACTGCTAACCACTTAGGACTGACTTTACCCCAACATTTTCAGCCAGAGGGAATCAAACATGGATTATTAGAATAACTGACAGGATGTTAGTCACAAATGGCTATACTTTTGGATTTCTAATTCAGTAGGTCTACAGTGGACCTGTATTCTGCTTGTCTAATGAGGTAAAGCTGATGGTGTTGTTTTGAGAACCACTGCAGTAACCTGAAAATTGTTGCTCACCCAAAGTTATACCTAACTGGAATCAGTCTAGATTCATTGATTGTGAAACTCCAAGCCCCCCTAACTCCAAATCACGAATCCAAGGGACAGATTCAAATGGATGCCTTTCTGTTTTCATGGAGGGATTATCTCAGTCATTTGTTATATTTCCACAATTCCCTCTATCCAGTCCTGTTCATTCTTTCCTAGTAGGTATTGATCCTGTAGGTGCAGCATGAGGTTTTTGATCTACTTAACATACTCACATAATATTTTGATATTGTGGTGGCTTTTAAAATTTTCAAGAATGCTAGCCAAGAGTATGTTTATTTTTGCACTTATGGTTCCAAAACTAAATTGTTAGTATTGTGATTTTATTGCCAACTGAATGTATTTAGAATGAAAGCATACACATTCATCTTTTCTTGCTCCAAATGATCCCTGCATACTGTCTGAGTACAATTGAATGGTTGTTCTGATACTGGATTTTCATCTTAATGGAGTTTCCATTTTCTTCCTACATTCTACTGACATGACTAGCACATCAGCTGTTATCCCCCTACTAAAATCGCACACCAAAGTTATCAATGACTTGTCTTCACTCTTCCCTTAAATCTAATACAATATCAAGTCACACAATGTCTCAAATACTTTTACATCTCTCTTCAACTGTCCATGCATATGCTACTACAGGTAATAACTGTTACTTTCTCAAATAATAGAAAAGTCTTCTTGATTAGACCTAACATAAAATTTCAGATGCTGTTGGAGAAGTAGTCTGGCATGAAGAGGTAGTGAAGGATAGAACTGGAAGTGGAAATATCTTCACGTCCACAAGTTTTTGTGTGATACCTTAATGGGTGTATTGTGGAGAGCACTCAGTCCTAGATTTTGATATTACAGTGTCAAGAATCCTAATAATAAAGGCTAACTGGATCTCCAGAAATATTCTCATCATGTAGAGAGAGAAACAGAGACAGAGAGACAGATGCACATGTAGAGGCAGCAAAGAAAGACTATTTGTAATGTTTCAGAGAAGATACAACTAAGAAAAAAAATAAGATGTGAAAGGCCTAAAAATAGACCATCTACAGCTTAATTCAATGTACCAAGAGCCCAGTAGTCAAAGAAAATGTAGCATGTGGTATATTTTTCAATGTACCCAACTATCTCGTTGGAGAGAATTGAAACAGCAATTCTGGACTCTCACTACCAACAAATTAAGGAAGGTGGATAGAAAATTATTATTTTTTCATATAATTTTATTGTAATTAATAGAAGGATTACATTATATTTGCCAGAAGGTGCATTACTTCACATACATTGATACCCTTTCTCGTGTGTTAGTCCCCATTTCCCTCCCCCAACCCCAGCTCTTCATCTTGTTTTCCTCCTTTCCCTATCTGACTTCAAATAAGTAAATACGCATATATACAATATATCAGACAACCAGGAGAAATACTGTAACAGTATGAGATAACCAAGGGAGAAAATTATTATTTAAGCTGGAATAGCCTTTTACATATTTAATTGCCAAGTGTATTACTTAAAACTTGACACTCTGATTCTTTTTGTACTTGCTCTCCATTAAAAGATACTGACCTGTCATTAAAATTCAAGAAGATTATAAGGTGATGTCTAAAAATACAACATGGGTTATCATAAGAAGGTTAGGTGAAAAACAATGGTATTTTGTGCTTAATATTTTTAGAAGCAAGTAGTTAATTCCTAATTTTTCTTTCATTCAAAGATGATATAGATTGATCGACACCATTTGTCACTGACATAGATTCACACAAATTGTCCTATAGTTTTCCTTTATAAACTAGTGTTCTTTTACTATTTTATATAAAAATTACTGTATTAAGTCCTCAAAACATATAATTGCATATAATATATCCATACAGAATAGACATATAACATAAAATATACAATACATGTTAAAGTAATGTAAATTATGTAAATTATTCCCATTTCTGGAAAATATGTAAGATGAATTCCATTTGAGCACAAAGTATAACACTAAAGCCCTTTCTATCCCATTTCACTATTTTAATGTAATGATTTACTTTACTATATGATTAGCATAAATTTATTATTGTGCTAAGTATACATTTGAAGATGTAAAGTTGAATAGAAACAAATCTTGTCCTATGAAAGTTGACCACATAACTCAAGAAATTATAGAAGCAATGACACATCTCTAATAATATAATCTGTGCCTTGTTTCATGAGCTGTTCAAGTCCTGAGTATGGTCTGTTCTTTGTGATGCACAAGGAAGTTGTGTAGGGGAACTTATGATGGATGTCTTCATTGAAAGGTATCAGAAGTAAGTCTGGGACAGTTTTCTGCTGTGAACCCACTTAGTCCTATAGTTCTTTTTACTTATTTCAGTCAAGAACAGCTATTCAAATGTGCTAAACTATCCAGGACAGCCAATGCTTGGTTCCAGTCCTCTAAACAACCTTAAAAACAACTACAACAAACACTATATCCTTTAATGCTTTTTTTCAGTGGCCAACTGGGTCCCAAGATGCAAATTAAAATCTAGGGCCAGTTTTTATGGAGTTATTTCCCTACAATGCAAAAGACACAATAACAGACAAGATTATGTCCGCCAGAAGCAAGTTCCCAGAACCATAAAGGACTTTCATACTCATGTTGCCTATCTAAAAGTGATCATTCTCTCATGGAATTTGTTATGTGCAACTCAATTCTGAATCAGAAACCAGAACCTAGAGAGACTGACTCAGTGAAAACTAGGCTAAATCTTGGGTTTAGAGTAGGGATGTCCCTATAGTATATAAATATAGATAGCTCTAATGTATTGTTACTAGATTAATTATAATAATAGTATATAAATATCAGTAGTTCTAATGTACTATTTACTTATGCAGTTGTGATACTCTACACTATTAACATATTGGGCATTCTCAGGTTCAGTCTCTTGAGTGACTTGGCTAGACTTGTTGTTTTTGGTTTTCGTGAAGTATGACAATATTGCTAAAGGCTTTGCCTTGATAATATTGAAAAGGATCTGTTGCATACAAGTAAATGAATAACACACTTGTACCGTAAAAATAGTTTAAAGGCAGCCTAATATCAAGTACTAAAAGCAAAAAAAAATTCTTAGCAGAGTTTAATGGACCCCTTTTGTATTACATTTTTCCCCATTGACATAATTGAATGAAGATAGAAAAATACAAATCAATTCATATGATCCTATTCTTTTCCTTCAGCTTAAACATTACTAAAATCTTACATAATCTTACCTAAAAAAGTCAACTTCAATATTCAGTCTGGAAAGACATTTTCACTTTCCATTTCCATACTAATTTTTTAAACAGGTTAAATAAAAATACTAGAGTCATCTTGGAATATTAAGATTGTGATTGTTACCATCCAGAGAAAAAAAAGTAAAGAGATGGCCATTCCTTTTCAAATACATATACCGAGTATCTGATTGAATATTTTCATATTCATCAGATGTTGAACATAACTAAAGTATTTTTTTAGAATGGAATATGCAACTATCATTCATTAAGTCATATGTTAAGACAAAATTAAAAAATCATAGAAATCATCATAAAAAAATCTTGGGAGAATCATATATATCCTTCATGGAATCAGCTGCATTAGCCTTTGTCATGCTATCATGCAATGCAGTAACAAAAGCTCTCACTGCCATTGCCCTCTAAATTGCTTTTTTATTAAATTTTCAGAAATTCTTTCATTCAAAAGGGATTGAGAGTTTCTCCTTATAAATATACCCAGCAGTACTATCACATAAGCCCTTAAGCCAAAAGAACAACCTTTTGCTTTGAATTTAGTTTTGTTTCTCATAACAGAACTAGTTTTTTATATTCTTATTTTTCTAATTAAAAGAGAAGATTACAGTTTTCCACCTTTTCCTCCAATTTTTAAAAAAATATCTTAACTACATAGACATAAAAATGTCTGACTTTATAGACATAATTTTATTAAATAGATTAATATGTATGTATGTATGACATACAAACTCTCCTTGTAATTTTAATTATGTTCTAAAATCTAAGTACCAGATATTGTATATAGAGATTCCTTTCTTGAGTACTTGTTTGTTAAATACGTCATTTGAAATATGATGTAAAAATTAATGTTAAGAAATTCTTTTTTTTTTTTTTGCTAGTTCTGGGCTTGAGCTCAGGGCCTGAGCACTGACTTGGACTTTCTCAAGACTAGAGCTCTACCACTTGAGCCTCAGCACCATTTCCAGCTTTTTTCTATGTATGTGGTACCGAGGAATTGAACCCAGGTCTTTGTGCATGCTAGGCAAGCAATCTCCCACTAGGTCAAACTCCTGGCCCATTAATAAATTCTTTTTTAAAATATCTATAAATAGTTATACAAAGGAGATGCCATTCAAAAACACTTCTCTCATTCTTCATTTTGCTTTTCACTTTTCATTTTTCCCCCAGTCTTGAGGCTTGTACTCAGGACCTGAGTTCCTATCCCTTCCTTTTTTTTGCTCAAAATTAGCACTCTACCACTTGAGCCACATCACCACGTCCAGCTTTTTCTGCATATGCTGTACTGAGGAATGAAATCCAGGGCTTCATGCCACTAAGCCATACTCCCAACCTTCACTCTTCTTAATGTTTTCAGGTACATACTTGATTCTTGACTGCACTCTCCCTCTCTTCTCTTCATTTGTCTACCCCTTTTCTATTGATTTTGTTATATAAACATTATCAGTACTGGGATTGATTAAAGAACCTTTTTCTCATGATCATTCTTCAGATCAAGTACATGAATGTCTACTGAATGAATTCTCTTCAAAATTACAAACCTTTCTTGGAAAAATGGTATTAAGAAAAATTTAATTGTGATTTAATACTATTATTATTGTAATTGTTATTCTCTTTCATGATTTATTCCTCTCAGCAAACACTATCTTGGACATTTATATACTTTCTTCAAATGGGACAAAAGGAGAATGAATTCAGAGAGATATTAAACATAATGTTAAATATGTCACCAATGGCAATTTTATGAATGTAAAATAAAACAACTGACAATAATGAACATAAAGTATCAGAAATAAGATTTTTAAATGGACTCCTTGTATGCTTCCTTCTTCCAAAAGTCCATGAAAACTCACAGTATGGAAATAGTTGGAGTAAATAATGCTGGTAGATTTGGGGAGTGGGGTCTAGACAGGCCAGAAGTAACAACTGTTTTTAAGAGCATCTGGGAAAGGGGTTAAATATTGCTGATAATATTGATTTCACATGGAATCTTTATACAATAAGCACCTTGTGACATTTTAAATGAGCAAATCTGTGAGGAATAAGCTAGTCTCCCATTGATTAGCAGCTAACACTACCTCCCCATCCCTATCGATTTGTGTAGGGAAATATTATCAACCAGGATACTATTCTTTACAACTGACCAGATTTTGTGATGTTAATCCGCTTCATGGACAGTCTAGGTAAACTCCATTCCTGCTGCAAGAACAAAGGCATTGATGGCTGAAGCCAAAATTTCAATACCAGGAGTCCTTGCTTCAGGCATAATCACACGAGAAACGTGAGTTTCTGGCTCTCATGTAAGATGCAATAGATCCTATCTCAACCTGAATCTATTCTCACTCAGGATGGGATGAACATATCTTCAGGAAGATTCACTAGATAGCAGTGATGGGTACTCTTATGAAACTTGTAGTTGTTGCTTCATTGATACCTATGATTGGCTTGTCGATGAACTAAATGATTAGAAGAATTAGAAGCTGTAAACTGACCTGACTATGGCAAGTCTTTCCTTGGTGGTGTTTTATGGCCTTTCATTTCTAATTGTTACAGGTAGACAGAATTGACCTGACAATATCATGAACAGATGAAACTTTGGCTCTCATCCCAATACACAGCAGCAACACTTCTAAGGCAGAAGAAGAGTCACTATAGAGGAAAAGTGGATGAAGGGTTCCAAAGAACAGTGAAGAAAGAAAATTGGAGAATGCACCATGAATTTTTTTTGGGGGGGGGTTCAGTGAAAGATGGATTAGAGCACAGAAGAGAAGAGCTGCAAAGTATTAAGTAGAAAAACTATAAGTCCCAGGTAGAAGAGGAGATCCAGCATGGATAAAAAGTCAGAAGTTGTCATCTGTCACTCAAAACACAAATATATAACACTAACTGTCAGGGAATGAGACACTGGCTCTCAGAGCCTAGAGCAATGGACCTCTCATTTGAGCATCCATATCTTTTAAGTCTTTGACTTTGAAAATCTAGGTCATAGGCACCTTGTCCTCAATGATTATATGGAGAAGCCTCTGGCTTTAACATTTCAGAATAGTAAGCCTCTGATTGTGAGAATTTAGAGCCATGTATCTCTGATTCACAGGACTAGAGATACAAGCTTCTATATATGAGGACCCCTTTAATTATGTCCTGATGTTTAAGGCTGAAAATATCAAGAAAGCCAACAGATACTTTAGTATTTATAATTTCCCTATGAATGGTACAAAATTACCCCCAAAGCTGTTTCCTGCTTGAGCAAATGGTACGTTGCCCCTTCTTCTTATACCATAAAGTAGGTATATGTTTGTAAGGTTGTCATGAAGATCAGTAAAAATATATGAATTGGGCCAGGAGTTTGGCCTAGTGGTAGAGTGCTTGCCTAGCATGCACAAAGACTCAAGTTCAGTTCCTCAGTACCACATACATAGAAAAAGCCAAAAGTGGTTCTGTGGCTCCAGAGGTAGATCCCTAACCTTGATAAATCCCCAGAACAGTGCTCAGGCCCTGAGTTCAAGCACTAAGACTGGCAAAAAAATTAAAAATATATGAATGGTCCCTAATATGACTAATGTGATAACGATATTATTCTATTCTACTAAATGTATTATTATACATTTCTTTGAAAAAGCAAAATATCATCAGGAGATATAAACAAATTGCTACTTACATAAATGAAATTATTAAGCCACCAATCAGACCATAAATACTGCTTTCCAAAACATGGGGAATCTCTTTCATTGAAATCATCAATAATAGTATAAACACATGAAATTATAACAGTATTATAAAATATTTTCTTCCAAAGTTCACAGTTTTAATCACACTAGGCTATGAATCAGAAAAATATCAGTTCACAGGGACTAATGGTAAATATAAAAAAATAATTTTCTCAGTAAATCACACATGTAGTTTTTTTCATATATTTTATTATAATTAATAGAAGGGTTACATTATTTTCACCAGATATAAGGTACATTACTTCACAAACATTGATACCCTTTCTCATGTCTTGGTTCCCATTTCCCTCCCCTCACCCCCACTCCTCATCTTGTTTTCCCCCTTCCCTATCCTAATTCAAATAACCAAATAAGCATATATACAATATGTCAGATAACAAGGTAAAATACAGTAACAATATGAGATAACCAGGGGTCAGCAAAAGAGATAAGAGATAACATAGTACATCAAGGACAACAATCACTCATTATACGGCTTTTGTCTCTATATCCTGGAGGTAAGCCAGACTCAAAGGAACTTAGGCTCAATGGTTTCCCTCATTTGTCATAATCAGTAGAAACCTTGGGCTCTCCTAACAGAGATTTACAATAGAGCAAAACCCTGACACATAAGGCTATATGGGATGACACTAAATGAAAGGACCTTCACACGTGTAATTTTATAGAACACAGATAAATTAGTCTCAAATGTGGGTGGATTGCTAAGTGATGCAGTAGTTTAAGTGCATATGTGATAGATTAGAAAACATGTTTTCATGTAGAAATTAAATTGTAAGAATTAATGGAAAGATACAAGAATACAACAGAAATTGTTTACAGTCACAGATTTTAAAGAAATACCCCACTTATGAGCTACAATGACTGGGTTTTTGTAATGATTTATGCTTTATGGAAATGCTCATAATGGAACTGCCTTTGCTATTCCTTGCTCTAGTTGCACCTTTCAAGATCCTTTAATTCAAGCAAACAAGTGGAATGTTTCTAATTCAGACCTGTGAACAACTGGACTGCTACCTTTATGTAAGGCAACAAATTAACTAGCATGATTTATTCCAGAAAGTTGTTATAGCAAAAGTTTCTGTCCATATCTATTCCTGAAGAATTTGCATTCCAAAAGTAGTATAATAGAATAAAAATTATTTTAAGTGTATGTATTAAAATTTATTTTAATGAGATTAAACTTTTAGAAATTTCAGTAAGTGTTGTGTTTTTCTTCTTTAAATTTTATTATCAGAATGATGTATAGAGAAACTGCAGTTACATTCATAAGAGAGTGAGTACATTATTTCTTGGACATTGTTACCCCTTTCTATGTTTTTCTTCCACTTTCCCTCCCCCTAACACCTTACAAGTTGTAAAGTTCACTTTCAAGACATTGCCTTGTGAATATCATTGTTACATTGGTTCAACCTTTGTCTTTTGTGTCATCAGGTTGCATGTTTTGAGGTCCGAATTTCTTTAAAAAACTTGGTCCATGAAAATGAACTTTGCCTAGTGTACATTTTGGACAAAAACAATAGTAATAATTTAGATTAATATAACAGATCCAGAAGATATCAAGCATGGAGGGGTGAAAGAATGAATTATTTTCATCAACAAGTAACTTAAATGCTTGATTTTATTTCACTTCCATCAGAATTCCATTTTATGGATTGGGTACCTGATGTACAAGGACCTATACTTCAGAAGAGAGTACTATGATGTCAGGTCTCAAATTAGGGGCATATCTATAAATCAATTATTTTTGCCACAGTACAAATTACAACAAAAGGACAATTTAAAAGATAAACCATAAAATGCAAAAATACAGAAAATAAAATGAATCAACAAGTAGTTTCAGGCTTAACAGATGATATACAATTAGACTAACATATTTGAGATTCAATATAATATACAATGGAGATGTTTGCAAAGTATGAGGTAACACTTTTGAAAATCAATTAGTTCAGTTTCAAAGCACTGTCATTTATCATGCTTCCCTACGTAAATCTAGATAGCCAAATGAATTATGTACTATTATAAGTTAAGAAAGCATATAAAAAGAATATATTTTTGAAATTATTATAGTGGTTCTGACATTGCTTCTATAATTTCACTATCATTTTTACTGTGTACAATTAAGTTGCCTGAAGAGTTGGAAGAAAAATACACTCTAGAGATTCATTCAGTATTGCTAAAATCATATACTATGTCTTAACGTTTTGTTATTGCTATTTATTTCATCACTTCTTTTCTAAAATGCTCTGATCAATCCTTGGGAAATCCAGATTTTCCTGGTTTTTTATCACAGAGTCAGTGGGAGTACACAATAATTTCAGCTTTTCATCTGAGTTATGATCCTTTCTTTTGTAGTTCATCAGCCTCATCTGTCACATAGATGTCATGGAAAACCCTATGAGAAAAATCTTTGAAGGCAGGAAAAAATTAAAAACAAATTAATGTAGGATGATGATATAAATCAAGTGGTGAAGCCAGAGTGAATTATCAAAATATCTTTCATCAGGAGTGAACACATTTTCCTTTCTCTCAAGAGGAACCCATTATGTGTTTTTGTTTGCTCCATTATACTTCAAGAGCATATTGAAGGAATAGATTTATTAGGATTTCTATGCTGATAGGAAAGAATAGTGGTACTTCAGTTTAATTAGAAAAGATTTAAAACCTGAAAGTCTATGTAGACTCTAGCTACTAATAGCTGAACACACATGAGTGAATCTCTATCACAGGAAAAATAATACAAACATGTCTTTTGTATTCTATCTGAAATCCTCAGATTTTTTTCAAGTCAAGGATACACTTCGACAATTTTATATCAAACTCATGTTCTGTTTACTGACTGGGAAAGAACAATTAAAACAAGATTTATTTAAGTTTTCTAATTGGGTTTTTACTTTGAGTCAATGTGGCTTCACATACCTATGGGCTTCAAAAACTTGTCCATATGAAACGGGGATCTCAATAAGGTGTTTAAGATTGCCAAGCAAATTCAGGGAAGATCAGAAGTAGACATACAAATATAAAAATCATTTGCTTTTTAGCAGCAAACTACTTGGAACTGTCCAATCACAGCATCTGTTATTTCATTAGCAAGGGACTGTGGAAAAGGCAGACACTGACTTATTGGGAAAGACGTTCCTATATCTAGATAATTTGTTCTAAAATATATTGAAATGGTAAAATAGGAAAAGAATTCAATTATAATAGGGAAAACAGTCCAATGCTTTTATCTGCATAGGTCTCAAAAATTAGGCACAAGAGAGCTTTTCTTTTGCATGAGGAGAAAACAAGTTTTAAGACAGTAAGATTAAGGGTGACCTTCTGGAATAGATCAAAGAAAGTTTGACCCTGAACACTTTGAGTACAGTCTATTTTTATGAGTGCCCTTTACTGACGAGCTGTGTGCTCACTTAGGGTGAGGGTTCTTCAAAGCTCAGGAAGCTAGGAAGAAGAGAGCAATTTAGATCCATTTGGTAAACAAGGTATTTTGTTCTGACTGATTAGTGGTGACAAGCTGATTAGCTCATCATGAATGAATCAAAGATTGGAGCTGAGAAGGGACTGTGTCTGACCTAGTGTGTAAACAGTGGCATACTTAAGTCAAATGGAGAAATGTGGCTCTTCACCAGTATACTGTTGTCTTGAATAGAAATGTTAGGAATATTTCATTCATTTTGACTTAACTCAGTATTGTCAGTCTTCTCAATCCTGAGCCTCTCCTTTTGTTCTCTGTCTACAAAAAGGAAGGTTTGTATATTTCTTTTGAGAGGGAAAGTATACTAAAAGGGCATATAACTTCTACAGTATAAGCAAGGGCTAGAAAGAAGACTGCATGTGAAAAGCCTTTAGAAAGAGAGTTCTTAGGACAGCTGCCTCTGAACTGAGAATGACCTTATGAAATGATCTTTCTATCATGATATAAACACCACAAAGGCACATGTTGGGTCATAACATCCCTCAGTTGATCAGACTGTCTCCTATAAGATCCATAGTTTTGATTTGCCTAGTTCTGAGCATGAAAGTATTTTAGGCAAGCCAAAGGGATGAGGGGTGTAATCAAGGGAAAGCTGAATATCAGATGTTAAGTATCTGTTTGAAAATACTTCTCAGCAGATGTTCACCTACCAAGTTGTTCACTTAGAATTTGTTTTTTTTAAGGCACATTAATCAGAATGAGCAAGTATACACCAGTAATTTTATTAGGCCTTTAAGCTTTGGGTGAGGAAACATGAAAAATTAAGTGGGTGGTGATATTGCCCTATGAGAAATGCAGGAAAAACTTCTACTGCAATTCAATAACCTATCAATTCATTGTTTTACTTTTTCTTAATCAAGAATGCTACATAGCACCTTTGTGACTTGTAAGTACATCTTATAACTTCATAGGCTAATAAAGGCTGAAGGAGAGTAAGGCCAAGGATTCTTATATGCTACTAGCATCAAAAGCAGTGCAAATATACCATAAATTATATAATTAATTCTACCAAGGTGAAAGAAATTAGTTCTGCATCTAAGTGACACAATGCTGATAACACTTATTCAATTTCACTGTTTAGGAGCAGTTAGATCTTTTATCTGTAATATGATAAATTGGAAGTGGAATAGAGTCTGTGTTTTCTGTAATTTTGCAGTAATAATGTCATTTCTGCCATACTTTGTCTTTGTCATCAGGTAATATGATTTGCTTCTTAATTACATTTCTGGATGAGGGTAAAATAAAACAAACCACACCAGTGAATTCATCTTCTTACAATGTGTGTTAGAGTAAGCCTTGGTTAATACTGAAAAGGTAGAACGAAGCCCCACAAACCAGACTGTATTTTTTCTTCCCTGTTCCTTGTCCTAGTTTACTGAGTGTCATTATTCAGCGTTCCATAAATTAAATGAAATTACCTTTTGGCACCACATCTATTTCTCATAACACTGAAGTATTCATTGTAGCTTACCCAGAAGCCTTAAATGTGAGTGGATGGAAATTAGAATGAATAAAATGACACCAGTCCAGACTCCCCCATGCTGTTACCAAGGCTCTATTTAAAAACACTGGCCTAGAGGATGAGTAATCACCCCTAAATTCAGCACCAGCTAATGGGGGCCACCTATAGAGACTATAGAATTCTTATGTTCAATAGGCTCTCTTATTGTACTTCATCTCCACTGTGGCTTACTCAGCAATATTCATAATACTCATAGATTTGGTGAATAATCCTGAATTTGATGCATCATTTTGTTTCTCATCACCTGACTTCACTTATCTGTCCACCTCTGCTTTAAATGCTGCCTGCTCACTGAACTGCTTGTAGCATTGATTTAAGCAATATGTAGCAGCAAGTGAGAAAGTTTTGCCTCCTCTTCTCTTCCAACTTGCAAGAATGAGAGTAATATGGAACAGTAGACTGATCTCAGCTGATGCTGCAAAAACATTTATTTAGCATGATGCTAAATGTGAAGAGAAATAAAGATAAATAAAAATGGGACCCCAGGCCTCTAGAAGCTGACAATGTATTAATCCATTTGGGGAAATTCTGATAGGTTTATTCACACTGAACTGTTATTAGTTGACAAGTGTTATTACATCAGGTTCCTTAGCAACCCACTTCTTCCTACTTGGATAAGATGTAGCTGAGGGAGATGCTGGGTTATTCTAGTAGAGTTATGCAAAAACAGCTTCAGAGGAAATCTGTCAGAGAATTCTCAACTGAAACTTTAGAGAATGACCTGCCAGCCTACTTTTTCAAGGGATTTTCAAGGAGGGACTTCCAGAAATATCCCTTCACAGATTTTGTGCTAAGAGGGCACTTGTTCAGGAGTGACCTTGGTGCCAGTACCTTCGGGAGACTCATTTTCTCATTAAGGATTTTATTCCTTTTAAAAACACTATAATGTAGATTGAAAAATGGCTTCCCTTTAGGAGACTGTTTCACAGTCTGATGTGCTTTGCAGAGTAATGACCATGGAATTCATGTTCATGGGATAGAAATCCTAAAGGGCATCATGGCACATGTTCAGAACTAAAAGAATTTTTTGCCAGAAATCAACTGGGACATAAGTGAATTTCACATTTCTACGAGGGCACACATGGAATATTTCCTGAAGAAAACCTTTTCAGAAAAGAGCCTATATACTCTTTTTAATTAAAAAATAAATAAATAAAAATCTGTACTTTCATGTATCAACAGATATTTATATTTATATAAGTATATAACCTACTATATTCAATTTATGATTCTTTGATAATAAAATATTAAAATCAATGACTAGCAGACTTAAGTATTATAATTACTTTATTTAGCCTACATCAAAATGAGCCTTACACTTATTGCCCTGCAGAAAATTATGAACTTCAGGCAGGATATTTATAAGATATTACTTTAAAACATGAGATCTGCAGACCTCCTATTTATAAGACTAAGATTCCATAAAGTTTCAGCTATGGATGAGAATCTTCTTACAATTTAATTTCAAAGGATAATTAATGTACATGAAGTAGGAAAGAAAATAAGAGTAAGTTTACAGATTTTATCTATAAACTTTTGTGGGCAGTTGTGGAACTTGAACTCAGGCCCTGGGAACTGGCCCTGGGCTCTTTTTGCTTAGCACTCAACCCGTTTCAGCCACAGCTCTACTTCCAGGCTTTATGTAGTTACTTGGAGATTTTGGCTATCTTCAGATCACTATCCTCAGAACTCAGCTTCCTGTATAGCTAGAATTACAGATATAAGCTAGCAGTGCCTGGCTATTTTTATGAATATTTGCACATTTGCTATTACAAGACATCCACTAGAAGATTTGGGAAGTCTACCTCTCAGTGGACCAATAGTAAGAAAAAATATTGTGACAGAATGTCTACACGTCAATATTTCCTCTAGTACTAAGAGAATGGTGGTCAGAAACAGAAAGCAAATGCCTTAGAGGAAACTGAGGAAGTCTGAGCAACACTTTTTTTGAGGTAAATTTGGTATGGAGAAGGCTATCACCATAATCTACATCTGGACTAAGATATTTTAAATAATTTTATAGGTTAATTTTTTTAAATCATTTGAGATAAGCCTATAATTATGTTTATTTTTGTAGTGAGAAGACAGAAGCACAGTGATGTTAAATAGCTTCACCAAGGAATTAAAGTTATTAATGATCAGAAGTGTGAGATAATTTTAGGCTGTTAATCATCAAGTTTATAAAATTAACCTACTTCATCTTGGGAAAAGGAAGTGAGGAAAGTCCCTCCATCATTGGCAGGACCTGGGTGTTAAAGAAGCAATATCAGGGAGACATTATCTTTAGAATCTTTAGAATAGAAAGCAGGAAAGCTGCTATTTTGGGGGGCTCTAAGGACTGCTTCAAAATTTGACTTCTTTGCCTTTCCTTTTTTATTGTTTTCAGAAAGGGAAAGAATATTTTTAATGTAAAACTGAAAAAAATGTTTTACTATTAGTTTCTTTTTTCTCTTCTTTTTTTGAAAAGTCAAACATGAAAATTACTCCCATGAAGGGATTGGAGCCAAAATGGGCCAGGATCGAGTCTGGTCTGGTCTGGTCTGGTCTGGTTGGGTCTCATCTGGTCTCATCTGCTCTGGTCCAGTCCAGACTGGTCCAGTCTGGTCTGGTTTTGTCAGGTCTCATCTGCTCCAGTTTGGTCCTGTTTAGTCCCATCCAGTCTGGTCTTGTCTGATCTCAACCTGTCTGGTCTGATCCTGTCTGGTGTGATTCAGTCCCAGTTCGGTCTCATAAGGATCAGTCCAGTCCTATCTGGTCACAATTGTTGAACTGGTCTAATCCTAAATGGATCCATTCTGGTCTGTTCTGATTTGATATGGGCCAAACAGGTCTGATCTGGTCAGGTCCTATCTAGTCATCTATTATGGTCCGGTCTGGTCCAGTCAGGTCTGGTTCCTCTCATTCTCCACCAGTCTGTTCCAGTCCTGTCCAGTCCTGTCTGATCTAGTCCAGTCTGGTCCCTTAATGTCCCATGCAGTCATGTTCTGTCCAGTTTCTTCTAGTCCAGTCGGGTGTGGCCCAGTTTGGTCCAGTCTGATCGGGTCCGGGGTCTGGTCTCATCCTATCTGGTGTGTTATCATCTGGTCTGTTCCAGTCTGTTCATGTCCAATCTTGTCTAATCTGGTCCTTTCTCATCTAGTCCATTCTGGTTCACTCTGGTCTGACCTGGTCTTGTCTGTTCTTGTCTGGTGCCTTTCCTCTTGAAACACTTTCTTTTTTAAATTATTTTTATTGTAATTAATAGATGGGTTACATTATATTTGCCAGATAGAAGGTTTATTATTTCACAAACATTGATACCCTTTCTCACATTTTGGTCCCCAATGCCCTCCCCCGACCCCTGCCCCTCATCTTGCTTTCCCCCTTCCCAATCCAATTTCAAATAACCAAAAAAACATATATACAATGTATCAGATAACAAAGTAAGATACTCTAACAATATGAAATAACCAAGGGACAACAATTGAGATTTATGACCCTGAATAATATTCTTTTCAATATTATCTTACCAAGATGAGTAATATTGGGGAAAAAAAGGCCGGTGTGGAGGCTCACACCTGTAATCCTAGCTACCCAGGAGGCTGAGATCTGAGGATCATAGTTCAAAGCCAGCCCAGACACTAAACAATGTAAGACTCTTATCTCTAATCACTAGAAAACTGAAAGTGTGGGTTGGCTCCAGGGTAGGATTGTCACCTTCAGCTGAAGAGCTCAGGGACAGCACCCAGGAACAGAGTTCAAGCCCCATGACCCACAAATCAAAAACAAAAACTTACAATTATTTTTAGTGTTTAGAAATATATTTAAGATAATGAGTGACCGTTGTCCTTAATGTCCTATGTTATCTCTCATCTCTTTTGCCATCCCTTGGTTATCTCATATTGTTACAATATTTCACCTTGTTATCTGATATATTTTATATGTGCTTAATTAGTTACTTGAAATTGGATAGGGAAGGGGGGAAATCAAGATAAGGAGGGGAACGTGGGAGGGAAATGGGGACCATGTCATGAGAAAGGGTATCAATATTTGTGAAGTTATGCTATGGAGGAAGAGGACTGATTGGCTACAGTCAAGCAAAGGGGGAGACTTTGAGAGAGACAGACAGACACAAAGAGAGAGAGAGAGAGAGAGAGAGAGAGAGAGAGAGAGAGAGAGAGAGAGAGAGAGAGAGAGAGAGAGAGAGAGAGAGAGAGAGAGAGAGAGAGAGAGAGAGGAAGGAGAGTTAATAGTGATGAAATAACTTTTAAAAAGTTATGAGCTATAATTTCATGGTGCATCTTAGCGTTGGCCAAGGCTAAGGTGAAATAACTATAAGTTAGGAAAGTATAATCGATGTTTCTAGTCTCTGAGTTAAATGCTGGCCAAATTGAATGGATTGTTTAATGTAACCACTAGAAATTTTGGCCCAGTTTCCTCTGTGGCTCCCAGGCCTTGATTTCAGGATTGGGAAGGAGAGTTCTTAAAACTAAGAGAAGATGGACATTTAAGCGCATAATATTTTATTTTAAGTATGATTTTACAAAGCAATGCAATTAGGAGACAACTCTTAGATTAGTATTAGGGCAATTATATATTACTGTAAGCACATTACTCCACAGAAATCTAATACTCTGATGTCCAGAGATCAAGAGGTGAAATAAAAATGAGCTTGTTTAACTTTGAGGAAATAGAAGATAAAATTTATTTGTGGACATTAGGTGATTTGCATCAAAGATTAAAAAAAAAAAACCTCAAAGAGATTTAAATTTTCCTTTCCCTTTATCCATTTAAAGTGGTTCTACTCCAAAGAATTGCTCTGAGTCTCCAAAAGCAAATTCTTACAAGGCTTACAAATCAGCTAAATGGACATTTTTAATCACAATAAAAATGAAGCATACTTGCAGAGATCAGAATGATAATTATTTGATCTAACAATTCTTGTAGAGGAATGATATCATAAACTAACAAAGCACAGCCTAGAACTGATTATGCATGACAGTTCATTCATGTCACTAATATTAGTGGCCAAAACCATCATTGAAAAATCAAATCAGATCCTTTCTCTGTCAGACAATGTGAAAAAAAACCATTATATTACTTCAGTGTCTTCAGATAAACACTGAGGATTTATTTTATAGCAGCAATCTCTTGGATTATGTTGCAAGAAGAAATGTGATATCTTGTTCTCAGAGAGAAAAACAAAAGAATTAAGCAAAAATATAGAATAATATTTCCATTAAAATGAGTGTGCCAGTGTGGTTATCTAATTTCACTTTTCATTATGTTCAATAAGTAAAAATGATCTCATGTTTTTGTACATTCAACATATAGTTGCTATTTTTGTGCTATGTGAAACTCATCTTTTCTTCCAAAACAATTCTGGTAGAATAGTTACCTCATTAGTGTAACAGATAGTACCCCAATCTTTCTAACTCTGGTAAATTTGTCCCATTATAACTTGTCCAGGGGATGGAAGGCAGATTATTCTTAGACAGATTTACAATGAGTAGTGCAAAGATGTCTTGTGATCCTACATAATCTAAGGAGGTAAGCCCAAATCTAAAGCTCCTTGTTATAAAAGCTAATTGGCCAAACCATGAGCTGCCAAGGACCTTTATGTCAAATACTAGATACAAATATACAAAATCTAACCCCTCACAATGCAGTACTAAAATAAAAACTAAATTTTGAAAGAGACAAAACTTTGAAAGGTACTTCATGAAAGGAAAAAGATATCAAGTATCTAATATGCACATTCAACATAAACATTAGTTAGTAGGAAATGAAAATGAAAACCACAACATAGTAAATCATGTTTAGATAAAACAACAGAAAAATATATCAAATGTTGTAAAAATTAGTAGCAACCAGGACATTTATACTCTGTTGCTCATGGTGTAAAATGATACAATCATTTCATAAAGTATTATTTTTTGTGTAGGCTTCAAAAACTTCTTCCTCTGATATTCACCAAATGGAAATACCAATATTTATTTACATTTAACATGTTATATTTTACGGGGTACAACAGCATTATTCAATATGATTCTAAAACTCAAAACAGTCTAAATATCCTCCAATATGTTGTGAAATAGTCTCATTTAGAATGCCTCAGTTATAATAACAATAATAGTTAAAATTACAGGCCACAAAAATGTCAGGCTTCAGGATCTTATGTGAAATGACAACAACAAAAAGAAAGCATAAAATGATTTCCTATTGTGTGTTTCCAAATTTAGGAAGTTCACAGATAGGTTGATATGATAAATCACATACCTAATTATCATTTATCTAGCCCAGCTACTGCTACCTCTGTGGCTAACATATGAGGAAAGAGTGCATTCACAGACTTTCAGCTACCTACTCAAATTAAAGTCTTCTCTTGTTGATATCTTCTCTTAGTTGATATTCTCTTTCTTTAACCCCTCTGAAGGAAAAGAAGGGAAGAAAACAGAAACGACTGGCATAAATACCTTATTTGACTAGGAGTTTTTTTGTTGTTGTTGTTTGAAAAATAGTCTTCATTGTGTATTGAGTAATTGTGCTTCTTCCTCACCTAGCCCCAATGGCAGTAGAACTATTTTTGTTTGTACCCACAGAAACTGGCATGAAAGCAAAGCTTTTAAAAAGTAACCCTATGGTGAAACAATCAGAATCTCAGCAAGCTATGTGGGTAACTTTTGGCTTGAAGAGAGTTCTAGATAATTTTCTGGAGTGGGTTCTAGATCTATGAAACTAAGCTACCAGTAAAGAATGCAGTAAATGAAGATGTATGAAGACATTATCTTAGCCACAGGAGATCCTCACATACACAGACCAGATGTACCAATAAACACAGAGTTGGTCTCACAAGTTGCCATTGTGCACCCAGACTAGAAAGCACCTGGGCTTGACAGAACAGGATGGAGGCCTGTGGGATGGGATTCAGCAAGATCAAAGAATGGTTTGTGTTAAAGGTTTTGAGGTGAAAATTAGTGATTGAATCACAGCATGATATTGGAGTACATTTCTCCCTTTACTCAGCCTGACAGGTTGGAGTCCACCTCCAGAATGAAGTCTGAACTGGAGTTGACTTAGAAAGTCTTTTTTTTTTTTTTTGCCAGTCCTGGGGCTTGAACTTAGGTCCTAGGCACTGTCCTTGGGCTTTCTCAATGCTAGTGCTCTACCTCTTGAATCAGATCCACTTCCAGCTTTCCCGGTATGTGGTACCGAGGAATCAAACCCAGGGCTTTGTGCATGCTAGGCGAACACTCTACCAATAGGCTGTGCTTAGAAAATTTTTAAGGACTAGTCTGAGCACCATTACTGAAAGTAATGAAATAAATACTGAAAGTACAACTCACTGGAAAGGGATAAGGGAAGAATATTTCACAGAATAGATTTTAGAAGAATAGAGGAAGGAGTGAGTAGGGGAGATATTTTTTGAGAGTGTTGAAAAGGTGATATTGATCAAGATGCATTGTATTCATGAACTGCTTTGTTAAATGGCAATTCTTTGTACAATTAAAGATAATTTTTTTAATGTGCTGAGAGCAAAATCTCCTTTCCTCTGTGCTTTTTCACTATTAAATAATATATTTAGTGTTACTTATGCGTTCTGATGAATAAAGAATACACTTTCTGTTCTTCTGTTACCACATCTCATGTTTCATTCCCAAATATCAACTCACGTCCACTATGCTATGGGGTTCAATTATTTGCTGTTTGGTTTCTTTGATTATGTAAATATTGTATGAGTATGGATCTACAAAGGCTACAATTATACACCTTTGCATTTTTCTTGTGTTAAATCTTGCCTCAGTTTTTCAATTATAAATTTATCAATGTATTTTTTAGGGCAATGAAGATTTTTAATACCATCATTTGGAATTTTATTGATAAATGTTGATATCTAGATATTCATAACATAGCTTTTTAAAAAATTTGTACTGTTTATGAGCCCATTAACTTTTGAAATGAAAGTTTTGAGTACTCTGGGATGCAATGATTGAATCGTATTATTTTGTTTGTTTTTTGCTTAAGCGTCACTTCTAGAAATTTGTGTTGACTGATTGAATGACATAAATAATCTCTTTACATAAACTATATTGGGGGTTTAATCAGTTTTGCATCCACTGTGTTCACAGGAGCAAATAGATGGATTAATAGGCAGGTGGATAGGTATAAATATTTATATGTAATAATATACAGGGATTTTTATATAATCATGTAAACTTGAAATAATAAGGCTTATTTATCATAGGCTCATTATGAAGGCATATTGAAATAATTTATTTAAAGGATAATACCTATTAAATAACTGCTCAGTAGATATATTCTAACAGCTACTAAATATGAAGTTGTTTCATCACCTCCTAACAATTATTTAAAAAGAGTATAATATTATGGTTAGATGACTCAATTTTTATCCTGGCATCCCCATCTAGTGAGGCTTGTGACCCTAATCAGAATGTCTCACTTCAATGGGCCACAAGTTTTACATCTATCAATTTATTACACCAATAGATTTCTCACCAGAGAAGATTTATGAAATCTCTGAAATAATGAAATAGAAAGTTTAGGGGCAAAGGCTAAAGAAATGAACTTTTTCCCCCCGCTATACTCAATTGTTCAAGAGAATTGGGCAGCAAAACCTAAAAACAGAGTGGAGTTGTTTGGTTACTAAGTATTTACTGAACCTTGTAAGCAAGGTTCTCAGTGTACAGACCTTTAGCAGGAAGATGGAACCACATTTGGATTGTGACTGTTGTCTTTCCTGGAACATAAGCTTGATCTCAGTTTTCACACGCTGCTTGCAAGTTGATCCAACAGGTTTAATATCTAAACATTGGTACTACAGACCCACAGGATAGAAGTGAAAGCAATCGAATTGAGATAATGTGTACAATTAAAACACAAATGACCACATAGCCGCAAATGTACATCTGATAAAGAAAGTTTTAGGAAAGATTCTGAAACATTCACAATTAAACCACTGGAATCACTGGACATTCAAAGTCAAGTTTCTGTTTAAGACTGATCAGAGTCCTATTTTAAGGAAGGTTTCAACAACATCAAGTTGTGGGTCAAAAATTAACATAACATAGTTTTTCACGTGATAGAATGAAAAATGCTGTAATCTTCCACATCCATGCAATAAGTACAAAGCTAAATAAAAATGGAAATTATTTTGTAAGCTATTCTCCAAGTTCAAAGATTAAAAGAAAGAAGGCAAGAAAGAAAAGAGGAAGATACCATGGGACTTATTTTTGAGATAGAGATTCTTGAAATTCTTTATAATTTATCAGCACTAATGCCCAAGGAGAAATCTATACAACAGGCATCATATGTCTTTAATAATGAAGCAAACTAGTGTAGCTCAAATCTTTGGAGCAGCTAAGAAACCCAATTGTGTGTAGGAAATGCCAGAAGAGTTTGTTTTACAGAGCTATAAATTCAACAACTTTCAAGGGTTAGGCTCATTGTAATCGAATGCAGTGAGGCAACATGATGAAAGCATTTTTAAAAATAATCCATAAGGAATTGAGTCTGAGGAAGATTCCCCATGAATACCTTCCTTATGCACTGGAGAATTCTAGACTTCTCCCTTTACGTTTTTGTTCAGGCACTCAAACATGATAGGATTTCTCAGAACGAAGTTCCATCCTTCTTGGAAAATGAAAAGAGAAAAAAAATGTATTTTAAAAGCTTCTCACAATCCTTCCTTCATGACTCAATTTAAAAATATGCATTTCTGATGGAAAAACTACAAAATGGGATTTAGCAAAGTAGATATTGAAGCTCTTGCTTCTAATGACATTTTTAAAATAAGAATCAGCAAATTATATGCTTTAGCCAGCAAAGAACAATGACCATAAGAGGCTATTAAACCAAGTAGATACATTAAAGATGGCAAGATAATTTCATTTAAGACATCAGTAAATACTTTAGGGATTATTCCTTTATATTTTATGTCCTTCTTGGAGTTTCAAATTGATGTTTGTTTATATGCCAGAGTATTAGGATTAAGATGATTTCAATATAAATTTCATAAGAACTGTAGATTATTGTTCAGTCAATAACTCCTATTTTTCTTTCAAATAACTATCAGCTAAGATATGTGTCATGTTAAGAAGGAAAGAGAAGACAGATGTAGATTTTTATTTTATTCAGGAGATCTGAGCACTTCAAGTAGCATTGCAAAGAAACTACGTCATTAGCTCTATCTTATACTGAAAACCATTGAAACTTTATACTGCTTTATACTTGGATGCCCATGGTAAATTGAATGATTATATGAGATCTTGATATATATACTTTACAGCCTGAAGATTCATTTCAGATCTAAAATTTACACATCACTTGATAACAAGCCTGTTCATCCTCACACTGCTCCTAAACTTCCATTTTAAAAGAGATTAAACAGAAAATTTTCTTTCAGATATATCAGGTCTTTATTGTATAATTAACAAAGGGCAAGACTCTAGTTCTCTTAAACATTTGGGCAGCCTGAATGAAATAATTCAATATTCTTGTATTAGAACTTGATACATAGGCACATTCCTTACTAAAAACTCCTGACTTCTTTTTCAGATGCAATCCTAAAAACAGCATGCATATTTTATTTTTTAATCTAGAACAATTTAGAAGCAGAAAATCAGAAGGAGGCATGACCATATTGGCAGGCCATCAAAGAGTAGTAAGAAATGACAGCTGACAGTTTGACAGAGATGGAGAAGAGGAAAAACAATACGATATACAATGTAATTATTAAACTAAATACAACTGACCCAAGCAAGAATTTAAAAACAAAGCTGCCTGAGACAAATGTCTCCTAAAATAATTGATTTATTACACACTATATAAGTGGTATGTGATGGTGTATTCAAGGTTGATGACCTTGAATCCTTAGGAAAACATTAAATTACAAACCCTGCTTCTAAATAAAGCAGGAAATATTTAAAACACCAAAAAAAAGATAATCAGAAAAATAATGTCTTTTTTTTCTTTGCAGGTTATGTAATCCATGTAGTGCTATTTTGGGAATGTCTTATTTACGATTATACCAGAATTCTCAGGCTACCTACATTAATACCAGAAAAGAGATTCATGATATCACTACCTGATGCTGATTGAAAATTGAGACATTCTGAACTAAAGTGTATGATTTATTCATAAATTAAAATGAACATTACTATAAATCATAGCTATAATAACCACAAAGTAGGGCTGGAAGCATAGCCTAGTGGTAGAGTGCTTTCCCAGCTTGAAAGAAGCCCTAGGTTTGATTCCTCTGTACCAAATGTACAGAAAAAGCCAGAAGTGGCACTGTTGCTCAAGTGGCTGAGCTCTAGCCTTAAGTAAAAAGTTTCCAAATACAGTGTCCATACCCTATTTCAAGCACCAGAATTGGCAAAAAGAATATATATCTGTATATATATAAAGTATGAATATACACAAAGTATATACATATATGTATATACAAAGTTATTTGAAAAGAATTCTGTTCCTCCTCTCTGTTTACTGTTGATTTTAGTATTAAATGAATTAGAATTATGTGTCTCAGGATACTTTGTAGTATTAAAAACAGAAGAAAAGTTAAGTAAGAAAATTTGTATTGTTTAGATTGCCAGATATCAAGAATAGAAAAAGTCTGATTTTAATGTTTAAGAAATGAAAACAGAGATGTTGTGATCTTTTCTTTTTGTTTTTTTTTGTTAGTTCTTTCAGAGGGGAAGAGTGAGGCATAGAAACAGAGAGGCAAAGGGCTAACAAATACAACAGTGATTTTTCACTAGACACTGTGTGGCAAATGAACTGTACAATTTGTTGTTGAAGACATAACCTCTATACTAGCAATAAAATATATTTAAAAGAAAAGAAGATGATTCCTTTATCTATAATTGTATAATCACAACCTTACCAGTGATTGGTTTTTCCCCAAAGTGTTTTCCTTAATTGCAGCAAAATGCTATTAATTCCGGACTTCCTATATCCATAAATAAAAGTTTATTTCTTTTCTTTGATTATTTCTTATAGACCCCCAAATGTCTTTTTTTCCCTACATCCAAGGAAAACTCTTACCAAATTCATGGTATTTTGATTACAGTACTCTAATAGAATATAATTGACTGAGGGGATCAAAATATGGCCCAAGATATACTTTCTCATAACTAAGAAATTTGGGAGAGAGATAGTTGGTTGAAATAAAATCATTTCCTTTAAACAAAGTATAACACAACAAAACTATATATATATATATGTTTATGTATATATTTCATAGGTCAAGCATGTAAGGAAAACAGAATTCAGAGAGTGAAATTAAGACTTCTTCCTCTCTCTCTCACTCTCTCGCTCTCTTGCTCTCTCGCTCTCGCTCTCTCTTGAAAAGTAGAAGATTCCAAAGGTACACCTGTGGCAAATTACTTCAATAGATGTCTGTTATATATTGTTTATTTCCCTTTCCAAAGTGCTGAACACATTTATATATTACTGACATATTTCATCATAAGTCAGAGACTTTATTATTTGAAAGATTATGTGATGGATACATATGTATGTGATAATATGTGTATATGTGTATATTTAATATAATTTATATATTTATAATAATGGAAAAGTATTACTTGAGAAGAAAATTTCCTTTAGAGAAGTTTGTGGCCTTCAGTGTGAAGCAAATCTGAATTAAAAAAAAATCTGTGCCTTCTCCTTGCTAGACACTTATTTTTTTAGACAATACCTGAGCTTCAGTCACTTTCACTATAAAAATGGCATGTTAATAATTAACCAATGTCATTTTAACATATTATTAACTAGCTAGTATCCACTAGTCAATGATTTAATTAATATACTTAATTAAAACATATTTTTCCTAGAAAGTAAAATCAGTTTTGTTTCTAATTTAAACACAAATTGTTCATTCCGGGAAATTCGCAATGATTACCTCTTTGTAAAACATTTCAAATTTTGCTCTTACTGCATATAACTTCAAATATCTTTAACATGCAATTTTTTTGTTTTATTGCTTCAGATTTTTATTTCTCATATATTTTATTGTAATTGCTAGAAGGATTATATTATATTCACCAAATAAAAGGTGCATTACTTCACAAACATCGATACCCTTTCTCATGTCTTACTCTCCATTTCCCTCTCCCCACCCCACTCCTCATTTTTTTCCCTCTTTCCCTATCCTATTTCAAATAACTAAATAAACATAGATACAATATATCAGATAACAAGATAAAATACTTTAACAACATGAAATAACCAAGGGAAAACAAGAGAGATGAGAGATAACAGTATATTAAGGACAACAATCACTCATTATATGGCTTTTTTCATATATTTTATTGTAATTAATAGAAGGGTTACATGATATTTGCCAGATAGAAGCATTAATTCCCATACATTGATTATATAGCTTTTGTTTCTATGTCCTGGAGGTCCTTTGATTTAGTGTCATCCTATATTGCCTTATGTATCTAGGTTTTGCTCTATTGTAAATCTCTGCTAGTAGAGTCCAAGGTCTCTACTGATTATGACAAATGAGGGAAACCATTGAGCCTATGTTTCTTCGAGTCTGGCTTACTTCACTTAATATGATTTTTTTCTAAGTCTTTCCAATTCCTTACAAATAGGATGATGTCATTCTTTCTGACAACAGCATACAGAAGCTCTGCAGTCTAATGCAGTCCCACTTATCCAGACATTCTCTGATCTGTTGTGTTTCCTGGTTCTTTCTATGAAAGTTTCAACATGTGCCAAGGAGACCTAGTGTATCTCCTATTCCTTCTTGTAAGTTTTCAGTGTATCTGCTTTTACCTCAAAGTCTTTGATCCATTTGGAGTTAATTCTAGTGCAGGGTGACAAGGAAGGATCTAACGTTAGTTTTCTGCAGGTGCTTAACCAGTTCTGCCAGCACCACTTGTTGAAGGCTGTGGTTCGTCCATTCTGTTTTTTTGGCTCCCTTATCAAAGATTAGGTGGCCATAGTTCTGTGGGTTCATATCTGGGCCCTCAGTTCTATTCCATTAGTCTTTGGGCCTGTTCTTATGCCAGTACCAAGCTGTTTTGATAATTATAGCTCTGCAATAGAGTCTAAAGTTTGGTATTGAGATTCCTCCTGCACTGTTCTTTATGCTAAGAAGTGTTTTTTGCTGTACTGGGTCTTTTATTATTCCATATGAAATTTTGGATTGCCTCTTCTGTTTCTTCAAAGAATGACATTGGGATATTGATAGGTATTGCGTTGAATTTGTAGATAGCCCTTGTCAGGATTACCATTTTCACGATGTTAATTCTCCCAATCCAGGAGCATGGGAGGTTTTTCCTCAGTTCTGCTTTAATTACCTTTTTTCAGGTTTTTAAAGTTTTCATCAAAAAAGTCCTTTACATTCTTAGTTAAACCCTAGGTACTTTATTTTCTTTCAGGCTATTGCAAAAGGGTTGCTTTCCTGATTGTTGCCTCGTTACTCTCATTGTTGGCATATAGGAAGGCAGTTGATATTTGAGCGTTAATTTAATTTTATTTTTTTTGCATTTTTCTTGTAATTAGTAAAAGGGTTACATGATATTTGCCAGATAGAAGGTGCATTAATTCACATACATTGATACCCTTTCACATGTCTTGGTACCCATTACCCTCCCCTCCCCCACACCCCACACCCATCTTGGTTTTCCCCCCTTCCCTATCAAATTTCAAATAACCAAATACGAATAAATTCAATATATCAGATAACAAAGTGAGATACTATAAAAATATGAGATACCCAAGGGACAGCAAAGGAGATGAGAGACAACATAGTACATTAAGGACAACAATCATTCGTTATATGGCTTTTGTTTCGATATCCTGGAGGTCCTTTCAATTAGCTTCATACTATATGGCCTTATGTATCAAGATTTTGCTCTATTGCAGATCTCAGCTAGTAGAGCCCAAGATTTCTACTGATTATGACAAATGAGGGAAACCATTGAGCCTAAGTTCCTTTGAGTCTGGCTTACTTCACTTAATAGGATTTTTTCTAAGTCTTTCCATTTCCTAACAAATGGGGCAATGTCATTCTTTCTGACAGTAGCATAGAATTCCATTGTGTACAAATACCACAACTTGTTGATCCACTCATCAACTGAGGGACATCTAGGTTGGTTCCATATCTTTGCTATGGTGAATAGTGCTGCAATGAACATTGTTGTGCTAGTGGATTTAGTATGCCCTTGTTTCTGGATGGTTGGGTAAATGCCAAGTAGTGGAATTGCTGGGTCATAGGGGAGTTCTATGTTTAGCCTTTTGAGGCACTGCCATACTGCTTTCCATAGTGGTTGAATGAGTTTGCACTCCCACCAACAGTGTAGTAGTGATCCCTCCTGGCCACATCCCCTCCAGCATCTGTTATTATTCGTTTTCCTGATCCTGGTCATTCTAACTGGAGTGAGGTGGAATCTTAGAGTTGTTTTGATTTGCATTTCTTTTATGACCAGAGATGTTGAGCATTTCTTCATGTGTCTATAGGCCATTTTTGTTTCTTCTTCAGAGAAGATAGTCTTTGGCCCATTTTTTAATGGGATGGTTGTTACTTTGGAGATTAGTTTGGGAGTGATTCAATTTTTTGAGTTGTTAATATATTTTAGACATGAGGCCTTTGTCTGTTGTTTGGTTGGTGAAGATCTTCTCCCACTCTGTAGGCTTCCTAATTAATTTACTAGCTATGTCCTTTGCCATACAAAAACTCTGTAGTTTAATGCAGTCCCACTTATCCAGCCTTTCTCTGATTTGTTGTGATTCTTGGTCCTTATTAAGAAAGTTTCAATCTGTGCCAAGGAGGCCTAGTGTATCTCCTATTCCTTCCTGTAAAGTTTTCAGTGTGTCAGCTTTTACCTCCAGGTCTTTGATCCATTTGGAGTTAATTCTAGTGCAAGGTGACAAAGAAGGATCCAACTTTAGTTTTCTTCAGGTGCTTAACCAGTTCTGCCAGCACAACTTGTAATTTTATACCCTGCTACCTTGCCAAAGTTTCAAATCAGCTCAAGCAACTTGGGAGTTGATTCTATAGGGTTCTTTAAATTGCTCCAGATTTTTAATTGTTAATATCTCTTCAAGTTAGAAATGAGTCATTTACATCAATGAAAGTCTCTTATTCTATTTTAAAAAATAAACCATACTTGATATTATTTAATTGCATTTTGAACCCTTCATGAGTATAGCCTTATTTGGCTTGTGTCATTAGGTGACAAAAAGAGAAAAACTGTATAATGTTTGGTCATGAAAATGAAGGCCATTACAATCTCTCTGTGCTTTGTTTTTGTTTGTATCATGTGTTTTAATAAAGTAGTATTTGGGGGACTGTAAGCATTCACCTAGGAAAATAAGAATTCTACTCAGTTTGAAATCACTGTAACATCTCTATACATTATCCCTACTATAAAGCATAAAATAAAATAAGCATAAAAAAAGAAATCACTGGCTTTGTAAAGTACCCAATAATACACCTTGGATCTATATAGCTGAATAATTTTTTTGTTATTCAACTTTTATAGAATAACTTTGGATCTGTATGATTTATTAGAACTATTATATTGGTTGCTATGTTTTTGTAGATTTTCCCATTTAATTTGCAAGCTAAATAAGAAATATTCATTAATATATATTCTTGTAGCTTAAATTATTTTTAAGGGCCCAATGAAACATTTCAGCAAACTCACTTTAATTCAAAGAGAATATTTTATTGCTGAGCCTTAAATTTTAAATTTATATGTATGCTCACATCAGGAAAAGTAGCTCAATTATTTAAAGCTTTCTTTAGCATGTGTAGATATAAAACAATAGTACTTTGAATGCAGAAATACTTTTACATCAGAAGAGACTAGAAAATATGGGGAAGCATGGTAACATGGCTGTTTTTCATTTTTCCAAATGCATTTGTCATCTAAGTTTACTTTTCAGGTCAAAAAAACTTGTATGTTAATTCTTCTGATGAGAGAATCAAGGAACCATTGAAGACTTTGGGTTCCTTAAGAATGGGAATTAATGCACCATCTATCTGGCAAATATCATGTAACCCTTCTGTTAATTACAATAAAAAAATATATGAAAAAATAATATTATTCAGAACAGAAGAGTAGGGAATAAAAATGTTGATGTATTCAATGTGAAGTTTCCTTTCTTACAACATGTATAACCCACAAATGTGTATGTACACATTTACAATTTACCATTTATTTTGAAATTTTCATTTATCTAATATTTTGTCAAACATAGAAGTAAAGTTTTCACATCTCAAAGGTCTTTGTGAACTCTTTCACCACAGCATTTAATTTGAAAACCTCTGGACATTTATTATATGCATAACGCTAGCTGCACACTGAGAAAGAAATCAGAAATTAAAGATGTTACAGGAATTTAGATGAGAGTGGAAGGTGTTGGTTACTTCAGAGTAAAATAAGTAAGTGGGTTCTTTTGTTTAGCTCTTTCTCTGAACTGTAATGCAACACACATAAGTTACTGTAATTATATAAAATGCAGCCAAGTGGCAATTTACCAATTTCAGATTTGGGGGAATACAGTATAAGAGAAGCTCACTAAGGTTAGCAGTCGTGGATGGATGTTTAAGTAGAGAAATGGACATGGTAGATAGAGCATTTACTCAGGATTGGAGTTTGGGTTTGTTGGCATCACAGGGTTTTGTAAAGGAATTGAAGAATGTAAGTAGGAGAAAGTTTGAAAGAATGAAGGCTTATGTTCATACACATCATATTAGATTTCCCAATTTCATAGAACAATCCTTAGCCTCTCTTCTCAGATTCTGGCATGAGGGGAAACCATGGAATAAACTATCAATTTTTCAATACACTAGTAGAGGCTAATAGAAACTGAAGCATGACAGCTATGAAAAGAGGTGAAATACAGCAGATCTCAAAGAAGAAAGAGATTTTGCTCAACGACAAAAGAGTAAGTATTGGGAAACGGAAATATTTTTTACACTAATGATTCATGCTCTGCTTTGCAGCTATCAAGGATATCCTCTAAAAAGTAACGAATGACCATTCACGGGTTTAAAAAGTGTTGGGGGGAGGCCATTTTTCTCTTATTTGTTGGCTTTCTACATACCAGCATGATATTGATATATTACTTTTTAATGAATAAAATCATTGAATAGTCAAGGTGGCACAGCTAAGTAAACAAGCTGAGCATTTTTATTGCTCATTAGAGGTATTTGGTTATTGTAAGGTTGGCATATCGTTAACTGCATTTCTGTCCATTTTCTCAAAGTATGTCACAATGCTTAATTGTGCCATCCTCAAAAACATCTCACATTTGTCCATTCCTCTCTATCCCATTTCAAACTTAGCCCATTAGAAAAGCTAAAAGTATGTCCACCAACATTCTCCACTCTCCACTTTTCATCATTTCAATGCTTCAATAAAATTAGTCTTTTCATACAAATGATGTCATGCTCTACTTCTACTGGTACATATATAGTATTGATTTTCCACTGGACTCAGGACTCATTTCTGGTCTCCACCATCTTCTGCCACACATGGTCTCCTGTGTTCTGCCTGCTGATATTTGCTCTCTCATGTCTGAGTTGACATTATCTTATCTGAACTCATCTGTGCTCTGTGGTCAAATTTTAGTTGCATTTTTAAATAAAAATTTATTTGGAAAGATATGTGTCAAATTTATTTGATTACATGTACTTATATGTATGAGCAGACTCATACATATATGCATATAGATGTATTTCTTTTCTTAAAATATATGTCTTAAGCACCAGGTACTGGTTATTCATGATTGTAATATTAGTTTCTCGATTGGATGAAAGCACAAACTTCAGAATTTGAGGACAGGCTGGAACATTCTTGTGATCTTATCTCAAAAATCACCAAAACCTACCATATTTCAGGTATGTCTCAAGTTACCACTTGAGTGCCAGATGAACAAGAAAAAGCTTTGAGGTCAAAGCTCAGTACCACACATACACACACGCACATGCACAGAAAAGTGGGGTTTATTGAATGGAAAGTACCATCATGTATATTTCATGTTCATTCTCATTACATACAAAATCATGATATTGACAGTATATGATAATATTGACATAACTGTGGTTGTGCTCTCTGCATACTAATAAAGCAGAACATATCTCCAGAATTATTGAGTGATATTTTTCAAGGAATTTTACCAAATTTTATTAACTTCCTATGATAAGTTCTTGTTGCCCAATTCTATTTTTTGTAAAAAATGCATCACAATAACAATGTACATTTATAGTAGATAGGGGCTAAAATCAGCTCATGAGGAGGCATCATAAAATGGTCAAGACCAAAGGATAACTGGACTGTGATTGCATGTAGATGTTACCTTTTACATAACAAGGGGTGTGTGTGTGTGTGTGTGTGTGTGTGTGTGTGTGTGTGTGTGTGTGTGTGCGTGTTGGTCCTGGGTCTGTACTTTTGTGCTCAAGGGTAGCACTCTGTCAGCTTGAGCCACTTTTCTACTTTTGATCTTTTGGTGGTTATTGGAGATAAGAGTCTTATGGGCTTTCCTGCCTGCACTGTCTACAAACTACAATCCTCAGATATCAGCTTTCTGGGACAACTCACTCACTTTACCTCCAAAATCACTTCAGTTTGTAACATATAACCTAGGAAAGTCACATACAAGTCTCCTCAGATCTATGGCAGAAGGCAATATTCAGAATCATCTGAAGGTCAATCATGAGGAGGAAATTCTATAGCCCAATAAAAGAAAATGAAAAAAAGAATAATTTTTAAAGTGATGCATAAAACACCATTTTGATACAGTTAATTCTATTTTCCACCTCTTTACTCTAAGACAGTCCGAGCATAAGACATTCTAATTTTTTTTCATACCCTTGAAAACACTTTTAGGAAGAATTAAGTGTGAAAGTGACTTAGGTTCAAAAATAATGAAATTATGTCTGTGCGTCAAACTTGTAGAAAATCTAGACAAACATATTTTTCTCAGAAAGTGACAACATGAAAACATATTTCTGAATTGAACAATGTTCTGACAGATAGCACTTTGTGTTATTTTTTGCTTGTTTGTTTGCTTGCTTGATTGTGCTATTATTTTGTTTTATTTCCTTAAGACAGTTAAAGTCATTTGGTTAAATATTCTTGTTTTCTCACCTGAAAAAGGAAATATTTGAATTTGATTAGCTTGCACAGTTTAAGACATCACATAGCAAAATTCACATCCCTCAGCTGTGTTGGAAGATCTTTTATAAAACTGAGCAACAAATATCAGAGAGCATAATTATGCTTAAGTAAAACAAATTATTTTATTGGAGATATTTTGTTCATGCAAAAATTAATTAATTGAGAATATCTTTTTTTTTTTTGCCAGTCCTGGGGCTTGAATTCAGGGCATGGGCTCTGTAATTGGGCTTTCTCAAGACTAGAGCTCTATGACTTGAGCCACAGTATCACTTCTGGCGTTTTTTTCATATGTATGTGGTACCAAAGAATCTAACCCGGGTATTGATGCATGCAAGGCAAGCATAATACCATTTGGCCAAACTCCCAACCCTTGTTGAGAATATCTTCGCACAATGGTTATATACTAAATTCTTTGTGGGAAAAATTTTGAAATGAAAGTCATTGAGATTTACAGTTATATAAACTGTTTAAGCTGGGAGCAGTGGCTTATGCCTGTAATTCTACTACTCAGGAGGCTGAGATCTAAAGATGTCAGTTCAAAGCCAGCCTGGGCACTAAAGACCTTCAGACTCATCTCCGATTAATCACTCGAAAACCAGAAGTGGCACTGTGGCTCAAGAGTTGAGCTGAAAAGCAGCCTCGAGCTGAAAAGCTCAGGGACAGTGCACAGGCCTACAGCCCAAGCCCTACTACAGACAAAAAAATTATACACACACACACACACACACACACACTATCACATTCACAAGTTTAAGGAATAAGTGTACATGAAATGTTCACAACAATGAAATAAGTTCAAAGTTAAGTTCCTAGATAATGATACATGAGCTGTGCTTCTAGGCAGCAAATCTTGAAGTCAGGACAATAATATTGTATTAAAACAATCTGCATTGATTTTGTTAGATTCTTTTTCTGTAAGATTTATTTAAAATAACAAAATGTTTATGGGGAAGGAAGATTTTTAGTATAAAAGTAAGACAGCATTTTTTTTTTACAATGGGGCTAACAGAAGCATAATAAACCTTCTCATGGGCTGGGGCTCTAGTGCTAAATTGCTTGCCTAGCATGCATGAAGCCCTGGCTTCAATTTTTGGATACCACATACATATTAAAAGCTGGAATAGGTACTGTGGCTCAAGTGACAGAGTGCCAGCCTTGAGAAAGCTCAACAACAGTACCCAGGCCCTGAGTTCAAGCTCCAGGACTGGCAAGGAAGAAAGGAAGAGAGAGAAGGAGGGAAGGAGCGAGGGAGAAATCAGGGTGATGTGCAAATGAATTGATGGATGAGTGCCACAATTATAAACACTGTAATATTTCATTACAGCCAAATTATTGTCTTTCTAAGCTCTCATCACTAGTGCTTCAGTTCTTCTGCTTAAAGACACTTCTTTGGGGTTTAAAAACATCACAGTGAATATCTTTTCTTTGGGGTCTTATTTAGCACACAAGTAGAAACTACCTTATCAAAAGGATTTTCTAATCAACTATTTGAAAATTTGTCAATTATTATGTATAAATAAATGGGAGGGTTAAAGCTATACCTAAACATATAAAGTTCAGGTAATTATTCATCTGCTAATTTCTAATTTAATATTTAATCCAATTCTTCATACTAATCTCTCAGTCTCCTGCATCAGCATGCTCATCTTTTCTCTTTCTGTGGCTCCTCATTGTACAGTGCACAGAATTTGTCCGTCTATAGTTCAGATATTTTACTATGGGAACAAAGTAATGAAATATAAAAATAATGTCACACAACTTTAGCAATTAACTGGACCATACATTGATTGTGATTTCATATATTTCCTATTGTTCTGACACAAATAAATTTCTATAGTTAATATCAAGGTTATGACTATAAATCCATATGTTAAAAAACTCGAATGTTTTAGCTCAGCGTTTACTTCAGACTAGATTGATTCTTTTAGTTAATAATTTTCAGGGTTTGGCTAGGGTAAAATGCCTGTGAAGTCTTCATGGATCCCTGAATTTCATCCCAAAAATTTTGGTCAGAAAAGAAAACACGAATATTTTATTTTATTAAGTGGTTCCAGAAGAAAAATAACAAAATGCTGACAGATATTATGTATTTACAGTCACATTAAGCTCACAAAATGGGCAGACAAGATCAAGATTCATTTGTAGCTCATGGGTTATCTGGTACCATCTGACCAAATTGGGAAAAAAAAATTACATGAAAGGAAAAACATTTGCAAACTGTTTTGGCTCATTCAGAAAAAAATGTGTTTTTAATGACTTATGTATTTTGGCATTGCTATTTTTTCTGAAGGATATGGAGGCAAATACTCTGTTTTCTCATAACAATTAAGGGGTTTTTCTTTAAGTGATGAGAAAATGTATTTTAACAGAAGAAAAATGAAATTGCACTGAAAAATGTTAGAAATAAGTCCATGAAGGGAGAGCAAAAGCTTTTCACATAACAATGCAGAAGAACTCACAATCTGACATAATTCTCTTAGAAAGAGATACACACATGCAGAGCTTGAAGAGGCACCCTAGTGTTGTATGAATATAATTACCTATTTGAACTTGAAGATAAAGTATTTGACATTGGAGAACAGTTGAAAGACAAATTCTTGCTTCTAAAGAATAATTATTTGCCACTAATCAATAAAGCTATTTTCCATCATACTGTCCTAAAACTACTATAAACTCTCAATTCACTGAACTTCATTTTATTGTTTTTAATCAGATATAATTTTTAACATTTTCTTTTTTTCTTTTTATTTGTGCTAAACCTGGGCTTGGACTCAGGGCCTGAGTGCTGTCCTTGGGTTTTCTCAAGGCTAGAGCTCTACCACTTGAGCCACAGCACCATTTCTGGCTTTTTTCTATTTATGTGGTACCAAGGAATCAAACATGGGTCTTAGTGCATGCTAGTCAAGCCCTCTACCACTAGACCAAATTCCCAGCCATCCTTTTTAACATTTTCTAACACGAAGAGATCACATTCTCCATTTACTGCCTGGTATATAAGTATCTGTCTAGAACTATTATTTCTTACCAACATTTTAATTTTCAAGTAGGAAAGAACAGATGTCTTAAAATGCAGTTTATTGATGATTCAAAGTTATATGATCTAATCAACCAGATAAGGTAAAAGTTGAAAATTCAAGTGAACATGCTTTATCATCTCCTGGAGAATACTGTAAACCATTTTTAGCTTTTCACAAGTTCTCAACTTGACATTTCGTCTTATTCTCATGGATTGAACTCTTTTCATATTTCAAAGTGAATAGAGGCTAATGCAGTCTGTATTATTTTCCCTCTTCACCAAAGCATCTCAATGCCTCCTGCTCTATTCTATTTCTCAGAAAGTATTGCTTTACTCAATCAAGCCCAAGTCATACTCTGTTCTCTCAGTTTACATCCTTTCTGTCTCTTCTGAACTTGCTCCTTCACATTTTTACTCCTTTTGAGCTTCTTTGCAGTAAACAAACTTTTTTATGAGGCATTTTATGTTCTTTATTTATAGAAAAATAAAGATAAATACAGCCTATGGTTTCTAGTTATCAACTGCTCACTGCACATCAATTCTAAAATCATTCCAGTTTTCTTTTTTCCTGGTTTCGATGATTATATTGATAAGTTTCACTTAAAGATTTCAACATCTCTGGTCATAAAAGAAATGCAAATCAAAACAACTCTAAGATTCCACCTCACTCCAGTTAGAATGACCAGGATCAGGAAAACGAATAATAACAGATGCTGGAGGGGATGTGGCCAGGAGGGATCACTACACTGTTGGTGGGAGTGCAAACTCATTCAACCACTATGGAAAGCAGTATGGCAGTGCCTCAAAAGGCTAATCATAGAACTCCCCTGTGACCCAGCAATTCCACTACTTGGCATTTACCCAACCATCCAGAAACAAGGGCATACTAAATCCACTAGCACAGCAATGTTCATTGCAGCATTATTCACCATAGCAAAGATATGGAACCATCCTAGATGTTCCTCAGTTGATGAGTGGATCAACAAGTTGTGGTATTTGTACACAATGGAATTCTATGCTACTGTCAGAAAGAATGACATTGCCCCATTTGTTAGGAAATGGAAAGACTTAGAAAAAATCCTATTAAGTGAAGTATGCCAGACTCAAAGGAACTTAGGCTCAATGGTTTCCCTCATTTGTCATAATCAGTAGAAACCTTGGGCTCTACTAGCAGAGATCTGCAATAGAGCAAAATCTTGATACATAAGGCCATATAGTATGAAGCTAATTGAAAGGACCTCCAGGATATTGAAACAAAAGCCACATAACGAATGATTGTTATCCTTAATGTACTATGTTATCTCTTATCTCCTTTGCTGTCCCTTGGGTATCTCATATTGTTACAGTATCTCATTTTGTTATATGATATATTGAATTTATTTGTATTTGGTTATTTGAAATTTGATAGGGAAGGGGGGAAAACCAAGACAGGGGGTGGGTGGTGGGTGGAGGGGAGGGTAATGGGTACCAAGACATGTGAAAGGGTATCAATGTATGTGAATTAATGCACCTTCTATCTGGCAAATATCATGTAACCCTTTTATTAATTACAATAAAAAATGTTAAAAAAAGATTTCACTAATGTTCTAAATGGGAAATTAGTAGATTTTTGAGACAAGTACTTACTAGGTAGTTCTGGTCTGTAATCACCTCATAGAGATTATCTTCCAACTTACTTTAGCTCTCAGCCTGCCTTTCTTTCTTTCTTCTTTCTTTCTTTCTTTTTTTCTTTCTTTCTTTCTTTCTTTTTCCTTCCTTCCTTCCTTCCTTCCTTCCTTCCTTCCTTCCTTTCTTTCTCTCTTTCTTTCTTTTTTTCTTTCTTTCTCTCTTTCTTTCTTTCTCTCTTTCTTTCTTTCTCTTTCTTCCTCTCTCTCTCTCTCTCTCTCTCTCTCTCTCTCTCTCTCTCTCTTTTGCTCTCGTTCTTTCTCTGTCTTCTCATTCTCCTTCTTCTTCCTCCCCCTCCTCCTCCCCCTCCTCCTCCTCCTCCTCCTCCTCCTCCTCTTTCTCCTCCTTCTCTTTCTCTTTTGGTAGGTTATGGTTGGAACTGAGGGCCTGGTCCCTGTTGCTCAGCTCTTTTTGCTCCAGGCTAGTGTTCTATCACTTTAAGCCACAGTTCCATTTTGCTGTTTTTTTCTACAGGTAATTGGTGATAAGAGTCTCAGGACTTTCTTCCTTTAGATGGCTTGAAAGTGGTGCTAGTAGCAGATCGCAGCCCACAAGTAGACAAGTTCACAGGTTTGAGTTACCCACCCATGGCATGTTTTGTTGTTTTTAGCATTTTTTGTTTGGCTGAACCTAATTTTTTTGAATGTTCACTATTCTTACTTACTGAAGTTTGCAAATTAAAGATCTCTAAATCTCTATGTTTGTATCTGCTATCTATGTTAATTTTCACAAACAGAATACATGAATATTCTTGGAAGTCTCTGACTCTTAATTAGAACCTCTTTGTGAATGGTATTCAAATTTATATCATTGCTAAATATCTGGACATTTTTCACATGGAAAATTTAAAAAATTATATTTTATTGTCAGGGTGATATACAGAGGGGTTACAATTACTTATCTAAGGTAGTGAGTATATTACTTCTTGAACATTATTACTCCTTCCCATGCTTTTCTCCCACTTTATTTCTCCCCACCTCCTCCTGAGTTGTAAAGTTCATTTCCAAAGTATTGTCTTGTGAGTATTACTGTTACATTAATTCACCCTTCGTCATTTGTCTCATCTTGTTGTTCTGCTTCCCTTCCCTAATTCCAAATAAACAAATAAACATATATACAATAAACCAGTACCAAAACCAGATACAGTAACAACAGAGGTTTAAACCAAAAGGTGAGAGGTTAGGGGGGAACAAAGGAAAAAAGAAATAACTTCACATTAATAATACTAACCACAAAGATAAACCTCTTGTTTCATCATATAGGAATTTTTATAAGCTAAAATCAATAGACTGAAAATTAATATCCTTAATGCTCCTTAATTTCTGTAGTACTAGCTTCTATGTTTTGGCATAACCATTTTATTGCTTTTTTAAACATTTAAGTTTTGATTGACATAGGATTGAATACAGAGCCTCATGAGCATGAAGTTTTCTATCATTAGAGACTCCGAGCCTTAAGGGCAACCACAACATAGTGAGACAAAGGACAAAGGGGGAACCAATATAGCAATGATACAAGACAATATTTTGGGTATGAACTTTACACTTGGCAGGGGAGAGGGCGTGTGAGGAGGGCAAGTAGAAGAAAAATGAGGGAGGTGGTAACCATGTTCAAAAAGAAATGTACTCAACTACCTTAAAGATGCAACTGTAAGTCCTCTGTATATCACCTTGACAATAAAATTAAATGATTTTTTAAAAAAAGACACTCTCTTAATCCTTTTGTTTATTTTTGTTTTTTGAGTTAGGCTCTGGTTTCTAAAGTTTGAAATCATTGTTATATGCAATTAGTATTATCCTTATTTTTTCATTTTTTGAATGCTTATAACTGATGAGTTTTTAATATTTTAGGTAACTCAAAGATTCTAAAAGGGATTACAGCTTTTTCTCAATTATTAAGATCATTTTGCTTCATTTTAGCTTGCACAGTCATTTTTATGCTGTGTAGTGTACTCTGCAAATAGAGGACTGGGTGCAGTATCAATTTAGCTTCAGCAATCTTTTGCACGTATCTTGTGCTATATACTTGCACTTTCTCAGCAACTTCCTTACATTGCTTAAGTCAAGACATCAGCAGATGGCAGAAAAGGAGTTTTGCCAGTGGCTTTCATGCATCCTCTGGAGAATTACCCACTTCAGTGCTGTGGGCAGCTGTGATAATCAACACCATCTTCTTGCAGTGTCTTGGCATTCTCCTGAGAATCACTGTCTCTAGTGGTGCAGAGAACTAAATTTATTAGAAGTGGATTTTTGGAATTCTGTAATTTCTGAAAGGTGGAAGTAACTTGCTAGCCTTTGCTTTTACCAGTCTTTCCATTCTTTGTCTTCAGGTCACTATGGTAAATTACCTTGTTTTTGTGTTTTCATTCACTCTAATATCTGTATTATCTCTAGTGAGGGAACATGGGGCACCAGAAGTGCTTCATGGGTACGGTAGGTTCTGAAGGCAATAGTAACCTCCTCCGTAGGAAATGAAGAAACAGGAATCTATATTTACTTGCATTATTACAGGCAATTACTGGGCATTTCAACCTTAATGAAAGTCCACCTGGGCAATTCACGTGATTCTCAAAAAAAGACAAGGAATCAAATGAACATGAGGTCTAAGGAAAGACGTTGCTTAGACTTTTAACTTCTCAACTTTTAAGGCAAGACCAAAAGGGTATATTTCCTACAACCAGTATGAAATAATCCTGGGTCTCTTAAAATCTCGAACCTGCTCTTTCCAATACTGAACCCAAAGTTGAGAGTATGGTTAACAAAATCAAAATGCAAGTCACTTTCACAGCTTCAGCATGGCTTTTCAATAAAAGGTAGGGCAATGATCATGGACAAGTCTTGATGCAATCTGAAAAAGAAACCATTGGAATATTTAAAGCACAATGATTGAAAATAAACTGTTTATATTGTGATAGTATAAATATAAAACTCATTTACGATGACTAATATATACCTTTACTTACATAGTTCTACTAAAACTACATTACCCTTAGGCCATCATTAACTCTGGTGCAGTAAATGAGTGGAGATGTTTTACAGCTGATGGTCCTCCCTCTGACATTTATCCACAAAGTACACTAAGGAAGACTCCTGGGAAACATAGCTTGTGTGCACAAACATGGAATGAAAGAAATGGGTAAATGTTCTGGGAATCATGATGGCATGAGGGGAAATACTTCTCTGAATTAAAACTTGCTTGCAAATACAATGAAAGTTGTAGACTCGTTTTTCAAATATTAGCTTTGTAATGTTTAGTTGAAAGAAGTACTGTATGAATTAATGGACAGGTAAGATTAAAGTTATTCTGGATGTGGGATTTACTTCCTACTCAACCATGACTTTGGTTTGTATTCAGTCTACTAAACAACTCTTACAAAATTTCCTGTAGCCTATTTTGAGAATTCAAGTAAATAAATAGGAGACTTAAGATTTTTTGGGTCAGTCCTAAATATCATTTTCTATGATTTGACAAATATTTCTTAAATTTGTAATTTATAGAAAATAGGATCTGGTTTCCTTAGACTTGAATGTCATAAATAGACTCTCATTTATCATTCCTTCCTATTGTTTAAAGTTTTCCTTGTAGACTCTAGTCTTCAGCCATGTTGGACAACTAGTTTATCTTGAATAGTAATGTGTGCAGACAGAACATACAATTTCTCATTTCTAATATGCGTGTGTGTTTTCTTTTTGTATATCTATGGGCCTACTTATGTAATTATTTAAATCTTATAAATCTAAGGTAACTTATTTGTTAAACAACTGGGAACATTTTGTTTTATTGATAAATTAATCATCTAGGATTGAATTTGCTAAATATTTAAAGGAACCCTATATATATTGTTAAATAAGAACTTATTTTCTTTTTATATGAGAGAAACTCAGGGCAAAAGAGAGTGATATAAGTGATATTAAACTGTCACCTGTATAGTGTCCATCTATTTCTCCTGTTTGCAATCCACCATGTGAAGACATCCCATTTCCTTTTTTGTAATTGTATTTTATTGTCGGGTTAACGTATAAAGGGGTTACAGTCACATTCCTCAGGTAGTGGATACATTACTTCTTGAACACTGATGCCCTTTGTCATGTCTCATTTCCTTCTTTGCATAAGAATTTAGTCACATTGCTGGAGACATATATTTGACCACCAGAATAATGGTTACTGTAGAAGACAGAAAGGGGGCAATTGCTATATAATTTTTGAATTCTGTCACATAACCGATCTGTATGGAGTCTTTACAATTACAGTTGGTTTGTCATGCTGTGAATCTATATTCTCTTTCCTTTTATTAACCTGCACCTTACAACAGAGTCTCAACACTGACATTTAATTGTTACACTAATATCTTGCTAGCCATTCACAATAGCATATATACCAGTACTAGGACTGTGAGATGTACTACAGATAACTTGAGTTAGGAGAACAAGAACAAATTTTATTTGGGACTGCTTCAGAAGAAAAGAAATAAAGAAACTATTACCCATTTCAATTATGCTAAGAATGAATTATTGTTGGATTTTTAGTTTTATCCAGTAAAACTAAATTTTAATATTATCTCAGATTTCTGATACATTCAAAGGCATTATTGTCACAAATGGAATGGAAGATGGCTAAAGCCTATGTAAGCATTTGTTTGTCTGTCACACATTCATCTTGTTTTTATAAGTAGTTGAAAATATTTGATACATTGTAATGGGATTTAACATTCTGCTAGAGCAACATTGAACCAAAAAATTCATGAATCTTAAAAACCCATATTGTAAACTAATGAAATGTCAAGGGATGCTCCTGCCTTCTCATTACTTCTAAGTGGTTCCTCAGCAACCAGCAACAAAATACTGAAACACATAGCTGTCACCTCTGTCATCACAAGGACCAAGGGCATTTTCTTTAAGTACTTACCTATGTATCTATAATTTATCCATCATCTGTTTATTACTGTGGCTCCATCCATCTTATCCATATAATAACTGATAAATATTTAAAATGTGAAGACAACAGTAATAAAGGAAAAAATAAAGGATAAATATTACATTTCAAATGTATAGACAATAGTATTGAGAAAATAAATGGAACAAAACATCAATATGGGATCTTGGAAAATAAATAAAATTCTTACCATTTTAAACTGATCTTCCTAAAAGTGACCATTAGTAGAATTTTCAAAGTTCTCATAATTTAGGGAAGCTCATTCCATGTAGGGATCTAACTAAACAACTATCCAGATAATTGTACCTAGAGAAAAATTATCTCCTAGGGATGACATCAAGAGGCCATAACTTACTAATAAATGTGAGATACTGTATAAAGTGACCTTGTAGTAAGCTTAATGAACAGCATGCACACACACACACACACACACACACACACACACACACACACACACACACACACACCAGTTTGAAAGAGGAGTTATTGGTCACAGAAGCGGAAAAAGCAATAGATCATCAAGTTTGTAAATCTAAAATGTATTGCATCAATAGTGTTTGTAAAAGAGTTATTTATGTTCCTTTTGGATAAGAATTGTGTTAAGCAATGTCATATAAATCTGGGAAACATCAAAGTAAGCAATTTTTAATTGTTTTCTCTATTATTGGAATCTAGGTCTTTAATATTAAAGTTGTGTTATGAGGCAGCAAGAGGAAACTAAATTGTGTAAGGGTCCACAGGTTTATTTGGTAGGTTGATGCTGTTTACACAGAAAGTTCAAGCCTTTTTTGTGGTTCATGTCAGGATAGCATTGCTGACTTTTGGCAAAAATGTAGGTAGGAGGGATAGTGGAAAGTGGGTAAACCATTTTTAATCCTTAACAACTTTTTCTTTTAATTCTTCAGATTTTTCTCTTTCCTTTTTGATTTTAGAGGACATACATTCCAGCTATTAGAAGGAACATCCTTGATCAGAAATGTGGTATGACTAATAATGCAAGAGTTTTGGTCTAGTCATTAAGTTTTAGCCCTTGTAATTTCACCCTGGCCTGTTCTAGCTGGCAATTGTTACTGGTGTTATTTTGACTATGTCACTCCAGAATTGTTATGCTGTTGGGCTCCAAGGCCAGTCCAGTCTAATGCTGTTTATCTCCTTGTAACACTCGATGTAATATGTTCCAGATATAATTTTATCTTTATGTAACTGTACAAAACAGGTTAAGTTCAACCTGTCAGGAATGGCCATGATCATGAAATCTAATAAAAACAGATGCTGGAGGAGATGTGGCCAGGAGTGATCACTACTACACTGCTGGTGGGAGTGTAAATTCCTTTAACCACTATGGAAAGCAGTATGGTGGTTCTTAAAAAGACTAAACATAGAACTCCCCTATAACCCAGAAATTCCACTATATGACATTTACCCAATGGTCCAGAAACAAGGACATACTAAACCCACTAGCGCAATGATGTTCACTGAAGCACTATTTACCATAGCAAAGATATGAAAACAACCCAGATACCCCTCAGTTTGGATCAAGATGTGGTATTTATAGACAATGGAATTCTGTGCTGCCATCAGAAAGAATAACATTGCCCCATTTGTAAGGAAATGGAAAGACTTAGAAAAAATCATATTAAGTGAAGCAAGCCAGACTCAAAGGAACATAGGCTCAATGGTTTCCCTTATTTGCCATAATCAGTAGAAACCTTGGGCTCTCCTAAAAGAGGTTTACAATAGAGCAAAACCTGGAGACATAAGGCCATATATGACGACACTAAATAAAAGGACATCCAGGATATGGAAACAAGAGCCATATAATGTGGGATTGTTGTCCTTAATGTACTATGCTATTTCTCATCTATTTTGTTGTCCCTTGGTTATCTCATATTGTTACAGTATCTTACCTTGTTATCCATATATTGAATATACGTTCATTTGGTTATTTGAAATAGGATAGGGAAGGGGAGAAATCAAGATGAGGGGAGGGGGTGGGGGAAGGGAAATGGGGACCAAAACATGAGAAAGGGTATCAATGTTTGTGAAGTAATGCACCTTGTATCTGGCGGATATAATGTAACCCTTCTATTAATTATGATAAAAAATTATGTAAAAATCCCAACAATTCTCACCTCTCTACCTGAGAGTAAAATTGTTACAGTGCAGAAGCCTTGAGTGACAGAGAGGCATGGCACCATTTTGCCCGTAACAACAAATGTGGACGATATGGAATCACTGATCCACTGTTCCTAACAGTTGATCAATCAATAGCATTTATAAAACCAGTGGCAATGCTTTAACTTGAATGCAGGTGTTCTGACCACTATATCAAGGTGTTGTTTTTTTTCTTTTTTTCCCTCAGTTCTGGGGCTTGAACTTAGGCTCTGCCTGGTAATTGTCTTTGAGCTTTCTCAAGGACAGCACTCACTTAAGCCACAGCAGCAGTTTCAGCTTTTCTGTCTATGTGATACCAAGGAATTAAATCCAGGATTTTGTGCACTCTAGGCAAACACTCTACCACTAGGCCACACTCCAGGCAGCTCATGGTGCCTTATTAACTACAAAATTGGTACAGAACACATGAAGGCCAGATATCTTTTTACTCTGGTCTAATAAAAATGATAAGGAAAATTATGATTCATAATAAACTCTGGCAATGCCATACAGTTTAGTATGAGCATATCCATTATAAAATACATTTTACACACACACACACACACACACACACACACACATACACACCATTGCTTTCTCTGTATATTTTTTCTTTTTTTGGCAAAAGTTAAAGTCTTGGATATAAACTTTTAAATTCATAGGAAAATATCTTTTATCGCTACTGTATCTTAATTCCTCACATTACCAATTAAGAAATTTTGCCCTAAAGTATAAATGTTTCCTTGCAATTTTCTACATATCATCATTAATAAGATAATAGAACAGAAAAATAGAAAAATCAGTTGGGAACTTATTTGATTTTTTTCTTCCTAAGGCTGTCTTCTATCAGAAAATTTATCTACATTTCCATTTTAACACATTGTGACTGACAAATGAACTATATGGAATAAGGGACATGACATTGCTCTGTCTTCCATTTCTATGTTCTTTCATCAGAATATTCCACATAGCCAAGTTCATAGCTCAGTACTCACCACTGTCTCCAGGCTAGATTAATGATCCCTACCACACAGAAAAACCTATGTTCAGGGCTCCAGTCAAAATAGGTAAATAGTAATGGTCTGAGAGGCACAAGGTTGGCCAGAAAGCAACCTTGCTGCTTTTAAAAAATTCTCTAGTATTTGTGTGCTCTAACTCATTTTACATCAGAAGAGCAATAGCTGTTTTGCCTTGTTTTCATTGCCAGATTCAATGGCTGCAGGACTAGAGACAGTGAAAAACTATTTGCCCTGAAGCTGAAAGCTGAATGCAAGAGGAAAACACATTACCCTTCATCTCTTCCTACCATATCATTCTGCAATCTCCTGTCTGCTGTTTGAAAAAGAAGTTCCTTATTCAGACAAGCTCCAGTATGATTCTGCATGGCAATGGCTTTAACCCTGATGGATGATGGATGTTGAACTGATACTGCTAAGGAGAGTGCTTGAGTCAGAGAAAAGAGAGTATTGCATTTGTCTATAGTTTTCACAAGAGTCAATTTGTTGTACTGCATTGTTACTTTTGGAACTTGAGAAACATGGTAGCTAAACCCTTCATTTTACAATAGAAATGAATACACGAACCAAGAACAGATTAGAGGTGAGAAGTGTCAAATTTAAAGAAATAAAAAAAAAACATGAGAGTTATTGACCCTCAGAGCTAAAGCAGTCTCAAGGGCAAACACTGTTTTAAGAAACATAAATACATTCATTTTTTTGACTATTACAAATTATAGCATTATCTTAGGGTAGTATCACATTAAAACATTAATTAATTTTATTTTGGATATTATTGCTTAAACGCAATATAAATAGATCTGCAGTTAACTGTGCTTTTTAGGATATAAAAATAAATTAAAATTCCAAAATATGGATTCTAAAGAGTAAAAATTGGACCATTCTTATTTGTAATGTAAGTAATATGCACACCAGAATAAGAGTGTATAAGACACAGAGTAACATTCTGCGTCTCTCTGTTGTGATTATGGGGGAAATATCAGCAATTAACAACTAAGAATTTGTTATAGAATGGCATAACATAAATGAGTTGTCTAGGCTGTTATAGGGAAAATTCTTTTGAATTCTTCCTATTTTATTTGCGTGTATTTTTATATCTTCTACCTATGAACAGCGTAATTATTGTTGTGTTTGGGGTAGAGAAGGCCCTGGGTCAAGAGCAGCTAATTTTCATTATATTAAAAATCTAACTTTAGAATGTGAAATCTAAAGAACACACTAGCAAATGCAATTAATATAGAGAAAAACAGATATAATCACTCTGCTTTTCTTACTTTTGCCACAGAGGTTTTTCTCTTCACTACAAAGGTAAAGACAGAAACAACATGGATCTACATGTTAAGTTAACAGTATCCCTCTTCATATCTAACAAAAACAAAGGTAAGGTCTCCTAAACTACAACAAAGGATGTGATGGTTGAGTGTTGTATTCTTAGCAGTTACAGGTTCAGGACACAGTGTAGAAGTACTGACACTCGGTCGAGATAGGTGGAAGATGGCAGCGGTTCAGTGTGAGTCTTTCTGAGCTCTCGCCAAGATACCAGTTCTGGCATCATAGGGGAAAGTTCATACCCAAAGATCCATCCTAAGTAACCTTTAGCAACACAGAGATCTCAGTCAGAGAGGAGAAAGGCAGAAAACCAGAGCAAGAAGACAGCGTGGAGTGGCACCAGCCGCTCAGAGCAGCCGAGGAGACAAACCTTCTTTTCCGAATCTAAGCAGACAGCGCTTCTAGGCAGTGCAGGCCTGACCAGAAAAGGACATCTCATCGCCACATTATAATCCATATAGGATCAATAGAGACCAATGAAAGGATCCTACGGGCAGCCAGGGAGAAGAGAGCAATCACCTACAAAAGAAAACCAATCAGAAAAACACCAGATTTCTCAACAGAGACCATGCAAGCAAGAAGAGATTGGAAGGCTCTGTGTCATGCCCTTTAGTCAAATAACTACCAACCAAGAATACTGTACCAGGCTAAGCTCTCATTCATAACTAAAGGAACATTAAAAACCTTCCATTCCAAGGAAAAGTTGCAACAAAACGTAGCAACTAACCCAGCATTACAGAAAACTCTCAGAGATGTCCTGCACATTGAAAACCAACACAAGTGTGGTACTGACAAAGAAATGGCACCAAAAAATCATACCAGCTAAGTACCGCAAGAACTATCAAGCCACAGGCCCTAATGAAAGCTTTTAAAAATGGCAGGAACTAGTAAATATTTTTCAATCCTAAGCCTCAATATCAATGGATTTAACTCTACAATTAAATGGCCTGTCTAGCTGGATCAAAAAGCAAGATCCATCATTCTGCTGTCTTTAAGAGACATACCTTAAAGAAAAAACAAACAAACAAACAAACATTTTTTGAAAGTAACAGGTTGGAATAAAATTTATCAAGCTAATGGCCCCCATAAACAGGCTGGAGTTGCTATCCTCATATCAGATAAAATAGATGTCAAACTAAAATTAGTGAGAAAAGACAATGAAGGTTATTACATACTAATAAAGGGATCTCTCCTCCAGGAGAACATAACCATCCTAAATATATACACACCTAATCCCGGGGCACTGAACTTTATCATGCAAACTTTACTTTCACTAAAACCACACAGAGATCAAAACACAGTGATTGCTGGTGACTTTAACACATCACTCTCACCTATGGACAGATCAACCAGACAAAAACTCAACAGAGAAACCTCAGATGTCTAACAGACATATGAAAATTATTTCACCCAGCAACATCACAATATACATTTTTGGTCAGCAGCACATGGAACATTTTCCAAAATAGACCACATTTTAGGGCATAAAGCAAACCTGTGCAGATTCAGAAACACTGAAATTATTCCCTACATTCTCTCAGACCACAAAGGCATCAAACTGAAACTGAACACTAATCTCCACCAACGAAAACTCTGTAACTCATTGTTGAATCATCAATGGGTCATTGAGGAGATCAGAAAAGAAATTCAACAGTTTATGAAATTTAACAAAAAGGAGCACACAAAATACCAGCTCCTGTGGGACACAGCAAAGGCAGTACTCAGAGGAAAATTTATAGCTCTGAGTGCTTACATTAACAAATTGGAAAAATCACAAAACCAAAAATTTAATGGCACACCTTAAGTTCTTGGAAAAAGAGCAACAAGCCAACCCTAATCCCCGTAGAAGGAAGAAAATTTTTAAAATCAAAGCAGAATTAAATGATTTGGGGTCCAAAAAACAATAGAAAAAAATCAAAACAAGGAGTTGATTCTTCGAAAAAATTAACAAAATTGACAGGCACTTAGCAAATTTTACCAAAAAAAAAAAGAGGGGAGCACACCCAAATAAACAAAATCACAGATGAGAATGGTAATATCACAACAGAAATTACAAAGATCTATAGCTTCATAAGGGAATACTTTTCAAACCTTTATGCCAACAAATTTGAGAATCTAGAAGAAATGGACAAAGTCCAACCAATATTAACATAACCACTCTGAACAAAGAAGACCTAATCCAACCAAACAGACCTATTCCAAACACTGAAATAGAAATGGCAATAAGAGACCTCCCATCCAAGAAAAGCCCAGGGCCAGATGGAATCACAGCTGAGTTCTATAAGATCTTCAAAGCAGAGCTCACACCAATACTCCTCAAACTCTGCAAGGCAATGGTAAATGAAGACCCTTTGTGAAACTCATTCTATGAAATCACTATAATCCTCATTCCAAAACCAGACAGAGATTCATCAAAAAGAACTATAGACCCATTTCTTTGATGAATATAGGCAAAATTTCTCAACAAAATACTGGCCAACCGTCTTCAGCAACTCATCAAAAATTATACACTATGATCAAACAGGATTCATCACAGGGATGCAAAGCTGGTTCAACATACGGAAATCAATTAATATAATTCAACACATCAACAGGAGCAAGGACAAGAATCACATGATTGTCTCAATAGATGTAGAAAAGTCATTTGACAAGATCCAACACCCCTTTCTCCAGATGCTAAAAGCTGTGGAGAAACTAGGAATCCATGGACCTTTCCTCGGTATAATGAAGGCTGTGTATGACAAACCTATAGCCACCATTATACTTAATGGTGAAAAACTAAAGCCATTTCCTCTAAAATCAGAAACGTGACAAGTATACCCACTCTCTCCACTCCTCTTTAACATAGTATTAGAATTCCTAGCTAGATCAATAAGGCAAAATGCAAGCAGAAAGGGGATCCAAACAGGGAAGAGGGAGTGAAACTTTCCCTCTTTGCAGATGACATGATTCTGTATTTAAAGAGCCCTATAGACTCCACTCCCAAGCTGCTTGAGCTGATTCAAAATTCTGGTAAGGTAGCAGGGTATAAATTAACCCTCAAATATCAACTGTCTTCCAATACGTCAATGATGAGAGGGATGAGGCAACAATCAGGAAAGCAACTCCTTTTGCAACAGCCTAAAGAAAATAAAGTACCTAGGAATTAACTAAGAATGTAAAGGACTTTTTTGATGAAAACTTTAAAACCCTGAAAAAGGAAATTAAAGCAGAACTGAGGAAATGGAAAAATCTCCCATGCTCCTGAATTGGAAGAATCAACATCGTGAAAATGACAATCTTGCCAAGGGCTATCTACAAATTCAATGCAATACCCATCAATATCCCAAGAAATAGAAGAGGCAATCTAAAATTTCATATGGAATAACAAAAGACCCCATATAGCAAAAACACTTCTAGCATAAAGAACAGTGCAGGAGGAATTTCAATACCAAACTTTAGACTCTATTACAGAGCTATAATTATAAAAACAGCTTGGTACTGGCACAAGAACAGGCCTGAACACCAATGGAATAGAACTGAGGACCCAGATATTAACCCACAGACCTATGGCCACCTAATCTTTGATAAGGGAGCCAAAAATAGAATTAATGAACGACAGCCTCTTCAACAAGTGGTGCTGGCAGAACTGGTTAAGAAGTTGCAGAAAAATAAAGTTGGATACTTCTTTGTCACCCTGCCCCAGGATTAACTCCAAATGGATCAAAGACTTTGAGGTAAAAGCAGATACACTGAAAACTTTACAAGAAGGAAGAGGAGACACAGTAGGCCTCCTTGGCCCAGGTCGAAACTTTCTTAATAAGAACCCAGAAACACAACAAATCAGAGAAAATCTGGATAAGAAGGACTGTATTAAATTGCAAAGCTTCTGTATGGGAAATGACATAGCTAGTAAACTCACTAGAAAACCTACAGAGTGGCAGAAGATCTTCACTAACCAAACAACAAAGGCCTCATATCTAAAATATATCAACAGCTCAAAAAATTGAATTACTCCAAAACTAATCTCCAAAGTAACAAACGTCCCATTAAAAGATGGCCCAAAGACTTAAAGAGAAGAAACAAAAATGGCCTATAGACACATGAAGAAATGCTCAACATCTCTGGTCATAAAAGAAATGTAAATCAAAACCTCTCTAACATTCCACCATGGCCATGATTAAGAAATCTAATAACAGATGCTGGAGGGCAAGTGATCAGGAGGGATCACTTCTGCACTGTTGGTGGGAGTGCAAACTCGTTCAACCACTATGGAAAGTAGTATGGCAGTGCCTTAAAAGGCTAAACATAGAGCTCCCCTATGACCCAGCAATTCTACTACTTGGCATTTACCCAATCATCCAGAAACAAGAACATACTAAATCCACTAGCACAACGATGTTTATTGCAGCATTATTTACCATAGCAATGATGTGGAACCAACCTAGATGCCCCTTATTTGATGAGTGGATCAACAAGATGTGGTATTTATACACAATGGAATTCTACGCTGTTGTCAGAAAGAATGATATCGCCCCATTTGTAAGGAAAGGAAAGACTTAGAAAAAATTGTATTAAGTGAAGTAAGCCAGACTTAATGGAACATAGGCTTAATGGTTTCCCTCATTTGTCATAACTAGTAGAAACCTTGGGCTCTCCTAGCAGAGATTTACAATAGAACAAAATCTAGATACATAAGGCCATGTAGTATGATGCTAAATGAAAGGACCTCCAGAATATAGAAACATATAATGAGTGATTGCTGTCCTTAGTGTACTATGTTATCTCTCATCTCTTGGTTATCTCATATTGTTATAGTATTTCACCTTGTTATTTGGTATATTGTATATATGTCTATTTGGTTGTTTGACATTGGATAGGGAAGGGGGGAAAACATGATGAGGGAGGTGGTGGGGGGATGGAATTGAACACCAAGACATGAGAAAGGGTATCAATGTATGTGAAGTAATGCACCTTGTATCTGGTGAATATAATGTAACCCTTCTATTAATTACAATAAAATACATGAAAAAAGTGCCGACACTAATACATTGCAATAATGAGATGGCTGTGATTTTATTTCCCAGTATGCATCAGAATCAGCTGGCACTGATGAGTCCTTCCGGAAATAATAGTCTTGGACAGCAAGTGAAATAACACATTTTACACTGAGATATTCCAGACTTTCTTCAAAAAATGTTTAAGAATATGTGATATTTCATTCGTGAAGCTTTACTAAGAAGTCTGTTGCTCACCTTTACTATTTGTCTTTTATTCTTCCTTCCCTTCCTTCCCTCCCTCCCTTCCTTTCTTCCTTTCTTTCCTTCCTTCCTTTCCTTTCCTTCCTTCCTTCCTTCCTTCCTTCCTTCCTTCCTTCCTTCCTTCCTTCCTTCCTTCCTTCTTCCATCCTCCTCCTTTTCTCTTCTCTCTTTCTCTCTCTTCTCTCCTCTTCCTTTTATTTTGTACTGGTCCTGGGACTTGAACTCAAGACCTGAGCACAATCCCTCAGCAATTCTTGCTCAGGCTAGAACTATACTCCTTCATCCACAGCTTTAGGTTCAGAGAAGTTTTTTTGTTTTGTCCTGCTGTGTTTCTTTGTTTGTTGTGTTGTGATTAATTTGGAGATAAGAATCTCATGGACTTTCTTCCCAGAATGACTTCAGACAATGATCCTTAGGCAGCAGCTTCCCCAGTAGCTTGGGTTACAGATATGAGCCACTGGCAGGAGGCTTCATTGGTGAAATTTTTAGATTACATATCTAAGCACTTCTGCTAATCATGAATAAATAGGATTAAACAAATAAGTATTTAACCCAGTATTAACAGAAAAACACATTTGTGTCTTTAATCAAAGTGATATGTTAGTTTAACAAAATAATACTGGGAGCTGAAACATGTTTTGTCATAGAGAGGTCAAGAAGAGGAGGTACGGTTGCTTAGAGAGAAAAGGGTGGGTAAATACAGCCATAATATTCAATATACATACATGAGAGGATAAATGTGGTTAGGGGAAATGGGGAAGAACAATCAGAGAAATGGCATTGATCAAATTCACCATACCAATATGTTGATATGTTGAACTGAAAACTCCTTGTACTATTACTACTTATAGAAAATAAAAAAAATGAAAAGTGATGTTACTTTTCATCAATGTATCCTAAGTTATCAGTTACAATAAAATGTATACCAATGATTGGAGACACTGAGCCTATTACATAATAAATATAGAGGCAGTGTCATAAAAGAGTGTGGCACTCAATTGAAACAGTTAGAGATTTGAATCAATTAACATAATTTTAAGTTACAAAACATTTCCTACAAAAAAAAAAGACATGTGACATGTTAGCCAAGCACTGGTAGCTCACATCTGTAATCCTAGCCATGCAGAAGGCTGATATCTGAGGGTTTAGATACAAAGTCATCCTGGGCAGGAAAGTTTGAGACACATTGCTAACAAACTTCTCAGAAAAGTAGGATGTAGTTTTGTGGCTCAAGTGGTAGAATCCTAACCTTGAGCACATAGAGGCTCAGGGACAGTGTCTAGGACCTGAGTCCAAGCCCCTGGCAGGACTGGCAAAACTTAAAACAAGAAAGAAAAAGAAATGAAAAGAAAAATTAGGAAAGTTAGTGGTCCCCTAGTCTATCATGTATATGAATATGAATAGATGGTGAGAAAGTATCAGATTTAGGGTGATACATGTTAATAAATAAGTCCCTCTATGGCACCCAAAAATACACATTAAAACAGGCAATTTTATAATTATTCTTTATTAATTGTAAGTAAAACACACTTTTTAAAAAATGCTACAATCCTGTTTTATGTTTTTGGGAAGACTTTACACATTGCCATCTACCGAAATAATTGTGAATGAAAAATCACAAAATAAAAACACAAAATGAGTTCTTGGATAAAAGCCTTTTTAATGGTACTTTTGATATAATTGCTGGTTTCATAATAGTCCTACATATTTATTTCAGTTATTTCCACACATAATTTGGAAAGACAAAGAAAGCAAGTTCATTTTTCATAATGTTGATTAACAGACACAACAAATAGGACCACTAAATATCCACTTAAAACACTATCATACTCAACAGATATTACTGTATAGAACATAGAATTCATAATCTGAACTTAAAAGGATTAAATATTTTTTAAGAAAGCAAAACATTTCAGGATATTATATAGCATACTTCCTTTGAGAATCCAAGCTGTTTACATGGCTTAGAAATATGGATTGCTAAAATTTTAAACATAATCTCTCCCCTCTACTTCTTCAAGCGGAGTCTGATGTATTTGCATAAACCAATATTGAATTTTGATATGACATTTTGGCTAGACAGCTGTATGTGAAAGGCTTACATATTATAAACTCAGTGACAAGAACCAGCAAACAACACATATCTGTCTGTGGTGAGCTGAGATCAGGTTTCTTCAGTTTGGCAGATCCACATTCTGTAGGATGAGGGCCACTCTGCTTGGAATGTACACCTAAATCAACACAATCATGTCAGTGCAATTGGAAGAACTATTGAACATGTTGTCATCATGTCAAAGTGACACAGATATGATGCAGTCTCACATCTGACTGAAGTCACAGGTATTTTTACAACTGCCAAGCCTGAGAAGATTCAAATGTACAGATCCAACATTATGGCACCAAAGTAAGACTAGTTAAAAACAATCACCACTAGAGGGCTCCATATTATTTACCAAAAGCAACATTCATCACAGGAATACATCCATGGCACTCTTAGTTCCCCATTTAATCACAATCCTGTGGAGCTCAAGACCACATGAAAGCTCTATAATTTTACTCTGTATAGATAGATGGATGTAGCATGTTAAGCCTGCCTTTTAATGAAGATGCTTTAAACACCTCCCACCCCATTTTCCTATTCATGTTATAAATAAAAGCAGAGAAGGAACTGTATGTATTTTAGCCCTCTTCACATTTTAACTCAATTGAAATAATGAAAAAGAAATGCACCTCCCTTTAGATACTAAATAATCTTGGCTCATTCCTCCATACTTCCATCTTCCCCATTCTCAAACCAGGCTGCAGTCACAGTTTTTCAGGTGTCAAATTCTTCCCTTATCCCTATTCTTATCTATAATATATCTTGTGCTCTGAACACATTTGCATAGACTATTTTTACATCCTACATGTCTAGTTTCGGAGAGGTCTTTATAGACAATTCTAATAGGCTTTGATTTGTAGGTTTTTACTATATATGAAATTCAATTTTGCTTTTGTGTGAATGCTTAACACAATTTATTTCAAGTTTCCCAATTATGCTTTGTGATAATGAACTTTAAAAATGTAAAACCCACACTTCTTTAATTCATACTTTTCCTACATGCTAATGAAGAATTCAAATGCTGATGTTGACTGTACTAAAGAATACATAATACACAAGAAAATAATTGTGAACCAATACTTATTTGAAAACATTTCTAGTGTGCTGATATAGGCTATCACTTGTACTAAATTTAGAAGTAATCAGATGGCTTGATGCTTATTATGTGTTAGTCTATACAGAAGTACTTATGAATTATTTTAGTAAATAATTAAACAGTATACCTAATACAGATTGTTGTCAACATTAGGACAATCTCTCCTGCTGACTTTGTTAATATTGTTACTTTATCTTTGAGTGAAAGATTTATTTAGGGTTAAAATATAATCAATATAATAAACCATTCAATTTTAGAATTAAAATAAAAAATACAATACAAACATTTTTGGAAGGAAAAAAACAGCAGAATCTGATTTACATTTAGTAAGACATGTATGTCTAATTTATTTTTAAGCACAAAATTTTTTCACTAAGGTTTCTTACTACACTTCAAAAAAATCAGACATCAATTGGTCTGGATGTTTTTTGAACACCGAAGATTATAAGAGGTTTTAGATAGTTACATTTTAGGAAATTTATTTTATGAATATAAAATAAAGTTTTTCTTAGCTTCAATTAGAAGTATTCATGATTTGGAGAGTTATATTTAAAAATGTTAAAAGCTAGTTATAGTTCAATATCTTTATTTACAAGGAAGTATTTCCAAAGATATATATTACATCCCTTTAGTCATTACAGGTGGGGAAATCAAGTGTTTCAATGTCACAATGTGTTTCTCAACAATTTCATATGGTTTATAATGTCTTATAACTGTAAAACCACAGGAGACTATAATTGCAAATGCATGCCTCTAAGCAATGTTTTATCTTTAGTTGTAATATATAATATAGTGAGAGACCAGTTCATCAAAAAAAGCTAGGTACTTCCATAAGTGAGCAGGGCAACAGCCAATTACCAAGGCAGATCCAGCCAAAAGAAATCTACTATTCAGCTACAGACAAAGAAAACCAGGCCAAACCCGGACACAGAAATCCAATTCAACCCACTTACCCTTCAGGTCATCAAAATAGGCACAAATTAAGCCAGTAATCTGTCCTTCAAAAGGTCAAACTTCTAAAAGAATTTTCCTTAAGAAGCCAAATCATTATTGATACACATCATTCACTTTTATTTATCCTTAAGTAGTTGTATAAATGTGTTTCATGTTGAAATCTATGTATGTAGACTTGAGGATCACAGAGGTTCACCTAATTGGCAGGCTAGGAGATTTTACATAGAAAACTTAAACATCTAAACACTGAAAAGCAATCTACATTTCTCCATAGCACCAAAAACTAGGCACAAATTTTTCAGTTAACTCTGTATTAAAAACTTTTCTGTGATAAGGTATCATCCCACAAAACTGGTGAAAGCACTCCGATAAATCCAAGTCTCTTGATAAAGTTGGTTGTGAGGCACATTAATCAGGCTTAGTGCAGATAATGAACCGTCTCTCTCAGTCTGTGGCATAGTCATCTATCAGAACAAATCCAGTCAATTTTTTCTTTGGATCCTATGCAATTGTGTTATCTTCTCCTGAGAAGATACCAAATGTCCTCCTAAGAATTTCATTAATGGAATGTAAATAATAACTACAGACTGATAGTTCATAGATAGTCCTTACTGTCATTAGAATTTCTGATACTTTAGCTAGCTCAAATTTAGGAGTCAATAAAAGGAGGCCAGTGTTCAAGTTTACAATCTGCACCTCATTTTCTACTTTGGCATTTACTAGTTAAAACAAAAATGCTCCAAGAGCTCCCACTAAAATGATGCTGGTCCCTTTCTGTGAGGAAATTTATGACACCAATTCAAATCACACTTCAAGACCATTTGAGAGTCACTGCTCAAAAATCTTCAGTTGATAATTATATAAGGTCATTTACGGGAATATTTAGTAATTATATTTTGTCTCTGCGGTGTTAATTATCAGAATGTATTTATGTTGCTCTGGAGTCTGTGGTTTAAGTAACATGAAAGAATTCCCCTCCCCTGCCCTCAAGCATGTTCAGGATATTATGAGTTTTATTTACTAGGTTACTTTGTATTTGAATCAATTTTACTCAGTTAGTGGTTATTGATTATATCAAAGGACTGATGATAATCAGAGCTAATCATTAAGAGAAACAAACCCCTCTATACATTATCTCAATAATAAAAAAATAAAATGAGAAGAAAAAAAGAAGAAACAATTACAAACACATATAACTCCTATCATTTTCATTCAATAATAATTTTGATCTATGTATATCCCTTAAAACATGAACACAAACATATAAAAAAGGTTCAAGTACTTTTAAAAAGTTATAGTTTTTAAAAGTTATAATTTAGTAAACAGAAATCATGAAGTTTGTATATGACACATAATACATGCTACTGAAGGTATGGACTATGCCCAGTTATTAGCTTTTTATCTATAGTCATTTCAAGGCTACAATTACACTGAGAACAGATGAGAAAATATGAAATATGTGCCTTTGAGTTTCATTTATTTTGCCAGTTGCATTCAGTCACTTGTTTGAAGAAAGCAGAGCAGTAATGTATAAACTCATCAAATTTATTGAGAGTCTAATATATTCTACTTCCTTGAGTTACGTTGATTATTTTAAGGATTTAATTAACATTTTAAACATTAGTATGACAGTAAATGTAACTAAGCACCCAGGATGCATTGGTGAGCCTGGTAAAGTGTTATTTTTTTCTAAAGAATCAAGCTGAAATGTGCTCATAGAATGTTGAAAGCAGAGTGTCCAACACATACAAAGAGGAAAATTTTATTTTAGGATTTAACAATAGTACATGCAGATATAATATTGATAGGAATGAAAATCTTCAAAAAGAAGTGGGTTGATCCTTTTAGGAGTTTAACATACATTTTTCTTTAAAAAAACTCTCAGTTAATTTTAGTCCTCAAATATATGTTTCATAAATATATAGGTCATGAAATATTTTAAGCAAATATGATATTCTACCTCATTTTGTGTTAATTTCAGGAGAAAAGCCTTGCTAATATTCATTTCCATATAGAAATGCATATTATCTAATCTACAAACATACACTTTTAGGGTTGAAAACTTTCAGGCAGAAAAAAAACTAAATTTTTTTATAGTTTTGGACCAAGCCAAAAAAATACTTCAATGGATACACTACATTTTCAATATTTAACAAATGAAGAACAATGAATGATACATCAATCAAGATGTTTATAGCTAGTATAAGTATCTACTCACAAATCTCCAAATTTCAAATAGGAATAAACAGATGTACTTCATCTTGGTAAAGAACTCAGGTGGCAAAGATTAATGCTAAATTTCTAACTTTATTCACAGTTTGATCAGTGAGAGTGTTTCAGTTACTATGAAGAAATTTAACTTGTTTGAGATTCAATAACCATTGTTCCCTTGCTTGTGTCACAGAATTTTAATTTATGAGCTGGAGAGCAGGAAAGAAGCACTTTCCAGTCCTCATTGACTAATTATATATATATCATATGACACAAACTAAGATACAGTGATGATGCTAAACTGCAATTTTCAGTAACTGCCAGTAACTGTCTTCCTACACGTTTTGGCATTTGTGAGGGAGACTGACCTTAGAAAATAGTTTCTTCCATGGAGGTACACAGACCTATTCCTGGCTTCCCAGTTTCAACTCAGGGAGCAGAGAGACAAGGCTAGGGCGGTACCTGCTGATGCTGCAGCAATAAACGACTATTTTAAGATTCCTCCGAGCTCTGTTTGTTGCTATCTTTGAAAACAGATTTGACACTTATTCAGCAGACCCCTTGGATTACTGAGCTTGCAAATTAAGCTTTGGCAAAGGCTGTGCATGCGTTATGATGGGCGAGAACTTCACAGAGAAGGGAAAGTGATATTCTTCCTTCCATTTATCTAGGGAATGGGAGGCAGGTGTGATCTCACAGGTAGTGACCCATTTAGGATCCCGTTCAAGTAACATGAAAGGATGGAATCCAGCAGAAATGAATCTGTTTAATAAGGATCTTCATTATGAGATGCTATTGTAAAAATCTTCTCATGCAGTTTTTCTCCCCTTGGACTCTTGAAAGAACTGTCTGGCAGGGGGAAACTTGTTTTCTTTATTGTATCAATTCACCTGAGCTCTTTGCTTCTATACAGACATGATTTAGTTGGTCATTACACAAGGAACCAAGAGACTTAGTTAAATAAAGAATAGTCACTGAAAACAAGAAGTTACTCCTGGCAGACAGGATTAACTCTCTTCTGCCTGACCAAGCTGGATAAGAATTCTGCTCAGAGTCAGCGGTTAAGCTCTCTTCTATTTCTTCCAGGCTTTTGTGCTATGCTCTATCACATGTGTCACTGAGACTTTAGAGACAGCCTTCATTCTACCTGCTGAGTTTCAACTATGCATTCTGTGTTTGCCAGATCAATTCAATTACATCTCAAAATGTAATCTGGCTGCTGTCGCCACTAGATACTTGACTTGTTTTAATTATGATGGACTATTTTTGGTCTTACAAAATCAAAAAGTGCCAAGACACTTTCTGTTCAGTCCAACTCACACACATACACACACACTCATTTATTTTTGCAGTACTGAGTGGGGCATAAACTCCTGGTCTTCTGTATTAGTTATATTTTAACTAGGTTCACCAAGGTTAGCATACAATCACAGCCCTCCTAGAACTGGGATTACAGCTATGCTCTGTCCTGTCTGCTTCTTGTTGAGATGACTCTCATGACTAAATTTTTACTTGATCTGACCTTAAACTATATAAGCCTCTCAAGCTGTGCCTCTCAAGTAGCTACAATTAGACTATGCATCCTGATTCCTGGCCTAATATGTTTTTCTTTTGCGCAGTACCGGGGTGTCAATATTTGAGATTTTAAGCCTACCAGGCAGGCAGTCTTCTACTCTACCACATTTCCTCTCCTTAACCTAAAGATTATAAGCTTCGAATTTTCCCTAGGCTAGGAAACAGTATTTTTAATTAAGGGTCCTTATAACACTTAATATCTGGCCATGTTTAAAATTGATCAGCCATGATAACAGGTACTTTTAATTCAATTTTTTGAGCTGTTGATATATTTTAGATATGTTGTATGGTTGGTGAAGATCTTCTCCCACTCTGTAGGCTTCTTACTTAGTTTACTAGCTAGGTCCTTTGCCATACAAAAGATCTGCAGTTTGATGCAGTCCCACTTATCCAGCCCTTCTCTGATTTGTTGTGATTCTTCGTCCTTATTAAGAAAGTTTCGACCTGTGCCAAGGAGGTCTAGTGAATCTCCTATTCCTTCTTGTAAAGTTTTCAGAGTGTTGGCTTTTACCTCCAGGTCTTTGATCCATTTGGAGTTAATTCTAGTACAGGGTGACAAAGAAAGATCCAACTTTAGTTTTCTGAATGTGCTTAACCAGTTCTGCCAGCACCACTTGTTGAAGAAGCTGTCTTTCTTCCATTCTATTTTTTTTTTTTGGCTCCCTTGTCAAAGGTGGCCATAGGTCTGTGGTTTAATATCTGGGTCTTCAGTTCTATTCCATTGGTCTTCAGGCCTGTACTTGTGCCAGTAGCAAGCTGTTTTGATAATTATAGCTCTGTAAAAGTCTAAAGTTTGGTATTGAAATTCCTCCTGCACTGTTCTTTAGGCTAAGAAGTGTTTTTGCTATACGGGGTCTTTTATTATTCCATATGAAATTTTGGATTGCCTCTTCTATTTCTTTAAAGAATGACATTGGGATATTGATGGGTATTGTGTTGAAGTTGTAGATAGTTCTTGGCAAGATTGTCATTTTCACGATATTGATTCTTCCAATTCAGGAGCATGGAAGGTTTTTCCATTTCCTCAGTTCTGCTTTAATTTCCTTTTTCAGGGTTTTAAAGTTTTCATCAAAAAGGTCCTTTACATTCTTAGTTAAGCTAATTCCTAGGTACTTTACTTTCTTTGAGGCTATTGCAAAAGGAGTTGCTTTCCTGATTGTTGCCTCACTCCTCCCACTGTTGGCATAGAGGAAGGCAGTTGATTTTTGAGGGTTAATTTTATACCCTGCTACCCCTCCAAAGTTTTGAATCAGCTCAAGGAGCTTTAAATACAGGATCATGTCATCTGCAAAGAGGGAAAATTTTACTTCCTCTTTCCCTATTTGGATCCCCTTTATGCTTGCTTCTTGCCTTATTGCACTGGCTAGGAATTCTAATACTATGTTAAAGAGGAGTGGAGAGAGTGGGCAATCTTGTCTCATTCCTGATTTTAGAGGGAATCGCTTTTGCTTTTCCCCATTATCCAAAACTAATCTCCAAAGTAACAACCATCCCATTAAAAGATGGCCCAAAGACTTAAAGAGAGTATTCTCTGAAGAAGAAACAAAATGGCCAATAGACACATGAAGAAATGCTCAACATCTCAGGTCATAAAAGAAATGCAAATCAAAACAACTCTAAGATTCCACCTCACTCCAGTTAGAATGGCCAGGATCAGGAAAACGAATAATAACAGATGCTGGAGGGGATGTGGCCAGGAGGGATCACCACTACACTGTTGGTGGGAGTGCAAACTCATTCAACCACTATGGAAAGCAGTATGGCAGTTCCTCAAAAGACTAAACATAGAGCTCCCCTATGACTCAGCAATTCCACTACTTGGCATTTACCCAATCATCCAGAAACAAAGACATACTAAATCCACCAGCACAACAATGTTCATTGCAGCACTATTTACCATAGCAAAGATATGGAATTAACCTAGATGTCCCTGAATTGATGAGTGGATCAACAATATGTGGTATTTGTACACAATGGAATTCTATGCTGCTGTCAGAAAGAATGACATTGCCCCATTTGTTAGGAAATGGAAAGACTTAGAAAAGATCATATTAAGTGAAGTAAGCCAGACTCAAAGGAACTTAGGCTCAATGGTTTCCCTCATTTGTCATAATCAGTAGAAACCTTGGGCTCTCCTAGCAGAGATTTGCAATAGAGCAAAACCTTGATACAAAAGGGTATATAGTAGAATGCTAAATAAAAGGATCTCTAGGATATAGAAACATAAGCCATATAATGAATGATTGTTGTTCTTAAGGTACTATGTTATCTCTCATCTCTTTTGCTGTCCCTTGGTTATCTCATATTGTTACAGTATCTCACTTCGTTACCTGACATATTGGATATATTTGTATTTGGTTATTTGAAATTGGATAGGGATCTGGCCAAAACAAGATGAGGGGTGGGAGTGGGGGGGATGGTAATGGGTACCAAGACACATGAAAGGGTATCAATGTATGGGTATTAATGCACCATCTATCTGGCAAATATCATGTAATCCTTCTATTAATTACAATAAAAATCTATGAAAAAACCAAACAAGTACTTTTAAATATATGTAATACAATGTTCTGCAGTTTTCCAAAATTTTGGATATATTAATGAATTCATTCCTCTAAGAAGCTCATAAGAGCTGAGGATGTAGCACAGTGATTCTGTATCTCCAGTGTGTGCAAAGTACAGAAAAAAAACAAAAACAAAAACAGGAAAGAAGACAAAGAGGAGAAAATCGATTTCTTGTTGTGAGGGAGGATATCTCCTATCACTAATCTTCCTATTAATCTTCTTTTCACAGATGAAGGATACCTAGGTATAAAAGATGTAAGTGACTCCAGTTATGAACACTGGTAATCAAAAGACAGAGCACTTGCTCTGTACACGAAAATTTGTGACATGTTCACTTTACTGCTAGGCCTTTCTCTAAAAGGCAAAATGCAAGCAAGCAAGAAAGAAACTCAAGGCATTTGTTGAGACACATGACTGAATATTTAGGAAACAAGAGATTTTTGTTAAATCTTTCAATCTCTGTCCAGCTAGTTAAATTGGTTTAACTGGAGGTTTTTTTGCAGTCCAGTGTTGTTTTTCAGGTTGCTCCTAGAGACATGAGTCATCTTTTAAAAATTGTGGACTCTTTAACCCTCTCCAGTATTTAAGAGAGTTAGGCTATTGTTCTTACTCATTCCTGCAACTACTTTTATCCCTCTTATTTCACCTGTTAACATCAAACTCTCTGAATATTGTAGTAGTATTACTTTGAAGAAGGAATCTGATAGCACTTTTTAAGTTTCTCTCTTTAAAATACTTATGTACAGTTTATTTCCAAGGTAGTGTCTTGTGAGTATTACTGCTGAATTAGTTCACCCCTTGTTCCACCATTCCTGTGCTTTACTTTCCCCTCCCCAAATCAGATTAACTTACATGTAAGACAAAAGGTATACAGTTTGTGGGTAGGTGGGGGAATTAGGAGAACTTGAATGAGCAGGAGAAATTGTTCACAAAGAAATGCATTCATTACTTGACTGATGTAACTGTAATCCCTCTGCACTTCACCATATATATCTATATATCTAAATTTATATCTCTATATTTTTTGCCACTCCTGGGGCTTGAACTCAGGGCCTGGGCACTGTCCTTGAACACTTTTTGCTGAAGGCTAGAACTCTGCCACATGAGTCACAGTGAGTGCCATTTTCAGCTTTTTTCTGAGTATGTGGTACTGAGAAATTGAACCCAGGGCTTTGTACATGCTAGGTGAGCACTCTATCATAAGGCTACACTCTCGGCCCCTACAATTAAAAAAGGCTTCTTTCATGCCTTCTCCCTTTGATTTATCACCTGTTGTCATTGTATTTGATTTCGGTTTCCTGTGTCATGTATCTACATTTTTTTTCTTATTTGGGAAAGGCAAAGGAACAACAAAATGGTAAGACAAAGGACAAAAGGTGAACCAAAGCAACAGTGATATCCACAAGACAATAAGTTGGAAATGAACTTCACAACTTGAGTGTGGGGAGGATATGGGGGAATGAGAAGTGGGAGAAAAACAAGGGAGGGTGTTATAATGTTAAGTGAGCAATGTACTCTACCTTATGCATGAAACTGTAACCTTATGCATGAAACTCTACCTTATGCATGAAACATCACATTGAGCAAAAAAATTAAACAAAATATGACCAAGAATGTTCACTGTACATGGACTTCTTTTTGTATCTATAGGCATATGGGGCTCACAATCAACACACACTATTACTTATGCAAACACACACATACACACACACACACACACCACATACACATACTTAGAACAACATTAAATTATTCTGTGGTCACTGCACTTTCCTATCTCCAGTGTGAAAATTTGATCCCCAGTCTGATTTCATTTATTTATGGAATATTAATTGGAGATACAATACAATAAATGAAAGACTAGAACCATTCAAAGAGAAGAAAAAATAGGAAGTCAGGTAATTTTGGAATACCATGAAGATTCTCTTGCTAAATTTATAAGAAAAATTTGAAAAGAAAAAAAATAACAAATTCAGAGCATTAATAGATATGATGAATCCAAAATTTGTTAGATAAGTACCTTGTATCAAGGATGAGTAACCCAGTTAATCCAACATCTCACAATGGAAAGAAAACAAGTAAGATTAGGAGCATACATCTAACCAGCTAGGAAAACCAAAAAAAAAAAAAAAAGACAAGATAATACAATATAGACATGGCTTTGAGACTACGGTATGCTAACAAAGTATACAGTACATTTCTACATCATATATATATATATATATATGTATTTGTGAGTCTTGGGGCTTGAAATTGGCCTGGGCACTATCCCTGAGATCTTCAGCTCAAGGCTACTGCGCCACCCTTCAACCAAACCCTGCTTCCCATTTTCTAGAGATAAGAGTCTCAGATTATTTAGTTGTGCCCCAGTTGGCTTTGAACCTTGATCCTCACATATCAGCCTCCTGAGTAGCTACGATTACACGGCACCAGCTCATCCTATATTTTTAAAAAAAATTTATATGTAGTATTTTAAAGCAATATTCCATTGTGTGAAAATAATGTAAAAAAAAACTTACACAAAATTTTCTTCAGGAAAACTGGATTTTATACTTATCATGGACTCAAGTTTGAGCTTACTCTGAAAAAAGATGTATATTTTATTTGATTCCTTTAAGATGTTTCAAATTAAACTTCATTAATCAATAATGCAGGCATCTGTTTATTATAAAATTTTAGAGCACAGCTAAAACTATAAGGAAGCCAAAAAGTAGAAATACTTTTATCTAGCAAGAATTTAAAGTTGCCTTCCTCTAAATAGTTGAGAAGTGATTTTAATCCTACTAGCATTCAAATTGCTCCAGTTGTCCTCAGATGACTTTTAGAATCATTCCCAAGACATTATTTAGTCCAGTACCACACAATACATCTGGTTTTCCTACCTGCTATTTCTTTTGTGTTGCTATTTGAAGAGCTGTTTTGCTCGGTAAAACCACTGCCATAAAAATAAAGGATTAAATTAAAATTGAATGAAAATATCGAAAGAGCTTTACTTACCAAAAGAGAATAGGGACGTCCGTTATGTTCAAAAGTCTCAGAAAAGAAATCAGTGTTATGGTCCAGTCTCTGATGTCCTCCATAATCCGCTGCATCTGAATCTAGTGCAATTTTATATGTACAGCCCTTAAGGAATTCACAACGGTTCAGGAGTAGGAGATGTAAAATGTGTTCAGAGATGGCAATTTAAAAGTGAGTGGTCTGAACACTGTTCAACAGTGATTTTTTTTTCTTCAATATAGCAGAGATTCTCATGTTCAACAGGAGTTTCATAGGTTATTTAGTACATATACCCATGAGATCCTGTGACCCTTGTATTATAGTAGTTCATCAAGTGATTATTCCACATGGGACTCAATACCCCCATTAAGAGTGAAACTTGTACTCGCTTTGGCAACACATATACTAAAATCGGAACAATACAGAGAAGATTAGCATTCCCCTGCGGAAGGATGACACACAAATTTGTGAAGCATCCCACATTTAAAAAAAAAAGAAAAAGAAAAGTTAAACTCCTCCTCTGAAACCAATCTATTCCATTAGAAGATTTCCTATATTGAAGAAAAATTTGATTCTTTTGGACTACTTCTACTTGGAAAATAGTAATAATCAAGCATAGCCTTGCTAGGTCCATATATCCTTTAAGGACAATATAGGATATATACTAAAATATAGTTCTACAACATCTCACTGAGCACTCCTAATTTCAAGAGTTTTTCCTCTCTCCTCAACTCTAAGTTTACTTAGCTTTCCTAAGTCCTGCTTATCATAGCAAGGAGAGACAAAATGGTTGCATGTGGTCTGAGGAGTGTGTTAAGCAGCCACCTTCCTGTCTCTTCCTTGTTCTGGAAGGTAGGTACACTGCTATCAGTACAGGGCTAACATGTGACAATCATGAGATCTGCTATAATTTAACATGTGCTTTCTCCCTCTAAAAAAAAACAGATCCTAAGATGTTAATCAAATACTCTTGCACTGACATACATCCTCAGTTCTAACATCTGATATTTCAGCATGATTAGCTTTATCTTACTCATAGTAAATACTGAAAGATACTGTTATTATGCTCAATGTGCCTAAAATATTTCATACAAGAAAATATATATTGTTCCCCAGAGATCTTAATTTTTCCTACTCCAAGGATAGGTTAAGTTAGTGTTGTATATTATCTTTGCCATTATAAATGCTTAATCTCAGAATTTATAGCAAAGTTAGTTCATGGGAGCAATGAACAGTGACCAATCATTTTCATTCTGTGAACACTCTGAGTCAGAGATGGATGGAGCACCACAGGATCTTTCATTAGCAGGAAGGGCTCTGTATTAGCCAATCCAGATCAATATGCTCTCATTCAAATTGAAGCTGGTAACTAGAGTATTAATGCATTTAGTGAAGGAAAAATGAGGGAAAGTGAATGAGACAAATATTCAAGGAGGGTAAAATAGTAGCCACAGGTATATTAGAGAGATGATGTAGATAAAAATTATTGAAGCCTATTCATAAACAAAATGAAGCACAGTGAATGAAAAATAACTGGTGACATAAATACATGAAACATTACAGAACATCCAAGCTTAGATTACATTCAGAAAAAAAAAACATACAGTTTTGAGAATAATGTACTAAAATGATTTTATAGTTTTTTTTTTTTTAAGTTGGTTGTGGGACTTGAACTCTGGGCCTGGACAATGTCCCTGAGCTCTTCAGCTCAAAGCTACCCATAACCCCTTGAGGCATGGTTTTCTGATGATTAAATGGAGATGAATGTCCCAGGCTATCTTTGAACTGTGATCCTCAGATCTTAGCCTCCTGAGTAGCTAGGGGATTTTATAGTTGTTAAAGAATTAGTAAGCTACTGATTAACAACAAAGACGTCAATGAAATCAAGTTTATCTTCAAATTTCCAACCAGTAGATTGATAATCACTGAATGGCAGTTGTCATAACAAGTGTCTCCTTGAGTGTTCAGCTCAGTAATATTTCACAGCAGGAAATTTATACATTCATTAGGCCTTCTTTGAAGATGAAATTATGTGATTATACTTTTTGACAGTGTATTTCAAAGAACACTGATTTTTTTTTGTATTTTACATGCTGATTTAGAGTTACAAATTTCAAAAATGTTTCCCAATATTTGCATTTCCAATAAAAGATAGTTTAAAATATTCAAAACAACAAAAAACCTGTTGTGTCTCTATTTCTTTTTTGATATTGTATAAATAATAAATATATATATATTTTTGTCAGTCGTGGGGCTTGAACTCTGGGCCTGGGCATTGTCCCTGAGCACTTCAGCTCAAGGTTACTATAACTTGAGCCACAGCATCAATATATTTGGATATATTTAGAATATATTTAGAACATGCCTCATACATATCTATCTATACAATTTATAATCGTGGAGGAGCAATTTATGAAAGCATTGAGTATCAAAACATCATCAGTTTGGATATATTTTTTTTCTATTCTATCCACTTTTGGAGTTACCCAGCCATGTGTATCTATTAAACTGGAAATAATAGCTTCCTTTAGAAAATGATATACTTCAATTCAGAAAATTCAACAAACCAAAACAATAGATTAAAGATTATGGGTAGAACACAGTTTTCCAGTTTTAAATTGCTACAATAATTTTATGTATATGGAAATCTCAACTTCTTAGAAATGCTATTTAAATTTATAACAGTTTTTAAAGAGATTATTTGAATAAGTAACTTTCCTGATTTGCATATCCTCTTATTCAAGTGTTCTCTAATCCCTTTCTAACATGCATATATGCATATGCACATACCATCCCCAATACACAAAAGGAATCCAATTACTACCGAGGTGATGCCATCATCCCTCTTCTACTAAAGAATATATTTCTGAAACTATAAGTCAGGAATATCTGAGCTTTTTGTTCTTCATATGGTTTTAAAAATATAGAGCACACAGAATTAATCTGTCAAGACACTTCAACATTGTGTCATCCTTCACTGCTAACTCCCTATACTCTAGCACAATGACTTCTTATAAGAGGTTCACAATAAACTTTCAGACTGATACTTAGGATGACAAACTTGATTCATCAAGAGGGTAAATTTACATTTTGTGTGTGTGTATTTCTGCACTTAAGTGTTTTTCTCAATGCTAGATTTCTACCACACCACAGCTCCAGATCCATTTCTGGGTTCTTGTGGTTAAATGGAATCTCATGGATTGCAGTACCCAGGCTCCTTTGAATAGAGATCCTCAGATATCAGCCTTCTGAGTAGGCAAGATTATGGCATGAGCTACAGGTGCTTAGTCCATACACTAATTTTTATATTGTGTAAAATATAATAAATTTTCTCTCCCCTTCCCTTCCATTCTCTTTCTCCCTTCCTCCTTTTTTCTTTCTTTTGCTCTCCCTCAAGTTTCATGATTTACCAATTGATTCACAGCCCCACTTCTAGCATTTTTAGTGGAGATGAAAATATCAGGCATATTTCCTTAGAAAACTAGCTTCGAACCGTGACCCTCAAATCTCACCTTCTTGAGTCGTTAGGATTCTGGCTTGAGAGTGGTGTGTGGTTACTTTCCCATATCTTTATTAAATGTGTAGGCTGTACTATGCAAGATATAAAATATATGATCTCAGATTTGCATATGATGTCCAGACTGGAAGGAAAAATAAGGCATACATTCCAATGTCAATAGAGAGGGGAAAAGACATAAAGTAGGAGAAAACTAGTAAGAAGGATAGGATTCAGTGTCAGTATATAAAGAGTTTTGAAGACTGGACTAGGCTTTTAGTATTTATTTTGTTAATTAAGTATAATGACATTGAATATTCTTAGGAAAGGAGATGAAAATTGAGAAAATATATCCAGGAAGCAGTGGGAAAATAGAAAGGACAGGGGAAACACTAACTCAGGAAATTTAAGAGACAAGAATTTAACCAGTCCAAATATTGGCAGAAATATACAAAGATTTTAGTTGTACAAATGACAGTAGTAAAAAGTAGAGCCCAAAGTGAGTCCAACAGTTATGCAGTAGAGCTAGGGTTTAGACGTCTGTCAAATACATCATGTCTGATTATCCTACTTTGTGTGAGTGAAAAACATATTTACCTCATGAATTAGGTGAAGTGTGTTTACATGGAGTTTCTTGTTTGGAGTTTGTTGCTGAGCTTCCAAGTTTTAGCAGGCCAGAAAAAATACATGATAAAAATTTACTAAAATATCTGGGTCCTCAGTTCTATTCCATTGGTCTTCAGGCCTGTTCTTGTGCCAGTACCAAGCTGTTCTGATAATTATACCTCTGTAATAGAGCCTAAAGTTTGGAATTGAAATTCCTCTGGCGCTGTTCTTTCTGCTAAGAAGTGTTTTTGCTCTACGGGGTCTTTTATTATTCCATATGAAATTTTGAATTGCCTCTTCTATTTCTTTAAAGAATGCCATTGGGATATTGATGGGTATTGCGTTGAATTTGTAGATAGCTCTTGGCAAGACTGTCATTTTCACAATGTTGATTCTTCCAATCCAGGAGCATGGAAGGTTTTTCCATTTCCTTAGTTCTGCTTTAATTTCCTTTTTTAGGGTTTTAAAGTTTTCGTCAAAAAGGTCCTTTACATTCTTAGTTAAGCTAATTCCTAGGTACTTTATTTTCTTTGAGGCTATTGTGAAAGGAGTTTCTTTCCTGATTATTGCCTCGTTCCTCTCACTGTTGGTGTAAAGGAAGGCAGTTGATTTTTGAGGGTTGATTTTATAGCCTGCTACTCTTCCAAAGTTTTGAATCAGCTCAATGAGCTTGGGAGTAGAGTCTATAGGATTCTTTAAATACAGAATCATGCCATCTGCAAAGAGGGATAGTTTTTTTTTTTAATTTTTATTTTTTTATTGTAATTAGTAAAAGGGTTACATGATATTTGCCAGATAGAAGGTGCATTAATTCACATACATTGATACCCTTTCACATGTCTTGGTACCCGTTTCCCTCCCCCCCCATACCCCCCACCCGTCTTGGTTTTCCCCCCTTCCATCAAATTTCAAATATCCAAATACAAATCTCATATTGGTATAGTATCTCACTTTATTATCTGATAAATTGAATTTATTTGTATTTGGATATTTTAAAAAAGAGGGATAGTTTTATTTCCTCTTTCCCTACTTGGATCCCCTTTATGCTTGCTTCTTGCCTTATTGCACTGGCTAGGAATTCTAGTACTATGTTAAAGAGTAGTGGAGAGAGTGGGCATCCTTGTCTCGTTTCTGATTTTAGGGGGAATGGCTTTAGATTTTCACCATTAAGTGTAATACTAGCAGTGGGTTTCTCATACACAGCCTTTATTACATTGAGGAAAGTTCCATGGATTCCTAGTTTCTCCAGAGCTTTTAACATAAAGGGGTGTTGGATCTTGTCAAATGCCTTTTCCGCATCTATTGAGACAATCATGTGATTTTTGTCCTTGCTCCTGTTGATGTGTTGAATTATATTAATTGATTTGCGTATGTTGAACCAGCTTTGCCTCCCCGTGATGAATCCAGTTTGATCATAGTGTATAATTTTTTTGATGAGTTGTTGTAGACGGTTGGCCAGTATTTTATTGAGAAGTTTTGCATCAATGTTTACTAAGTACTAAATTATTAATATAATTACATAAAATTGGTATTCCTAACATCCTTTTTGAGACAGAATTTATTAGGTTGATTATATTTGTTTTTGGTAGATTTATTCATTACATTCAAGTGATCATCTCATTGTTTAAAACGCTGAGCCAAAATTTTTTCCTTGCCATTTTTGGAAAAATGTAATAGGAAGAGAATGGCAGAACTGTTAATATATTTTTAAAAAGGAGATGAAATAGGTCTTTATCTGTTTGATTAGCCTTTTAAAATATTATGATTTCCTATTTAAAATTCAAGAGTCTCCTAAGTATTTGATATATCTACCAATAGGTTGAAGTAGATAAAAAGTTTGAAGCATTATTTTATAATATATGTCCTTAAATGTGAACCAAGGAAGAGCCCTGTACAGAAGGAGGCCTGTATTAATAAGATTAAAGAACAGTGAAGGCATGAAGGCTCTCAAATTCAATGGCTCTTCAAATAATTCAAAAGCTGCTATGTTTGCTCAGCCACTTGATAAAGTGTCTTTTGGAAGTGTGAAGATTTTGATGTAAGAAGTACTATCATTTATATCATTTAGTACCAACCTCACTTCACTCCCACTGATGAAGCAAAAGAAATTTATTGAAAGGTACAACTCCTGAGATCTCAAACTGAGGGACAGAAAGTGGTTCTCTGGTGACAAAAATGACCACAAAGTTAGAAGACCTAATACCTATAATATATCTTGAAATCTAAGAAATAATCAATTTTAAGATAAATTGCTTTACGTATGTCTGTTGCAAATGGAAGTAATACTGCTATGCCATTTGTTGTAAGCAGAATCTCAATGAAAGTCATGCAAGAATGTGAAAAAGATATATCTTAGGATAGGATTTATCATTTTTATACATAATCATTCAATCAGCTTCCATAAATTATTCCATTCACCATACCTTGTGAATGCTGAAGGTTGTCTGGAGAGAGAATCAATATTAAAGGCAGAAAGCATGAATATGACAATTCTAGGGAATGTTCTACATAACTGTGAGCAAAAATCTGATAAGGTAAGGAATTGAAAACTAGTTTTAAATTTAATAACTTAAAGATAACTATACTATTCTAACCTAATCTTTTCCTTTTTGAATTTCATGAATTATCCTTTATTTATTGCTCACTATAATCCACAAAAAGTCATCTCAAATGGATGCTTTATTTCATAACTAATATTTAATCACATTGTATTTCCTGTCTTGAATTACAGAAGCACTATGAACCAATTTTTACCTGCTTTTGTGTCTTTTGAAATGCACAAATAGGAAAGACTAGTGCTGCTTTGCAACATATCTCAAGAGTATATAGGCTGTTTAATGCAGAGAGGTACTTATATGTTCATTTGTACGTTTGTGGATATACTTGATTTGGTCATTTATATTTATTTCAGAACTCTAAAATAAACAACATTAAATTTATAGATTGAAAGTGTAAGTTTTGGCATTTGTTATTTTTCTAAGTGTTATCTACCAATGTATCATTTATGATTATATAACTTTGAATGGAACATAAATATTTTGGTTTTACTTTCTGAGATGTTAGATAAAAAAAACTTCCAGTGGTGTATTTAGAAAATACAATTTAAAATAAGAAAAATTTAAAGAACTATAAAATATTGAGGAAGCTATGAGTGACATTAAATAACATTAAAATATAATGCAGGCAAAATACAATTTTTCCTTAAGGAAATTTTTTCCAACTAGTTCACACAACATTTTGCTATCCATGAAAAAAACAAGTATGTCCATACATGAGTTATATATGCATTCAAATCAGTGAGCATTAAGTTTAAAAGGAGAGCCACATGTTTCAATTAAGTAAAAAATAGAAGCATATTCCTTCTAATAGGTAACTGTTTCATCATCAAAATGATTCTGTTTTTAGACTACAAAATAAGCAACAATCCTTGCAACTTTTATAACTTGGTTAAAATATTTTATAAATGAATGATGTAGAATGGCAGCCAAGTAAGGTCAAAGGATAATGGGCTCAATTGGCATTAACTTGCACATTGATTAATGGATTGCTTTGGTTTGTGAAATGCATTTTCATGTAAAGTATTTGTTTATTTGTTTATTCTTAAACATGCTTAATGACACATTAGTATGTGGCAAATCCAATGATAATAAAAAATACTGAATACTACGTATTTCTTTACACAATTCAAGTGGAAAAAGAATGTCTTAAAACACTTTATAGAATATTTCTGACAATTTCCTTTTGATAGATCATTTATATTGAAGTTAAAAAAAGGTAGTGTTGGGGCCAGGAATTTGGCCGAGTGGTAGAGTGCTTGCCTAGCATGCACGAAGACCCGGGTTCAATTCCTCGGCCTCGGTACTATATACATAGAAAAAAGCCGGAAGTGGTGCTGAGGCTCAAGAGGTAGAGCTCTAGCCTTGAGAAAGTCCAAGACAGTGCTCCGGCCCTGAGCTCAAACCCAGGACTGGAAGAAATGAAAAAAAAAAAAAACAACAAAAAAACATATGGCTACATTTCCACTCCATTCTACACTAGTCTTTCCCCTAAAAACATGCTGTTTGCATCACTATAGATTATCCAAAGAGCTTACAAATCCAATGAAACAGTAGCAATCATTTAGAAGCTCAATGGCTTTTTTTTGTTTTTTGGTTGTTTGAGGGGCTTGAATTTGGCATTGGCTTTGTCCTTGAACTCTTCAGCTCAAAGCTACTGGTCTACCATTGAGCCACAGCATCACTTCCAATTTTCTGGTGGTTAATTGGAGATAGAGTCTCATGGATTTTCATGCCAAGGTTGGCTTTGAACTGTGATCCTCAAATCTCAGCCTTCTGTGTAGTTAGAATTACAGGCATGAGCCCCCGAAGGCTCCTGGCTCAAATGGATTTTATTCAACTTTCAACCAAATGCTTTTTTCTTTTAATTGTCCAGCTAATGTATAGAGGGGTCACAGTTATATTTGCCAGGTAGTAGGTGCGTTGTTTCTCACACATTGATATTCCTTCTCATGGTTTTGTCCCCATTTTCCTCTCCCACCCCCCCCAATCATCTTATTTCCCCCCTTTGCGTTTCCTATTTCAAATAAATAATTAAATGTATATACAATATACCAGGTAACAAAGTCAGATACAGTAACAACGACCTTACCTAGGTTTTGAGCTATTGTAATCCTCTGCTACGAGAGTCCTGGGTGGGTACTAATTATTACAAATGAGGGAAACCATTGAGCCTATGTTCCTTTGGGTCTGGCTTACGTCACTTAATATGATTTTTTTCCAAGTCTTTCCATTTCCTTACAGATGGGGTGATGTCATTCTTTCTGATGGCAGCATAGAATTCCATTGTGTATAAGTACACCATCTTCTTGGTCCAATTATCTACTGAGGGGCATTTATCGAAACATCCAGAAACAAGGACATACTAAAGCCACTAGCACAACGATGTTTATTGCAGTACTACTTACCCTAGCGAGGGTATGAAATCAACCATATACGTTTAAGTCAACTTTAAGTTACATTAATGTGTTCTCTTTCCCTCCCCCCACTCCTCTACTCTTGCATTTTAAGGAAATTTTGATTTAGGCGATAAAGAAAATATTCCCATCAAACAAACGTGCTCTAAGGGAGCTCCAATGGAATCAAATACAAGTATTAAATTTAAAACAAGTGGGAACTGGAAAGTCTCTGAGAAATAAAGACAACTATAGGTAGAAAACACCACCTTCATGAAGACAGGGTTAAGAGATTGTAACCTAAAACACTGCTATGCTCATTCATGATACTTGGGTTCAACAACTGTCTTCTGATCCCAGTTCTGCTAATTACAAACAATCTGCAAGAAGTTACTTAACTTTGTTGGGGCTCAGTTTCTCCTTTGCAAATGAGGTCATATATCAGAGAGTTATTTCAGGGATTAACTGAAGCAATCTTCTTGGAGTGTTTATCACAGTATGCAGCATAGAAAATGCTCAAGTTATTAGTGCTGCAGCTTTGATTATCACAAATGCTGTACCACATAAACTATTGACTCAAGGGACAAAAAATTCATTTTTTTGCCTTTATACTGTTTACTTGTATTGCCTTTCCTACATATTCCTTCTCACTAATATCAAAGGTTCCTGTTAATTTTTCTTAGATTAAGGTTTAATCAGATAGTACATAGAAGCATCTGATGCGTAACAGAACTTTCTAATTTAAACATCTTTTAACAGAAATGTTCTTTAAAGTTCTGAGAAATACAGTATTTCAGATGTAGACAATTTGGTCCAGCTTAACTGAAAATGAAACATGATCTTACCCTCCATTGCAGCTGCAGTTATTTCTATGGCTATCAACTTTTAACGTGTCTCTTTATTGAATAAAGAGAGTTTCCTTTTGTTTTTGCTGTGAAACAGGACCCAGACTAGTATCATTATGTATTTGTGAATATATGATATATTTTTTCATTTTGCAGGCTCTTCCTTAGGTTTAAAATTTTAATTTATGCCTTTTTTTTAAAGCTAAGCTAGAGGAAATTATTCATTGTTACTTTGGTTAAAAAGGATGAACCTCTTTTTGGCTTTCCTCATCTTGCAGAGTTAACATTTTAAATTTGTATCCTTTCATTATCAATGAAGTTGAATTTACCATTAAGATTTTATATTCTTTATAGATTTTTAAATGAACATTGTAATATAAAAATTACCTTTTGATGTCTTGCAATTTGAGGAAATTAATTTTTAATTTAGTAACTAATGTTTAATGGCCTGGGGCAATTATGTTAGATAATACTTATTGATGTTGATAGGTGGCTAAAAAAGAAATCTTTTATTTGTCCCTGACCTCTTCTTGCTCAAGGCTAGCACTTTAAACCACAGCACCACTTCTGGCTTTCAGGTGGTTAATTGGACATTAGCACTTCATGAACTTTCCTCCCTGAGCTGGCTTCTTATCATGATTCTCACATCTCAACCTCTGAGTAGCTAGGATTACAGTTATGAGCCAGTGCTGTCTGGCAACAAAAGATTTTAAATATTTTACCAAAATGTTACTGTTAATTTTCACAAAAATAGAAAGAAAAACTGTAAAGTACACATGGAACAGAACTACAAGTGAAGTGCTGAGGAAAAAGAATAGAATTGGAGGCATCGGAGTAGCTGACTTTTATCATAAAGCTTGTAATCAATATAACATGGTATTCAGGCATAAAAATTATATATCTATAGATATAGATAGTTCATCTCTATCTATAAAGATATCTCTATCTGTCTGTCTATCTTTATCTATGCCACACTAGAAAGTCCAGAAATAAGCTCCCAAAGAACTTCATGGATATAGTCTATATGACTATATATATATTATGCCTATATCCCTATGTAAATATAGACACAGGAACAAATAAGTGATCCCAGAAATAGACCCTATATATGGGTTTTGACAAAGCTGCCCAAATCACACACTTGAGAAAAGTAGACATGTTCAATAAATGACATGAAGAAAGCTAGGATGAAAATGGACACTGCCTTAAAATACTTGCAAAAAATTAATGCAAAACAGATAAAAATCTTATGTATATCATATCCTAAATATATATGTAAGAAACTTCCATTACTAAACAGCATTAAAACCAAAATAACCCAATTTTTAAAAGATAAATGACATGACTAGAAACTTTAAAAAAAAACACACAACTGCCCCATTTTGTATTTGGACAAAAAGGCATCACTAATTATCAGAGAAATGCAAATCAAAATTCAGTATGTAACCCTGCTTTCAGTAAGTGGTAGAGAAGACAGTGAATAAAGGGAAGTTAATATTATAGAGTACACTCTCTTAACTATCATCCTAGAACAGAAAACACATCTTTCTATGCTTACAAATTTCTCGGTTTATCAATAAAACAACAGGAAGTAATATGTACAGATGCTACAGAAGTTATATAAGCTGTTAGGAAATATTAGGGTAAAAAACAAAATATAAAAATAACAAATCAAAATATCAGAATATCAACTAAATAGTACAAAGAAAGACAAATATGTAATTTTGTTGTTTGTTTTCCTTAACTGTTGATGAGACAGATTGGAAAAGGAAAACTATTTTATAAAATAATAAAATGTTAACAGGGAAAAATAACATCTGAATAATGTTTATAATTTTACAGAAAACTACAACAATTTTCTATTTAAGTGATATTATAGAATCAAATAATTGCCTACCAATAAAATGTAATATGACCACACTTCATTGAATTATACATTAAATGATTTTACTTAATAATGTCTATACATTTTTCATACTAAAGAATTGATGCCATATAACTACAAAATGGAGTAAAACGAATTTAACAAATTAATTCTTGTTAATGGGACATAACTAGGGATTGCCCATCAGTAAGCTGAGAGAAATTACATTTATAGAATTCAGTTGGTTTTTATTTACATTGTTCATGGGCTCAAATATTTTCCTTCATTAATGATACTATTGTGAAGTGAGTTTGTACTGCTTTCAAAAGTTGAGTATTTCTCATTTCCTTTTCCTTACAAAGGAAAAGAAATGGAAGACAAAAGTTTTGACTAAGTTACTGTTTAAATAATTTATAAAACCAGAAGATTATCTTTCGCAACTGAGGTATAAATTGCCCCTAAATAGAAATGTTTCACAACAATGAATGACTATTCAAAGCAAGTAAAAGCTCAATACACTTTTCACAACACCACTAAACCATAAAACAACAATAAAACAAATGTTAATAAGATGTTATTTTTCATTTACTTTCAGTGATTTTGTGCATATATACGTATATCTTTCATCTGAAAGTGTTATTATATAGTATTTAAAACACAACAGTAATTTTTCTTTGCAAAACATATCAAACTTTTAGAAAGTAAAATAAAGCTTAATAATATCAATGTCATTAAACCACAGAAAGCTTTAAAATTAGTTAACAATTAAAAATCTAAGCTGGGCTCCGTGGCTCACACCTGTAATCCTAGCTACTCAGGAGGCTGAGATCTGAGGATCAAGGTTCAAAGCCAGCCTGTGCACAAAAGAACCTGAGACTGTTCTCTCCAATTAACCTCTAGAAAATGGGAAGTGGGGCTTTGCTCAAGGGTAGTTCTTGAGCTGAAGAGCTCAGGGACAGTGCCCAGGCCCAGAGTTCAAGCACCATCACTCCCCCACCAAATAATGATCTAACCCCCCTAAGTAATGTTTTAAAGAAGGGAAGGGAAGACTTCTGACCTCTAGACTATATAAACCTGTGAACCTATACAGTACATTATGTCATAGACAGGAGTGCTTTTACTATACTTTCCATTGCCTATCTGCTGGTACCTACTAGTATTGGTAATTTTGTATGGTACATGAATGTTACAATTATCTATTGCAGAAAAGGGTTTCCCACTTTGTAAGTACTGACCCTTGACAATGAATGTGCGTACAAATATATATATATATATGTATATGTACTTACATATTAGATATAAACATACACATACACACATATATTAAATGGATCATATGACTTACCTCTAAATATAGACTCCTGACACATTTATATACCATTATGGAATTCAGGGTATGTCTAAAAATATACATACCCAATACTCACACACATATACAAATATACATATATAAGAATATATTAAAACTATGGAAACAAAAGGACCTTAGTAAAACTTTTAGTGTATTATCTCTCTCTGGTCACATAAAGATCATAGTTTCAGAAAACACAGAGGGATACACATATGCACTCAAAAGAAAAAGAAATTAACTTGTATCTGTTCAAAGTCAGTTTATAGAACTCTCATGAGGAAATTTTTTATCTTTACTTTTGCCTTTAACCAAGCATCTATAAACTAGAAAAGTAAAAACTACAACCCAGATTCTAAAATCCTAAAAGTAACTTTCATATGTGCCATAGAATCTTGACAAAAATGTACATTCCTTAGTTTTTGTTTTTATTTTGGCATAAAGCATAGATTCTAATATACACAGTGTTTTATTAGAATAACTTTCAGCCATGTCCTTTCAAACCCAACAACTCACATCAAAACCTCACTGCCTTTAGCAATCATACTCTAGGAATCACCCAGATGAATTTATTTCCTTATTAGAAGTACTGTGTATAGTTTTAAAATGCAAAGACTGTAGTTACATTAAGAAACTTATCATACAGAAGATTAATAAACATATTTTTAAGATCACAGGTCCATTCAAGCAATTTACTCCTCTTTCCCTTTAGTTTTGAAATACAGTGACATGAGTTTGCATACTTGTTTTAAGTGTTATTTGTGCTCACTCTTATTCATCTCTCAACACTGACAGTTTGAAATGCTATTTGAAAAGGGGGCTGGCATTTCACTATCAAGTCCACTCCTCACAATAGCATCCAAATGCATTTTTTACCATGTGATAGCTATATGGTTTATAGTCTCATTCCATTAGTATTCTATAAACACCAAGTCATATAACATGAATAAACTATGAGGTGTTCAGCTTAAATTGAATAATATCCAGTAAACTTAGATGTGTCAGTTTGACTTGAAATATAGAACCATAACATATTGCTGTTTTACACTAGAACACAGAAAAATTATAATAACTGACCTGACTATATATTTTGCATTTAAGTTTGAGAAGATTGTAACAGAATGTAGAGAGCATTTTTTGGAACTAGTTTTTGGCGATGGTGAGGTAGTGACTAAGGACTAGTTTGCCTGTAATATGAATTTCTGCATAATTTTCTAATGCTCCCTTTCCCAAAGAATTGTACTAATTTCTCTCTCTCTTTCTGTCTCTCTCTCTTTCTCTCTCTGTCTGTCTCTCTTCTTTCTTTCTTTCATTCATTTTTTTTGTGTCATGGGCTTGAATTCAGCCTAGGAGCTGTCCCTGAGCTCTTCAGCACAAGGCTACTGCTCTACCCTCAAATCAAGCCCCACTTCCATTTTCTAGAGGTTAATTGGAGATAAGAGTCCCAGGTCCTTTAATGCCAGGGCTGGCTTTGAGCCTTGATCCTCAGATCTCAGCCTCCTGAGTAGCTAGGATTACAGGCTTGAGTCCAAACTAAATCTAACCACTATAAAAATAAATTAATAATATCACTACTGTGACAACACTCAACCACAGGTGCATAGAGGAGAGACAGATTCATCATGGTATAACACGGTCCTTGAAAGATGTTATACTGTTGGATTTTAACAATAAGCACTAGAGGGAAAGACTTAAGCACTTACAAGCTTTAGTCTGCTCCTTTACGTAGGGACAACACAATCTATTTTATAGCATCATTGAGCAGCTTAAACTAGCTAGTTCATGAAAATGGTTAACAAACGGAAGCCTAAGAAACAGGTACCACAATACCCACTTTCACTTTAGTATCACTTAAAATATGGCATCATCACTTGAATTACTCAAAATGAATTAGAGGAAAACAATTTTTTTCCTTATAGGCTTGCAGTTTTCAGTTTGATTTAATACTGATTTGATAGTGTTTTCCATGAAGACATGAAACTAAGCAGATATGGTGATATAAAGGGCATAATGCTTCTTTCTTTTCAGGTAGATAATGTGAAATGACAAGCAAATATAGCACCTCAGAAAGATGTATTCTATCTTTCTAACCATGTTCAACCTGCGTATTTGCCAAGTACAACTGAGTCTCAGCTCTGTCTTAGTACATTGCTGCTCTATTGAAGTGTATATGTGATTACTGTAGTAAAGCTAATAGCTACACACAGTAAATAGTAGACAGCATAAAGGTAAAATGTTTCTGCTACTGTATTTTGTTTTGTTTTTCCAAACTTTAGCCACAGGTTCCTTTGTACATGTACTATTAAGTTTTAGCAGTCACCATAAGGACCAAGTCCCAAATCTTATGGATACAAGTTATACTGGCCTTTCAGGATTTCAAACGTGGTCATACTATTTGAAGATAGTTGAAAGCATGCTTAAAAGTGTTTCTTCTACCTAGCCCAGCATTACCTCCAAACATCTCTCTTTACAACAGTTTCCGGAGAAGACAGCCACCATCTAGTCTCTCCAGAACTGAAAGAAAGTTGATGCCTTGCCATTTGATATAACAGGTTCAAAAACTTATACTGCTCAAGAATTCAGAAAGGTTACCTGTGGCAGGTATATATTTCACTGTGACAGAAAAAAGTTCAAATGACTTCTCTAGAAACTTTAAATTTGTTCTGCAACTAGATCCTGCCTTCCTGGGTGCTAAAATTTTGATGAATTTCTTTCCTTGATTAATACATGCAATCTTTCCACTGTGGATTCTTCACAGTGAAAAATCAGTATTTAATTTACTTGCTCAGTAGCTGGAATAGGTAAAGTACTTTGGCAAAGTCAGAAAATACAGTACAAAATCACTACTTTAAAATATTTTCTAGATCTAAAATTATTGTATAATCATAAGCAAAAAATAAATTGGAGGGAAAATAATAAAATTTTAAAAGATAATTTTAAAAAGAAATGAAGCCAGGGGCGGTAGCTCATGCCTACTATCCTAGCTACACAGGAGGCTGAGATCTGAGGATCACAGTTCAAAGCTAGCTTGGGCACAAAAGACCACAAGACTCTTATCTCCAATTAACCACTAGAAAACCAAAAGTGGCGTGTAGTTCAAAGGGTAGGGCTATACATAGCCTTGAGCTGAAGAGCCAGGCCTGGTGAGACAAAGGATGAATGTACTAGTAATTTATAAGTGTACTAGTAAATACTTTTGTGCTATATGCAAGTATATACAAGTTTACTAGTCTAATTATTGTATTTTCAGATGAGAATTCAAATAGTGTAATTCCTTAGGAAAGCTGACTCACAGTCCAATAAAATGATTACCAAGAAAAGGGTACTCAGATGGTGGGTGATGGGGTCACAGGGCAGAAAGCAGACAAAAAAGAAGGTAAGGAAGAATACAGTCATAGAATTTAATGAATATCCTACAAAATTAAGGAAATTGAAAGAAAGAAAGCTGCATTGTAGAGAACAATGAAAGTGTAACATTAAGATGTATTTATAAAGTGGCTTGATAAATGACAACTCCTTTGTACAATTACTTTAATAATGATAATAATAATAATAATAATAATAATAATAATAAATAAAGGTATGGAAGCTGTCACTGTCCTCCAGTTTCACATCCTTTTCTATCTCCAAGTCCAAATAGTTCCTGCTTCCTTTCACTACATGAAGGCATATCATTTTGCTTTTTCTATTGTGATATCAAAACTTCAGTTCATGCTAGATGCGGTGGCTAACACCTGTAACCCTAGCTACTCAGGAGGCTGAGATCTGAGGATGGCAGTTCAGTCTCCAATTAACCACTAGAAAACCAGAAGTGGTACTGTGGCTCAAGGGGTGCTTGTGGTATCCCTGAGCTGAAGAGCTCAGAGACAACACCCAGGCCCCGGGGTAGGGTGGTAGCCTTGATCTGAAGAGCTCAGGGAAAGAGCCTCTGCCCAGAGTTCAAGCCACAAGACTAGCAAAGCAAAAACAAAACCAAAAACAAAAACTCAGTTCATAATCAATTATTTAGACATATTATATTTTCCATCATCAATATATGTATTTTTAATCTCTTTTTACAAAACTCTCTCCTGAACTGAAACATGAGAACTTTGCCTAAAGCATTCATTTTTATAAAGTCATGATAACCTGTTATCAACTCACTATAAAATTATAGAATAAACTAGTTAACATGGAATTCGAATTTTCTCTTAGGTGATCTCAACCTATGCTTAGTTTTATCTTTTAGAATTCCTTTTTTACAGGCAGAATTTTCTAAATCCATTGTACTACCCATCCTTTTTTTTTTTCTTCCATATTTTGTGCTGTTCCTGGGACTTGAACTCCACACCTGGGTGCTGTCTCCGTGTTTTTATGCTCAAGGATAGTACTACACCTACATGCCCAATGTTGTATTTTCAGTGCTTAATTGTAGATAAGAGATTCGAAGTCTTTTTAGCCTGGCTGGCTTCAAACCATGATCCTCAAATCTCAGTCTTCTATGTACATAGGATTATGGGGCCAAACTACCAGTGCCTGCTTTGTACTGTCCATTCTTCATACATGGGCAATCTGTTCTATCCAATCACTGAAATGGCATTTTTCAATTTGTTCTACTCAAATGCCACCTCCAAGCTTAAAGTTCTTTCCTTTAATATCAGGGTCTCTTTCTTTCTCTATTTTTCTTTTTTGGGTTACGTGTACTTGAAAAGACACAGAAAACAAACTCTTGTGTTTTACTGTATCCAGAGGTAGGTAATAACACTTAAAATCCTTACTCTTGTTTTACAGTCTTACAACATGTGTCAGTATGAGATACCATTGATAGACATCGGAGGAAAGAATGAACTAGGGAACTCCATATGGTCACAGGCTAGAGTCACTCCTACTTGGCATTGATTTCAAGTGAGAAAGACATTATCCTATCTGATACTATACAGGATTTCATGCTAGTAATTCTGATCAAGTGTCAGATGTCAGTAATTGTTGGAAGCTTCAGAGGAAAAGCAAATTATTTTCTGGGTTAATATATTGCTAGGTACTACAGCTGCCATTTGCTTTTGTGAACCAAGAAAGAACTATTATGTCTTTATAAACTACATTACACTTTTGCTTCATAACAGTTTTCAAACTTAGAATTACTGCTGTGTTGCATCTTCTTTCCTACTGCAAGTGCCAGCAATAATTGTATATGCCAAGCAGATTCCTATGCTTACACACAGGGCTGGTACAGAGGCAGTCAATGAAAAGAGTCCTATGAACATTAGGAAATAAATGAAACAGTAAACAAATGAACACACACAGACATCAAAAATATCCTCCTAACTACTTTGGCTACTCACATCATTCCTCCCTGACCTGCCTCTTTACTTACTAAGGCTGTCAAAGACAGACATTTTCTGTATCTTAAAAGAAAGCGATAGGAAAAGGAATCCATCTTTCCAGGTACAATCTGATCTTTCCCATTAAAAGGAGAAAAGGAAGAAGATGATTTTCAGTGACAACTTATGAAATGTTTCCATAAAGACAAACGACTAGGAACAGTACTATCTGAAAATGTTAAGAATCATATTTTCTACTCTCAGAATATAGCTCAGGAATTATTCAGTGTAAGTGAGATAAGTTTTATCAATTAACTATTTGAAGTTCCTCATTTTTCAGGAGAAAGCAGGATCAATGTTCGTTTTTCTTATTCCCCCACTCCCAATACAATAGAAACTGAATTCAAATAGCCCTCTTCACTTCAATAAAAAGGATATTTTCCTGGCAATGCTGTGCCAACCCGGTAATCAGTGTAGCTCTTGCTTGGGTGGAAGTTGAAAATGAAAAGAAGACTTGCTCTCTCAAAAGTGATGACCTTATTGCCTTCATGTTTTTCACTCACATAGGCCTGTAACAATTAAAATATATCATTTAAAGGTGCTTAATCATAGTTTAAATGTAAGTTATTTAAAGGTGTTTAAATAACAATGAGATGCAACTATCATGGAAAAGCATTACCCTTGGCTTTCCTCAAGACTAGTGTTCTACCACGTGAGCCATAGCACCACTTTTGGGCATCCTCTGTATATGTGATACCAAGGATCAAACTCAAAGTTTCATGCTAGACAAGTACTCTACCACTAGGCCATGCTGCTGGCCAGATTTATATTTTTAAACATAATTTTGACATCTAGACCACTCAGAAGGGTGTCAACAATTGCATGACAAATATAAAACATATTGCTAGTCCTTTGATAATTGCAAATGAAGAACAGATTAGTGCTGTGGCTTAGGTTCTAAGCACAGGAGCTACACTATATGCATTCATTTGTATTAACTCTACTGATAAGTGCCTGTTCCTTAGGAATATTTTTAATCCCTTGAATAATATGTTAAAGTACCTAAAATATTACTTTTCAAAATTTAATATAATGCTATTATGTCTAGCTTTTGAAGTTATAGCTTTCCACAAATCATAGATTTTTTTTTATGTCTACAATCAGAATCATGAGCAAACTAAAAGACATTAAAATATGTTGGGGGTTTTCTGTTCTCAAAACAAAGAGGTCTGAAAAGAATCTATTTGCACACTTCTTATGTATGCACAATAGGCTACCAGCAGCCCCTGCTTTTCACACAGCCTCCTGCCCAGTTGTAGCATGGAGAGGACTTGCATGCAGGCTCAGCAGCAGCTTCACTCTTGGTGATTCAGAAATGGGAACTTGGCTCTAGAGTAAACAGTATATCTTTTGGTATTCAGCACCATTCCTACTGAAAGGATGCATCATTTTGCTCATTTTCCTGGAGATGGCATTACTAATAAATGTGATTAGGGCACTGGTATCATGTAGCCAATCTTACTGAATATGTAAGTACCTTTGTTCAGCCATCGAGAAAAAAACCCATAGACATCAGTGCAAAAACACAGCAATAGTCATTTCAAACAGCACCAATATAAGGTAAATGGATTATAACTAAAACGTACTATATGCTAATTTTTGCAACAGAAAAAAAGACCTGAATAAAATTTGCACCTCTTAATTACATTTTCTAAAACTTATTGAAAACTTTAGACTTTAATTCCAAAGGAGATCCAGACTCATGAAAAATACAAAACAGCACACAGGTATAATGGCATCAAATTGAAATGACAAGTTAGAGACCAATAAAGAAGGGAAAGAAAAGAATAAAGAAACCTACATGTTGTCAAAGTGGTTTATTTATGACAGTATAATTGTTTATATAAAGAAAATTCAGTAAAAATAATTAAGGTATTTCCACAGCAATCTCCAAAATGGGTTCCAGGGAGAGTTTTTGCAATTTATTTTAACCAATTGAAATAAAAATGCTACATTTAAACAACAAGAGCAAACTAACCAGGAAAGTAAACAGGGCATTCTGTTTTAGATTTTCATTATCTACTGGAGAGATGTCAGTGGCATGTTTTGACAACCTGAAGTATGTTACAGTGAACTGCACACTGAATGACAAAGCTGTGCCTGGGAGATCTGCATATAGATTCACATTGATTGCCATTCTAAACATGTCCAGCATTGGTGACTAAAACATCACTTTTAGAGGAAAGAGCTTACCTGCGGAGCTGAAAGCCAGCCAAATCTTTCTTCTAATCTATTCATATCCCTGTCAAAGTTATTTAGAAATTTATAGCGAAGAAGGTCATCATCAGTTAAATGAAACTGTCTTCTGGCATAATGGTAACTCTCATTATTTCCTTTCCTTGGGAAGTCTAACCATTCAGGATGCCCAAACTCATTTCCTGTAGCAAACAAAAACACAGAAACAAGTGCTATCACCCAAAATATTAGTATTTTATGTTAACACCAGGACATATGATTTGAAAGTTAGTTAAAAGTAAAATATATTATCACTGTAACACTGTGGAAGATGTAAACACTTTCAAAACCTGAGTGGTTTTAGGGCTGGGAGTTCAGCCTATTGGTAGAGTGCTTGCCTAGCATTCACAAGGACCCAGGTTCGATTCCTTGGTACCACATACATAGAAAAAAGCTGGAAGTGGTGCTAAGCCTCAAGTGGTAGAACTCTAACCTTGATAAAGTTCAAGGACAGTGTTCAGGCCCTGAGCTCAAGCCCACGACTTGAAAAACAAAACAACAAAAAAAGAGTGGTTTTGTATAGAAAGTGCATCTGGATTTTGAAGTCTTAAGGTCCAGCTTTGCCTCGAATACTCATTCCTGATTACTCATCTCAGTTTACTCATATACAAATAATGACAATTCCATCACACTTACTTCATCTTTGAAATAATCTAGGAGATCTCAGAGGAATTTCTCAAATGTCTATTTCTATAACCTCCACAATCTGTAACTATGCTTTACAATTTCCGCTGGCTTTGTATATACGATTACTTTTTGATCCTCTCAGGAACTCCCTATTATATTCATTTCACAGGTGAGAAATTCAAACCTCTGGGCAGTTAAGAGATTTGTCCAACCTAATACTAAGTAGAAAATAAACATTACAATTCACTTTGTGAGATTAAAGTAACCATGTTTTCTACCACAATTTTTTAGGCAAACATATTGTGTATTTCAGGTTACAGAATTCCAAATCACATTTACATTATTTTGTTTTCTTTTAATATCTTGTTTATCATTGCATGTGTGCCTTTATTTGAAATTTTGTGGGTATGAACATTGCCAGAACATCTGGATGAATGTCCCTTAAAATATTTCTAATTAAATGATTAGACCTAGAGATCCAACAAATTTAATGAAAATATAATAAATACATAGTATTTGACCTGACAATCAGATTTGAGTGTCTCTTTTTGTTTGTCCCTATTTAGTTCCTAGTTTAAGGCATTTTCCTCTGAAAATTTAAATGTTTTTTTCAAAATTCACCTACATGTGCCACTGTAATAACAACACAGTTTCCAAAGCAATATTTGTCTTAGAAGATAAAATATACACAGCCAGTGTACTTGTATTTTAGAGCTGTTTGGTGATTCTTTTTCACTTTATTTTGCAGGGCAAAATTCTGTAAGGATGAATTTATTCATATTTTTGGTAATACACATTCCCAAAGCAACATATTAATGTGCTTTGTATTATCTACACTTCCTACTTCAAAGAAAACTAGTATATTAACATTCTAATAAATAAATCCTAATAAGCTAGGATTTAATTCCAAATGATTTACGATAGGGACTTCAAATAGTAAACTTTGCCAAGAAATACTGCAACATACACTTAATTTTACAGGGACAGACCATCCAAAATAAAAAGAGTGTGGCAATCCAAATCCTGTAGCAATTTCATTAAAATAAAACATCTGCAGACATTTTCTAAATTCTAATATTACATTCAACTAATGCATTTCTGAGGCTATTGGGCATAGTGTAACAAAGAGGAGACCCAGATTTCTACCTCTCTGAGTTTTACGTTAACATTAGGATGCTTTAAGTTGACATTAGTAGCTCCAGTCTGCTATATTTAAAAGTCCTGCCTGGGATTTGAGCTTGTATCAGTCCAAGCTATAACTCTGAAACACCTCATTCTAACAGCCATTCAGCAGAGAGAATCAAGTACATCCAGAATTACAGCTAGAGAACCTTCTATAGTGAATGTGGGAAAAGGACATGTCCAAACACCTAAATAACTATAAGTGGAATTTCAAGTAGTGGATTATTTATAATGTGATAGCTAAAGAATATAAAATTGCAGACAATTCGGGGTTTCTGTGGGGAAAAATACTTGTACTTTTTACTAGTCTTGGATTTTGGGGGTTGATTTCAGTATTAATAAGAAATTCTTTCACCCTTCTTGTAAAGAGTGTGACATCATCATCATCACCACAGAAGATAAACTAACAAATCTATTATTACTAGTGTCTATTGGAAACACTTCACTGGGATCAATTTCTTCTGTTTTGATCAACCCTATGATAAGGTCTTATTCACAGAATTAGTATTTATTGTTATCTAATGAGGAAACATACATACATAACAAAGTATGTAGTTGAAAGCATAAAATAGTTGATCTTGTTTTAGTAATCAGATTTTTAATTATTAATAAACACGTTGACTTGCTCCGCAGTAAATACAATGGAAATACAGGGATAAGAACAAGCAACCTTTCTATGGGTAGGAAAGAGTCCATATTAATTCAATAAAATGCTTTAGAAGCATGGAGAAAAAGGTGACAGAGTGAAGAGTTCAGATTAGGTAGGTAGCTGGTATGAGCTGTAATCAACTTTAGTAAGAATGATATAAAGAACATAAATACAAAGAGCATTTCTGAGAATGCAAGAGAAAAACATCATAATAGATGATTTTCTTGAGAGAGGAAAAGGGACATTAGATAAATTGTTGAAGTTTTGAATCCAGGACCCGAGTAATGTTCAAATAAACTTCTCTGGGGAAAAGAGTGACAGAAAAGTTTGGTATGAGAAGATAATGAGGTCAATGTTAGGTGTACTAAATTTTGAGATATGAAGAGTTTACAGGCCTTCCAGGATTGATAGTAAAAGTAATAAAAGAAAATAAGGTATTGTAATTCAGGAGAGAAATTCAGGTGAAGAAGTAGAGTAAATTGTAAACCCTCAGTAAATAAAGGCCGTCAAAGCTGCCAGAATAAAGTGGGACTCAGGAAACATCCCTAGGAATTGCAGGGAAATATTAAATATATTAATTAAATATTAATGCTGGGAAACAACAGCTAGCAGGGTAGGAAACACATCAGAAGTTGTATCAAATGCAACCAAAATATGTAGATGAAGACCATACTATATGATCAACCCTTAAATGTAGTATAGATTGTACTTTCAAGTCTATATTACACTCTAGAATAATTAATAGACAGGTTCATCCTTGTTCCATTATCTTTAGGGAGAGCTTCAGGCAGAGACATCTGCATGTATATATGTATGTATGTATGTATGTATGTATGTATGTATGTATGTATGTATGTATATATGTCATACATCCGTATTTGAGATATATGGATTATATTTATGATATTAACTTCCCATATAATTTGAAAATAGATAAGCTGAGGACTTCACTCTGAAAAAGACAAGTGTAAAACTTTAAAGTTGTTTATGTCAAAGGACTGTTATGTAACATATGGTTCAAGGACACAGATTTCCAGGTTAAGGCACTAACTGGGGATATGAATGTAGGTCATTACTTTCTGCAGTCAGTTTTCTTACCTGAAAAATAGAATATCAACTTTCAAAAAGCTCTCCCAAGTTTCCAATCAGGTAAAATATGTGATGGACTAAAAATTCTACCCATTAAGATGAATAGAATGTACATATGGTAGATTTTATACTATAGCCTTCCACTCATCATAACATTATTCAGAAAGAAGGTTCTAGCATCAGCTACAATTTTTAGGTGACATTGTTTGGAGCAGAAATGGTCATAACCAATAATGTAGACTTTAATCACATTAAAGTGTTGATCTTTTGCTATGTTAGTAATCCTATGAATAGAAGTTTCTTGGTCTGAGGATAGTCAGGGGCAGAAATGCTAGTTAACTAAAGCAAAAGGGAGTATGAAATATCACTTAAAAAAATCTGATCAATTTGAAAACATTCTTTAGCAGCTTAAACTCCTAAAAAATAACATCATATTACATAGTTATGTGATAATGTAATATAAAATTAAATTTCAAATCTAGAAAAAAATGCAGCTATTAAAATCATGATGTGATGAAACTATTTTATTAGGGAATGATTTATTCATCTGTATTAGACTCATTTACATTTCTTAAAAAATAAAAAAAAATCTTTCCCTAGAGAAAATTCTTCTTAAAACACATGGAAGCCTATATAAAAGAAAAATACTGGAAAAATTTTAACAGTGATTACAGACAAAACATATGTACAGGGTGGCTTTTGAATGTTATCTCTGCTGTAAATGAGTTGACAAGGAATAAATTAACTTCAACATGGACAAACACAACAGTGCATTTCATTTTTGGTTCAAAACTAAACACAAGCATAAAATAAAATGAAGCAAATTAAAGAAAGTCTGTCAAAGTGACCTTGGAATAACAATGAACCATTCACAGTGTGAGTAGAAAAGAAAAAAAAACCCTGAAAAATGGATTTTTGTATCATATCCAGCTCACAACTCACAAATATAAAGAATAAGAAGAATATTTTTAGAAGTTAAAAAATATGCTCCTTGGCTCTGGTTTAAAAATCTCTTAGAAATGAGCATTTCTTGAGAGGGTATAATAAAACATTACCACAAACACTAGCTTATACTGAAGAGATGCTACTTATAAATAAGTCCTTTTTGGGTACCCATGGCTCATACCAGTAACATACAGGATGCTGAGATCTGAAGATCACGATACAAAGCCACCTAGATAGAAAAGAAACTCATCTCCAAATAACCACCAAAAAGCTAGAAATGGAGATTCTTCTCAAGTATTACAGCCTTACCCTTGAGCATAAAAGATCAGGGACAGTACCTAAATTTAAGCCCCAACCCTAAGTTCAATTCCCAGGAAAGTCACATGTGCATGTGTGTGTGTGCACGCACACATGTGCACACACACACACACACACACAAATGGATACAAATCTAAATTGATTCATGCTTTGGCCAAATTTGCTTTAGTACAGATGATTTGCTAGACTGGGAATAATCTGGTTTGAATCAGTATTTTAATATAATCAAAGAAAAATGCTTCTAAATTATAGACAATATATGATATATATACATGTACATAATATAGGTGATAATTTCTTTAAAGATCACAATATGTATGCAGGAAATGGAATAAAAACATTCCTAGTAATTCCCATACAGCTGGTAGAAAATGTTGTATATATGATCTAATGTGCATTTTTCTGAGGTAGAATAATTTTCTTCACAGTCTTTATATCTGAGGGACTGGCACAGAACCTCTGTGAAAAGGTAAAAAAGTATGAGGGAACTCTGAGGGGAGAATTTTGAACACCTCTGAAAGGTTTATTCAACAGATAAGAGGTTTAGAAATGTGACAGTGAACTCGTTGCAGCACACAGAGGCAAGGACGGTGAGAACTGAGAACAATACTTCCATGTCTGAAGCATGTATTACAAGCGAGCTGGCACTAATCATGAAAGCATGTTATTTCTGCTCATTAAAGTATGATTGTGATCAGTAATGTAACACATAGGCTCTTACTCAATTCAAAATGAAGTGGAAAGAATGATTTTTTCGCTGTCATTTGGGACATTTTGTAAGGAAATTCAGAGTTAGTGCCACGATTCATTGCATTCAATATAGCACAGACCAGAGTGCTTCCAGAAATGAGAAGGCTGAAAGCTTTGGCTGAACAACTTTAAAACAAAATCAGGGAACCAGGTGACTAACACTGTGAGAGTTAATTAATGATTCTAGAAATTCAACTAAGTTCCTTCATTCCCTTTCCATTTCCTCTGTACACAGCTCCATTCATGTCTAGTTAATTGTGAAAAACCTCCAAGCACAAAATTCCTATTGGGACTCCTTTTCCTGTAATTAATTTTTTGCTGTTTGATGTAAAGGTCCAAACTATAAATTGACAAGAAGCCAGCTGGTACAGTGATCAATTTCAAGACAATATAACTAATGAAAAAGCCTCAGCTCTGTTAGCTGAACATTTTGATTAGTGGGTTTGCGTATTTTGTTTCTCTAAACTGTAATGCATACTAATTTTAACTAGAAATTAATTAAAGTCTATCCGAGTCTCCATGCTGTGGAAGACTTTGTTTTTCTCAAGTTTATGTGTACATGAAATTAAACTATAGTTTAATGAGAACATTAAAAACAACTGGAGCTTCTATTCTGCATAAATGTACTAAAGACTATCTTTTAAAGGAAGCCTATCTTTTAAAAATCATGTGCTTTGGCTTGCTCAAGTCTTTCATTTTGTCCTTCATTCTCCAAAGGGTAGGGCAAAGTATAAAATAGTTTTCTAAATAAGGGCCCTGTGAATTCCCTTAAAAAATAAAGTTTCAGTTGTCAGCACCCCTCTTTGATACTGATCAGTTGGGGTGGTTATGGTAGTGGACACATTATATTTACTCTTCTTTTTTCACAACAAACTCCAATATGCTGCTGCTGCTGCATCCCAACTCAAATGCTTTTTTGAGGCTGGCTATTTCCCTCTACAATACTGAAGTCCTGACATCATTTTTGTTCTCTTACCTAAACCTTACACACCTTGTGAAATGCATATATATGTGCACACATGCACACACACAAATACACTTCAGTTGACTCATTATCTGCAAGTTCCATATCTATTCAACCAAAAGCAGATGGAAAACAATTTCCAGAAGGTTCCAAAAAGTAAAACTTGAATTTTGTTCCACACTGAGCTCTAAAGAAGTTATGGGCAGAGTAATCCTCTTGTCCTCTGTCCTTTCATAGAGTCCCTCTGCTTCTCCTTACTCCACAGCGCCTGCCACTCTGTACATGGAGTTAGGCCTGAAATAGTGGGTTCTGAATCTGTGATGCATAATCTATACTGCATTCCCAAACCCCTTTTGCCAATTTTTTTACAGTATACTAATTACTACTACAACAAGATCCTTTACATTGTAAGCAATCTAAATATGATGTGATATATATGGAAGGAGGTGTGAAAGTTACAGGGAAATATTTTGCAAGTACCTAAATTCTGGTATCTTGTGATGCCATAAACCAATACACGTCAGAGAACTAAAAACAAATCCCCATCAAAACTTTTGACACTTATTCAATCTACTCAGTATCTCTTTACTTAGTATTTCTACAAACAAATGGTTTGATTTCTGATTTCTCCAACAGAGCTTTTCACATCTCATGCTTCCTTTAAAAAATATGAATCTCATATACATTCTACACACCACAAGCCAATATGTTAGTAATGCACTGTTAAAATGATATAAAATAATTTAATTTTCTTATGTGTACCATATGCATAATATATGATGATAATATATACATACATATGTATATATATATATCACCATGATTCTCTTCTTATAAAACCCATAATCTAACAAGGAATGGAATTGATAACTATAATGAGAGACTTCTTCCTAATATGTGGGTGTGGTGAATGGATTCAAACAAGGCATAAAGATCAGTGAAAAGTTAACACTCCTAAACATGGCAGAGGAGAGAGACGAACAGCCAGTCCTCCTCCACATGCAGATAATGTTAAGGCATCCAGAAGGCAGTGCAACCAGAGAGAGGAGGGCAGCTGTAAAATTATATTGCTATCAACCTTTCAGTCAACCCTGAAATTACAGAAAATTTCCTTTCTTATTAAGAATCACAGAGCTTCCTGTACTCGTCTATAGCATAGCCTACTGAAACATAATTGTGAGAGTAGGTGAAATTGCCTGCGACAAAGGCAGTGGGTAAGCTTGTTAAACAATCACACACACACACACTCACCAACATGTAAGTATTTTACCTGTGAATAGGACATAGGTATAAAGATTCCACACTGATTTATGATACACTAGTAGTAATGGGGTTTAAATTCTGAGCATTTCACTTGCCACAAAAAGCACTCCATACTATTTGAGCTGTAAATGCAGTACCTTCTGTTTCTTTTTTTTTTTTTTTTTTTTGCCAGTCTTGGGTTTAGGTCAGGGCCTGAGAATTGTCCTTGGATTTTTCTCAAGGCTAGAACTCTACTACTTGAGCCTCAGCACCACTTCTGGCTTTTTCTAAGTATGTGGTACCAAGGAATTGAACCCAGGTCTTCGTGTATGCTAAGCAAGCACTCTACCACTTGGCCAAACTCCTGGCTCCCTTCTGTTTATCTTTTTAAGGTAGGGTCTTGTGTTCTGAGGCAAAGCTGCCCTGGGTTTTCCAGACTTCTATCCCTATCTACCACGCAGCAGAGACCTTGCATGATCTTTGAGAATATTCCACTAACCTAAAACTTTTATCATGACCTATGACTTAGGCATAATATAATTCTTTTTTTACTCAGGAAAACTAATTTCTAAAAATAAAACAAACCAAAGAAAACCCAAAGAACCATTTTCTACCTGTCTTTATGGCACCAGCTCTAAGTTTTGTCTAGTGATTTAGGGTGTAAGATTGCTCAGTGCAGATTCAGTAAGGAGAAATGATGATCAGGTTTCACTAAGCTTTAGATTTCTAATCTCCAATATGTAGGCAATAGAGACATTTGATTTTGTTCTGTTATGTTTATAGACAACTTTTTTTGTACATGGATATACATACTTAAATAAATTTAAGGTATCTGTGTCAAATGTGAAAGTGTATGACAAATACCTACATTCTCTTCCATTCTTCAGTATCTGAATGCAGGAAAAAATGACACCATCACAGGACAAATATCTTACATGTCTAATTAATATTACTTAATATAAAATGAATACTTACATTAGATTTTCAACAAGATAAACAAAGCTGCTTGAGATATATTGAACAGCATGCATAAAGAGTAAAAAAAAATCCAAATCGTTCTAATTATACAAAGAGTAAAAATAAGCACTCAGTATTATGGCATAAGAGTTACCTAAGTCTCATGAAAACTAAAATATGAATGAATATGAAAAATAGTTCATCAAGCTTGTCCTCAAAACTTTACAAAGGATCATTAAATGTGTCAGGTATTTTGGAGAAAAGGAAACTTTAAACATTTCAAATGACAGATGTCAAGACTCATGAATATCTAAATATTCATAACTTGGCAGACATTCTATACTAAAATCTGGTAATATATACATACTTACTTTAAAGTTATTCCTGAGAGCCATTAAAAATCTTACAGGATTAGTAGGAGTGTAAGGTGGCAGTGTGTGTGTATGTGTGTGTGTGTGTGTGCACGCGTGTGCTCAGATGCATACAATGGAATATTGCATAGTCATATAGAAAAAGAATAATGTTATTTGCAGGAAAATGAAAATAATTTAGGATTGCCTTTTAAGTAAGATAAGCAAAACTCAAAAAGCCAAATATCATGCTTCTTCTCATGTGTGAAAGCTTTCCTTAGAAGGCTATGTACCCACTGATATGTACCACATACATGCACACATACACATGTGTGTTTACATACATGTAATGTGGTTCTCCCTAGAGACTGACTAGGGAACTGGGGAATGGGTAAAGGAAAATGAACAATGAATGAAAATGAAAGATGAATAATTTAGCAATACACTGAAATTTAATAATAATGTGGGATAAAGAATTTCAATGAAAGCGTATTTTTTATTTTTTGTCCAATATGGGGCTTGAACTCTGAGTCTGGGCGTTGTCCCTGAGCTCTTCAGCTCCAGGCTAGTGCTTTACCGCTGGAGCCACAGCGCCACTTCTAGTTTTCAGGTCATTACGTGGAGCCTCGTGGTCTTTAGTGCCCGGGCTGGCTTTGAACTGTGATCCTCGGATCTCAGCCTCCTGAGTAGCTAGGATTATAGGTGTGACCCACCAACACGTGGCTCAAGAAAAAGTGTTGAGTAATAGGGAGGTAGGGATTCAGGAGAGAGAATTAGGCTCCAATAAAGAGTAGAAATTGGGTTGGAGAAGGATTTAGTTTAACAGGGAGAGGGAAATGTAGAGAAATAGTTAAAATAATTTGTGAGTATAAAAGTACACACAAGAAGAACAGAAGTGCTGGATAGAAATTGGAATACATTATAAACATAAAGACATTTTACTTCGTAATTAACACCAGTGCTAAAACAAAAGTATTTTAGGTTCCATATCCTATCATCAAGTTGTAATGACAATATACTTTGATAGAAAATATTTTATATGAAATGTGCAGAAGGTAGAAAGTCTTTTGAAAATTAGTAAACATTTAAAAGTCACCTTTTCTATCTTAGGTATAATAATTGTATCTGTTTTTCCACTTAATCTCAACAAATCAAGACACCCCTTAGAAAAATTTTATTATAGTGAGTCCTGGGTATAGCCAAAATTTCTTTAGTAATCAATACCCTGCTTAACAAACAGAATTCAATATGCTATATGTTAATTCTGTTCGTTTGTACAATATTATTTATCTCACAAGGAAACATATGTATAATAAGCAACAGACAGATTTCAGACCTTTTACCAATTTAAACCTAAAACCTTGAACGTCAAACTTTTTTTTAATGAATGGATTTCCTTGTCTTTTAGTGATGGGTGTCCATAAAAAGTAAAAATGGAATTTAAAAGCATCAGCTCTTTATCCTAAGCTGTCTGGCTTTTGATGTTATATTTGCTCAGGCAATCCTTGCCCTCATTTAGTCAGGGGCAGCATAGATCAGCAAGGAAAGAAGAAAGGAAGCAAAAAGAACAGAATTAACGTGGAACTAGGTTGATGGTCATTGGAATTTTTTTAATTTTCAAAATACTATCTTTTAAGTAACTGTGAAATATTTTCCAAAGAATAAGAACTCATCAATACAATTATGGTTAGAATATGTCCCTCAGGTTCAAGGGTTGGAAACTTAATTCCCCAATTCAATAATATTGAGAAGTTGGACCTTTATGAGGTGGTTAGGTTAATGCCATTATCTCGGGGCTGGATTCCTGATAAAAGAATGAGTTTGCCCTCCTTCCCTTGACCCTCAGATGAACTTTCTCTTTTCCTTCCATCTTTCACCACGGGATCACACACCATGAAGGCCTTGGTCACATGCAGGTCACCTGACCTTAGATTTCTCAGCCTCTAGAAATGTAAGAAATAAATCTCTATGCTCCACAGTTTTCTGAGTTTCAGGTTAACTGTTAAATCACCACAGAACATTGTAAAAATGACAGAAAAAATAGACATAATGCCTTTATTTTATTCTGTGCAATGGAACATTTAGGTACATGGAAATAAACAGGCCCAAATTGTAAATTCTAAAAGTAGAAACTACACATTGATCTGGAAAACCGAAATGATTTATCTGCAAGCACTACGGTGAGGCAGTCCTTGGGCAGAAGTCCAAAATGGGCAACATGAATGATGCAGAGTTTCTCAAGCTTTTAGGCATTCTGGGTTCTTTGCACTCTCTCCCTTAAACGCTGCTGAGGAGTCTTCTGTGTACCCATCCTCCAGCACCTTGAAATTTTCCTTGTATAGATTTCCTTCTATTTAATCATATGCTGTGGGATTCTGGAGAGTCATTGAGATATTAAAATGTGCTAAAAATATTCTTTTCTCCTTCAAGGCTCAATTTAAGCTCCCATTGTCCTCAAGCCATCTTATGACGTGGTGGCTCCCGTGGACCAGTCTTCATGCCTGGCCTTCCCTTTGTCAGTGGTCACTTAGTATTAATTTTTAAAACATGCAATGCCAGAGCTCTGCACTCAACAATTCTAGCTTGAATGGTTGGAAGAGCTCAACCATCTGTATTTAAAGTTCCTGGGTAATTGTGGCACTTCTTTTCTCACAGCACAATATCACAGTCATGGTAGGTTCTCATTAAAGGCCAGCTCAAACTGGTTATCAGTGTGCCATGAATCAAATCAAGCCCATTACTTTTAGGGCTCTGCCATTTAAAATGTATGCTATTTGTGTCTCTGTGCATTTTAATAGAGCTTCAAGTCATTTACAACTGCTCACACTGAGAATTTTGCAGTTTTTCACAGCTCAATTTTATAGACTTCTAGGAATTGTGTTACGTTCAGTAAACTTGCTTCAACAAGCTAAGGGAAAAATGCTCAAAAAAAAAATTAGCACTCCTACTGTTCAAGAGAGTGTATTTTCTCTTCCTATAACTGTTTCAATTCCAGCACTTAGCAGGGAAACATTTAAATTTTTATTGTATTCCTATTTATCAAGAAAAAAGAGAGAAGAATTTACAGGTTTGACACTAAACAATCACAGATGGAAGGCTTGAAGTAAGATCACACATTTTACATTGAACTCTAATGCGGTTATCAATAAATTCAGACTGGCACTTAGGACAAAATCCATCAAGCTTTCCTGTGGCTCTGGGGGGACTATAACATACTCATTAAAGAATGTCCCATAGAATTTTCAAATGCCAAAATACAATATAATCATATTGAGAAAATCCTTCAAATTTAGTAATGGAAATTTCATAATACTGCTGTGAGAGAAAATTGCCAGTTTGTAATTGTACCTCTTTCTCCACAGGTAGTGCTCATTATAAAAGCTGAAATAACATCATGATAATGAAATTCCTAAAGAAGAAAGCTGCAGAAACATATATACACATACCACAATGACCTACATTAGAAGAAAAAATAGTTTGTTCCCTGTCAACATGATTTGTAGTAGTATAGAAATCTATTTATACATTTATAGAGATTTGTATCTAAATCCTTTATATACAAACAATATATAGAAAACTGTACAGGTGTCTGAATTGCTTTTCATTTACAGATAAAAAAAATACTTCAGAAAGTGTCTGATGGTGTCTAGAAATAACCTCTTGAACCTTTGCCTTGTTTCTTAGGTTTTAAATCCAAGTTTAGTTGCCTGGCTGTTCACTGTGATTTGAACTGGTGGCTAACGGTAATTTTTTTCTAACTTTACATCTCATTTTCCATCCTCCCAAACCTGCTTGCTGTGTCTTCCAGAAAAAAGGGATAGTTTTATATACCTGTTTGTAAAGATCTAAGTAGAAATATTATCAAAATCTCATTTCACATAAAATATTTTTTGTTTAGTTATTTACCTATTATCTGTTTCATAAAGAAAAAGACATTCTTCAGATTGAATGTATGACTTACAAGGCTTGTCTTGCAAAGGTAAATTCTAATTAACCTGTTAAGTATTGAAGTGAAAGAAAATTTAACAATACATAATTGAATATTTTTTACAGAAATTTGTCATGAGTGTAATTTGGTAAGTTTGTTCCAAAAAAAATATTGATGACAAGAAGAATCAGGATGAACTCCTAACTTGTCTACTCATTTCCAGCTCATGATTGTTCTATGAAACCATTGGCATTTCTAAAATTATGAGCAAGATCCTACCAATGTCAAATGAGCAGGGCACTCTCAAATAAGCAAAGGGAGAAGACAGAAAAGACGAAAAAGACGACTGTCAGGTAGTAAAGCAAAAACATTGCCCCCTATAGTGCACATAAGGGATGATTTTAAAGTGTAAAGTCCAAATTTAATCAACACTCATTGTAAATACTATGATTTCAGTTACCATGAGGCAAGGTGGAGATTTGAAAAGTATACATAAAAACTCACAAAGGTAATTCTTTTTGTTAACTTATCAAAGTATATATGACAGAAAATAAGAACAATCTTCAATCTTTACATTCTATAATTCGTTATACAAAATATACAAATCACACTTTTTTCCTTTCTCTTTTTTCTTTCTCTCTCTGTCTCTCTCTGTCTCTCTCTCTCTGATTCTCTCTCTCTGTCTCTCTCTCTCTCTTTCTTTTCTTTCTTTCTTTGTTGGTCCTGGGACTTGAACTCTGGGCATGGTCGTTGTGCCTGAGCTCTTCAGCTTAAGGCTATTGTCCTACCCCTTAAGCCACCCTGGCACTTCCAGTTTTCTGGTGATTAATTGGAGATAAGAGTTTCAGGGACTTCGTAGTGCCCAGGCTGGCTCTGAACCACTATGCTCAGATCTCAGAACCCACAGTAGCTCGGATTACAGACATGAGCCACTGCACCCAGTTCAAAATTTTTATAATTTACAATTTGAAGGTGAAAACCATATTTGCTCAGCAACTAAAATTATAATTGTGTGGATATATTATGTATTAATTTTAAACAAGCACAAATAAGAGAGAAAGGGTTGAAATTGGATGGGGTAGACGAAAGACATGATTTTGGAAATTTGACTTCTGTAATTTCAATTAGAAGTAATTGTGAATGTAGATTTTTGCATGCACTTTCACTCATTTCCACTTAAAACAAAAAGAAAAACTATTCTTCATTGGGCTGGGAACATAGCCAGTAGTACAGTGCTTGCGTAGCATGCATGAAGTTCTGGGTTCAATTCCTTGGTAGCACGCACACAGAAAAATGATGAATTGGCACTGTGGCTCAAGTATCAGAGGTCTAACGTTGAGCAACTTGTGTCCAAGGACAGTACTCAGGCCCTGAGTTGAAAGCCCAAGGACTGGGGAAAAAATTATTCTTCATCAAAGAAGGAAGATAATGTATACTGAAAAAGTAAGTTAATGAGTATATTTAACATGACTGAATAGATAAATGAATGAGTGAGCAAACAAATTAATAAATTTATTGATTTCACATTTTGTTATTTAACCTACAATATAGCCATACCACTCCTGGGCATCTACCCTGATCATCATAACCCAGGATATGGTAAGGATACCTGCACAGCCATGTTCATTGCTGCACTACTCACAATAGCCAAGCAATGGAAACAACCCAGATGCCCAACTACAGATGAATGGATACAAAAAAATGTGACACACACACGCACACACACATACACACACACACACACTGGAATTCTACATAGCCAACAGACAAGATAAAGTGATGGCATTTGCTGGGAAGTGGATGAAACTAGAGCAAATCATGTTGATTTGCCAAGACCCAGTTAGCTTTGGAGATATGAAATACTGAATAAGATGAAAATTACCCTTACTTAATATCACAAATATTAGATTTATCTAGGAGGATGTTTAGGTCAAAGTTTTTAACTATGATTTTTGTTAAATTCCATGTAAAATAGGTAGAGAGTACTATATCAATGTGTGGCATGAATCACAGGTCTATCGTGAGGCTTTAGATAAAACTTCCTATAATAAAAAAGAGGTGCAAAGATTTGCTCAGGCATAGGCATGCATGTTGGGGTGTGAAGAATGAAGTCAGTGGAACAGCAAATGTTACAGGCTAGAAGAGACTGGTGCATGGACTGTGTGGCTGGAATAGAATGACCAAAGTGACATCTAGCAAAGACCTTTCCTGAGATCTGACAGCTCCATTGCAGGACACAGTAGTTACCAAAGGCTGTAGGTAGAAGAGTGACATGATCACAAAATGTAAATAGGTAGATAGATAGATATATAGATAGATAAAATTAAATATTATTTAAAATACAAATTGAGGTATTAGGAGATTATTAATTTCAGTTTACAGAGATGTGCTAGATTTAGATATAAACAAACCTGTACAATTTCTACATCAATGAATAACCTCAAAATTATACCTGAAAAAATACTAAACTTAATACCACGAATTTATCCAATTTTCCAACTTTACGCAAAGGTAGACACTGGTATTATTCTACTTCTTTGCTTTTTTCACCACAAGACTTTATTTTTTTTTCTTTTTGAACTCTGAGTGCTGTTTCACATCACAACAATATTATTATAGTTTAATTTTGCAGCTTGCACATGATAGACTATTTAAAATTACATTTTCATGTTTGTTTTCAACCTAAAGGACAAGTAAAAATATTCTGTGTGATGTCATCTTGAATGTTTTTTTAACGCATTTTTTTTTTGCCAGTCTTGGGGCTTGAATTCAGTGCCCAGGCACTGCCCTTGAATCCTTTTTGCTGAAGGATAGAGCTCTGACACTTGAGCCACAGAGCCACTTCCAGTAATTTCTAGGTATGTGGTACCAAGGAAACAAACCAAGGGCTTCGAGCACACTAGGCAAGCATTCTACCACTAGGTCACGCTCCTGGCCCCTGTTTGTTAATCTTTTAAATACAGATTCGATCTGTGTTTCAGTCACTCTTACCCATAAAATTGAGATAGCCTTCTCCACCAAGGGCGTGAGTGATGAGCCGGATCATCTTGTGGAGCTGTATTCCCCGATCAATAACTGGAGTAAAAGGAGCTAGAACACTCATGTTCGTGTACATTTCAGCATCCATCAACCAAAATGCCAGTGTCTTATCACCGACCAGGGCCTACAGAAGTAAAACACATTGAGATAAGTGAAGAGCATGGTCTGGAGAAGTTGTCATTTATAAAAGAATTTATAAAAACAGGTAATTTATACAAGGTTACACCAAAGGAAAGCAAGGCAGAATATGTGTGTAATTTATCAGTAATTTTGTGTATTTTCTAAGTTTTTAAAAAAAATGTTAGAGATACGATATTGACACATTTGTTTTGAAAACTGACTTTATATTATACTGCTTATTCATAATTTTTTCATTCTTATTGTATTTACTGTTTAACTTAATAAGTCACTTTATATGGATGACTGCAATTAAAAATAGTAGGAAACTCAGAAATGCATTGAATGTACATAGATGATTATTCAGTAATGACTCCATTATTAAAAAAAGAGATCATGATATAGCAAATATTCACGTGATTTCTGCCATACGCTCACCATTATACCACATTAGCTTGGGAAAAAAATTAATATTTTCTTAAGTATAACATATTTAATAGCTAGTCTGTTTTTCATCAAGATTTTTTTTATTTTACATATTTTTATTGTAATTAATAGAAATGTTACATTATATTCACCAGACAGAAGGTGCATTACTTCACAAACATTCAAGATTTTTTAAAATATAAAGTCAGCTTTAAAAAGAAAGGTATGCCAGAAGTGGTAGCTCACACCTAGCTACTCAGGAGGCTGAGATGAGGATCAAGGTTCAAAGACAGCCCAGGCACAAAAGGACCTGAGACTCTTATCTCAAATTAACCTCTAGAAAATGTCAAGGGTAGGGCAGTAGCAGGGAGCTGAAGAACTCAGGGACAACACCCAGGCTTAGTTCAAGCCCCAGGACTGGAAAAAAAAAAGAAAAAAAGAAAGAAAGAAAGAAAGAAAGAAAGAAAGAAAGAAAGAAAGAAAGAAAGAAAGAAAGATGTTCATCATCAAACAAAAGCATAACATACAGTGAAATGCAAAGAAGAAAGTAATGTAAAGTCTCAGTATGCCATTACAATTATTTTCACCTGTGGAAATCACTTTTTCCCTGTAAATGTATTATGCCACTAATTTATTTTAATTCAATTGGTTATTTTCATATATTTTATTGTAATTAATAGAAGGGTTACATTATATTCACCAGAGAGAAGGTACATTACTTCACAAACTTTAATACCCTTTCTCATGTCTTGGTCTCCATTTCCCTTCCCCCACCCTACCCCCCTCATCTTGTTTTCCCCACTTCCCAATCCCAATTCAATCGCTTTTCAAAGTAATGCTATATTATCTATAGCATCCATTCTAGTCATGCCTTTCCATTCCTTTCAAATTGTATTTCTATTCATTTGAAATAGTTTGAATATATATGGATGTTTACTAGAAATACTGATTGTTTTTAAAATTTGTAGAGAACTTTTTCAACATTTACAGATAAAGCTAATTTTCATATTAAATTTCTCTCTTAAAAATACTGCATTGTAGCATTGTTAAAAATCTGTTTATTAGGGCCGGGAGTTTGGCCTAGTGGTAGAGTGCTTGCCTAGCATGCATGAAGACCCATTTTTGATTCCTTGGTACCACATACATAGAAAAAGGCTGGAAGTGGTGCTGAGGATCAAGTGGAAAATACAACAGGCTGCAATAGACAATGAGGTACATAAGTAGTTAGGTACAGTCGTTAGGAAACCAATTAGCAGCTTTCTGAGATTGAAGAGAAAATGAAAGTTTGACAAAGGCATAAGAAAAACAAAAATAAAAATAAAACCAAAAAACTTTTCAAGGAAACCTAAGTAAAACTAGAATCATGTTGGATTCACACCAAAATTCTTCCTCATGACAAAGGAAAATATTTAACACTTGCAACTGACATGCGTGATGAATTAATTAAATTTGACAGGGTAAACATTGAATTGCATTTAGAAGCTATATTTTCTAGGTCTACTAGTGATCATACATACCTTACAGGTTTTCATGTAAGGCAAATGTACACAAAAATATGCTATCATTACAGCATTAAATAATAACAGCATGCATTTTGATGTTATTAATAATTAAGAATGTACAAAAGGTAAATATTAAGATAGAAGAAAGTAATTTATACACATTCCCTTACCTGGTCATGACTCTCTGCATAAGCAATGCACTTTTCAAGGTAGCGTCTGTTTGTGAGTGTGTATACTATATTGCCCATATTCCAATCTTCATCTTTAAATTCTTTAAGTAACTAGATATAGGAAAGAAACATAACCTCTTCAGCAAACTGCTATTTTTCTTTTTGTAAATATTAATCTGAGAACCACTATCAAATAGGTCTAAATATGATGTGCATGCAGGTAATAATTTACCCATACAATTATAATGTAGTTGAAGCTCTCATGGAAACAACAGCTTTCATTCTAACATGTAAATGAAGGTGCTAGCGCATGTGTGTCTATATGTGTGCTTTTCTTTTCTAAGATCTTTGCAATCTTCTCCAGTGGTAACTGGAGCATATCAGATTGATCACATTTCCAGTTTATTTTCTTTAATTTAATTTATACTCTCACTTATTCAAGAATCCACCTTTCTCTGGTAAATACTTGTATATGATGCTGTTGATCCATTTTCTTCCCATATTGTACCAGAGTAACTCTTGTTTAATACATTCCCATCTCTATGCACATGAAAACCTTCCCTTTCTCTTAGTATGACAGAAAATCTGATGCTCTTCTCAGTGTTATATTTTACCTCCAGACTTTTGGTTATTCAGTATTCTCTTTCTTTTTGGATTACTTTTTGTTCAAACTGTCTAGTGAATTCTATAACAGGAAGAATTTTAAGATGGCCCAGGATTCTTGTTTCTTCCTACTTATATCTCTGTGTGAACCCATTACCTTGAATGCCAGAGGACACTTTGATTATAATAATACTCTTTTTTTCTCTGAAGAAAATGTTAGACTATAATTTAGTAATGCTTTAAAATCCTATATTTTATGTGTCTTGTGGAACAATGCCCCCAAAGTAAATGCGAACTTTGGTTCCAGAATGAAAACGCAAACATGATAACTGTGTGGATAAATCTTCAGATAACATTTCTAAATTTGTATTTGTAAGTATACAACTTATAAAAGTACATAAACATCACTGTTTCATTGTTTAACATATAACTTTTTGGTATTGTTAACTAAGGTCCCAATTAAGCTATGAATGTATTTTTAAGTAATTATATAAAATGGAAGATGACACTGGTCATCAGAGAAGTTATATTCCAGGACAGGATAGTCATAGCTGTATAATGTTCTGCCTACAATAGTACCTTAAATATACAAGGTATTAAAATGTTTATTAGGTTAAATATAAAGATTTCTGTAGATAAATCTACTTCAATATCCCATAAAGGATATAGCTCACTTTGAAACATGATAGGATAACCATTTTAGAATGATGTTCACTATGAAATATTCTTCATATCTACCTAATAACTGGTGGAAGCTTTTCAGCAAGAGGTTACAAATTGAGACTTGGCGATTATGAGAAAAACATATCTTTGAAAAGAAGAATAATAAAAAGGAAGACTGAGAGAAAATCTTATAGCAAGACAAGACACTAATAAAACCACATATTTTTTTTTCAAGTAGCATATATAAAGCAACTTTGAAACAGCAAACCCAGAACAGTTACCTGCATCTTTTTTTAACTTTCTCAGACTAATCGTAAATAAAATGCTTGCTTTTGAATGTGCTAATGTTTAGAGAATCATTATGACTAGAGGAGCATGGGTCAGGTTGGCGGAGGTTAAATATCACCTCTTGGTACTGCATCACTTCCTTGGAGTGAAAAAAAAATGTAGGAGATGACTGCAGTAACTGCATTCATCACAGTAGGTTCTGTTTTTTTTCCACACAAAGTGTAGCACTTACATGACTACAGAACCAGCTCCTGTGTAATATGATTAGTTCTATATACATTTGACTTCTTATACACAGTCAGTCTACAAGTACATAAACATATAAGGCCAAAGGAAAAAAGTACTATATGAAACCTAAGCTAAAAAGATTTTTTTTAATTTCTGGATATATGTATATAACATATATCTAAATAAAATTAAAACTATCTGAACTTTAATTTAGGCAAATTAGCCATGTGTCACTAGCTCTCCTCTAGAACATTAGCTATCCAGTAGGCTGAGAATCTGAGTACTACAATTCAGAACCAATCAGGACATAAAAATCAGAGAGTCTTACCTTCAATTAACAGAGAAACAAATAAACAAAACAGAAAGAAGAGAAATAGAGTTGTGCTTCAAACCGTAGACATCTGGCTACGAGCAAAATAGCCAAATAAGAGTGTGGAACTCTAAGCTCAAGTCAGAGTATCAGCAGAACAATAAAGTAAAATGATACTATATTGAGAAACAATGTATAAAATAATTAATTATTGTATAATTATCAATTATTCCTTCCTACTATCTGATATATATCCAACAAACTTGAAAATGCTAAACAGATAAATAGAAATTTGTTGAGGATAGCCCATATTGTGAAGCAAATATGGTGAACTAAGAAGAGGTTTGTTTTTTGTTTTTTACTAATGGATAAAGTTAAAGAGGAATTAATGACCTGAGGTAAAATTCCATATTTTTTTTTTTGCCAGTCCTGGGCTTTGTGCTCAGAGGCTGAGCACTAGCCTTGGACTTTCTCAAGGCTAGCTCTCTACCACTGGAGCCTCAGCACCACTTCCAGCTTTTTTTTATATATATTGCACCAAGGAATCAAATGCGGGTCTTCCTGCATGCTAGGCAAGCACTCTACCAGTAGGCCAAACTCCCGGCCCCAAATGCCGTAATTTTTAAGTACAGATGTTTCATACAATTACAATGATAATGCAAAATTCTATTTGTAGTGCTAATTTATATTCTCTATATTTTCTCTTCCCTGAACCATGAAAATGTACAGCCTGTTTATTATTTCTAGTAAGTTTTGAGGAACACATTACTAAACACCACAAGCATATTGATACAATAACATAAGTTAATTACAATACTAGGAAATAAATTGAAACAGTATGAATAAGCGCAAAATATTTACATGAGATATTACCTGAATCCATTTATCTGGAATTGCCATGGCTAATCGGTAATCAAAGCCAGCGCCTCCTTGGGAAATTGGAGAACACAAAGCTGGCATTCCTGATACATCCTAAAATAAGTACATAAGCATCAACAGTTCACATGCTTTGCTTAAATATTTTCCCAATTGTAAAGCTGAGGTATGGACACAATAAATAGGCTCCCATATTTCTGAGTTCTTTCAGTCATATAATTATAATATTGATAAAGATGAGATATTATCTCATTTTCACGTAAGATTTTTAATATTGCTGGATGGTATCTAAGTATATACAAATGTATTAAATGAAATGTGGCAAATGCAAAGGAGAACTAAAAAAGTATAGATTTAAGGAACTCAGAATGTGTAATTCTTTAAAAAAGCAAAGAAAAAGTTCAGCAAAATAGAAAGCCAGTAAGTGGGTACTCCAAAAGTGTGAAGACTTCCATGTACATGCTACAAAATTAAGAAGAGAGAAGGGAGGTAGGGGAGGAATAAGTGAGAAGATTGAAAGGGATGACACTGATCAAGATATACTGTATTCATAAACTAGTTTTCATAAATATAACTCCTTTGTACATGTTTTAAAGATTTTTTTAAAGAAAAGAAAAAGAAATTGAAATTATTTATAAAAAAATAGCCTTCTAAAGTTCTGATGAGACCAAATCACTAGAGCTGACTAGAAACAGATTAATATTAAAGATCAAGTAAAATTTCTTCTGGGTGCCAGTGGATCATGTCTGTAATTCCAGACCTCAGAAGGCTGAGGTCTGAGGATCATGGTTCAAAGTCAGCTCAGGCACAAATGTCTGTGAGACTCTTATCTCCAATTCACCATCAGAAAACCAGAAAGGGTGCTGTGGCTTAAAATAGTAGAAAGCTAGACTTGAGCTGAAGAGCTCAGGGACAGTGCCCAGGCCTAAAGTTCAAGTCCCACAACAGGATTAAAAAAAGAAAAAAAAGATAAAATAGAATTTCTAAAGAAAATATTGGGACATATTGTACATTTGTCTAAATGCTGCTTTAGGAAAAGAATCTACTGATACAAATAGTAAAAGACAAAAAAAAATGCTATTTTGAAGGTGTAGAGCTAGTGTCTATCCTTCAAAATTTTAAAGAAAAGTAACCATAAAACTCACCAAAGTAAATAGACATTCTGTATAAAAATGTTGATATCTACTTAAGTACCATATGATGGGTTGGTTTGTTTTCCAGAGCTGAGGACCAAACTCAAGGCCTTGCACTTGCCAGGCAAGGACTATTCCACTGAGCTAAATACCCAACCCCCCATATGATGGTTTTGAATAAAATTAATATACTCCTAATTCCTGAGAAATTATACAAGACGTTTATAACTATTCCTAAAGGGATAATTCAATTAAGATATTTTAGTTAATGAAATAATCATCCTGGACCGGGAGTTTGGCCTAGTGGTTAAAGTGCTTGCCTAGCATGCATGAAGACCCGGGTTCGATTCCTCGGTACCACATACATAGAAAAAAAAAGCTAGAAGTGGTGCTGAGGCTCAAGTGGTAGAGCTCTAGCCTTGAGAAAGTCCAAGGACAGTGCTCAGGCCCTGAGCTCAAGCCCAGGACTGGCAAAAAAAAAAAAAAGAAATAATCATCCTGAACAATAATTCAGAAAAAAAACATTTAACATGTATATTCTTCATTATACATAAATTCATATATATATATACTGAAGAATTTTATATAAATTGCATTGCTAATTCATAACACTACTTTCTTTTCTTAAAAAAGAGTTCATGAGGATCAATTCCACATTTTGAAGAGATTCCCATTAGACAGAAGTAGCGAAATTGAAGCTGTTTTCAATTCAAGTAAAATAAATTGAAGGCACGTCTCGCTTTTTAACAAAATTTAAACCCAGATAACATAAAGTAAGCTAACGTCTAAAGTTTCATTGGTAGAAAACACTAAAAATCAGACAAGGGCTCTCTAGATGATGAAACTACTTTACTTGAAATGAGTGGAAAGATCAATGTAACAATTTTAACTTTCAAGTATTAAATAATTGCTTCCTTTCTTCAGCACCCAAATCTGATTTGAATTGTCATTAATTGTTTGTAACAGGTTTTCATACATAGTTTTCTGCTTTGGATGGAAATAAAAATAATTGACAAACTAATTATTTTTTTGATGTCTGACAGACAATTAAAATACTAATATATAAATGGGGAAATGAAAATTTAAAATGAACTCTGATGATAAAAGAGAGTCAGTGTTAAGCATTAGCAAGACTTACATAATAGAACTAATAAAGGAAGATAGAGAGTATGAGTTTATATGGGGCATCGAGATTGAATTTTATTTTGGGGATGGCTTTTCTATTCTACATAAGTACTTATTCCAAGAATTTATGGCCACTGCTCTGTTTTCAGAAGGTAAAATGCCTGAAGACAAGAAAACTGTTCTCCATCTAGAGACAAAGAAATCAGCAATATATGGAGATCTTGGATTTGAGAAATGATGGATAGAGAGAAAGACAAAATATAATAAATGCTAAAAGTAGAAATGCCAACAAAATTAACATAACCCTAATCCTGCATCCTGTCTTTTGATAAAAAGTAGCCTTATCATTTTATATGACCAAAACTACACTTTGTATAGAACAATTTTACATGCCAAATTCAATTTTAATAATTCCTAGTTAGAGAACTCAGTAAACCAGGGGGATTTTAAATCTAAATTTAAATTAGCATAAGCATTTAGCAAACTTCTTAATTTACCACATTTATCACCAAGAGGGGAATTGTCAATTATGCATATACCAAATTATATCATTATACTGCCGCTTTGGGACAGTTAATCATGAACTTTCAGTAATCATAATAACTAGTGAACATTTGGCAATCTGAGAGCAATAACATAAACAAGAAAGGTAATAGAAGAAGAACAAGAAAGGCTTCAGAGAGGCTGGCAGGCAGTAATCCATGCCATCTCTCCTGATTAAACCAGAAAATAAAAAAAAATAATAAATCATCTCATAAACTGACACACACATTAATATTCAATTCTTTTCACTGAATGTCTTTGGGTGGATGGACCTGTCCACTGATTTGGATATTTTACTTTAACTACTGGCATTCTCTTTTTAACAACCGAATACTGACAAGTAATTAGCGTATATTATCTCCTCATAAGTAAACAATGAATTCTAAATAATGTACCATCCGTATAAGACAGCTGCTCTATAGTTAAGGTACAATTTCATTTTCACATTTATTGACAACATGAGATTAATTATGTAAATTCTGATAAAGCACTGACAAAGTTTTTTATTAGGGAGTCAAATAATAAGAGGTCACTGTGGCTTTACCTCAGCTATTGTTATTGACTCTGGATACAAAGTATGAGCCAAATGATTGGCCAACATGAGGTAAGTCAAGGCATCTTCATCTACTTGAAGTCCAAAATATTCACTGTAACCACCTGAAAAATCTTGACCTACAGAATAGGAAAATAAATGTGCACATATTAGGTCAATTACAGGTCTTAAATCTGGATAAATGACCAGAAATTAATAAGGCATTTTATTACTTTCAGACTATGTAATATGTTACCATCAGCAAAGATACTAAAATTGCATTTCAACAATATTCAGATATTGTTGCATATCAGATACTTTTGAAAAAATAGAAGTGTTATTTACTTTTTTTTTTTTTTTTGCTAGTCCTGGGCCTTGAATTCAGGGCCGCCTGACTGTCTTTGGGCTTTCTCAAGGCAAGAGCTCTACCACTTGAGCCACATCACCACTTCCAGCTTTTTTCTATGTATGTGGTACTGAGGAATCAAACCTTGGGTCTAAGTACTCTACCTCTAGGCCAAACTCTCATACCCTAATTAAACTTTACAGGAGAAATGTAATGTAATAGTACAGTTAAAGTGCCTTAGAGTTTTAAAATTTCAATATATTTTCCTAACAGTATCTAATAACAGAGTCCTTCTAAATAACACTATGAAACTTTTTGTTATGTAAAGTATGTGCTTCAATTTTTTACAGTACAGATTTCCTATAACAAATAATTAACTTTCTACTGCTTCTATATCCTGATGTTGCTAAAGTATATTTAATTTCAGGTTATCCAATACACTTTTCAGTATCTTAGTAATTTACTCTTAGTTTTTATAACTACATAAAATCAGTGCTGTCACCCTTTCCTCCCACAATTCTTTCTCTCCTTCTTCCCTCATACACTCTCCCTTCATTCCTTCCTTCCCATCTTCTTTCTTTTCTTTTTTCCACTTTCTTTTTTCTCTCTTTCTATCTCATTTTTGTTGTTGTTGTTATTGTTGTTAGTGCTCATATCTCAGTTATTAGAGAATCGGTAAAAAAAAAAAAAAGATACAACACAGGAAAAACACCAAATAACCAAGTTTATGTGGTAGTTCTGTGAAATGGCTCTTCACCTTGCCACTCTGTATTCACGTCTCTAGGGAAATATCTGGCAGTAAAAGGACAGGTGAGAGCTATGCAGGTCAGACTACTAATACATGGTCTGTTAGCAATATACCATCTCTAAAACCATAAGCTGATTCTCCAATGCGGAGTACAGAATTACATATAAATTGAGATCTAAAGGGCAGTGTACCACTGAGGAGGCATCCATGAAAAAAAAAAATCTTGAGTAAAAAACAAGGGGCAGAAAGCTGTGGCACAAAAGCATGGCAGGCTTCTGAAAGGCAGCAAATTCTTTCTTTTAAGGCCAGGATCATCCCCACCTGCCACAATCCACCTCCACGACAACACTTCACATCCAGCTAAGAAAAAAAACAAAGAAAGAAATGATGGCTCATCTGAACTTGAGCCCCAGCTATGTTCGTCAGATGGTAGTAGCTCCATATCTGCTCTTTTGCTGCCAGGAACCTCAGCTCTTGGAAAACAAGGTGGCCCTCCTGGGAAAGTGGTGTTTAAAGGAGTAACATTCCACTTGGGTACACTGAAGTCATTGGACCCTCTGGTCTGGGAAAGCACCTGGGTTTCTGCCAGGCCGTCTCCCCATTCTAGTAAATGAGACCAGGGCCCATTGCCTCCAGGGCCAGGAAGCTAAATTTAGACCCAGGGTTCCAGTCTGCCTTGCAAAAGGGGCCTAGCTGTCCCAACGACCTCGGGACAGTAGACCTTGTAAAGACAGCTGGACTTGAACCCTGTAGGCCAGTGGACCAGTGGGCCAGCTCTTGGCCAATGTTCTAGGCTTGAGCTCTGATGACCATTAGACCTTGGAAAATTATCTGAGTTTGAAGCCATTGTACCAAAGGACTGGGAAAAGGCAGTAAGGTTTGATCTTTCTGAACCTCTGCCTACTGTGGGAAGGGGTTGGCATCTACATCCACTCATTGGGCCACCTGGCCTTGAGAAATGAGCTAATTTAGGGTCTATGCAGTCAGAAGTCCTCGATCTGGAAGGGCATTTGGCTCTGGTCGGCCAATTTCTGAAGAACTGCTACCTGTGTTTGGGACTGTGGGGCCAGGTTTTCTTGCTCTGGAGGATGGGTTTACACCCATCCCAGAAGCCTGGGAGAAAGCAGCTGAATTTGTTACCCAAAAGATCTGCTGCTTTAGAATGTGGTTTGTTTGATTGACTAGAATAGTAAGTTCCATTATCAAGGTATATTTTAGGGTGAAATAAGTCGCTGCTTTGATGTATACATCTGAATCATAATTCAACTATTACATTTCCTTTATTTGTTGTAATTTATTTAAAATTACTAAACTGACATGGCGATGGGGAAATGAGGAAGGCATGACAGAAGGGCAAATGGTGCAACAAATACTGTCCTTATAACCTGGCTTACAGAATTTGGACAACTATTTAATCACTGAAAATCAATCAAATATTTAGTTGAAAAATGATACACACTGGAGGTCCAAAATAACGAATTGATATAGTTGTTATGTTGAAGAAAGTGCTAGTTGACTTCAATATATCCATCACCACCAGTGTTTTAGTGCATATGCCTCCTGATGTGTTTGTATGTGGTTTGTGTATGTATGATAAGTTTCCTTAAAAATAGTATTATATTCCAAGTCTTTCCATTTCCTAACAAATGGGTCGATGTCATTCTTTCTGATAGCAGCATAGAATTCCATTGTGTACAAATACCACAACTTGTTGATCTACTCATCAACTGAGGGACATCTAGGTTGGTTCCATATCTTTGCTATGGTGAATAATGCTGCAATGAACATTGTTGTGCTGGTGGATTTAGTATGCTCTAGATTCTGGATGGTTGGGTAAATGCCAAGTAGTGGAATTGCTGGGTCATAGCGGAGTTCTATGTTTAGCCTTTTGAGGCACTGCCATACTGTTTTCCATAGTGGTTGAATGAGTTTACACTCCCACCAACAGTGTAGTAGTGATATCTCCTGGCCACATCCCCTCCAGCATCTGTTATTATTCGTTTTCCTGATCCTGGCCATTCTTACTGGAGTGAGGTGGAATCTTAGAGTTGTTTTGATTTGCATTTCTTTTATGACCAGAGATGTTGAGCATTTCTTCATGTGTCTATAGGCCATTTTTGTTTTTTCTTCAGAGAAGACTCTCTTTAAATCTTTGGCCCATTTTTTAATGGGATGGTTGTTACTTTGGAGACTAGTTTGGGAGTGATTCAATTTTTTGAGCTGTAGATATATTTTAGACATGAGGCCTTTGTGTGTTTGTTGGTTGGTGAAGATCTTCTCCCACTCTGTAAAGTGAAGTAAGCCAGACTCAAAGGAACATAGGCTCAATGGTTTCCCTCATTTGTCATAACCAGTAGAAACCTTGGGCTCTACTAGCAGAGATCTGCAATAGAGCAAAACCTTGATACATAAGGCCATATAGTATGAAGCTAATTGAAAGGACCTCCAGGATATTGAAACAAAAATCATATAACGAATGATTGTTATCCTTACTGTACTATGCTATCTCTCATCTCCTTTGCTGTCCCTTGGGTATCTCATATTGTTACAGTACTTCACTTTGTTATCTGATATATTGAATTTATTTGTATTTGATTATTTGAAATTTGATAGGGAAGGGGGGAAAACCAAGGTGGAGGAGGGGGGGGCAATGGGTGGGAGGGTAATGGGTACCAAGACATGTGAAAGGGTATCAATGTATGTGAATTAATGCACCTTCTATATGGCAAATATCATGTAACCCTTTTATTAATTACAATAAAAAAATAAATAATGAAAATAATAGTATTATATTCCAAACAAATATTTGCAAAATTATTCCAAACATCATGCTAGAGATTAATTTCTAGGACAAATTATTTATCTACTCTCTGAGAGTCTTATCTTTTGATCAAAATGCCCCCATTTGTATTCCTTTCCAGCTTCTGGTATCTACCATTCAAATACCAAATTCTTAGGTCTCATTTTGTTTTGCTAAAGAATTTTGAAAACAGTGGATATTGTAAATCTTTTTTTTTTTTTTTTAGTTGGTCATGGGGCTTGAACTCAGCTTGGCCACTGTCCCTGAGCTCTTAAGCTGAAGGCTACCACCCTATCCTTGAGCCAAGCCTCACTTCCCCTTTTCTAGATCCTTTTGTGCCCAGGCTGGCTTTGAACCTTGATCCTCAGATCTCAGCTTTCTGAGTAGCTAGGATTACAGGCATGAGCCACCTCACCTGGCTATTATAAATCTTATCAGTGTTATTTTTTAACTACATTAAGTTTTTTTTCCAAGATATGTTTTAATGAATTTCTCATTATTGCTTACATTCACAAATTAAAACCTGTTTCTTAGGGTTATTATAATCGTAATTTTTCTTTTGTAGTACATACCTTTTCCTTATATAGTTTCAAGTTTTAAACCAAGTAAATTTACATTTGAAATATGCATAGCCTCTTCATATAAAATGTGTAAAATGATATTTGCTTATACATTTCCAAGTATTTTCTTGGATAATTTTTCCTCACTTGTTTCACTATGAATGCTCTGTGTTTACACCTTGAGGGTAGGGTAGTACATAGTTTCTTTAAATTCTTTAAAGGTGTGTATAATGGCTACTAAATTACTAGGATATACAGGAAAGAAAATCATTATCTTGTATTTACTGGTAGAAGGTATTTATACATTACCTCTTGCCAAAAGAAAAATCAGCAAGGAAGACATATATAATAGGAGAAATAAAAATAAATACACTAAGAAATGGTCATTGTAGTTTCTATAATTTATCATTTGCCTGCATATAATCTTTTGATAAAGTAGTAAATAGTAAAAGTGTTCACTGAATTAATAAAATGTCAGGTTACATACCCATTCCATGATGGTGATACAGCATGGATGTAACACCATCAAAACGAAATCCATCAAAGCAATATTCCTCCATCCACCATCTTAAGTTTGATAAAAGGAATCTTAGAACTTCCCAGCTAAAATATTAGACAAAAATATGTAATCAATTTTGTTTCTTATTTCTATATTCTTGGTTCTGAATATTGATTAGAATTATGAATATATATCTCAGAAGCCATCATGATCCAAGAAAATATTCAAGATCCAGAAATCAACTAATAAAATATTCATTTGATTAATGAAACTTGTTTTAAAAAGAAATTTACTAGCTATTTCTTAGTCATTAACTCATTTAGTAAAAAGCAGATAGGAATAAGAGAACAGACCGTCATCTTCTTCCATGTAGTGATTTAAAAAATATTTAAATTATTTCTTGAAAAAAGTTTTTTTGATCGTGGGGCTTGAACTTTGGGCCTGGGTGCTATCCCTGAGCTCTTCAGCTTAAGGTTACTGCCCTACCCATGGAGCCACAGCCTCACTAGCCCCACTTCCCCTTTTCTAGTGATTAACTGGAGATAAGAGTCTCAAGGTCTTTAGTTGTTGGACTGGCTTTGACCCTTAATCCTCAGATCTTAGCCTCCTGAGTAGCTAGGATTATAGGCCTGACCACCATGCCCAGCTATTTCTTGAATTTTTATCAAGAGTTTTTGTTTAATAAAAATCTTCCTGAAAATATATTTATATATTCAATAACAATGTAGCTACAATAATAGTCTGTTAAAAATATTCATGTTATAATTTTCAATTTTAAATTCAAAATAAGAAGCCAAAAATTAAAAGAGACCTTTAATATTAACCACAAGGCAAAAGGGAGACAATATTGTATTTGCTGGAGTATAGTGGATTTTTGTTTTGCTTTTTTTGTTCTTGGTACTTATGCTTGAACTCAGGGCCTGTGTGCTATCTTGGAGTATTTTTTCTCATGGCTAAGGCTCTTCCACTTGAACCATAGTTCCATTTTTGGCTTTTTTTGGGGGGGAGGAGTTGGGGGAAGTTAATTGGAGATAAAAAGTTCAAAGTCTTTTTTGCCCTGGCTAGCTATGAACCAGGTTCCTCAGATCTTAGTCTTCTGAGTAGTTAGATTATAGGCATGAGCCACGCACCCAGCTGGATTGTGGTTTTGTAGAAGTAAACGGAAAGATAACTGTTAAAAAGCAAATGCTCAAAACAAGTTATACAAATTAAAGAGCTGATTATCCAAAAATACAGAAGGAAAACAAATAACTGTACAACTCAATTAAAAACACCACATGAAACAAAGCTATTTCGGACAACTAGAAAGAGGGCAACATCAATTAGCATTTCTTTAGTCATGTAGATATGCTTGAGTTCTCTATCTTATTATAACTGTGGTTTTAAGGCTTTAATACCCCATTTCATTTAATGACAAAGCTATAATAGTATATACAAATCTTTAACTCAGTTGAAATTTGTAGATTTGTTAAGCCTTTAATATATCAAAGAGTAATCGAACATAAGTGGAAAGTAACTCATCACAATCAGCTCTGAAACTGTAAATCTAAACACTGAGAAAGATAAATGCTGTAAGTAATTAACTGCTTTAAGTAGGTGACTTTGAATTTGAAAAACTGAAAGTTTATTGAAAAGATAGGAATAAGGAAAGAATTCTAAGCAATCCACTAGACAGAGGAATCATGAAGATCAGAACACTTAGGTTAAACATTTTTCTTTCAAAAAGAAAACTGAGGGCCTGGATTTAGGCCTAGCGGTAGAGTGCTTGCCTAGCAAGCAGGAAGACCTCAGTTGATTCCTCCTCTGTATCACATACATACATAGAAAAAAGCCAGAAGTGGTACTGTGGCTCAAATGGTAGAGTTGTAGTCTAGAGAAAAAAAAAAAGTCCAAGGACAGTGCTCAGGCTTTGAGTTCAAGCCCGAGGACTGGCAAAAAAAAAAAAAAAAAAAAAGGAAACTGAAAGGTTCTTGAGCCAAAAGTAAATCAGATTACTAATCATATTTGTTTAAATACTAAATATCATGGACAGATAATAGGGAGATATGACTATATAAATCACAGACTACACCTGGGTTTGTTCTCACTTTTACTAGTGTTTTCTTGGCTTCTTATTGTTTTCTGAATCTTCTAGCTCTCCATATTTCCCCTTACTATATGCCTTCTATAATTCTCATTGCTATTTTCATTTTCAACTTTGAAAATTCACTGTTAATTTAAAAAAATATATCATGGGTTAGATGTTTTCTAGGTAGATAAAAATTCATAACATAAAAAAGACAAATCAAATGACAAGGAACAAAGGGCCAAATGATACTCCAATTCATTACAAACAAAAGAAGGAAATGATGTTTATTTAATAATTTAAAAGAATGCATTCCTGATATCAAAATAAAAGCCCTATTGATTTCTATCATTGAACTATTTCACCTATTTTATATTTTACTAAGAGCAGGAATAAAACTACCATATATATTTTTAATCCAGCTAAATGTCTATTTTTGAAATCAGTGCTTCATAAGAAAAACACCAAATACCCCAAATATCATACTTATAAGAAATTAAATTTATATTGCTTTCAAAGTAATTTGCCATTATATGATTTTACGAAATATCACTAAGTAGTTGTATAAAGGGATTGCCATTTAATAAGCACTTTGGGAATATAATACATCTTGTCCAATGTTCACATTCTAACCATCCTTCCCAATTCACCCCTGTTCCTTCACTTTTTTTTTTTTTTAATTTGCCAGGTATACACTAAATCTTGTAGTGAGTCATTTTCTTCAGGATAGAACTCTTAGTAAGGTTATGCTTATTTATATTTTCCTTCACAAAAGCAAAACCTGATTCTATAATTGTAAAAATACTTAAATGATTTTGGATTATAGAAAGAAAAAAAATAGTGATTTTTATTTCAGGGATACTCAGACCTTAAAAGCAAGCTATGGAATCCTCAAAAGTGGAAGTACACTTCATTGTTTTGACCCCAGTTCCAACAGTTTCACTGACAATGAAAATATTATATCATTCACTAGTGAATTACTTCATTGAATCTAAAATATGGAGGGCAGGAACAAGTTTAAGGAGTATATCACAAGTGAAAATACAGAATAATATATCTAATAATACTCCCATAGTTTTCACATTCATCCTCATCAGTTCTACTTTTCAATCTTTGATGAATCAGAAAGAAGCGAAGTTATAAAGAATTCCAATTCACAGCTGTATTAAAAATACTGCTCAGGGTATCTCTAGTAATAAATGAACTGATGCTTCTCAATTGAATGGTTTGCCTTGAATCAAAGAATGAAAACACCTAAAAAAAGGATACAATAAAAAAGGCAACATCTATCCATTTGTAAGGAAATGGAAAGACTTAGAAAAAAATCATATTAAGTGAAGTAAGCCAGACTCAAAGGAACATAGGCTCAATGGTTTTCCTCATTTGCCATAATCAGTAGAAACCTTGGACTCTTCTAGCAGAGATTTGCAATAGAGCAAAACCTAGATACATAAGGCCATATAGTATGAAGCTAAATAAAAGGACCTCTAGGATATAGAATCAAAAGCCATATAATGAGTGATTGTTGTCCTTAATGTACTATGTTATCTCTCATCTCCTTTGCTGTCCCTTGGTTATCTCATATTGTTACAGTATTTCACTTTGTTATCTGATACATTGGATATATGTGTATTTGGTTATTTAAAATTGGATAGGAAAGGGGGGAAAACAAGATGAGGTTGAGGGTGGGGGGAGGGAAATGGGGACCAAGATATGAGAAAGGGTATCAATATATGTGAAGTAATGCACCTTCCATCTGATGAATGTAACCCTTCTATTAATTAAAATAAAAAAATATATATGGAAAAAAAAAGGCAATTTACTCTTCCTACCACAAAATGCCATCAGACAGCCCATAACTCAGTTGATATATTCACTTGATTAGAGTTGCACAAAAATATAAAGCAGAATTTAAAACAACCACATTACTTTCATGGACTTCAGATTTATTCTCTTAACTATGACTTACAAACAACTGAAAAGCTTAATACACAAACAATTGAGAGTTAGTGGCTAATTTGCAGATAATTAGCCCAACAAAAATACAGCAACAAAATCATGATACCTCAACTGTCAACTTGAAAAGTTGAGAATAAATTATTTTAGTCATGTTTTATTATTTAAACTATTAATTTTCTTAATCCATTCATCTACTGAGGGAAATCTAGGTTGATTCCATATCTTAGCTAGGGTGAATGATGCTGCAGTGAACATGGTTGTGCTAATAGCTTTAGTATGCCCTTGTTTGTGGTCACTTATATAAATAGCTGGGGTGGGATTGCTGGATTGCAGCAGAGCTTTTTAGCCATTTGAGAAACCCCATATTGCTTTCCAGTGTGTTTGAACAAGTTTACATTTCCACTAACAGTGTAATAGCATTCCTTTTTGGCCACATCCCCAGAACATCTGCTGTTATTTAGTTTCTTGATAATGGCTATTCTAAGTGGGGTGAGGTGAAATCTCAATGTTCTTTTGATTTCCATTTCCTTTATGTTGCTATTTTTATTTCCTGTTCAGAGAAGTCTCTTGTGAAGTCTTTAAGCCACTTATTAATAGAGTGTTTCTGGAGGATTTGTTTTTGTGTTTTTTGTTTGTTTATGTTTTGAGCTCTTAGTACATTTCAGATATGAGGCCCTTGTCCCTTATATAGCTAGTGAAGATCTTCCTCTAATCTATGGGCTTTCTACTTATCTTGCTACCTGTGTCTTTTGTCATGCAGAACTCTGCAATTTAATGCAATTCTATTCATCCAAACTTTCTTTAATTTGTTTTGTTTCTAAGTCTCAGCTCAAATGTCCTTCAGTAGATGAATGGATCAAGAAAATGTGGTATATAGCTACCATGGAATTCTATGCTTCCATCAGAAAGAATGACATTGACTCATTTGTAAGGAAATGGAAAGATCTGGAAAAAAATCATATTAAGTGAAACAAGCCGGACCAAAAGACATTTAGGTTCTATGGTTTCCTTCATTTCTAGTAATTAATGAATATTTAAGATATTTCAAGCAGAGAATGACAATAGCTCAATAGCTATGTAAATGTGACCACATAGAATGATGCTAATTAAAATGAACTCCAAATATGGAAACAAGAGGTTTTTTTGTTGTTGTTTTGAGTGTACTATCTGCAGTTATTTCTTTTGTCTTTTGTTTTTCCCACCATTGATTTATCCCATTGGGACAGAAATAAAAACCAGTAACATTTGTCTTGTATGTAAGTTTACCTGATTTGGGTATGGGAAGGGAAATGGCAGAAATGGTGAAACAAAGTACAAAGGTTGATCAAATAAAACAGTGATACTCACTAGCCACTATGTTGGAAATGTATTTTACAATTTGGTGGGGGAGGGGAATTGAGGGAATGTGAGAAAAAAGAATGATGCTAAATGAAAGGACCCCCAGGATAAAGAAGCAAAAGCCATTTAACGAGTGATTGTTGTCCTTAATGTACTATGTTATCTCTCATCTCCTTTGCTGTCCCTTGGTTATCTCATATTGTTACAGTATTTCACCTGGTTATCTGATATATTGTATATATGCGTATTTGGTTATTTGAATTCAGATAGGGAAAGGGGAAAACAAGATGAGGGGCGGGGTTGGAGGGAGGGAAATGTGGACCAAGACATGAGAAAGGGTATCAATGTGTGTGAAGTAATGTACCTTCTAGCTGGTGAACCTAATGTAACCCTTCTATTAATTACAATAAAAAATATATGAAAAAAAGGGAAGAGGTAACAATGTTCAAAGAATTGTACTCATTTCCTAACTTATGTAAGTGTAACCCCCCTGTACATCACCATTACAATAAAATGAAAAATTAAAATTAAGAACATAAAAATACTAATACATAATTGGGGAACTAATGTTGACAATTGATTAATTTGCTCACTGTAATTTAATTTTCATAAAGCATACAACATACTAAATATTTGGAAGAAGATGTTGAAATGAATCTGACATTCTTTTGCTTGTTAGGCACTTTAAATATGTAAATCACAGGTATCTAGAGAGAAGCTGAAAGCATTGACAATATATACATATAAGAATTTCTGGCAATCAAGCTAATCAGGACTGTAGTTGGTTTGGATGTTTAAAATATTCAACCTATAATCAAGTAATGAGGACCTATTACAGAAAGTTTTGTCACACACAGATATTCTTAATATTAAGGCTGTAGAAAATATCCTTACAATCAAAAACAGTTGATTGTCTCACATTCTGCCAATAAACTTTGTAATGAAATAAAACATAGCCAAATTGTCTTGGCAAGAAAGTATAATCAGTTATAATGACAATTATTTAATGAAATTACATTTTGTAATCCAAGCCTATTTTGTAAATTTTCTGTTTATTTGTGGTTCAGAACAGCCTCTGAGAGTTTCAAAACACACAGACTGATTCTTCAGATATTGTTAAACTACTAGAAGTTATTATTAAACAATTGCAAAATTTCTAAAATATGAAAAGATGGCATGATTTTTCTTATCTATTTTCATGGTCACTGAGGCATAAGTACTATGAAAAGTATGTCATAAAACCATGAAGCAAAATCTTCAGTGTTTTTAATATGGGTTTCAACTGGGATACATGAAGATAGTTGCTTTTTAATTAAAAAAAAACAAGGACAGTTAAATATAAATTGTATTTATGATCCCGATAAATTTTTCTAGCAACTGGAATATTTATTTTTCAAGTGCTTCTTCAAAAATATGAGCACAATTTGAATGCCTCAAATTAAGAATTTAAACAATACATATTTTTCTAAAGTAGCATGGAATTTCATTACTTGTGCAGGCCACATATGTGTTTTAAAATATGATTAATGGAAGTTGAAGACATTATATATTAATAATAAATACACAATAAACATTTTAACTAAATTAAAGGTATAATAGAGGGGATGCATATTATAAATACTAACAAAATATATTCAGTTACAAGAATGATTAAAAATACAAAGCAAAACTATTCAATACTAGCTACTCATGAGGCTCAGATCTGGGGATTCAGATTTAAAGGCAGACCAGGCAAGAAAGTCTTTAAGGCTTTTATTACCTATTTATTCAAAAAAGACTGGAAGTAGAGGAATGGCTCAAGGCAGGGGGGGGCGGTGAGGCAGTCTTGAGCAAAAAGCTGAGGGACAGCATCCAGGCCAAGTTCAATCCTAAGTACCTGTATATGTATTTGCAGGATATATTGCTGAAGTATTAAAAAGTAACTGTTTATCCTTATAGGAGGGTGAATGGAAGAGCTAAATTTCTTACAAGATTCATGAAGGTTGAGATATGTATCCTAATTGTACATATCATGGGAAAATTAACATGAAGTTCACAGTTTTCCTGAATAGTGTATACATTAAAGTCAGTAATTAGGCTACTAGTACATAGTCTTTAACTGTAGACTCTGGATGCAGAATCTATGCCCTGAATGATTTTTATTCACTTTAATCCAACTGATATTAACTAAATTAATCAATAACAGAAATCTTAAAAACTACAAACATATCTGAAGCAGTAAAACAACACATTTAAAACAATATACTCTAGTTAATAAGTACTGCTCAGACCAGATGTCAGTGGATCACACATGTAATCTGAACTAGTCAGGAAGTTTAAGTCTGAGGAGAGATTCAAAGCCAGCCCAACAGGAAAGTCTGACTTGTCACTCTCATCTCCAATAAAGTACTCAACAAAAGCTCGAAGTAGAGTTAAGGGCTCAAGTGGAAAAGAACTAGCCTTGAGTGAAATAAGCCAAGGGACTGAGTCCAAGCCCTGAGTTAGAGCCCCAATACCAGCACCTCCTATATGGACAGACAGACAGACAAAGTATATAGATAGATACAGATATATAGTAGACACACAGATACATTGCTATAAGAAATGGAAATCAAGACAAAAAATTACATCACCGAAATAAATAAAACATAAGCAATGGCAGTCAAAGCAATGGACACCTACAAAAGTATCTCAGTAATTAATGTGCGAGAGCTAATTTCAAGAAGGAAACTAAATAAATTACTTGGAATAGTCGAACAAAAATTATCTTCATCCCTTTTCCCTACAGGTTTTAATCCCTGCTTAGGGACCTTTTAGAACATGTTTACCACTAGAAAAAGTTAAATCCCTAAACTCTTTGCTAATCTTCCTTCCTCATTAATGAATGAATTTGCCTATTTAAGATTTTAACACACATGAGTATTCATGCAAACACATACCTCCATTTAAAAGGGAAAGTAGAATGTCCAGTTAGAATAAGTTCAAATGGTCTGTATATATAATGTACAGTGGAATATGGATGCTTATGATTAAATATTGAAAATTTTCCCAAACATTATCTAAATCTCTGGTGAGGACAATAAAAACAAGAAACTCTAAAAACACCAGTATCCTTAAGGATTATCAGCTTCTTTTTGTCTGTTCCTGTTATGAATTTTACATTTGCACATTGCTGCCTAGAATTTCAAAGGGTTCTTTAATGATTAATTTAACAATGCACCCATGTTGTTGAGATATTACTGAGATATTTTTTACACAGATGCATATATATGTATACATACACACACACACACACACACACACACACACACACACACACACACACACACACACCGGTATTAAGTAAAAGTCAATGGAAAAAACAGACCTCTCAAAATTCAGGAATGTTACAAATAAGGAAAGGGACAAATGTTGCCAAATGATTACTGTACTTTAGTATATGCTTGTCAATTTAAGGACCTAACCCACAGAACATATGAAAAGCAACAAGGTATGTGTGTTCAGAAAATCAAATTGCTGATTATCTGAAAGTCAAAATGAATTTAAAGAACTTAAATATACATACATGTATTAAGCATGATATATAATATATATTAAGTGCTAGACTTTGCTCTGAGGGCTTTCCTGGATTCGTTATATGTGATTCACATAACTACCCTCAGGACTCCACATATTACAAGGGCTGGCAAACTTTTCATATATGAAGCTAGAAATAAATATCACAATCTTCATAGGATATGTAAGATCTCACACTTTGTCCCAATCCATCAAACTTTCTATTGTAGACTAAGAGAGAGCATAGAAAAATATGTAATGGAATATATATGAAATGGATATTCCTGAATTTCAATTAAAAATCATTCATAGTAATTTCCATGAAGGATACAGGTAAGGGAAAAAGAAAGATGTAAATGAAAGAAAGAGAATTAAAAAATTACAAATGGAAATGTCCAGAAAACAATAGATATAAACAACATTTCTATATAAACAACTATTTCTATAGAATATTAACTCATTTTCTCATAACTAGGCTTTTTCTAATTACTATGATGTCAAATCACATATCAAGCCTATTGATTCAAATTTTTCCTTACTTTTTCCTTAGAGCAAAAGCAATGCTGTTCTTGATGTGCCTACCTCTTCCCGTTACCATCAAAGCACACAATTCTTTGACCTCTGATTTAACAAGTTAATCAACGAATTATTTCAAAGATGTTTTGTTTTATATACTTGTTAGTCTGTGGAAATTGACTGAAAATAAACTGAAAAACATATCACTTTTAAAGATGAAAGAGAGGAAGATCTAGTTGGAGACAAATGTTTGCTTATGAAAAACTTTGTCATGTTTATTGATAAAAGACCTACATTTGTTTCTCATAATTCATAAACACTTCATAAGGAAAAAATCTTTGAAGTTTACTGATCTTATTAAGGCAAGAAAAGAGAAAATGATTTTGAAAAATGGGCGATGGTATTATATATTCATGGGGGGGTTATGTGTGTATGTGTTTTTTATTTTTTATTTTTTGTAGATAAATGGGTTATGGCCCAACCAACTCAGAAATGCTGTCAACATGGTGGCTGCCCAAAGCAGAAAACAATAGCTGTGTAAAACGCCAAAGCATTTTTATATCACTTGTGATTACAGGAGCATATACTTCAAATGAACTATGCCATTCTCCTGTTCAATGGTTCCACTGTGGAACCTTACTGGATTGGAGATCAGGCGGGTGTTTTCAAGTTCAGCTTGAGAATTTGGAAGAACTGGATTGCTGAAAACTGGTAAGCTGCCAGTTTAGCTTATAAAAAAAATAATTAAAGTGGTCTGCCACTCTAACAAAAATCTTCATTCTCTAACCACAGCAGGAGGTTTTATATAATGATCTTCTTTCAGAATTGGATTTAAATTAAAATGACTGATTTCAAGATTTTGACCAAATGTTTGCCAAGAATTTGTAAAAAGCAAATTATCTCCATAGTACTCTTGATGGATATTTAAAAATATACTGTCCCTAAAGAATTCTGTCTCCATCTATACTTTTCTCCAAATTATTCAACTGTTTGAATACAGAACAACTGAAGTCTTAACACACTATAAATATTTTGAAGCAACTGGAAATTTTAAGTGCAAAACAGCAAAGAAGAATGTAGAAATGCATTTCTATACTGGACAATGAAGAAGATTTCTGACTAAAATATAACATGAAAAGTCAGAATTTGTCTGGTATATTACATTCAGCTCAGACTGTCACATTTAAGAGGGATACAGAAAACTTCAAGTTTGTTAATAAATAAGAATCTGAAACCATGTAATGCAATAGGAAAAACAATTGGGGGAAAATGAAAATACACTCTCTGGAAATAGAAACTACCACAGGGTATAAAACTCAACTGCACACTACATAGAAAAATGATTGGATCTGCTTTGTGAGCTTCCATGGGTAACAAATTGATAGACAGACTTTGAACTCAATATAAAAAATATGGAAAAGGTTACCTCATAAAGCAAGTTTCAAACTAGAGATATTCAAGGTAGGGAGAATTAGGAATTATGAAGAAATACTAAGAATTACACTATGACATTGAGTCCTTTCAAGTCTTAACTTTTCTAGAATGAGAAAACTGTACAACTGGACAGATTCCAGACTTATAAGAAGAGAATTTCAGGGAAAAATAAATAGCAGCATAGGTTCACAACAGTGCATTGTGACTGGAATTCATGTAACAACAGCATTACTTACAAATGCTTCCTTGAAGGAAAATGAGCAGATAGAAACAATCGTGCAAAGTTTAAATGAGTAAAAATGAAGATAACCAGATAAATTATAGTTAAATAAATATTATGAGGAAAGGGCAGGGATATGTATGAGTGACAACTAAAAAGCAAATAAGCCCCCAAATCATCAATCTTAATGAAATATATTAATCATTTCTAATTCAGAAATGGTGGACAGAAATATAGTTCATGAATTGAAACCTGTTAAGCATGGGAACAGTTAGGCACTTACACAAGAATGGTTCATATTTACACTATCAAAAATATACTTTCTAAAACCTTCTTTCAGTGTTAATTTAAAGATTATTTAAAACCTCTTAAAATTACTTAATATATTCATTGAGCCTTAAGAATTAAGATAAATTGCTAGGTGTGGTGGCTTATGACTGCAATTCTAGTTATTCAGGAGACTAAGATTTGAGGATCCCGTTTTAAAGCCAGCCTAGGCACTAAAGTCCATGAGACTCTTATCAACAATTAACAACCAGAAAATCAGAAGTGGTGCTGTGGCTCAAGGGGTAGGGTGGTAGCCTTGAGATGAAGAGCTCAGGGACCAGGGACAGCACAAAGGCTGACCAAAAGCAAACAAACAAACAAAAACTTAATTATTTAAAATAAGTCATAAATTACTTTAGAAATAAAAGACATTATGTGTATCAATAGATTGTCCCCTGTGTTGGATGAATTATGTTCTGAAAATCATCCATTCATGAAAGGACCTCTGGATTGTTTTTCTTTTTTGAGTTATTATTATCAATAAAGTTCCTATGAGGATTCATGAAGGAGGTTTTCAAGTAGTAAATAGTAGTTTTAATTTACCCAGTTGCATAAATACAGGATAAATAGTAATTGGAAACCCTTACAACGTAACACTGTACTGTTATGCACCATGATTCTGAAATAAGTCCACCAGAAATGATTCAATTTTCTTGAATCTTCACAGGTGTTTGATGTAGTCACTGCTTTTTATGGTACCCACAGTTATAAGTTATTATATCATTGTATTTTCTTTTGTATGTATGGTGTGCAATATATTTTTATTCACTTATTGATCATTTATATATTCAGTTTTCCAATAATTTTCTAATAAGTATTCCATTGCTTTCTTAATAAAGTGTTAACAAACTTTTATGCATGATAGATTGGTACCATTGTTGAAGATGTGGTTTATGACTTTTGTTACAGTTTATAGCTTGTTATTTTAAGATAATCAAAACCCACAATTTTGATTTTTTTTTCCATCTTCCCATGTCTAATTTGTAAATGTAGAGTTTTTCTTTTACTAATTTTATGTCTGTTTGTTGCTGTTGTTGTTGTTGTTGTGTTTTTCTTTGCTTTGCTTTTTAGTTTTTTTGGTCAGTCTTAGGGTTTGAACATGGGGCCTGGACACTATCCCTGAGCTTTTTCTGCTCAAGTCTAGCACTTTACCACTTTGAGTTACAGCGTTACTTCCAGTTTTCTGGCTGTCAATTGGAGATAGAGTCTCAAAGACTTTCTTGACCAGACTGGGTTTAAATCATAATTCTCAGACCTCAGCTTCAGAGTAGCTAAGATTACAGGCCTGGGCCACAAGCACCTAGATTTATTTAGTAACATTTTTTTTTTTTGGTGGGTCATGGGACTTGAACTTTGGGCCTGGGCATTGTCCTTGAGCTCTTCAGCCCAAGGTTACTGCCCTACCCCTTGAGCCACAGTGCCCCTTCCAGTTTTCTGGTGGTTAATTGGAGATAAGAGTCTTATGGATTTTTAGTGCTAAGGCTGGCTTTGAACTGCGATCCTCAGATCTCAGCCTCCTGAGTAGCTAGCATTATAGGCATAAATCAGCACACAAGGCTTATAGTATCTTTGATATCTATAGAATTTCATAGAAACAGAAATTTCTTACATTTATCCATATTTTATTATTTCTACTTCCTATATTCCTCCCTGAAAATGTTTCTTTCAGCACTTATTTCTGGTTCAGATTTTCTTTATTTCATCTGAGAATATCTTAATTTACTTTCATTCCAAAAGGATGTTTGTACTAGTTAATATCTTAATGCATGGTTTAATGCATAGCACAGTTATACCTCTAGAACTAATTATTTTATATCTAAAAACCCAGTGATAATACTTACATTATAAAATGTTACAACAGTAACAATTTTTAGAAGGCTTGTACATAATTATATACTATGAAAAATGGTACACAGAAGTATATGTATAGAGAGAAGTTAGGCTAGTTAAGTGCACAAAGCCCTTCTTACTCCACACTCCTTGTTTTTAAAAAGTAGGAGTGAAAAGGATCATTTAATCATGTTAACTTTTAGAAATCACACAGAAGAATAAGCTTTGATAGCAGTAAGACATTCTTTGGCCTTTAAGCTTCTAAACTAACTTATTATTATATTAGATAAATTGTCCATGAAGTTTTCTTTTTCTTTTTTAAATTTTATTATCTCTAAGCAGTTGTACAAATGGGTTTCAATTCACTGTGTCAATTTAAAAGTACAATACATCTTGATCGGTATCACCCCTTTCATCATCCTCCAAGAATTTATTATAACTACAAAACACTACATAAGATACTCAAAGACATGCTGTCCTTGTATATTTCTAAGGCAAAACTTCCATTAATTAAAATAACACAGTCTTTTCCCTTCCAAAAGGAACTGTATTCATATCCATTCTTTACTCCTTCATCATTCAATATTATTTAGTGGAATACTTCCTGCCTTAAAGGAAATTGGCTTTTGATTGCTCTATCAGCAACCAACTACCTCATTGCTCTACTTCCCCTTAAAATACATGCCTTTTTAAAAGTTACCTGTTTTCCCTGCATTCACTTGCTTACTCCTCATTTTCTTTGAAACATACCTGAACTAAAATTTCACCCACTAAATTCCATCAAAATGGTTTCAAGACTAAGTGATCAGTAGGCCAATGCTCAATTCTCATCTAATTTTATTCAGCAGATGCAAATAGTACTGCTAAGAACTACCTCATTCTTTTTTTTTTTTTTTTTTTTGGCAGTCCTGGGCTTGAGCTCAGGGCCTGAGCACTGTCCTTGGACTTTCTCAAGGCTAGAGCTCTACCATTTGAGCCTCAGCACCACTTCCGGCTTTTTTCTATATATGTGGTACCAAGGAATTGAACCCGGGTCTTCATGTATGCTAGGAAAGCACTTTAACCACTAGGCCAAACTCCCGGCCCTACCTCATTCTTAAAGCATATTAAATTCATATTCTTCTCAGTTTACCTGTAGAACTTCCACCATCATATTCTAACTGCTCTGTGTGTGTGTGTGTGTGTGTGTGTGTGTGTGTGTGTGTGTGTTTGTGTTGGTAGTGGAGTTTGGCAACTGCTATACTGATTATTCCATGTTCTCTTTTCACCTCCATTTCCCTCACCCTTGTAGGTTCTGAGACCACAAACTATAGTATTCATTTGGAAGACCACCTGTGCCAATATTCCCACATGTTCTGGAAAGTACAGTAAATGTGTGCTGGAGCCAGCTGGTGATGACATCTCTAAACAAGAAGTAGAGAATTCTGGAGGGGTTCATGCATGTTCCTTTTACAAAAATCCTCCTCCAAGAGTCGACTGGGTTTACATAACAGCTACTACTCTCCCTCCAAGAGTGGCCATTAAGTGTCTATTAAGAGTTAGAGGTGGACCAGGAGTTTGGCCTAGTGGTAGACTGCTTGCCTAGCACTCACGAAGACCAGAGTTCGATTCCTCAGTACTACATTATGTAGAAAAAGCCAGAAGCTGTGCTGAGGCTCAAGTGGTAGAGAGCTAGCCTTGAGAAAGCCCAAGGATAGTGCTCAGCCCCTGAGCACAAAGCCCAGGACTGGCCAAAAAAAAAAAAAAAGAAAAGAAAAGAAAAAGAGTTGAAGGCATGTCTAACACGGTAGAATTGACAGCCAATAAGGAAAAGCAAATGTCACAAATGCCACATACAGAATTTGAGTTCCCGCCTTGAAAAAAAAAGAAAAGAAAGTGAGAAAAGGAAAGAAAAGAGAAGAAATACAAGTCATAAAGGACTACTTAAAATAAAATGAACAAAAGAAGAAACTCTAATCTACAAGTCTAAAGTCTGTCAATGATCTCATTAAATGAGCAAATGATCCTCTTTATTTTACTCCCTCAAAGGCTGCAACTAGATTTGTGTACCACAATATTTTGTTCATAATATTTATTACTTACTGAATGTTTATTTTGAGCTGTCTTTATTTTTACCAGATGATAGGGATCAGAAGGGTGATGCCTTATCTGGATTTTCACTGTTTCTCTGTCAGAGCTTTATCACATTTGGGTAACTACTAAGCATTTCAGCTTTGCTAAATTAGTGAATCAACTCTATGTATTATTTACTTATTTATTTATTTATGCATTCCAGTCCTGGTGCTTGAACTCAGGGCCTAGGCACTATCCTTGGGCTTTCTCAAGGCTAGTGCTCTTCCAACTTGAGCCACAGAGCTACTTCCAGCTTTTTCTACTTTTGAGGTATCAGGGAATTGAACCCAGGTCTTCATGCATGCTAGGCAAGCACTCTAACACTAGATCACTCTCCCTGCCTGCTAGATTTATTGATTTTATTTTTTAAAGCACAGATTTATTTTCTTTAATTTTTATTTTAATTAATAGAGGGGTTACAGTTATATTCGCCAGATAGAAGGTGCATTACTTCACACACATCAATACCCCTACAGATTTATTAATAATGTACGATTTTGCACAGAAATTTCTCAAGTTTGAATGTCTGGGCGTAAGTATCATGCTGTATCATGTGTAGGTGCTGGTGGCTCATGGTAGTAATCTTAGTCACTCAGAAGGCTGAGATCTAAGAATTGTAGTTCAAAGTCAGCCTGCATAGAAAACTCTCGGAGATTTTTATTTCCAATTAACCACCACAAAGCTGGGAGTGGAGCTATAGCTCAAGGGATAGGAAATTAGCCTTGGGTAAAAAGCTTAGAGTCAATATCTAGGCCCTGAGTTCAAGTGCCCAGGATCATCACGAAGACAGAAAAAAAAATAATAAAATATCACACTACTAACAAGTAGCAGTCACTCTAAAATATAGACTTCACCAAATTTTTACACAACCATAACCATACGCAAACACACACACACACACACACACACACACACACACACACACACACATACACACAGATCCCTTTTTCAAGGCATTTTGCAGACACATGTAATATGGAATTATTTTGTCATGCATATCTTTAAAGTAAATTATGTCATTTCATTGTTGAGAATAAAAATTATTCTAAGCTACAAATTTCAATTGTGTTAACAGCAACAGACAAAACTATCAAAGCATCAATATATATAATTAACTAGGATTTGGAATCTAAATATGCATACAACATATTACTTACAAAACATTCATAAAATATCAACATTCATATTTATATGAATGAAATCCTGTCTGGTTCCCACTATCACTGAACTACCTAGGTTTATGCTCAAATAGCTCCAATGGCTCACGTTTCTTAACACGACAAACCCAGTTTTTAATATAAATAAAAATCTTCAGCACAGCAGGGGAAAAGCCAAATATAGAGAAGACAGAAGAGAACCATGAGAGTACAAGTTTTCTGACACAAACACAAATCATTTGCTGCCCTGGAAACTTGCTTTCCTTTGTGTTATTTAGAGTATGTGTAGATGAGGAAGAAAGAAGCTCAAAAGGAAGAGAGAACACACAGAATGTTTCATGGTTGCATTAATGGGAAGTAATATCAGGTCATTATCAATTCAGAGATCACTGATCTAGACACAAAGAATTACTTTTCCTCAGAGTATTTTGGTCCTAGGTGAGTTTTTATTTTTCTATTGGTAAACTCTTTTTATATTTTATACTTGGATTCCTGGTAGAAATATAAATTTATATACTTGAATTTTTTTTAAATAGACAACTTTCCACTTACACCACTGCTGAAATTGAATGGCACTTACATAAAATAAAACTATGAACTAGTTATTCCCATGCTTTGGGATTGTATTCTTTCAAATAACAATCCCCTTTATTATAAAATACAAATTTGAGATCTAGAAAGGATAGAAAGTTAAACAAGAGAACAAGACCAAAACAACAATAAACCACCAAAAAAAAAAAAAAAAAAAAAACAGGTGCAAGAGAAAAGAAGGCAGCTGGCTAAAATTTTTAAAAGTTGTCTGCAAAAACCTTCTGTTTGAACAAAACAGTGTTTTATTAAAATAAAACTACAGATACCGAATCAGGCTATGCTTTCTAGTACTAAAAAACAGTAAATAAAGCTTTATTTTTCTAAAATGTGCACTGTAGATAATACACTAAATTGATAAGAATTTGAGGATGATCAAAATAAATAAAACTCTAGGATTTCATGGAAATAAACAACTTAAAAAGTGACAAACATCTCTCAGTAAGGGTCACTGCATAGCTCAGAAACAGCACAGTCAGACTGTCAAAGCAAACCTCTTCAATCTCATTTTATCTCCTACCTAACATTATTATCATTATACTTGTAGTCATTAAAGAGGAAAGAGAGATGAAGAGAGAGGGAGAAGGGGTTTGGAGAGAGAGGAACAGGACCAACAACTAAACAGAACAAGTAACAAGCATGTAATTATTGAATACACACTTGCACACTTACATAATGGAATATCTCTTACAGGTAAGATCAGAAGAAATATAAGTAATGAACATTTAGAATAAGATATACAAAGAAAATCACACAGTTTTTGTTACTGATTGAGTTTGTAAACAAAGAAGAAAAAGGAAACCTCAATGGTAAGCATTCCGGGAGGTCTGAGTTTAGATCTGTAGGGATAAGAAGTAATTTTACAAGCTGGGTGTAGTAGCTCATGTCTATAATCTTAGCTAGTCAGGGGGCTGAGATCTGAGGATCCCAGTTCAAAGCCAGCAGGAGCACACTATAGTCCCTGAAACTCTTATCTCCAATTAACTGCCAGAAAACTGAAAGTGGCACTGTGGCTCAAGCAATAGCCCAGTCCCAGAGTTCAAGCCCCACAAGTGACAAAAAGAGAAAAAAGAAAAGTAATTTTACATGGACGAGTAACAGAGACCTAAGAAATGTATCAGCTATTCTCTGACTTTAAACATCAAATAAGCACAGTAATTAATTAAATCTTTTATTAATAAAATACTTTTGGTAGCTGAAAACTTTAAAGTATTATTTCTATTATCTACAGACATTAACTTTATTTATTTAGCCAGTCCTTGGCATGGGCCCTGGACCTGGACTTTCTCAAGGCTAGAGCTCTACCACTTGAGCCGTAACACCATTTCTGTTTTTTTTCCTGTGTATGTGGTACTGAGGAATCGAACCTGGGTCTTTGTGCATGCTAGGCAAACACTCTACCACTAGTACAAACTCCTGGCCCAAGAAATTAACTTTTTTTGTTTTTTGTTTTTTTTTGCTTCCTAAAGTCACAGGGGATGTTAGACACATGCCACTACACTCAGCCATGGGGTTGGAGACAGTGTGCTCAAGAATGGCTGGGTTGTATCTGTATTTTCATGTTGTCTTCCCTCTGTATGACTGGGCTGAAAACTTCCTTTTCTGTTTCAAGCTCTATTATTTATTTACTTGTTCATTTTCTTTTTTAAATTTAATGTGATTGTCAAGGTGATAAGACATTAACTTTTTAAGGGATAGTCTGTACTGTAGATCAAAGTAGTGTACACAAATAAAATCTTTAGAGTAATCCTCATTGCAAAGCAGTTAACAGGCCTGGGAATGTAGCTCAGAGGTAGAGCACTGGCCTATTCCATGTAATACATGGAATATCCTGGTTTCAGATGGGGAGGAGAGAAGGAAGGGAAAGAGAATGAGAATAGATGATGGCTCATTTTCAATTATTAACCCAACCTTTAAACATGTATCACTTTTACCAGAGATACTTTGAAGTTACATTCTGTTTTTTCTTGACAACTTAAATATAAATTGTGAACATAATTTGAAGTTTTTTTTAATGATTCAGGCTTATTATGATCAATTATTACAACACAGTGCAGGCTAATGATGCCCAGAGGGACACTTAAAGTGTATAGACCTGTTTGCTATTGCACCTAAGTGGCCTGACATTGCTGTGCTTTCAGTTCTGCTTTCTCACCTTGGTAGTTATTTGCTCTTTACTGTTATTCTCAGAGGTGACATCCAAATTCCGTTAGCTGTTGATTATAATCTGTCATTTTGGCAACTGTTTCAAACTTGTGTTTCCATTAAAAATAAACAAATAAATGAATAAACAACACAGGTTAGCTTGCTTTAAAATATATATATGTATATATTATATAAATATGTCTGTGTATATACATACATATAGTAGAAGCCAGTTGCTGGTGTCTCATGTTTCTAATCCTACCTACTCAAATGACTGAGATCTGAGCTTCATTATTTGAAGTTAGCCAAAGCAGAAAACATTATGAAATACTTATCCCTGATTAACCACAAAAAAAGCTGAAAGAGTACATGACAGAACTTGAGTCTTGAGCAAAAAAAGCTGAAGACAATGCCCAAGTCCTGTGTTCAAGTCCCACTTACGCTCCACACACCCATACATATATAAAACTATAATGCACAAGATCCACAGTTATTATGGTACACACATTATCTCATGAAAAATTATTTCTTCCATCCTTTTTGATAATTTTTTTCACAAGATGATTATGACAATGGCACTGCAATTATGATGATGATGATAATTAGCACAATTATAAATCTGATATTGGGAATAGTGTGTTAATGAATCCTCGCAACCTTAGCAGGAAGACAAAGGATAATTTTATTTTCCATGGGCGAAATTCAAATTTGAAAAGATCAGCTAGTCTACTATGTTACTGCTATTGAGTGGTGAATGTAAGCTTATACCCATTCTGTATCTTGCCTACAAGTTCAATAATATATTTATAATTTGTAAAATTATGTATCACTTTGCTATAAGATACTAAAAGAATCAAAGACTACTGATTATTATTAGTGTAAAAATCCTCTGTAAACCTAATTTATAGGCACATTTAAAAACAGGGTAAATTCATTTACAAATGGAGATGTTAGGCAATGCCCGAAGATATCGACAAATTCAATGTAATACCCATCACTACCCCAACAACATTCTTTAATGAAAAGAATAAGCAATCTAAAAAAATCATATGAAATAATTGAAGACACTAAATAGCAAAACCAAGAAACAGGAAACAGTACTGGAGGAATATCAACACCAAACTTCAAAATCTATTACAAAGATGTAGTTATAAAAAACAACAACAAGAACAACAAAAACAGCTTGGTACTGGCAACATGAACACACCTAAAGACCAATGGAGTACAACTGAAGACCTGGACATGATCCCATAGACTATGGCCACTTAATCTTTGACAAGGGAACCAAAATCATCAGATGGAAGAAAGACAAAATGGTGCTGGCAGAATTGGCTTTACACGTGTAGAAAACTGAAGTTAGAACCTTACATGTCACCCTGAATCAGAACTAACTCAAAGACCTCAAGATATAAGAAGATAGCCTGATGTGGCCAGGAGGGACACCTACTACACTGTTGGTGGGAGTGTAAACTCATTCAACCACTGTGGAAAGTAGTATGGTGGTTCCTAAAAAGAATAAATACAGAGCTCCCCTAAAACCCAGCAATTCCACTACTTGGCATTTACCCAATTGTCCAGAAACAAGGCCATACTAAAACCACTAACACAGCTATATTCATTGCAGCATTATTTACCAGAGTAAAGATATGGAACAAACCTATATGCCCCTCAGTACACAAGAAGATGTGGTATTTATACACAATGGAATTCTATGCTGCCATCAGAAAGAATGACATGGCCCCATTTGTAAGAAAAGGGAAAGACTTGGAAAAAAATCATATAAAGTGAAGTAAGCCAGACCCAAAGAAACATAGGCTCAATGGTTTCCCCCATTTATAATAATTAGTACACATCTAGGACTCTCCTAGCAGAAGATTACAATAGCTCAAAACCTAGGTACATAAGGTTATAGAGGATGAGACTAAATGAAAGGAACTCTAGGACATGGAAACAAGGGCTTTATCTTGTGTGATTGCTCTTAAAGTACTATGTTATTTCTCTTCTCTTTTTTTCCCTTATTGTTAATTGCATTTTATTACTGTATCCAACTTTGTTATCTGGTATATTGTATATATGTTTATTTGAAATAAGAATAAGAATAGGAAAGGAGAAAAACAAAATGATTGGGAGGGGTTGGAGGGAGGAAAATGGGGACAAAAACATGAGAAGGGGTATTGTGTGAGAAGTAATGCACCTACTACCTGGTGATAAGAGTGATTGCGTGTAGTATACACCAAGACCGGGGTTCGATTCCTTGGTACCACATACATAGAAAAAAGTCAGAAATGGTGCTGTGGCTACAGTGGTAGAGCTCTAGCCTTGAGAAAGCCAAGGACAGTGCTCAGGCCTTCAGTTCAAGGCTGAGTTCTGGCAAAAAAAAATTAAACAACAAAAGCAGATATCCTGAAAATATTAGAGGAAAAGATAAGCAATGCACTAGGGCTCCTTGGAACAGGTTGAAACTTCCTACTTAGAAATCCAGAAACACAACACATCAAACAAAGGCTGGATAAATGGGATTGCATTAAACTGCAGAGCTTCTGCATGACAAAGGACATGGACATAGCTAACAGGATACATAGAAAGCCCACATCTTAGAAGATCTTCATTAGCTATACAACAAACAAGGACTGCATAACAAAATTTCAATTTCCTTAACAATAAACCCTCAAAGAAATAATGACCCCATTAAAAAATGTGCTAAAGAATTAAAAAGAGATTTCTCTCAGGAGGAAATAAAAATAGTAGACACATGAATATCTCTAGTTATAAAAGAAATGCAAATCAAAACCATATTGAGATTCCTTCTCACCCATTGTTAAGAAAACAAATAATAGTAGATGTTGATGCTCCTACTGTGTTGGTGGGAATGTAAACTGGTTTAACCATTCTGGAAAGCAGTATAGAGGTTTCTCAAAAGACTAAACATAGAACTACCCTATAATCTAGCAAACCCACACCTGGGCATTTACCCAAATGAACACAGAAAAGGATACTCTAAAGCTATCAGCACAACTATGTTCATTGCAGCATTATTTACCATAGCTAAGCTATGAAACCAACCCAAATGCCCCTAAGTAGATGAATGGATCAAGAAAATGTGGTATATATAAACAATGAAATTCTATGCTGCCATCAGAAAGAATGACATTAAGCCATTCACAAGGAAATAGAAAGAACTGGAAAAAAATTTGTTAGCCAGAACCAAAGAAACATAGGATCCATGGTTTCCTTCATTTGTAGTGATTAGCAAAAATGTGTAGGGATAGTCCTAGCGGAGGATCACAAATAGCTCAATAGTCATGTAATATAACCTTATAAGATGATGCTAAGCAAAATCAACTCCAAACATAAGTTTGTTGTTGTTACTGTTGTTTTAATGCACTGTGTGAAGTTTATTTCATTTTCATTTTCTTTTCATCTCCCCCCATCCTTGGTTTATCTCCTCTTGTCACTGTTTTTCATTTTGGTACCCTATGTCTTTCATCTACTTTTATCTGATTTGGGTAAGGGAAGAAGAATAACAAAGTGGTAAGTCAAAGGATAAAGGGTGTAGCAACACAATAGCAATACTCACAAGACACTATGTTGGAAATGAGCTTTATAACTACTGGAGTCTGAGGGGAAGGAAAAGTGGGAAAAAAATGACAGGCGGGGGTAACAAATGTTTGACAAGAAATACACTCATTGCCTTTATATAAGTGAGAGGTCCTTTATGGCCCACATTCTCCACTAGAAATAACTGGCAGTATGTGATTAATGACAGCTACCTTAGTCAGAGCCTGTTTGCTTTGGGCAGCATGTTACTTACTTAGCTGCTGTCCCCTTATTATATCCTTAATTAAAAAATCTGACAGTACACAATGGTATTTTACTCATCTATTAAATAGAATGATAATGTACCATTTGTATAAAAATGGAAATACTTGGAAAAAAGTTCGTTAAAGAAACAAGTCAGACCCTGAGAGACAAAAGATCCATGTTTTCCCTTATATGTAGAAGCTAGATTTAGCTTACAAATCTAAAAGTAAATATGCTAGGCATGCATGTATATACAAATGTATTAATTGAAATATGGTAGAGATTCAAGGAAAATTTCAAATGATGAAATTCATTACAAAGGCAAAATAAAAGTTAAGCAAATCTCATGTTGTTACTGTATCTGACTTTGTTACCTGGTATATTATAAATATGTTTATTTGTTCATTTGAAATAGGGAAGGGAAGTGGGGGAAACAAGATGACTGGGAGGGGGTGCAGGAAGGAAAAGAGGGACAAAAACATGAGGAGTATGAATACATAAGAAGTAATGTATCTACTACCTGACAAATGTAACTGTAACCCCTCTATACATTATCACAAAAATAAAATAAATTACAATTTACAAAAAACACACAAGGAAATGAGTACTCAAATGTGGTAGGATGGGATGCACAAGTAAAGAGAAAGGGGCTAAGATGCAGTCAAGAACCCAATATACATTTATCAAAATTAAAAAGAGTGAGGGAAGCATGGTGGCTCACGCCTGTAATCCTAGCTACTCAGGAGGCTGAGTCTGAGGATCAAGGTTCAAAGGCTGCCCTGGGTTTGAGGTAGATGGGTAACAATGTTGAAAGGGATGGAATTGATTAAAATATATTGTATTCATAAACTGCATTGCTAAATGGCAACCTGTTTGTACAACTACCTAAAAATAATTTAAAAAGAAAAAATTAAGAAATGTAAAAGTATAAGTCTATTATGCTATAGCATTCTATAGTCATGTGCCACACATTTTCATTCATTGTATTTTATACAGTTGGAAACCTTGCCCTGTAGCACACATATAACATTATCATCATGAGTTCTTTACATGTAAAGCTAAGATTCAAATGCCAGTTGCTTGGTTCATTCAGCACAGAACAAGGAAAAAATCATTTGCGTATATATTATGTAAGACTGTTACTTTTTTGCTCTTTGTATCTATTGATAATACAATTTTCTTAGAATATTTTTATAACTTTCAGAGCTGAATCTAGTTGTGAAAAACAAGAAACCCTAACAAGATATTTTGTAGTGCCACCAAAAGAATTTCAGTGAAAATTTTCTAAAACAAAACAAAACAAAACAAAAAAACAGATAAAAATGAAGGAAACAGAGGTAAGCACTACTTTAACTAAAAAAATGCAGTATGAAGCAATTTACATTGTTTACATTCTAAACAAACAAACAAACAAAAAGGCAGTATATGTGTGATTCAAAGTAACAACAACAACAACAAAAAGAGCTCAGAGACAGTGCCCAGGCCAGAGTTTGAACTTACCACTGACAAAAAAGAAAAATCAAGTATGTAGGTTATCATATACTGGTAAGGATACTGATGAAAATAAGAAACAGGCAATAGAGAATGGTAGGGATTAGATGAGTTAATTTACTGCTGGTGGTAAGGAACTTGGTAAATCAAATCATTTGTTCAAATTAAAAGACTTTTAATAAAAGTTCTGACTTTGAGGCTGGGAGTGACCTAGTGGTAGAGTACTTGCCTAGCATGCACGAAGTCCTAGGTTTGATTCCTCTGTACCTCATAGACAGAAAAAGCTGGAAGTGGTGCTATGGCTCAAGTGGAAAAACACTAGCATTGAGCAAAGTAAGTTCAAGGACAGTGCCCAGGCCCTGAGTTCAAGCCCCAGGATGAGAGAGAGGGGTGGGAGAGAGAGGGGAAGGAAGAAGAGGAACAAGAAGCAGCAGCAGAAGCAGCATAATTGACATCACACCCTCAAACCAGGTGAGCCTAACATCTAATTGACTTACTTTTCTATTGCTTATAATGTTACAAACAGCTTTATATCTCTTAAGATTCCTTTCAAATTCATGAGAATGCTCCAGATAACTTGTTTTATTTTTTATCTCTGGACTAATACTAAGGCAGTCATTCAAGCTAGTAAACCATGAAATATCTCTTTATGCCTTCAATTCCGCTAGTCCAAACTCCAGAAAATTGGCATGCTTAAACAAGTTGTTCTGTTACCTACAGATAAAAATAGAAGAAAAAAATTGATTTTTATCTCTGCTTGTTTTAAAAGGTCATAAAGAAAGCTAGATATCATCATTATTATTATAAATTCCACAAAAGTCCTTGACTTAAGGGATTATCACTTGAATAGGAACCATAAGGCCATTTTCACAATCTGGTAAAGCATTATTATCTTAAGCTAAGGAAGCTGCTTTTAGGACAATGTGGAGATTTTTCAAATTTGAAGTAAACAGTTCTACTTTAAAGTAAGTTTGGATTTGGGAAGGTGAGTGTGATAGGTGTGTAAGACTCAAATTCTTAAGACTTTTCACAGAACCCATGGGCATTTAAGGTTTATACTGGTAGGGAATAAATGAGATAGATAATACCAGGAACAAAGTTTATACAAAGACAGTAAATCCTTACCCCTGTGCTGTGCTCTGCATCAATAGAAACCTTTCTGCTAGGCTAAATAATCTCATAAAGCCTGTGAAAGAAGTTATATTTCTAGTATTTGAACTCAATTCCAGACAGATTAGATTGATATAGCAACTTTCTTAATCTCTTTTACAAAAGAGAATTAGTCTGTCTGAATTTTGAAGCTAACTCTACTTTTCTTTGAAATACTAGATTTAACTATTTTACCTTAATAAAGCTGAAATAAGACTCTGCTTTAAAGCAGGGAAGAAATAATGAAAGAATTTTTTTTAAAGAAAATGGTATAAGTGAAAAAAATACTGAACCCTTTTATGGTATACCCAACATTTCCAGAAGCTATTAATTTTTCTAAGAATTATATGTACTTAAGGAAGAATGATATACCAGTTAGTGGGTTTTTTTTTTTATCATTTGACTACTTTGAAATGTGTTTAAACTATGTTCAAAACTGTTTTATATGCAACTGCAATTTGCTTTTAACAAAGCAAATAATGTGGAATTTATAAGTCTAAAGTTAGAAGGTATTACTTTAATTGAAAAATGAAATGTTAGGATATGTTTATATTAGAGCAAGTTTAAAACTTTGGCCAAAACTGTGGCAAGCTTTTTAATGTGTTTTAATAAAGAAATTTTACTGCAATCCTTTCTGACAATAAAATCATAAGTAAAAATTTCCTCAATGCTTGCCTTTATTTTTGAACTCAGGGCCTGGGCACTGTCCCTGAGCTCGAGGGTAGCTCTCTACCACAGCATCACTTCCGGTTTTCTGGTGGATAATTAGAGATAGAGTCTTAAGATATTTCTTCCAGAGCTGGCTTTGAATTGTGATCCTCAGATCTCAGCATCCTGAGTAGCTCGATTACAGGTATGAGTCACCAGCACTTACTTACCCCAAATTCTTTATTCACGTAGTTACACCCTTTAATTTTTAAAGTGGCAACACTACTTGAAGAGCAAATTTTCAGAGGTTTTAATTTTCCCTTAAAAATTCTGATTAACATGTGCTCAGCAGTTTCCTAATTACATATGTATAATAACATGTTTTAGTATAGGTATACCTCTAACTTCTCAAAATAGCACCAAACTGTGTTCAAGAGGTTATTCACATTTATCCTTTGAGTTTCATTGCATCTTTCTTGCTTTGATCAAATTTACTATTGATTAAGCAATAGCAGAACAATGCATATTTAAATATCTGAAATCTAAAATAGTCCAAAACAGGTTTGAGTGCTAACATGTTATCACAAGTGGAAAATTCCACACCTGATGGCCTGAAGTTAAAATGCAAGGGGCATCAAAAATGTTATCTAAAATTATCTTTAGGTTATATGAATATGGTGTATATAAAATATAAATATATTTGTATTTTGATCTGAGTATCATTCTCTAAGATATCTTATGTACCGAGAATTTTCTAAAATTAAAACAAATCAAACCAAAATATTTGATGGCTAACATTTTCGCTAAAGGGTAATCAAGCTGTGAAAAAATACTCTAAGTATTACTTTAAAGCCCTCTTAAATATAACTTTGGCAGTTTTTGCTCATGTCCTAGATGCTTAGTTTTTAAGTATCTTGCAAGTCATGATTTTGTCATCTCTTTATTAGCTAATACCTAATTGCATAATAACCCTTACATTAAGTCTTGGGATTAAGAACTGATTTGGTCATAGCATATAGAAATACATATTTATTTAGAATATTTATATCTATATTTGATAAAATATCATAAACCAACTCTTAAAAGAAAATCTAATCTGAGCTGGGTACGTTGCTCACGCCTGTAATCCTGGCTACCCAGGAGGCTGAGATCTAAGGATAAGGATCTTAGTTCAGCCCAGGCACTGACATCCATGAGACTCTTAGCTCCAACTAACCACCAGAAAACCAGAAGTGGTGCTGTGACTTAAGAGGTAGGGAGATAGCCTTGAGTTCAAGAGCTCAGGGATGACGCCCAGGCCCAGAGTTCAAGTCCCACACCCAACAAAAAAGAAAAAAATCTAATGCAAATAAACTGAATATGGAAGGTATTCATAAATTCCCTTCCATATGCAAATTTGGGACAAAGGTTTTAATTAGTTTCAACGGAAATATACTGATACTAACATAATATTGGTACTAAGATACACTTTGTTCCATGTACTTATGACCCTAAGGAAATAAGGGTATAGTCACTGTTCCTTCTGAAAGAACATTTAGTAAGTTAATAGAAGAGTTGTCATATAATGATAGAATATAATTATAAAAATTTCATGTTGAAATGGAAGTTTATAGAAAAATAATATAAGCCTCCTCAAGACTCAGTGTTTTTGAAAGGAACATTCAAAGAAGAAAAGATACTCATTTGAAGACTTAGTAATGGCTAAGGCATAGTTATTAAACTGAAACAAATCTACATTTGCAATATCATCACGTACATTGATATAATGCCACAAGAGTAAACAAGTAGAATTCAAAATTGAAAGTTCTATGTTATATCCATAACTTCCGTCTCTGGGCACTCCTAAAACTTCTAGATGACAAGATTTGTCAGAAAGTACTCTTCAACAAGTGAAGAAAGGACAACCCAATTTCTGTTATGAACTGTCATTAGTAATTTAGTAGAGGTAGAAGGCAGTTCAACTGAGAAGACAGAAAATTAAAACATGGGCAGCCCCTGATTGAAAATTTATTCAGACCAGGTAATGAAATAGCACAGTCAGGGTCTCTAGCATTACTCAGAGTGAGAGATTTAATTCTGATAATGTTGATGATGGCACTTGAATCAGAGACTGTAAATGTGACAGGCTGTGACATATAGATAGGATGAAATTGAGCTATGTATCTCTGCTGATGGAATTCTATATAAGATAATTTTTTTCCAAACAACGTACGTATTAATTTTAAAAGTTACTGCCAGTTTTAAAAGGCTTAGTTAGACCCTAATCAAACCAAATACTATTTATAAGTATTTGTCAATATATTATACTAACAAACCTATCAGAATATGGGGATAATTTATATTTAAAATATATGATACAACTTGGTATCTGATTTCATCTGCATATAGAAAAAAACACACAATTACAGGTAGAGTACTTACAATATGGAGAGGTAAAAGTAGAGTATTGGGTTTTTATGTATTGATATGTATGTAGGAATACACTCACAGATGAATAAAAGTATATTAATTAAATGTATAAAGAAAACTAATTTTGGTGTTTGATTTTGTCTTTTCTAGTTAGCTTCACATTTTTATTACTTACTTTTATGATAACCAATATAACTCTATGTAAAGAAATATAGCTGAAATATGAGAAGGGCTATCAAGGTTCAAGAAGTAATGTACCCATCACCTGAATAATGTAATTGGAACCCCTCTCTACATTAACCTGACAATAAAATACAATAAAAAAGAAATACCTGATATAAATGATAGTCATATGGACAGATATTTTAATAAACCTCTTCTGAATTTGTGAATACAGCTATTCATAACATAGATCAAATATTCCTTCATGCTCCTCCCACTGAAAAACAAGGTTTCTATTCCCTCATTCAAATCTATGACCGTTTGACAGTTAATCACTTGTCAAATTCAGACCACGTGAAATGCATTCTACACATTGTTTTTGAGACACCCACCTTCAAGAGGTCTCTAGTCATATGTGGAAGGTAATGCTGAGAGAGGAACTGAATTCTTACTCATACTGTCATGGCTGCAGTTCTACCTGACAGCCATGACAAAATGTCAGTCATGTGTGTGTTTCTTCTAGAGGTGATACTCCACTCCTTATTTAGTCACCTCAGTAATACAAAAAGCAGGAGGGGGGTGGGGAACTTCCCCTACTTAAGTATACTCCAATTACAAATTAGAACAAACACTTGTTATAAACAAAAGAGCAGAATGGGATTTTAATAATGAATTCCAAGATAGTAAAAAACAACTTCAACATACAATCATTTTGTAAAGTTCCAACTGCCACTGCAAGTAAAAATTGGAGTTAACTGTAAAAGGAAAGACATACATTTTTCTCAATCTAATACAAATTTTATCAGTAAAGTGTCTAATAAATCATACATGAGTAATAAGTTAAAAATTGAGTTTCAGCCAGGCGTGGTGGTTCACACCTGTAATCTGAGCTACTCAGGAGGCTGAGATGTGAGGATCAAGGCTCAAAGCCAGCCCAGCACAAAAGAACCTAAGACTCTTATTTCAAATTAACCTCTAGAAAATGAGAAGTGGGGCTTGGCTCAAGGGTAGGGCAGTAGCCTTCAGTTGATGAGCTCAGGGACAAAAACTCGGCTCAGGGGTAGGGTGGTAGCCTTGAGCTGAACAGCACAGGGACAGCTCCCAGGCTGAGTTCAAGTCCCATGACCCACAAAAAGAAAGAAAGAGAGAGAGAGAGAGAGAGAGAGAGAGGGAGAGGGAGAGGGAGAGGGAGAGGGAGAGGGAGAGGGAGAGGGAGAGGGAGAGGGAGAGGGAGAGGGAGAGGGAGAGGGAGAGGGAGAGGGAGAGGGAGAGGGAGAGGGAGAGGGAGGGAGGGAGGGAAGAAGGGAGGGAGGGAAGAAGGAAGGAAGGAAGGAAGGAAGGAAGGAAGAAAGAAAGATTGAGTTTCAACACTACTCTGATTTTGTATATTGTAAAATCTATTGTGGAATTATTTGTTTTACTGGGTCAGATAAGTTAAATTTGTTCATTTATTTTCTATATTTTAATGGTGTATAATTGAAGGCAGAACACAGAACTAAGTCTATAAACATTGAAAAATGTAGACATTGATCAAATATAAAATTTCAAATAATAGAAAGTACATATGCAGATTAAGCCACTATAGCAGAGCATATACTTTTTGAATATTCATAAAACCATAAGATGAATTTTTTATCAAACTGTGCACTTGAGAAAGAATACCAAGCCATAATATATTATTGAATTTATATCAGTTTCTCAATTTCTGAAATAAATAACTGAAAATTATACAATATCTTTCAAAAATTATACAAATTTAAGCACTGAAAGTATAGAAAACTGCATCATAAAGCTTCTTTATTAAAGAATTGTATAATAATATAAAAATCCATGTACATTGTATATTTCTTTACAAGGTATAGTTCTATAGAATTATTATTATAGAATGTGAAAGTCTGTAATTTCACATGTGACTTTCATATATTTCAGTTTTCAAGTGGAGGTAAATCTTCATTCATTCAAAAAATGGTCTAGAATCAACAGTACTTCTTGTGCACTTTCTACATTAGAAGATTAATTCAATAAATATATTTGCCTTAAGCCTACAGTATACAAGGGAATATTCAAAAAGTGATACAAAAACAAACTACCTTCAAAAAGGGTATTGCATTGACTCCCACACTCTTTGTCCTCTAATAATGAAAGCCTGAAAACAGGCTTATGAATGATGAATGAATTCATACCAGAGTAGTCAGGCCTAGAACCAGGATACCTCTCGTATCTTTTATCATCTATGATATTACTTTATCTTACAGGAGTGACTCTATCCAGCAACAAAATATGAAGTAACACATGGCATTAAGAAAACTGCACAGTAAAACAACTTCTTCTGTGTACATACTATCTAAATTTATGTTGAGAAAACAAGATTTCTTATCTTTCTAAACCTACTTTCTGGAAAATTTTTCTACACTTGCTTACATTCCAGTTAAGGCTAAGTGTATGTATAATGCAACATAAGAAAGAAAATTAGCACATTTTTTCAAATAAATTAACTGTAAAAATATTAGTTATAAATTTTGAGTGGCCCATACCAACATGCTTATGACCAGAGCATGCTGTTTTTGGAGTATGGTATATATGTGTATTTAAAAAAATGAGCTCTTTAGGAATATGCTATGTTAATCCAGGCACTGGCGGCTCACATCTGTAATCTTAGCTACTCAGGAGGCTGAAATCTGAGGATCAAGGTTCAATGCTATGCTTGGCAGGAAAATTGATGAGACTCCTATATCTAAATAATCACCAAAAAGCTCAAAATGGAGCTATGGTTCAAGCTCTGAGACAAAAAAAGCCCAGTGCTAGGCATTGAGTTCAATCCCAGGAGTAATACACACACACACACACACACACACACACACACACACACACACACACACACACACAAAAACTCCCTAATGTTCCCATGCTAATCTTATGAAATATTTTGAGGATGCCTGCATTTGCGCTGTACTTCATCGGGAGTGTGGACATTTCCACTTCTACCATTCTAACATGACTCAAATGTCTAAATTTGTGAAGTATTTTAGACATCAGATTTTCAGATTAAAGATGCCCAATCTGTACATTAGGTATTTGGTGCTTTTTGGTTTAAAGATGAATGATATCTTTGTGCTGCAGATAAATATTAGTGCTACATTTTTTGAGGGTTTTGAGTTTGTATTAAATTTTGCAATTTAAATTAAATCAGCTAAGACATCCCTGAATTTAGGCAGTCAGAGATCAGAGGTGTGTTTATTCATTAAATATCTCAATAATAAATCTTAGATTACAAGTATGGCTAGCCTGGGACCAATTGAAAAGTGAAACTTTAAAAACAAAAAAAGATCCTTTCTTTAAAGAAGACGTGAAGTACGAGCAAATAAAAACATAATATTAATATATTTAATAATTATGATTTAATTTATTCATCAATTATTGGCAAGCACTTGTTAAAATTAAATAATTTCAATCAGTGTCATAATATTATTAAAAACATGAAGTGTAACTTTTTTAAATGACTTGCTAAGAGATTTGCAATAGAGCAAAACCTAGATACATAAGGCCATATAGTATGATGCTAAATGAAAGGACCTCCAGGGTATAGAAACAAAACCTATATAATGAGTGATTGTTGTCCTTAATGTACTATGTTATCTCTCATCTGTTTTGCTGTCCCTTGGTAATCTCATATTGTTACAGTATCTCACTTTGTTATCTGATATATTAGATATATTTGTATTTGGTTATTTGAAATTGGATAGTGAAGGGGGGAAAACAAGATGAGGGGTGGGGGTGGGGGGGAGGGAAATGGGGACCAAGACATGAGAAAGGATATCAATGTATGTGAATTAATGCACCTCCTATCTGGCTTATAAAATGTAACCCTTCTATTAATTACAATAAAAAATATATGGAAAAATAAAATAAAATAAAATAAAATATGGAATATTTAACTACAAGAAAATTTCCCTTGATTAAATAAAACTGATAAATCTAGTCTTGGGCCCAGGAGGTGGCCTAGTTGTAGAGTGCATGCTTAGCATGACTGAGGCCCTAGGTTCGATTCGTTAGTAGCACATACACAGAAAAAGCTGGAAATGGTGCTGTGGCTCAAGTGGCAGAGTGCTGTCTTTGAGAAAGCTCAAGGATAGTACAGAGACCCTGCGTTCAAGCCACAGGACTATCAAAAAAAAATATTCTTTAGATGTATAACATGATGCCAATTACAATTCTGAGGTGGCAAAAACAACAAGTATATTATGAATCATATTCATTTGAAAAATTTTAAATTAACACAGTATACTATAAAGAGTGGTACTAATTCCATATTTGGACTATGGTGAGTAGTGTTATAATAAACATGGTTATGTTGGTGGCTTTATTACAGAAAGAGCCAGAAGTGGCTCTGTGGCTCAAGTGGCCGTTAGCTAGCCTTGAGCACAGAGAGGCTAAAGGACAGATCCAGAGCCTAGACTGAGTTCAAACTTCAGGACTGGGGGGATACAGTAGAGGGAAAACAAGGAAAGAAAAAAAAAAGAGTTATTTTATGCAAACTACAAGTGCACATATAATTTTTAAACATCAAATGGAGACCCTTAAGTAATAACAAGAATGAACATACAGTGGATTTAATGAAATTCCTTTAAGGAGCCTTACACACACAAAAATAAATATGTACAGGAACTTTCTGTTGTCTGTGTACCTACCTGGAGTAGATAAACAATCTGCTGTCCCAAAGATTGTGAGTTCCTCGAGGTCCTGAATGAAAGTAACAGGAATCGGTCCCATCAAACATATTCAACCCATCTTCTGAATTTTTTGAGGCATGGCTGTGTACCACATCTAAAAGGACAACAATCCCCATCGAATGAGCTGTGTCAATAAGTTCCTTTAGCTCGTCAGGTGTTCCATAACGACTAAATGTAAAGAAAACAAAACAAAACAAAAAAAATAGACCACATGTAAATCAAATAGCCAATTGCATCCCCATCAGTGGTCTTGCTCAGCACAATACTAAATGTTTTAAATAAGAAAATACAGCATAATATGCTACTTACAACTCCACAGAGATACATTTGTTACTAGGCAAATTTAAAAATACAAAAAAAAAAAAAAAAGGGCCGGGAGTTTGGCTGAGTTAAAGTGCTTGCCTAGCATGCGCAAAGACCCAGGTTCGATTCCTTGGTACCACATACATAGAAAAAAGCTGGAAGTGGTGCTAAGGCTCAAGTGGTAGAGCTCTAGCCTTGAGAAAGTCCAAGGACAGTGCTCAGGCCCTGAGCTCAAGCCCAGGACTGGCAAAAAAAAAAATACAAAAAAAAGAATAAATCAAAGTATTAACTAAAGATTTATATTCTAAAACTTTTTATTTGAGGTTGCAAAAATGCTATCCTCCAACCTGCTGGCATTCAACTTAAATGTAAACCAATCATGGATATTCATATTCACCTGTCTGTGCATACAAATGGACATATGTGTTTAAGATAAAATGATCTCTGGTGTTTGGATTTTTGGTTTGAGAACATCTTGTTCCCAAACTGGAATGCCTTTGGTAACACTAGGCCAAATGAATAGGCCACATGTGTCACCACCGAAGCAAAAAAGTTGAGGCGCTCACATGTATACTAATGTGTGTTAAAAGCAGTAAGCTAGCTTGGTATTTTAGCTTAAGCTTAAAATAACAGCTCATTGGGAAGAGAAAGCAAAGGGATGATGGTTGGTGGCGAATCTAGGCAAAAAATATTAGTGAGGCCCTATCCCAAAGGCATGGTGGTATAAGCATGGCACCTCAACAATATAGGAGGTAGACTAAAGACGATCACAGTCTAATATTGGTTGGGCAAATGCATGAGGCTTTGTGGCCCAAATGGAAGACTGTTGGCATGCACAAATCACCATGTTCAAACCCCAGTACTGCCAAAAGTTAGTCTCCCAATGTACATGAAATAAAATGTTTTAAAAACTAAGACATCTTATCCTATGTAAAATATCACACTAAAGTTTTCCCTGCATCAATTCTGCCCTTTAAAAAAAATAATAATTCCTCTGGTTCTTAATTGTTTATGGTTCTACCTCACTAGAATGTTTCTTGCCAGCAGGGGCTGTCACTGTGTGCTCCAGTGTGAAACAAAGAAGAGCTTAGTGAAAAGCAAATCTCTTCATGGGGTACTCTACCTAGCAGTAGGAGCTCTATTTTCAAATTTAATGAAGGTCCTGCCATCCTCTGCAATAAACCTTATTGAGCTCTCATCCTCCTCAGAACAAAGTCTTTTCTACAGCCAACTACACACTCTACTTTCTACATTCAATAACATTATCTTGTCTTATAACATTTTTCAATTAGTTTCCTTTTATCAGCGACATACCCTTTATTTCTGTTTACTGAACTACATAATCGATAAATAAGTAACCCTAAAGTTTTACTCTTTTCTTCCTTTCTTCCTCCACAACCCCCCCCCACACCTCCTTCTTTCTTTCTTTGCAAAACTAGGAATTGAACTCGGTATCTGATGCTTTTGTTCACTGATTGGCACTCTACCATCCGAGCAACACTTCTAACATCACCATTTGTTTATTTGTTTATCAAATGCTTAGTGAGTTACATACTATGGGACAAGAAATTTTTCATTTTCTAAAGGTTCAGCAATACACAATATAAGTATCACTCTTCTTGTGGAATTTATATTATAAGCAGAAGACAAATGAGCAAAATACATGAAATAGTACATAGTATTTATAGTGCCAAAGGAAAAGGAAAACAAAACAAAACAAAAAAATCTATAAGAAAGGCAGGTTGGCTGCTCAATACTGGTATAATGCCTGTAATCCTGACTACTCAGGTTGGTTTTTTTTGTTTTGTTTTTTGTTTTTTTTTGCCAGTCCTGGGCTTGAGCTCAGGGCCTGAGCACTGTCCTTGGACTTTCTCAAGGCTAGAGCTCTACCACTTGAGCCTTAGCACCACTTCCAGCTTTTTTCTATGTATGTGGTACTGAGGAATCGAACCCGGGTCTTCATGCATGCTAGGCAAGCACTTTAACCACTAGGCCAAACTCCCGGCCCATACTCAGACTGTTTTCAATATACTATGTAAAGGTATTTATTTTCTCTTTTGTTTCCCCTTATGGTTTATCCTTTGTTGTTACTATATCTGACTTTGGTAACTAATATACTGTACATTCATTTATTTATTTATTTGAAATAGGAAAGAGAAGGGGAAAAATGGGAGGGAGTAGAGAGAAAGTGGAAGAAAATCATGGAAAGGGGTATCAATGTCCTAGAAATAATATACCCACTACTTGATGAATGTAACTGTAACTCCTCTATACATCATACCAAAAATAAAATAAAATTAAAAAAAAATCTGAGATCTGAGGACTGCAGTTTAAAACAAATCCAGGTAGGGAAGTTCTTAAGAGGCTTATCTCTTGTTAAGCACTAAGAAGCCACAGGTGGAGTTGTGGTAGTAGAGAGCTAACCTTGCGCAAAAATAGTTCAGACATTGTGGCCAGGTCTGGACTACAAGCCCCAGGACTAGAACAATAAATATGAATAAAGAAAGAAAGAAAGAAAGAAAGAAAGAAAGAAAGAAAGAAAGAAAGAAAGAAAGAAAGAAAGAAAGAAAGAAAGAAAGAAAGAAGGAAAGAAAGAAAGAAGGAAAGAAAGAAAGAAAGAAGGAAGGAAGGAAGGAAGGAAGGAAGGAAGGAAGGAAGGAAGGAAGGAAAGAAAGACAGACAGACAGACAAGTTTTCTAAGTTTTCTTTTTAAAATAGACAAGCTTTCAAATAAAAGGCAACATTTGAGTAAAGGAAAAAAAGTAAAACAACAAAACAAAGGGATATGGATAGCTAAGAAAGTACTAGAGAAGAAATAATAGCAAGGTCAGACTGCTGGGAAAGAAATAAGCTAAGAGCAATTGAAGAACAGCCACCTGGATAGAGTAGCTGAATTAGAGTGGTCAAGGGGGAGAGACCTGAGTCTATAAGGCTCTACAAGACACAGATCAATGGAAACTTCTAAGCCAATACTAGACCTGTAACTTTTAATCTACAAGAGCGAATAAGTGATGGGTTCTGAAAAATGACATTGATATGGTTTTCACCTTATATTGATTACACTGGTCATGGGGCAGAAAACAGATATTTGAATTGAGGGAGAAAGAGTTAGCAAAGGAAAAAGAGTACAAGAAATAACAGTGACCAAATAGAACAGAACAGAATGGAAACAAGGATTGAGCAATGGAAGATAACGATACTAAGTGCAAAAGAAATTGAAGAAGGGCAAAAGTAATAAAGAATAAGAACTAATGTTTAGGAACTCAAGTATAGAAAAAAAAATAAAACATTAAAGAAACCAGGAGGAAGCAATTGTGATAAAGTGTCTATCATTCAAAATAAGCCAAGAGTCTGTTATATTTGAAACTTGAAAATCATTCATATCCCCAAGGAAAACATTTTCATGGGAAGGGGTGTCCAAGAAGTAATATACCTGACAAATGTAACTACATATCACCTTGATGACAAAAGTTTAAAAAAAAAAGGGGGACAGGCTGTCAGTAGGAATAAATTCAAGAAAGGACAAAAGTAGAATTTAGACAACAAACATAGATAAGCCATTTGAGATGAAGGACTTTTACAAAGATAATTATGTAACCACTTGGGTATCTTTCATCTATATAAATTGTTATCTGCCTAAGCCCATCTCTTCCTTTCCTCCAGTTAATATTAATCATGTTTTGGATATCATTTCTAATATTGGTTCAGATCAAATCTAAACTGGATAAATATCTAATTTCCTAACAGTGTAGCAAAATCAGACTATGTCTGATTTGTATACTAAATCGTGTGAACTAATGACTACCATCATACTATATCCACAAAGCAAAAACAGTGTTGTATTTGTTGAGTTTGCAGCCATATATGACATACAACACTGCAATAATAGCAAAGGGCTTCTCAGGGTCCTTCTGCCCCAGTCACATCTTTACCAAGCATCTTTAGGTAGGTTTGTACTTAATCAGTTTCTTCACAAAATGGTATGCACTCTTTTAGTAATGGTTTCCGTAAGACAAAATTTTCTTACTACTTCACGGGTCCTCAAACATGTAAGTGTTTCTGCAGGTACACACATGATTACTTTTTCTTTTTTTTTTTTTGAAAGAGAGATTGAAAGAATTCTTTATTAGAAGTTATATCAGGAAATATGATTTTAAATCAGGGTCAATCTTTAAGCTATAGAATGAAGACAGTCTTATAACTTGGTATAAGAAAATGCCTAGCTCCTATTGAGTCTATTAGCCATAGAATGGGTTTCAAAATAATAGGTAAAATGTTAAAATTCATTTTATTAACACTTTTGGTCAAAATAAAATCAGTATAATTAAAGAATTACATTTTACCTTGAAGCTGCATAAAAGCTTGTTATTTGGTACCCAAAACTGGCATAGTACGCATGCTCCATGATAGCCATCAACTGAATGCAATTGTATCCTGTATGGGCAAACATCAAAGTCATACCATAAAGACAGTAATAAAAAAGAGCATGTTCTAAAGACACAAACCTAACAAGCAAAAGCTCTGATTAGTTTGAGAAGTTCTACTGCTTAACAGCATTTACATGTCTGACCTTCTAACACAAAATTGGACATTTAGTCTTTTAGAATTATAGTCTGACTAGCTATTTGAAATGTCTTCCTTTTAACAAGCAATAAACGATATGCAAATGTACACTTAATTTGGCTTCAGAATATTAAAGATGGAAATCTGCATATTCTAAAACTTCAGTTACACTTAGAATATCCATATTGAAGATTATAAGAGAAAAATAAAACTGATCCTGTAACATAAGGCATATTTCATTCATATGTCATTTTTACCATACAACATAAAAAAACACTCATTGATACACAAATAGTTCTCTACAGTCTACATTGTTTCCAGTTTGCCCTATGTTTTTTACCTATACAATTGTTCCAAAATTGAATGTGTATATCACCATTCTTTCAATAAAGAAAGTGAGATAAAAAGCATTTTTGAAATATGTAACACTGAATCATAAATTATAGGAAATAACAGAGGAAAGAGGTTACATACTTGAAATATTTGAAAATTATTTGAAAATATTTTTAATATTCTATTTCAAATGACATATTTATAAGCTTCATATTCATAAGGTTTTTCATGATTCATAGGTTCTCCAGTGTACTTAAATATATAACTGTACTTAAGTATATAATTATACAAAAGTGACAATTTGTTGGTTTTTTTTTTTTTTGCTTTTGGTTTTTATTTTATAGCTCCACATTCCCAAGTTGCAGTATAATACTAATACTGGAACAATTAAAATTCATACTCCGAATCAGTGATTTATCCTTTTAAAGGGGAGAATATATTACTCCATAATTTAATTATCTACTGAAAAGTTTCTACTAATTTCTATTTTATTTTAAAACAGTTTACATTAACTCTACTGACAATAATAGAACTGTGGTTATAGATTTTTTGTCATACTGCATAAATCAAGTAAATCATAAAATTTAGAGCAATACAAATTATTAGGATAAAGTACAATTTTGTACTTTGAATACTAACTTTTACATAATTAATCATAATTGGATTCGTTTACTTTCTAAGAACTCTAAGCTAGGTAACTCAGACAAAAAGATAAACAAGAGAATCTTTGCCCTGCCAAATTTGTAAAAACTAGGTCATAAATAGTTAATTACTGAATGACATGAAAGAACATCCACACAACTATCTTCACAGAAGATTAAGTTAAAACTACCATATATTCATATATTTTATTAACTTTAATTTGTGAAATGATGGTTCAACATCACAGATAATTAAAATCCATATAGAACTAAAATCCTTCATCCCTGACTTGAAAACTATTTCCTGACCAAAACCTGAATACCTTGGCAGAAGTAATGTAATTAAATGTATTTCACCTCCCTGTCTAGATTTTGCAGCAGCACTAAATGTGCTGTTGAAAGTTTTTATCTATTAAAAAAATAACAGATAAACTACATTCTGAATCAATAATTCAGCAATACACTATTTATTCTCCTGAACAGATTCTATATCATTACACTCAAGTGCATCCTTATTTCTCACTATATGTCTCATATTGAAGATTGTTCATGAATGTCCATTAAGTCATCCAGATGAGGATCTAAACAATGACACGGTTTGAAAATGAGTTCCAGACATCTTACAAATATAAGGCTTTTGCTTTAACACACTGAAATGAACAGGCTATAATCAATGGCTACTTTGATTAGTAAAGGCTATCTTCTGTAGAAAAGTAATTATGCTTATATATTTATCTACAATTTTAGAAGCCATCAGTTCACATTACTTAAAATTGAAATTGGAATAATAACTTGAATTTTTATGCTCTATCTTAATCCATTTCTCTTTTCTGTGCTATCACTATTACAGAGCAATTTGAGAAGCCTAAAATAAAATGCATTTCTATTACATATTTAATCTCTTAACAAAAAAGAGACACTTGTAATTAGCTTTTCTAATAGAAGAGACTCATTAAATTTTTATCTGAATAAAAATCATAGTTATTACTTACCAAGCTCTTTGATTCTTGGTAGTACATTGCATGTAAAATGTTTATAAGAAGCTATTTTTCCTTCATGAGAAGATATTCCCACATGAGATTCATAAATTCTCAGACTTCGTGGCTTCTTTGGCCTAGAATGCTTAAACTACAGAATATAAAATTAAACATAGAATTTTAAAAAAAGAACTCAGGTATTCAAAAATTAGTTTTAGGGAAAATAAGTCCTGAAATGAATAATTATCAGATTCAAATATTTGTTAATAAGCTTCAACAATTTACCGGACCACAAAGTGAAGTATAAGATACATATCATATTTGTTAATAATATAGTCATAAAAGTTTCCCTAATTAATTCATTTATGAGATAGTCTTCCCAATTTCCTGTCCCAAGGACACTTGATCTTGCTTCAAGTCTATGACAGTAAGAAATATTAGTGTTGAAGAATCTCATACATCAGAAACTGTAGCTTAAAAAGCAAATTAGTCAGCAGGGTTTTATAGCTCATGCCTATAATCCTAGGTACTAAGGGAGCTTAGATCTGAGGATTATGGTTTGAAACAAGCTGGCAAAATGTCCAAGAGACTCTCCCTATAATTAAGTACAACAAAAAACTGGGAAGTGTAGCTGTCAGTCAAGTGATAGGATACTAACCTTGAGCAAAATAGCTTAGGGAAAGCACACAGCCCTGATTCAAGGGAAAAAAAAAATCACCCCTTACAGATGTTAAAATGAAAGCTTGCTTCTATATTTTACTGGCTACCAATGACAAAGTTAGATATGCACACAAGAACAATGCTGGGATGTAAAGTATTAAACCAGTGGGGAAGAAAGGTTACCAACAATACTTTTAAGATTACAAAGTAAAAATTTAAGCCAGGGTACAGGGCAGTGGCTCTCGCCTGTAATCCTGGCTACTCAGGAGGCTGAGATGTGAGGATCAAGATTCAAATACAGCCCAGGCACAAAAGGCCCTGAGACCCTTATCTTCAATTAACCTCTAGAAAACAGGAAGTGGGGCTTGGCTAAAGAGTAGGGCATGATCCACAAAAAAAAAAAAAAAAAAAAAAAAGAAAGGAAAAATGTATTTTCTTAGAAATAGTGAAAACACATTTATTTAAACAATTCTTGTTCTTACTTTATATGGGTGGTCAGGGTCCCAGTATATCCAATCGTAATTCACATTACCATCTTCACGAATCACATACTTTGCCCATGGTGAAATACGATACAGGATCTCTCCACTTTTACTTGTGATAACCACCTAAAAAGAGAACAAGATGTTATTGCTTCAAATTGACTTCAGAATTCTAACACAGCCAGTAATAAGCATTGCAATATCAGGAAAGGAAGAAGTGAAGAAGTGCCAGTATCAACAATCGATGTGTGTTCATAGTTGTCTTTATATCTGATTTGGAATCCTGGTGTATTATATACAAATTCATTTGAATTAGGGAAGGGAAGGAGAACAACAAAATGATGAGACAAAGGACAAAGGGTGTAAGCCAATGCAACAACTAGGGGGTAGGAGACTGGGAGAGGGAGAAATACATGGAAGAAATACATGGGAAAAATACATGGGAGGGGGTAAAAATGTTCAAAAAGAAATATACTCACTATCTTAAGTATGTAACTGTAACTCCTTTGTATATCTCCCTGACAATAGAATTAAATAAAAAATAATAAAATAAAAAATATATCTAACGAATGGGTGGTGGTAGTGGCTCACATCTGTAATCCTACCTACTCAGGAGCTTATGAACTAAGGACCAAAAGTTGAAGTCAGCTTCAGCAAGGAAATCTGTGAGACTCCTAGCTCTAACAGAATTCTCCAAAAAGCAACAACAGAGGTGGCTGAAGTAGAAGAGTACTAGCCTTAATGGGGAAGGTGGGAAATACTCAAGGACAGCATGTAGGCCCGAACTTCAAATCTCAGGACCAGTACACACACACACACACACACACACACACACACACACACACACACACACACACAAACAACCACACACACACACACACACAGGAAGGAAGGGAGGAAGGAGGAAAAGGAGGAGAGGGAGGGAGGGAGGGAAGGAAGGATGGAGGGAGGGAAGGGAAGGAAGCAAAAACATATTTAAATTTTAAGGACATTGGTTTCTCATCTGCTATTAATAAAATATTATTATAGTTTTAATACTGTATTATTCTCTAGGAATTTCCATGACTGGAAATAGATAAGTGAATAATTTTTATTTCCTTTTCCTTTCTACTTCACACACACATACACTCACAATTATTTCACCAATTCTGAACTTTTACCAAAAATCCTTTATTATATAAAACGAAGTATATTTTGTTAACTATCCTTAAATTCTTATAATTTTCAGTAAAAAAAATCAGAATAAAAATAGTTCTACTGAGGCTACCATGTTAGATGTAGCATACCTATCAGATTTTTAAGTTACATAGACATATCAACAGATTTTCCGAGTGATTAAGATTGGAGGGATTCTAGGACTCTCTGAGCAAAGGACTACAATAATGCAAAACCTAGATGAGGCAAATGAAAGGATCTCTAGGATATGGAAACAAGAGATTTATCTTGTTGTCTTAATGTACTATGTTATTTCTCTTCTCTATTTTGTTGCCTTTTGGTTAATCTCACATTGTTACTATATCTGACTTTGTTACCGGGCATACTGTATATATACTTATTTATTGAAATAGGAAAGTAAAGGGGGTAAAACAAGATGATTGGGAGGGGGTAGGGAAAGGAAATGGGGACAAAAACTACTATCTGGCGAATGTAACTGTAACCCCTCTATACAATACAATTTAAAAAAGAAGAGACAAATCTACCATTGTAAAAAAAAAAGATTGAAGGTGTTTACTGTCATTTTCTTAAAATTTCAATTACATTTTCTAAAAGTAGACTGACTATATAAAAATGTTGAGATTAGAAGTTAAATTATGTTCTTAGCATTGAAAAAAACATTCTTCGGTTTTCTCTGTTAGTACAAAAAACTCAAGCAATACTATTTCCTGAAAATGGAAAAGTGCACTAACATTCTTTGGTTTTCTTATTCCTTGTATTGAGTTTCACATTCTGTTGTCATTCTTTAACATTATTTTTTTGTAAATTTGATATATAGGGACCTCTAAGGTAACCCAGGGTAAAACTAAATTCATGATCTTCCTTCCTTGCATTCTTGGTGCTAGTATAGAGGTGTATGTTGCCATTTTAGAAAGAAATTATTGGGCCGGGAGTTTGGCCTAATGCTTAAAGTGCTTGCCTAGCATGCAGGAAGACCCAGGTTCGATTCCTCGGTACCACATATGTAGAAAAAAGCTGGAAGTGATGCTGAGGCTCAAGTGGTAGAGCTCTAGCCTTGAGAAAGTCCAAGGACAGTGCTCAGGCCCTGAGTTCAAGCCCAGGACTGGCAAAAAAAAAAAAAAAAAAGAAAAATTATTTTTGATATCTAACATCTGACATATTTGAATAGTTCAACAGAGATTGATCTCTATGGTGTTGTTTTGTCTCTATTTACTGTCCGCAAACTGATCTCAAAGAATAAATCCTCCCCTCTACCTCCCAAATGCTTTGATTACAGGCACAGACCACTACATCAAACAAGTAATTGCATCTGGAATTTTCAAATCTAGAAATGTAAAGCCAGAAACAGTCCTTGATAGTAGAAGGAATTTAATTGTAAATTTAATTGTAATTTAATTGTATACTTCATGATTCAGGGGAGAAAACAAAAAAATAATAAAAACATCAAGGCAGTTTTCTAATAGTTATAAACACTGACATAGAAATGACCATATTTACTGGATAAAGTTTTATTAAAGTTAATATGTTTGACTATTACAATTATATGAACTCAGATTATATTTAGGCTACCATTGGCATTGTTGTTGTTTTTACATATTAAACCTCCCACAAATACCAAATAAACATAACTTCTTAAACTTAAATATATTTTAATTTTCTGATAACTTCATGTGGGTAGTAGAATGTTTACATTAGAAAGATCTTCACCCTTCTTTCTTAGTCTATAACTTAGTCCATAACTTCCTAATATTGTATTAACTAAATAATCTTATCAAAACCATATATATATATATATATAATCTTTTGACATGGCATTTATATACAATGAGAAGTGGAACTGAAGGAGGAAGAAAAAGACTAAATGATCAGATTAAGTCTCTTCAGTTCTGTAATGGAACAATGGGCACAATAGAAGAAAAAAACATTCCTGGGGCCGGGAGTTTGGCCTAGTGGTTAAAGTGCTTGCCTAGCATGCACAAAGACCTGGGTTCGATTCCTCGGTACCACATACATAGAAAAAAGCCAGAAGTGGTGCTGACGCTCAAGAGGTGGAGCTCTAACCTTGAGAAAGTCCAAGGACAGTGCTCAGGCCCTGAGCTCAAGCCCAGGACTGGCAAAGAAAAATAAAGAAAAAAACATTCCTGCTAGTAGCTTAACTGAGCAAAGAAAGTAAGTCTGTTGGATTTCCAAAGCAATAACCTTTTAATAAATTTTCATTGGCTCCTATTGTTTTAGCATTACACAGCATTTCTTCTTTTAAAACATGCCATCATAGTTCAATTTTCATTTGCTTTAATGAGAAACAAGAAACATTTTCAAGGTTGAATCCATAATACAATTTGAATAAGAATAGTGAAAAGATTTTGGTAATAAATGTAAAGTAAAAAAAAAGCCTCCTTTAAAAGACTTAAGTACATAAGTTATGAAAACCAATATTTGTTGTGACCTTGAGTATGAGATCAAATTCCACTAAACTTTGGCATAAAGAATAGTAAAGTACATAACAAACCAGACATATTTTTGAGATATGTTTACAACTACTTTGATTTGGTGTAAAACAGTTAAAATTCATTGTTGGAAGAGAATAAACTGCAGAATATTTTCTAAAGGAAATAAATGAGGATCTGTAGTTTCCTCTTCTAAAAGCAGGTTCTTACTTAGAACGACTTAGAAAGACAGATGCTTCTGTGACCATAAAATAAATTATTATCCCTCAAGGTTTAAAATCAGTTCCCAGTCCTCTGCCTAGTTAAAAAGTATTACAACTGTATTTTTTCCTTTCTTTGTCTCTCTACAGAGTCAGATCTGTAAAGAAATAAAGAAATTACTAACCAGAACTGATAAAGTGTTTGCTTCATTTCAAGTATATTACCTGAACAAAAGCCTTATAAAGAGAGGTGACTATGAAAAAAAATCCTAAGGGATTACTTGAGATTTAGAAAGCAGACATTGAAAATTATATCCCTGAGCAAGTAAGAATAACTACTTCTAAGTGAAAAGAACACGAACAATGCTGAAATGTTGTAATAGGGTAAAGATTGATTAGGTGTCTTAGGCTAGAAAACAAATGAATTACCTATGATATAAAAATATAGGATTTAAAGGTCCAAGATATTGAAAGATCAATATAGTAATAAAAGAAAAAAAGCTATGAAAAGGGGTTAAAAAAAACAGCGTGTTTTCATTACTGAAAAGTGTGCTTCAAAGAGACCTATCCATGTGCAGTGAAGGCTAGAATTCTATTAAGTAAACAGAGTTATAATCTGGTATAATGCCAATAAAAAAATTCAAGAAGTATTCTCAGAAGTGATAGGATAAAGGAGACAGTATCATAAGGTGAGCTGAAAGTTTTAAAAAATGTTTTACTAGTAAAATTACAAAACTATCTGTAGACAAACTAAACCATTTGAAGGAAAGAGTATGTGGAAAAGGCTATTTTAATGGAAAAAAGCAAAAGCAAAATAGAAGACAAAGAAATAATTTGACCTCTAGAAGAAATATAGGAAAAAATCCAAACATTAGATACTGAATACGTTATTCTAAAATGTTTAAGGTCTTTTGAGAAGGCATTATATATTTAATATATGAGTTTAACATACATAATTATATATTTATATTTCATATATTAATAGCATTCTGTTTTCATAATACTTAAGTGCTTATGAAACATATCTTACATACATACTGAGAATAAACTATTTGAGAATACAGGTAAATTTAAAGATGAGAATATTCTATTTCTGTGTCTGAATAGTCTAACACTCCTTTCAAAGTAAGCTGTTAGTAACTTTTGCACTATCACTCTTTACCTCAAAAGATCTGTATTTTTCTACAATAGGTCACATCAGGAAAAAAGATAATCGCAGATAGATTAGGACTAATATTAGTAAGGAAAAGTTTTAGCCATTAAAGAGAAAGTAATGAAATGCACCATATCCTAGGAAATGTATAAAGAACAAAATACTTGAGATATGACTGTACATGTGCACTGGATGACTTCTTGTCAGCTGATGTTTTATAGCATGTTTATAGTTATGGAGAATGGTCAAAAATTCATGGAGACTGAAACAGTGATTATGGGAAGGAATGATGGTAAATAATAGGATCTTCATGACAGAGTTCTTCAATTTAATCCTTCCTAGTTCCACTGAATTTAAACCAATACACACAGATCAGATCCTGATCCACACGACAAGAGAATCTGCAGAAAATGTTAAGTTTTAGTTCTGCAAAAATGAGAAGCCCCTTAGAGAAGTAGAAAAGTCAATTAATGATAACAAAATGAAATTTGTAAAATTGATAAAATTCAAGTCAAAGAGTATCCACTAGATTTCTGCAAGAGGAACAAGATTTACTCATGAGAAGGTACAGTGGCCTACAGATGGAAGTAAACTACAAAAGATCATCTGAGAAACAATTTGTGTCCTATAAAGGAGACACAGAGCCACAAGGAAAAATTCAGTACTGTTGGCATTTTAGGATTAGTAAAAATGACAAACTAGAAAGAGAAAAAAATTAAATTGGAAAGAGTTAAACATTATTTCTAACATTTAACATATATTTAAGTGTGATATTCAATAAAAAGAGCTCAGCTTAAATGTAAATGTTTAATTCATTAAAACAGCTGTATAGTATGTACTTTGCCATAATAAAAAGGTTATTTTCTATAGACATACCTTTATAAATTATTAATTGATGACACTTGGTCAAAGTACAAATATTTTATTAAACATAAGCAAATATAATAACCACATAAAACATCTCAAAATGTGAACTTTTCCTTTTTAACAGTTTTTCAGTATAGTATTAAAAGATGAAAGGTTACATAAAAGTTTTCTTTATAAAAAGGCATTATAATTTGCAGTAAAAAAAAAACAGAATGTTTCTAAAGACAAGAAAGAAAATTTTCAGTTCTTCACACTTATAGTCATATTTAATACCTATTATCCTATCATTAAGGATAACAACAAGAGATCACAGAGGAACTGAAGATATTTCATAGTATCTACATACAAGAAAAAAACCTGCTAATAAATTTACAGTCTTTACAGAATCAGGGCTCATATAAAGGTGCCAAATAGGATCTAATATTTATAAACAGTGAAAATTCCTGGACACCTAATTATTCACTTCTGTAAGCTTTAACATCAAAAGGAGGGTATTTTTAAAATGTATTATACCCTTGTAGTCATAAGAAAATTAAATATGTACTGAAATTGATTAATATATGTCCACAAGATTAGAATAGGAACACTTTTTTCTTTAAATACAATAACAGAATTATAATTTTTATATGTTTTAGCAATTGTATTCAACCCCAGATAGGCAATGAGGACAATTGAAAAATGTCTTAAAGTTGTGTGAACCCTGCTTGTAATCACCACCAACAAACCTGTTCTGTAGACTAATGTCAAAGAGCAAAACCTAGTTAAGAGAAGGAAAAAGAAAAGACTGCTACAGGCACCAGCATTTGAGTAAAAATAGTAAGATTTTATATTGTAAAAAGAAACATCACAGAGCAAAGACAACTAGGGTTACAGGGAATAAATTTTCTAAAACTTGGACAATACTTTTAGATTGTTCTTAATGTACTATGTTGAAGTTATTTCTTTTCTCTTTTTCCCCCTTATGATTTATCTCATGTTATTATTGAATCAGACTTTGTTACCTGGTATATTGTATATACATTTATTTGTTTATTTGAAAAAGGGAAGGGAAGGAGATAAGCAAGATTGGACAGGACGGGTAGGGGAGAGAAAGTAAGAGAAAAACATGAAAAGGGTATCAGTGTTCAAGAAGTAATGTACCTACAACCCGATGAATTTAACTGTAAGCTCTCTATACATTACCCTGAGAATAAAACATAATAAAAAAAGAACAATTTGCAAAAAAAATCTGTCTGAACCTCCATGTTGTAAGTTAAATTTATTTCTTAACAATTTAAATTTATTTTAACAATAATTCAATATTATATTTAATTTTGCATACTATATGCTTTGTACTAAGTGAATATCCTTAATAAAAATGGAAATTTCTTTAAGAATTTAAGCTCTCATTTAAGATCACTGAATCTATCCATCTTGGCACAAATTTATCCTCAGCATAGTCATGAATGCCCTTCAAACCTCACATCATTCCAAAACTTTCCAACTATATTTGGGAATAGACTCACACATAGATGATACCAAGAATCTACTCAAGATTCTCAGCATTCTCTGTAGTTTTGATCCATCCATTTCTGATACCTTCTAAATTTGTATAGTATGAATACTACAGACATGCATTTTTTACAAAAAAGTGAAAACATTAAATATTTCAGAAAAATACAACCAGTTTAATATTATTATTAAATTTTAGGTGGGCCTTGAACTCTGGACCTGAGCACTGTCACTGAGATCCTCAGCTCAAGGCTAGCACTCTACCACCTGAGCCACAGAGCCACTTCTGGTAGCTAACTGAAGAAAAGAGTTTCTAGGACATTAGTGCCTGGACTGGCTATGAATCTCAATCCTCAGATCTCAGCCTCCTGACTAGCTAGGGTTTCAGGTGTGAGCCGCTGGCACCTGGCCAGATATTTTATCTTTTTTTTATGTTTATTATACTGCATTAAAACCCTTCTAAGCTTGTGAAAATTCTTTATAAGGACATCTTGCCTGTGAGGAAAAGACTTCGTATTTTAGGTATTAATTTGTGTTGCCAACTTGTTTTTAGATATTATATCTTTAGAAATTAATTGATAAGGAGCCAGGACTTTGGCCTAGTAGAAAGAGTTTGCCTAGCATGCAAGATGACCTGGGTTCAATTCCTTGGTATCACATACATAGAAAAAGCTAGAGGTGATGATGTGGCTCAAGTGGTAGAGCACTAGCCTTGAAAAAGCCCAAGAACAATGCTCAGGCCCTGAGTTCAAGCTCCAGGACTGGCAAAAAAAAAAAAAAAAAAAAAAAGACATTAATTGACAATACTTATTTCCAAACTATAGTAGATGTCTTGTTGGCTGTTAGCCAACTATCTTAGTGATATTCCTGAAGGAAATGTCTCATAGTTGACAGAATATACAGATGAAAATCATATTTTCTTCACTCCCTTTTGTCTAGGTTTCTTCCTAGTAGATGTTCTTGTGTATGATCTAAAGCAAAGCAATACATGGAAGAAAGCATATACAAATCATCATCTTTGCCTAAGAATTATAATCTTAATCCAATAAAATGCAATCATCCTTTGAGACTCAGAGTAGGAAGTTCAAGGATAACAACTGTTTTTATAGGATTTATTACTTGATAGTATTCCTAATTTCTACATATACTCTTATATATACAATTAGATACATACTCAAAATCAGCTTATTCATGAAAAATAATTACAAAAATATGTCATATGTGAGAAAAAATTTTCTTTCACTTTTAATTTGGTTTCAAAGTTCTGCTTTTAAATTATCATTATGTTTTATAATGATTACCACAGAAGAAATAACACAGATATTAGCATTAAATTTTCAGGAGACAGAGAAGATAGAGGAAGAATCTCTAAATAGATTCAAAGCAAATACAAAAAAGATGCTCTGACCACAACTAGAGGATGACTTTAAAAGAATACACAAAACTAGAAGATGAAAAATCTCATTATAAAAGTATATTGATAGAAGATGGTAGAAAATGGATTCATAGGAAGAAAACTACGAGATAGAATCTGGATTGACTAGATTGGAGACCTCAGAAAAAATAGGAATAAATAAGGCTGCTTGCAAAATTTCATAGACAAAAATAGAAAATTTGTGGGTATCAAAATGAATAAGATATCAAAATAAATAAGAAAAAGACAAACCAAACTAGTAGGCCCTTATATTTTCTGTCTCTCTCACCCTCTCTCTCATTTTATTTTCCTTTTTTGACAGTCCTAAGATTGACAATGACTGGGCACTGTCTTCAGGCTTTTGCAAGGCTAGCACTCTACCACCTGAGCCACAGAACCACTATGGGCATTTTCTGTATGAGTGGTAGGGAGGAATTGAACCCAAAGCTTCCTGTATGCTAAGCAAGCGCTCTACAACTAGACCACACTCCCAGCCCAGATATTCTTAAACTTGGGAATAGGCCTAAACAACCAAAAAGCTTTGGAAAGAAAAAGAACATAAAATTTTCCATTTGCCAATTTCAAATAACCAAATACAAACATATCTGATATATCAGGTAACAAAGTGAGATACTGTAATAATATGAGATAACCAAGGGACAGCAAAAGATATGAGAGATAACATAGTACCTTAAGAACAACAATCATTCATTATATGGCTTATGTTTTTATATCCTAGAGATCTGAAATTGGATAGGGAACGGGGAAAACAAGATGAGGGGTGAAGGTGGGGGGAGGGAAATGGGGACCAAGACATGCGAAAGGGTATCAATGTATGGGAATTAATGCACCATCTATCTGGCAAATATCATGTAACCCTTCTATTAATTACAATAAAAAACATGAAAAAAAGATAACTAGAAGATATCTTAAAGAAAAAAAATTTCCATTTGCTAGAAAGGTTTTTGCCATTTTCTTTAAAAATTTTATTGTCGGGATGTATAGATGGGTTACAGTTACATTCATCAAGTAGTACATTCTCGTACATTAATACCCCTTCTCATGGTTTTATACCTATTTCCCCCCACCCCCTCCCAATCATCTTGTTTCCCCCGTTTCCCTTCCCTATTGCAAATAAATAAAAGTTTATACAATATTCGAGGTAACGAAGTCAGATACAGTAATCATATGAGATTAACCATAAGGAGAGAAAAAAATAGAAGAGAAATGCCATAGTTCATTAAGAACAACAATCACACAAGATAAAACTCTTGTTTCCATATCCCAGTATTGATTTCATTTAGTCTCATCCTATACGACCTTATGCACATCAATTTTGAGTTATATTAATCCTCTTCTAGGAGAGTTCTAGATGTGTACTAGTTATTACAAATGAGGGAAACCACTGAGCCTACGCTCCTTTGGGTGTGGCTTACTTCATGTAATATGATTTTTTCCAAGTCTCTCCATGTTTCCAAGTTTTTCTATTTCCTTACTAATGGGACGATGTCATTCTTTCTGGTGGCAGCATAGAATTCCATTGTGTGTAAGTAAAACATCTTCTTGATCCATTCATCTACTGAGGGGCATCTGGGTTGGTTACATATCTTAATTATGATAAATAATGCTGCAATAGTGGCTTTAGTATGTTCTTGTTTCTGGACATTTGGGTAAATGCCAACGTGTGGGATTGCTGGGTCATAGGGGAACACTATGATATTTATAGTTTTTTGAGGAATAGTTGTACTGCTTTCCAGAGTGGTTGGATGAGTTTACTCTCCAACCAACAGTATAGTAGCAATCTCTCCTTTTCCAGAAAGGTTTTTTTTTTAAATATGGAATCTCATTTATTTATTATAATGTATAGAGGGGTCACAGTTACATTGACAGAGCGTACATCACTGCTCACACATGGACACCCCTTTCATGTTTTTGTCCCCAATTCCCTCTCCCTAACCCCTGCAAAAAGTTGTACGATGTACTTGTGACTATAGTGTTGTTTTCACATATATCACACAGGTTTTAAGCAATGTCAAAAAATGATCTATAAAGATCATTCCCTGTAATTACAAGCCCATCACATTATGGATCATTATATTGCTATTATTATTCCTTCAAACCTCTCAACATGATGGTCTGTGAATCAATGACATAGAATTAATTGGGTATTATGATTTCCATGTTTAGCATAATGACAGCAAAATCCAGTTTAATATAAATATGCAAATGTCCATGACACTGTCATTTACAAAGGCAAAATCAATGGCTATTGATTTTCTTCAATTTATAACATTTCATGATATTTTAATTTATTTATTAGGTATATTTTAAAAAAATTTAAAAGCCACGCATAACCTGTGTCACAATATTAACACACAGATAAACGTTGTACTATATACATATTTGTTTTTGTAGACTGAAGTAATATTATCAATCTCTTAAAGAATGCTAATTACATGATTGAATTCTGAATGTAATTTATGAAGATTAAGCACACACATGAATAATTAACAGAATGGAATTAGACACAACACTTGGTAGAATAAAGTTAATAGTTAACTCTGGCAAACATTTTCCTTTTACATCACATTTAATATAATCCTGAGATAATTTTAGTGGTTAAATTAAAAATCTTTAACTATAAATTGCATGTAATTCATATTCTAAAGGTAAATTTCCAAAGGAGTACAATATAAAAACAAAATGCAGCTGAGTAGTTGTCTCCTATCTGTCTTGAGAGCTGGAGGATAGAGGTTCAAGTTCAGCCTAGATAAAATAGGTTGTAAAAGTCTATTTACAATTAAAAAGCAAAAGGCAGGGCCAGGAAATGACAGAAGGACAGGGAACCATAAAGATAAAACTTTTAAAATAATTTTTTAAGCCTGGTATCAGGCACTGATTTTACCATCTTCAATACTGGTAAAATAATAGTAAAAAATAAAAATGAAAACTATACAAATCAAATTAATCAAGACCACTGTACACTGTTGATCATTTAGCAGCTTGATACATAGCATTTCTATGATCCAGATGTAGAAGGTGAAAAGGGCTAGGAAATGGAAACTTTCTTCAAAGAACACTAGCCTTGAGAAAGCTGAGTAAACTGAAATTGTGAAAACAATTTAATTGAAATGCCCTGCTACTGCTTTCCAAAAGAGGGCGCAGTAACTCCATAGCCACAAAAAGCCATTTGACATACACGCACACACACACACACACACACACACACACACACACACACACACACACACAAACGCTATATTTCACTACATAACTAAGTTATGAAAGAAGGTGATTTTAAGGAAAATCCTATAAATTATATGTTTATTTTAGTTTGTGATTTAATTCCTTAAATAACACAGTTAACTCCTGTACTTGAGAAACTGAGTCAGAAATATCACAAGTTCCAAGGAGGTGGGGTCTACCTAGGGAGAGATTCTATCTCCAGAAAATGCCCAGATAATCTCCAGAAACTATCATTATGTGTGATAATAAAATTGAAGCAGCTTCAACACCTTTGCACAGCTCACAGTGTAACACACATATCAGAGAGGTTTCAGGTTTTTAAAAACCTACAGAACACAGGAACACCACAGATGTTATACTTAACTAAAACATACAGCTCGTGATTATTTGAAAATAAAGCTATTTTAAAACTAAAATGCTATCTATATGGTTAGTAAAAGGAGAATACTGAGTGTCATATTCATTGTGTCTTTACTGCAAATAATGCCTGTGACACTTCATAAATTAACTCAAACGTTAAAAATTGTACTTCAATTTTGAAAGAGAAAAGGTAAGAATAGGATTTAGCTTCTAAATTAATTAAAAGGAAATTAACAAATGAATTAAGAGCTCAAAGCAGAGAAAATATTTGAGGTAGAGATAAGACATACGAATGATGAAAGGCGTATTAGCATCAAATACCAGACATTAATTCAAGTGGAAAAGCAATAACATATCCTCAGAAGCACATCTTCCAAGAAGCACATCCTGCAAATATTAAATCCTAACATGTTTTAGACTCATACATATCCATATAAAAATAAAATACAAGCAAGCAAAATCAGATAAAAACAGGGCACCTATTTATTTGAAGCACTATTTAACAAAAATTTTACCCACTGGTTGTATAATTAAGTTAAAAATAGATGGTCTGTTTCTTTCTCTTCATCAGCAAGTGGCAAAAATCACCCAGTTTCCACAGATTTAAAATAGGATTTAGCTAACTGATTGCCACTGTCACCTCAGCTTCAACATGGTCAGTAAATTACAGAGGAAGAGTCAAAGCAAAATAGCTCACTTGAACAGATGCAGTTACTCAAAAGACAAGATGCAGGATCTTACGGCATATATACATCTTAGGATTTTTCGTAAGGGTTAAAAACAAACTACTCGGCAAAAAAGAAAAGGCTTCTGATAGTATCTATTATGTATCTGTTATATATCAAATACTCAAAACTATATATTTTAAATGTGAACAATTCTCAATTTAAAACCTAAAGGGATAATAGTATTGAAATTACACTATCTACAATCATAGTATTAAAAAAATCTTTGCTGCTATTTTCTTATAACTAAGCAAGCAATGACAATAAATTTTCAAGGCATTTACCTTACGAGTACGAAGAGTATGAGATTTGGGGCACTCTGTAATCACCTCAAACTTTAAGTTTCTATCTCTAAGCTGAGAATGCTGCACAAAGATGATATAAATGGTTCTTATTTTTAAATTCTATGATATCTGTTATGAAGAGAAAATAGTATATGTATGTGTAAATACATATATACCTATGTAAGTTGTAACTATTTATACTAGATACATGTGCTAACACACACACACACACACATACGTTTACATAGTGCACTCAATAATATATAGGGAAAAAGACAAACAGGTAATAAAAAGGAAGTATATGATAAAAGAAGACTACAATGTAAGTTTTAGGACAATGTAAATTATATTTTATGCATGTCAATAAGAGAGCCAGTTTAAAACTAACTGGCTCATAAAAATAAGAACATACTAGAAGCCAGTGGCTTTTGTCCTAGTGACTCAGAAGGCTGAGATCTAAGAATCACAGTTCAAAGCCAGCCTAGGCACTAAAGTCCATGAAACTTTTTTTTTGAACATCACGTAAGTTTATTTCAGACGTAACAGCAATGTTAAAAATGACAAGTTTATCTTAACCGCACCAAGTAAACTTAGCCATTTAAGTATTTTTAAAGTTATTCCCTCCAAAAACTGAGGGAGCTTTTCTTTTCCACCACTACACACCATAGTTTCCCAATAGTTTTGTTTGGAGGACTTTCAATTTAATTGATGAGTAAAAACTGCTCCCCATGAAACTTTTATCTCCAATCAATCTCCAGAAAATGGAAGTGGCTCTGTGGCTCAAGTGGCAGGACTACTAGCCTTGAGCTGAAGAGCTTAGTCACACTGCCCTGGCCCAGAAGTTAAGTCCCACAGCTAACAACAAAATAGTAAATAAAAAATAAGAACACATTTGGATTTTGTTTGACCACTGGTAATTTGCTATATAACATTTAAGAACCTAGTGGTTGACAATATCTTTGCTGTTAATCTTTTCAATGTAATTTCTATTTGTTTTATATTCTTTATTTTCTCCTGCTTAATTTTTCCATTTTCTTTTTTTCATATTTTTATTATAATTAATAGAAGGGTTACATGATATTTGCCAGATAGAAAGTGCATTAATTCACATACACTGATACCCTTTCATATATCTTGATCCCCATTTCCCTCCCCTCTCCCCCCTCCCCTCATCTTGTTTTCCCCCCTTCCCTATCCAATTTCAAATAACCAAATACAAATATATCCGATATATCAGGTAACAAAGTGGGATACTGTAATAATATGAGATAAACAAGGGACAGCAAAAAAGATGAGAGATAACATAGTAAATTAAGGACAACAATCACTCATTATATGGCTTTTGTTTCTATACCCTAGAGGTCCTTTCATTTTCTTATACGCAAGTTTTCTTCCTTGAAATCTCCGACATCCAACTTTCAATATTTTATTTGATTTATTTAATTCTAACTGTGAAACTGTTTCCTCCTTACACATCAAAATCATCAAAAGCTGTTCAATAAACAGAGCTGTGAGAATGATGTATAACTATTTTTGAACATAAGTATGTTATTGCAACAGGAAGCTTTCTCACAAGGAGCACATGGTTTAAAATAGCCATCTATTACCAAGGTCTTCAACACTGGAAAGAAAAAGCCACTCAAATAATTTAGCAAGAGGCAATACAAGCCTGAACTACAAATGATATGAACGAAAGTAGAATTAGCTAAAGTTCTTGACTGACTGACTGTGACAGAAAAAGACAAAAAATTAAAGAACTGAACCTTTACAATTTGGGGAGACTACTAGGAAAGCAAACCCTTTGAAAATACTAAGTCGTGTCAAATAAATACATAAGTAAATTTCCATAGCACACTTCCTGCTAGTTGCAAGCTGTGAGTGTCTATTTAAGGTTCCACTCATTTGAGACTGGCATGTAAGTCAGTAAGAGAGCACTAACCCACCATATGCAAGACACTAACTAGATTTGATCCCCGGCAGGAGACAAAAAGATGTGTCTCATTCTTAGAGTTTTGATTTATACTGAAAGCTACATATTATATTTTAACACAGCTAATTTTTTTTCTATACAAGTTAAGCAACTAAGAAAGCATATATACTGTATGTATACATGCATAAATGTTTTGTTTTGTAGTATGGGCTTACATGGTACTGTTTCCCAAGTGTACAAAACAAAAGTATTGCTAAACCCAGTTAACAAGTTAAACCATACTGATTTACCCTTTACTCCTCTAGAAAAAAAAAATCTTCTTTCAAATTAATTAGAACAGTAAAAGAGAATTATCTAGTAACTCTAGCTTATAATGTTATATTAAAACATATATTATTTTAGATTTTTAGTGCAATTTCAGTTATTGGCCTCAAGTAACTTACATGGGAACCTTTTCTTTATGAAGAAGGATATTTGGCAAAAACCAGAAAGCTTCTAGTTTAAGTAAAGTGAACCACTGCTTGCTAAGATGTCATTTATATGTAAATATCTTTCAACAATGCTCAAACTTATTAAATAAATGTATGGTTTCTTTTCCAAAGGCATCTACTCTTTTTTTCATATATTTTATTGTAATTAATAGAAGGGTTACATTATATTCGCCAGATAGAAGGTGCATTAATTCACATACATTGATACCCTTTCTCATGTCTTGGTCCCCATTTCCCTCCCTCCCACCCCCATCCCAAAAAGCATCTACTCTTTAGAATACATTCCTATTACCCATTCTTGTGACAGAGGTCACTGAAGAAGACTATGTAAGTTATATTCCCTTGCATATTATATTTCAGGTACTCATAGTTATCATATGTTTTCTATGAGAAGTTTTTTTTTTTCCCATATGGTTACACAGATCTGGTCCCTCTATCTGATTACTATCCAAACGTGCAGCTATTATTATTTCCAAGAGTTCTTTTTATCACTAAAGACTGCCTGTACACCTAACTTCATTTTGGTTTTATTGTCTACTTGATATTATGCACAGATTTCATGGAGATTTCCTATTCTTTTTGCTTTTTAATTTAAATTGCAGTTATGGTGATATAAAGAGGGGTTATAGTTATATGAGTCAGATAATGAGTACATTTCTCCTTGAACACTCTTAACTCTCTCATTCTCTCCCATGTTTTTCCCTCCCAGTCCCTATATCAGTCTTGGAGTTTAAAAATCAAGGCCAGGACATTGACCTTCTTTGTTCAAAGCCAGCACTCTAGCACTTGAGCCACAGCACCACTTCTGCCTTTTTCTGTGCATGTGGTACTGAAGAATCACACCCAGGGCTTTATGCATGCTAAGCATGTACTCTATCATTAGGCTACACTCCCAGCCAACCCTTTCATTCTTGCCTTAGTCTCTGACAGTATTTATTCAAAGAAAATCTGAGCTTTTCTATGGCAAAGGATATAGCTAGCAATTAAAGAGAAAGCCCAGAGTGGGAGAAGATCTCCACTAACCATACAACAGACAAAGGCCTCATATCTAAAATGTATCAACAGCTCAAAAAATTCAATCACTCCAAAACTAATAGCCAAAGAAACAACCATCCCATTAAAAGGTGGACCATAGACTTAAAAAGAGATTTCTCTGAAGAAGAAATAAAAATGGCCTATAGACACATGAAAAAATACTTGACAACTCTGGTCATAAAAGAAATGCAAATCAAAACAACTCTAAGATTCCACCTCACTCCAGATAGAATGGCCAGGATCAAGAAAACTAGTAACAACAAATGCTGGAGGGGATGTGGCCAGGAGGGATCACTACTACACTGTTGGTGGGAGTGTAAACTCATTCACTCACTCTGGAAAGCAGTATGGTGATTCCTCAAAAGACTAAACATAGAGCTCCCATATGACCCAGAAATCCCACTCCTTGGCATTTACCCAATTGTCCAGAAACAAGGACATACTAAAGCCATTAGCACAATGATGTTTATTGCAGCATTATTTACCATGGTGAAGATATGGAAACAACCCAGATGCCCCTCAGTAGGTGACTGTATCACAAAGATGTGGTACCTATACACAATGGTATTCTATGCTGCCACAATGAAGAATGACATCACCCCATTCAAAAGGAAATGGAAAGATTTGGAAAAATGGAAAGACTTGGAAAAATCTTACTAAGCGAAGTAAGCCAGACCCAAAGGAACACAGGCTCAATGGTTTCCTTCATTTATAATAATTAGTACACATTTAGGACTCTTCTAGAAAAGGATTCCAATAGCGCAAAACCTAGATACATAAGGTTATATAAAATGAGACTAAATGAACTCTGGGATATGGAAACAAGTTTCATCTTATGTGACTGTTGTTCTTACTGCACTATGTCATTTCTCTTCTCTTTTTCTTTTGTCCTTATGGTTAATCTCATATGGTTACTACATCTGACTTTGTTGCCTGAAATATTGTATATACCTTTATTTGTTTATTTGCAATAGGGAAGGGAAGGGGGGGACAAGATGATTGGGAGGGGGTAAAGGGAGGGAAACTTGGACAAAAACATGAGAAGGGGTATGAATATGTGAGAAATAATTGCACCTACTACATGATAAACTCCTCTATACATTATTCCAACAATAAAAAGGAGGAGGAGAAAACAGAAAATCTGAATTATTAAGCTGTTTAAGAAAAAATGGTCACAACCAGAATTTAAAAAAAAATGATTAGGGCCATTACTTCTTTTCCTGAATTTAAAAATGAGAATACATCTCTAGAATCTTAATTCAAACTTTAACTGTCATAAAAAATATACTCAATTCTTGTTTAGAGGCAAATAGTTTACATTGTTCTTTATGCTATTTTTAGGAAACCAACTTACAACCTGGTTGCTGTCAGTTGCATATAACTGCACAGTGCACTATTTCATATCCCACAGTGCTATTTATATACATTGCTTTTATTAAAATCATATTCTGATTAAATATAGAAAGTGCTGTCAACAGAAAAATTCACATATATAACACACTAAGATTTTTTTTAAGTAGTAAGCTTAATTGTTTTAGAATTTCACTTTCCTTCTGTTTGTTAGTTTCTAACAATCTACACTGTAGAATTAGAATTATAAGTTTTATATTGCAATATGCATGTATTAAACTATCTCTTTGAACATAATGTGTTTTAGATTAATAAGACTCATCTTGAACTTTTATATTATAAACACAAAATCACACTTTCTAAATTTGAATGAACTTATTCACAAGAATATTTGGACAATAAATTTTATAGCATAATAACAAATAAAATGCAGTTGATCTGAGAAGCATAAATAAAAATCCAAGGTATCTAGAACTAGGTCAGTTCTAGTTCCTTAAAAAAAAAAAAAAGCTTCTCTTGGGCTGGGAGTATAGCCTAGTGGTAGGGTGCTCACCTAGCATGCATGAAGCCCTGGGTTCAATTGCTTGGTACCACATACTGAGAAAAAGCCAGAAGTGGTGCTGTGGCTCAAGTGGCAAGGTGCTAGCCTTGAGCAAAAATGTCCAAGGACAGTGCCCAGGCCCTGAGTTCAAGCCCCAGGACTGGCAAAAAAAAAAAAAAAGCTTATCTTAAATATCTAGCACAATAAATGAATTGTTCTTCAATATCAATCCTCCAATATTTTTAAGTAAAACAGAACACATTTAATTTTAACTGAACAAACAGTACCTAAGCTAGACTATTATTTGCCAATTCTCACTGCACTATTGGCTAATGCAACCAAAATACAGCCTAAAAGAGATATATGAAAATGCTAGTTGTAACTGCAACCATAAATGAGGATGTCTTAACATTTCCTTCTTTTCATGTTTATACAGGAAACATACACAAGAAGATCATGAGTATTGTTTCTCACACAGATGACCAGAGAAGTTGATAGGAAGTAGAACTCACATGCAAAATCTGCAAGAAACTGAACTCTCATAGCCTAATCTAAAATTAGTTGACCCAATTTTTCTGCAAAGCAAATAATGACAAGAGCTCTTATGTCAGAGAATTTAGCCATATATAATACTGTTTTGGTTTTTAACAAAGAATTGTACTATTACTCACTTATTAGGAGCAATAAATGACAATCAAGCATATTCTTACACCAATCAAGTAAAGTCTCTGATACTACTTTCAGTCTAGCCATACCAGTTTTATTCAGTCTCTATTCTCAACATTGTTTTGTTAATAGTTTAGTCCCTTTTCTTTGATTCTGAAATGACAACAATGAATTTGTTAAAGGACATATTTTTATAATTTTTTATTGTAATTAATAAAAGGGTTACATGATATTTGCCAAACAGAAGATGCATTAATTCACATACATTGATACCCTTTCATATGTCTTGGTACCCATTACCCTCCCCCTCACCCACCACCCACCCCCCGTCTTGGTTTTCCCCCCTTCCCTATCAAATTTCAAATAACCAAATACAAATAAATTCAATATATCAGATAATAAAGTGAGATAGTGTAACAATATGAGACACACAAGAGACAGCAAAGGAGATGAAAGATAACATAGTACATTAAGGACAACAGTCATTCCTTATATGGCTTTTGTTTCAGTATCCTGGAGGTCCTTTCAATTAGCTTCATACTATATGGCCTTATATATCAAGGTTTTGCTCTATTGCAGATTTCTGCTAGTAGAGCCCAAGGTTTCTACTGATTATGACAAATGACGGAAACCATTGAGCCTAAGTTCCTTTGAGTCTGGCTTACTTCACTTAATAGGATTTTTTCTAAGTATTTCCATTTCCTAACAAATGAGGCAATGCCATTTTTTCTGACAGCAGCATAAACTTCCATTGTGTACAAATACCACATCTTGTTGATCCACTCATCAGCTGAGGGACATCTAGATTGGTTCCATATCTTTGCTATGGTGAATAATGCTGCAATGAACATTGTTGTGCTAGTGGATTTAGTATGCCCTAGATTTTGGATGGTTGGGTAAATGCCAAATAGTAGAATTGCTGGGTCATAGGGGAGCTCTATGTTCAGCCTTTTGAGGCACTGCCATACTGCTTTCCATAGTAGTTGAACGAGTTTGCACTCCCACCAACAGTGTAGTAGTGATCCCTCCTGGCCACATCCCCTCCAGCATCTGTTATTATTCGTTTTCCTGATCCTGGTCATTCTAACTGGAGTGAGGTGGAATCTTAGGGTTGTTTTGATTTGCATTTCTTTTATGACCAGAGATGTTGAGCATTTCTTCATGTGTCTATAGGCCATTTTTGTTTCTTCTTCAGAGAAGACTCTCTTTAAATCTTTGGCCCATTTTTTAATGAGATGGTTGTTACTTTTAGTTTTGGAGTGATACAATTTTTTGAATTGTTGATATATTTTAGATATGAGGCCTTTGTCCATTGTTTGGTTGGTGAAGACCTTCTCCCACTCTGTAGGCTTCCTGATTAGTTTAGTAGCTATGTCCTTTGCCATACAAAAGCTCTGCAGTTTAATGCAGTCCCACTTATCCAGCCTTTCTCTGATTTGTTGTGATTCTTGGTCCTTATTAAGAAAGTTTCGACCTGTGCCAAGGAGGCCTAGTGTATATCCTATTCCTTCTTGTAAAGTTTTCAGTGTGTCAGCTTTTACCTCCAGGTCTTTGATCCATTTGGAGTTAATTCTAGTGCAGGGTGACAAAGAAGGATCCAACTTTAATTTTCTGCAGTTGCTTATCCAGTTCTGCCAGTGCAACTTGTTGAAGTGGCTGTTTTTCTTCCATTCTATTTTTTTGGCTCCCTTGTCAAAGATTAGGTGGCCATAGGTCTGTGGTTTAATATCTGGGTCCTCAGTTCTATTCCATTGGTCTTCAGGCCTGTTCTTGTGCCAGTACCAAGCTGTTTTGATAATTATAGCCCTGTAATAGAGTGTAAAGTTTGGAAATGAAATTCCTCCAGTGCTGTTCTTTCTGCTAAGAAGTGTTTTTGCTATACGGGGTCTTTTATTATTCCATATGAAATTTTGAATTGCCTCTTCTATTTCTTTAAAGAAGCCATTGGGATATTGATGGGTATTGCATTGAATTTGTAGATAGCCCTTGGCAAGATTGTCATTTTCACAATATTGATTCTTCCAATCAAGATACAATTAGGAAGCCTAATTTAAGGCTAATTGGTATTGAGGAGGGCGTGGAGAAAGAGGTCAATGGTAAGGGAAAAATACTTCAGGGAATCATCTCAGAGAATTTCCCAAAAATCCAGAAGGGCAGGCCCATCCAGATACAAGAAGCTTTTAGAACCCCAAACAGACCTGACCAGAAAAGAACATCCCACCGCCACATCGTAATCCGAACTGGATCAATAGAAACCAAAAAAAGGATCCTAAACGCAGCCAGGGAAATGGGTTCACTAATCTATAAAGGAAAACCAATCAGAATAACCCCAGATTTCTCAGCAGAGACCATGCAAGCAAGAAGTGACTGGAAGCATCTATGTCATGCCCTTAAGTCAGATAACTACCAACCAAGAATACTGTACCCAGCTAAGCTCTCATTCATAACTGAGGGAACAATAAAACATTCCATTCCAGGGAAAAGCTGCAACAATATGTCGCAACAAAACCAACACCACAGAGAATTCTCAAAAATGTTCTATACATAGAAAACCAAAATAAATGCAACATAGTGAAAGAAATGGCACCTAAACAGCATACCATCTAAGGATCATGAGAACTGTCAAGACACAGGCCATAATAAAAAAGCTTCTAAAAATGGTATGAACTAATAAATATTTCTCAATCCTAACTCTCAATATCAATGGACTTAACTCTCCAATTAAACGGCATAGGCTGTCTAGTTGGATCAAAAAGCAAGAGCCATCGTTCTGCTGTCTTCAAGAGACACATCTTACCCAAAAAAACAATCATCTTTTGAAAGTGAGAGGTTGGAATAAACTCTATCAAGCTAACGGCCCCCATAAACAGGCTGGAGTTGCCATCCTCATATCAGATAAAATAGACTTCAAACTAAAATTAGTAAGAAAAGACAAAGAAGGTTACTACATACTATGAAAGGGATCTTTCCTCCAGGAAGACATAACGATCCTAAATATTTACACACCCATCCGAACTTCATCAAGCAAACGTTACTTACACTGAAACCATATACAGATCGAAATACAGTGATTGTTGGTGACTTTAACACAGCATTCTCACCTATGGACAGATCAACAAGGCAAAAACTCAACAGAGAAACCTTAGAACTGAACAACTATATAGATCAACTAGATCTAACAGACATCTGCATAATATTCCACCCAGCAACAACATAATATACATTTTTCTCAGCAGCACATGGAACATTTTCCAAAATACATCACACCTTAGGCCATAAAACAAACCTGGTCAGATTCAGAAACGCTGAAATTATTCCATGCACACTCTCAGACCACAAAGACAACAAATTGGAACTGAAGACACATCTCCACCAAGGAAAACCCTGTAACTCATGGAGACTGAACAACACATTGTTGAATCACCAATGGGTCATCGAAGAGATCAGAACAGAAATCCAACAGTTTATGAAATTTAACAGTAAGGAGCACACAAAATACCAACCCCTTTGGGACACAGCAAAGGCAGTACTCAGAGGAAAATTTATAGCGCTGAGTGCCTACAACAACAAGTTGGAAAAATCGCAAACCAACAAGTTAATGTCTCACCTTAAGCTCCTGGAAAAAGAGCAACAAAACAACCCTAATCCCAGTAGAAGAAAGCAAATTAATTAAAATCAAAGCAGAATTAAATGATTTGGAATCCAAAAAACTATAGAAAGAATCAACAAAACAAGGAGTTGGTTCTTTGAAAGAATTAACAAAATTGACAAGCCCTTAGCAAATCTTACCAAAAAAAGAAGAGAGCATATCGAAATAAACAAAATCGCAGATGAAAATGGTAATATCACAACAGAAATTACCAAGATCCAGAATATCATGAGGGAATACTTCTCAAACCTTTATGCCAACAAATTTGAGAATCTAGAAGAAATGGATGAATTCCTAGCCAATATTAACATACCCACACTGAACCAAGAAGAACTAAACCAACTCAACAGGCCTATTTCAAGCTCTGAAATAGAAATGGCAATTAGAGAACTTCCACCTAAGAAAAGCCCAGGGCCAGATGGATTCACAGCTGAATTCTATAAGGTCTTCAAAGCAGAGCTCACACCAATACTCCTCAAGCTCTTCAACAAAATTGAAAATGAAGGTTCTTTACCAAACTCATTCTATGAAGCCAGTATAACCCTCATCCCCAAACCAGACAGAGATTCATCAAAGAAAGAGAACTATAAACCTATTTCTTTGATGAACATCGATGCAGAACTTCTCAACAAAATACTGGCCAACCGTCTACAACAACACATCAAAAAAATTATACACTATGATCAAACTGGATTCATCACAGGGAGGCAAAGCTGGTTCAACATACACAAATCAATTAATATAATTCAACACATCAACAGGAGCAAGGACAAAAATCACATGATTGTGTCAATAGATGCGGAAAAGGCATTTGACAAGATCCAACACCCCTTCATGTTAAAAGCTCTGGAGAAACTAGGAATCCATGGAACATTCCTCAATATAATAAAGGCTGTGTATGAGAAACCCACTGCTAGTATTATACTTAATGGTGAAAATCTAAAGCCATTCCCCGTAAAATCAGGAACGACACAAGGATGCCCACTCTCTCCATTACTCTTTAACATAGTATTAGAATTCCTAGCCAGTGCAATAAGGCAAGAAGCAAGTATAAAGGGGGTCCAAGTAGGGAAAGAGGAAGTAAAACTACCCCTCTTTGCAGATGACATGATTCTGTATTTAAAGAATCCTATAGACTCTACCCCCAAGTTCCTTGAGCTGATTCAAAACTTTGGAAGAGTAGCAGGATATAAAATTAACCCTCAAAAATCAACTGCCTTCCTTTACGCCAACAGTGAGAGGAACGAGGTTAAAGGACATTTTAATGTGACCTTGACCCAACAGACCCAAGGATCTCTCTTTCTGAAACCAAACTCTTCTATTAAGTTTTTTTTTTTTGTAAATCTTTATGTAGTTGTATAAAGGAGTTATCATTTAACAAATCAGTTTATAAGTACAATGCATCTTGAGAGATGTCACCCTTTCCATCATTTTCCCCATTCCTCCCAATCTCTCTCAGTTTTCTTAATTACAAAGGATATGCATTGAATATGAATGCATTCTCTCCCTTCTCTTTAATTTCTCTTTTAATTTGTGAGAAATTACATCACTTGTAACCAAGCCTTTTGAGAAGTTCTCCCAAGTTACTGCTCAGCTAATATGAGCAATATACAGCTACATAGAAAACACATAGACACACTTTCACATTGCCTTTAAGGCCAAGAAGAGATTTTAAAACTAGAGAAGTTCATTGCTTTTAATATTCTGTCTTATGAAGTTAGAACCTGTCTTTGAATGTATTCATGTATGTGTGTATGAATGTAATATATATGTATACATATACATATATGGAAAAAGAGAGAGAAGTTATTCGAACTATATCCTCACGTTCAGCTTCCTTTTTTTTTTTCTTTTTTTTTTTTTGCCAGTCCTGGACTTGAGCTCAGGGCCTGAGCACTATCCTTGGACTTTCTCAAGGCTAGAGCTCTACCACTTGAGCATTAGCACCACTTCTGGCTTTTTTCTATGTATGTGGTACCGAGGAATTGAACCCAGGTCTTCGTGCATGCTAGGCAAGCACTCTACCATTAGGCCAAACTCCCAGCCCCACAACTGCTTTATTTTTTAACTAAGTATTATAACAAATGATTAATAGATTACTCTTTACTATTCTCATAACCTCTCATTGCCACTTGTCCACAGAAAACAAAATGTATTATATCTCTTAACTATTAATTTATTTAGCCAAAGTTTGTCCTTGGTAAAGTTTTCAAATGTAGTTTCCAATCTAGGTATGTACCTCAGTATAACACAGTTTGCTTACCATGTTCAAATCCTGAGTTCAATCCCCAGGAAGGGAAGGAAACAAGACAAAACTATAACCAAACAAACAAAAAGAGAAATCAAATTATAAGCAATTTTTAAACTATTAGATGCTTTATTAGCTTACAAGATTTGAGATTCCACAGTGATATCACTTGGGAAGGGCTCAATGTATCTACTCAAGATCTTTTAAATCAGTAAATATATTGCCTTCTATTCTTTTCCTTTCTTTTCCTTTCTACATTTCCCACTATTTTTTTTTTTGACGGTGATGGTGGTTATGGTGGTGGCATTGGAATTCACTGACTTGGAACAGTGGAAGAGAAAGAAGAGAAACAGACGGGATTATAATGAAGGGTAGCTAGGAGGCTATGGATGCACTCAAGGACTCAGTATCGCTATGGAGAAGAATACTATGACAGAATTTAAAGTCTTGCCATCCAAGTCCTCCTAAAAACATTAGACAAGAATTCTGCATGTATATTCCCTGGAAAGCAAGTATTTGATACTATGATAGACAGATGAGATATTATTTCTTGACTGGTATTTTTGAAAACTCCACTTATTAATTAAGTGGAAGCAGGGGAGATAAGGCTGTAAATATTAGACCTCTGGAACTTCCTTTGATATGGTCTGTGTCTGTGCTTGAACTCAGTTTCTGGGCACTGTCCCTTAACTTTCTTTCATCAAGGATGGCACTCTACCACTTTAGCCATGTCTCCAATTCCAGCTTTCTTTTGGCTAACTGGAGATAAGGCTTTCATACGCTTTCTTGTCTATGCTCAATTTAGAATTGATCCTCAATTCTAATTCCCTGTTTATTTCAGTAAATTTATCATCTGAATTGTATTTTTAATTTTAAAATCTCTTTTTTATATTTCTAATTTCAAACAAAATCCTTCTAATACCTCTCATCTACTGTTCTCTGTCTTTTTTAAAATTCTTAGGGCTTTCTTTCTTTCTTTCTTTCTTTCTTTCTTTCTTTCTTTCTTTCTTTCTTTCTTTCTTTTGTTGGTTATGGCACTTGAACTCTGGGCCTGGGAGCTGTCCCCCTGAGCTCTTCAGCTGAAGGCTACAGCCATACCCCTTCAGCCACAGCACCACTTCTTGTTTCCTGGAAGTTAACTGGAGATAAGTGCACAGGCTGGCATTGAACCAAGATCCTCAGACCTCGGCCTCCTGAGTAGCTAGGATTACAGGCATGAGCCACACACACAGCATTAGAGCTATATTTCTTGTCTCTTTGAAAATATCAAGACATTTGTTTTATTTCTCCAATATCTATTATTTGCATATTATCTCTCCCCCTCTCTCTCTCTCTCTGTCTCTCTATCTCTCTGTGTCTCTCACATTTTTATCATCTTTATTTTCAAGCTTTTAGTTTGCTTTCTTAGGAACTACAGGATTTGAGTTCTTCTTTGAGTCTACCATGTTTCAGTAAATACACTAGTATATACTTGCATACCACTAAATACACTTATTTTATTTCCACATATAGGAAAAATGTGCATCCTTTATCTCTCTCGTCCTGATTTGCTTCACTCAACATTTTGTCAAGTCTTTCCGCACGTTACAGTAGCATTCGTTCTAGTGGATGAGTAAAATTCTACTGTGTATATACATACTACATTTTCTTAATCCATTCATCCATTGGGCTGATGACATATCTTGACTATGGCAAATAGTACTACAGTGAATATAGTTAAGTTGGTAGATTTACTTTATCTTGCTTTATAATATTTTGAACAGTTTTGGAAAGCAAATAATTTGCCAAGAGGTCTAAGGAACTATAATTAATATTAAGGAATAAACTACACCAGAACAGGAAAGAAAATAACAACTTCTCAGACCAAGGCTTCAAAAACTGTGAACAGTGTGACAAGTTATTTAATCTGCCTGTGTTTCCAAGTCTCTTCTTTAATAGTAAATATACTAAAATGAATGGCTATGAGCCCTAAGTACCGGGTATGTATAAACAGGGTTGGTAAGCATTCTCTGGTTAAAAAAAAATAAAGGTTAAAAAAAGAAGAAGAAACCAAGAGTTTGAAAGGGCACGAAAATCATATTTACAATAAACAAAATTATACCCTAGTTTAGAGAGTAAACTCTAATTGGCCAAATTACATTTGTAATTATGAAAGAATGATTTTACAAACTGAATGACTTAAAGAAGGGAAAGAAAAATGAACTACATAGAAGTAAAGCATCAACATTGTGAGGATTCTTTCCTTATGCTTGTCTCTGAAAGTAACCTTTTTAGAAAAATGCATGATATGTGTTCACTTCCTGGTAGGTGATTAATTTATCCACCACAGACATGTTAGGAATGCTACTGTGATGCACAGAAATCATCTATTAAAACAAGCTTAAATTAGAGATAAAATTGAGTTTCCTTTGTTCCTGATTTTCACCTACCTATACTCAATTATAAACTAGCTTTCAAAGAAAGCTAACTACAAGCTATTAACTCATAAAGACTTCAGAAAGCAAGCCTTATACTGCTGTTGACATGTCGTTAACAGGTCCCTACTCTGAAGGCTTTAGATTGAAATGAAAAGTGGAAGTGAAGCTTCATAATACAAGTTGCTTTTCATTCTCAGCCTTGTCACAAGAAACTCAAATGCACAAAAATCCATTTTAACATAAACAACCTATAAGAATTGATCTATATGATTAAAAGAGACAAAAGAAAAAATTTCTCTCTATGACTTACTGTATTCTACCTAAAAGTAGACATGGTACATTCCAACATTCTATTTAAATTTGTCATAATGAACACTCTTGCAAAAGTTTTCAAAGTCAAATGCAAAAAGGAGACTCAAATTATGCTTTACTTACAGAAAATTAACATTTAGGTATTAATTTTAGATGAGAGACATCATCTATTAATCAGATAATTTCTCAAGGTAGAAGCAAGAATGATTAAATATTCTGAGATCAGGCACATCAACAATAAATATATTCTGTGATCTTCTAAATAATGGGGTCTGAGGTATCACGTAAAGCAACTAGGAATCATAGACTCTATGATCAAATGATTGATGGAAATATTAAAAAATAACTTGGATTGCTATTTGGAATAAACAGATCAAATTAAAACTGCTACTCACAAATGTGTACACACTTAATTTTCTATGTTCCCACTACTGAAAAAGGATGATAAAAAGCCCTATAATATGATACTTAAAAATAAAATGAGAAGAAAAGATAAGTAGACAAGATAATAGTATGGTACTCAAAGTACAATGATTGCTCCAATCATAAATTCTATTTACTTACTACTTAAGGTTTTGAAAGATGAGAAAAGAATGACCCATGAGATTACTATAAGTGTCACAAATCTTCAAGATAACAACAAAGTATACTATAGAATAAAGTTTAAAACAGTGAGATTAAAGTTCTAAACTCACTCTTGCAAGGCTCTCAGTTGTACAATAACATTTTTTGGTTAAATAATGACTTAAAAGGATCCTTATGTAACAAATATATCAAATGCTGAAGATTAAAGCAAATCAGTATGATTTTCAAACCAATTATGCCCATTGGGAATTTTTTCATTACCCTGATTTTAACATAACAATTCCATTAAATCAAACAACAATTCTATTAACTACTAATGCTATTTAAGAGATTAAGTTCCTAAAGAAATTGTCTCCAGGTATTGCCATCACAATAGGATTTATAAATTTCTTCTGCTTTCTTCATAATATACATGTGCAAGAATATATCTTGTAGCAAAGTGCCTTTTCCTAAGGTCATAGTCTTTTTCACTCTCATGAACAACAAAAATGGAGTAGCTCCCATCAACCAGGCATTACACACTTCCAGGAACACAAAAAATTATCAAATATACCACTCTACCCTCAAAAAGCTCCTAGTCTAAAAACTGGAGCTAACTGATCAGTTACACACTGAAAAAATACACACCCACACATGTGCGCTTGCACACACACACACACACACACACACACACACACACACACACACAAAACATACTACATCTATTTATATTGGTCATAGCCAAAGAGAAAAAAAGTTAGCAGGGAATAAAATAAATAGTAAGGGTAAAGTGAAGTTTAAGGCTATAGGGGAAAAAAAAAAAAAACCTCACTAAAAATAACTGAGATGTGGACCTGTATCAACCATGGAGAATCTATTACATTACCAAAATAAAGAATAGTCATGCAAAGTAAAACAGATTCAACATTGGCTAAACCACAACTAAAGACAAAAACCACAAATAATCCAAGGTAGACAGTAGAAAAATTGAAAATTAAATTACATTAAAAGACAGAGGAGGAATGCAGAATCTAGGACATACAGAATTTTGTTTAGCAAGCCAAGAAATATGTAATTCACAAGATTAGTTCATACTTCTTTAAAAGAGTTGTTTGAAGCCAGGCTCCAGTGACCGGTGCCTGTAATCCTAGCTACTCCGGAGGCTGAGATCTGAGGACTGTGGTTCAAAGCCAGCCCAAGAACGAAAAGTCACTGAGACTCTTATCTCCAACTAACCACCAGAAAACCAAAAGTGGGGCTGTAGCTCAAGTGGTAGAGGGCTAGCCTTTAGCTGAATAGCTCAGGGAAAGAACCCAGGCCCAGAGTTCAAGTCCCACCATTGACCAAAGAAAGTTACTCTATCCATTTAGTTAATTCTAATTTTATAGCAACCCCCTTCCACCACCAAAAGAAATCTACGGTATTTCCCCAGAATGCTCAAAAACTTAGTGTGTTTATGGGAAACTTTCTTGGTGCTTACAACAAGCCTTTTAGAATTTCATTTTCTTTACCCATGTCCAGGACATACAGTTCCATGATTCGTGCACAAATCATAAAATTAAACACTTGTTAAAATAAGATGTATAAAAAGGAGAAGAAAAGGTTCATTTACAACTTTAATGTACAATGAGCTCAAAATAAAAGGAACACTTTCACTTGCTCACACTTCTTGCCAGGCAAAGACTTACTCCACAGACTGGCAAACGTACTGCTCTAAATTAACACGTTTATTTTGTGTTTCCTATCAACCTTCTAGTGAGATTCAGGAGATAAATAAATGGGGGGGGAAGAAAAGTGAATCAATTAAAAAGCTTTTATTTTATTCTACAGAAGGGAGATAGTTTCCTGCTTTTTTAATTTAAGTTCATTAGCATTCATATTATATTTTGGAAACTCGAAGAATCATCATCTCTCTGGAAAGGGAAAGTATATCTAATTCTACCTATGCATTTTCTCACAAATTAGATGTTTCACAGTGTACAAGATTAATTAATTTGAACTAGGTAACAAATGATATTTGAAAAACATTTTCTGTAGGTCACAGAGACAAAAATCTTTGTCACATATAATATTGTAAAAATATGATAAGAAATAATCAGTTTGATCAAAATATTACAATCACTATACACTGAGAATGTAATGAAATAGTAAGCACAACCGATGAGCTAAGATCACATGAAATACAAAAAATATGTCTTACTGAAAAGTGGAACTCTAATAGAGCCAATGATTATTTGTGAGATGGTCTCACATTTTGCCAGGCTAGAAAATGTACATAATTGCACATAATTGCTTGTATTCTCACCCTCCCTCTCCTTTTATTTTTCCTTCTTTAAAAAAAAAAATCTGCCATTTGATGGCAGAGAATACCACATTCTAAAAGCCAGGAAGAGAACCGTGGAATACAAGTGAACTTGGCATCTAGGAAATCTAGCCTCCAAAAGCCGTGAAAAAAAATAGATCAATATGTATGGTTCTGTTTTTGGTTTTTTGTTTTTTGGTTTTGTTTTTTTTTAACAATCCTGGGGCTTGAACTCAGAATCTGAGCACTGTCCTTGGGCTTTCTCAATCTAGAGCTCTACCACTGGAGCCACAGCACCATTTCCAGCTTTTTTCTATGTATGTGATACCAAGGAATTAAACCAGGGTCTTCATGCATGCTAGGCAAGCATTCTATCACTTGGCCAAACTCCTGGCCCCTAATATGTTTTTTTAATTTTTTTATTGTAATTAGTAAAAGGGTTACATGATATTTGCCAGATAGAAGGTGCATTAATTCACATACATTGATACCCTTTCACATGTCTTGGTACCCATTTCCCTCCCCCCCCCACACCCCCCACCCGTCTTGGTTTTCCCCCCTTCCCTATCAAATTTCAAATATCCAAATACAAATAAATTCAATATATCAGATAACAAAGTGAGATACTATACCAATATGAGACAACCAAGGGACAGCAAAGGAGATGAGAGACAACATAGTACATTAAGGACAACAATCATTAATTATATGGCTTTTGTTTCAATATCCTGGAGATCCTTTCAATTAGCTTCACATTATATGGCCTTATGTATCAAGATTTTGCTCTATTGCAAATCTCTGCTAGTAGAGCCCTAGGTTTCTACTGATTATGACGAATGAGGGAAACCACTGAGCCTAAGTTCCTTTGAGTCTGGCTTACTTCACTTAATATGATTTTTTTCTAAGTCTTTCCATTTCCTAACAAATGGGTCGATGTCATTCTTTCTGACAGCAGCATAGAATTCCATTGTGTACAAATACCACATCTTGTTGATCCACTCATCAACTGAGGGACATCTAGGTTGGTTCCATATCTTTGCTATGGTGAATAGTGCTGCAATGAACATTGTTGTGCTAGTGGGTTTAGTATGTCCTTGTTTCTGGATGGTTGGGTAAATGCCAAGTAGTGGAATTGCTGGGTTATAGGGGAGTTCTATGTTTAGCCTTTTAAGGCACTGCCACACTGCTTTCCATAGTGGTTGAACGAGTTTACACTCCCACCAACAGTGTAGTAGTGATCCCTCCTGGCCACATCCCTTCCAGCATCTGTTGTCATTCGTTTTCCTGATCCTGGCCATTCTAACTGGAGTGAGGTGGAATCTTAGAGTTGTTTTGATTTGCATTTCTTTTATGACCAGAGATGTTGAGCATTTCTTCATGTGTCTATAGGCCATCTTTGTTTCTTCTTCAGAGAAGACTCTCTTTAAGTCTTTGGCCCATTTTTTAATGGGATGGTTGTTACTTTGGAGGTTAGTTTTGGAGTGATTCAATTTTTTGAGCTGTTGATATATTTTAGATATGAGGCCTTTGTCCGTTGTTTGGTTGGTGAAGATCTTCTCCCACTCTGTAGGCTTCCTGATTAGTTTACTAGCTATGTCCTTTGCCATACAAAAGCTCTGCAGTTTAATGCAGTCCCACTTATCCAGCCTTTCTCTGATTTGTTGTGATTCTTGGTCCTTATTAAGAAAGTTTCGACCTGTGCCAAGGAGGCCTAGTGTATCTCCTATTCCTTCCTGTAAAGTTTTCAGTGTGTCAGCTTTTACCTCCAGGTCTTTGATCCATTTGGAGTTAATTCTAGTGCAAGGTGACAAAGAAGGACCTAATATATATTTTTAAAGTCATCCATTCTATAGTAATTATTATGAGCGGATTCACACAGGAAACTTCAGAAATATTAAAGGGCAGGTATGATGAATCCTCTCTTCTCATGCATTTTTCCTAACTGGTAAAGGGATGTTAAAGGACCCACATATCTTAAAAACTAAAAAATAAGACCATTCTAAATGTAATAGACACTTTTGTATTAATTAGAATTATTTTCCTTTATAAAACAAAGATGTTAGTTAAAGTATTTCTTCAAAGATTGTCTCCAGCCAATCTTTCAAATTTGGTTCAACTACATTTTACTTGGATCACCATTCCAGCAGGTTAGCCTATGTGAGACCTATTTCCTGGAAATATGGCTTTTCCCACTAGGTATGGCTAATGTCCATAAAAGGTCAGAGAGAGGAGAGAGATTGCAGGTAAGTGTTTATTTCCAACTCCTTCCCTGTAAACTTGCCATGACTTAACTGTGGTAGCTCTCAACCAAAGTGTAAAGATCCTCAGACCGTTCACTACTCCTTCTTGCCTTCTGGTTATTGATCCTTCCTTCTTGTGGTCTAGTAGGGTTAATACTTAGATGCTTTTCCAACGGTATCCTCCTTTGAACTCTCTTGTAGTTTCCTCTGCATGTTCAGCTTTGAAAATAGCCTTTTTGAAAATAATACCTATTCACGCTGTCCTATTTTGAGTATGCCATTTGCTTCCTGAGGGACCATGATCAATAAACATTTTTACTCATGCAGCACTATCAGCTTAAAATACCTTCTTTCCCTCTGTCTCTCTCATCAACTCCAAACATATTACCATGCATGTCTGAGTGTCACTGCACTGTTGTTAGTTTCTCTGTTACCATCAAAGAGAGAATAAACTGGTCACTATATTTTGCTCCACACATATCTGTGTGTGTGTGTGTGTTGTGTGTGTGTGTGTGTGTGTGTGTGTGAATGTGAGAGAAAGGGAGAGAGAGAGAGCATATGCATTATAATGCAATATAAGCATCATAGTTTAAGAACAAGAATTTGTATAGTTACACATTTAATAACTGATAAACACCTATAAAATAATAAAGATTTTTGAATAACAGTAAAATTATAAACTTTTACACAGTGAATGAAGACCCTTTTTTTGCCAGCACTGGGGCTTGAACTCGGGGCCTGAGCACTGTCCTGGGGCTTTCTCAACACTAGGGCTCTACCACTTGAGAAACATCATCACTTCCGGCTTTAAAAAAATTATTGTAATGTATAGAGGGATTGGAGTTACATTCGCCAGATAGTAGGTGCATTACTTCTCACACATTGATATCCTTTCTCATGTTGTATCCCCATTTCCCTCCTCCCACCCTTTCCCAATCATCTTGTTTTCCCCCCTTCCCTTTCTTACTTCAAATAGTCAAACATATACACAATATACCAGGTAACACAGTCAGGTATAGTAACAAGACGAGATTAACCAAAGGGGAACAAAGGAGAAGAGAAATAACTTAGTACATTAACAACAACAATCACACAAGATAAAGCTCTTGTTCCATGTCTTAGAGTTCCTTTCATTTAGTCTCATCCTATATAAACTTATGTATGTAGGTTTTGAGATATTGTAATGCTCTGCTGGGAGAGTCCTAGATATGCACCAGTTATTGCCAATGAGGGAAACCATTGAGCCTATGTTCCTTTGGGTATGGTTACTTCACTTACTGTGATTTTTTTCCAATTTAACCCAGGTCTTTGTGCATGTTAGGCAAGTAATCCACCACTCGACCCAACTCCTGGCCCTGAATGTAGACTTTCACAATAAATTAGTGTCTCTATGTTTATATGAATTTTTAAGACATATATATAAAATATTCTTGAGGAAAATATTCATGCTGTTTCATAATTTTTATATCTTGAATATTTATCTTAATATAATATTATAATCTTCAACATCTTGCTTGAATGCTTATTTCAAAATTCAAAAACAGAATAGTTCGTGCCATTGTAAGTAGTTGTTTGATTGAAAGGCTTATGTGTTTTACCGATAAAGAAAAGAGTCAATAGTAGAAATTGGTTCTTCTTTGTTAATGTTACAAAATATAAAAGATACATCTTCACAGTGATAAAAGTCAATCCCTTGTGAACTGAAATAAATTCTGACATTCAAGTTAAATCAATATTTTTAATTACCAAGAGAGAGTAAGTTGAGCCTACTTAAAATTTAAAGGCCCAAAATTTAGATTGTTGAGTTTTATAGAGAATTTACCCCCAACTTCAAGGAAGGAGGTGCCACTTTCCATAGCTGCATAATTAATTTTATTGCTATATTAATCATAATAGCCTCTAAAGCTTTCCTTAATGCATGAAATTTATAAAGCCATCTACTAAGGATAAAGTTAATTATCTTCACCATGTTTTTAAAATAAAGGAGGAATTGTTTACCAGATATTTTATTCTTTGCTATTACACAGATTTAAACTCATATGACAATTTAATAAACAGATTTAAACTCATATGACAATTTAAAAGTCTTTATTAAAAAAATCACTTCATTAAGGTAAAAATACATTTAAGGAGGGCTGGGAGTTTGGCCTAGTGGTAGAGTGCTTGCCTAACATGCAAGAAGACCTGGTTCGATTCCTGGTACTCCATACATAGAAAAAGCCAGAAACTGTACTGTGGCTCAAGTGGAGGAGTGCTAGCCATGAGGAAAAAAACTAAAGACGATGCTCAGGTCCTGAGTTCAAGTCCCAGGACTGGCAAAAAAAATGTAAGTAAATACATTTAAAGAAATCACACTATTGCCAAGCAATGATGGCTCACAAATGTAATCCTAGCTACCCAGGAGGCTGAGATGTGAGGCTCATGGTTCAGATCAAATCAGAACAAAAAAGTCTATGGGATTTTCATCTCGAATTAACAACCAGAAAACTCAGAAGAGTACTGGCCTGGGGGTGGAGGGGAAAGGGTAGGAAGAGTTCAAGGACAGGTCACAGGTCTGTGTATAAGCACCAGAACCCACAAAAACAAAAGAAAAAAGTAAAAGGAAAGAGGTCATACTATTGCAAAAAAACAAAAAGTGTCCATTTTTTTTTGCCAGTCTTGGGACTTGAACTCAGGGCCTGGGTACTGTCTTTGGGCTTTGTCAAGCCTAGAGCTCTAGCAGCTGAGCCAGAGCACCACTTCTGGCTTTTTCTACATATGAGGTGCCAAGGAATCCAACCAGATTTTTGAACATGCTGGGCAAGCACTCTGCCACTAGACAAAACTCCTGGCCATTTTTTTTTTTTAATCTAAGTATATGGCTTAAACATTCCTGCTTTGGCCTAGTGGCTAGGCTATTGTTAAAGAAAAGAGGAACTGCTCTGTGATAAGTAAGAATTTGTGAAATATGAGTTTTTTTTCTTAAACTGCTTTTTCTTTTTTTTAAAAGACAGGACCTAGACCATTCAAGAAACTCAAAACCCAAGTACATAAGGTCATATAAGATGATACTAAATGAAATGAACTCTAGGATATGGAAACAAGAGCTTTAACTTGTGTGATTGTTGTTCTTAATGTATCATTTCTCTTCTCTTTTGTTGCCCTTATGGTTAACCTTATATGGTTACTATATCTGACTTTGTTACCTGGTATAATGTATATAGGTTTATTTATTTGAAATAGGAAAGGAAAGTGGGGGAAAACAAGATGATTAGAAGGGGTGGGGATAGGGAGACAGGGACAAAAACATAAGAAGGGGTATCAGTGTGTGAGAAGTATTACATTCTTCTGGTAGTAGGTGCAACTATAACCCCTCCATATATTATCCCAACAATAAAAAAAAGGAACAGCAAGAGGTATTGGTATATTTTGAGATTATTTATGAACTGTTAATCTTATTTCAAAATCATGTTATGTAAATACATTCTTATTTCACCCAGTTCAAATGAGACAATTCCAAGTGCTTATGAATCTGAGCTGTCAACAGGGGTGGGCCTGCTTCACGAGGACTAGAGGAGCAGCCTCTCTGCTCTGGGTTCTTGACAGCCCATTGTTTGGCTTCTATGGAGTGGGGGGAGGGAAATGGGGACAAAAACAAGAGAAAGGGTATCATTGTGTGAGAAGTAATACACCTACTATCTGGTGAATGTAACTGTAACCTCTCTACATTACCCAGACAATAAAAAAAATAAAATAATATAAAAAAAGAACTACTGTCCTTATAACATTAAGTCTTCCTGTCCAGGAACAAGGCATGTCTTTGATTCATTCATTTTCTCTTGCTATTCGAAATATTTTCATTTATTTTTACTCAGTATTTAAGGTTTATTGTTGAAACATTTGCTATGATTAATATCATTTATGCTCATATTTTGCATAGAGACTGGTTTTTCATTTATTGCACACGAAAAGTATTCTTTTACCTATATTTTTGTAAATTTTACATGATTGACTCTAATAAATGTTAGCTAGATTTCTTAGATCAAATCATCTAACTTGAATGATTATGAATGATTTTGAACCTTATATAAGTTTTGAACCTTATATATTACATTTACTATTAGTTACAAAACTTCCTTTACTATTAGAGGTAATCAGAGAATTTTTACATAATTTCAGTAGGAATTATTCTATTATTTTACCAATAACTAAGATGTTGGATGTTTATTAAAATAATATGTTGCAACATAAATAATGTATTATATCAAATGTGATTATACAACAGATATTGGATATTTTCAAACCACTTGATATGCAGAAATATAAAATCAACTGTGAGATTATAAAATATTGATACTTATGAAACCTATTAAATATAGTGAGATTTAATATAAAGTAACTTTCTAATTCATTAAATCATAGTATGAACTATTACTCAAAGAAACACAATGAAAAGTCAGGTTCTGCTTCAGACCCTTTTGACTGTATCTTATTTTCCCTACCCATCTAGCCATTATTACCCACCATTAGATTAAAATAAAAATATGCAGCATAAAAAAAGAAATTTTTTTCTTGCTGACACAAATCTTTATTTTCATGTTTATCTTTGTGACCTCAATGGATCTTGAAGAACATATTTGTAATGCTATGATATATACCATAGTAAGAAAAAAATCACTGTTTTCAGACCAATTGCAGAAGATATGGTTAACATAATTCCTAGTATATATATATATACATATATATATAATAACTTATTCCTGACACATAGTTATCATTCTTCTCTAAATGCTTAAAATAGAAAGTATTTCAAATTTCAGATTTTTTTTTCTAGATTTGTGTTACTTGTATGTAGTGAGGCAACTTGGAGGAGATACCTAAATATAAAATTGTGTATACTGTATTCACATAGCCTGAAGAAAATTTATAAAATGCTTTTAGTAATTTTATGCATTAAATACAATGTCATGGAAAAGAATTTTCCACTGTGGTGTTACAGAAGTACAACAGCACTCAAGTGTTTCAGTATTTCAGGTTTTCGATTTGGGGTTTACCACTTATATATTGATCTGGAAAATGTAACTGTAACCCCTCTATACATTACAATAAACAATTTAAAAATATATTGAAATTTACTGATTTAGTATTTAACTTAAAAAATAAGGTAGTAGGACTTAAAAATTTAAATAAAAAAAGCGGCAACATTTGTAGGAAGTTAGTTTCACTTTTTAAAATAATAAAAAAATGAACAGAAGGAAAAAACTTTTCTCACAATATTCATGAAATTATACTCTATAAATTATAGAAAAATTAAAAATATTTTCCTCCACAACTGAGGCTAAATAAAGTAGGTTAGTGGGTGCTTATAATTTTAACAGTCAGAATACAGAAGCAGAAGTATTGTAAGCCTAAGGCTAGTTTGGGCTACTTGATGAGTTTTGGTTATGTGGCAAGCTACTTTCTTAAAAAAAAAAAAAAGGTAGTGGGGAGGGGAGAAGGAATACTTAAACATTCAATAAATATTCATTGACTATCTTTTCTGCTTTACACTACTCCTAGATTGAAGATAGACAAGGAACCAACAAAAAAGTAAAGACCTTGCTCCTAGAGAATTTACACAGATAAAGAAAAGAGATTATGGGCCGGGAGTTTGGCCTAGTGGTTAAAGTGCTTGCCTAGCATGCATGAAGACCCGGGTTCGATTCCTCGGTACCACATACATAGAAAAAAGTGGTGCTGAGGCTCAAGTGGTAGAGCTCTAGCCTTGAGAAAGTCCAAGGACAGTGCTCAGGCCCTGAGCTCAAGCCCAGGACTGGCAAAAAAAAAAAAAAAGAAAAGAGATTATTTATATTGACTTTCAATCCTTCTTTTTACTTTTCCCCATTTCACTAAAGCTTAAAAAAGCTGCCATGTCATGTTAAAAATGTCTTCTATCCAACATGCTTTTGTGGCAACTACATACTTCATTAATTTTTACACTTAAAATTTATTTGTTAAAAATGTTAAACTTATGGAAGACATATTCTATGTATTTTATTTTAATAATGTCACTAAAGATAATTAAGATACTGAATCCATCATGATAATTAATAACAGGAGAGAAAAGGATATAGAGAGGCAGAAACAGAACACATAATTATATGAGCATGATTAAGCCAAGCGAAAATGAAAAAAATGCGATAGTTTCTTATCCAAAATATTAAATCTATAAACCAAACATGGGGTTTGTCAAACATCCCCTCAGAGAAGACAGGATATATGCTCTACAAACATTGAATTCAGAATCACATATTCAAAGCAGTACGAGTATGAAGGATGATTAACAAGACTAAGACAGGAAAACCCATGGGTTAATATAAGTACACTTTCCACGAGAGACAGAAGAAGAACCTCCACATTAGAGACCATAAAGGGAAAGAATCAGAAAATGTCCTTCCCACAAATTCATGAGCTTCCAACATAGTATCCCTCCTATACATTTGCATGGCTTACTGCAGCATTAATTTTACCAAAAATGTCCTTACAGATTAAAAAAAAAGAACTATTCACATCTGGTGATTAGGAGATAGGTTTCATTTTTATACTGAACTTTCTGACTAAACTAATGAAATTACTGAAAATCCTCTCAAATGACTCTGTTGAGACATTTGGTAGATTTCTCCAAACATTGTTGTGTACTGTTGATACAGACTGGTAATGCATTTCAGTATTTGGGATTCTTTAGAAAGGGAAATGAGAGAAGTTCAAGTAATAACAGGAAAAACAAACATACCTTTAATTTGGATCCATGAGGTATCACTGGAGATTTATTCTGCTTTGGTGGAATATGCAGTTCCCATTTTCCATATTCCAGTTTTTTATATGGATAGGAAAATGGATTCCAACCATCTAAAAAGAGATAAAAAATCAGTTTCAACAACTTGACTGAATAATAAATTTTAAGTATAGTATATTACTTACTTGTCCAAAACAAGTTACCTAAAAATACATTGCTTTATAATATATTAATAAATTTTGACTGCCACTTAGTAAAGCTAAGTTTATAGGTCATCTGAAGACCTACCTTTCACTTCCTAAAATTAAGTACAGACTATATTTTCAATCACACTATGAATTTTAATGCATGTATCAACAAATACAATGCAATGCAGGCTCTTTTAAAAGAAACACTATCAACCAAAAACAATAATACAAACAAAATGAAATTCATTCTAGGAAATTTGGTAAGACACATGCCTTGGTAGAAAACATGATTTCTTAAAAAAAAAAAAGTAACTGTAATTATATGCATAAGATGAGAACATTCAAGGACCGGAATATAGCTTAATGATAGAGTGCTTGCCTATCATGAGACCCTGGATTCGATTCCTCAATACAACATAAACAGAAAATGCCAGAAATGATGCTCAAGTGGCAGGGTGCTAGACTTAAGCCAAACAAGCTTAGGGATAGTAACCAAGGCAGAATTTAAGCCCCAAGATCAGCAAAAACAAAGAGAGAGAGGGAGAGTAAGGCAGGAGGGGGAAGTTCAGTTGAAACCTGAAGGAATTCCTAAAGAAAGACAGCAAGTTACCAGCAATTCCACTACTTGGCATTTACCCAATCATCCAGAAACAAGGACATACTAAATCCACTAGCACAACAATGTTCATTGCAGCACTATTTACCATAGTAAAGATATGGAACCAACCCAAATGCCCATCAGTTGATGAGTGGATCAACAAAATGTGGTATTTATGCACAATGGAATTCTATGCTGCTGTCAGAAAGAACAACATCACCCCATTTGTAAGTAAATGGAAAGACAGAAAAAATCATATTAAATGAAGTAAGCCAGAGTCAAAGGAACATAGACTCAATGTTTTCCCTCATTTGTCATAATTAGTATTAACCTTGGACACTCCAAGCAGAGGTTTACAATAGGGAAAAACGTAGATACATAAGGACATATAGGATGAAACTAAATGAAAGGACTTCCAGGATATAGAAATAAAAGCCATATAATGTGTGATTGTTGTTCTTAATGTACTATGTTATTTCTCATCTCTTTTGTTGCCCCTTGGTTATCTCATATTGTTACAGCATCTTACCTTGTTATCTGATATATTGTATATATGTTTATTTGTTTATTTGAAATAGGATAGGGAAGGGGGGAAAACAAGAAGAAGGGAGGAGGTGAGGGAGGGAAATGGGGACAAAAATGTGAGAAGGAGTAACAGTGTTTGTTAAGTAATGCACCTTGTATTTGGAGAATATAATATAAACCTTGTATTAATTACAATAAAATATATTTATTATATATATATATATTTTATTGTAATTAATAAAAGGGTTACATGATATTTGCCAGATAGAAGGTGCATTAATTCACATACATTGATACCCTTTCACATGTCTAGGTACCCATTACCCTCCCCCCTCCCTAAAAATATATTTTAAAAAGGGTTGACAGTAAGTTAGATAACTATATGAGGTAAAAAAAAAAGCCATACTACAGATCCACAAAGGGAGTCATATTACACAGTAGTTCAATTTGCAGATACAAAAACTTCACATAAAAACTGGATGAATTAATACTCAGCTTACATTATTTAATAAGTGGTGCTAAGATATCACTATTTTAAAATGAAATTAATCTATACATAGCATTATCCAAAACATTTAAATACCTATTAAATATTTAAGCATTAAACATAAGCATTAATATGAGTTTAAATATCAAATAAAACTATACAGTATTTAAGAAGAAAAAGCAGGAAAATGTTTACAACCTTGAGATTTAATCAGAATCATTTTTAATCAGAGAAGACACAAAAACATTTTATGAAAATTTAAGTTAAAAAAAAACTGTTGTTTGCTTACTGAAGAAATGTCTTTAAGTAGAGAGCCAAACAATGTACTAGGAAACTACAAATATACAAGGAACATTCATATCTATAAGATAAAAGAAGGAAACCAATGGAAAAATGAACTTTCAGAGATTATTTAAAGTGAGTAGAGGTAAGTGGTATATATGCAGATGTTAACTATATTATTCAGTATTTGCTTATATCTAAATACTTCACTATATCAAAAAAAAAGTAGTCTGGAGATTCACATTGTGGGTATTCACCAAAATTAGATTTTCAACCAAGCAATGAGAGACACAAAAATCATGAAGCTCCTTTCACCAAGAATTGTGAAGCTCCATTATAACCAACTCCACTACTCAGTGGTATCACTTTCATTCCGAACAATGAATAAAGTTATACAAGAAATAAAACACAGTATTTCAACAAAGGCTGTTCCACACACTTCATTCCACCGAAAAAGCAAACTAAAAATAACTAAAGGTATTTTGTATCTTAAGAAATATAGCAACTGAACCGGGAATTTGGCCAAGTGGTAGAGTGCTTGCCTATCATGCACGAAGTCCCACGTTCAAGTCCTCGGTATCACATACATAGAAAAAGCCAGAAACTGTGCTGTGGCTCAAGTGGCAGAGTGCTAGCCTTGAAGAATAAGGACTCAGGCCCTGATTTTGAGCCCTGGGACTAGCAAAAATAAAAAAACAAACAAACAAAGAAAAAGAAAAGAAAAAAAGAAATAGAGCTGTTGACCATAAATTCCAAATGCATCTCCCCAAAATGCTGAGATTTTTTAAATATGAAAATATTGAGTTTAAAACAGCTTGGTACTGGCACAAGAACAGGCCTGAAGAAAAATGGAATAGAACTGAGGACCCAGATATTAAACCACAGACCTATGGCCACCTAATCTTTGACAAGGGAGCCAAAAAAATAGAATGGAAGAAAGACAGCCTCTTTAAAAAGAGGTGCTGGCAGAACTGGTTAGGCACCTGCAGAAAACTAAAGTTGGATCCTTCTTTGTCACCCTGCACTAGAATTAACTCCAAATGGATCAAAGACCTGGAGGTAAAAGCTGACACACTGAAAACTTCACAAGAAAGAATAGGAGATACACTAGGCTTCATTGGCACAGGTAGAAACTTTCTTAAGGACCAAGAATCACAACAAATCAGAGAAAGGCTGGATAAGTGGGACTGCATTAAACTGTGGAGCTTTTGTATGGCAAAGGACATAGCTAGTAAATTAATTAGGAAGCCTACAGAATGGGAGAAGATCTTCACTAACCATACAATGGACAAAGGCCTTATATCTAAAATATATCAACAGCTCAAAAAAAAACTAATCTCCAAAGAAACAACCATCCCATTAAAAGATGGGCCAAAGACTTAAAGAGAGTCTTCTCTGAAGAAGAAATAAAAATGTCCTATAGACACATAATGCTCAACATCTCCAGTCATAAAAGAAATGCAAATCAAACAACTCTAAGATTCCACCTCACTCCAGTTAGAATGACCAGGATCAAGAAAACTAATAACAACAGATGCTGGAGGGGATGTGGCCAGGAGGGATCACTACTACACTGTTGGTGGGAGTGCAAACTCGTTCAACCACTATGGAAAGCAGTATGGCAGTTCCTCAAAAGACTAAACATAGAGCTCCCCTATGACCCAGCAATTCCACTACTTGGCATTTACCCAACCATCCAGAAACAAGGGCATACTAAATCCACTAGCACAGCGATGTTCATTGCAGCACTATTTACCACAGCAAAGATATGGAACAAACCCAGATGTCCCTCAGTTGATGAGTAGTTCAACAAGATGTGGTATTTGTACACAATGGAATTCTATGCTGCTGCCAGAAAGAATGACATTGCCCCATTTGTTAGGAAATGGAAAGACTTAGAAAAAATCATATTAAGTGAAGTAAGCCAGACTCAAAGGAACTTAGGCTCAATGGTTTCCCTCATTTGTCATAATCAGTAGAAACCTTGGGCTCTCCTAGCAGAGATTTAGAATAGCACAAAATCTAGAGACATTAGGCCAAATAGTATGACACTAAATGTAAGGTCCTCCAGGATAAGGAAACAAAAGCCATATAATGAGTGAGTTTTGTCCTTAATGTACTATGTTATTGCCCATCTCTTTGCCATCCCCTGGTTATCTCATAGTGTTATAATTTTTCACCTTGTTATCTGATATATTTTATATGTGCTTAATTGGTTATTTGAAATTGGATAAGGAAGGGGGGAAATCAAGATAAGCAGGGGAAGGGTGGGAGAAAAATAGGGACCATGTCATGAGAAAGGGTATCAATGTTTGTGAAGTTATGCACCTTCTATCTGGTGAATATAATATAACCCTTTTATTAATCACAATAAAAATTATTTTTAAAAATATTGAGTTTAGTTCCTAAAAAATATTAAAGCTTGAAATATGGAATTTTTACCCACAGTAAATATTTATTGGGTTTCTTTCTATAAATATTCTTTACATAATTAAGATAAACTTAAGTCATGAAGTACATCTTTTCCTGGAGAGAGGAAGAGAAAAAGAAAAGGAGAGAGGAAGAGAGACAGAAGGACGGAGGGAGGGAGAGTGAGAGAGGGAAAGAAGGAGAGAGAGAGAGAGACAGAGAGAGAGAGAGAGAGAGGTTAAAAATTATATGGTTATCAGCGGTGCATTGGCTCATGCCTATAATCCTTGCTACTAGGGAGGCTGAGATCTGAAGATCAAGGTTCAAAGCCAGCCCAGGCACAAAGGACCTGAGACTCTTATCTCCAATTAACCTCTAGAAAATGGGAAGTGGGGCTTGGCTCAAGGGTAGGGCGGTAGCCTTGAGCTGAAGAGTTCAGGGACAATGCCAAGCCCAAGGGTAGCCTGGAGTTGAAGAGCTCAGAGGCAGTGCCTAGGCAGAGTTCAAGCCCCAAGACCCACACCCCCCCACACACACAATATATATATATATATATATATATATATACATGGTTATTCATTTATTCATTTATTAAATATACTATGTGTCTTATGTAGGTTTTCCTCAAAGCGAATCTAAAATTCATGTTCAAAGTTAACTATATCTCATGAAAATCAAGATAAACTGAGTAGCAGTACACCAAACTAAGTAATAAAATATAAACTGAACATCCACAAATTTGTAACTAAGTACGATTATTACTACTGAAAAACTTTCAATGATATGTGAAATTTATACATGTAGCTTTACTTTAAAAAGGTACTGTTAAGCTGGGCGTGGTGGCTCATGCCTGTAATCCTAGCCACTCAGGGGGTTGAGATCTGAGGATCATATTCATAGGAAACCTGGGCACTAAAGTCCATGAGACTCTTATTTCTAATCACTAGAAAAAAAAACAGAAGTGGTGATGTGGCTCAAGGGGTATGGTGGCAGCCTTGAGCTTAAGAGCTGAGGCACAGCACCCAGGCCTAGACTAGTTCAAGCCCAATGCCCCCCCCCCCCAAAATATACTTTTAGCACTGCACAAATGTCTTAAAAATCAGTTGAATTATTCCTTTAGCAGCCATCATTTCAACATTTAAATCTGCATAAAAATGTTTAAATAAAAATACATTTATCATATTTTTCTCATAATACATGAATGAATAATTTAAAATTGCAAAAGTTGAACTGGAACTGTACCTCAAGTGGTAGAACACAAGCCTTGAGTGAAAAAGATAATGGAGAGTTCGAGATTGTGAATTTAAGCAACAATCCCAGTACAGAGTAAAATAAAGCAAAGTAAACAAACATAAAATAAAGAAAAATAAAAGTTGCAAAGGTATATATATATATATATATATATATATGTTGATTATATGAAATTCTACATTTTAAAAAAGTCTTTTTTTCTTCAAGACTTGGATTTCACTAACAATTCTATTCCCTCATAGATTCACAGATGCTGATTTGTATATCACACCCTACTAACTGGCCCCTTTCTGATGTCCTTTTTGCCTGCTCTGATCATTTAGGCAACTTTAAAGTGTATGAATTTTAAAACTCTCATAGCAGTGAACTGTTAAGTCACTATGTAATCAAACCTTTCACTGAGCGTCAGATGCCTTAAAAAGAGCCCACCATTAACTTCATCTACAGACGTTTTCTATAATAATCTTATCAATGGTATTAATTAAAAATATAGGTTACTGACAATGAAATGAATAAAATAAAAAATATTTTTGTCCCAAAAATAGTGATAGTAAAGCAATACTGACAGTAAAGCATTTAAGTGCTAATGCATCAATTTATATTCCTTCTATAATCTAAACATTGCAAGGTTTAAGGTTAGTATCCCCAAAGCAATGTATACTCAGTTTTAGTGCAGGTAAGATTTTAAGAATATGTTTCCTGTTTGCTTAAATTATTTATTATAATATTTGATCAAAAATAGGATGTTTGCCAAGTTAGGATAAAGTATGTATTTTAATCTCAGTAGTTTAATGAGAAATTTTCTCATTTACAAACTTTAATTCATCATCATATTTGAGAATGAACAACACTCATTTATCTATAGGCTCAAAACCATCAGATCAACTTTAAATGAAATTAGGAAAAATATGTAAAACACAGCTTAATAAGAACTACAAATACACATTTGGCATAGGAAGTATATTTAGACATTAGATTTTCAACTAAAGTGATTGCCTCAGGCATACAAACTCTACATTCATCTCATAGCCATCAACCTTTGTTTTCCTAATTAAACCATATAAACATAAATTTCTTAAATTACAGCCTTCTTCAAATACTTCCAAACTTATTTTCTTTACAAGTAGAATACTGTTCTTCAGTACTTTTTAGCTATGTCATTTCTGTAGTTCTTAAGCCTCATATTAGTTTTTCTTATACATTGGTGAGGTAGTTCTAAGATGTTAGTCAGGGACAAGATTGCTTGCCCAGTGGGTCAGTGGATTTATATCCCAGCATTTACGATAAAATTTAAAATTAATCACTAAACACAACCTTCTATTTTTCAATAAAATTTCAATATGTTAAAGATCCAGGATTATTCTTGAGTAAATTCCTGCCAAGCCCTTTAGAAAGTAAGATTAAATGCTGAGGAAATGAAACAAACAGGAAACATGCAACACTAATACTGGATCACATGGCAGGTCTCAGTCCCATTCCATCTTATACCAAGTCATTCTATTTGGAAGATACCTCTTTAAAACAAATAAATATGGGGGCCAGGAGTTTGGCCTAGTGGCAGAGTGCTTGTATTTATCCAAGTATCTACCAAATTATAGAACTATAGTGTTGGGGCCTGACCTCCATCTCTGAGGCCTGATTCCGGCCCAGCTGCAATTAAAGGGCTTTGACCAGGCATTCAGTCCTTTGCATACCTCTCTTATGGCTTCTCTGTACGTGACTCGATTGAACCCACCACAGCTTCGCAGGTCTCGCAGCAGCTCAAGTCTCATGCGCTCAAGTCTCGCGGCTTTCCTACACCTGTCCTGCCCAGCACCTGAAAGCCCCACCCAGACCCTTAGTGGTAGCACAGAGGCCCTCTTCCTATTGGCCAGCGTCCCAGTTCCCACCTTCTCCTACCCTAACAGTATATAACTAATTGTCTGACGCAATAAAGGCATGAGAGCATCAGAGAACATGAGAGAACAGCAGATCAGATCAGCAGAGATCAGCAGAGAAATCTGATGCGCTTTCCTGGTTAACACTGCTTCTGACTCAGCCTGGTTTTCTTCTTCCCCGGTAATTGGGGGAGGGCAGGATCATCGACACTTACCATCTCACTTACCCCAACTACAGACTGACCCTGTGTGTCCCTGCCCGTTCCCGTGTTGCTGCCCCAGAGAGGAGCAACACTATAGTATATAACCAACTATAACCAAGTTATAGTACTCCATTGACATATATAATTTTTACTTTACATTTCAATTGGGAAACACTTAAATTTACACACAATATTCCATGTATGACCCTTGTATCTGTTTCATGGGTCCTTAAGAATATATACTTTCATTTTATTTTAATTATATTCATTTTTTGATATTTGATCCATTACAAAAGAGAATAAATGAGACAACTGAGTCAATTTGATTTTAAACACTTACCATGAATACGCGACAAATACTAAACAACCTTATAGATCTAAGGAGTAACATGTCTTTCCTGTAGCTTATACTACAGTATTCATGTCTTAGCTTATACTACAGTATTCATGTCTGTATCTTTTACCTATTCTTATGAATTGAATTATGTGTCCCTTAAAATTAATATGTTGAAGCTGTGACCCCCCAACATGACAGTATTCTAAAGGAAGTCATCTCGGAGAAAATAGGTCATGATAGTGGAATTAGTGCCCTTTTAGGAGAAACTCTGTGGGTCTTGCTCATTCATTCTCTGCTGTGAAAACACACAAAGAGACATTAACAGCTGTAGCCCAGATGAGGGCCCTAACCACTTCTCAACAATACTGTTATTCCTGGATATTCAATGAAGCAATAGACTTTGATCCCTATATCTGGCATGAAAAGAATTCCAGCAAGACTCAATTTCATAGTAAGGGAGGTAAGCGTGTCTATTAGGAAATAAAAATGGCAGCAAAGAGTTATGCCACAGATGTGCCACAAAAAGCAAACATTTCAGTTTACCTTTGCTCCTCTTTTTCTACCTTCTTCAAGGTTAAAGAAATTGATCTTTGTTAAATAGAGAGAATTGGGGGCAAGGATGGGAAGGCATGAATAGTTAAAGCATTCCCAAGTCCATTAAGAAGTAACATTAGCTAGTTTGATGGTTCACTGTCTTAGGAATGATTGGGCAGGTCTTTAAAGTTTTTTTATCTTGTGTCATTCTATGTCCCTGGTAGCTACACACAGGCTAGTCACCAGTAAGCTGGAAAGCTGATATACAATGCTTCCTTTCAGATATCCTGTGGTCTTACTCTGAATTTTAAGTTCACTACTACTTATTACTGTTACTGTGATCTCTTGCTACTAGTCTCCAAAGCTGTGAGAAATAAATTTTTGTTGCTTTGTTATAACAGCCCAAACTAAGACACCTAAGTTCTTATTGGATCTGATTTTGAGCCTTATAATTTGTAACCTTTAAGTGACAGTAAAACAGTGAGAACCTAATGGTTCACATGGTAAATGGTAATGGTAAAATACATTATTTGCTCTTAAGAAAGAACATAGAGAAGAACAAAATTTGAAGGAGAAAGACAAAAGGTCTAATGCAGTATGTTCAGTAATCAAGGAAAAACATACAGAAGAACAAGATTTGAAGGAGAACAGGACAGAAATTCTAATTCAGTGTGTTCAGTAAACAAAGGGAGCTACAAGTATCCTCTTGGCCAAAAGGAAAAAAGTAATGTTTTCACAGACGAATGCACTGAACTCCATGTTAACAGACATATGGGGTTCAGTGGAGAAGAAGGCAGTTTTTACACAAAGCATAAATTCAAGTTCTATCATTTACATTTTGTCATTACTAATTGCAACTTAATTCATTTAATACTTCATTGGCTTCTTCTCAGGGTGTGAATTTAAGAGTGTGTCTCCATGGCTTAAAACATTATCTTTGATTTTGAGATGTTCCACATGAATATATGTAGGACACAGTGTGGAAACTTAAGACAAGCTTACAACAATCAGGAAATTGATTATAAATTATTCCTCTTAGCCTTATTGCTGGTTTTGAAAAATACATCAGTGGGGCTGAGGTACTGTTTTCTTACATGGTTAGCAATGAAAAAGAAATGAATGTGTATATCTGAGGTCAATTTATTTTTTACAAGAATCAATAATCCCTTTTGATAGGAGAAGGATAAACTATATTTTTTATATTTGTAACACATAGGTTTTAGACAAATTTCTAAACATAGAATACATTTGAGAACACACATACATAAATCTAACTAAAAATATATTCAAGAGCTAGACTTACAGCCTAAAACTACAAAACATTCATACTAAAACATGAGGTAAATCTTGAGGCCTTAATTCTTTGATATGACACCAAAAGTACACATATAAAAAGAAAAGGTTGGCAAATCAGTTTTTCTATATTAAAATTATCAGGAAACAATGGTAAAGAGACAAAGTAGAGAATGGGAGAAAATCAATGCAACTCATCAGTATATTAAGGTATTTGAGTGTGGAATAGTTAGAAAAAATTAACAGTTAAATAGATACCTTTAAAATGTCTAATTTTTAAATGAGCAACATCATACCTATGTGAAACAGTCAAAGCCATTCTTCATTTGAAATATGAAAATTACAATGAGATGCACTTAATTCATTATAGAATTTCTATTACCAATAATGCCTACAAAAAGTTTCATTGAAGATATTTAAGAAACCAGAAATTTTATATTCTGCTAGTGAAAAAAGTAAAGCAAAGAAGTCACTGTAAAAAATAGTTGAAAAAAGTACAGTGAGCTGGGCAAGATGGCTCATGCCTGCAATACTAGCTACACAGGAGGCTAAATGCCAAGGATCACAGTTCAAAGCCAGCCTGGGAACTAAAGACCCTAAGACAATTATTTCCAATTAACTACCAGAAAACCCGAAGTGGTATTGTGCCTCAAGGGGTAGGGCAGTGGTCTTGAGCTGAAGAGCTCAGGGACAATGTCCAGGCCCAGAGTTCAAGTCCTATGATGCACCAAAAAAAAAAGAACACTACAGTGACTTTTCAACCCATCAACTCCATTCCAACTTAAAAGCAAAAGTTAAATGAACACCTATATCTACACAAAAGTTTGTATACTAATATTCACAGCAACATTTCCCCTTATTATTTAAAGTGTCCAAGTTATAGACAGTTAAATGGAATTTTATTTGCTCATGAAAAATAATACTAGTTCATCCATTAATATGGAACTTTATGAGCCGTATGTGAAATGAAATAAAATAATACATAAAACAATATTGTATAAGCCAGATATGACATATTTAGGACAGAATTTTTTACAGATCAAAACTAGACTGGTAATTGCCTAGAGATAAGAAAACTAAGATGATAGCCAGAGTACATGAATGTGTGTGTGTGTGTGTGTGAGCGCATGCACACCCCAGTACAGGGACTTGAATCCAGGGCTTCTCTTACTGATATTTGCCTTTCTTGCTCATGGCTATTGCTCAGCCACATTACCCAAACCACCAATATTCCAGTTGTCCATATTCGTTGGAATACAGGCTTGCAAAGTTCTCCTCTTAGGCTGGCTCAAGCCTCAGTCCTCAGATCATAGCCTCCCTTATAGCTAGAATTTCAAACATGTGACACTGGCTTGAGGTCTTATGTCTTCTTCTGAGAGTTGAAAAATGCTTTAAATTGGCTGTACTGCTGAAGGCAGATTATATTTTTACACTAAAATCTGTGGAACTAGACATTTTAAATTAGTATGTTATTTGAAGGGAAAAAGCTGTAAAAAAAAAATGTTTTTGTGAGTCTTGTGGCTTGAATTCTGTCTGGGAGCTGTCTCAGAGCTCTTCAACTCAAGACTACCACCCTATCCCTGAGCCTGGGCATTGTCCTTGAGCCTGGGCATGGTCCCTGAGCCTGGGCATGGTCCCTGAGCCCTTCTGCTCAAGGCTACAGCCCTACCCTTGAGCCAAGCCCCACTTCCCATTTTCTAGAGTTAATTGAAATAAGAGTCTCAGGTCCTTTTGTGCCTGAGCTGGCTCTGAACTTTGATCCTCATATCTCAGTCTCCTGAGTAGCTAGGATTACAGGTGTGAGCCACTCTTAAATTAAAATAATTTTTAAGTCAGGTAGCTTTTACTCATTCATGTCTAGTAAAATTTGCCCCACATTAAAGTCAAGTTCTGCCAGAGACACTGTAAAGGCCAAGAACACATGGGGAGAAATATAAAAATTTAATATTGAGCAGATAGTTTGGTCAATAAATAGAATAAAAAGTTAGGTGGATAGCTGAAAATGTCTTTGAAGAGAAAATGATTAGGAGTTTCAAAGCTTGCCAAGTTAAAACAACTTGATCATATCTGAAGAGCAGATGGTTAAGGAAGCATATGTGTGTGTTTATTTATTTTCTACCAAATGAGCAATAGTACTCTCTTTAAGTAATTATCCCATAAGCATACAATGCTAATAATAAAAAGAAAAAATGTATCTAGGTCTCTTTCAGAAACACAAAACTAAAAAGTAAAAATATTTTTCTCCAAGTAATTAAATACAGGCTATCTTAAAGCTAATGATATAGAAATAGAGTGTCTTATCGTCATAGAAGAAATAAAATTATGACAATAGCAACAACTAAGATGACTTGGTGAAAGCACTTGCAAAAGCAACAGTTATGGATTGTCCTGAGTACTTGACATTCAATATCTGATTCAATTAACTCAGTCCTATAAACTATTACAGTTTTCATGTGATGGATGATGAAGCAGACTCAAAGAAGGAAAGGAACACAGCAAAATCTCCAGAACTATAAAGCGACAGAGCAGAATTTGAATCATGTCAGTGTGACTCCAGCTTCTATGTGCTCTTCCCCTCTATGACACACACAAAACCATCTAGAGCCAGAGCAGCATATGCCTAAATTTAACACTCATCTTAGTCAGCTTGGACTGTGATACCAGATGCAAGAATCTGGATCACCTGGACAGTCAATATTAATCACTACAGCTCTGGAGGCGTTAGTACAAGATCAAGTTGGCAACATGGCTAAGTTTGTTGTAAGGGCACCTTTCCCAGCTTGTGAAGGTTATTTCCTTGCTTTATCCACACATGGAAGAGGAAAAATCATTTTTCATTGTCTGTTCTAACACGAGTGCTAATTCCATCATAGAGCCTCTTTCCAAAGGCTCCACTTCCAAATGCCATCATCACAAATTGCAAAAGTGAGAGAGAGGAGATGGGGAGGCCATCATCATATATTACTAGAGAGAGAGAGACAGACAGACAGAGAAAGAGAGAGGGGGGAGGAAGGGGGGAGAGGGGGAAGGAGAGGGAGAGGGAGGAAAAAAGGAACAGAGGGAGTGAGGGAGGGAGGAGAAAAGGAGGGGTAGGGGGCAGGGCATGGAAGGAAGGAAGGAAGGAAGGAAGGAAGGAAGGAAGGAAGGAAGGAAGGAAGGAAGGAAGGAAGGAAGACACCAAAACATGGCAGACTCTTAATTCAACTATAGTTGCTCAATAGATTACTATTTTCTAGAACATGTCTAGCATCTTGTGACAACCACATGAGAAAGAACTATACGAAGTTTGTCAAATTATTGGTCTCTGGACCATTCTGCTAAGACAAGTAAGGATTGCCAGCCAAATATGTGATACATGACATGATTCAGGCTACTCTCTGGACAGTGAACTTTAATTGGTAAGAACTGTTCTCCTAGTGCTTATAATATGCTTAACAGTAACCTTAGAATATGACTTGACAGAAGATAATAACTAAACAAATGACAGAGACAGACAGACAGAAAGACAGAGAGAGGATTTTCTTATAGGAATGAAGATAAATTCAAGTGAGCAGTAGAAGGACTTTTCCATTTCACAGAGAAAATATTATCAGAGTGGAATTCCCTCAGCTTTCTACTTTCAAACTTCAAGGTCTATGTACAGGCATCTTTCTCTCCCTTTCCCTTTCCCAGCTATCTTGTGACTAATATCCTAATTTCTTCCATTCTACTTCCAATTCCTTATATCCATGTTGCCTATGATTTTTTTGGACTATAAATAACATCCAAATTATTCTTTCCAGAGTCCTCTTTTCCAGACTCCTAATCATCCCTCCTAGTACTTTGGTGCTCCTAGTACTTTAGGTTCTCTTAAGCAACAACAATGAAGATTTGAGGGAGAAAGTGGGGGGAAAAGAAAGACAAGGAAGGAAGGGGAGAAAGGAAGAAAGACAGAGGGGAGTGAAGGAGTAAAGAGAAAAGACAAAGATGATTTAAAAGCTATTTCAGAGTTAAAATTAATGTTTTTTTTAAAAAAAAGGTTTGTCTGGATATTAGAGGTTGCAGATAGAGGTAATATATCACTTGGGTAGTTTGTTAAACAGGACAGATAATATAAAAGAGAGAAGAGAATCTAAAGATATGGAAAGGGATTTCTTGGTAACCTCCATTGCCAGAGCACCCCAAGTACATATATGCAAAAACAGCTAAATTGCAAAGAAGGAAACTTTTAATAGAGGTACAAGTACACAAAAACATTATTTTCTACAACTATTTTGCTTGTTCTTTTTAGAAAAGTATTATATACACAGAGATTTTTAATATGCTATTTATACACCAATCTTTTTCTCCTCTAGTGTACTAATGCTTTAGCACAAAATGTTCTATTGTTGACACAACAGATCTAAGTCTACATATATGTGTTATATAAAATAAATTACACTTTATATATAAACTACACAGCTCTATTTTCTGATTACAATTTTATAAACTTTATCATTTGCTATAATACTAGATTAGTATCACCTCCCATATAATACATACTTATTTGTTACAGTAGTTTCCCTCAAGTAAGAAAACCATACAAATCCAATTTAATTTTTTGAATGATATCTCGAAGTGATTAAACCTTTATAAACTTCTCTAATTTTCATGAATACAAAGATTGAGTTACTATGGTATTCTAAATATGTGGTCCAGAATTGAAGGATTAATTTTGTTTTCCAATGTATTTAAGGTAGAACAGCTAGGAGCAACTCTAAGCAGAGGGAGAAAGGAAGCAGCAACAGGCTGACAGGAAAGAGGTAACAGAAACATTGACTAGAGTAAAAATCTCCAAAATTTAAGTGACAACTATTTCTTGCCCTATTCTTTTTAAGCATAGGAAAAAAGTAAATATAAATAGAATGATAGTTTTAGGGAAAAGGTTTAGAACTTTGCAGCTGACTTTGATCATCTCTGACAATCATGGCAAATACTATGCAAAAGTAGAAAGAAGGGGTAGCAAAATAAAGGAGGGATTCTGAATTGTGTGGTGAAACTGAACTGTCTGCTACAGAGATGGAAGAAATTGAATTCAGAAGTGTGCAAATGGTTTCTGCAGAGTGTTGATAGCCATGAATCTGTAAAAGCAACAGTTCACAAAGTTGTTTGATTTTCCTCAGGGTGTTCAGAAACTGTAGGAGTGCAGACATTAGACAATCTGACATATCCAACACTGAAGATTTAGAAGGCAAGTGTGGTGTTAGGTCAAGGTTCAAAAGAGATGAAACACTCAAGAAGAGAGCAAGGGGTCTGGAGAAGGATCAAAAAGAAGTAACATGTCACAGAACTCTGTGGGCCTGGAGGTCTCAGCAGTCTAGAGTAATTGGCATCATGGAGTTTAGAACAGAAAAATGCTGGCATAGTGATCTGTATACCTTTTTAAAAATACAAAGTTTGATAAGGCTTTTTGACAATTCTGCCAATTGCTCACCAGCAGCTTCATTCCCTCACTAAAACCATTTCAGTTACCACTTTCCTTAATAAGATCTCTGAAAAGCATACTCTCCCTAGCAGACCCACAGATTCATGAAAGAGAAATTAATGTTGACTACTATTATACACTGAGTTTGAAAATTATGTATTAAACAGCTTTACTGTGGCAATAGCTGCTACACATCAAGTAAAAGGTATCCCTATACTTCTAAATTCCCCATAAATGGTTACACAATCTATACACATTTTGTTTCCCCTTTAATTCAAAGATCAAGTTTTATTCTCTTTATATCATATATCCTAGTATGGCACCTCCCAGATTATAAGCATTTAACAATTATTTAGCAAAATAACAAACTTTCAACTTTTAACATCAAAGTTAATATCATACTATACTAACTTGACATTTTTAAACTTAAGAAAACACAGAACTAACCAAAAACCCCACCTTTATCTTTTGTTTCATATAGTTAGCACAAGTAATATTCTCTTAGTACAAAGAAATATTTATTAAGATTTGAAGATAATATGAATGATTTTTAAAGTATAATTAATATGGATCACTAATATATAAACAAAAAAACAAAAAGTGTATTCTTAATTTAATGTATTTATTTGTGCTTTAAGATACATGCTATGATCTATTTTAGACTGTGAACTTCAAAACTATTATGCAAAACAACCTGTAAAATATATATAAATTAGGTACATATTATTAAGTATGTATATAAATTATTTTTTCTATAAACTACATGTTGTTCAGTATATTAAATGTCATCCCTTAACAAAAAGAACTGCTGAACTTCTCAATTGGTTGTTTAAAGATTCACAGTGTCTAACCAAATCTAAACACTAGTAGAATCTAAAATACACATTCATGCATGGTTTCTACATTTAGAACATATATAAAACATAATTCATTAGGCTATGTTCCTTCTTTTCTAAAATCCAGAATCCAAGAAAATTGAACCACTTTTAAATGCACCAATGTGTTTATTAGATCTGTAGGGTGTAAGAAAACTTCAATTGCTACTCTGTGTCATGCTGATATAGGCATAAACTCTCAGGTTAAATTTCTCTCTTTGTAGTACAAGTTTCAATTTGGATTTTAAAAAGCTTGAGGCCATCAATTTTCACATCTGTTCTCACTCCCATTTCGAAATTCAGAGACCCAATTTCAGGAAAATACTGGCAACTTATGTGGAGGCTTAACATGTTCAATAATAAATCTCTCCATTATTAAGGCATATCCATCCTCACTTTTAATTTAATAGAGACTTACTTAAAGTTGAACAACATGAACACTCCTGTTTTCTTAACTATTACAGTAATCATATTCATAAGCCTTTACGAAAAGAGCTTTTCACTTGCAACTACCGCCTAACTGCCCGCCAGGCTCCCTGGCTTCTGATCTCACATGGCATCTGTTCCCCATCACTGAGAGTTCAACTGCATTCAGTTTGGGAAGGGAGTTTGAAAAGTCTAAGACCATGTGCATTCTAGCTCTCTGACAGCAAATAGACACTCAACAACAAGATCATCTACCCATCCTTCAATTGTGCCTACATAGGCAAACTTCTTCCTAACAGTGCTCTTGTTAAGTATCCAAGAAGTGAATAAACCATACATTAATGATATATATGTATACAGATATAGGTATATATCCTACACAGATAAAGGTTTATAGATTATTCAAATATGACAGTAAAATCCAGACATAGAAATATTAACCAAAGAGTATGAAGAGATCTCTTCGTTTTTATACCAGAAAATCAAGAAATACTTAACTACTCACTTTACTTAAAATGCAAGAAATATTAACTACTCACTATTTTATATTTACATATAATATATATTTTAAAGTAACAAAAATGAGTTCTTCAGCATAGATAATATACTCAATATTTTAATTTAGTCTTCTAGTTATCATTGGAGCTTATCCTACCAGAATGAATATATCCAAACAATGCCACTTAATAGCAACAAATTGTAAAATGCAACTTTAAATGACAGATATTAACAATAACTGTCTATAAGCAACATTAAGTCCTACTAATACAAGTTAGCTGATGTTCTGTAAGACTATCTCTTCCATGAATGATCCACTCAAATGTAAGATGGTTCTATTTCATTATCTACCTCAAAATAGATACAATGCACAAATACATACAGTTTGGCATACTGTCTATGGTTTTAATGGTTATATTTACCACAAATGATACCACAGTAATATTAGATTCTGCAGAAACATAATATAGAACTAAAATTTCTCTAGTGAATGATATTCAGTTCTAACTCAGGTTACGCTACCAAAAAAAAAGAAAATAAAATTTCTCAAATCTTCCTTTAAGACTAGTTTCAGAATCATCCTGAAAGGAAAAATTTATGAGACAGTAACAATTCAGTAAAACAGTATATACAAGAGACATACATAAATAAAATGTGAATTCAAAACACAGTAGTAAATCTAAAAGCAAGTGATGCCTTAATAAGATAAATTTGATCATTCAGAGAATATGAAACTAACAATGAAAGGAAATTATAATGTCTCTTAATTCAAATTGAGCCTTCACATTTTCAGATTACAGACATATAGAATGTACACGTTACAGAGTTGTGGCAGGTTCCTTTCAGCTTCAAAAGGAGATCTGCAGAACCACCAGTATACAGCAGTATCTGAAGCTTTACAAGCAGTCCCTCATAAGTTCAAAGGAAAACCAAAGACGTAATGATGAAATGGAGACCTTATGAAGTTGAAGCTGCCACATATTTAGAATGACTGTCAGAAAAATCATTGATAGTCAGCAGTGCCAGACCAAGTAACAAACTATGTGGACAGCAAAATGCAAGGCTACAAGAGAAGTGTCAGCCAAAATTTTGAGAACCCACATCAACACCAACATGTGTCCTGGAAAATGGATGGGAAGATAAAGGCTGTAATTGCCTTTCTGAAGATTTCCTTGCCTTTGCTATACACTGACACACCCTGAGTATTCTATGCTTTCCTTTAGAAAGGAAAATAAAATTCAATGTCACTGTATATTGCAAATATACACCCTGTTTATCACTTTAAATTGACTGATAGCTAAGAGTTGAGACTCAGAGGAAGCTTTGGACTTGGAATCTGAAATTCTGGGGACTAAATCTATTGCCTGATGAGCTGGACAAGAATCTTGTATAGGTTGAGCATAGGATTTATACATTCATGAGTTGGGCTTAGGTGTCAAGTTCAGAATGGATGGATGCAGGATAGTGGATCCTCACTTATCAACTTCATTGGATTGAGAAGAGCTTAGAAGATTAGTAAACTATTCTTCAGGATATATCGGCTCTAAGTGTTTCAAGGAAGAATTAAAGTCAGAAGAGCTTCACTGATTATGGATGGTGACACCCTATAAGCGAGGGCTTGCATCAAAGAGTTCAGGGTGGAAAGAAGCCCATGAGCACAGTAATTCTCTCAGTGATTACAGGCTGATGTAAGCTGCCCTTAGCTCTACAATGAACAGAAACATATGAATAATGAACTAAAATAAAGTAATTTCAATCCTTAAGATGTTCTTGCAGTTATTTTGTTACAGCTATGGAAAACTAATGAAAGCAGATATAGTTCATTTATTCCACAGAAAAATACGGGCTGAATCAGATAAACAAAAAATTCTACATCTTTAATACTATTTCAAAAGGGAATCTTCTACTGAATGTAAATGTTCAGATAACCCACTTAAACTCTGGATACAATCAGAAAATAAAAGCAGAATGGAATATAGGAAGTAACATGTAAGCTACAAATATTAGGCACTATATCGAAACAACTCACAGACAAAATTTCATTTGATCTCCCTAGTTATTCAACAATATACATAGAAAGTTCTTCCCACGGGGATGATGATGAAAGTTGGGAAGAAAATAAAGTCCAGATGAGGATAATCCATCTTTGTGCGACAATGAATTCAATTTTCTTATGCCTAACGTGAACACGCTTTCTTACTAAGCCTCTGAGAGTGAATGAATCTCGATTTTCATTGAGAAAAGATTAACAACTCTATAATGATGCAATTACCTTCTGGGTAATGATGGTATATTTACAGCAGATTTCAGTTTATGATTCCTCTCCCTGTGGAGATGAGGAAAATAGAGAACAAATATAGTCTATTTTCTATAGCTGCTTTTCCTTTCAAAATGAAATGAAAATCATGTTGAATAGACTTAGCTTTTGATAGAGTTTGTTTTAATAGGTGCAATTAATCTGAGATACTTTTGAGCTAGTCAGCATGTCCTGTCATTAAAAAAGAGTTTTAGCTCTCAAGTTGGTTGAAGCCTCTGATTATTTTACTACTCAATTGTGCAGGTAAAGGAGAACGTAACTAGTAAACAATAAACCTCAATTTTACAAAAAAAAAAAAAAAAAAAGAAGAAGGAGGAGGAGAAGGAGAAGGAGAGAAGGAGGGAAGGAAGGAAAGAAGGAAGGAAGGAAGGAAGGAAGGAAGGAAGGAAGGAAGGAAGGAAGGAAGGAAGGAAGGAAGGAAGGAAGGGAAAGAAGAGAGGGAGGGAGGGAGGGAGGGAGGGAGGGAAAGAAAGAAAAAGAAAGAAAGAAAGAAGGAAGGAAGGAAGGAAGGAAGGAAGGAAGGAAAGAAAGAAAGAAAGAAAGAAAGAAAGAAAGAAAGAAAGAAAGAAAGAAAGAAAAATTAAAAAAGAAAGTATGGGCCGGGCACCATGGCTGGCTTAACCCTGTAGTTTTAGTTACTCTGGAGGCTGAGATCTGAGGATCAAGGTTCAAAGCCCAGCCAAGGCACAAAAGGACCTGAGACTGTTATCTTGAATTAGAAAACAGGAAGTGGGGCTTGGCTCATGGATAGGGTGGTATCCTTGAGCTGAAGAACTCAGGAACAATGCCCAGGCCCAGGGGTAGGGTGGTAGCCTTGAGCTGAAGAGCTCAAGGACAGGTCCAGGCTGAGTTCAAGCCCTATAACACACATTAAAAAAAAAAAGGAAGATATGAAATATAATGAGATGGCTGAAAGGAACTTATAAGTCTGATCACATATTGTCAGCAACTAGTATCTATTACCTAACTCCACTCTTTGATATGTTTTCAGTGGAAAGAATTGATATGACTCAAACGAAACCTCAAATTCACCATCTCCACAGAACAAGGGAGCCTTATATGCAAATACAAAGGAATAGACATCCAGCTGAAAACACACACATGAAGAAAGGGTAGTTTCTTTTAATGCCTCAGATTAGGATTGAAAAATAAATCATATATCTAGCATTCTAATGTTCCCTATGTAAACTAAAATTAGTAGAGATAACTTTGCAGTTTGAATGATCGTCCACAATAGATAGTGTTATTTGTCTTCTTCTCTACTATAATAATTTCATCTTCATGTGTTTTAACTTTGAGATGAAACACAATCCATTCACATTTTCCACGTGAATAAAAACAACAACAAAATCAACCCATAAGTAGATAATGTTAAAATACTAGGAGATATAAGCATCTGTGTTAATGAGGTACTAAGGTTTCCTTTTTTCCTTAGCTAGATTTGATGTGTTTGGTTACTTTCCCAACAAGGAGCAAAGTAAGCCATGCATTTACCATTCAATATCATAAGTAATAACTTATTGCAAAAACTTCTTTATGTTCACTGTAATATTTCCATTAAAAGATACCTTTTCAGGGATAAATTTTTGAAAGAACTATTAAAGACAAGTTTTGAATATAACTTAAATACAATCCAAGTATAAATTTAATTTAAGATTTAAAATCTATTTCGAACTTAAAGGTTAAAGCAATCTATTTTCAATTAAAGTATATCTATGGCAACTTAATTTCAAACTTTAAGGTTTTGCAACCTAATTTTTTAATGATAAGAATATTACTAAAACCCATCTGCATTTAATGACAATCTTCCATTCCTCTCAGCTCTCTGAATCCATTATCTCTCTCATGGGAGTGAATGCTTTGCCATGACTGGTGATGAACATGAGGTATCATACAGATGATGCACTTTTTCATTTAAAAGACTAAAGAGGAAATTCACTTTCCTTTTCTTCTACCCTGTTTTCATTAAAATCTAAATACAGCTATTCTATGAGAATTTTTCGCAGCTCAATTCAGCTGAACAACAACAAAAGCCTCATGTATTATCAAAATCAATTATACTCTCCAGATACTACAAACATTTCACATCAACACTTTTGTCTGAAAAACAAAGATACGATACAGCAACAAAATAACAAACATTAAAAATCTTCAGGAACAACAATCTAAAGAAATGTTGCTTATAAGCATTTATTTTGGCTTTTAGCCTTAGGAAAACTTTCACAGTTATTTCCTAAAATCTCTAAACAAAACAATTTAAGTATTATTTTTCCCCAAAAGTCACATAGAAATGGCTAAAAGCATTTAAAATAACATATTCTCATTGTAACTTCAGTATTAGATGATGTTTGTTAGGACGTCATCCATTTCCCCTGCAAGAGATGGAGTAAATTTCCCTTCTTTTACACTGTCTGAGTTCTAAGACTTAACCACAGTGTCAGACAAGTAATTATTAGCAACTAACCTAAAGGTGGGAATGCAGAGAAGGAGAAAGCAGAACTACTTAATTTAAATTGTACATTTTTCATGCTCTGCTAACTTTTAAGAATTATACCAATTCTGTAAACAAATCATATGTATATATATATATATCTTTTTCTTTCTCTCTCTAAAATCTCTCTCTATATATATGTGTGTGTGTACACACATATATGTACAATCCACAATGTTTTGTGAATCAGATGCTAACTGTATAATTTTAGGGATAGAATTTTAACAAAGTAAGTACATTAATATTATATTCGGTAACTATAGGAGAAAGAAAGAAATTTCATTCTAATGGACAAAATCTAGATGTCTACATAATCACACGTTATTGTTTACTGCTATTTTAGAGGCCAGTGATAAATTAAGACAAACCCAATTTTTAACTTTAAAACCTCTTTTGCAAAACTGAAATTCTCCATAAGAAGCTCCCTCAGTTGATGAGTGGATCAACAAGTTGTGGTATTTGTACACAATGGAATTCTATGCTGCTGCCAGAAAAAATGACATCGACCCATTTGTTAGGAAATGGAAAGTCTTAGAAAAAAATCATATTAAGCGAAGTAAGCCAGACTCAAAGGAAATTAGCCTCATTTGTCATAATCAGTAGAAACCTTGGGCTCTACCAACAGAGATCTGCAATAGAGCAAAACTTTGATACATAAGGACATATAGTATGAAGCTAATTGAAAAGACCTCCAGGATATTGAAACAAAAGCCATATAATGAATGATTGTTGTCCTTAATGTACTTTGTTATCTCTCATCTCTTTTGCTGTCCCTTGGTTATCTCATATTGTTACAGTATCTCACTTTGTTACCTGATATATTGGATTTATTTGTATTTGCTTATTTGAAATTGGATAGGGAAGGGGGGAAAACCAAGATGGGGGTGGGGGGTGGAGGGCAGGGTAATGGGGACTAAGACATGTGAAAGGGTATCAATATATGTGAATTAATGCACCTTCTATCTGGCAAATACCATGTAACCCTTTTATTAATTACAATAAAAAAGAAGCTCCATAATTAAAAAGAGCAAAGAAATATGACCTTTTAGGAAAAGGAATGAAGGAGGAAAGGAGAAAAGAAAGGAAGAAGGAAAGTTGGATAGGTAAAATTTAAGAGAGAATGGAAGAGATAGAAAGGAAGAAAGTAAGGTTAGGAGGGAGAAGAGAAAAGGGATAAAGAATAGAGAAGAAAGGAATCAATACACTTGAGTAAGTTCTTACGTTGAATAGAAATATATACAATACATAAATTAACTATTGCAAGAAGGTGGGATTCACTTACAAAAAAATACACTGTGGATGACTATGGAGATCCATGTTCCTTTAATCCATTAAGTGAAACCTGAATATTGAGCTGGTCAGTACTATTTTTCCATGCTAGATAGAACCCTTAAGCTCCTCCAAGTTTCTGAAACTTGCTCAGGAAACAAGATATTGTATAAGTCTTCTTAACATAATTGTGGCCTCTGATTCAATTTTGGCGAGAGATAAATTACTTGAAACATTGTTGTCCTTAGTTATGCTTTGTTTACTTGAAAACCCTTTGCCTTGTAGTTGTTTTAAGATATAGACACTGGCTCAGAGAGAGAAAAATTCAGAATTACAGGGCATTTATTTCAGTGGCCAAGATATATGGCCTTACATCAAAGTAGGTTAGGCCAGGGAGGCAATTACCTGGTTCCTCTCTTCTACCACAGTCTACCACCCAATTCCAGTGGATTCTCAATCCTCCCACTAAACCAACTCAACAGATGCAGAGACAAAAGTTTAAAACTGAAGAGCTGTGCAGAATAGACAGGTGGAAGGTTAATAATATTATTCTTTTATTTCTAAGGGAAGAAAATGGCATGTTGTTCAAATAAATTATCTAGCATACCTATTTAAATTTTGCAAGAACAGTAACCTATGCAATCAAAAAGAAATAAAAACATGTATTTATACAAAAACCTGCACAAAAATTTTATAGTAGATAGCAGAAATAACCAATGTATAAGGAATGAAGTAATGTATTTCCACATGACACAAAATGAATAACTCTCAAAAAATGATGCTATATAGAAAAAACAAGACACAAAATTATGTGTGATATGATACTAATTATATGAAATGTACAGAATTGAGTGCCAGACCTGATGGTATACTCCTAAAATTCTAGCACTCAGGTGACTAAAGTAGGAGTTTTGGTTTTCAATCATCAGTTTATACCACATAGCAAGACCCTACTCACAAATGACATCCAAATTAAGACGGGGAATAATTAAGTTAATTAGTGAATATCAAGGTGTCAAGGGACAGAGAAAAAAAAAACCTAGAACTTTTGGCTATTAAGAATGGCACCCGTGGCTCACACCTGTAATCCTAGCTATTCAGGAAGAATCACAGTTTGGAGCCAACCCAGGCAAGAAAGTCTCTGAGACTCTAATCTCGAATAATCTACCAGAAAACTATTAGTGATGCTATGGTTGGCAAAAGTAGTAAAGCACTAGCCTTGGGCAAAACAGCTCAGGGACCATCACTCACACCTTGAGTTCAAGGCCCAAAACTGACCAAAATAAAAAATGAATGGAGGGCCGGGAGTTTGGTCTAGTGGTTAAAGTGCTTGCCTAGCATGCACGAAGACCCAGGTTCGATTCCTTGGTACCACATATATAGAAAAAAAGCCAGAAGTGGTGTTGAGGCTCAAGTGGTAGAGCTCTGGCCTTGAGAAAGTCCAAGGACAGTGCTCAGGCCCTGAGCTCAAGCCCAGGACTGGCAAAAAAAAAAAAATGAATGGAGTATTATGCTGAATGGCTATAACTCAGCATTAAATATGCTAAAAAATATAATGAAAACCAAAAAAATGGGAGTATATTTCAAACATTCAAGTTTGACTCAAAACCTCTATTTTTTTTTTTTTTTTTTTTTTTTTGGTACTGGGTACTGGTACTTTAGCGTGAACTCAAGGGCCTCAGACTCTTACTTGACTGGAGCCTGGCACTCCTTGAGTCATACCTCCACTTCTAAAACCTCATTTATGTCTCTTTCTATGGCTGTTGGGTGGAGATTTCTTACACAACTGCATCAATGTTAAAGGATATTTATTCTTTCTGAAAGAATATGGAAGTATTCTCAGGTTTGTACTTTTTGAATAACATCTTTAAGGTGCTTTTGCTACTGACTTAAACATTTAGAAAAAAAATCATATTAAGTGAAGTAAGCCATATACAAAGGAACATAGGCTCAATGGTTTCCCTCATTGTGAATAATTAGTATTACAATAGTGCAAAACCTAGAGACATAAGGCCATACAGGATGATGCTAAATGTAAGGATCTCTAGGATATGGAAACAAGAGCTTTATCTTGTATGATTGTTGTTCTTAATGTACAATGTTATTTCTCTTCTCCTTCGTTGCCCTTTGATTAATCTCATATTGTTACTGTATCTGACTTTGTTACCTGGTATATTGTATATATTTACTTGTTTATCTGAAATAGGAAAGGGACAAGCAAGGGTCACAAGATGATTGGGTGTGGGAGGAGGCATATGGGGATAAAAACATGAAAAGGGCTATCAATGTATAAGAAGTAATGCACCTACTATCTGGAGAACTGTAACCCCTCTATACATTACCTTGACAATAAAAAAATAAAATTAAAAAAAGAAAAAGAAAAAGAAACAGCTTGAGTATTTTTGGTTGTCATGAATCCATCATTAGAGGAGGGATTCTGGCAGCTTAAATTAACATAAAACAGTCATAGTTTCACATGAGTAACTATCAAACCACAATAAAATTTAAAGTACCTTTAAAATTTTCTAAGAACAAGATGATTGGATATGAACTGGAAGTATAAAGAATTCTTGAATGTACAAAGAAAGAGATGAAGAAAGTGGGATAAGATGAAAGATGAAGTCATGCCTTGCTGCTGCAAGAAAAACCAGTCAACAGTTATTCTAACTTATATGATCAGGGGAGCTACCTGGATGAGAACAACAAAAATTGTTTTAACCATCAACAGATTTGCCACATTTCAACAACCACTTTATAATGCAAAATGGTATTCAGTTATGCTACCTGTGGCCTTGGGGAAAAAATAGCAACAAATTAATTTGGCATTTCCTAAACAATCCATCGAGATAGCTCCTTACATAATGCAATTTAATCTTTTTTCATATATTTTTATTGTAATTAATAGAAGGGTTACATTATAGTCACTAGATATAAGGTGCATTACTACACATACATTGATACACTTTCTTATATCTTGGTCCCCATTTTCCTCCCCTCACTCCCACCCCTCATCTTGTTTTCCTCCCTTCCCTATCCCACTTCAAATAACCAAATATAAATATATACAATATATCAGATAAACCGGTGAAATACTGTAACAATATGAGCTAACCAAGGACAGCAAAAGAGATGAGAGATAACATAGTACATTAAGGACAACAATCACTCATTATATGCCTTTGTTTCTATATCCTGGAGGACCTTTCATTTAGCATCATTCTATATGGCCTTATGTATCTAGGTTTTGTTCTATTATAAATCTCTGCTAGGAAAGCCCAAGATTTCTACTTATTATGGCAAATGAAGGAAACCATTGAGCCTATGTTCCTTTGAGTCTGCAATTTGATCTTAAAATGAAAAGTTGCATTGTGATTAAGACATAGAAACTAATCATCTACATTATTTATAAGGAACCACATTCTTGGCTAGATGTGACAATTAAAGAATGGCACATCACCTCCATTTAGAAAACATTTAAGTTGATATGAAATATACACAATATAACTTTGTACAATTAAATGCTGAACTGCATGGTCCTTTTTAATGTGAAAAAATGATAATAATTTCAAAAGAGAAGTGCTAAAAAATTCAATCAAAATAATTATATATACAAGTTAATACCAAATTATATAAATACAAGTTAAATATCAAAACTGAAACCTAAAAGAAAATACTTTATTAGCTACCCAGCAAAATATTTTAGCAGGGTATTTGTAAACAGTAATATGAAACTAGAAAATTTCTGCTTATGTAGTTCCAAATCTACCTTCCAGCATTTCGGTTTCTAACCACAATCTCATAAAATCCCCAGGATTTTAAGATGTTTCTCTATAAACATAATCCTATTAGGCATTACAACAAAACTCTCTGATCCAGCGCCTGAAAATGGAACATGTATTGAAAATATTACTTAAAAAGAGAATGTGAAAATATACATACATGTAATTCAGATGGACACAGCAATAAACATTGTTTCAATTAAAATAGACACTTGATCATCTTCTGATGTAAGACTAAAACCATATCTTTGAGTCAGATCCTTCCTAAGATTTTTGAATCATCTTGTTCATAAAAAGCATTACCTAGAAGACAATATATTTCCTTTGAATTAAAATGGTATGAAAGCTTAGCAGATATATTTACCATTCAGTTAAATTCATATCTCTTAACTCCCTATGAATGTTTAATTCAAACTATTTCTTCAAAGTTATCTTCTTTGAAATTGTCCTAATATCCAATAACTTTTCATGCCATTTATATAGTTCATCACTATATAATATTCAACTTCAGAAAAAAATAGGAAAAAGAATCCACATTCAAGGATCTCAGGAGTGAGGCAAATTTAGGCTATTGTCAAGATCTATAATGGCACAGTTAGAGATTTTAGTGGCGATTTGTCAGGAACTTTTATAAACAGTATTCTTAGCCCCTGCCTCACTGACATAAGGCTGGTCTGTATTATTTGGTAAAAGAAATGGGAGGGGATACAAATCACATTCTCATCTAATGTTTATATAACCATCCCAGAATTCTTCCACTGTTCTTTTTCTTTTTTGGAAGATCAGATGGAAGCTTCTAAATTATCTTGGAATTCACCAAGAATCTGATACATGGGAAAGAGTCACTGCTAACATATACAAAAAAGAAGTCATTATTGTCATAACTTGCTAAAATAGCTGGAGCTGATTATACCAGCGTGGTGAGAGCCACACTACAATGAAAACTGACCACACCACTGTAGAAAACAAACAGAATGCAGTAACAGCTGATTTCAGATCTACATTTTCCCAATTATATTGGTTTATGCTAATTAGTATAGTATCTCATTTTCAGAGCAGTGTTTTTCAATCTACCTATAATACTAAAAATGTTTTCTTTAGAATTTCAAATTTGATCAAGACCAATACACACAAAAAACTTATTAGTGACAAACCATTACCACTATTAGACCCAGAAACTAAAACAAAAAAAAAAAAACCACTCTACCTCACTTTCACAACTTCTAACAATGTCTTATAAGCTGATTCCAGTGTCTAAAACCACAACATAAAACCCTCAGAGGACACTTTCAGTGGCACTCTTTCAGAACACGAGATTATGAAGCAAAGGTTCAATAGCACTTCTTTTTTATTTAGTAAATTGAGGAAAGGAAAAAGTAATGCATGAATTTGGTCCAGAAAACAGAGGTAAAGTTTCTTTCAGTGTCATTCCACTTGGCAAAAAATATCAGTGGTTCCTTTTTCTGTAGAATTAAAAATCCTGAATATGTATGTCTATGTGCAGTTTAGTTCAGTCTATCCATGATAGACATTTGGGCTATTTGAAAAGTGCGTAGCTTCTACACTTAGTGATTTTAAATAAAATGTTTTCATTTAAGCAAATAGGAACCCAATTTATTTTATATTGACATATGTAACTTACTGCCTTTCATTCTTATTATCATCTAGATATTGGAAAGAAGCTAGGTCTTTTCAATTATCCTAGCAGGCTGAAATAAACATGACTTAGTACCAAAACTTACAGTATATTTTAAATCACATTAACTTTTTGAAAAATGAATTTTTCTAGTACTGTACTTGATCCAAAGTTGTAGAAATTCATCTCAGACTTGAAGTGTAGTTTCTAGTCTTCGAATAAAGACTTTCTGGGTTCTAAGATTCCAATTCTAAGGAATGTTGTTGCATGCACATTATCTGTTTGGACACTGCAGTGGCTGCTAACATATATGTACAGGTGTATGTATATACATACATACATATATGAGTACACACATATGCTGAGATTACAGATGTATGTGAGCTAAGGGGAGGGTCTCATTAACAATTTATCATAACTAGCCCTGAAGTTATTTTCCCAATCTCTTCCTCCACGTAGCTAGAAATATAAGGAATAGTTATTCTTAATAAGAAAAAAAAGCATTTTGCCAATTTTCACTATTCTGCCAACTTGCCCATTAACATTGATACAGCACTGAATAAGGCATATAATTTTTCACATTCACAAATGAGTTAGTACTCAGAGTAACTTAATTAGATACACAAAGTAAATATCATCACCTTTATCCTCACCAAGCCAAATAAAGAGATATACTGAGAAAGTTCAAATGTATTTACAAAATCTAGATCTTTTTCAACTTTAAATAATTTATGATTTTTTTTCTCTAGCTCCTAGAACTTAAACTCTAGCCTGGGCACTACCTTTGAGCTCCTTTTGCTCACTCTACCTACCATGTAAGCCACAGCTCCATGGCTTTTCCTATGATTAATTGAAGATAAAAGTTTCATGGACATTCCTTCCAGGGCTAGTTCAAACCATGATCCTCAGATCTTGGCCTACCAAGTAGTTAGGATTACAAACATGAGCCACTTGTACCAGGCAGATTATTTTTCCTTTAAAGGCAGCTATTTATATTTGATGTTCCAAGTATTTGTAAATAAAAATATTGCCAGTTAAGTTGGCAAAAATATAAAATATATCGTATTATATACGTAGATATTATGTATTGTATATTATATATGCATATTCTATATATATATAGGCCTATAAATTTATATATAAGCCTATTCAATTTATACATTTATGGTATATATGTACATCCTCTTTGTATTATACATTCTGGATATTAACCTACTATTCAGACACTTCAAAAAATTTTTCTCATTCTGAAGACTCTTTCCTTTTCTATGCCAAAAGTCTTGTAATTTGATTCAATCCCATTTGTCAATTTTCACTTTTATTTTATGAGCTTCTGAAGAAAGTTGTTGCAGTAAAGGATTTTCTTTAGTACTTTCAAAGTTTCAGGCTGACATTAAAGCCTTTTATCCACTGTGAATTGATTTTTATACAAAGTGAGAGATAAGAATCTACTTTAAATCTTCTCCAGGTAACCAGCTTTCCCCCAGTACTATTTGTGAAAATTTGCTATATCTTCTCCCAAATACCTCCTTGAAATATTTGCAGAGAATCAGGTGGCTACAGATGTATGGTTTATTTCTGTTGTCATGTATTTTGTTCCACTGGTCTCAAGGTCTGTTTTGCTCCACTAACATGCTGGTTTTGCTATTGTGGCTCAGCAATACAGCTTAAAGTTAGGCAATCTGGTAACTCAAATGTGACTGTTCAAAATAACTTTGGCTAATGTGGACTTCATGCTTCTAAATAAATTTTAGGATTGATTTATCTATTCCTATGAAAAATGACATTAACATTTTAATGGGAAATGCATTAAATCTGTATAATACAGTCCAATGAATAGAAATTAAAAGAAAGAATAAAATGGCAAAGAACTTTTTATTATAGGCTGACTTTAAACAGTCTGGTAGTTAAAAAAACAATGACAAGGCAGCCACTTAGAAAAAAATCAGAAACAACCATGTTTTGTGTATGAAAACTTAATAGTAACAATAATAATTTAAGTTAGAACCCTATTATCCTCAAAATAACTTTCCTAATTATCAACAGACAATGCAAATCAAAAATTCCAGGTCTCAAGACATTCGTAAATTTTTCCCTAAAGTTTTCCAGTGACTTTCCTGAAACACAAACATCTTGCCTTATTTTTTCTTTGTGAGTGTATGAAAAACATTTTTTAAATCTTTACTTTCCAATAAAGAAGCATGTAGCTACCTGTGACTTTTGAGCACTAAAATGAGAAACAATGCAACTGTTTAATAAGCAACATGAAATTTAAAACTATGATTTAAGTAACTTATCAGAGAAATTTTAATTGTGAAAAACTGTGGTTACAAGAGTCTACTTTTAAACTCAAATATGTGTCAGGTATTCCCCATAAAAATTGAGCATTTTCTTTCCTTTTTGCTAGTCCTAGGGCTTGAACTTAGGTCTGGGCACTGTCTTTGACCTTACTCAAGGCTATCACAATACCACTGACAGCTTTTTCTGTGTATGTGGTACCAAGAATTCAAACCCAGGCCAGACAAATACTCTACCACTAGGCCACACTTCTGGCCCAAATTCAGCATTTTCAATAAGACTTCCACAAACCAGATAACGAAAACACAACAACAACAACAAAAAGAAAATACTTCATTAATTATGTTAATTAAGTTTGTTAATTATGTTAATTATGATAATGTTTTTGTATCTGGGGTTAAATAAGATATGTAAATATATTCTACTATTCCATTTTACTTTCTTAATATCACTACTACACTTTTACCTTATACTTTATTTCTACTGGACATTACTGCCTTAGACAATACACACACACACACACACACACACACACACACACATGCACATTTGTGTGTGATATATAATCATATATTAATTATTTGTCAATATTGGTTAAATTGTGACACTGGTTGTATTCCCAGTACAATTCAGTCTTAGAGCATGATTCTATTTATGTTGATTGAATTAGAAAACTACCATTATCATCATCAGGACTGGAAACCTTAACATCACCTCCAACAGTTTCTTCATGCTTCTTTTTAACCAGCCTCACCTACTTTAAGGCCTGGCAGCCATGATCTATTTTCTCTTACTATAATTTTGCTACTTCCAGCTTGTTATAAAAATCCAATAATACAATATGCAAACTTAGGAATCTGGTAATAAGTGAAAATAATACTATATTAAATATTATGTCCGTCTATAGACTGGCATTTGTTTTTCTTTTCAAGAGTATTCTATCACTTTCTGTTTTATTCAGTTACTTCCCTGTCATCATAAACTCCCTCCACTGTCAGACTGTAGCTATTCTAAAATAAATAGCCTTCTAAAATGAAAACTGCATGTTGTATTATAGATAGTTATATGGGTCCTTTCTCCTACCAGACATTAAGCAAGGAAGCTTGACTCTGCTGCTGAGAGTCTTATCACATGCCAGTGGAACTGGGAGCTGATGGGGTTGCTCAGGAGACAGATCAGGTCACATCACAGAAAAAGGAAAGAAAAGGAAGTTACCAAGGTTACCCTCTAGCCAAGTATCTACTTTTATCAAAGTCCCAGAAATGGGTATAAGACTGTACAGAATCCTTAAAAACTCTCAGATGCCAGCCAGTGAGATGCTCATGCTAGTGGAGGTTTAGCTCCACTACAATATTCACTTATATTGCTCTTTGTTTCATCAGGATTTGTCAACCAATCAATGTGAATACATTTACAGTAGTCTTCATGACTTTATTCATACGTGGTTATTTTTCATTTAGATACAGAAAACAATGTGGGGTTTTTTTCAGGAACACAGGGATCACATCATAGTAGAAACAGCTCTATTACATAAGTATAAATAATTTTTGAACAAGCACAATTAGCTCATCCCTATAATCCTAGCTACCCAGGAGGCTCAAATTCCAGGGATTGCTATTTGAAACCAATGCTAGCTAAAAAGAATTCCCAAAAGCCTTATCTTTGAAACAACCAGTACAAAGAAGGCTTGTAGATGTGGCTCTCAAATGATAATCAACCAAGCATGCATAAGGCCTGATTTTAAACATTAGTAAATAAAATGTATGGAACTACTTGAAATGTCAAGTTACTTCAATCATTAATCATGATATAATAAGATAGATAAAATACAGTAAGTGTAGAAGAGAAAAATATGAATAGCTTTGATTCTTTCTTTATACTCACTGAAATCTCCAGTAAGAAATACTGCTTCTGCTCCTGGGGCCCATTCTTTGCAGTACAAGCCACCATCAGAGCATCTGTGGATGCCAAAGGTTTCATAGCCTCTGGAGAACTTATCAATTCCACCTTCATTCTCTGTAATGTTGTTCAAAATCTCATGAAACTTGTTATACCTGCAAAAAAACAGTACATTAGAAAATTAAATTGAACTCCCCAAATGATGTATTAATATTTCAGAAAAGAAAACATTGAAGAAGTGCAATGTAAATAATTTTATTTATTCATGTACATGCCCTACTAGGACACAAAAAAAAAACTTCTATAAAATAAACCATAGTAGGGGCCAGGAGTTTGGCCTAGTGGTAGAGTGCTTGCCTAGCATGCACAAAGACCCGGATTCAATTCCTCAGTACGACATACATAGAAAAAAGCCGGAAGTGGTGCTGAGACTCAAGTGGTAGAGCTCTAGCCTTGAGAAAGTCCAAGGACAGGGTTCATGCCCTGAGCTCAAGCCCAGGACTGGCAAAAAGAAAACAAAACAACAACAAAAAAAACCCATAGTAATCTAACAAACACCTTTATCATCTCAAGCCTATTAGTGTAAGAATATGATGGCTATGTTAGTAACGAACTGTTTAAAAGCCAACACAATTGTAGTTTCCATACCAAGTGTATAATGAAAAGCACACCTACATCTCTTCCAGATTCTAAAGAAATGAAGACAAATTGTCAAAAATCCAGCAAGAAAAATAAAACTATCTCCAGCAACATGTCATAGATTTTTCCCTAAATATTACAAGCATCACCAGACATATGGTCTCTTTCACAGGTGGTCAACCATGTCTCTGAAGCATGAAGAGGGTCACAGACAATATGCTAGTGAGTGGGCATAATTGAGTTCCAATAATCCTGTATTAGAAAGAAAAAGGAAAAAAAGAAAAAGAAGGGAAGGGAAGGGAGAAAAGAGCCAGCTATGGTTTGTAGGCTGCATTTGCTTAGCCTTGCCTGAAAGCAGACAAGCATGGCAAGAACACGCATCAGGTCAACTTGTAAAAATGGCCTTAAAAGGGAACTGAAGAACCCCAAGTAGAATGAAGAAAAGCACATGACTGCTGCCAACATTCAGGTTCGGTATATGTACACACACACACACACACACACACACACACACACACACACACATACACACGCACACGCACATGCACACATTTCTCTCTGAAATTAAGGAAAAAGAAGCAGATCGCTATGGCAGGTGATCATCACAAGTGAAAGTGACAGAATTGTACAATGAATGGGACTTCGAGGTAACACTCCATCAAATCCTGAGTGACAGTAACAATGAAACCCTCAGAAAATGTATGGATCTAAATGGAGTATACAGGAAACACATACAATCTGAGAAGTTGATAACTAAACCATCTACATTACTTGACCATGCAAAGAACCTTTTTACAATTACTTCATACATCATTTAAACATGAATTCAGTAAAATAAGAGCTAAGAAAATACATTATAAAATAACAGAATAAGAAAATAGACGCAGAATTTCATATTACTAGAAGTAATGGTTGGATCACAGTAGGCACAAATAGCAAACCATGTTGTTAAAAGGAACAAATAACTGGGAATTAAATTAGAAGGAAAATACAAAGCAAATGAATATATTGAAGACAATCTAACTGATATCTCAAAATGAAAGCTGATGACTCAGAAATAAAGCTAAAATTAATTAAAACTAAATAAAATGAATATAAAAGATATAAAGTATAGGAGCCGGGAGTTTGGAAGAGTGCTTGCCTAGCATGCACGAAGACCCAGGTACGATTCCTCGGTACCACATGCATAGAAAAAAGCTGGAAGTGGTGCTGAAGTTCAAGTGGTAAAACTCTAGCCTTGGGAAAGTCCAACAACAGTGGTCAGGCCCTGAGCTCAAGCCCAGGAAGGATCACTACTACACTGTTGGTGGGAGTGCAAACTCGTTCAACCACTATGGAAAGCAGTATGGCAGTTCCTCAAAAGACTAAACATAGAGCTCCCCTATGACCCAGCAATTCCACTCCTTGGCATTTACCCAATCATCCAGAAACAAGGACACACTAAATCCACTAGCACAACAATGTTCATTGCAGCACTATTTACCATAGCAAAGATATGGAACCAACCTAGATGTCCCTCAGTTGATGAGTGGATCAACAAGTTGTGGTATTTACACACAATGGAATTCTATGCTCCTGTCAGAATGAATGACATCCCCCCATTTGTTAGGAAATGGAAAGACTTAGAAAAGATCATATTAAGTGAAATAAGCCAGGCTCAAAGGAACATCGACTCAATAGTTTCCCTCATTTGTCATAATCAGTAGAAACCTTGGGCTTGACTAGCAGAGATTTGCAATAGAGCAAAACCTTGATACAAAAGGCAATATAGTAGGATGCTAAATGAAAAGACCTCTAGGATATAGAAACAAAAGCCATATAATGAATGATTGTTGTCCTTATTGTCCTTAATGTACTATGTTATTTCTCATCTCTTTTGCTGTCCCTTGGTTATCTTATATTGTTACAGTATCTCACTTTGTTATCTGATATATTTATATTTGGTTATTTGAAATTGGATAGGGAAGGGGGAAAACAAGATGAGTGGTAGGGGGGGGGAAATGGGGACCAAGACATTTAAAAGGGTATCAATGTATGTAAATTAATGCACCTTCTATCTGGCAAATACCATGTAACCCTTCTATTAATTACAATAAAAAATATATGAAAAAAATTGAGTCATCTATACTATGTTTCAAGAGAAGCTTGGAAAATATGCTCATAATATATCTGTAAAAGCTGTTCAATTAAGATAAAGATAAAAAATATTTTCACAGACATATTTTAAAAAAAAGCTGGGAACCTCTAGGTCACACATGAAAATTAGAGCTACTCAGGAGGCTGAGATCTAAGGATCTTTGTTCAAAGCCAGGCCTGGCAGGAAAGTCTGAGACAGACTCTTTATCTCCAATTCACCACTAAAAAAAGCTGAAAAGACACTATTCACCTACTGGTACACAGTAATTATTGAAAAAGATGAAGGGATGCTACATTTTTCTATAAGCATTTCTTAAACATTGGAATTGTCATAAAATATTGAAAGTATTCATCTGAACAAAAAAACTAGATCTACAGGTTTATTAGAATATCATTTGCAAACTCTGTTAATCCTGCAAGAATTATACTGTATTCTGTTGCTAATATCACTTTCTACTTCTTAGCACATAGAAAATAATTCACACTAACTGGCATACGTAATACCAAGCATCAAAATGACCAAACAGTATAAAAAATATTCAACCAAAACAATCAGGAATTAAGGCAAAAGAAGCACAAAAAAATTTACTGAATTTTTTAAGGCATAAACTTGAGAAGGTTAAGTAAATGTGTTATTTTTTGTCAATGTAGGTATCATGCCTTAAAAACACATTTTTAGATTTATGTTTAAAAAATAATTCTTGAGGAGTCTCTAAGATGTTTTCAAATGCTCCATTTGGTAAAAATTTCAATGGAAACAGGATTATAGCATTCTATTACTTTAGCTAAGTATCTTGATTTCCCTCAAGGTCAGCCCTGTAGCTTCTGATAGAGGAATACATATTCCACTTTGAAATCACTGTGGTTCAAAAAAGAAAATGCCCGAGGATACAGCAAGCTCAGCATACTGGTGCCTTCTCCTGCTAAGTCATCTCTCTTAATGTTTTGCTATGAATTTATAGGATGCTTAAAAACTAGGTCAAATTTTTGTTAACCAAGAACATAAAACAGAGTTAGCATAAGAATTAGCATTTGAGATAATGTGATGTATATTATTAGATTTTTATCTCTACATATATTAAACCTTTTTACAACAAAGAAAAAACTACAGGCACAAATAGAAGCCTAACTTATCTAAGGTCAAGAAAGTAATAAAATTTTATCATGACTGATTTAGAAAGCTATACTTAAATGAAATCTTGAATTAACAGTCTTCTTTCCTCTTAAAGTTGTTTTTTGTGACTAAAGCTATGAAGTAAGTAAGGATATCAATGTTGTTAAATGATAATAATTTAGTCTCAAGAAATCAACAGTGTAAATTCAAATTCTAGTGCTGTGACTCAGGGCAGGTGACCTTGAACAAGTCACTTCGCATTCTCTTGCTTTTCTTCTCTGACAGTTACAGGGAACCTTGAACTCAAGGTAGGAGCCAACAGTAGCCAGAAGTACTTAATGAAGCTTGGTTAACATTCTTCACATAGAAATGACCACATATTAGTATGCTTTAATTTTCCAAATTTGCTTTTTTATAAGTCATGGTGAGATTTTAATACACATGGTAATTGTTAAGTTTGTTCACAGTGAAGTTACATCTAATAAATAATGTATCAATTTTAAATACATATATACATATTTCTATGGAAATCCTTCAAATGTTTTGAGGGGAGAAAATATGTTGTTTGTTAAAAATTACTTCATGACTCTAGTAGTGAGCCCTGTATAAGATGAGGTCAAGGAAAATAAAAACCTCTATACCTAAAACTTTATTTTAATTAAATGAATTCAGCTAATAAAATAGTCAATTTTAGTAATATCCATTTAGTAATATCACTAAGAAAGCCTTATGTGAGCCAGTATTTCTTTTACCACCTCTCCCTAGATTTCTACAGTTAGAATACTACAAATACTATGAACATAAGTTAAAGAACCTAGTATATAGTCATGAATATAAACATACTTGGATTTCTTAACAGGTTAATTAATTATACTAACTTAATAAAACGTAGTGAGAAATTAATTTTTATCACCATGCCTTGTGTCATGGTTACAAGCATATTATTAATCTATTGCCCTTACAGTTTACCAATGTAAGATTAATTGACAATATTAAAATTTCTAGGGTCTTCTGGCAAAATGAAACCTGACTGCCTAACTAGGAAAAAAAAAACTCATCTGAATGCAATAAATCAGAGTTACTGAAGGTGAGCCCTGAGCGACAGCCCATCTGGTCAGTCCTGGAAGTGTCAAGCATTGTCCCCAGCACTGGAAGCTGTCAGCCTCTTTACCATGGCTCTCTTTCCAGTCACGCTCCTGTTCACGTCTTTGCTACATGCTCCGCTGATTGCCTTGGAAAAGGGCACCGCTGTAACCGTTCAACTGACCTTTCAGTTTATTTTCTCTTGTGTAATATGAAACATGAGCTAACATACTCTTAAGTCTACTGATTTCTAAGAAGAATTCAGACTTAATGTTTCAACCATCTTGGCTCAAAGAGCAACGTGTGCTTCTGTATTAAAGCCTTTTTTTAATGTCATAGAAAAGGCTACAACTATGGGCTACAGTCAAAAGCTCCAAGTCTTCTGTTAGGTAGCACATAATCAGTATAACTGATTCACTAATGTATGGTCAAGTGCTTTGCAGAAAAGCAATGCCAAACTTTCAAGTCAGTGTTACAGGTACAGACCTGAATTATCATAATGAATAGTTTATACATATTGATATTTCATCTTTTTCATCCTTTGATAAGAATGGCACTGTTATTCAAACACTGCCCAAAACCCAACATTGGGAGCAAAAAGCAGAGACAGGAAGCTTAAAGTGCAAACCCTAGATCTAATACTAGACCAAGGACTTTTGGGGCAATAAACACCCACAACTAAAGGTACCAGTTCTTCTTTCATTAAACAAACAACAAATCATCAAATTAAAAGCTGTGATAAAGATTTAACTTTTATTTTTATTCACTGCAGAATTTATTTTAATTTCTTAATTTTATTAATGTATTTTATTGTACTATTGAAGTGGAATATGCAGGGGATACATTTACATACATCTGGTAATAAGTACTTTTCCGTTCACACAGTATCATCTGTTCTCTCATTCTCCCACTCCCTCCCTCCCATTTCCGTGCACAAGTTGTATACTTCACTTTTATCAGTGTCCAGCATGTTCCACTGCTACTCTTTGTCACCCTTTTTCCTCCAATTCTGTGCCCTCCTTCAACCCTCCCACAGATATGCACAGGAATATACTGTATATGAGGAAACAAATACAGAATCATCAGCCAAAGAAAAATCAAATTAAGAGAAGAGTCCTTTGTTTTCATCTCTTTGGAGTTCAGTTCAGTATGTATATGATATATCATATATGCATGCATATCATGATATATATGATATATGAGCTATATATGTATATATGTATATGTATATGATGAGGCATTGGTTATTACATCTTTATAATTCTTTCCTAAGACTATACTGTTTTGGTCTCACCACATTCTAAACTTCTTCAGTTTACAGAGTAGTAAATTTCTCCAATGAAGAGATAAAAAAAAAGACACTCCAATTGTAAAGTCATTTTTACACATCTGTACATACCAGAAAATATGTAGACTACTGTGTAAGAATGATTTATAAATTTAGTCATGTGAAATAATGTTTCCTAAGCATTCTTCTGGGAAAAGACACATGTCAATTTATTAGCAACATCTTCACAACAATTATCAGTGTGGAAGAGGAGCACTGATATTACTTTCATGGGAAGAAAGTCAGTCAAACAGTTCTACCCAGGGCCACAATATGAGAGAAAGTAAATACAAGTCTGTTCTAAAGCATCGTCCATATGGTTTACAGTTTATACTTTTCCAACTTACTCTACTTCCTATGCTACATTTAAATTATTCATAAATTATAGTTTGAGTACACTGAACTTTTAAAGAAAAAGTATCCACCAGAACAATGAGATACATCATCAAAAATACATCAGCAGAAAATTAAGATGAAACACAATAAAATATTTCATAACTAAGTTCATAAAGCATTTCGATAATTTCTTCTCAGCTTTGTTTTCATGAGGTTTTTTGTTGTTGTTTTTGTTTGTTTTGGTTTGGGTTTTTTGTTTTGTTTTGTTTTTATTTTTTTGCCAGGCCTGGTACTTGAACCCAAGAACTGAGCTTCTTTTTGCTCATGGCTAGCACTCTATCACTTCAGTCACAGGGCCACTTCCTGATATTTCTGTTTATGTGATACTGAGGAATCAAACCCAGGGTTTCATGCACTCTACCACTCTAGTACTAAGCCACATTCTCTTCCTTCTCTCAATTCTGCAAATCTAACAATGAACAGAGGCCATAAGTGATTATATAAACAGCTATGAATTTTTTTTATTTTTGAATTTAAATTGAAGCAATGTATAGAAAGCAGTACTTTCTAAACACGTAATTTGATATAGTTTGAAGTACAATTTTGATAGATAATTTAAAACATTATCCAAGCTGTAAAAACTATTTTCATAACAATGGTACAGAGTTTCAAGCAATATAGCATTGAGCATAAGATTATTACTTTCATTCCATGGGAAGAAAATCAGTCAAATAGTTCTACCCAGGGCCACAATAGGAGTGACGGTAAATACACTAATTTTTTCACCTAAAAATCATCAAAGATTAGAAGGCTTATAAATACTGGCACTTACCCAGTCTCACTTCTCAATTCATTAAGTATGGATAGCCACAAATTTTAGCTTTGGGGATGATTTTTATATTAGTAAAGTGAATCAGTTTTCACTTTGGCAATTATTACTATATTTGTGTATATCAAATAAACACAAGGAAACATCTCTTTTGTGTTCAGTATCTATGTGTGTGTGTGCGTATGTGTGTGTGTGTCTGTGTGTGTGTGTGTGTGTGTGTGTGTGTGTGTGTGTGTGTTGAGTCTCTTTCCCTCTCCTCCTTTTCTCTCTCTTCTTCTTCCTTCCCCTCTACTTCTGAAAAAATTTGCAGGGCTACGAATGTGGCTTAGTGGCAGAGAGCTTGTCTACCAGGCTTGGCTTTGATTCCTTGGCCCCACATCACCAGTAAAATAGCCAGAAGTGGCCCTGAGTGATAGCTTGGAGCAAAAAGAAGCTCAGTAACAGTACTCCAAAGGAGTTCAAGCCCCAGGACTGGCTAAATAAATAAATAAATAAATAAGACAGAAAGAATATATGTATATTGAAATGAACTCCAAGAAATAGAAAAAAGACGTTTTTCTAATTTAATTTTGGTGAATTTGTTTTGTTTTTGTTTGTTGTTCCTCTTTTGCTGCTGTTTCTGATTCCTGTACATTTTTTCTTATATGTAAGTTTATCTGTTTGAGGGAGGGTAAGGGGTAGCAAAGAAATGGTGAGACAAAGGCTGAACAAATGCAGCAGTGATACTCACTAGACATGTTGAAAACCAACTATACAACTTGCCGGGGAGAGGCATCAGAAGGGAAAAAAAGTAATCACTGTTCAAAAACAAATGTACTCATTACCTGATTTATGTAACTGTAACCATTCTATATATCACCTCTACCAAAAATAAATAGTTTTTAAATAAAGAATTTGTAGCTACTGAACCAAGCATTAGCAAAGATCTACAAGACTTTTGTTGTTGTTGTTGTTGTTGTTGTTGTTGTTTTTAGGTGGGTCATGAGGCTTGAACTAGGGCTGGGTGCTGTCCCTGAGCCCTTCACCTCAAGGCTACAGCCCTACCTTTGAGCCAATCCCACTTCCCGTATTTTTGAGATTAATTGGAGATGAGTCTCAGATCCTTTTGTGCTTGGGTGGCTTTAAATCTCGATCCTCAGATCTCAACCTCCTGAATAGCTAGGATTATAGTCTTGAGCTACCTCATCCTGCTCTACCAAACTTTCTAAAGGTTCTTTGTCTTTACTATCACAAAAGTTTCAAACATCTGAGGCAAAACAACAAAGAGTAACCATGGTGAATGCCTACATAGTGGCAAAATCTTCTCTAAGTTGTAAAACTTCAAGAATTATCTCTGTCTTTACATAAAATTCACATTGTATCACAAGCATATATCTTAATGTATATGCATATAGATTTCTTTATACATATAATGAGTTAACACAGACCAAACAATATTATTTGAAGGCAAATTCAACTAATAAAATAGTCAATGTATTCCATTTAGTTAGTATCTCTCAGTTTATTATTTCTTAAAAATTTTGTAGTTTTAAATAATTACACAAACTGACATAAAGATAAAATGTTTAAATAAATGTTACTGAGCTATATTTCTCCCCATGTTCTACAGCAAAGAAATAAAATAATATTTGTAAATTTAACTTACCTCATTATCAAAGAGTTCCCACACTGAGTTTACTACTATTAGCAGAACCACATATTCCATATTGATTTGGAAGAAAATTCAAGGTTAAATTACAGCAAACACAGCCTAATTTGTTTATTAAGATACCATAGTTATTCATGATTTAGTACACTATCCAATACCATAAAATAGATATTTTAAATTTGGGTAAAGCTATAATATATCAGAAGAATTTTTCCTTTCATGTCCCTAAGTAATGATGCTGATAATTAATAATCAAAGCAGGTGCCATCTTGACCCATTGTTATTGGTGGTTAACCTTTTGAAAGCTGAGTTAACATAAAAAGAAAAAACTTTTTTTTAATTTTTAAAAAAACCCGTCTGGTCTTCCAAAATGGAACTACTATATAGTACTGTATATTTATTTGCTGATATTTTTTTTAATTTCTACCAGATGTCATAAAACCAAGAAACACGTTTACCTTTTGGTTCATAATTGTATAGCCTTAATCTTTTGTCAGGCATTCATTAAGGAAAAGACACTGTGAAAATGTTATATTTTATACTTAATCATAACATGCTAAATATCATGCTAAATATCTCAGTAAATTATAATTAGAAACAAATTTAAAAGATCTCTTGAGTTTTGTGGTAAAGTCCTTAAAAAGAGCCATAATCATATCATAAAAATGGCTTGTAACTGTGATTAATTAATCTCATTTTTGAATCATTTTTAATAATTCACAAAGTTCTTCTGGGGAAACTTACTGCTAGGATTAACATTTCTGCATAATATCTAATTATTGAGCACAGTCCATGCATATCACATGGACAGTGATTTTATTGATTATGAATTTGATATTCATGCATGAAATATTAGGAAAGATTACATCTATATTCAGTGACAGCAAAAGAGAATTAAATTTTTTAAGAATGAGAAAAAGAGGAGGATTCGGTGGAAGATGGCGGCGGTTCAGGGTGAGACATACTGAGCTCCTGCCAAGATTCATGTACTGGCAGTGCAGGAGACAGTCCTCTACCAGAAATTGATCCTAAGTAAGCTTTAGGACCACAGAGAACTTAGGCAGAGAGGAAAAAAAGGAAAAAAAAGGAAGAATACCAGCACCAAAAGAGAGCATGGAGCTCCGCCGCGGAGCAGCCAGGAGACAAAGGCTCTTCTGAATCAGAGCAGAGAAAGAGCTCTTGTATTTGGTTTTTTGCGCCATCTATCTGGCAAATATCATGTAACCCTTCTATTAATTACAATAAAAAATATATGAAAAGAAGAACAAAAAAAAGATTCCTACAAGTTTATAATGTAAGGAAAAAGTCAAATATAAATCTTTTTGCTTTTTAGTTACAAATACATACTAATGCATAAAAACATGACTGAAAAATTATATAACTATGAGCTCTTGATAATGGCATGATTTTTTACATTTTTCAATTGCAATTTATTTTACTAGTATGACAACGGATACGAAGTAAACATAAAAGTATCTGTATAATTACATTCAAATAGATATTATATATATTGTATATATTATATTTAATACATATTATTTTCAGAAGTAATTTTAAGTTTTATGGAAAAAGATGTCTGAGCCCATTGTTTTCTTTAACAGAAGTATGGTCAATACAGAATAAAAGTAATAATTGTCTTAAACCAGTATCACAACAAACAAATCAAGCACATGAGGTCCTTAAAGTTTATTGCTGATTAATTCTAATGACAATTACCCTTAACTCACTTATTCACTCATTCAAAATATCTTTAGGCTGCAGGCATACTCTTAGACACAGATATTTATGTATGTATACACACACGCAAGCATATGTGCAATCACCTACATGCAAATCCAATCATTTACATACAAGTCCAAATCAAACCAGTTATCTGGTTAGTCAATACTAGGTAGACAACCTACAGAAAATATATCTGAATTAGTTTTTTTTTTTGAAGATGATCAGAGCTTAATGCCTGTCCTCAGGAAACTACTACTTTGCCAGCTTCCCTAGTGATTTGTGGCTAATACGTTAAGAATCTAATGTGTTTCAAGCTCCCAAATTGACTCATTCTCAAAATGTCAACTCGATTCCCCAGAAGAGGGAGGGGAAGAAAACGGACACAAATTCTCTGTTTTAAGTAAAAATAACTTTTAAAGAAGAATGAAATATCAGAGATGCCATATTTAAATTAAAAAAAAAACTCCACTGACAGCCAGCAAAATAAGCCATTCAATTTGTTCACTGTATATATTCTTCCTTTAAAAAAAAAGTGCAATACATCTTAAATTACTTTGCTGCTTGTTACACAGTCCCAGTGATAGATCTATTTTATTATTGTTTGCTTCAATACCTATTTCCCTTCTTTCTTCTGACTTTCAGGCAACATTCTGAAAACCTCACTTACAAGCAATAAATACTAAAAGCAATGGCACTGAAGCATGACATACTCATTCTCTTCTAAGACTAGTCACCACCAGAGCACAAAACTCCAACTCTGTACCCTCAAGTGTAACATTATTTCTGTTTAAAAACTCCTGGAGAAGACAGAGGTAATTATGTATCTGCAGCCTGTCTATCAACTCTCCTCCAGTATGCAGTACAATGAAAAGCATTAAGTCAGTCTGACAAATCATGTCCAAATGAAAGCATAGTTTACAGTTTAGATTTTGTGTTTGCTTGTTTGTCTTTTTGTTGTTTGGTTTGTTGTTTGGTTTGAAAACAAGAAATTCCAAATTCCCTCCCTTTACTTTACCACCAGAATCAACACCAAAGCAATAATGGTACCCATCAACAGCTGACAGCTCAACAACTACTGAGAAAAGTATGTTTGACATTTTTCTCCACAAGAATCCATTCACAGTTGCTGTACTGTTTCAGGGAACCTGTAATTGAGAGCAGCCTGAATATACAAGAGTTGTTCTATAGGTAATATGTATGTATATCATTAATATACTTTATATAAGCCACCACCATAGAACAGAACTTATTTTCAAAATTACATTTAAATAATATTTAGCAATACAGTCTCACAAAAATTGTAAATCAAATAAAAAATGCTTCAAAGTATGACAATATATTCCACTAGGATGCAACTCTCACACTTCTTCAATACCAAGATGCATATTGAAGTGATGATACACTATTCAAAGACTTTGTAGATATTAAAAAATATGTGCATATTTTCTACAGAGAGATGAAAAAGCTCCAATTACTATTATTATTTTTTTGCCAGTACTGGGCTTGAGCTCAGGGCCTGGAATGGTCAATAATTTCTTTTTCCCTACAGGTTAGCATGCTACCAGTTGAGCTGTAGGATCCCCCATCAACATTTTGTCAGTTAAGTGGAATAAGTCAAGGACTTTTCTGCCCAGGCAGACAGCAAACCTTTTTTTTTTTCATATCTAAGCAAAACTTCTTTAATGGTTTCATTTGTAAACATAAAAATGAAGCATCATACATTGAAGGAAAAATTATCATTGATCAGAAGGAAAACAATTTTCTCAAAATAAAAATGCAAATCTAAAATATGGAAATGTGAAATGCTTTCATATCAAAACCAAATGCTATTGTTAATTTTAGATACTCGTCACTATATCCTGCACATCACTGATCACATTTAAATATGTACTATTCTTAAAAAGTGTGTTTCTGTAAGTATAATTCTGTGCTGAACCCAAATGCAGTGCCCTTCAAAATCTGAGGTGTTTATTGACTGAGCGCCTGTGACTGGACCCAGTTTCTAAAGATGAGGGTAACAAACAGGAATCCAATGTCACTAAATATATACCACTATTATGTCTACAAACAGATAGATGAATTGCTGCTTTTATTTGAGATTTTTGATTCTGTCATATTTTTAAGAATATGAGATTACATTTTACTTTATGTTCCAACTTTCATTGAATTCAGATACAGTTACTTGTATGTAATAGTATTTCTTCTTTCAAAATCACATTTTCTATAATTATGTGCAGCCTCAAAACTCCTTCCTTCCTTGTTCCCTCCTCCCCTCTTTCCTTCCTTCCTTCCTTCTTTCTTCCTTCCTTTATTACTTTCTTTTTTTTCTTTTGATTTATTTCTTTTTTAATTTTAATTTTCTTTTTTATTGTAATTAATAGAAGGGTTACATTATATTCACCAGATAGAAGGTACACTACTTCACAAACATTGACACACCTTCTCAAGTTTTTGTTTCCATTTCCCTCCCTCCACCCCCTCCTTTCATCTTATTTCCCCCTTCCCCATCCTACTTCAAATAAATAAACATACTTTATAGATATATATATGATACCAGATAACAAGGTAAGATACTGTAATAATATAAGATAACCAACAACAACAAAAGAGATAAGAAATGACACAGTATATTAAGAACAACAATCACACATTATATCGTTCTTGTTTCCATATCCTGGAGGTCCTTTCATTTAGCCTCATCCTATATGACCTTGTGTATCTAGGTTTTGCCCTATTGTAAACTTCTGCTAGGAGAGTCCAAGGTTTATATTAATTATGACAAATGAGGGAAAACATTGTGATTTCTTTCTTTTAACTAAAATTTACCTCAGGACTCTTGACTCACATCAGTATTGAAAGGTTTCTTATCTAACCTAAGCATTTAATTTTTGTTAGCTTGCCTTCTTTTTTGAAAATTATAAACTATTTGGTAATTCCTGGGCAAATTTTCTGTTTAAAATTTATACAAATATTTCATGTATTCTTTCCCTGTACATATTTACAATATGTTCCTAAGTGATCCATAAAGCTTACCATTAGTTAAAAATAAATTAATCAAGCCACGTGCTGGAAGCACACATCTATAATCCTACCTAAATCAGGAAGTTGAGACGTGAGGATCATGATTTGAAGCTAGCTGGGCAGGAACATCTGTGAGACTGTAATCTTCAATGAACTAACAAAAAGGCTGAAGTAGAACTATGGTTCAAGTGGTAGAGCATGATCCTTGGGGGGAAAAATAGTAAGGAACAGTCTCCATTCTCTGAGTTCAAGCTCCAATACTGATACAGAAATTTAAAAGGACAAATTAACCAGTCATAAATGAGAAGTTTTGCCTCAAAAGAATCATTAATTGAATGCTGAATGTTAAATCATCTTTAAGTTGATAGGAGGATGTCTGACCAAAGGTATTCCCAAACTGAAAAAGTATTTACGAAAGTGTGCTTATTTTGTACTTGCGAAATTTCTATATTTAAATGTTTACAGGTAAATGATTTGAATCATCTGCCTTTAAACAATTACTGAACAATAAAAAATTAAATCTCTCAGATGCAGGTTTTCAAATTTGAAGCTAAAGTACAAAAGAGAATATAAATGTTAATATAAAATGAGACTCCAGGCAAAAACAGGGGGAAAAGTAAGCAGTATATTTTTAAGCTTCCTGTGGAAGATAAATTCATGCTGAATAAATTGAAATGACATTTGGTTTCTCATAATTCCAGGCAGTCCTGATGGCCTCCTAAGTAACAGATTCTTAATGTAGCCTTTTTTTCCACTAACATTGACATCCAGCCAGAATTGTCAAGGCAAAAAGATTATTTTTAAAGAGGCTCACATGATTACTTAAAATCATATCGTCTAATTATGTAGAATTCTCAATTAACTCTCCCAATTCCTACAGCTACCAATAAATATTAGAACCTGGTAGTATCCATTCATTTGTCTATATGTGAGCTGTTAAATCATAAATACTATAAAGTATTGCAAATGAACCAGAAGATATAACTACACTGAATGGGAAAGAAGCTAATTATCAAACTGTATGAATTTAAAATGCCTCTCTGAAGAAAAATCTAGTACACATGCATATTATAGAAACAAAAACGTCTGTCATCCTCAACACAAATACACTGAAAGTAATTTAGAAACTTTAGTGACTTCTGAAGTAGATAATGTATCCTGGGTATAAAGGAATTATATAATACAAAAAAATCTGACTTATTAGACTTATTCATGGCCTTTAATTAGCCTAGCCATAAATCTAGTCTACCAAAGATAGATCAACCATTTGTTTCCTCCAAGAGCAGAAACAGGTATATACTGAGAGAAAAGAAAGTAAACACACTGAATGCAGCCACAAGACAATAATCATAGTCCAGTACTAACACCTTTAGTTTAGCAAGATATTTTAATGGGATATATGAGAATTGCATTCTAAATACTAGTTTCCTAAAAGCAAGAGAAGCAACAAAAGTAGAGTTGGAGTTTGGGAGGTTGTGCTGTTATGTTTACTGTGGCCTTGTTTGTGGATATTTGAGTAAATGCCCAAAAGTGTGACTGTCGGGTCATAGGGGAGCTCTATGTTTAGTCTTTTGAGGAACCTCCATATTGCTTTCCAGAGTGGTTGAACAATTTTACACTGCCACTAACAGTGTAGTAGCATTCCCTTCTGGCCACAACCCTGCCTGTTATTATTAGATTTCTTGATAATTCCAACTAGGGGGAAGTCGAGTCTCAAAATTGTTTTGGTGTGCATTTCTTTTATGGTCAGAGCATTTCTTCATATGTCTGTTGGCCATTCTTATTTCCTCTTCAGATAAGTCTCTCATCTTAGCCCATTTGTTAAAGGTGTGATTGTTTCTTTGAGGGTTTGTTCTTGAGGAATTTCATTTTTTGAGTTCTAAGTATATTTTAGAAAGGAGGCCCTTGTCTGTTGTATGGAGGCATGAAGATCTTCTCCCAGTCTGTAGGCTTTCTATTTATCTTGCTAGCTAAGTTCACTGCAGCATTATTTACCATAGCTAAGATATGGAACTAATCCAGATGCCCCTCAGAAGATCAATGAATCAAGAAAATATGGTATATATACACAATGGTGAAAGAATGGCATCACCACATTCATAGGGAAAAGACTTGGAAAAAAATCATACTAACTATACTAAGCCAAAACCAAAGAAAAACAGATTCCATGTTTTCCTTCATTTTTAATAATTAGTATATGTCTAGGATAATGCTACCAGAGGATCACAAAATGATGCTAAGTGAAATGAACTCCAAGATATGGAAACAATAGGTTTTCTTTGTGGATGTTGTTTTAATGTATTTTGTGAAGGTATTTATTTTTCTTTCATTCTTTCCCCTAAAGTTTACCCCCTATTGTCCTTGTATCTGATTTTGGTACCTGGTATATTGTATATACATTTATTTCAAGTAGGAAAGTGAAGGTAAACAACAGAATAGTGAGAAAAAGGAAAAGGAGTGAACCAGTACAATAATGATATTCACAAGGCATGGTGGAAATGGGATTGTGGGAGGGGGGGGTTGTAGGAGGGAAGTGAGAGAAAAACAAGGGCAAGGCTAACAATGATCTGTCAGAATATAGTTAGTCTTCCATATGTAACTGTAACCCCTCTCTACATCACCCTGACAACAAAATTAAATTAAAAATAAAAATAAAGATGGGCTAGGATGTAGCTCAGTGGCAAAGCACTTGCCTAGCAAATGACAATGTCCTGGGTTCCATTCCCAGTATCAAAAAAGAGAAGACAAAGAGTTTGGCCTAGTAGTCAACTGTTTTCCTAGCATGCATGAAGACCTGGATTCAATTCCATGATACCACATACATAGAAAAAAAAAAAAAGCTGGAAGTGGTGCTGTGCCTCAAGTCATAGAGAAGTAGCCTTGAGGAAAGTCCAAGAACAGTGCTCAGGTCCTGAGTTCAAGCCCCAAGATTGGCAATAATAATAATAATAATAATAATAATAATACACAAATATTGTCAAAGTACTGCTATTAAAAATAAACAATGAGCTAGAGGTTACAGCCTCAGCTTTAGAGCATATAACTAGCAACCAGATAGTAGAGATCCTGACAAGCAAGTTCAAAACTGAGTTCAAACTCAGGACTACAAAAAGAAACAACCCTGACAAAGAAAAAAGTACAATGAAACTACTACTACTGTGAAATTACAAATTCTTACTCCTAATCAAATCACTTAGATGTCCTCTTGTACAAAAAAGATGGGTAAGAAAAAAAATTAAGTATTTCTCACTAAAACTCTTCTAAGTGTTCAGGTACATCAAGTATCTTCCGATTGCTTTCTTCATCCTGTTTATTCTCTGCTCCCATTAAGCTGGGATGGATAACAGATAAATAGGTGGATAGATGGAATGTGTCAAAAATACCCAAGTACTTCTCTACAGACTAGTCCTCTTTGGAAAGCAGCTCTTAGCTTACTAATAGGTCTTGTAGATATTCATCACCTGAATATTAAGCATGGACTTACTGAGGCAAACTAAGAGAGCTTAGAAGTCGTAAGTGGAGCACAATGGTGATGATACTGGTGGGAACTCATCGAGACTAGAATGCTGACAGAAAGGAAGACAGTAAAGACTATGGTTGTGACTGACATATCAAGTAGAAGTAAGGATTCTACTGGGAATTTGAGTAGAGTAAATTCATGTCAAATTCTGCCACCTATTTCATCTTTGCCCTGTGACTTTGTGTAAAACTGAGCTTAAAGAGGATGGCAGAGACAGCATTCAGGCTGATATTTGAGTAATGCTAGTGTCTCCTAGATATACAGGCAGAATCTGGAACAAAAGGCAGAGCAAAGGGATTTCAAAAGCTTAAAGAGTTCAGTAAGAAAAGAGGCTATCATAGTTGTGGCCAAGCAAGCCAAAGTTATTAGTACCATTTAGAAGGAAAGTATTTTGCATCCTTTTTACCTGAACCACAGTGGAGGAAATGCCTCAAGCACCTCTCAGGAATGCAACAGCACACAGCTATGTCAGGCTGAAGGTTATCAAGGTATAAATTCAGTTGATAGACTGCTTTTAGAAGAAAGTTCCAGGGTACCTAGATTGCCCAGCATCACCTAGGCAAGTGATTTCTCTTCTAGATAATCAAAAGATACTGTAACATTACTAAAGCAGCAATCCTCACATTTGTCACTGAAGAGAAACACTACAAACACAGCCAAAAAATCAACTATAAAATAGTTGCATCTTTTAATTCTTAAAAATATTACTGCAAAATTCTGAAAAGTAGACAAAAAGGTGAAAGCAAATGACTTAAGAGTCTTTTCAGAAGCATTATGAAAATGAGCACTTAATTGTTGACATGACAACCACCTATATTTCCTCAGTCCAGAGCTAGCTTTGTACTTACTGTCATGTTATGTAAGAAAAATCCAAAATGTTCCTAAAAATACCTTTTCTTTCTCACAACTTCCATAAACTTCAAATACAACTTTTTCAGCAAAATTATTTCTTTATAATTACTAACCTTAAGGAAACAAATAGCTTCATTATTCCTTCCTATGTTTCCTACTGAATGAATTATATCTGCCTATTATTCATCCTTCCTTTTCTTCAGAGCAACACAAAAGCACGTAATGGTACTTTTCAATTTGAAATTAGCTAATTTTCTAAGTTTCATACTGTTTCTTTTTCTGGCTTTGACAGCACTTAAATGTGGTAATCCAAAACAACTACCACTTCCTAATTTCAATCATGTATTCCTCAGCATTCAAGTTCTTCCGTCCAGAGATAATGAGTCTTGTAGAGTCTGTACAAAATTGTACAGACTTCTACAGTAGTACCTAGCATGTCAAAATCGCAGGCATACAAACATACTTACTATATAAAAGCCTAATTTTATCTTTGAAAAAGTCTATCAGAAACACTGAGATAAAATTAATCTCCAGAATAAAGTAGCCAAACCTGTTAGTAATTATTTACCCCAAGTAATGTGTGTCCTTGTCTGTCTCTCTTTGTGTCACTCTCGCTCTATCACACACACACACACACACACACACACACACACACACACACGAAAGGAAATTCCAAATGACTGGATTATATTTTTTTTAAATAAAGACTAGAGCACAGAGTACATGTATGTCATATGGCCCCCAATCTGCCCATTTATAGTTTATTTTAGGCAATATCTAAGATGAAACTTTCTCTTAGATGCCATATATTAAATTTGTAGTGTTTATCACATTTTCAGCTGGCACTTCCATTAATGCAAAAATGGTTGTGATGACATGGAATAACCAATATCAATATAAACCTGACAGATATTTAGTTCAAGAAAATGGCTAATACTTTCTAAAACCATGGAAAATGTACACACCTGGTGAGTCATAATGTGACAGACCTCTGTTGTGTTTAAAAGTATAAATTCTTCTAGGATTTTCCATTCCACTTGAGAAAGAGCATCGAAAGAATCCCTAAATGTCAACACAGATGGAAGTTGAGAGGAGCAGCGAATGGAATTTAAAATGCAAACTATAATCCAAAAAAGAATTTCTTCTTACTCCTTAACACTATGATGACTATCCGCAAAGAGAGATATCCCACTTTCTCCATGTCTTTTCAAGAAATCAGCACAATGAATGAGGACATACAAGGTAAAACAAAGCCTGATATAGAAGCTATTTGCGCGCACACACACACACACACATAGGCATGCATGCACACACACAAACACCAAATAAAAATACATGACATTTATAATACAGAGTTTTAATTTTATCTTAATCTTAGTTCTTCTTTCTGTATTTATTTTATAAAATCTCTTAAAAACCTTGATAATGGGACTGTGAGATTGGCCTAGTGGAAAGAGTGCTTGCTTAGTATTCACGAAGACCCGTGTTCTATTCTAGTACCACATACAAAGAAAAAGTTGGAAGGTGCTGTGGCTCAAGTGGTAGAGCTCTAGCCTTGAGAAAGACCAAGGACAGTGCTCAGGCTCAGAGTTCAAGCAAAAACAAAGAATCCAAAAAAGAAAACCTTGACTATTTTAATATCTCAAACTCTACCTCCATGTAAGGCAGAAGAGTTTAACCATATACCTTTATCAGCCTTGTATACCTTTATTAGATTTTCTTCAATGAAGAAAATATTCCTTAAATTCAGATCCAAAAAGCTACAAAAAAAAAAATGTACTCATTACCTTATTTATGTAACCCCTCTGTACATCACCTTTACAATAAAATAAAACTTTTTAAAGAATCTAAAGTTAGAGTGGTAGTTTATCTCACGCCAAAATAAACCTAACTCATGATCATTTGGAAAAGCAATTTAGGAAATTTGTTTACTAGATTCTCAGGTACCATGTTAAACAAGGAAAGCTTGGGGCCGGGAGTTTGGCCTAGTGGTAGAATGCTTGTCTAACATGCATGAAGACCCAGGTTCGATTCCTCCATACCACATACATAGAAGAAAGCTGGAAGTGGTGCTGTAGCTCTAGGGGTAGAGCTCTAGCCCTGAGGAAAGTACAAGAACAGTGCTCAGGCCCTGAGTTCAAGACACACAACTAGAAGAAAAAAAAAACCTGCTATCCACTGAAATGAACTTGAGTACACTTTTCTAAATCATCAAATCAGCCTCTTAATCTACTGTGAATACTGTTTTTCAGGAATATTCTATTCATAGCTTCAAAAGTTGAGATGGAAGATTAACATTCTACTCATTGAGAAAACAAAATGTGACTTATATAATTGGAAATTCAAACATTTGAAATAAATGTCAATATCAGCTATATCTTCCCCTTAGTCATATTAAAAAGAAATGGAAATAAATGTCAAAATTAGCCATGTTTTCCCTTTAGTCATAATAAAAATGAAATTATATTTTTGTACGCCAAAGTATACATATGAACAAATAAAAAGCAGAGACATCCCAGCATTTGCCAACTAATATAGTCTTAGGAAAACCACAGAGAATTTTAACAGTGGAGGTAAGTAATGCCAGCAAGGATAGAAATTACTACTAGCCTGGCTGGAAAAAAAAGCTTTGTTGGGCCTGAGGCAAAAAAAAAAAAAGTTTTTAAAATAGGAGAATGTTCTGAAATAGAAATCATGTTAAACAGAATTGCTTGAGGAATGTTAGGAAATGAAATATACACTAACTGCATTGGGAACAGCAAAGTGATAATAGCACAATGCCCAAATTACAATCTTCTTCACAAGGAGTATTAGACAGGAAAAAGGTTAAGCTGTATGTGTGAGAGGTTTTGCCCACCACAGGCCACTACATGATAGAAGAATTACTTTCGAGCATTCCTAGGGAATCCCCAACAACTATAGTAATAAATATTTCTGCATTTCTCATATTACAGAACATTGCTGGACCAGACCCCAAGTCAATACATATTTTGCAAAACACCCCTGAGTCACAAATCTCCATTCTAAATTCCACAGAAACACCAAAAGCCAACAATGTGTTTCCTAACTATCTTCTATTCTTAAATTCAAGACTTACGTCCAGCATCCCAGGATGCACAGGCAATCAGCATGTACCAGACAGCTACATTAACAAAAATGAAATCTTAAAGAGAACAAGAAAAGAGCAACCAGGAAAGAATCTGACTGATAACTAGTGAGAAAAAAAATACTTTTATAAATACCAATGTTTCCATGTGATTATGAAGCTAACTAGAAAATACTCAGAGTAGGTACAAATACTAAATGAAAAATGTAAACAATGCAGGAATGCCCTTCAAGAGAAAACCAGCAGAGAGGGAAGAATGTTATGATATGAAAGACATAAAAAGGACCACACATTTGTGTATGTACTCATCCTCAATATGGTCACTAAATTTTATGTGTGACAGAGAAGGTGTCTTTCCAACTCTCTTCATTTTGGGAAGAGATCGACTCTGGAGTAATGCAAGTCATAATGAGTCACTGCACAAAATAAGGTTCTTGGGACAACAAAGTTAGGAACAGCTGGTGACTTGGGCTAGGTCCAAGGAGAGTTGTCATGTTCAGAAAGGTCTAGAGCTATTGCAGATGAATTTAGTCATTTGATCTCACTCACCTCATCAAGATATAAATCTTCATCAAATTTACTCTGCATAGCCCATGATGTGTTTTATATTGTTTGTACTTTTGCTCAAAACAACAGATGTGGTACACTTACCCTAAGAGTCACTTAAATGAAAAGAGCTATATGGAATAGCCATGCCAACTACACAGCCTATGGGAAACAGCACCTTGCTTACACTTAAAGTTCATTTATTTCTCTTTTAATATTGTTTAAATCATAAATCAATAGGAGAGGAGACTCTTAGGCAAAGGTGGAAGCATAATTAACCCTAACGATAAACAGAGAAATGTCTGAAATGTTTTTTCTTAATCTCCTTCAGTCATATATATATATGTATATTTACCATATATATTTTCCTATATGTGTATTTTACTAAACATACAGCATATATATATATATATTAAAAGTGTTACATACAGAGGGATTATAGTTACATAAGTCAGGTACCCAGGTAAGGTAGGATCATGAGAGGATACTCAGTGTTTATTTTCTTTCCTGAAGTTTCCTAGTCTATATGGCACTTGTCATAATATCTTCCTGACTTACACAGGAGACCCCCATGTCTTACTTAGGACTTGCCTTCTTGTATCTAAAAAAACAGCCCCTTATGATGTTCAAAATACATTGGTATCATTAGAAAGGAATGTTGATGTGTGGTAGGATCTGATTTACAAATTACTTTAAGTTTTAGTTTGTATATTTGTGGCAATTCTTACACAGCATACTTTGGTGCTCATTTTTGCAAGTCCATACTCACTTTAAGAAATGAACAAGTACAGACTACTTAGCCAATTGTTTTAATGAAGATTGAGGTCAGATAATACTTTCTCCGGTCTGTAATAAAATAAGTCTTTAATAAAAGACATAACTCTTTTTAGAGAAATATTTTGGGAATTTAAGGCAATTCAAGTTAACATGTTTGAGCTATTTTCCTTGACTAGAATGAGTATGCTTTTATCATAACTACAGTGGATTTGTCTACTCTAATTGTGTTCACTTATTTAGCTGTCTCTCACGAATTACTAATAGTATATCAAACTGTCACTGACACTGTAAAAAAATGGTTTGGACAGTTTTAACACTAACTACATATTTACCATAATCCCAGGCATTTCTCAGAGCAATAAAATCTGTGCCGAAATACTTTCAACATAGACTCATTATAATATTTCTGTTAGAGAAAAGCTAGAAACAATCTGAATGTCCTTCAGCAGGTAAACTCATAAATGAATGAAAATGAATGGTATGTATATACAATAAGAAAAACTACTCAGTAATCAAAAGGAACAAATTATTAATAATGTACAACTTATACTGAACATGAGAGTATGGTGTTTATAAACAAAAGCAAATCAATCCCAAAAGTTTACATATTTTAGGGATTGTTAATTTAGGTAATATTTTCTTGATGAAGCAAACTATAAAGATGAGAGGAAACTAGGTTGGTAGACCAACATTTCAAGATGATGAAACAGTGAGTATTATGCATGAGGGAATTCCATTGTTATAATGGAATGATCCTCAGTCTCTATTGTTATAGCAATTTCACTAATAAAACACATGTGAGAAGATCATGATGTCCATATGAAGCAAGTAAGGGAATGTAAAAACCGAAGAAATGTGTGTATGGGCTGTACAGGCTGTACAGTGTACCTCTATAAACTTTCTGGTTTCCTTACCACACTGTAATGTTACGCAAGACAAGCTACAAGGGAAAGCATAGTAAAAGGTAGAGGAGCCTCTTTTTGCAACTCATTTTGCAATTTCCTCTGTGTCTATCATTTTAAAATGAGATGCTATTTAGTACAAATTATAATTCTTTAAGCAATTTCTACTACATTAAAGGTACTTTGAACTAAAGACACATTATAGCTTCCATATCACTATCATTTCTTTGTATGCAATTTCTTATGTAGTGCATTTGTTAGTAGAATTTTGTTTAATACCATCAATAATAGTACAGAATTTTTAATTTAAAAATGTCCCATTGAAGGGCCAAGACTGTGGCCTTCCTGTAAAGTGCTTGCCTAGCATGCACAAAGCCCGGGGTTTATTTCCTTCGTACCACATACACAGAAAAAGATGTGAGCCACCTCACCCTGCTCCATCTGTAATCCTAGCTACACTAGAGGCTAAAATCTGAGGATCAAGGTTCAAAGCCAGCTCGGGCACTAAAGTCTGTAAGATTCTTATCTCAGATTAACCACTAGAAAACTGGAAGTGGCACTATGGCTCAACGGGTAGGGTGGCAAGCTTGAGCTGAAGAGTTCAGGGACAGCACCCAGGATCAGAGTTCAAGCCCGGCGACCAACCAAAAAAAAAAAAAAATGATGGAAATGGTAATGTGGCTCAAGTGTTAAAAAGCTAGCCTTGAGAAACCCCAAAGACAGTGCCTATGCCCTGAGTTTAAGTGTCAGGAGTGAAGGGGGAAAAAAAAAAAACAACAACAACAACACATTGAGACAGGAGAGCAAAAAGAAACTTGTTATCATATGCTTCTGTCACTAGTAAGCACAACTAGTAAGCCACTGAACAGTCAACCAAAATCAAAAAGGTTAAAAGACTAATAGGTATAAACAAAACACAAACATGCAAACTACAGTGTCTGAGTTTTTTAATAAAGAAAATGAGAGAGACAAAACTAGGCACTGGGAGTTTGGCCTAGTCTTAGAGTGCTTGCCTAGCATGCATGAAAGACCTAGGTTTGATTCCTAGGCATCACATATACAGAAATGGTGCTGTGGCTCAAACAGTAGAGCTCTAGCATTGAAAAGGCCCAACAACATTGCTCAGGCCCTTATTTCAAGCCTCAGGATGGGAGGGGGGGAGGAGGAAGGGAGGGAAGGAGCTAAAAACATTCAAAAATTACAATGAACTTATTGTGAAACTTTAGAATCCTGGAATATAATAACCCCAAACCATCAAGAGAGGAAAAACTGCAAAATGAAATATTTAAGTTAAAAGCAATAGAACCCAATTACCAGACATTCAAAATTTCTAAATATCACAGAATAATAACAGATAATAGACCTATAACCTCTCAGAAAAGAAATCAGTAATGTGACTCCAGATATATCATTAGTCTTCTGTTCTGACACTGAAAAGGAATCACATTTTTCGATAAATTGCCCATTAGTCCTCTTGGCAAACACAAACCACTAGACTTGTCTCCAGTAATAAACTTTTATGAACATGAAAAGTTTGTGTGTGTATCTTCTCAAAAGTACTAGTTTTAAGAATACACCATATGCTGTAAGAAGAAAACGCAGACATATCTAAGGGAAAAGATTATGTGACGTTAGAAAACAAAATAAATTCATGTCTTAAAAGATAGAATAATCCATTAAATCCTGAAATTGATTTTTTTTTCTCATTTCTCATATTACAAATATTCTATTCTCCCAACAACTTAATGTTGGCCATAAGACATGTAACGAAGAAATTGATTTTTACATACTTTCTCATATTTCATTTATTTTAGAAATAAACTATGAAATTAAAAAAAAAGATAGTAGAGCTCAGAAAAGCATGGTACCAAATAATTACTGAGATAGGTTCGGATTATTTGGGGACAGAAAAGAAAAAAATATGTACATTTGTAAGGCAGGATTCTAGGAAAATATAAGTCAAATCTAGTGAAAGCCATACCCTATGGCTTAGGTTATTAATAGACACAGCTATGGATGTCTCTCAAAAAACAAGTGTGAATGCTTGGACTCCGCTCAAAGAATTTGTCCAGGGTCATGAGGAGGAAGACAATATGGTGTCACAGCAGTTTTTCTCCTTTAGCTTGATGTAGTCTCCTCTTTAAAGTATGAAAAAGTGCTACAAAATAGAATAGATGACATAAAAGGCCATTTCCCAGGAAGGGGGGGGGCGCGTGCATACACTCACACAAAAGCTCATACCTAAAAATCTTGATAAATCAGGCTGGCTTTCAGGTAAAGATAACTTGGGACACCTTTGATTAATAATTCATAATCATAAAGAACTCTAGAGTTTGTGAGAAAGCTAACATATGTTTGGCTAAATAGACACAGTGAGCTGGCACGTTTTCTGCTGGAACATGGATGTGGTGCTGGGATGTACCCAGCTCTCTCCTAAGTAGAAGGATAGGGATCAAATGCCAAGGATAATAAAACAAGATGCCAAGGATAATAAAACAGAACGATATGGAAACACAGATCCATACTAAAGGACAAACCACTCTCCTTGACTTTTCTCATGAGTGAGATATAAACCTCAATTTCTATAATTCCATATATAGAATTTTCTGTAAGTTATTAAATTTCCTATGTTTTTATTTTATTTTATTTTACTTTATTTCATTGTGATGGTACTGGAGTCTGACCTCAGGAAACCTTGCTCTTGCTTGGCTTTTTCACTCAAAGATGTTGTTTTACCACTTGAATGAACTACACTTCCATATTTCTGCCAAAGCTGGCTTCAAACCATAATCCTCAGATCTCAGCCTCCTAAGTAGCTAGGATTACAGGAATGAGTCACTGTACCTGGACTGGATTTTCTTACATAACACGTGAGCACACATGCACGCACACACACACGCGCACACACACACACATACAATAGGATTGTGTTTTTCTAACATCATGCTCATCTATAGTGCAAAGTCAGGAAGAACTAAATATAACTTGTCAAGGAACTTATTATAAATAACAATAGAAATAGATTATCGTGGGTGACATATAACTGGTAAAAACAAATAACTACTCAGTGGACTAAAATCTAAGGATTGAGGTTCAGAGCTGACTTGGGCACAGAAGTCCAGGAGACGCTATCTCCAACTAACCATTAGAAAACTAGAACTGGGGCTGTGGCTCAAAGTGGTAGAGCACTTTGCTTTGAGCAAACCAGCTCAAGCTACGGTTCAAGTCCCACAAACAATTGACCAAAAAGATTTAAAAAAAAAAGGAAAAGAAAGAAAAAAAGAAAAAAGAAAGGAAGAGATAAATGTACCTGTCTAATGAGGTATTTTATGGAGGTGGATTTTGAATATTAGATTTTAGATTGTATAACTAATGTAAACCCAAACTGTGACTTATTATAATTGCTTCTTCAATAAATCTACAGAAATGTGAATGAATATTTCATATATGTGTTTTATTCATACTACGATAAAATCAAATATTTGAAAAACAACTCAAACTACCAATCATCAGAAAAAAAAACAGAAAAGTTAGGTTATAGAATTAAAATATTTTCTTATTAACACACAATCATTTGTTTAGACTGCACTTCTATTTTTGTAATATCCAAATATAAATGTAATATCTAAAGGAGATAGTACATATTTTCTTTCTAGCACATTACTTTTATTTTCAAAGTTATTCCTGCTACTAGTAAACTCAGTATGATCATTCTTCTACCCATCCTGAGTTTGGGAGGAAGAAAATCCCTGCAGCTTTCTGATGCCCAAAAATATGAACACTTAGCAGTCAGATGAAAGAAGAGAAAAGAGAGAAAGGAAGATCAAGAGAACAGTGATTTTGAATTTCTGCAGGCTAGCATTTACTTCTCTCAATAAAAGGAGCTTTGTGCTTATTATATCCCAGGACTCATCTTGCCTTCAGCTTATAGTAAACTGGTGAATGCCTTATCATTTCCACTCCAAATGAAGGATCAAAGTTTAAACTTATTCTTTCCCTTTTCTAGTACATTATGATTAAAATTACCACCTGCCTCACCTCATTCTCACAATCACTTTGACAAGAAAAAGAAGGTATCCCCTAAAGTAAAAACACAGTGAACTACCACAACAAAGAGTAACAAGAATTGAATTTAAGTTAACTGGGGTTTTTTGTGGTTGTTGTTATTGTTAATTCAGAATACAGCATTAAAGAAGCTAACAAGAATAAAAATCATTTGAAAGCAATATAAAAAATATTAAAGTTGGAAAGTAATCTAGCATATTATCAAATTACTATTTACTAAGCAATTTCTAGTGAATTAAAAAATAACATGTTCACTGAGGTTGATTAATTTACCCAAGGACTCAAATATATTTGAGAGTGAAAATTCAAGTATTATCTTGCTCTGATTCTTTTTAACACAACTCCTAAGAGTACATATAATGATTTAAATTTAGAGTATAAGTTATGCTAATATCAAAAATCAATTAAGCTGCATAAGTTCTTATAGTACAATGAAACTGTGTAATAAAAGCAGTGAATGTGAATTATATAATCACTTATGCTTAATATGAAGTTTTACCTTTGTCAAGATACCAGATTCCTGTTGCCCTAAACATAAAACTAAATGGGGCATGTTTTTTCTATTAAACACTAAAGAACCCCATATTCAAAACAGTGATAAGCATATATTGAGCAGACATCACTATAAGAAATGAAATGATTTGCCAGTGAAAGAAAAGTAAGCTGATTTTAGAATAACAGGGATGTGATAGCAGCAGCAATTCTGTTGGAAACACATACTTTCATAGTTTCCTTTACTACCTGTAAATGTATAATTGAAGCTTAATGCACACTTTCAAGTAAACACAGCATGATATACTTATCAGTCTAAAACTATAGTAGATTTCCTATGGACTATCTTATCACTGACTAAATAAGGCCCAATGAGGTGAGAGCTAAAAGAAATCTAACAAGTTACCAGAGAGAGTCATTTCATGGGAGGTGGCTAGAGCAGGCTCCAGAGCCTAAACTAAACCAACATGTTCCATCAAGTCACTTTCAACTGCTTTGAAAATTAACAGAGGTCATAGTCTTTTGACCACTGCCATGAAAATTCCAGGAGTGACTCTGGAATTAGGACAGATCCCAGCTACAAATGATAAAGGAATCTTCCAATACAGAAGAGCAGGTCAGGCCCATCTCATAATCTTAAGATTCTTCTGCCTTTTCTACATGAACCTCTGACTTCCTCCAGGACTCACAGTTTGACACTTAAGGAGAACAAAAGTGAATCATTCAACTACCAATGAAATCCCTTTGGCTAGGAAAATCAAGCTGCTGACACATCATTTCCAGAGTACTTTCCAATTCTGATTCAGATCTAATGCAAAAATTATTTTTAGTAGGTAGAGCGCTTTATTGGTAGTATATCACAAAGCCTTTCCCTCTATTTCAGTCTTCCAATATGGGAGAAGTCAGGGAAGGAGCACAACATCATCTCTAAACTGTGTCCTGAAGCATGTTTTGGAACTTATAAGACAGAAGCAAAGAATCACAGCATATACAAAAAGCACAGTCACGTTGGGATTGGACCAACATACGTAGCAATGGGAGAGGACGATGCATTGGCACATCTTCAAGCTGGAATTGTTTTTATGATCATTAAAGATCTAGTTTATAGGCTAAATGAATTCACCATAAGGAAAAAAAAACCAAATACAGGAAAAGTTGAACTTATTGATTCACTTTTATGAAATTACACTTCTGAAAAAGAGAAATTGCCTCTACTATTAAATCTATCTTCTTTTATTCAGTGATTTCTCTACACTTCCTTGTCCAACTTCTTTTATGTTCACGTGCACATGTTTGGGGGGGTGAGCACGTGCGCACATGCAGACACACGTATACTTAGGAATAAAGATGTTCAGTACCTAAGAATAAAGGATTACTGATAGCACACTTCTGATTTATTTCAGTGATATTTAGTGGACATTATAGAATGATCTCAACATCCCTGCTTTCCCTCCTTTTTAGTCAGAAGGAATGTATTAAGAGGGAAGATGCAAAGATGAGGTGGGAAAGGATGACAGACTCAAAGGTAGACTCACGTCCATCACCAGGAAATAGGAACTGCTCCTTAAACAAAAACAGGAGTTATTTGACTGGGTTTAAGCAAAAGGGTTTCATGATCACATTGGCCTCTCTCATTGCTTTGTTGCTTCTGTTTTTAACTGAAGATATTTGGAAAAAACTGTGTGTGAGGGGGTGGAGATTTGAAAAGAGGGTAACAGATATAAGGCTGGTATGTTAAGGACTTGAGATAGGGTAACAGTTCGAATGGGGAGTGAAACCTACCTTTAGAAGCTGCAATTGCCTAGATAAACAGATGAAGAGAAAAAGAGAAAGGAGTAAATAAGATTGTATGCCTTCTTTCAATATGGAGCCATTGGTAAATGTAGACAGCGTGAACTAAGTTGGGATATTAAATAAAAACAAGTCCAGAATGAAAAACAGTAAATATTTGTATACATCCTTAAGTTTTTTATTTGTCTTAATTTTCTGTGAACATTCTGGGGGTTTGAACTCAGGACCTATGTAATATATCGCCAAATGTGTGTTTTTGTTTTTGGTCAGTCATGGAGCTTGAACTCTGGGCCTGGATGCTGTTCCTCAATTCTTCAGCTGGAGGCCACAGTGCCACTTACAGTGGTTAATTGGAAATAAGAGTTTCACAAACTATAGTGCCTGGGCTGACTTTGAACCATGATCCTCAGATCCTAAGTAGCTAGGATTACAGGCATAAGCCACAAGCACCCGGCCCTCTAAACATTTTAGCTCAAGGCTAACTCTCCACCACTTGACTCATAATCCTACTGTTTTTTTTTTTTGTCTTTTTTATGAAAAGCAAAGGTGGGGAGTTATTGGAGGTAAGATTCTCACAGACATTTCTGACTGGGGTGGCTTTGAGGAAGGATCCTCATATCTCAGCCTCATGAGTACCTAGGATTACAGGCGTAAACCACCTGTTTCCAGCCATGTTGACTTTTGTACTGATAAATACCAAAATCCACAGAAAGATCTTGGGATAAGGAGATAAATGTAACTTCAAGAGATAGATTCTAAAGAATAGATAAGACTGTGCACATGCATTTAAGCACTAATTATTCAGTATATTCATCACTTAAAAGACGCAAGAGAATCTATTACACTGAACTGTCAACAAAAGCTAAAGGGAAACAAAGATTAGGGCTTCTCTGTAGTATTATCCACTGTGGATAATACTACAGAGAAGAAGAGTCACTCTTTAAATTTTCAGAAAATTGTGAACTTGTGCAGGGTAGTGTCAGTAAAGAAGTATTAATCACAGGTCTAGCACTTATTAGCCATATGAACTCAAGCCAACCATTTGATCATATCCCATTCTTCCAATTATAAAACAAGAAAAGTGCCTCCTCTGCTGACTTCATGCTTTTGCTATGAAGATGGGTGTATTATGAATATGGTTTTGCTAGCAAGATTAAGTATCATAATATATGCAAAAGTATTATATAAACTTTGAGCAGAAGGCACAGACTGGAATCAATAAGATCATGTTGTTCTGAACAGTATTTACAAATGTCAGTAGTCAGTTAACTCACAAGGCACACTGACCTACACTGGCCAACAGAATGTGCCAGCATAAAGGGCTTGATGCTAGGCAAACACTGAAGAAAAAGGCACAAGTCAACATATTCTCTACTTGCTATAACTACCACTGTAGGAACATGTTTCTAAATGATTTCTTCGTAAGCCTGGATCCTTCAATGACTGTTGACAGGAAAGACTTTTTGCTACTCAAAATGGCATACAATATATAACAATTAACCTGTTTTGCTTTAAAACAATAATTAAAATGAGCTGCAGTGTAAGTAACAATTTTTTTTAAAGAAAAGAAATAGAACCAAGGTGCAAATGTCATCCTTGGAAGCACTCTATGCATCAGCATGGAGGTCACACCACAAGCTAATTTATTTTTTAATTCAGAGCTTAAGTGACCAAAATCTTCTCCCTTGATGCAAAATTATTACAGAATATGGAAAAAACACATAAAATTTTCAAATGAAGAAGCATTGGTTGGAGACAATGCATCAAAAAGAAGAAAACTGCCTCCCCACGATCTTTCTTATATATTGTTGCTTGTGTCTCAAATTTCCTTCAATCCTTAGTAAGTGTATTTTGCACCTAAATCACTGACTGCTTGAACATTTGTGTTAGGTCAAGAAAAATGAAACAAACATCTTAGCATACTTATTACCTAGAACAAGGTAATTTATAAAGATTTATTCATCACAGTATAGAGGTTGAAAAATCCAAGAATTAGGTACCAGAGGGTTCAGGTAAGGGCAGCTCTAGGTGCTACACTGAATGTAACCTTACTGCTTCATTCTTCAGACAGGAGGCATGTGGTGTCCTTGCACAATGGTGGGGATGAAAAGTACATGGAGTAGTTTTGTTGTTGTTGTTTTTTAAAGCCTTTAACCCAAAAGTTCAAGCACATCTCAAAGGTAATTCCACTCTGTACATCACACTGACATCTGAATTTTGCTAAGGATATATTCCTGTTGTTCTGAACAGCAATAAATAACCAAGAACAGGCTATGAAGGAAGAAACTTTAATACTTCAACAATGAACAATGAAAGTTACCTCTGCCAAATGCCAAACTACTACTTAACATGCTTAAACAGAACACGTGTGTTAGAAAGTAGCAATTAATCAGAACAAGGGCAGAAGTAGAACCCACACCATAGTGAAGAGTATAAAGACACATCTGGACCACACTTCTCACCAAAAATATGGTGTTCCACTACTTCTTTATCCTGGCCTTTTTCCTCCTCCTTATTTTTGACAAACCATGAAAGATGAAAACAATCACTTCCTCCACCATTATGTAGAAAGCTATGTACTTAAAAGAAACCCTGAACAAGAGTGCTAACCACTTCATTCAGAAAAGGAGGAGTAGACAGACAAAATATTTCCACAGTTTGGCCTTTAGAAAGTTTTAAGGATCATTGTACAAAGCTTACAATAAATTAGTCATTGTTATAACCCCATCAAAAAAAAAAAGTCTACCACCTTTAATCATCTTTTCCTCTAAAATCGTTTTTCTCAATCTTAGTCTTTAACTTTGAAGATGGTGTTAACTTTGAGAACGTATGCTATATTCCCAAAGCAAATAGCATAATCACCTGGTTTAAGTGGATACTTTAAGGAAGACTCATTCATCAGGATATATAAACTCTAGAATGAGAAGCATACAATGTATTCCTTTCCTGTCTCTAGACTAGTTTTCTTATTTGTAGGAGTTTCTTAGGAAAAAATTTCCTGAAGTGAATACAGGTAACAACATACAGTGTTAAAACTAGATGTTGAATTCTGTGCTTACAAATTGTAAATCAACCCACCTTGATAATTAATTGTCCATGCTGTTTCATGTCACTAACAAGGTAAATATTTTCAATGGCTTAAAAAAAAAAACTGTATGTATATTCTGTGACCAGTGTAGCCTTTATTTTGAAGTGACTCTCCTTAAGAGCAGAAACCACTAACTCTTCATGAGTTTACTTTACAACTGAATTGGTCTAAGTCATATAATAGCTGTTCTCATTTTGAAAATTACACCTTTTCAGCTGAGCAGATGAAATTATTAAACTCTACTAAGTTGTGGTAAACCGATATATTGAGAGACAGTGGGGTGGGAGAGGTGAGAATAAATCAAGCTAAAACTAAAGCATTACTGAATTGGCTTCTCCACAGGTCTGGGTTTCCATACCTTTCTCCCTCTTGCAGATGGCAATGTCAAATATTACAAATTTTTATTGTATATTCACTCATCAGTGTTAGGAGTGTGTGTGAGAGGGTGGGGGAACAGATCCTGATGAACTTAATCTTCTCTGAAACAGTACTAACTTTGCTGTAAACTCACTTTTCAATTAATGAGAGTCGTGGGGAATGAGATGGGCTTAATCTTCCCTAGGAGAAAAACCCAATTCCTGAAATAAACCTGTTTTATATATATATGGACACTATTCCAGGGGTTACGTACTCATGCTAATTCACTGAAGAGCAAGGGTGATTGCAAAACTCAGAGGCTCCACCAAGAAGTTGCCTCATTACCCGCAATAGCCAGCTCAGGGGCGGGGCGGGGCGCGGGCCGCCAGAGCACGTAGCACACGGGCGCCACACCGCAGTCAGGGAGGGAGAGGAGGAAAAGGGCGGCCAGAAGTCTATCCGGGGCCTCAGGGCCCACTCCGGACACCACTACCGTCAGCCCCACAAGTTCTGGCCGCTCAGCACTCAACTCCATTCCCCACCCCCAGCCGCGCGAGGCCACGCCCACCAAGGGGAGCCCGGCTGCAGCGACGCGCGGCGGGAGCGCGCAGGGGCGGGGCCAAGAGGGGCCCTGGGGCGAGCGCCTAAGTCTGCGTCCCGGAAGACGGGCCGTGGAGGGCGGTGGAGGGAGAGGAAGGGAAGGGGTTCGGCGGTACCTGCGCTGGAAGTCCTTAGCGAAAGGCTTCAGGTACGGATCGTTCTTCAGCAGTTGGGCCAGTTCCGGCACATCGGCCAAGGCGGCAGCCAACTCCGCTTCGGAACCCTGGGCCGCAGCCGCCATCTTCCGCCGCCGCAGCCCGAGTAACCGAGGCCCGAGAGGGTCGAGTGGGACCCGAGCCAAATACGGAGCTCGCGCGGGTCCCTGGCCGTTCGGAAGCGAGCCCCGGAGAACCGCGGCGGCCCCGGGCCTTTTATAGCCCGTGAGAATGGCCTCCGGCCCCTCCTCTGCCCCACCCCACCGCCGGCGGGAGGAGCCGGGACTCGGGGTGATCCCTGGACGCACGTCCCGCGAGGGATGGGAGGTGCCGCGCTCCTCACGCGGTCAGCACCTGGAGACCGCCGCCGGGGCCCGGCCTGCCCACCCAACCCCCTCCCCGCCCTCCTCCCGCCCTCCCCCTACACACCACCTCCCGCGAGGCCACCCTGGACGGCTGGCCAAGACCTAACCTGGCCCTCTCTCCTCCAACGCTTTTCTGCCCTGCAGCCCCCCTTCCCCCGCCGCTTCCCACGCTAGTTAGATGCCTTGCTGGCTAAAGCCTCTCTGGATCAAATGGGTGTTGATATTGGACAACACCTTCCTTATCTAATTTCTGTAAAAAAAAAAAAATGGATTGGGCAATGATAAACACGAATGGAGTAAATCCCCAGGGAGTAGAACGGGCTAGAGTCAATAAAGGAGGGCTGTTGATTTCAGTGTCACTGTTCCTCTTTTTTTTTTTTTAAGTGTTTGCTCTTTGATGAAGTTAACCAAGAGAATATTTTGAATCCCACTGAAACTCCCAACTGTGAGAATACTGTTTTCTGAATCCTTGTTAAGAACTTTTGCCATTTGTAATACAGTCAAAAAGAATGGGGAAGAAGGATGCATTTGTCTTTGATAATAATTGTGTCGTCTTTTCAACAAATTGACTCTGGTGTTACTAAAGTAGAATTCCCTGCAGTCACCAATGGTGAAAGAGCAAGAGCCTTCTTTTCCCATTGGCTAACTTCCTACTGGAGAACTTTCTTCTGTTAACTGACTGGCTTTTAGGTCCATGATTATTCTTTTTTAATACAGAACTGGCATCAGGAGAAATGAACCCTCCAACTCCCAGCTGGGTAGTGCATGAAAACTGAACATACATGAAAGAATTTTCTCCGGCATGCTGGAGAAATGGAAAAAGGGTAATTAACAGCATTGAGCCTTTGACTTTAAAACATTCAAAACCTTACTTTGACTAATCCAATAAATACCTAAAAGTACAAAATAACGTGACCTAAGAATCAATGGCTGGAGGATTTAGATAGCCTTCACAATAAGACATGGCTCACTTTGTATTTAAAAAAAAAGAAGAAAGAAATGACCTCCTAACATATAAAACATTGTCAAAATGAATAACACACACACACACACATTTCAAATCAACAGGCAGTTTAGCCACAATCCTACAGATCCTGGACCTTGGAACCTAAACTTTTGCTTTTTTTCCAGAATCTCCATTTAAGCTAAGAAACCTTCATTGGCTACTGAAATACATGCTCTCTGCCATCATCACTCTTCCACGGTCCCAGTCTTTCTCAAATTTTAAATGATTTATTAAGCCTGGGATATCTTTCTTGGTGTTTTCGGATGGTCATCAGATTGCTTTTATAATAAGTACTGCTGGTACTGATGGTTGACTGTAATTTTCAATAGGCTCTGTCTCTCAAAGCAAAATATAGATTTCTCATTCCCTATCAAGACTTGTAGACTCCATTCACTTTTCTCATTTTATCTATACTTTTGTCTATAACTCCTCTTCCTAGCACTCAGTGACCTCAGTGGCTTCTTGAAACCATTTGCTGTGCTCTGCTATAAATTTTTCTCCCTGCCCTCTAAGTGACCTAGATCCTTCCCGTCTTTAAATCAGATCTCATTACAGATGTCAAGTAGCCTCAATCCTCTGCTTAGTTTGCCAGATAGATTTTATAATATCCTCTTATTTTAGCTTCTGTAGGGAAAAAAAAATGTTATGGAGGATTCAAGTATTTATTAGACTGCCCATTAGCAGGAAAGTACTACAAAATCAGAAATAGCCTCATAGCACACATTCAAGTTCTGTAGGTGGAACACCATGTATTTAAGTTTTCTACCCCCGTGTACTGTGGATAAAGTAGTATGTGGACCAGGCGAGTCCTACTTATAAAATTCTCATTCTAAATCGCAAGAAATAAAAGAATTGGGCAAACATGTCTTTATTGCCCAAAGACTGTCTCTCTTCTGTCTACCACTAGGCCACACTTCCAGCCCCAATATTACCTTCTTTAACAATTTAATAACATACCTATTCCTGTAAATTCTTCCATGGAGAATCATAGATAGGTAAAACAATGACCATATAAGTTCTATAAATCCCCTCACAATCATTGAATCAGTTAAGATTCTTAAAGTATGTAAATTATTCCTTACAAAGCAGTTTTTAGATCTCCATGAAGTTGCAGCCACTTGTATCGCTAAAACAATGAGACCCCTGGCTGGAGGTTTGGCCTAGTGGTAAAGTACTTGCCTTGTAAGCACCAAGACCAGGTTCAGTTCCTTGGTACCACATACATAGAAAATCTGGAAGTGGTGCTGTGGCTTAAGTGGTAGAGCTTTAGCTTTGAAAAGACCCAAGGATAGTGCTCAGGCCTTGAGTTCAAGCAAAAAAGAAAAAATGAGACTGCTTAAAAAAAGTAGATGAAATGCCTCTCAAATGTTGATTGACCTTACTAAAAACATCCCTATTTATTTCTGTATTAAATACATCACATTAAATACATCAGTGGCTTGGAAAAATATCCCCCATAGCAAATGCCAAGCCTTCCAGAGAACTGAGGAAAAGACTATCATTCTCCAATGAGACCTATCCACCTGCTAACCTCCCTTTTTAGATGGGCCTGTGGAAAATGTCAATGTGATGTGAATATTGCCACCTGGAAACCAGAGTGAGGCAAATAACTTTTTCCCTGAGACAGTTTTTAAACCACAATGATTTTCAATTACTTTTGTCATAAGTTGAATGAAAACGAGTGACCTTAAGGTGAATGAATCCTCTGAGCAGCAGGTTGTCTCCCTTAGAACTGAAACGATTTCCGTGTGTCTCAGACCTACCCAAGCAAAATGGCAATTTTTATTTCATTCACAGGCTTCCTTGGGCCTGTATGTTATCTCTGGTGATTATTTGATATCTGAAATGTTCAGTTCTCCTCAATTTTTTTCTGAATTTTTTTGCAACTGTTTGAACTACAAAATCAAGTAAGAATGGGTGGGTAACTGAACTTAACAGTGTGGACCTAGTGTTTCCTACAGCCCATACATTGTTTCCGCAAGTATTTTTGTGTATATTGGTACAAAAATTATTCTTTGTGGAAACTGCACAGAAAGGGAGCACTGTATTAAATAGTGTACTTAGTGGAAGTAAGTTATTCATCCTCATTGAAATCTTTTGTATACATACTACCTTCTGTGGTCAAAAAATACTTTATACTGCTTTTCCGGAAGCTAGATGTGTAGTAGAATAATATAGTGTTTTAATCTTTTAGGGAATTTGAGGCCGTCAAAATGTTAAGCACTATATCTATTAACACCTGCATTAATCCCAGAGATAGATAAATAGATACATAGATAGATAGAACATGATTGTAATTGTGAGACTTAAGAGATGGAAGGAATAAGAGTGTATTTTTGCTGAGCATAGTGAATCACACCTATAATCCTAGCTACTCAGGAGGCTGAGGATTTCAGTTCAAAGTCAGCCTGGGCACTGAAGTCTATCAGACTCTTACTTCCAATTAACCAACAGAAAACTGGAAGTGTGATTGGGAAGGATGAGGAGGAGGGAAATGGGGATGAAAACATAAGAAGGGGTATCTATCAGTGTATAAGAAGTAATGCACCTATTACCTGATAAATGTAACTGTAATGTAACCCCTCTATACATTATCCTGACAATAAAAAGAAAAAAGAAAGTGGTAAACTTGAGCTGAAGAGCTCAGGGACAAGGCCCAGGCCAAGTTCAAGTCCCATGACCAATTTAAAAAAGAAAAGGTGTTTCTTCTGTTATATTTTTTCCTTAAAAAAGTCATTATTGATTTGTTTTTCCTCAGTGAGAGCCAGCCCTTAAAGGAACATGTACATAATTAATCCTGATGATGTTGAAATAATCTGATTCATTACAAGAACAATGTGTGCCTGCCACTGAACTAGAATTTTTTAAATACAATTTTGTACTTTGCTGATATATTGAATTGATTTCTTCTTTTTTTTTTTTTTCCCCAAAGCTGAGGACCAAACTCAGGGTCTTGCACTTGCCAGGCAAAGGTTTCCCAACCTATGTTGAATTTCAGTGAAAATAAATAAATAAATAAAGGTCACTTTCTAAATTGTATACCAAAAAATGTTTAGAACACAGAAGGAAAGATAGGGGGAAAAACACAATAAATGACCTAAATTAAGGATTTCTTTTTCCCATTATGAAATTATATTTTTATACTATTTGATTCTTATAAAACATAATAGGGGCCAGGAGTTTGGCCTACTGGTAGAGTGCCTGCCTAGCATGCACGAAGACTCCGGTTTGATTCCTCGGTACCACACACATACAAAAAGCCAGAAATGGTGTGGTGGCTCAGAATAGAACCTAGCCTTGAGGAAAGCCCAAGGACAGTGCTCAGCCTCTGAGCTCAAGCCCAAGACTGGCAAAAAAACAAAAACAAAAACAAAAAAATATAAAAGGAACTTCTTACTCATAATAGTATCTCATTTTAGTACCCAATACAAATTTTCCTCACACTGAATGATTGAAGTAATTAAAGAGTTTGAAATTGCTTTCTTATAAGAATCATTCCACTGTTTGCTTCTACCTATTTTTCATTCATATACATTCATTTTATCTGAAATTTTTCTTATATTTCAGGATTTTTAAAATATTTTATTTCCAACTGAAACAATTTGTCCCAAGTTGAAATAATTCAGTGTTCAGAGAATGCAGTGAAACCAGAAAAGTTAGACTGAATATTGAAAATGGAAATGGTTTTCAATTAAAGTTTTATTTTTAACCAAATAATCTACAAATAAGCTTAAATTCTGGAAAAATTTATGTTAAGTAAAGTAAGTCAGTCCCATAGGGAAGAAGAATGAAAGTTTTTTTTGTTTACCTCATACCACAGAAATCATACTGGATGGTATGCAGGTGGTATACAAGTATATACAAATGCATTAACTGAAATACAGTAAATTTAAGAAAGATCTCAAATAGTGTAATTCCTCTGAAAGGCAAAGTCAAAGTTAAGGAAGATAAGCACCAGGAAGCAGGTACTTGAAAGGCTGGGGTAAGGTTAAGGGGTGTGAGTTTAGAAATGAAGAGAAGAAAGAGAATGCAGTCCTGCAAATGAAAAAGAGGGAAGAGGCACATTGGGCCAAGATAGTTGAGAATATTGGAAGGGATGATATTTATCAAGAAATTGTAATTATAAACTTCTATACCATGTAATTCCTTTGTATAAATTCTTAAGGTGAATAAAAGTTAATAAAAAATATAAAAAGGGTATCTCTTGATAAAATATATGTAAATCATGTTAATGACAAGAGTTCAGTTCTTAGTGTTGTAGGGAAGGAGAGAATATGAGAACATTCCCCTATAAAATACTTAATACATATATAATTGTTTCATTCTCTATATTCTGCAATGTTATAAACTACATGAAGGTATAAATCATATCTATAGTATTGCTATATTCCTAACATCTACCCCCAGCCATACAGATATTAAATCCTAAAAAAAAAAAAAAAGAAAAAGAAAAAATTCTGGGCGTTGGTGGCTCACACTTGTCATCCTAGCTACTCAGGAGAGTGAGATCTGAGGATTGTGGTTCAAAGCTAGCCCAGGGCAGGGATGTCCTTGACACTCCTGTCTGCAATTAATCACAGAGAAAGCTGGAAGTGGTGCTGTAGTTCAAATGGTATACTGCTACCTTGATCAGAAAGATCTTAGGGACAGCACCCAGGCCCAGAATTCAAGGGTCAGAACTGGAAAAACAAGGTAAGTAAATACATAAAATCAATGAATGAATAAATAAATGAAAGGGCTTGTCTGCTTTGCAGTTTTTAGGATTTTTCCTTGATATTAAACTCATACTTGACCTAAATCCAGGCTGCTTCTTGGCATTGATGGGTTAGACTTTTAACTGTACTCTTTGATTATATAGGAGGTCCCTCAATACAAAAACATCTTATATGATAACTTACAACAGTTTTTCTATCAAAAATTCCCTTTTACCACCTATATTCCCTTGGAATCACCAATTAAAGGATAATACCTATAGATTGCCTTTTAAAAGACTAATAACTATAGATTATTGCTATTTAAAAGGCTAAGAATTAATTTATGTCACTTATTTCTGAAAATAGAATTCTACTTGTCTCTTTTGACCAACTGAAAGAATGATATTACCAGATTTACTATTTGATAAAAACTATATAAAAGAGATGAGAAAAGAATTAATGTGAGCTATGACCTTAACCAGATATGAAAGGGAAGAAACCTGTTAACTAAATTTTGGAATGTTAATAAACAGATAAATAAAATCATGAAAAAGAAGGATGGTAGAAAAGATACATTCTTCACCGTTTTTGTAGAAGTGGTCCAACTACCACTGAAACAGATATATACTTGTAGAATGATTGTTATCTGGGAATCACAGTGCTGGTATATTGTATCACTGACAGAATACAGGCAAAATAAATAAAATTAACTCCCAATGCATTAAGTAGTGACAAGGTCATTTACATGGAAGAAATTAAAATACAGGCCTTAAACTATATCCCTAATTTAAGAAGAAATAAGAAAAATTACTTGCTGGGTACCAGTGGCTCAGGCCTGTAATCCTTGCTATCAGGAGGCTGAGATCTGAGGATCATGGCAAGAAAGTGAGAGTGGGTAAGATTACACACATGAACTACTGGGCACCTAGCTTCATATCTTAAATTATATAGTCCTCCTTATTGTCAGTTTTTATGTGCAAGTATCCAGGAAAGGCATTGTATAAACCGAAATGCATTGTATTAACTGATAGTGCCAAATTTAATTAGAATTACAAAAACATTAATATACATGATGGTGTATGGTATAATCAGTGATAATCCCATACTGTTTAATGTATTTGCTTTAAAATATATACTGTTAGTATGTGCTGAATCCACATTTTTAATTTGTATTAATACTGACCACTTTTTGTTCAGCAAACCTTGTCACCAGGAAAGGTGACAAGCTTATGATATATCTATATCTACATCTATATCTATATACCTATGTCTATATAGACATATAATGATGAATGTTTACAATGTCAAAATTTCTTAGGAGAGTAACAACCCAAAAAATAAATAACAATAAACTCCACAGTAATGGTATCATTGTGTGGATTGGTAAAAATCTTTATTCTGAACAAATAAGTTACTTAAGAGAAAAAATATATGAAAGATGAGATGTGGGTATGAAAACAAGAAAGGAGAGAAAGCAAGAAGAGAGGAACATACATGGAGAGATGCAGGTATATAAATACACTCATATATATATATATATATATATATTTAAAGATGATAGGAAGATGATGTGAAGTCAGGCAGAACTTCATAGCTTATTCCTTTTATTCTCCTTAAGTGATGACTGTCTTTTTAAAAGTTTACATTGAGTGATACCATAATTAGTTGAGTTAGAAAATGCCAAGTGAAAAAGCAAAAGCTAACAAATGCTGCACATGAATGTCTTCTCTGGAAATTCTTATGGATTCTTTTTTTCTCACTAATCAGTGTATGTCAACGACTTGTACCCAAAAGAAGAAGACTATCAAACTGGCGGCACCAAAATCATCAAAATATGTTCAGTGGACCTCATGAATTGCAGAGAAAGAAGAAAGAGCTTTATGCTATTAAAATATTATTTAATGGACACAAACCCAACCTAAGTAATAATAATAATTTATACATTACTTTCTCGAAGTGTTTCTTATAATCCAGCACATGCAAGGAAATAAAAAATGGGAACTTGTGGGGAGCCGGATGGCGCCTGTTTCCTGCCTCGCTCCTTGTAACTTATTTGGTATGTGAGTGCGAGGCCTTTACTCGTTACTAAGTATCAAGTTGCTCTTCAGTCTGCGCATGACGAAAAAGGGCGTGACCAATCCCGAGTCTCAAAACGGCCTTAGCAACAGAGCAGCCAATGGTAGAGAGCCCCTTGTTCCTTGGGCCTATATAAGCAGTTGCATTTCCCTGCCCAGGGCCCCTCTGCTTCAGCTCTCCCTTTAACTAAGTGGCTCTTCATTAAAAGCGCGATACAAGAAGGATCCTCGGGTGGTGTCCGTTCTTCCCTGCTGGTCAGGGGTGCCGGGCGCCACAGGAACTCACTCTCCTAATGCATTAATGTAAGTTCTTTAATGTCATGGTGGATGTACTGGTGATTGCTTTGATAATCATGACTCTTGGACTAGGTATATATTGTATGTTGGAACTTCATTTACTTGTTCTTAACCATTTATTTATGAGTATATTTATCCTAGATGAATTTAATATCATGATCAGAATAGCAGAATTAGCTATTGATGTGTGGTTTTAATCTGAGTTTTTCTTATTAAAACAATGCACTTCTGCAGGATCAATATTCCAGAATGTTTTCTGTAAGAATGCAGAAAATATAGGAGTAAAGTATTATATTTTCTTTTTTTTTTTTTTTGCCAGTCCTGGGCTTGAGCTCAGGGTCTGAGTACTGTCTTTGGACTTTCTCAAGGCTAGAGCTCTACCACTTGAGCCTCAGCACCACTTCCGGCTTTTTTCTATGTATGTGGTACCAAGGAATCGAACCCGGGTCTTCATGCATGCTAGGCAAGCACTTTAACCACTAGGCCAAACTCCTGGCCCGAGTATTATATTTTCTTGTTGCTATTAAGTAGCCTTTGCTGGAAGACAATATCTGCATTTTCTTTTTACCTCAACTTACCTTGCATAGTAAAATGAAGTTTAGCATCTCTGAGAAAAAAGTTATTTGTAATCAGAATTTGGTAGTTTTACATATATATGTGATATGTAATAAATATCATATAATATTTCTTTCTTTACCTACCAATGAGATAATACTTAATAGGAAGTTTTTAGTTTTCTGCATAGATGAAAATTTTTAATTTAAAATTTTTTAGTATCCAAAGAGGAACTATCATAAAATCTTACAGTTTAATTTCTCAATCTGACAAAAAGAATATGAATGTATAAAAGCATTTTTATTATAGAATTAACTTTAACTAGAGAGAAGATTATATTGCATTCATAGAAAATATTTTAATAGAATTGTTAGTTGAAAAACTTAGCTAATTGAAAATGAAATTCTTGTGACATCACTTTTTGAGTAGCCAGGCTACACCATAGGGACAAATTTAGCTGCAATCAACTTTTGGAACTTATAGTTGACATTTTTGGAAACCATCCTTGACTTTTGAGTGTTAATACCATCTTTGTGTCAGCCTTCCAGATTTGTTGACCTGCTATAACAAAAAAATAAAATATATCCTCTAGCATTTTTTTTTATTTTTTAGAAATAATATCTTTTACCAGAACTCTAGGACATAGACTAATGATTAAACTCTTCACTCTCTACCTTTATCACTTCCCTTAATCAATAAATTATGACTCTGATGATTGAAAAACAAACATTAACTGATAATAATGATACTCCAAAATCAATTCAGTTAATTTGCTCTTGCCATGCTAATACATTATTGACTTTAGCAGATGGATCTTCTTAATCAGATAGTAGAAGAGGTACCTTTGGTTCTTAGAAAACTTACTTAGAGAACTAAATCTCAAATACAGTATAGTACTACATTCATTGTAATAAGTCATTGATGATGCTTGGATTTAAAGAGCACTAACATTCAGTTGTAATTTTCCCACTAATTTAAAAGGGCTTTATGATTTCTGCTTTTGAGTAGAGAAAAGAAAAGTATCAAAGCTGTCACAAATCTTTCATAACCTGATACCCTGCTCCTCCATCCACAGATCTTTTATTAAACTCTATTCCGAAGGAAATGTGAATAGTCATTGAAATTGTTTCATTGCCAGGATTTGAAAGTTGATATACTGAAAAATGTTCCTTGTGTGTGTTAAATGAACACCAAATTCCTTGGCAATGAAAAGACTAATATGAGACTATGATACAGTTAAATTTAGATACAGGATTAAAACAAGTGTCCTGGTTTTTATTTCAAGGTCATTCACTGAAATATTCTCAATGTCTCCATCACAGTTAGATTCAATTTATACATGAGGTAGTCTTTTGAAGATACATTCTAAAGATTTCTGAAGATATATATACTAAAGAAAGATATTGATATCTACTAAGCCAAACTGTATTATTGATGTGCTAAGTATTTATATTATTGACAACAGCAATATTAAATATAATATTTCCTAATTTTTTAATTTTATTTTTATTGTAGTTTGTATTTTGTTGTATTTTGCTTTCCTTGTCAGGGTTATGTGCAGAGGGGTTACAGTTACATTCATCAGGTAGTGTGCATATTAGTTCCTGAACATTGATACCCCTTCCCATGTTTTTCTCCCACTTTACTGCTCCCCACCCCTTTCCAATCATCTTGTTTTCCCCCTTTTCTTCCCTATTTCAAATACACAAATTAACATGTGATGAATGATTTGCATTTCTTGTGCCTTTTTCCACCAAAATATTTTAAGTGTTTCAAATAAAAAAACTAATTATTATGGAAACTACTAATTTAGCAAAAATAGCTGCCACTTTTGCTAATCAACACAAAATTTCATACTAGACTGTGTATTAAAAACATTGAGACACACTACACACACGTAGGTAGATCCCACAGGCTCTTTTTCTAATGAGCCTATGCTAAAAATTTTAAAACTTATAGAAGGTATTTTACTTTCATTTTGATTTCTAAACAATTGACAGCAAAGTTTGAAATATTGATGAAAAATATTTAAAATTTCTGGGATCCATAATTCTTTATTTCAAAAATCAAAAAAAATATGAAAAGCATTTTCATTAAAAGTAAAAACTTCAGGCTCTTACTTTTAAAATACCTTATTTTCAAAATGTTTATCATACCTGAGAAATTGAGAACTTAAATATAAGCAGTCCTATGAAAGTGTGCTGTTAGATGTTGCCTTTATGCAAATAATACTCAAGTTTAGAGACTATTACAATTTTAATCTATCCTTAAAATATATTTTTAATATTCTTAATGTACTGGAGAAATTTTCTGGTACTTGAGAATTCAGTCTATTTCTTAATTTATCAGTCTTACATTATATGATTGAAGGCACACTAAAGCAATTTGGCAGGACACCTGCCATTAAAATGGCTGTTTCAATAACTCCATGATGAAACATCTTTTTTATGGTTGAGCTCCTTCTATTTAAAGCAGTGACAGCAGGATGTAGTCATTATTCCTTTTGCATGACTTTGGTAACTGGTATCATTTACCCTCTTCAAATACTAGATTTAATACCACCTCACAATAAGTGGAAGACATTCAGAGTACAAGAAAAGTTTGCAAAAGCATTCTGGCTGTAGCTCACTTTTTGGGAAGCTACTTTTAACCTAAGAATCCTGAAAATGTGTACTATTTATATGATTTTTTGTGCTAATTGTGTTTCAAAGAGATCAGCTCTCAATAACCTGTTCAATCAATAGTAGTTACCCTTTGAAATATAGTTTATATAAAAGCCTAAAGAAAGAAATCAAAGAGGATACCAGGGAATGGAAAGACATCCCATGCTCATGGGTAGGAAGAACCAATATAGTGAAAATGGACATACTGTCAAAATTGATAGACAGTTTCAATATCATCCCCATCAAAATCCCAAGGACATTCTTTACGGAAACAGAGGACATAATCCAAAGTTTCATATGGAACAGGAGACCTAGAATAGCCAAAGAAATTCTAGGCAAAAAAGCAATGCAAGTGTTATTTTATATCAGACTTCAAACTCTACTATAGAGCTGTAATAAGGAAAACAGCTTGGTATTAGCACAAAAATAGACCAGAAGATCAATGGAACAGAATAGGAGATCCAGAAATAAAACAGCATACAAACACAGCCTCATTATTGGTGCTGGGAAAACTGGTCAACCACATGCAGAAAACTAAAAATTGATCCCGGCATATCACCATACATAAGCATTAACCCAAAACTGATCAATACTAGACCTGGAACCCTGAAGTATGCAAGTAACACTCAGAGGTTTAGAGACTATCATAATGTTAATCCATCCTTAAAATTTCCAGTACTTGAGAATTTATTCTATTTCTTAATTTGAAAACGTGAAACTACTATACAACAAAGTAGGAGGAACATTGGAACTCATAGGCAAAGGGAAAAACTTCCTGAACAGAGTCCTAGGGTCACAACAGATTGAGGAGAAACTTGACAAATGGGACTACTTAAAAATAAATCGTTTCTATAGGTCTGTGGTTTAATATCTGGGTCCTCAGTTCTATTCCATTGGTCTTCAGGCCAGTTCTTGTGCCAGTATAGCCACCTAATCTTTGACAAGGGAACCAAAAAAAATAGAATGGAAGAAAAACAGCCACTTCAACAAGTTGCACAGGCAGAACTGGTTAAGCACCTGCAGAAAACTAAAGTTGGACCTTTTTTGTCACCCTGCACTAGAATTAACTCCAAATGGATCAAAGACCTGGAGGTAAAAGCTGACACACTGAAAACTTTACAAGAAGGAATTGGAGATACCCTAGGCCTCCTTGGCACAGGTCGAAACTTTCTTAATAAGGACCAAGAATCACAGCAAATCAGAGAAAGGCTGGAAAAGTGGGACTGCATTAAACTGCAGAGCTTTTGTATGGCAAAGGAGATAGCTAGTAAATTAATTAGAAAGCCTACAGAGTGGGAGAAGATCTTCACCAACCAAACAACAGACAAAGGCCTCATATCTAAAATATATCAACAGCTCAAAAAACTAAATCACTCCAAAACTAATTTCCAATGTAATAACCATCCCATCAAAAGATGGGCCAAATAAGAAGAAACAAAAATGGGCTATAGACACATGAAGAAATGCTCAACATCTCTGGTCATAAAAGAAATGCAAATCAAAACAACTCTAAGATTCCACCTCACTCCAGTTGGAATGGCCAGGATCAGGAAAACGAATCATAACAGATGCTGGAGGGGATGTGGCCAGGAGAGATCACTACCACACTGTTGGTGGGAGTGCAAACTCTTCAATCACTATGGAAAGCACTATGACAGTGCCTCAAAAGGCAAAACATAGAGCAACCGTATGACCCAGCAATTCCACTACTTGGCATTTACCCAACCATCCAGAAACTAGGACATACTAAATCCACTAGCACAACAATGTTCATTGCAGCACTATTCACCATAGCAAAAATATGGAACCAACCTAGATGTCCCTCAGTTGATGAATGGATCAACAAGTTGTTGTATTTGTCCACAATGGAATTCTATGCTGCTGTCAGAAAAAACAACATCGTCCCATTTGTTAGGAAATGGAAAGTCTTAGAAAAAATCATATTAAGTGAAGTAAGCCAGACTCAAAGGAACTTAGGCTCAATGGTTTCCCTCATTTGTCATAATCAGTAGAAACCTTGGGCTCTACTAGCAGAGATCTGCAATAGAGCAAAACCTTGATACATAAGGCCATATAGTATGAAGCTAATTGAAAAGACCTCCAGGATATTGAAACAAAAGCCATATAATGAATGATTGTTGTCCTTAATGTACTATGTTATCTCTCATCTCTTTTGCTGTCCCTTGGTTATCTCATATTGTTATAGTATCTCACTTTGTTACCTGATATATTGGATTTATTTGTATTTGGTTATTTGAAATTGGATAGGGAAGAGGGGAAAACCAAGAAGGGGGGGTGGTGGAGGGGAGGGTAATGGGGACCAAGACATGTGAAAGGGTATCAATATATGTGAATTAATGCACCTTCTATCTGGAAAATATCATGTAACCCTTTTATTAATTACAATAAAAATATAAAAAAAATAAATCGTTTCTAAGAAGGATCCAACTTTAGTTTTCTGCAGGTGCTTAAGCAGTTCTGCTCTGTAATAAAGTCTAAAGTTTGGTATTGAAATTCCTCCTGCGCTGTTCTTTCTGCTAAGAAGTGTTTTTGCTATACGGGGTCTTTTATTATTCCATCTGAAATTTTGGATTGCCTCTTCTATTTCTTTAAAGAATGACGTTAGGATATTGATGGGTATTGTGTTGAATTTGTAGATAGCCCGTGGCAAGATTGTCATTTTCATGATGCTGATTCTTCCAATCCAGGAGCATGGGAGGTTTTTCCATTTCCTCAGTTCTGCTTTAATTTCCTTTTTCAGGGTTTTAAAGTTTTCATCAAAAAGGTCCTTTACATTCTTAGTTAAGAAAATTCCTAGGTACTTTATTTTCTTTGAGGCTATTGCAAAAGGAGTTGCTTTCCTGATTGTTGCCTCGTTCTTCTCACTGTTGGCATAGAGGAAGGCAGTTGATTTTTTTTTTTTGCCAGTCCTGGGCTTGAGCTCAGGGCCTGAGCACTGGCCTTGGACTTTCTCAAGGCTAGAGCTCTACCACTTGAGCCTCAGCACCACTTCCGGCTTTTTTTTTTCTATATATGTGGTACCAAGGAATCAAACCCGGGTCTTCATGCATGCTAGGCAAGCATTTTAACCACTAGGCCAAACTCTTGGCCAAGGCAGTTGATTTTTGAGGTTAAATTTTATACTCTGCTATCTTTCCCAAGTTTTGAATCATCTCAAGGAGCTTGGGAGTGGACTCCATAGGGTACTTTTAGAATCATGTCATCTGCAAAGAAGGAAAGTTTCACTTCCTCTTTCCAGATTTGGATCCCCTTTATGCTTGCTTCTTGCCTTATTGCACTGGCTAGGAATTCTAATACTATGTTAAAGAGGAATGGAGAGAGTGGGCATCCTTTTGAGGTAAAAGCCAACACACTAAAAACTTTACAAGAAGGAATAGGAGATATACTAGGCCTCCTTGGCCCAGGTCTAAACTTTCTCAATAAGGACCAAAAAACACAACAAATTAGAGAAAGGCTGGATAAGTAGGACTGCATTAAAGTTAAGAGCTTCTGTAAGGCAAAGGATATAGTAAATTAATTAGGAAGCCTACAGAATGGAGAAGATCTTTACTAACCATACAACGGATAAAGGCTTCATGTCTAAAATATATCAACAGCTCAAAAAAACTAATCTCCAAAGAAACAACCATCCCATTAAAAGATGGGCCAAAGACTTAAAGAGAGTCTTCTCTGAAGAAGAAATAAAAATGGGCTATAGACACATGAAGAAATGCTCAACATCTCTGGTCATAAAAGAAATGCAAATCAAAACAACTCTAAGATTCCACCTCACTCCAGTTATAATGGCCAGGATCAAGAAAACTAATAACAACAGATGCTGGAGGGGATATGGCCAGGAGGGATCACTACTACACTGTTGGTGGGAGTGCAAAGTCGTTCAACCACTATGGAAAGCAGTATGGCAGTTCCTCAAAAGACTAAACAGAGCTCCCCTATGACCCAGCAATTCCACTACTTGGCATTTACCCAACCAGAAACAAGGGCATACTAAATCCACTAGCACAGTGATGTTCTTTGCAGCACTATTTACCATAGCAAAGATATGGAACCAACCCAGATGTCCCTCAGTTGATGAGTGGATCAACAAGATATGGTATTTATACACAATGGAATTCTATGCTGCTGTCAGAAAGAATGACATCACCCCATTTGTAAGGAAATGGAAAGACTGAGAAAAAAATCATATTGAGTGAAGTAAGCCAAACTCAAAGGAGCATAGGCCCAACAGTCTCCCTCATTTGTCATAATCAGTAGAAACCTTGGGCTCCCCTAGCAGAGATTTACAATAGAACAAAATCTAGAGACATTAGGTCAAATAGTATAACACTAAATGTAAGGACCTCCAGGATAAGGAAACAAATAATGAATGACTGTTTTTCTTAATGTTCTATATTATCTCTCATCTCTTTTGCCATCCCTTGGTTATCTCATATTGTTACAATGTTTCACCTTGTTATCTGATATATTTATATGTACTTAATTGTTTATTTGAAATTGGATAGGGAAGGGGGGAAATCAAGGTAAGTGGGGGGAGGGTGTGAGGGAAATGGGGACCATGTCATGAGAAAGAGTATCACCTTTTATCTGGTGAATATAATGTAATCCTTCTATTAATCACAATAAAAATAAATAAAAATAAAAAAATAAGAATAAAAATAAAACATTTCTGCACAGACAAAGAAATAGCTACTAAAGTAGAAAAGCAGCCAACCAAGTGGGAAAAGATATTTACCAATAATATATCAGAAAATGCTTACTATCCAATAACTACAGGGAACTCAAGAAACTAATCCTCCCCAAACCCAACAATCTGGTTGCCAAAAGGGCAAAGGAACCAAAGAGAGACCTAACAAAGCAGGAGGTTTAAATGGCAAAACAAAACAAAACAAAACATATGAGAAAAATGCTCATCACCCATGGTCATAAACAATATGCAAATAAAAACAACCCTAAGATACCACCTTACCCCAATCAAAATGACCAATATTCTTAACTCAGACAATGACAAATACTGGTGAGGTTGTGGAGACAGAGGAACTCTACTGCACTGCTGTTGGGAATGTAAACTAGTACAAGCCCTCTGGAAGGTAGTTTGGAGATTTCTCAAAAAACTAAAAATAGATCTTCCCTACGATCCAGCCATACTACCTCTGGGCATCTACCCTGAGCATCATGACCCAATTACTTGAGCTGATCCAAAACTTTGGCAAAGTAGGAGGGTATAAAATTAACCCACAAAAGTGAGTAGCTTTTCTGTATGCAAACAATAAGAACAGCAAGACTGAAATCAGGAAAGCAATTCCATTTGTAATAACCTCAAGAAAAAATTCTAGGAATTAATGTAACCAAAGATGTGAAGGATCTCTGTGATGGAAACTTTAAAATCTTAAAAAAGAAATTATTATTTTATAGAGAAAAAATGTAATATTAAATTAAGTCTGGCTCAGAAACAAAGATGTGTACATGTGCATACAAGCACATGTGTCTGCTTGTACATTTATAAATTAGGTCTAGTTTCACATATGAGGTAAAAGATACCTCCTTTGTTTCGGGGCCAGACTTGCTGATACTTACAATCAGTTAATATATTTCAAAGAACTTGCAACATTATTCAACTTACAATTTCTCTATATAAAATAATTTGTTAAGAACAGAAAAATGTTTATTAAGATATGGGATATGACCATGAAAGGAAATTCAATTTAAAACAAATCATCTTCACAACAATGTCATAACTCTGTATTATACATTTACTCTATTGAGAAAATTAGCTAATCTTTAGGAAACACAAAATTCAAAATGCAACCAATATGAAGAGTAGTAGTAATTTTAATTGTTGATTTTACTTTCAAAATCTATTTAAATTTGCCTTCACTTGTTTATAGTGCAACTAGAAATATTTTGATAAATCTGGAGACAACTTTTCAAAGTTAATTTCTGAAGGATTGTTATTTGATATTGATCAAAGACTTCAACTAGGAATCTAGTGCAGTCTTTCTTAATAATGTTCCTTTTCTCATTGCCTGTAATACATCATACAAAAATCTTTGAAGGGTCAAATAACTTTAAAAAATTACTTCAGGGCTGGTAGTTTGGCCTAGTGGTAGAGTGCTTGCCTAGCATGCATGAAGACCCGGGTTCGATTCCTCGGTACCACATACATGGAAAACAGCCAGAAATGGTGCTGAGGCTCAAGTGGTAGAGCTCTAGCCTTGAGAAAGTCCAAGGACAGTGCTCAGGCCCTGAGCTCAAGCCCAGGACTGGCAAAAAAAAAAATTACTTCAGACAGGCCTGGAGTTTGGCCTAGAAGTAGAGTGCTTGCCTAGAATGCACAAAGACTCAGGTTCAATTCCTCCATACCACCTAAATAGAAAAAATCGAGAAGTGGTGCTGTGGCGTAAGTGGTAGAGTGCTAACCTTGAGAAAACCCAAGGACAGTGCTCAGGCCCTGAATTCAAGCCCAGAACTGACCAAAAAAAAAATTACTTCAGAAGTGAACAAATATAGAACTATGTTCCTCTGTCCTTGCAATAGCTGGTGTTTATATTATTCTTTTATAGTTTTGTTTAAACATTTATTTTAAAAGCCTGTTTCTTTTTCTCTCCATACCCATCCTACTGTTTATTGTTAGACCTTGAAGCTTTCCTTTGGCCATTATGGAATAAGTTAATGATAAAACCATTTTGACTATTTAGAATGAATCCATGGAAAATTTGAGACATTTGTTTAGATGATTATTTCCTATTTAAGTTTGTATGGCATCAGAATTTTCTATCTCACTCACCTTCCTTCCTTCAGAATCAAAGAAAAGCCTGTAGATAATATATTAAGAAATGGTAAAAAAACGAATACATTCTTATTTTTCTTTGTATTTAGTTTAATGAATAATACAATACATCTGTGCATCTACTTGAGTGATAAAAGCATATATTAGCATCTGAAGAAGCCATTTGAACTTTTGGTTAGACCATCAAAATGTGTGTTTTGCTTGACTATTTTGAATGTGTGCAGCAAGTTAATTGGGAAAAAATTAAAATTGTGTGTCTACACACAATTGTATAGACACACAGTTTTATGACAGGTATTATAATCCCTATTGTTGAAAAATGATGGTCATATGGGAATAAATCATCCACAAAACAGATTTTGTTATACTAGACGTAAAATGTTTCTGATTAAAAACAGAAGATGAGCAAGTGCATCATTCTGTATAATATTAGGACAGAATGGGTGAGTCTTAAAGGGCAAGATCAGACGCTTAATGAGAATTATCAGCTAAAGTAAAGTAGAGTAGTACTTAGGTGCAAGGAAAAGGGCATGAAAGCACAAGAGCAAGCATAGATAGGGCAGGAAGTGTGCACATTAGAAATCATCTACTGGCTAAAAATAGGTACTTTACTGAAGCAAATACAGCATTAATCAAAAGAGTGACATCTAATTACAGGAAAGTCCTGGGCTAACAATATAGAGACTAAGAAAATTTTTTAAAATTAACACTCAGTATGAAGGGGTTAAACTTAGCCATGATTATCTTAGAAATTGAAATGGAAATGTTCTTTCCTGGTCATAATGAATCAACCTTAAAGTCCAATACTGTTAAGGACCAAGGACAAAGCAATTCAATAAAGCACCATAGATTTTTCACATCCTAATTGTCTTAGAATCATATGTAATTTTAAAGCTGGAAATGAGTTTAAAAATAATCCAGTCCAACCACTTTATTTCACAGATAAGAAAACTAAGTCATGGGGATATTACTAACTTTTCCACTCACCTTTTAATAAACAGTAAATTTGAACTTAGGATCCAAGCCTCCTCAGATTGAAAAAAACATGTTCCAAGGGAGACAAATAGGTAAAAATTTCACAGATAAAAAGTTTGAGCAGCTGTTTTTTTTTAATGTGAAGAAAGTAAATTAAAAAAGAAAGTAATTCATAGTTGACATGTTCAATATATTTCTACAAATTTGTGTATATGCATATCTGTGTGCATATTGAAGTTTAATAGACTTTAGGCACAAACAGGACCTTTTCCAAGTATCACACTTTATTCACAATTAAGCATATTATTTTAATTTAATATGTTGCACCTAATTCTGCTGTGGATACTTGCAATATTCAAGGTATCTCTTCAGCCTTTTCTTTCAGCCTGTATCTCCAAGGATCTCTATTATTTTTGTTCCTTCTTTCAATTTCTAGTACTTCAACCTATTTACATTTTGGAGAAAGTTATTTTTAATATTCCTACTACTGACAAAATGTTGTCTTCAGTTTGTATTGATTGCTATTCTTTCTTGAACTATTTTCTTTCTCTATGCAAGTTGTCATAATTTGATATAATTTATAATAACGATCTGTAATAAATTGATCTATAACAAATGCGATCTATACAAATTAAACTTAGTTACATACTTTTGACTAATGTTAATGAGGCTAAATAGTAATTTTTTAATCCACCATGTAATTAATGAAAAGTCTAGGAACCATTGAGGTAACAATATTATGAGCAAGAGACAGGGGAATTTCACTTTTTAAATTTGTTGTATTCCTTTTACGCTTTTGTTTGTTTACATTTTAGATGTACCATCCCACTATTGTGTTTAAGACAGCCTACTTATTTTTATGAGAGAGCAATCTTAACAAATAGAGTATAGAAATTGAATCATAAATTCTTGCTCATTTTTTTCAGAGAAATTAGTAATGTCCAATACCCAGTCTTGTCCTAAATTCTCCAGTCTATTTCCCCTGTACCCTGATTCAAAGCCTGAAGGTAAACCACATTTGATGTCACTTTCCCAAAGCACCCTCAAATTTTTGGCTCAGGGAGACTTTTTTAACTTATGTTTTAGATAGTCTTTCCCATTTTCTAAAATGTCACCATTTTTAATGTATAATTTATTTAACTGAAATCAATTTTAATGTTCTTTTTATTTTATTCCCAACTGTGATTATCTATCACTGTTGTCTATTTATGTACACATGTTTAATCTCCTGAGCTGTATTATAAACTGCTCTGCAGCTGTATTTAAATCTGCTACCATAGCCACCAGAGTACTGTATGTGTAGATGAATAAAACTTCTCTTAAAATCTTAGGATAATCAGAGCTCTCACAGCTAAGTCAGTTTCAAACAGAAGAGCAGTGTTAAACATTGGGCAGAAGACAAGTAAAGTTTTTTAGAACAAAAGTAGATTCCATGAAAATTTGAGCAACTCCCAATGAAAGTTTTCCTGTGGGTAGTAGCTAGGAAACAAATCCAAGTAATTATGGATAAATGTCATTATAAAGATTTTGAAAAACAAGAGTTTAAAAGTGAATAGTGTATAACGTAAAATATTATCAGGAATCAGGGGCCGGGAGTTTGGCCTAGCGGTAGTCTGCCAGCCTAGCATACACAAAGGCCCGGGTTCAATTCCTCCATACCACATACATAGAAAAAAGCTGAATGTGGTGCTGTGGTTCAAGTGGTAGAGCTCTAGCCTTAAGAAATGTCCAAGGACAATGCTCAGGCTCTAAGTTCAAGCACCACAACTAGCAAGAAAAATAAAATTATCAGGAATCAGAAGAGCTAGTTCTAGCCAGCTTAACTTCTCATAAATTCAGACTTTACTAATGAGTTTTTTAGATTTCTTTGCTATTGCATAAAGTTAGTGGTTAAGATTCAGTGGTTTCTGGCATCTTCTAGCTTTAAAATTTTATGACTATAAAGAAATAGTGGACCACTCTGCTTTTGAGCAATTAGTTTCATATAAAATTTGTACTTGAGGAAGATAGAAAAAGATTACAGGATAAAATATTGAAAAGAAGTTTTATTATTTCATCTAAGTAAAAAGAATTAACTTACATGAGTATATGCTTTATTATTATAAAACATTCTAGCATACTGTATCTCTAGTCTCATTTTTGTTAATGTATCCTTAAGTGAATGATAAAAGTCCTTGGTATAGAGCCCTAATTGTCTTCAAGGGGTCAGAACTCTCATGAAAACCTACACTCAAACCATATCATACAAATGATTTCATTCTTTGACTTCAAATGCTGCCAGGCAAGTAATACAGTCTTTTCCTGGCTTAAATAGATCCAATTACCTCTAAAGACCTTAATACACTTTTGAGTGTCTATGATCCAGGTGCTTTTGCTTAAGTCTACAGTCAGATTTTTCATCATTTTCTGAAAACTCCTGGACAAAATAAAGAAAAATTTCTGGACTATCTCTTACATTTCTCTGTTTTTTCATATGACAATTTATTGAGCACCTACTGTATACAGTGAAATATAGTATATGGATAAAAGGGCCCTAGATCTGAATGAACTAAAAACAAACATGCAAAATAGACTGAAGGAAGTAGAAACAACCCTTAGTAGATAGTATACTCAATAAGGGACTGTTGGTAAATCAATTAACTGAAGGGTTATGTTATGATAATATGATTGGGTATGGGGAGAAGCCTCACAATATTCACATTACCAGAACAAGCTTGTGAAGAAAATCGAACTTAGTTCTTGAGAGCCGGGTGCTGGTGGCTCACACCTGTAATCCTTGCTACTTAGGAGGCTGAGGTACGAAGATCTTTCTTAGAAGCCAGTTCAGTCAGAAAAATCCCTAACATTCTCATCTCCTATTAACAACCAGAAAATCATAAGTGGAGCTGTGGCTCAGCATGACAAAATATTAGCCTTGAGCAGAAAAGCTCAGGGACAGGATCTAGGCCCTGAGTTAAAGCCCTAAGACCAGTAGCAACAACAACAACAACAACAACAACAAAACATTTGTCCTTGAACTTAGGGTATTAGTGGGGACAAATGTTAGAAATTCTGCAAGAGTTATGGGTACCAGAAGAGTGAGCTCTTTATTGAGGGATACACAGATAAAATATACAATAGGAAAGGCAGTGAATGTGTCAAGATAAACGGCTGAAAATGCTTCATACTGTCAACAACTTAAGAGTCAATTAAGAATTTTAAGTAGAGAAAAACTACAAAAATATCTCTTCTTTCACCTTTAGTTATTATCCTTTAACAAGACTTGAGGTGATATTGAAGACTGCCATCTTTAATGCCTAGACACTCATGCACTAAAAACCCACACTGAAAACAAAATGTATCAACATTTTTATGGTTCATCAGTCTAGGCAGCAATGTCAAGAATGAAATAAAATGTTCATTGACATTCAGCCCTGCAGGTGGTACTCAAGAAAAGAGCTGCATGTGGTGGCAGTACTGAAATGATACTACAGACTTCACACTACAGAATTTTGAGTTTCTATTGACATTAGAATTATCATGATTAATAAATGGGTATATGTAATACAATTTTACAGTAAAGCATCACATAAATCATACTGTAAAAGTACATTCCACCAATATATGAGGGAAATGTTAGATTTCTATTTCTGGCTGCTTCTTGTTGTAATGTTATACTAGGAGAAAAGTTATGTCCAATTAACAAGAGTAAAAGGTAAATTCTTCACATGCTGTTATAATTTACTTATTTAATTAGTATTACAACTGATGTCATATTCACTTAGTTTCCCTGTTAAATATAACAAGTATACTCATGTTAAGAAGGAAAAGAAATGCTATCCTTTTTTAACCTAAACACTATAAACTGTTATAATTTTGGGTACAGGTTTTAACTTCATTATTACAAACCGATAATTTCTATGTTAATGATTGAGATTGCATACTCATGGTATGCAAATAAATTTATGAAATTTATCCTAACAAACATATACCAACAGATTGTGGAAATTTAGGGTACCAGTATTTCAAGTTCTTCATCTCTATTATGGAGTTGTGCCCTAGAACTCTTCACCTTGGAGTTTGTACTGTCTCTGGAGGTCAAACGTATTTTTCTACCATGTTGATTTGGGGCTTATGCATGGGACTTGTTTTAGCAAGTAAGAAGTTGATACATGAACATGAAATGCATTAGTGTGGCTATCGTCTTGAGTTCTAGCATGAGAAGACAATTCCATGAATCCCCATCTAGTTCCACAGTCATGAAGACAGATGGAAACCAAGCCTAAGTCTTAAGTATAATGTCTAGCTAAAACTCTGTTGAGCCTAGCTAAGATTAGATGTGCTATACCTGACCTACAGACGAAGTTTGAAAATATTAATGTTTTTCTTTCTAAGTCATTAACTTTTGGTGTTAATTATTATTTATCATTGATTAGTAAATGTTATTTTTTAATATATTGAAGTTATAAACTTCCCAAGTAATGATAAGTAGTAAATATATTTTGGGGTTTAATATAATAAATTAAATGTAATAAGGGAATAATGACACAAACCTTTAATCCCAGCACTGAGAGATTTGAGGCAGGAGAATTGAGTTTGAAATCCATCTAGGAATTACATTGAGCATCTGACTCCCCCCCCCAAAAAAAGTCCCAGAAATAATGATTTTACTTTGGTGACTAAACATTGTAGTCCTCTTTAGAAACTTTCAGTCTTTTGAAGCTTACAGGAAAGACCACACTGAGTATGCGATTTACTCACACTTTTTATACAGGAAAGCTTTAAATTATGTGAAACTTTCCACTCCACAAACTAACATTTTATGAATAACTTTTCATTACCTAAAAGTACAGAATTACAAATCATTTTTCTGTTTAGTTAATTTATCACCTACAGGTTGTAATCTCTATTTAGGTAATAAGAACCATTATATAAAGCATAAATTATCTTTGCTCTACTGGTGACTTATGTAGCAATAAGTACCCAAAAAATGCAACTACATATATACAGGAATTTTGTACATTTAAAACAATATACATCTGCTTTGTAGGAAAAGTTCCAATGTCATATGAGGATAAGTTTTACAGTCATATATTCAATGGAATAGATTCCACAATTTTAACGATAGCCTACAATATTCAAATAGGCTCATCTCCATTTATTTTAGCATGAGTATATATATATATATTTATTTAAGTTGCATAATTATGCAGTGAATATTTCCATTTCATATGTCAGAAACATCTTGTTAGAAACTAAGAACTATGAGTAATTGGGTGAAAATACTCTGCTTTATAAACAAGTTGGCCTATTTTATTTGACCTACTTTTATAAAGCAATATGTTTTTATAGGTAAATTAGTGATTGTTAAACAATCAACTGAATAAAATGTTATTTCACAAAGATTCAAAGAAATAAGACGTAGCCATTAAGGAATACTGGGCACTGAAACCTATATATTTGTATATTTTTATTAACATACTTATCAAATTGATGTTTTTGTTATGTATTTCTAACTCAAAGTTCTGTTCCAGGAACAAAACATTTTTGAAAAGACTTCTAATAGGTTGTTGGTGGAAGATTTTCTCATTACCATATTAGAATTTAGATATGATGTGGAACAGATTAAGTGTAGGCAGTTTTTATCAAGCTGGTTAATTACTGGGTAGAAAAGTAAATAGTCATAGAGGCCACCTAATTTTTGGTAAGGGAGGCAAAAAAAATAGAATGGAAGAAAGACAGCCTCCTCAACAAGTGGTGCTGGCAGAACTGGTTAAGAACCTATAGAAATCTAAAGTTGGACCCTTCTATGTCACCCTGCACCAGGATTAACTCCAAATGGATAAAGACCTCAAGGTAAAAGCAGATACACTGAAAACTTTACAAGAAGGAATAGGAGTTACACTAGGGCTCCTTGACACAGGTAGAAATTTTCTTAATAAGGACCCAGAAACACAACAAATCAAAGAAAGCTTGGATAAGTGGGATTGCATTAAACTGCAGAGCTTCTGTATGGCAAAGGACATAGCTAGTAATTTAAATAGAAAACCCACAGAGTGGGAGAAGATCTTCCCTAGCCATAAAACAGATAAAGACCTCATGTCCAAAATATATCAACAGCTCAAAAAATTGAATCACTCCAAAACTAATAGCCAAAGAAACAACCATCCCATTAAAAGATGGACCATAGACTTAAAGAGATACTTCTCTGAAGAAGAAATAAGAATGAAATGCTCGACATCTCTGATCATAAAAGAAATGCAAATCAAAACAACTCTGAGATTCCACCTCACTCCAGTTAGAATAGCCAGGATCAAGAAATCTAAAAACAAAAAATGTTGGTGGGATGTGGCTAGGGATCACTACTACACTGTTGGTGGGAGTGCAAATTCGTTTAACCACTATGGAAAGCAGTATGGCAGTTCCTCAAAAGAACAAACATAGAGCTCCACTATGACCCAGCAATTCCTCTACTGGGCATTTACCCAATTGTCCAGAAACAAGGGTATACTAAATCCACTAGCACAGTGATGTTCATTGCATAGCAAAGTAATGGAACCAACCCAGATGCCCCTCAGTTGATGAGTGGATCAATAAGATGTGGTATTTATACACAATGGAATTCTATGCTGCTGTCAGAAAAAAAAAACAACATTGCCCCATTTGTAAGGAAATGGAAAGACTTAGAAAAGATCATATTAAGTGAAGTAAGCCAGATTCAAAGGAACATGGGCTCAATAGTTTCCTTCATTTATCATAATCAGTAGAAACCTTGGGCTCTCCTAGCAGAGATTAACAATACAGCAAAACTTATATACATAAGACTATATAGTATGATGCTAAATGAAAGGACCTCCGGGATATAGAAACAAAAGCCTTATAATGAGTGATTGTTGTTCTTAGTGTACTATGTTATATCTCATCTCTTTTGCTCTCCCTTGGTTATCTCATATTGTCACAGTATTTTATATTGTATATATGCTTATTTGGTTATTTGAAATAGGATAGGGAAGGGGGGAAAACAAGATGAGGGGAGGAGGAAGGGGGAGGGAAATGGGGACCAAGACATGAGAAAGGGTATCAATGTTTGTGAAGTAATGCACCTTCTATCTGGTGAATATAATCTAACCCTTCTATTAATTACGATAAAAATATATTTAAAAAAACAGTATATCACAAAAAAGAAATAAAGTATGTATATGAAGCATCACAAATATAGACAGAAAGGAATTCAATTAATGACTATAGAATATAAAAATATAATTCAAAACAATTACTATTTTTGCTACAATTACTGCTCATGCTACAATACAACCTTTTGTTATTTTCTGCCAAATATTGAGATAGAGAGAAATTTTTTTGTGTAATGATAGAACTGAAGAAAGCCCATTTAATTGCCTAGCTTTACCAACTTCTGTTCTTTTCCTGAGAAGTGATTCTAAACAATTTTAAGAAAGCAGAAAGATGTAACTGTTATAAAGGTTTTAGAATATTTTAGCTTCATTTTATTTTAGCTTTTTTAATGACACACAGAAAATGTCATAAATAATAGCTTTCAACAAAATCTACAGTACATTAGGCCTTATGCTAAAGATCAACTGCTAAGGTAATGAAAAGGACTTGTACATGCATAATGTCAGAAGAAAAAAGCAGATGAAAAATAAAATATTAAAAATATATGAACATGTATATATTTGTCATTGTGCGTGAAGTCAGAATTTAACTTATATGATATTCATACTCTGCCCTGATGATGAGGGATAATACTTATCCCTTTATCTATGGAATAAAAAAACTGTGTGTTATTGTCTCTGTATTCTGTAATGCAGAGCCAAATCTAGTGCTGAACATTCAATAGATAATTATTGATTAAGGTTATAATTCAAGTTAGTTAGGTCAATGCAGCATGAAAGTGTTCTTGAAAACCTTACTGTCTTTGAAGATTTAAATTGATATGACATGAATAGATTTAGGTCATGTTAATATGGTTTTATTATTTTTCTAATGCTAAGGTTAGTTTACATGCTTTGACAAATTGAAATTTGTAGGATAATTTTGACTGCCGCTAGACATACTTCTATTCAAGTATGTTCTTTGTATTTATATCTGCTGCCATTTTCTTTATTTTTGCAAAAAGAAAATAATAATTATATGCTTTTTCATAATTGCTTTCTTTACATTCAGACACACAGTGCAATTTCAAGAAGTGAGAAGTCTGCTATTTTTAATATTTTTTTATTCTTACTCTCCAAATAAAATTTGGGAAGAAAGTTTCTATTGATTTTTCTTTTGCCAGTCCTGGGCTTGGGCTCAGAGCCTGAGCACTGTCCTTGGACTTTCTCAAGGCTTAGCATTCTACCACTTGAGCCTCAGCACCACTTCCAGCTTTTTTTCAATATATGTGGTACCAAGGAATCGTACCTGGGTCTTCGTGCATGCTAGGTAAGCACTCTACCACTAGGCCAAACTCCCGGCCCCTCTATTGAAATTTAATACAGAATTTTAGGCATTGCACTTCCCTTCCCACGGCATAGGATTAGAGGCAAGCAAAAGAAAGTCATAATAGTCCATAAAATTTCAAAGTTGAGAAGGAGAAGACCCAGTCTCCTCCCACAGACCTGGATTTTGTTATAAAGTTCTAAACAGAAGTATGGCCATAGAAGGACCAGCCTTTCCTTTATGAGGCAAATCATCTAGTCAGGAAAGTTCCTAGAAAATTGTTGACTTCCCATTTCTGTGCATTTAAAAGTCACAGTTTTGAATTAGACATAGGTAATTAGATTTGGCTGCAACCCAGCCTATATCTGAATACTTCCCTGGAATTATTTTGGTATTGGATCACAGGTCTCTTTATAACATGCATATCTGTAGAAACAAAACAGGTAACTACAGTTATTCGTTCTAGGTTGTGAATTACTTTTATACAATCCTGAGATAGAGGAGTATGAACTTGATAAAAAAAGCAGAATTATCTATTCTAAACAGAATATCTGGAGTGCTATTGAAGAGGAATAGCTTTAGTGATTGTGTTGTTAGTTACATTTAGCTCTAATTCAGAGGATACTGCTTTGAGAAAACTGTTGGTAATGCTCCCTGGACAAAGATTTTCTGTATCACTGATCATTGAAAAGCTGCCACAATTACAATGTATAGTAAGTGGCATATTAACTAGCATTCTTGTTTATATGTGAATTCCACATGGTTTATCTTCTGGCTCATTGGACACAGGTCAATGAAAACTGAGCATTATTAGCACTAGGGAGCTTTCTATGCTTTATGTCTCCGAGCTCAATGAATCACTTTAACATACAAGCTGGCATTGCACTATTTGTACTGTCTAATCAGGAATATAATTTCCCAACATCACGTTTGTAGCACAACCGCAGCCTTATAATTTAGCATGCATTTATTTTGTCAATGTATTTTGCCTCCCAGTAGGGTCTCATCTACATATTTTAGTTCCATATGTTACTGGTGGGCTAGAGAGAGCAAAGCTCAGAAACAAGAGAAAATAAAAAAGGGTAAAATTATACAGTGACACAAACTATTGGTTATCTACCAGCAACCAATCTTCTCTGCCTTAAAAAAAAAAAACCCTAATTACACTATAATTTTCTTCAAGTTTTAGAAAAATATTCTCCAAGCCTAAATAAGGTATGAAACATGAAATATAGTGTCATATGAGGCTATCAGCAGGATTCATATGGAGGTGCCTTTGACTTTTGGCCAATAGTACTTGAGAGAAAATCTGTTGCAGGACTTCTGGGAAAGGTTTCTGCCTGATAAAAGAAATAAGCATGGGGAAAAAAAATCACCTTCTGTCTCCTTTCACTCGCTGCTTTTGGACGTCATTATGAGAATTTGATGCACAGAGCTTTCACTGCCAAGTGTTTGGGGATGAGAAAGATTGATGACGTGCAGAAAGTGGTAAAGCTCAGGGTTAGAAAGAGCTTAGGTACTTTAAGGCATTGTTAGGCTGCTGAGCCAGTTCTTAGATCTGCTTCTCTCTGGACTTCTTGCTGAATGTTATAATAAATGTCCTTATTGTTTAAGCCGCATTTAGCATCGTCTTCTGTTACTTACAGACAAAAGCATTCCAACTGATAAAAGAAGGTAGTTAAAAGAATGGAGTGCATTCGGGTGCCTGCGTATCTCTCACAGGCAAAGGAAGAGCAAAGAAAAGAGGGGGCATTGGTGGTTTACTAATGAGCTTTCTGTAGATCTGGTAGTTCAGAACTTGAAATTCATTTTCCCTATGGAAACATTATAAATGGTGTCTGGGTTCCCCAGGTAAGCCCATAAAGCCTATTTAATCCAATAATACCACAAACCTGTACAGCCTACTAGTGTTGAATCACCTTGAAAAACAACGATTTCTTTGGGACAAAAATGAATTCAAGGGAAAAAGTTCTAGTTTGGTGAAACAGAAAATTCATCACTGGAGAGCCATAAAATTGGACTTTTCTCCCCTCCAGAACTAGGTACTGGGAACCATTATTAACCTACATCCCAAAAGGCAATTGTTTGACTTGTGACTTGAGAGTCACATTGAGAAGTCCCAGGATAGACCAGCTGCAAGGATTTTTTTCCTTCCATTTCTTTAGTACCAAGTACTGCTACTAATAGGAGAAACTGCTTTTCCATAAAGAACTAATAATTTGTGGCACATTTTTGCAGAACCAGCATTGTTTATGTTAATGTTTCTGTTTGCCTACTTCATTCTCTCTGAATACCACATACTCAATGGCATGGTTGGTTATAGGCCACTGTCTAACTATGAAAATCTTTTGTTAAGGTGATATTTAATATTTTGTCTCTACTAAACTAATCTGGACTCTATTCGTATGAAGTGGAAGATGTGTGAGGTCATGTATGTGGTGTCTTCAAACATATGTGGGATTTCAAGTTTTATGTTCTGAGTGGTGAACTCCTCATCCTATGTAGTTCTCAGCTTCACAGGGACAAGTGTTGAAAAGAACTCCTAGTCTAATTTCCTTTGGATCCTTTTTCCCTTTGAAAGGTCTAAGAACTTAGAGTTGGAAAGCCTACAAGTGAGACAAAAATAATCTCAGAGATTTCTTAGAAAACTGGGAAATATAAAAAATATATTCATATGGAATGACAGAAGTCTGAGGCTTGTTCCTATTCTGAGTCCTTAAAAAGATCTCATTTGTGATAGGTGGCATAGGGATATTGGTGTGAGGGGGAGTAATAAATTCTATAACCAAGAAAAAATTTTGAAATGATAAAATGCAGTTAACAACATAGGAATGATGTATGAAGGACATAAATCTGCTTTTTCAGGGATTACTTTTCTTTGCAGCTCTGTGACTGGTTCTGGCTTCCACCCTCAGGGTACAGAAGACACTTTCCAATCTTAGGCCACCTATGATTCTTTCCTGTAGTGACTTCCTCCAACATGAGCTGGTATCTTCAACTCAATACCAAGCCCTTGTTAACACAATACTTAAAGTCTCCATAATGTACAAGCCAATATTCTGATATGTTGACATACCATTCATCATCTATTATAAAAACTAAAAGAAAGGCTGAGGACATAGACCAGTGATTTAACACGTGTCTATCTTCAAGGCCCTGTGTTTGATCCCCAGCTCTTAAAGTAAAGATTAAGAATGGAAGTTAAAGTTTTCATCATAAAGGTCCTTTACACTCTTAGTCAAGTTAATTCTGGAAAGCAGTATGGTAGTTCCTCAAAAGACAGACATAGATCTTCCCTATTACCCAGCAATTCCACTACTTGGCATTTACCCAGTCATCCAGAAACAAGGACATACTAAATCCACTAGCACAACGATGTTCATTGCATAACTATTTACCATAGCAAAGATGTGGAACCAATCCAGATGCCCCTCAGTAGATGATTGGACCAAAAAGATGTGGTATTTATTTATACACCATGGAATTCTATGCTGCTGTCAGAAAGAATGACATTGCTCCATTTGTAAGGAAATGGAAAGACCTGCAAAAAATCATATTAAGTGAAGTAAGCCAGACTCAAGAACATAGGCTCAATGGTTTCCCTCATTTGTAATAATTAGTGCAAACCTTAGATTCTCCTAGCAGAGAATAACAATAGCTCAAACTCTGGATACATAAAGCCATATAGGATGAGGCCAAATTAATGCACCTTCAGGACATGGAAACAAGAGCTTAATTATGAGTGACTGTTTTCTCAATGTACTATGTTTTTTTTCTCTTCTCTTGTGTTGCCCTTTAGTTAATATCATGCTGTTACTGTATCTGACTTTGTTACCTGCTATATCATACATACATATGTTTCTTTAAAATAGGATGGAGGAAAAGGTGAGGGGAGGGGGTAGAGGGAGGGATATGGGGACAAAAACACGAAAAGGGGTATCTGTGTGAGAAATACTACACTTTCTACCTGGCGAATATAACTGTGACACCACTTTACATTAAAATAAAATAAAAAAATTAAGAGATAAATTATAAAAATGGAAGTTAAGTATGTGAGTCCTTCTTTACTATTTCAATATTATTCCCTCTATTTACACTTCCATGCCTATATCCTATAACTCCAGAAGCTGTGCTTCCATCTGTCTTTCCAGGGTGAGCTTGTGGTCTTCCATTGTGAATCCCACTAAGTACAAATCGACCAAATCCTGTCTTGCCTTTCAGTGATAGACAGGATTATCACTTCCTATCATATAGTTTCTATTACTTTCTAACGTCTAGTTAAAGGGGTGGAGATTTTCTTCCTCCATGCACTAAGAGTGTTATGCAAAGTGGCATACCCTTTTCTAGGTTCTCTGAGTATCGAGAGTTAGGTTTAGTGTGCTAAATCCAATTGATTTGTTCAGTTAGAAGTAACTTTATTCCTTACATTTGCATAAATGTGTAACTGCACAGAGAAGACCAGTTTTGAGATGGTTTTTTACCTCTGCCTAAACACAGAAACAGCTGGTACTCTGCTCAGTAAAACAAATTAAAGCCCTCATACACCAGGCATTCCAGGCACCCCATTACACTGGTATTTTATGATATGCAGCTTCAAAGCACTCTTTAAGTGCTGAGTCTTTATCAGTTGCATTCTGTGTGATGTTTTACTCTCCCCCATTACACTCTACCAAATGCTGCCTGGAGCTGTGTGATGCTACAGTTCTGTGTCATTTCATCCCCGGAAATCTTTGTCTATACTTTTTATGCATGTTGCGGCTATGGGAGCAGTATTTTAAGTTCTCTTTAGTCCAGAGAATCTGGACTGAACATATCTATCACACTGGATTGGAACAAGGAGGCACTGTTCTTTTTGATGTGAAACATTAAAGCTATTCCAGGAAGGACTGGACCAGGTGTTCACATAGCCTGTTATATGTGGGTTTGGGCAACACATGGGACATTTTAGGGTCTTTAATGGCTATTGAGACAATAAAATAGGAATTTAAAATTTTATTTAAGAATCTTATTTTCCTATTTACAAAATGGTAAAAGCTAAATCTATTTGCCTTTTCTCCCACTCAAAAGTACACAGGTACCTAAAATTTAGATGTGTTTTTCTCTGTTTAAATCAATGAGCATAGAAATGGTTTTTCGAATCTGCCTTTTGATTAATTTATATTTCAGAATGAAACTGAAACAGAACTTTCACAGAAATTTTATTATAGCAAGGGTCAAAGATCCATTAACTTCAAGCAAAGGGAAGAATGGTTAGAGAGATAAGACAAGTATTTGAGTTTGAAATTCCACCTTTCCTGATAAAGAACTGTGCTCTTAAATGGAAAGGATTGGCTGTGTGGAATTGACACAGTCATTAATCCTGGTATTGTTGTTGATGTTGACTCTGCTCTCACTGGGTGACATGGAGAGAAAGCTGGAAATAAGAGAGTCAAGGGAAATATTAGGAAAGGCAATCCACAATAGATTAGGAAGAGGATGAAGCTTTTCATTGTCACTGATAATCTACCATGACAAATGATATGTTAACATGGAGCAGTTTACTTATAAGCTATGTTAAAATTCCTTTGAGGGTGCTTTGTGACTATTTTGTCTTAAATATCTAGTATAACTCATAACCATCCATTTTTTTTTATTTCAGACAGCAAATTCTCATCTAGCAAATAAAAGTAGAATGTGATCTATCAGAATATAATAGAAGCTTAAAAATCATTGGGTAAGCCAAAGATGGAGACCCAATGATTGAGTGCTCTAATAAATTTACCAACAGGGCTATAGAATGGAATACCCACAGAAATATTGTCTCTGCAATGATCACAAATCTACTGAATCAGGAAATTGCTTGTATAATTACTTGGTTCAGAACTTCCACTCCATCCAGTAACTTACCCATACTATGACATCAGTGTTATGTATCAGGATTATATAATTCCTGTCTTCTAAATTTGTTCTAAATGAGGACCTCATGCTAGTGTGATACCTCAGGAACATGCATCTCCTATTTTCTGTTTTCCGTGTAACTAAGTTATCAACAGAGAGCTGATACAAAGATGCCTGTTTAGATTTTTTTTTGTTGTTGGTCATGGGACTTGAACTCTGGGCCTGGTCACTGTCCCTGAGCTCTTAAACTCAAGGGTTTTCTGGTAGTTTATTATAGATCAGAGTGTCGTAGACTTTTCATGCCCCGGCTGCCTTTGAACTGTGATCCTCAGATCTCAGCCTCCTGAGTAGCTAGGATTCAGATGTGAGCCACCAGCACCTGGCTCCTGTTTAGATTTTTATTGGAAAGATATATATTTCTACTGTGATAACCAATCAGTTCAACGATTACCCGCCACAGAATGTAACATTGTCCCAATACATATTTGTGACAGGCAGCCTTATTAGTTATTAATATGTCTTCTGCAATTGAGAAACAGAAATATTGTTGGCATAACACACAAAATCATTCAGACTATTCTCAGTCTATTCCTCCAGTCTTATTTCTTACAATTCCTTCCATATGTGTCCTTGCTTCAAAGAATTGAGGGATGAGACTGATTCAAATATATTGTAAATGTATGGAATTATAACAATGAATCCCTGTATATATAACTAGTGTATGCTCATATTAAAAATATGTGATGACTGACTGTTCTCACTATTTCTTGATCCTATACCTTTGAAAATGCACATCATACTTCCCAGAGCCTTCCTTTCTGTACTTTTTTTTCTGTTCAATCACAATTTTTTTTTCTGTTTTCTGTATAATATTACTTTATTTCTTTTCATTAGTTCTATTATTACTTCCTTAAAGACAGATCTGTTTTATTAAATATTTATATTAGTTGCTAGTATAGCACTAAGTACATGATTGTAATATTTGATATATTTCCAGATTACAAGACAAGGTTTAAAATTGAAGAAATATGGTATAGATTGATATTGTACTATTTGTTGCTTTCTTTTTTTGATATTGTAATATTTGTAAAGAGATGGAAAGACCTGAAAAATTATGTTAAGTGAAGTAAGTAAGGTACATAGAAAGTAAGGATTCATGTTTTTTTTATATATGGAAGCTAGATTTACCTTACAAACTTATAAATAAGTACGTTGGGTGGTATGCAAGTATATACAAATGTACACAAAAGTACAAATATAGACAAGTACATACACATGTGTACAAATGAAATAAGATAGACTCAAGTGAGAACTTAAGTAGTCTAAATCCTTAGAAAGGCAAAGTTCAACAAAGTAAAACTCCAGAAGTGGATACTTAAAAGGGGCAGGGTAAGATCAAAGGGAAAGTAGCAGATGAAAGAAGGAGAAAAAAGAGCAGAAGAATGCAGCCAATAATTCAATATATATTACACAAAATTAAGAAAAGTGAAGGAAAAGGTGGGTAAGAGAGGGATGGGTAAGAATGTTGAAAACAATGTCATTGATCACGCTGTTTGGTATTAATAAATTGTTTTGTTAAGTGGCGACTCCTCGGTACAAACTCCTCAAACATAATAAAACTTAAAATAAAATAAACTACAGACAAATAAATATAGAAATTAATTTTAAAGCATAAACATACTAAAAATGTGAAATACACATACAAACATATATGGAATTGAAAAAACTGGGATTGAAGATGGAACTTGTGGTAGCCAAACTTCAAGATGATACTGACTACCCCAACATTTTAGTAAAAAATATACTAAGAGGTCCATGAGTTTTGGCCTAGTGGTAGAGTGCTTGCCTAGCATGCATGAAGACCTGAGTCTGATTCCCTGGTACCACATACATAGGAAAACCAGAAATGGTGCTGTGGTTCAACTGGTAGAGTTCTAGCCTCAGTATATACATATATATAAATATATGTATGTACATGGAATATATATAGAATATATGTATATGGAATATATATAGCAATAGCACACACACACATATATATAGCCTTGAATAGATATAGTCTGGATATATATACATATATAATTCAGTTTTTGCCAGTAATACCTGTTACTAATGAGGCAGAAATAAGAAGGTCATGGTCCTATGTCAGCCTGCACAGTCAAAGGAAGATCATACCTGAAAAATAAAATAAAAAGGATTAAATGTTTTGCTTTGGTGATAGAGTCCATGCTTGTCACATGAATAAGTGAATTGAATTCCCATATCATAAAAAAGCAGCATGAGTTAATATGAACATATATCCTAGATATACATTGAATTCAATTGTGTGAAGCAGTCATAGTTTATTTTGGGCAATGATGTATTTAGGCATAATTGATCAACACTGTGATTTGATATAACCGCTTTCCTACTCATAAGACTATTTAATAGATTCTAACCCAATGCACATGTTTCTATATGTTTGTGTATGTCACAGGTACTATCAGAATGTCTTGGTTTCTTGACTAATCAAACATTGGTTATCATATAACTTTTATTGTCATAAAGCTTATTTCCCCTTATACTTTTAGAATTCTGTTATTTAATGTAATGCTAAAATTTCAGTTAGTACTTGAACTAACACTGTCAGGAAAACTAAGAAAACCCCAAAACAACTCTTGAATTTATGTTGTTCTACAAAAACAAATCATGTGACCTTCATCACTAGCAGCATCTTTCCAATTTTAACAAACAATCGCATGCACTCATTTTCAATCCTTGCCATTCCTTACTATGATAAACAGGTATAAGTTATTTTTATTTAAGCCTATTATAGATCAATTATTTAGATTTTTTTACAATTTGCTTTTAAACACAATTGCTTTGACGAAGAATGATGAGTTTCTGAAAGCTTCTGAGGAATTTATGCAACAAAGAAAAAATGGTGCTCAAGATGTTTTTCATTTTTAGAAAGCTTTTCTCTGTATATTTAAAGACTGCATTATGCAGTCATTCATTCTGTAAATTAAACCTTTTGATTGCTAGTAGCATTATGCAAAGCTAGCATATTATACTTATTTGCAAATATAATATATTAGTGAATGCTTTCTTTCTCTTTGCCAACATTGCCAAAGTGTGTCATAGCATTCAAAGGACATCTTAAGTGTTACCAAAATAGAAAGGTTTTGTGTCTGCTATAAGCTATCGACATTCCAGGTGCTAGAAAATATGTGATGGGTAAGGGGAAAGAAAACACTTGAAAAAAATTAAAAGCACATTGCATAAATATCATGGATAAGTTACTCAGGGACATTGTTCTTAACCCTTTCTTGCTTTAAAAGCTGCTGCTGGTATTATTATTCCTTGGGATTATTTAAGGTAGATGAAATCTTCTCAAAGGAAGGCAAATTTGGAGTCACTTAGACATCAGTTTATTTTGGAAAATGACTAACTGATATATTAATTCTTCCCTCTGAGTCCTCCTGAATTTTGTACACATATTTTCATACAGAATCTGCAGTATTAGTTACAAAATCTTCATGATAGGACTGAACCAGAAAAGAAGACATCGATGGAATTTACATAGCTAAGCTTCTTCTCTGTGAATTTATATAGTTTCAAATTATAATTGTTAAGAAACCAGAAAATAAAAATGAAATTTGAAACAAAAAGTAATGCTATAAAGATCTTTATACTCTTTATGCCAAGAAGTGGAGCTTTTCAGCAAGGCAAACAATCAGGGAAAAAGAGAAAAAGGGAGCTGAGTGTGGAAAAGCACAGAATGCTCATTCCTTTAAAACTTGGACTTGATTATAATAAAACTTTAAAGTGTTGTACATCTGACTGTGGATTGGTAGGGAAGTTGTCCTATCACACACACACACACACACACACACACACACACACACACACACACGTGTGTGCCCACATATGCACGCAAATACCCACACCATTTAGCCAATAGAAAACGCATTTTATATTCATGGAGGAGGGGCAAGATTTGTCTCTTGAAGACAGCAGAAAGTTGAATCTTGCTTTTTGATCCAACAAGTTAGTTGAAGTCATTTAATTGGAGAGTTAAGTCCATTAATATTGAGAGTTAGGATTGACAGGTGTTTGCTAGTTCCTGCCATTTTATCTGTTTTGTTATTCCTTTTTTTTCTTTTGGACTTTGTCTAGTCAATTGCTATAATTACATGGTATTCTGTTTAGGTGCCATTTCTTTGTCAATATCATGTTCATGTTTGTTTTCAATGTATAGAACATCTTTCAGAATTTTCTGTAATACTGGGTTTTTCTACACGTACTGTTTCATTTTTTCCTTGCTGTGGAAGGTTTTATTTTTCCTTCAGCTATGAATGAGAGTAGGTTCTCATTTGTCTTTAGGGCATGGCATATCTGTACTCTTTTTGCCTACCTGGTCTCTGTTGAGAAATCTGTAATCATTCTGATTGGTTTTCCCTTGCAGGTGATTGTTCTCTTCTCCCTGGCCATTTTAAGGATCCTGTCCCTAGTCTCTATTGATTCTGTGTGGATTATAATGTGATGGTGGGATGTACTTTTCTGGTCTAGTCTGGTTCGAAAAGTTTCTTATATCTGGATAGGCCAGTTCTTCTGAGTATTTGGGAAGTTCTCTGAGATGATTCCCTTAAGTATATTTCCAGTTCCATTAACCTCCTTCTCCAGGCCCTCCTCAATATCAATTAGCCTTAAATTAGGCTTCCTAATTGTATCTTGGAGATCCTGAGGAGATCTGTTATATTTCTTGGACCTGTTTTGAATAATTTTCTGGTCTTTCTCTATAAATTCTAGGCTATATTCAATTCCTGAGATTTTCTTTTCTACATCATCTAACCTGCTATCAATACTCTTTTTATTTGTTATTCATCTTCCTTCCGTCCAGTTGGTTACTTTTGTTGGCTTGCATCTCTTGCATTCGATCTTTCAAGGACTTCTGTAACTCCTTGATTTGGATTTGATTTAAGTGTTCTCTTTGAAGTCTTTTAGCTCAGAAGTTGTACTCTCTTTGGACTTTTGTTGGAATTCATTAACCTTTCTGTTTGTGGATTCCATGAATTACTCCATTAATCTTTGATCAACTTCATTACATTCACACGTAACCTTATTCATGCTTTCAAACTTTTCATTGATCATGTTTATCAGTAGCATTTGTAGAGCATTTTGAGGACTCTCCTCTAGGTTTTTCACTGACTGCTGTGTCACCTGTTTATTTTGAGCAGGAGTTGTGATTCTTTGGCTTGCTTCTTGAGTTTCTTGTTCTGCGTATTGGGAAATGAGAGCATGATTAATATCACACAAGATTACAATTTTATTTGGTTGGATTATGGTGCTTGAATTCTGGGACTGAGCACTGTCCTGGAGGTCTTCAGCTCAAGGCTACCATCTTACCCTTGGAGCCACAGTACCACTTCCAGTTTTCTTGTGGTAAAATTGGAGATAAGAGTCTCACAGGGTTTAGTGACAGGGCTGGCTTTGAACCTTGATCCTCAGATCTCAGCCTCCTGAGTAGCTAGGATTACAGGTGTGAGCCACCACTCCCAGCTACAATTTTAAGATAAGAACCACCATAGCACTCTATAACTGCACAGACTATAGAGGTTCACAATCTTAGACAGATATTTTCACTCTCTTTCTCTAATTTTGTGCATTTACAAACAAATTCAATACCACCACTGAAAACAATCTGATGACTGTGAGATTTAAATCACTCCGGACTTACAGTATAGTTCAACAAATACATATACAGTCTGGGTCAACAGCAATCATCTCCATATAAAAGAAGGAGCAAAGGACCAGCGATAGAAAAGTATACTGAATGGTAAGAGGAGGGAAATAAGAGAAGAGTAATGTAGGGAAGGAAAGGATTAGAGTGACAATAAATGAGATCTAAGGTGAGAGAAAGGAAAAATGAATGACTAAAAAATTAAAAAATACAAATATTAAAATTTAAAAAAGGAAAAGAATATAAGAAATAAAAGAGAAAAACTATATAAAAGAGATCTATAATAAAAACACCTCAAAATTATGCATATTTTAAAAAAGTAATTATAAAATTAAAAACACTAAGAAAAATAGGGGATTGAGTAAATAAACATATAATCTGAATTAAGTATGTATACGATGAAGGAGGATGTCTACTAATTGCTGTTGCTATGTTTCTAGAAGTGAAGAGTTCCAAAATGAAGTGAAAAAAGGGCAAAAGAGAATGGAGGAAAAAAATGGATCAAGAAGGAGAACATAAAAGTGAGAGCAATAAGGTCCGGGAGTTTAGCCTAGTGGTGAAGTTCTTGCCTAGCATGCATGAAGACCTGGGTTCGATTCCTCAGTACCACATACATAGAAAAAAAAAAGCCAGAAGTGGTGCTGAGGCTCAAGTGGTAGAGCTTGAGCCTTGAGAAAGCCCAAGGACAGTGTTCAGGCTCTGTGCTCAAGCCCAGGACTGACAATGACAACAACAACCAACAAAAAACCTAAAAGCAAAAAAAAAAAAAATACTAAAAACTCTTCATTGTATTTGGGGAAACCACAGACCTATGGCCACCTAATCTTTGATAAGGGAGCCAAAAAATAAGAATGAAAGAAAGACAGCCTCTTCAACAAGTGGCTGGCAGAGCTGGTTAAGCACCTACAGAAAACTAAAGTTGGATCTTTCTTTGTCACCTGCACCAGTATTAACTCCAAATGGATCAAAGACCTCGAAGTAAAAACAGATACACTGAAAGCTTTACAAGAAGGAATAGGAGATACACTAGGGCTCCTTGGCACAGGTAGAAGGACCTAGAAACACAACAAATCAGAGAAAGTCTGCAGAGCTTCTGTATGGCAATAGACATAGCTAGCAAATTAACTATAACGCCTACAGAGTGGGATAAGATCTTCAATAACCATACAACAGACAAAGGCCTCATATCTAAAAATATATCAACAGCTCAAAAAATTGAATCACTCCAAAACTAATCTCCAAAGAAACAACCATCCCATTAAAAGATGGGTCAGGGGCCAGGAGTTTGGCCTAGTGGTAGAGTGCTTGCCTAGCATGCACGAAGACCTAGGTTCGATTCCTCGGTACTACATACATAGCAAAAAGCCAGAAGTGGTGCTGTGGCTCAAGTGGTAGAGGCCTAGCCTTGAGAAAATCCAGGGACAGTGCTCAGGCCCTGAGCACAAGCCCAGGACTGGCAAAATAAATAAATAAATAAAATAAATAAAAGATGGGCCAAAGACTTAAAGAGAGTCTTCTCTGAAGAAGAAATAAGAATGGCCTATAGACACATGAAGAAATGCTCGACATCTCTGGCCATAAAAGAAATGCAAATCAAAACAACTCTGAGGGCTGGGATGTAGCTCAGTAGCAAAGTGCTTGCCTAGGAAGTGCAACGCCCAGTGCCAAAAAACAAAAAAAAAAACAACAACAAAAAATACAGTTAAAAAAAAAAACAACAAAAAACAACTCTGAGATTCCACCTCACTCTGGCTACAATGGCCATTATCAAGAAATCTAATAACAACAGGTGCTGGCAGGAGGTGGCCAGTAGGGATCACTACTATAGTCTTGGTGGGAGTGCAAACTCGTTCAACCACTATGGAAAGCAGTATGGCAGTTCCTCAAAAGACTAAACATAGATAATTGAAATTGGATAAGGAAGGGGGGAAATCAAGATGAGTGAGGGGAGGGAGGGAGGGAGGTGGGAATCATGTCATGAGAAACGGTATCAATGTTTGTGAAGTAATGAACCTTCTATCTGGTGAATATAATGTAACTCTTCTAATTACAATAAAAATATATGGGAAAAAATAACTTACAAACATAATAAAAGAGAGTCACTTACAAAAAAAAAAAAAAAACTAAACATAAAGCTCCCCTAAGACCCAGCAAGTCCACTACTTGGTGTTTACCCAGTTGTCCAGAAACAAGGACATACTAAATCCACTAGCACAACGGTGTTTATTGCAGCACTATTTACCATAGCAAAGTAATGGAACCAACCCAGATGCCCCTCAGTTGATGAGTGTATCAATAAGATATGGTATTTATACACAATGAAATTCTATGCTGCTGTCAGAAAAAACAACATTGCCCCATTTGTAAGGAAATGGAAAGACTTAGAAAAAATCATATTAAGTGAAGTAAGCCAGACTCAAAGGAACATAGTCTCAATGGTTTTCCTCATTTGTCATGATCAGTAGAAACCTTGGGCTCTCCTAGCAGAGATTAACAATACAGCAAAACCTATATACCTAAGACTATATGGTATGATGCTAAATGAAAGGACCTCCAGGATATAGAAACAAAAGCCATATAATGAGTGCTTGTTGTCCTTAATGGACTATGTTATGTCTCATCTCTTTTGTTCTCCCTTGGTTATCCCATATTGTCATAGTATTTTACCTTGGTATCTGATATATTGTATATATGCTTATTTGGTTATTTGAAATTGGATAGGGAAGGGGGGAAAACAACATGAGGGGTAGGGGTGGGGGAGGGAAATGGGGACCAAGACATGAGAAAGGGTATCAATGTTTGTGAAGTAATGCACCTTCTATCTGGTGAATATAATCTAACCCTTCTATTAATTACAATAAAATATATGCAAAAAAGTGAAAGCAAAATATATAGAAAAAAATTAGAAAAAATTCTTCATTGTATTTGGGGGAAACTTGTGTCTCCCCTGTATTCATGATCCAGTCTCTTTTGGGAGTCTCTTATTTCCCTGTGATCTGTTTTCCTTTGGCTTAGTTGTTTTTTCCAATCAGTTCGTTTGAGTGAGCAGAAAATATTCTGCCTTTCAGACTTGGGGTCTTTTGGACTGTTTACCAGGGCTAATTTACTGGCAGGGTGATGTGCTTTATGTGTTCCACAGGAGAAAGTTTTTGGTAGCTGGAGTGTGGGTGGAACTGTATCCTGTCTGCAGTCAATGGTTAGTTTCAAAACCTACTGATGCAGCCTGGAACAACTATTGTTTTAGCCAGTTAAGCTGAGAGTGGCCTAGGGGTGGGGCCGCCTCTGGCTTTGTTTACCTGGATTAGAAAGCTGCCCCACTCTGAGAAGAGTTGATCCCTCCAGGGCAGGGAACCAATTGCTGGGCCACGCTGACACTGTTCAGATTCCTTTGCCCTTATGAGAAAAGGTGCTGCTGACACCACTTCTCTGGTTCCATTTGTCTGCTAGTTGGTCTGGCAGGGTCTTTGCCAGTAGCCAAGATGGCGCTCCTGTCAGCTGATCCGGAGGGCCTACCCTCTCAGTGCTGTCCTGTGAGGAGTGAGACTGTCTTTTTCGGGATACTTATGCTTCCCCATGACTGTTGGGCAGTTCCTTTGTCTTGGTGCAGCTGCTAGAGGCTACAGCCGCTGCTTTGGGCTCAAAACTGTCTTCTTAAGCAGGCTGCCTCCCTTTTTCCTCTCTGGTAGAGATCTCCGTGCAGTTAAGGCTCACTTGGTGTCACTCTTTAGTCACAAACTTTTGGCTACAATGCTCAAACTGGCATCTTGGCAAGATCTCAGATAGTCTCACCGTGAACCCCCATCATCTTTCCAGAACTCATAAGTGCTTTTAACAGATTGATTTTCTTTGTATATTTAAGTAAGTGTGTAAGACATGTCTCATTAAGTATAGCAAAGACATTGGACTTACTCAACTATAGTTAGCCTTTAAATGTCAGTTTTGAGTTACAAAAAATAAAATGTATTTTCATGAAAACCAATATTAAATGTATTATATGAGTGAAAAACCTATTTTTTTTGCTTATAAGGAATATATGTTTTAGAAGTAATTCTAGGATATATCACATTAGTATGTGTTCAGTGTTAATTGAAATGAAATTCACAAATACATTTATAATACCATAAAGCTTTTCCAATGAGTCTTGTTCCAACTGACAGTAGACAGTTGGAACTGACAAAGGGCAAAAGGAAGAAGGAAACATTTAGTCATTTGAGGCAGAGCTTGTCGAGGTGCGGACTCCTACAGGCCTGAGTGGCCTTCCAAACCCCTGGGTAGGCAGAGGCTTCAGCAGTCTTCTTCATTCTGAGAAGTAATTGCTTATCTCAGAGTATAGTACAAATATTTATGACAGGAAAATATTGAACTAAACAATCCTAACTTTCTATGTCACAAGTTGCTTTTCTCCAATTTCTGATTTTTTAATCCAGCAATATTCCTTGGTTATATTTAGTATGTCACCTCTCCCTGCAGCTCCATTTTTATTCTTACCATTGTATGTATTACAAGTATTTCTTGAGGACATAAAATATATCATGTCTAGTCCAAAGGAATCCAAATGCTGTTTTGATGAATATAGTGAAATATAGTGAAAATGATGTGTGAAAATCTATGCTTAGAATAAACAAATTTCTTCATTCATATTTGATACGAAGCCAATTCCCCCTTCTTCCCCAATTCATCCTTCCATTCTCTCTTGTGCTGGATATAGGCTAGCTAATTTCCTCACTCTTCTAAATACGGAGCTTTGTTCGTTCTCCATGTCATTAAATCTGAAATACCCCAACCAGATTATCTCTCACACTTCCTATTATTGATTTAAGAGTTCCTCATCATGGGTATTTCTAAGAAAACAGCCAAAAGACTCTGGTATTTCTGTTAGTGAAGATTCAAAAGCAGTGAAGCAAGCTGTTTCCCTCCAATGCCATTATCCATGACAAAGGAGCTAAGTGCTTAATTCCAGGGGTCTGTTATTATTTGTAAACAGGTTCTTAAATAAGGATACTTACAGATGCCTTTTGCTCCAGATGGTACCATTTAACTGCCTGTGTTACTCATGAGTGGTTTTCTGCTTTATCTTTAAACAAATACTTAACACAGCAATTCTGTTATCAAGAATTCTCTTTCAAAATTGGAACAAAATCCTGAAGTGCTGCTTGAAGTAGCAGCTCAAGCAATTTCCTTCAGCATGGGAGACATGGGTTAAAAATAAATGGAGCATGACAGGAGTATTGGTGGGAATAAAAAGAACCATACCCACAGTGGAAAGAAAAATGTTTTCTAGACAATATTGGAAGAACTAAGTCCAAATCACTATTTTACTACTTATTAATGTTTACCTTAGTAGATCACACATACACAATGCTGAGGAAATCATCCTTTCAGTAGATTTGTTTTGAGGTCTGAAAATAACTAATATTCTCCAACACTATTTCTGTTGGATGGCTATAAATGTTACTAAAAATAGTAACAGTGCTTGCATTTATTTACTAAATATTCAATTAAAGCAGGTCATGGTTCCTCAGTGAAACATTTCTGTCTATAAAATGTCCATAAAATGCTAATGTCTATAAAATACATAAAATGCTTAAATGCCCATAAAACTCTAATGCTTTGTGATTTTCCATAAAGGTATATCTAACTGGATGATTCTTAAACGTGTCTAGCCTCTGGTTAGCACTCATGAAAGAAAAAGGTTCCACAGAACATACTTTGCAAAATGGTTCTCTAAATTCCAATGAGCTATTCAAATGAAAGCTGTCAAAAATTTAGATGTAACAGCAGTTATATGGGATCTGGATTTTACTTTATGATTGGTGTTTTGAAAGATCTGATGACTTCTCTAATAATACATTTTTTTCTTTCTTGGAAGTGTGATATGTTTACTTTCCTTATTTCTTTTTTCTTTGAATGTTACCTTACTTCTTTTTCCTTATCTATGAAACCAGAGATTTTTGTTAAAAAGCTACATTTACCAAAATCAATTCACTGCCTGTATAGTTTTAAAATATGTTAATTAGCAATTATATTTTGAAATGCTATCACTTAAAAACAACACAAGCAAAACAAAACATAGACATTGTTTTTCACAAGTTCAAAGAATACTAGTTCATTCAGCTTTAAAGTGTAAGCAGATATTATTTTGTCTTTTTCATGGGATTTTTACTTCAGAATTTTATTAGCGCACTGTAAACTGAATCTTGTTAAAACTTTAATGCTATTTTTGCCTTTCTTTTAGTGACTTGCAAAGGACTAGAGTGTTGCAGAAATATTCCAAATATTGGCTTAATCTTTGATTCAAGTCTTACAGGCAGGCCAGGAACTTGTCTTTGTGGTAGAGTGCCTGCCTAGCCTGCACAAAGCTCTGGTTTAACTCCTTGGTACTACATACAGAGAAAAAGCTGGAAATGGTGCTGTGGCTCAAGTGATAAAACTCTACCCTTCAGAAAGCTCAAGGACAGTGTCCAGGCACTGAGTTCCTGCTCTACGACTGGCCAAAAATAAAAGTCCTGTAGTCTACGACTGACATCATAATTGGCACAATTTACTCAGCTCAGTTTTCTCATAAATAGTGGTTAAAATAATGACTTTTGAATATTTTCTAAACACAAAAATGGAGATCATTAGATAAAAATGTTCACATGCATTTGTTCCTTCAGAAATAGAAAATCAAATCTCTAAATTTGTCTACTGAAATGAAAGCAGGGGTAGAATGGAGAGTAAAGGACATTAATTTTGAGATCCATTTTTATTAAGATGATTCAAATGTAAATGAAAATGTACTGAGTATTAAGGTATATATGATGACAATATACACTGAAAATGTAAGCTCTTTAAATTTCTTTTGTAATGCTTTAAAATGTTTAGTCAGTATTAATGTTTTTGGGTTTTTTTTTGTCTGTGATGATCCTTGAAATTTTGACAATATTGTTCTCATTGTAAAATGATTGCCTACATCTTGAATTAAAGCTTTCTTTTACATTTAGTATTTGCTTCAGCAGTCTGATGGTCATTGGCTGATAGGAACATTATCTTAAATAGGGCAAGTTCAGTGAGCTTAACGAATGACAATTTAGAGTTACTGCTTTTTTAAGGTGTAAAGGAGATTCATTCTGATTGAGAAGTGTGTTAACAACTGGAAATCACTTGGCATATGGCCACAGCACTCTCTCTTCTTGTCTCCAGCAGAAATACAGTGGCATGGGGTTAAGATAGCTTTTCTGTGGCCCCTTACCTAATTTACCCCACCAATTGCCCCACATGTACTATTTTTGCTTTTTGGATGAGATTATTCTGGAGTTCTGTTGGGAATTCTCACTTCAGAGAAAGTTTCACTTTCTGTACTGTATTAAAGGTTATTCAAGTCCCTTGAATTTTCCTGTTTCTAATTACTAAATGTAATGAGAAGAATTTTTCCATCATTTTAACTCCTAGTTAATACTGCTATGATTTTCTAAGTTTTATTATCAGGGTGATGTATAGAAGGGTTACAGTTACATTTGTAAGGTAGTAAGTACATTACTTCTTGAATGTTGTCATCCCTTCTCATTTTTTTTCCACTTCTCCTCCCTCCACCCCTCCCAAGTTGTAAAGTTCATTTTCAACATGTTGTCATGTGAATATCATTGTAACACTGGTTCATCCTTTGTTCTGTGTTTCATCATCTTGTTTTTCCCTTTCTCTTCATCCAAAGTCTTTCTTCTTATATTTGAATCAATAGTAATGCTTTCTGAAATTAAATACTTATCTTTCTTTAAGATACATCTTCAATATTTGAAAGGAGAATAACTTTATGAATTAGTTATGTATTGTTTCTGGTTTGTTATACCAGATTATAAAAGCTGATTTTTAAAATTTCAGGATATTTGTAAGCTGATTCTTAAGGTAGCTATTATTTACATGAAATTATACCAATTTCTAATAAAGGAAGTATACTGAAAACAAATATTCGAAAAGCTCACTGCTTCTTAATTATAATATTTTAGTGTTCCTGCTGGTCATTTAGTACTTGTATCTGAGGAGTGGAAATTTTGCATATCATTAAGTGATATGGATTGATGTTCGTATCTTTTTAAACACACAAATTAAAAAAAAAAAACTAGTATTCTATATTGATGAGATTTGGAGGTGGGGTTTTGGGAACTTGATTGTTTCCTGAAGGTAAAGTCTTCAAGAATATTAGGGAACTTAGGTGAGTTTTGCACATACACAGAAAGACAGCCTTCTCTGAAGCAAGAAGTTGGTGCTTTTCAGATATAAAGGTTAGAAACTTTATCTTAGGCCTACTAAAATCCCAAACTTGGAGGAATAAAATTCTGTTGACTATAAGTACCAGTCTATGGTGCTTTATTCACAGAGCCTGAAAGGATCAAGGCATTGTAATTCTTCTTAACTCTGAATTTAGTGATATCATATTGGTAGTTGGAAATTGTCTGTGATAGGAGCATTAGTGCCCTGGAAGTAAACAAATGTAAAATGTAGGAATTTTTTTTTCTAGAGAGCTAATATTTTCGGGGGATTTACCAGTACAGTACTTTTAATCTTTTGCCCAACCATAGTTTCTTTTGGCTTGTCAGTGGGACTTGAACTCAGGGCCTGGGCACTGTCCGTTGAGCCCAGTGCCACTTCCTGTTTTCTGGTGATTAATTGGAGATAAGAACTGCAGTCCTCAGATCACAGCCTCTTGAATAGCTAAGAATACTGCTGTGAGCCACCACCCACCCAGCCCAACCATAAAATTTTACATAGGTCCTTTTATCATTTTACAGTTTCTCAAAACTAATTTCTCTGTGATTTTTGAACAATTCTATACATTCTGCATCCCATGCTTTGAATTCTGTCAGTATCTATACTACAACACAAAATTTAAATTCCCAAAGAATTCCTACCAAGTGCTTGATTAGTTTATTATTACTACTAATAGGATATACACAGAAACAAATATTTTACTTGTAAACAATATTTGGTTGCTATGCATTAGAAAAATGTCAAAAAACATAAATTTTGCCACTACTGATAAGAATTTCTGTAAGGCTCTAGCAACATCAATAAAAAATATAGCATTAAAGAAAACTCTTACATTTTTCAACACAGATGATCATTAAACTTTCTTAATAGCAAGTATCTAGGTCACAAAAAGTATTATTTCCATTATGTACATCAATGATCAAAATGAATGTCAAACACTATTCTCAGTCTCAGTGCTTGATTTTGTAACAACATAGATCGTCTATATCACTAGAAGAGCTAGAAGTCTCATTTTGATGTCTTATTCTAATAAAGATTCATTAAAAATACTAATACTTGTCTATATTTTCAAGTGATTCACTAAATTATTGTACATTATTCTATTAGACAATATACATAGTAATCACTGGAAATAAATTAGTAGTCTACCTTCCCCTCATTTACAATTTTACATAGGTAAAACTTTCTTAAAAGTAGGCTAAAGTTCATATTTTAAAATATAATACTTCCTATTTTCAAAGGAAAGAATGTAGCTCTATGAACACAACCGGAAATAATTAGCACAAAAGAAGTCCACAGAAGATATTATGTGATATAAAATTACTTGGAGTAACTCATTACAGGACAGTGGGACATGGAGCCCATGAGCAGAAATAATGGGGCCTAAGGACCTGGTGCTAGACATGAGGCCACAAATGTCATACCTATTATAAAGAACAGGAAATATTTTTTTGTAAGCTGTAGTAGGGAACACTGGAGAATTGCCCACTGCTCAGAAGAGAAAAACAGAAGGCAGAGTAGGCAATAAAGAGAATATTGGGAGACAATATTCAGAATTAATTATAAATAAGATTTCTGGAGTACCAATGACTGTGCAAAAGAGTAATTCATATTTAGCAATGTACATGAAAATGTTAGCTAAAACTACAAAATATAAATATACATCTAAAAACTAAAACATAAAACAGTTCCCATGGAATAAATATAAAGTACTGTGGTCAGAATCTGAGAGAAAACAGGAAAAATATTAAGAAGCCAAAAGACCAATATATTTTATCTGAATGGAATTCTGACTAGGCTTTTACAGAAATGTTGTGTGTGTGTGTGTGTGTGTGTGTGTGTGTGTGTGAGAGAATGTGTGTGTATACTGGTTGTGTATATACTGGTCCTGGGGCTTGTTCTCAGGTAACTTGTGCTATCCTGGACTATTTTGCCCCGGCTAGAACTGTACAACTTGAGTCTCAGCTCTACTTCTAGATTTTGACTGGTGAAAGTCTCTTGGACTTTTCTACTTTGCTGGCTTCCAACTGTATTCCTTAGATCTCAGCCTCCCAAATAGCTAGGATTACAGTGTGAGCCAATGTTGTCTAGTGAGGTAGCATTTTAATTAATATTTTGAATTGATTAATATAATAAGAAAATAGTAAACCAAGGTAATTATAACAGAAAATTCATAATACAAATAAGGTAAATATATCACTGTAAATATAAGTTTTTGCACTATCAATGTGTTAATCACTACCCTTCTGGAAATGCCAGGGAAGGAAAATCACTCCCTTTTTTTTTTTTGTGGACCATGGGGCTTGAACTTGGCCTCGGCACTGTCCCTGAGCTCTTCAGCTCAAGGCTACTACCTTACCCTTGAGCCAAGTCCCATTTCACTTTTTTTTCTAGAGGTTAATTGGAAATAGGAGTCTCAAGTCCTTTTGGGCCCACGCTTTGAACCTTGATCCTCAGATCACAGCTTCCTGAGTAGCTAAGATTACAGGCATGGACCTTCATATGCAGTGAAGACACATAGGAGAGCACTTAAGAAATGATGAAGTAAGTCCTTAGTTAGGAACTGCTATCTTGATTATGAGTAGAACTATAGAATTGAACATGAAAGATGTGCCTACTAGAAGTAAGAACTGATAATATCTTAATGTTTAAGCATTAAGTATGAATATCTGCTCAGAACATCTGAGAGAGTATCTTTATTTTTTCAAGCATGTTTCAGGGATTTCCTTTCCATATAGTTGCGTCTGTCATATCATATACTTTTCCACCAGGGAAATTTGTTCTCTCCCAAGTTATCACTCTGCAGAACATAAGGAATGTGTTTTCCAGTAGAAGATGAAGCAAATCAATCAATGGCATAAAGCAATAGCTCTTAACTTCCATAAAACCATGTTGGATAAATTCCACAGATAATGTTAGGGATTGTTTGAGATGAAGAAATTGTTTTCCTTAAGTTAACTTTTCTGCCTTTTTAAATTCAAGTTGCTTTCTGTGGAAGATGGCTCTCCCTTTTTTGCTGCTTGTAAAAAGGAAGGAAGAAGGATCTTTTCATGGGGAAGAACACACCATCATGTACACATTCTCCCAACTGTTAAAAACTTATTTCCATTTACAGAGAAACTGTCTTTGCACAAAGAAAACCTCTCAGGAAGTCCAACTACTTTTTTTTTTGTTCTTTCAAGTAAAACAAATCATCATTAAAAAGGTTCAGCTTCAAATTAAGATCTTTCAGCAGCTTAGAGGGTTTTGATCACAAAAGTTCAAATCCCCAGAAAAATGGCTTATTGCTATCTCAGAAAAAGAGAAAAAATAGCTGCTGATGAGATTCAAATAGTTTTTTATCTTCTCTTTCATTAATTTAAAACATAATTCATAGGCCATTATGCTCTGGAAATCTAAAGAATTACTCCTTATTGTATCCCAACATTTTTCATCATTATATACACACAATACCTAATTTCACCCCACTCATTTAAATTGGAGTTTAAAGCATGCAGGAAAGATTAACTCCAATACTTACATTTGGCTTTAATTCATCACTGTATAAAGACATTTACTAATGTAAACATGTATTTATACAATAGAATATGATGAATCATTTCTAAAATGTAAATATACTCACTTAAAAATTGCTTAATATGTATTTTTTCTACAGATTTTTCTTACAATATTCCTATGTGAATCACAGCAAGAACTCCACAATATTGGAATCAAGATTTGATCAAGAGATATAGATACTTCTTAAAGTACTCAGAATATTTCATCCTTCATTACTCTGGGTGTTCAACACAGCCACAGCCCCTCATTTCAAATGGAAACATTTCCAATCTATTTTTTAATGGTGTTAGAGGAAAGTTTCTAGTAATGAAACATTTCAGAAGAGATTACAGGCAATAATAGTACTCCATTTTTATGATGAGAAATGTAACACAGCAGCTTTTGGCTAAATTCCTATTGTAGTACATTATCAGCCTCTTTTGATTTTTGTCAGTTGCACGTTAAAAAGAACTTCAAATCTGGGCAAGGAATGTATCTCAGTGACTTAGTGCTTTCATTGCAAATTCAAGGCGCTAAGTTCAATCCCTACCACTACAAAAACCAAAACCAACTTCAAATCATATTTTGTGTTACAGGGAAGCTTCTAATGGGTGTGACTTTAGGACACAGTTCCACATTATCACATATCTGAAGTTGAACTCTCTCTTAACAAGCAAATGGCCAGGTATGATTCTTGTGTGAAAAAGAAAAGTGAAAAATTGCATTGTGTAGGGGTGGGGAATGAAGCTCTACCACTTGAGCCATAGCGCCATCTTCAGTTTTCTGATGGTTAACTAGGGATAAGAATCTCATGGACTCTTCATACCTAGGCTGGCTTTGAACCTCAGATCTCAGCCTCCTGAGTAGCGAGGATTATAGGCGTGAGCCATCAGGCTTGGCAAACATTTCTTTATAGGGTAGACATACATACACACATAAACATACATAAATACATACATACATACATACATACATGCATATATACATGCATGCATGCATGCATACATACATATGTACATACTATTTCTTTCATTAAGAAATGCAGTTTATTCTTGTCTTACATCTTGGCTGGCCTTGTGACCCTGCCCAATCAAGAGATGTGGATTCAATTGTGCTGTGCCCATTTAGGATTGAAAGCTTCCACTTTTGCCTTCTTGGATCTCTGGACAGCCATGTAGGTGTTCAGTGCTCTTCAAAGAGAAGTTGATTGTAATCCAGGAGGTATTTGAAAGGAATCATCATCTTGGGGTTCCAGCTCCAGCAAATCCTGGTGAGAACCCCATCTAACATCACAGTGGAACATAGAAATAGTGTAGATGATCCTAGCCAGGCCATGGAATCATGAAATGCTTCTATTCTAAACCACTAAGTGTGTGGCAATTGTATTATGCAGTAATAGATAACTGAGAGGACTTATCAGTAAATATGAGGAAACAGGAAGGAGTAAATAACTGTTCAAAATAGAAGCCTCTGGAAATGGAGGCAGATTTTATAACCCCGAACATCACTAGATATGTCATCCTTTTATCCTCTATCCTGTTCCCAGCTAGCACGTTTTGTGAGGCTTTGTATCCATGGTGGCCAATGGATATCAAGGTACATAAACCTGTAAAGGTTCTGCTTCTTATGCGTGTTGAGATGAAAGTGAGAGGGAAATAAAAAGAATGTTGTGGGCTTGTTCCCAAAGGTTTGGATCAGAGCAGTTTTCTTTCTTTCTTTTATTTTTTTTCTCTTTTCAGGGAAGTATTATGGCTATGACTTTATTTGTTTAGTCCTGAATCCTTCATTTCTACCCAATATTTATGTAATTAAAAAGAAAATAAAAATGAAGCAGGGAAACCTAAATTCAAAAAGGAATGACATGGGAAATAAAATTTAATACTAGGGACTTCTAAGATAATAGTTAAAGTGTAAAGATTGTACACATTATGTGAACACGAATTAGCACTATTTGAATACATTTAATAGCAAACTGACTACAAGAAGTAGAAACACGGTAATATGTTTACTTTGAAACAGATCAGCTATAGTTAACTGGGAGTTTGTATTTGAAACTGCTAGCTTTTTTCTTTAGTTCCTCTGGGACTACAGAGTTTGTAAATAGCAGACATAAGGAAGAAAGGAGGGAGAAAGACAGACTTTATTGATACTACTGAAAAAGCAATAATGAGGAATGATTCCACAGAATTCAAAGGTTTCAGATCATTGGAGAGCCTGGAACAGCAGATGGCAAATATTGTTCAATTCAGACAAATATTTAAAACATTGCAAGTGAGAACGACAAAAGAGGATTGACGGAATACATTTCAATGGACTAATCACTCAACATATCGGCCAGAAAATTTTTAGAATACTTTTAACTATCAGTTTCATGCAGACATAGTCTTCTAAAGTGAAGTTTTCACTTTTCAAGTTTCTAGCCTTAGCTATTGGGGAAAAAGGGGAAGACAAAAAAAGTAAAGCACAAAATGGAACCCAATGCTGCTGGCTCGCACATGTAATCCTTTGATACTCAGGATGCTGAGGTCTAGAAGATTTCAGTTTGAAGCCAGTCTGGGCAGTTGGCTAGATTAAGATTGCCAAAACACAAGAACAAAAGAGCAAAACAATGAACTAGAGTCATGACTCAAGCAGTAAAGTGCCAGCCATAAGCAAGCAAGTCAAATGAGAATGTGATGACCTTAGTTCAAGCACCAGTAAGTACTAGCAAAGAAGGAAAGAAAGACAGACAAACAGTATAAGATAGCTACTTTAGGAAGAGTTAGGTTCTAAGGTAAACTCCCCCTGGAAGTTTAATTTTCTCTTGGGGAAGTAAAATATGTATTTTACTGATAAGTATGGGTGACATATGACTCTAATCCTATCTATAATCCCACCATGAAGGTGAGATGTGAGGAATAGAGATTGGGCCGAGAAATCTGTGAGACTCTCTTTATAGATATTTAACCATCAAAAAGCTATGCTGAAAGTATGGTTCATGTAGTGTAACACCATCAGTGAACATTAAAGCAGATCAAGGACAAGATCCTGGGTTGCAAAATAATTTTTAAAAAATAGGAGCTTGTTAGCTTTGGTATGTGTTACACTTTGTATATAAAATGTCACATTTTCAATGCTTGACGTCTAGCTTGTACATGATTTTGAGAGGTTCTAGAAACATTAGGAGATGAAACATACTGAAGGGAGTGGTAGTACATGGGAATGGGTACTAGAGACAACTTTATCCCTAACCCTTCCCTCCTCTTTGTTTCTTCTCTGCCTGGAGATAAAGAACAATCTCCTTCTTACAGTCCAACCACTGCAACTGCAATGATCTTGCAGTGGATCCAGAAACACTGAGCCAAGTGACCATGAACTAGGTTTCTCTAAAATGTTGAGCCAAAATAAACAAGTCCTCTCCTAAGTTGTTTTTTCCCCCTCCCAGGTATTTTTGTCAGAGGAAAAAAAAAAGCAAACTTGTGTCTCAACTTATTGAAAAAGGTAAATTGTAATATCTCATATCTAAAAAATATCCAGGAAAACACTCCTCAACTGGAACACATTGTGTGATCTCTAAATTACCAGTGCATCCCTAGTTTTAGGCACAGGAGATTATATATATATATATATATATATATATATATATATATATATGGTTGAACAGACTGGAAATTTCTCCTGTGATGGAAGTACCTATTTACATGTGATTTTGAATTTTGCTGCGTGATTCTCATGGAGGAATTATATGTGTAATTATTTCTCCAGACTCTTAAAATCTTCCGGATTCTGCATGTTACTCAGGGATGACATGGTGTAGCTGGCTATCATTTTCACTATCTTACTAAGCTAGCTATCACACTTTAAAAGTCATTTTTTCAAGTAAATAATTTAAATGGAAAAAATCCCATGCTCTTACAGTTTTTGAAAAAAATAATTTAATTTATTTGTTGGTCATGGGGCTTGAACTCAGCCTGGGCACTGACCTTGAGTTCTTTTGCTCAAGGCTAGTGTTCTACCATTTTGAGACACAGCACTACTTATGGCTTTCTGGTTGTGAACTGAGAGTTTCAAGGACTTTCCTGCTTGGCCTGGCTTTGAATCACAATCTCAGGATCTCCACCTCCTGAATATCTTGGATTACAGATGTGAGCCACCAGCTGGTAGCATACACTCTTATCTTTAGAAAAAAATGAATTTAGTAGTAATTATTATGCATTCCTCGTATACCCTGTGAAGTCATAGTGCACTGAGTCAAAATATACAGAGAATGAAAATAATTGCAGATATGTCTACAGGAGTGCAAGAGATTTTCAGTCAAGAAAAACTTTAAATGGAGTTTGATAGGAGTATCTGTCTAAATAGTTTAGAAAATAACAGTCATCAAAATATGATATAAATGCTTAAAATGGACTTCTGTCTTGAGCCCAGGAGTTAAATGGTCTCTATAGTACACTTCAAAAATTGATTCCTTTTTATTTTTCTTTGGTAAGAGTTTAATTGCCACTAGAATTATTTTCAAGTTGAAAAGATGAGAGGATTGACTTTTTAAACTTCAAAGTGAACTTCACAGTTATGTCTGACTGTACTTCTCAATATGTGGAATTGTACATTTTCACAATGAAATCATAAACTTTTAGTGTACTCTGATTCTCTGCTTTATGCCTCATCCATCTGCCACCAAGAAGTGCTCCAGTTAGTAAACTGATAATAGCTTGCATCTATCTATAGTTTTTAAACTTACTGTTTGTATAGAAACAAACTATATAGCGAAAATTGAAGATGTCTTCGTGTCTAATAAAAAAAAGAAGGGCAATAGGCAATGTAGTTCTGTAATGGACTGCTTACCAGATATGCATATGACTATTCTGAATTCAATCCTCAGCACCGTAAAAAGTGTTTCATTTTCAAAAGAAGAAACCTAATTTTAGGTGGTTTAAACAAGATATATTTGGGTATATTTTCTTTACTTAAAAAATAGTCATGGGCTATGAGTTTGGCCTAGTGGTAGAGTGCTTGCTTAACATGCATGAAGACTGGGGTTTGGTTCCTCGGTACCATATACATAGAAAAGCTGGAAATGGTGCTGTGGCTCAAGTGATAGAGTACTAGCCTTGAGAAAGCCCAAGGACAGTACTCAGGCCCTGAGATAAAGCCCAGGACTGGAAAAAAATAAAGTCAAACAGAGGTGTGTGTCAGTGTGTGTGTGTGTGTGTGTGTGTGTGTGTGTGTGTGTGTGTGTGTGTGTGTCTGTGAGTCTGTGTCTGTGTCTATATCCATCCTGGGGCTTGAACTCAGGTGCTGGGTGTTTTTACTGAGCTTCTTTTGCTCAAGACCTGTGCTCTCTCACTTGAGCCACAGCTTCACTTCCAATTTTTTTTTTTTTGTTTCTGAGTAGTTTATTGGAGATAAGAGACTTAAAAGATTTTTCTGCCAAGGCTTAGCTTTAAACCCAGATCCTCAGATCTCCACCTTCTGAACAGCTAGGATTATATACTTGAGCCCCCAATGCCTAGCCAAAACAGAGATTATTTACTTAAAAATAAAATCATTTAAATCGTGTGTGTGTGTGTGTGTGTGTGTGTGTGTGTGTGTGTGTGTGTGTGTGAATTTCTCATCACCTGGTAGATAGGTACAGGTAAGCTTTGCTTCCCATTTAAGAAAAATAGAAAAACTAGTTTTGACATCACAGAAAACAAAATTTGTTATTCACTTTCTTGAACTCTCTATCCAGTACAATGTTATACACAGGGGGCAGTCTCATTAAGAGTTGTAGAGGAAATATAAGAAACTATATTTATCACTTCTCATTGATTTTAAATTATGAAATAAGATGAAACATGAATAACCAAATCAAAATTGCATTCATTTAAGTTTTATTTCACTTTTACAGATATTCAAACTGTATGAAGATTAGGAGGAATGTCACAAAAAGTCAGAAGATGCTAGGCAGCTACTGTTTTGAAAAGATCAACAATCACTGCAGTCAGAGAGTAACAGGATGTTATATTTAGAAGTAGACTTAAAAATATGACAGTTCATGACATGGTATTCATTAAGGAACATACTTCATACATTGGACTTGACTTTTTGCTCTAGTATGCTTTGCTGGTACCTTCTTTATATAAAGAAATAAAAAAATGCTTTTAAACACATTGTGGCTAGACAATTCAATTCTCTGATGTGGTTATAAAATTTAAATATATAAGTTATCATTTCAGTATTGATACCAACTAAATATAAAGTAGTTATCACTTCTGGAAACAATCCTTATTTTTTTCTTAATTTGTTTAAAATCCCTACCAACTATCTAATATTTCCTTTATGGCCCACCGTCTTAGTTATTATGGATGGTATCACCAAATACCATAGACTGAATAGCTTTTACATAAAAAATTTATTTCTTTTTAAAAAATAAATATTTTATTTATTTTTTATGATTTATTTCATGGCTTTTTTGTTTGTTATTATGAGTTACTGAGAAATTGAACCCAGGGTCTCACACATGCTTGGCAAGCACTCTACCAATAAGCCACAATACTAGTCCCACAGAATTTATTTCCTACAGTACTACATGAACAAATGTGAATCAGGGTGTCATAATGATGAAGTTTTAGCTAGGGCTTTATTAGGAATTGCAGAGCACTGACTTCTCATGGTATGCTCACCAGACGAAAGGAGTGGAAAGAACATTCTATCCCATTCTTGAATTGTCCCCACTATCAGGACTGAACTACCTCTCAAATACCTTACTTCTAAATGTCCTCACATAGGGATTGAAGTTTCCATATGAGTTAGGAGTTATGTGGCATTCTGTCCTTTGAAACTACCATACTCATGCTTCTCCTTTCCTATGGTCAAAAGCATCAGTTATTTGATAAAATATCTTATCCACTTCTCCCATAATTGATTGATTTCTCACAGTAGCTTCCCATTAGTTAAGTCTTTGGGAATGTGAATAAAGGTCACAAGTATGTAAGTAGGCATCTTAAAATACTGGATGTGTAAGGACTTTTAACTACATGTCAGTTTCAGATGAGGGCATCTTTATGGATAGTGAAATTGTAGTGTATAGGATTTGACTAGGATTTCCTCACCGGAAAACTTCTGTCTACATGGACTGCTTATTTGGATCCATTACATAAAAATAAAAAAGGAAAAGAAATTTGCATTTTTGTGTGTCTTTATTTGGAAATCTTTACTACCATAACCGAGGCTGCACTCATTAATACCATTGGAAAAGGCAAAATTTTTTACTTACTCTAGTCCAGAAGGAAACCAAATGTTGAATTGCTCATGTTCTTCCTTCTTATATGAAAATTAGTACAATTGCATTTTATCTACTCATGATACCATCTTACGGTGATAGATTCATTTCAGCAGTGACAACGCAAAGAATAATATCATAGGTTGTAATGCTCATAGAGTAGACATTCAGGGTAGGCTCTAAAATATTTAAGATCATTAGTAATAACCAGTACCTGTCTGAATAAATTTATATCTTGCAGTACACTGAAAGTTCTAATGCAACACAGTGCTGCTTTTAGATAGGGGTATTAAAGGTTAAAAAATAAAGCAAAGAAAACTGGTGTTTGTTTTTCATGGCATTAACTAGATTTGTCTTGACATTTCAAGCAGTTGTTAATCTTCCCATTTTTGACATTGTGAATTATCCTGTTTTGGGCAGTGGCATACTATGAAAAATAAGTATAATATGAAAGATTTTAAAATTACTGACAGGTGGATGTTAGATAAGTCAATGCACAGATATTTACTGAGTTCACCAAAATTCAGACAATTCTGTTAGCAAAAGATTAAGTAATGAATGAAAAGAATCATTTTACTACCGTATTGAACATTTACTTCAGAGTGAGAATATAAAAGTAAAGAAATACACAAATAAATGACAAATGTTCAGGTGGGGATAAATACTATAAAAAAGAATTTAAACAAAGCCAGGAGCTCTTGGCTCATGCCTATAATCATAGCTACTCAGGAGGCTGAGATCTGTGGACCACAATTCAAAGTAGAAGAGATTTATCGCTGATTAACCACCAGAAAATTAGAAATAGTGCTGTTGCTCAAGATGGTACAGAGTTAACCTTGAACAAAAGATCTCAGGGACAGTACCCAGGGACTGAGTTCAAGCCCTAAGACTCAACTGACAATAAATAAATAAATAAAAATAAAACAAGGACGTATAATAGTAACTCAACAGGGCTCTTTTAGACAGGACAATACAATGCTGAGACTGGGGTGATATATATAAGATAGGTATTAGAGAACTGGGAGAGGTTTTTATTCAAGAACTGATAATCAAATCTTTGCCAATTATCTCCTTCAATAATGTATGCATGTGTATATGTCATCTTACTACTGACTAATCATAAATAGCAGAGCGATATATAAAAAAGGATAAAAGAAATCTAGAATCTAAAAAGAGCCTGGATTGGAATATTCAGACTTTTATCTCTCCTTGGTTTAATTTCAAATGTTATGAGTCTAGTGTGCAGATTTCATTACTGCTGATGGAGGGTTTTCACCTCAAATGGATTCAAAAAAGGGATGTTATTCAGCATAAAAGTTTTAAAAGTTATACCATTTTCAATTTTAGCAAAGGTATTGCTAAGTGAAATTTTGTATGGTTTTATGAGGGTGGAGAATAGTCAGCCCATGGGTGGTATGAGGCCTGCAGAATCATTGGATACATGACAGAACAATGTGTAAATTTTTTGTCATAGCCTTTTCCTCTGCTGTCTGTGGCCTATTTGTAAATATTGACTACTTCGTATGAGCTACAAATGATAAAATAAATATCCAAATGGTCTTTGGCTGAAAAAAAAGTTTCTCAGTCCCAACAGATATAATTACAAGATAATTTCCTAATACAATCATATGAATTATAACATTATTTATTCTAAAATATTTTTTAGCAATACTGAGGTTTGAACTCAGTACCTCCTACTTGCTATCATGAAAGCCATACCCACAACTCCAATTTTCACTGGTTATGAAGTTTCATAGTTTTTTCTGTCCACACTGACTTTAAACTGCAATCCTCTAGACTACAATCTCTTGAATAGCTATAATTATCATGCATGAGTCACAGGCACCCAACTGTAACTTTGTTTTAATTGAATATACAAAAAAAAAGTTCTGACATGAGTCAGAAATAAAAGACTCGAGAGGTCTGTTGCTAAGGCTAATGATCTAAGATACAAATATAATTCTATAACATATAAAGTAATTTAGGAAAAGCAAGAAAATCTGACATTCCCTTGTAAGCAATGTGCATTAGGAGTTCCTGAGATACTGCTAGAAAATGAAGTTGATAAAACATCTCCAGAACCCTAAAACTCTAACACATTTGAGAATAAACCTATTACATATCATAAGAAATATAATCAGCATCTTGTAGATACTAGCAAGAGCAATTTCATTCCTGAGTAGAGTAGCTGTGACCTGGAAAACAATATAAGCATTTAAAAAATGACTCTCAACAGTTCCCTTAATAAGTTCGGGCAAATTGGAAATCAAATATGCAATATGGCTCTTATTTTATCTCCATATTCTGTCTGCAATGCATGAGGGAATCAAAATGATATTTGGAATAACACAACATGAGTCAATCTATGAAATTTAATGTCCCAAGGAAGATTCAGCGTGCCTGAACAAGAATACATGGCAGAAAAAGTTACTAAAATTATGAAACTCATGACCATTAAGTTATTTATGTTGTATGCATTTGCTACTTCTTTTTTGTAAACTTTTAAATAGGCAATCTAAGAAAATATTTTTCTGGGAAATGACTGAGATAACCAGAGATAAGAAATTAAAATGAATTATTTGGCAGTCACTGTATAGTTAACATTGGATTCGATTCTACTATTGAAATTGCCCCTACATTGTAAGCAGTTGGAAAACACTTTCTCAAATGATCACCATCTATTTCTAAAATTATAGTTATGGATAAATACACGTAGTTTCAAATGATCATGGACTTTCTTTCCAAGAATCAATCCAGGGGGATGTATTCAGACAAAGAGATATCTTTTAATAAGTCAGTTCCAGCTGTGAGCTTGAAGGTAATCATGAGAGATAAACATAAAGAGTCTGTGCACAATACATACATACACACACACACACACACACACACACACACACACACATACACACACACCATAAGTCCTATAAAGCTTTCAAATTTGTAGGATTCTAAATTTTAGCAATCCACAGGATGTTCAAAAATGCATTTAAAAGAGGCAAGGCTGCCAGAGTCAACATTAAAAATCTGACTCATTATCGTTCTGTGTTTCCTCGTACAAGAATTCTAAATAGAAGGTAGCTAGAATAGCTGAATTAATCGAAACTTCTTTTTCGTGGAAAGTTCATTACAAGCGCCCTTGGCTGTGCTCCCATCTCCTTCATCCTTGCATATCTCTCCTGCATGACTTCAAAGAGAACTCTCCACACAGGAGATAGAAAAAAGGAGGCTAGGGAACGAGAATGGGGCCACCTCTGTTAAAAGAGGCTTAATTAAGTACATATTTGAAGAGTGCCTTTGACACAAAAAAAGCAGGAAGAAAACTCAGTACAATTGACACTGAAAGAAGAGAGCTTGGTCCTGGGAGCAAAGCCTTATAGAGATTAAGGGAAAAGTGTATATTCTCCTCCTACAGGCAAGCATTTTTCAATGTTTTTTTTTTTAATTGATCTGTCATCCTGAGAGTCAGTAAGTGTAGCATCTGCATATCGATTCCTAGTTGGTTTAAAAGGAAAGGAAGCAGAGAGTAGGCTATATATCTTTCTCAACTAAATAAAGCTACAGCATGCATGCTTAAAACGTGCACAACTTTCTTTGCAAAAGGACTTACAAAACATGCAAGATTCATAGGCAAATAGCTTCTCTGTGCAAGAAGAGGTCGTTCATTTTCATTTGTTACTTAGATGTTTCACAGTCATGTTTTAGCTTTGAAGGACCCATATGAATGTAACAGCATGTAAAAATTAGATGTTTAAGCTGAGCCACCATGATTCCTTAGATATAAAAATCCTAAAGAAAAAGAGCTAGGCCAAAACACAAATCATCTAAGGAAAATAACTGGGTGGAAGTCTTTATTGCCCATAACGAAAGATTGAGAAAGGAAGTAGAGTTTCCTTGAAGAGGAGCTGTAGTGTTGACATGTAAGCCAAAAAATTCAAGGAAGCTAGGGATGGGGCTGAAGACTGGGCTGGTAAGGTAAAGGCCTGTGATATAAATAGTTTAGCCAGCTGGGAGAGTGGATTTCTGCTGGCTGGTGGGGATTCCAGCACAGACTTATCTTCCTTTTCTTCTGAAGGTCAATACTAGGAAAGTAGAAGATGCTCCTGGAAACATAAGCCATGTGCTGGGTAAATCATCTATTCCTTCCTGAACTATGGCCAGCACAAGCTATACCTCCATGCTGTCAACCAGTACAGTTGTGACTAGATGAGAATTCGCCCTTCTTGGGGGACCCACGGCAGAGCCAGGCCCAAACTTTTACCTGAGGTTTCCCTCTTCAGTTTCAGCCTGGCCCTATTAGCTCTGGCTTAGCTTGTAAACACTGCTGGGCTCTGTGAACTATGGGAAGGTTTTTTGGCAGCCCTCTGTCCCTCTGGCTTCTCTGTCTCTAGGCCCTTGGGAGTCACAGAGGTGTGGAAGCCAGGCTGAGAGTTGGGTGTGAGGCAGGCTAGAAGATTGCTCAGAGAAGACAAATAGCAGCTCCTGGGAACACTTGGGTCCAACCTGCTCCAGAGACAGGGGCCCAATCTGCTATTAAGTCTTCCAGACCCCTTGCTGTGAGCTCTTCCCAAATGAGGAGTGTGTGGTATAGCTGGCGCAAAAGTTACAGGCCTGACTCTATGACAGTAATCCATCTACCATGAATGTGGGGCAGATGAAGAAGAGCAGGAGGAAGAAGAGGAGAAAGAGGAGGGAGGAAAAGAGGAGGAGGGAGAAGAAGAGGAAGAAGAAAGAGGAAGGATAGAAGAAGGAAGCAAGCCAGCTTCCTATCCCTATTCAAGTAGGACCCACTGACCAAGAAACCTGCATAGCAAATGGGTCCCCTGACCCAGCAGCCCCTGTCACCATCCGACTCTCCGAAAGCCCCACAGGGATGGATCAGGGCAGTAAGGTAATCAAGAAGATAAAGGAATAGGAAAAGGAGAAAAAGGAGGAGGGGAGACGACTTTGGATGAAAAAGCAAAATTAAAGAAAAAAGCCAAGAAGGGCAAGTTAACTAAGAAGATAAGTCCAGGAAAACCAGAGGGAAATAATTAGAATGTCAGGAGAGTCCAGCCTAGAAAGCCAGGAAGAGCAGGCAAGTGAGTAGATTTATTGCAAAAGGAGGAACACTCCAGCGTGGAAGCTGCAGAGTCATCACCCAAGAAGAACAAAGAGAACAATGCTGCCCAGGCCAAGAACAAAGACCTCACCAGCCAGGAAAATGTCCAAGAGGAAATCACCCCCGCCCGTCCCCACCCCCCCCACCCCGTGTCCAATCCCAATCTCAGTTGAGGCCAGGACAACCAGAGTGAATAAATGTCATCAAGCCTGAAGAAAAGAAAGAAAGAGAGAGAGAGAGAGAGAGAGAGAGAGAGAGAGAGAGAGAGAGAGAGAGAGAGAGAGAGAGAGAGAGAGAGAGAGAGAGAGAGGAAGGAAGGAAGGAAGGAAGGAAGGAAGGAAGGAAGGAAGGAAGGAAGGAAGGAAGGAAGGAAGAACAAAAGAGAGAGAGAGAGAGAAAGAAAGATTCTAGGAAAAAGCTTTAAATATCTTCCAGGACAGGTTCCCCAACCCAACTAGAAACTTTTCCTCCCTCTTTTAAAGCCTGCCCTCTTTATCTAAGAACAGTTTATAAGAACAGATAACCTGGAAGAAATAACGAAGACCTTTTCCGTCTATTTCTGCCAATTAAAAGGTTATCTATGGCAGGATCTGTTTCACATCATAGAAGTTCTAGGTCAGACTTTTGATGTTTTGGGAAGATAAAACAGTGAAATTAAAGTTTTTGAATTTAAAAGGAAAGCTTTAGCCAATGTAGTTGTGTAGAATAATTCCACCACTTTGGATATGAGGCAGAAGGATCTTAAGTTGAAGGCCATCTGAGCTAAAAATTTAGATACTCTGTTAAAAAACCAAACAAAATTCTTTAGTATTATTTTTTACCATCAAGTAATAATTATACCTGCTATAAGGTGATTTTGGAGATCGAGAAACACATACAGATATAAACGTAAGATGATACGAGTAAACTAGGCTATCAATATATTCATCATCTTAGTTAAGTATCATTTTTTATAATGAGGCATTTGAAATTAGCTTTTTAGTTATCCACATATATGATTAGCTATGGTCACCTTTCTGTGCTAAATTGCGACACTGGTCATTCTTATCTGAAACTTACACTTTGATGAGATTATGCCACATTACCACTTTCTGCTGAGGCTTGATTATCAATGTAACATCTGACAGGTTCTTGTTCTATAGAGACTAGATAAGACCAGAACTGGAAATAAAAGGGAGCTGCGGTCTTAAGCTTACAGCCTTATGTAGTCTTGGGCGGTAGCCCTCCAGACCCCATCTATTACTTGTCTTTTCTTTTCTTTTCTCATCTTCACCCCTTAAATCAGGTATCCTGCCTTGCTACCGGCTGGCTCTGGTAGGGAGGCACAAGTCAGAAAGATTATGGTTGGAGTACAACATGGGCCAAGCATTTGTGAGATTCCATATCTACCAATTGCTAAGTGTAATGGAAATGTGGATTTTATCTCAGTCTTGAGAGGAAGCAGAAATAAAGAGGTGCTTAGTCCAGGCCAGTGAAGGAAAATTCAAGACTGTCTTAAGGATAAAAAGAATAATAAATGAATGGAAATGTGGCTCAAGTGGTAAGTTGCCTAACTAGCATCCTAACTTAGGTAAGTCCTGATTTCAAATCCCAGGTCCATCAATAGAGAAAGAAAGAGAAGAGCACTTAAAAAGCTAAAAAAAAAAAAAAAAGTACTATCTTGGAGAAAAACAGTGATAGACCTTGAGTGCTACCATTGGCAAATTGATGATACCATGGTCCATGGTTAAAAACCCATTTGACTGTGTTAAAAAAGGTCCAGCTTTTCAATTAAAATTCCATGAGTTTCATGTCACGGTTGGTCTTCTTCATGTTTGCCTTTCATAAGTAAATAATACAAATGTTACTGGAAGAATTTCATAGAAGTGACAAGCATGTACACTATAGAACCAGAGAACAATACACTCCGTGGTTGCAGTTTATATAGGGCTACTCTGGGTTTATAAATGTTAGGCATTTTCAGAACTATTGGCATTATTACATTATTGGCCACACTTACTACTCTAATAGAAGAAAAGAATTTAATATGTGGAAATATCATAAGTAAGCCATTAAATTCATCCGTACCTCAGGAAACTGGAGCTTTATAATTTAAATTACATAGTTATGTACATTTTTAAACTTATATATGCCCTTTAAGAGCAGCAGAAGCACATGATGTGACTAGATTTCATATATGAATATACATTTAATTACTTTATGTATTTTAATAAAAATATTAAGAGCTCTATACCTATAAGGTTTACAGAAATATTAATTGCTATACCTGTAGAAATAGTAATTTATCAGACCAAAGAATTGATGAATTACTATCTGTAAGATCATTTATCTTTGAAAATTCTGTTCTAAGCTGAATGAGTAAAATTTTGCATCCATTCTGATGGCAAAGTACTTTTTCAGTATGGAATCAGTAAAGCTACAGTCTCCTGTGCACTAATTTGTAAGTTATGATAAAAATGGCTCATATTTTTAAATTCCACATACATCTTTTGGATATTGGTTTTCCTTTCTCTGTTTAATTTTCTTTCTATACTTCATTTGACAATTATATGTCACCTTGAGGGTATTTTTTATGAAGTTTTCTTTCTTTATATCTAAATTATGGGTCTTTTTATAGAGGAAGAAATATGGATTCTATCTCCTGTCTCTCAAATCTCTACCACAGTGCTTTGTGGATGCCAAGGCAAATTTAATTTAGAGGAAATTAATTTTAGGAAGAAAATTTATGAGATTTTTTCACCTCAAAGTGACCCAGTATCATTATTGACAAATGTTAGACTGAAAACACTTTCCTTTATTTTGGGTATATTTTGTGGCACTTGCCCATAGAGAATTTATAATCTATTTACAAACACCCTATCCTTAGGCAAGGCTCATTGCTTATTCATCTAGATTACTGGCAGAAAATTAAATGTTAGAAGAAACCGGAAAAGATGCTACTACTGTAGACAGTGTGAAAACGTTAGTTACAAATCAAGTGGAATGAAATGCTATTTTAAAAATATTTTTAACATATAGAATAGGTAAAGATTTTTTAATGTGAGTTCAAAAATAGATGAATTTTGGCACTGGTGGCTCACATCTATAATCTTAGCTACTTGGGAGCCTGAGATCTGAGGGTTTCAATTCAAACCAACCCTGGCAGAAAAATCTGTGAGACTCATATGTCCAATTAACCACCAGAAAACTGGAAGTGGAGCTATGGCTCAAAAGGATAGAGAGCTGATCTTGAGCAAAAGAGCTCAGGGACAGTGCTCAGGCATTGAGTTCAAGCACCGGGACTGAGGGGAAAAAAGTAGCATCATCAGAATGCATATCCAAAAGGTAAAGGGACATTTGAACTCATCATTTAATTTTTCAAGAGTAGGAACCTTTCAGCATGGATGTACATGAATATAGCACCATTATTAGCTTTGAGAAATGAGTCTCCCTTTTGCTCACTGAACAGAACATACTATCCAGTAAGAAATCGTACATACATGTAATTTCCAGGTTTATGTTTATTGGGAATTCAAGCTAAAGATATTTAAATTTTGCAAACAAATTTGTTATTGTTTTGATAGGAGAGAAGTCATCAAATGAAGAAAAAAAGTGGTAATAGCCAATATTTCTAACATTTGATTAATTAATGCATGTTGACACATAGTTGTTATCCCAGCTTTGTGGGAGGCTGCAGGTAGGTTGAGGCTAGCCCTGAGCAAAATCTCAAGATTCCACCTGAAAATAACCAAAGCATAAAAATATTAGGTTTGTCAATCAATGCTAACAGAGTTAAGACAGAGTGCCTTTCTTATCAAGCTCAAAGACATGAATTAAAATAGTGAGTAGTACTGGTAAAAGCAGGGGAAACAAGATGAGGGAGGAGTAGGGGGAGGGAAATGGGGACCAAAACATGAGAAAGGGTAGCAATGTTTGCTAAGTAATGCACCTTCTATCTGGCGAATATAATGTAACCCTTCTTGTAACCCTTTATTGTAATTTAATTACAATAAAATATATTTAAAAAGATGCCTCTGATTTTCACTTTTGGTTTTACAAAATCCCAAGGGGTAAGAGAAATTCTGAACACCCCAACTAAACATTCTATCATTTGCTTCCTCTTTCCAGTTTATTTTCCTTTAAAATTCATATTCTTTCCATTTTTCACTAAGAAAATCAACTTAGCAATTATTATAGTTTGGCTTTGACCTATCACTCAAACTCAAGGTTTCAAGTCTCGGTCCATGGTAGATCACAGACTGCAAGGAAGTGGTGAAACATTTGGTAGGAAATTCCATCTCTGAGCTCTGCCTTTGGTGCCAATGCTTGAAGCAGATACTGGGTCCCTGCCTGACCCCTCCCAATCTTCTCTGATTCCTGCGGCCAGGTCAATATGTTTCCCCTTCCTGTACTCTTCACATACTAGATTGATCTGTCACAGGCCCAAGACAATAGGATTGAGTGCCTATAAAGAATAACCCATAGAGTGAGACTGTGAGAAAAATCATTTCCTCCTTGTAAATTCTTTTTACTCAGGTATTTTATCACAGTACACAATGCTAATAGTCATGCAAATATGAATGCACACATATCACAGAATCTTAGATTTCTTTCAGATTGAGGAAAAAATGCAGGACCAGAAATTTCTGTTATTGCATTAATACCATGTTAAAATTACATAATGAAGAACCTTTATTAATTAGTTCTTTAGGTTTTAAATTAAGTGTTAATTATTAATTATTAATTTACCCAAATATTCTGGGCACTGAGGAACTTTCTAGCCAATTATTTTTAAAATACATCAATAAATATATGCTGCAAGTAAGTAAAGTGAAAGTAATTTGGAGTTCAATGAAGAAATAGCAGAGGTGAGTGAACAATTCATTACATGTGCATTCTAGTAAATAGAAGCCCAAGCTCTCTACAATCTGTTTTATGAGGTTGCCATAAAGATAAAGACAGTCTTATTACAAGAGCTTTTACAGAATAGCTCTTTATGAAGGTCTTGGATGATATCTAGTACTTGACTTGTCCAATGATGGATTTAGCTTTTTCTCTTGTGTCTTTCTTTACTCACACATAATTCTGTCAGAGACCTTGAAATATTTCGGTATTTGTCATTTATTTCTTTACATGTTCTAACCTAACTACACAAAGATCTTCTAAAGCTAATAGTATTCATCTCCATGTAACTAAATCATGAAATGGAATCAAGGTTTCCAGTGAGAATTTAATGTAGTCAATGGAAAACATATCAAACATTTGACTGTTGATAAACTCTTTGGTAAGAATTGCATACATACACATGTGTTTATGCATGCACACATCTCCACAGACATATGTATGTTTGTGTATGCATAGGTATATATTTTATTACTATCATAAAATTACTGTTACCTAAAGGTTAATCTGAATTAATGATTTGATTATATATTTTTCTAATTTTTAATTGTATCATTATATTTTTATTACTTGCACAAAGGAGTTAACACTGAACACAATTCATCTTACTGATGTCATTCCTTTCATCATTCTCCTGAATTATTATTATTATTATTATTATTTTTTTTGCCAGTCCTGGGCTTGAGCTCAGGGCCTGAGCACTGTCCTTGGACTTTCTCAAGGCTAGAGCTCTTCCACTTGAGCCTTAGCACCACTTCTGGCTTTTTTCTATATATGTGGTACCAAGGAATCGAACCCGGGTCCTCGTGCATGCTAGGCAAGCACTTTAACCACTAGGCCAAACTCCCAGCCCCTGAATTATTATTTTTTATTAAAGATTTATTAACATTGATTTTTACATCATATTTCAAATGACATATTTAACAAATAAGTATTCAAGAAGGGTATCTCTATATACAATCACTGGTAATTAGAACATAATTAAAATTAGGGTGAGGGTTTGTATGTCATAGATACATATTAATCTATGTAATAAAACATTATGTCTATAGAGTCATAGATTTTTATGTCTATGTAGTTGTGTTTATATTTCCAGTACAATGTCCATAGCATTGGGTATGCAAATATTGAGTCCAAACTCTTGTACTGTCTTCTGTAAGAGAATCAGGTCATAAACTAATATATTTCATTAGATGGAAAGCCAGCACTAGGAAACAAAGTTAATGATCTCCAGATCAATTCAATTTTATTTAACTATACTAGTAAATGTATTAACACAGAAAATACGAATATTAACACCTACTTTTTCCTTTTTTCTAGCCTTCTCAGCACGCATTTCTAATTGTATCTATAGTTATCAAATTAAAACTATCATGCCTACTGGATCTTAATGAATTCATTTCACATATAGTTTCTGAGTACTTCCTCCTTCACTTTGATGGAAAGATCATATTGGCTATGCTTACCTATTAGTGGCTAGGGAAGCTGTGAATTAACTTTCTTTAATTCAAAGGATGAGGCATTATTTCTCTTTTAAGGTGACATTAAAAAAAATTGCAAGTCAGAAGTTCATTCAGCAAACACTTCTAACATACTTTTGAATCTGTTTTAAAATAGAACTCTGTCTAATTCCTCTGTATCTATTATAAATAGATAATGTCAATTTTCAGAATATGCTATTTAGTTTGAACTTCAAGAAGCATTATAGAGTATAATTCAGAATGATTACAGAAGATTTCACATGGATTAAGTAAATGCTAAGGTTTAAGTGTTTTTAATACCCAAGTTAACTTTGGGATAGTATGTTTATAAGATTCTTACATACTATGGATATTCTTTAAGTTGCTTGTTTTGAGTAAGTGGTGATAGTGACTAAACATTTGTGCATGCCAGATGCAATTTCTGAAAATGAATGTGTGTGGTAAATAATAGCAGATCAACTGAGAAATAATAATTACAACTAAAGTTATGGAGAGAGAGGATAAATATGTTATAAACATATGGTTTACCTTTCCTATCTGGAGGATTTGTTACACAATGATCACAAATAGCGAAATGTAAGAAGACTCAAATTCCTTATACGAAATATAACATTTGTGAACTGCCTATACTTTAAATAATCTCTAGAGTACTACTACTCTGTACATGTACAGCATAACATTGTTATACTATATCTTTTAGGAAAATAATGACAAGGAAAAGAGTCTGTAAATGCTCAGGTACTGATGCAGCAGTCATAGTACTGAGTATATGATGCAGGATGAGATAGGAAGTGAATAACGATCCAATCGGAGAAAGATAGGATCTGTAAAAATGACAAGAGACTGTTGGTAAAGAATGCCTTCGTATCTTATTCATATGTGATTAGCATTCAAGTTGCATTTTTGTGAATTTGGGGAAAGTTTTCCCTAACACAGTTGGTTGAATCTAGGGATATAAAACTCACAATTTACTGTAATGATTTATAATTTAAAATAGTTGATCAGTTGACTGAAAACTTGTCACATCCATAGACTTTGCCCTGTCATTTCTTTCCTGTGTAGAGAATTTGTGCTATGTAGACTTAAAAAGATGAAAATTTGCAGATATTATTTGTAACAATCAAATTTAACTAGATTTTTAAGTAGTCTACTTTGGTTACAAAGGCAAAGAGAATGTTATTTCTGTATAGTAGGTTAAACATGATGGTGTACTGTGACTGAACTAAATTATGAAAGTGTTTGGAGTCTGTTGGGTAGGTTGGGATTTCTACATTTCTCTTTAACAACACTGACTTTGGGAGCTGCTTCCCTCTGTTTGAAGGTACCCATTCCAGCATTTATCCACACCAACTTTTGGACTATAGCAGGGCCTGCAAATATATGCGTCTGAAAAAAAGGTTCTACAGCACAATTTCTGCATGTCTTTTTTGACATGACAGTGGTCTTGTATTACTTACAAGCACATAGCAATAAAACATCTTATGTCATGCATCCCCAAAACTTATTATCAGTTAGAAAAGAGAATATATTTAGCACATTACTGTGTACAATTTCATGATAAATAAAACCAATGGTCATATATATAGAATAGAAATGCATAAATTACTGGACATGTAATTGAGAGGTAGTGCACTGTTTTGTGTTTGAATGCTGATATTAACCAGTTTAGATCTCAGTTTAGCCTATCAGTAGTTGAATAAATCAGGACAAGTTATTTGTACTTTATATCAGGCATTTATAATGCATTACATCTTTTTCCTGTAAAATACTGATGCTCTTAATTCACACATACTTCAAAGATTTATTTTTAGAATTAAATAAGTTAATAACTGTTTTTGGTGCCTGGCACATGAATACACTATGCGCATGTTAGCTATTATTGTTAGTGGCATTTATAAAGAATAAATAGAATAATAATGTATAAAGTGCTTAGAAGAGTGCCTGTTTCATAGTAACCACTAAAAAATTGTCATCATTGCAAAGTTGTTATTCTTTATTTGGAGGAAAGAAAAATCAAACTAAACAAATGAAGCTGAATAGATGACTATGTATACAGGATGATTTAGTACTAATATATTCATGCATTCAATTGAAGACATGTTGTTATATGGTTAAGGCATATGTTTTGAAAGTTATGTGGATACAGAAGGTGGTCTGGGATATTAATACTTGATTACACTGCAAAGTGAGAAAGACAAGACTAGAGTGAATGAAAGATTCTAGACCTGGAAATGCTTTTGTTCTGACTATGCCTAAAGCCAGCTCTCAGTATTTAGTCTCAGGCACTGGACATACTGGTAAATAAGTATATTTTATTTCCTCAAAATGACATGAAGGTGAAGGCAAAAAAAGTGTTCATAGATTCTAGAACTTGTTTACCTTTCCCAAATAGTTTACAAATAAATAACTCATTCTAAGTGGGATTGCATATATTTGTGCATTCATCATAGACTTGAAAAATATCTCTTCTAACTAGTCTACTGGTTTGCAAAATCAAATGAATTCTGAACAAGGCCAATGGATTTTCATAAATCTGACTGCAATGTCTGTCCATTTCTTGTTTCCATTGCATTTATGGTTATATCCTTTATATAAGAGCAAGAACTGCATAGAATCTGATAACTGGTATTAATTATAGACCTAATAAATACTTTATTCCAAATACTTGATAGAGTAGTCTACCAAAAATATTTTTATTTCATCCAGTATGATCATCAAAAAACACTCATATTTTCCTATTCAGTTTGTGTCAACAGAAACATTGAATGCTTTATACAAAAGAAATTTGTTAAACATACTACCAAATCTATTTTTTAATAGTTCTGGAGATTGGGAATTCCAAGATCAGTTTGTTTGAAGTATGGAGGTGTTGATGAGAGTATATAATCTAGTTTACTTCTGATCTCATGGCCTTGACTCTTAATACTGTCACATAAGGAATGAAGAGTTTCCTCATGATTTTTTTTTCCTCGTGACTTTTTTAGGATAAATTAGCTAAATGAAATAAAGTAGAGCAAAACAAAACTTGATTCAGCAATGGAGTACAAATGTTGGAAAATCATATAATGGGAGTGAAACTTAAGATTGGGGTTTGAGTTGCTAAAATAAAGAATTTCGATGTTATTTTTGAGAATAAGGTTTGTATTTGAACTAGAGCACATAATTACATTTGCTTGTTAACCCACCAGAGGATGCAGGTAATAAGAAAAGTGTGTGTGTGTGCGTGTGTGTATGTGTGTGTGTGTGTGTGTGTTACTGTACTATTTTTTATTCCTTTCTTTTCCTTCTTTAATGAATTGAAGAGGCCATTAGGTGCCAATGAGTTGAGTATTTTTGACACTTTACCCTCCCACCCAAAACATGCATTTTTTGTTTTGCCAGTCCCGGGGCTTGAACTCAGGGCCTGAGCACTATCCTTGGACTTTCTCAAGGCTAGTGCTCTATCACTTGAACCACAGCGTCACTACCAGTTTTTTTTTTTTTTTCTGTGTGTGTGGTACCAAGGAATTGAATCCAGGGCTTCATGCATTTTAGGTAAGCACTCTACCACTAGGTCACACTCCTTGCCCAAGAGATGCATTTTTAGTTAAACAATATTAGGGATTAGCCACACACAGAGAGAAGACTTTTTAATGACACAGGCAAAAGAAGATCAGGTACATGTCAAGAGAAGGCATAAGATGGAAACATAGGCCAATACTTAATTTCAGTTCCAACCTCCAGAATGGTGGTGGAAAATTTTCCATTTTTTGTTGTTTAAGGTATCATATGTGGAAAATTTTGTTATGTCAGCTATGGAAAACTAATTCATAAACTTATTGGTAGATAATAACAGATATAACATTAATAAATACCAGGAAGATGAAAATAAGACAAAAACCCCACAAGAATATAGTACCTATTTATCTTAGATGTTTAACGTGCTGATTGGTAGAAAAATACATAATTCCAACTTATTTTTACTTGAATGTTAACAGTCATCACTGTGGTAGTTGACTTACCTTGGGATGTCTGAATTTCAATCCCTTATTTAAACAAACAGATTAAAAAAATACCACAGCAGATTGCCAATTTTTGATTGGCATTACACTTAGAAATAGCGTGAAAGCAAAGTCATTATTAGTATTTTCATTTGATAAAGAGATGTTTCCATTATTGGGCTAAATTATTGGATTGCTGGTGTCCACATAGTAATATTTTTCAGCTTGACAGAATTATTGTGGTTGCAATAATGGGAACAATAATAGGAGTAATGATTATACATATAATAATGCAATAAAATGATAATATAAGTAATAGGAATATTTTAGGTCACTTGAATTGTGAAGTTACATGTCAAGAATGAGTCAATACTGAAAAAAAAAAAACCCCAGGGAAGGAAGATGGTGCCGAGACAATAGGGATGCTGCCTAGCCCTCTCTGACAAAAAGAGAGAACCAGGGAGTCCCACGAGCCAACTACCTTAAGAAATCCACAACAACAAACTCAAAAAGCAACGGAGAAGGACTCAAACCGGAAAATAAATCCACATAAAGCTCACATCCAACTTTCTCAAAGAAATCAGAACGCGAGGACCCCTCCCCCACCTCTCACCGCCAGATCCAAGCTGAGAAAGCCGCAGAAAGCCGCGGAAAGCCGCGAAAAGTGGCAGCTGGCGCCGGCTCAAGCCGCCAGAAGCGGCTTGAGCAGGTGCCGGCTCCACGCCGGGAAAGCAGCGGCGGGCCCCAGCTCCAAGCCACGAAAAGCGGCGGCAGTGGAGAGAGCCAGGCCGGGAGCCTGCTGCAGAAACCAGCACAGAACCTGGCCAGCGAATGGTGGAAGCAGCAGAACCCAGACGCGGAACCAGAACAGCAAGCAGTGGAACCCAGACGCAGAACACAGGCAGCAGCGGAGACCCGAGGGGAGTGAAAGACTCCCCACCACCATGGAGCACCCGCAGAGGGACGCAGAGGTGTGAGTAATACAGCGCATCCCCAAACACATCGGGAAAGCAGAGAGGGTGCCAAGCAATAGAACTTAACTCAGACCCCAACACCCCGCCGGAGACTGGCGGAGCAGGGGGGCAAGGAATTTAGAATCCTGTCCCTCCCCTCAACAGTCCCCTCCCTCAGGCCATTGACTGGAGATTGACAGGCGGGCTACCCATAAGACCCAACACCCCACCAAGGGAGGCGGGGCTGTCCCAACTTCCACCCGCCCACCAGGCTCCTCTCCCAGGCCACTGGATCTGGAGAGTGGAGGGCGTTGGGACCCTGCCTTACAACAGTGGGTAGGGGGTGCGGGTAAATAGGAGCCTGCATCTGCCCCCTCTCAATTCTTGAGCGGGGCATCCTCCAGCTGGGAATCCTGAGCAAGACACCACCGAGGGCCCCTCCCACAGTCACACACTGAAATTATTCCATGCACACTCTCAGACCACAAAGGTATCAAAATGGAACTGAACACACATCTCCGCCAACGAAAACCCAGTAACTCATGGAGACTGAACAACACATTGTTGAATCACCAATGGGTCATCGAAGAGATCAGAACAGAAATCCAACAGTTTATGAAATTTAACAATAAGGAGCACACAAAATACCAACTCCTTTGGGACACAGCAAAGGCAGTACTCAGAGGAAAATTTATAGCGCTGAGTGCCTACAACAACAAGTTGGAAAAATTGCAAACCAACAAGTTAATGTCTCACCTTAAGCTCCTGGAAAAAGAGCAACAAACCAACCCTAATCCCAGTAGAAGAAAGCAAATTATTAAAATCAAAGCAGAATTAAATGATTTGGAATCCAAAAAACACTATAGAAAGAATCAACAAAACAAGGAGTTGGTTCTTTGAAAGAATTAACAAAATTGACAAGCCCTTAGCAAATCTTACCAAAAAAAGAAGAGAGCATATCGAAATAAACAAAATCGCAGGCGAAAATGGTAATATCACGACAGAAATTACCAAGATCCAGAATATCATGAGGGAATACTTCTCAAACCTTTACGCCAACAAATTTGAGAATCTAGAAGAAATGGATGAATTCCTAGCCAATATTAACATACCCACACTGAACCAAGAAGAACTAAGCCAACTCAACAGGCCTATTTCAAGCTCTGAAATAGAAATGGCAATTAGAGAACTTCCACCTAAGAAAAGCCCAGGGCCAGATGGATTCACAGCTGAATTCGATAAGGTCTTCAAAGCAGAGCTCACACCAATACTCCTCAAGCTCTTCAACGAAATTGAAAATGAAGGCTCCTTACCAAACTCATTCTATGAAGCCAGTATAAGCCTCATCTCCAAACCAGACAGAGATTCATCAAAGAAAGAGAACTATAGACCTATTTCTTTGATGAACATCGATGCAAAACTTCTCAACAAAATACTGGCCAACCGTCTACAACAACTCATCAAAAAAATTATACACTATAATCAAACTGGATTCATCACGGGGAGGCAAAGCTGGTTCAACATACGCAAATCAATTAATATAATTCAACACATCAACAGGAGCAAGGACAAAAATCACGTGATTGTCTCAATAGACGCGGAAAAGGCATTTGACAAGATCCAACACCCCTTTATGTTAAAAGCTCTGGAGAAACTAGGAATCCATGGAACATTCCTCAATGTAATAAAGGCTGTGTATGAGAAACCCACTGCTAGTATTACACTTAATGGTGAAAATCTAAAGCCATTCCCTCTAAAATCAGGAATGAGACAAGGATGCCCACTCTCTCCACTCCTCTTTAACATAGTACTAGAATTCCTAGCCAGTGCAATAAGGCAAGAAGCAAGCATAAAGGGGATCCAAGTAGGGAAAGAGGAAGTAAAACAATCCCTCTTTGCAGATGACATGATTCTGTATTTAAAGAATCCTATAGACTCTACTCCCAAGCTCCTTGAGCTGATTCAAAACTTTGGAAGAGTAGCAGGCTATAAAATCAACCCTCAAAAATCAACTGCCTTCCTTTACGCCAACAGTGAGAGGAACGAGGCAATAATCAGGAAAGAAACTCCTTTCACAATAGCCTCAAAGAAAATAAAGTACCTAGGAATTAGCTTAACTAAGGATGTAAAGGACTTTTTTGATGAAAACTTTAAAACCCTAGAAAAGGAAATTAAAGCAGAATTAAGGAAATGGAAAAACCTCCCATGCTCCTGGATTGGAAGAATCAACATTGTGAAAATGACAGTCTTGCCAAGGGCTATCTACAAATTCAATGCAATACCCATCAATATCCCAATGTCATTCTTTAAAGAAATAGAAGAGGCAATCCAAAATTTCATATGGAATAATAAAAGACCCCGTATAGCAAAAACAGCGCCGGAGGAATTTCAATTCCAAACTTTAGACTATTACAGAGCTATAATTATCAAAACAACTTGGTACTGGCACAGGAACAGGCCTGAAGACCAATGGAATAGAACTGAGGACCCAGATATTAAACCACAGACCTATGGCCACCTAATCTTTGACAAGGGAGCCAAAAAAATAGAATGGAAAGACAGCCTCTTCAACAAGTTGTGCTGGCAGAACTGGTTAAGCACCTGCAGAAGACTAAAGTTGGATCCTTCTTTGTCACCTTGCACTAGAATTAACTCCAAATGGATCACAGGCCTGGAGGTAAAAGCTGACACACTGAAAACTTTACAGGGAGGAATAGGAGATACACTAGGCCTCCTTGGCACAGGTCGAAACTTTCTTAATAAGGACCAAGAATCACAACAAATCAGAGAAAGGCTGGAAAAGTGGGACTGCATTAAACTGCAGAGCTTTTGTATGGCAAAGGACATAGCTAGTGAATTAATTAGGAAGCCTACAGAGTGGGAGAAAATCTTCACCAACCAAACAACGGACAAAGGCCTCATATCTAAAATATATCAACAACTCAAAAAATTGAATCACTCCAAAACTAACCTCCAAAGTAACAACCATCCCATTAAAAAATGGGCCAAAGACTTAAAGAGAGTCTTCTCTGAAGAAGAAACAAAAATGGCCTATAGACACATGAAGAAATGCTCAACATCTCTTGTCATAAAAGAAATGCAAATCAAAACAACTCTAAGATTCCACCTCACTCCAGCTAGAATGGCCAGGATCAGGAAAACGAATAATAACAGATGCTGGAGGGGATGTGGCCAGGAGGGATCACTACTACACTGTTGGTGGGAGTGCAAACTTGTTCAACCACTATGGAAAACACTATGACAGTGCCTCAAAAGGCAAAACATAGAGCAACCCTATGACCCAGCAATTCCACTACTTGCCATTTACCCAACCATCCAGAAACTAGGGCATACTAAATCCACTAGCACAACAATGTTCATTGCAGCACTATTCACCATAGCAAAGATATGGAACCAACCTAGATGTCCCTCAGTTGATGAGTAGATGAACAAGTTGTGGTATTTGTACACAATGGAATTCTATGCCGCTGTCAGAAAGAACGACATCGCCCCATTTGTTAGGAAATTGAAAGACTTAGAAAGAATCATATTAAGTGAAGTAAGCCAGACTCAAAGGAACTTAGGCTCAATGGTTTCCCTCATTCGTCATAATCAGTAGAAACCTTGGGCTCTACTAGCAGAGATCTGCAGTAGAGCAAAATCCTGATATGTAAGGCCATATAATGTGAAGCTAATTGAAAGGACCTCCAGGATATTGAAACAAAAGCCCTATAATGAATGATTGTTGTCCTTAATGTACTATGTTGTCTCTCATCTCCTTTGCTGTCCCTTGGTTATCTCATATTGTTATAGTATCTCACTTTGTTATCTGATATATTGAATTTATTTGTATTTGGATATTTGAAATTTGATAGGGAAGGGGGAAAACCAAGATGGGTGGGGGGTGTGTGTGGGGTGAGGGATATGGGTACCAAGACATGTGAAAGGGTATCAATGTTTGTGAATTAATGCACCTTCTATCTGGCAAATATCATGTAACCCTTTTACTAGTTACAATAAAAAATAAAAAAAAAAGAATGAATCAATACTTTGTAGTGTCACTCAATAAACTCTAAACTGTTACAAGCTCTGTTTTTCAGATGGAAAATTGGCCAGTCTGGTAATGGTCACACAGCCAGAAAGGTTGGAGCTGACATTCAGTGTGTTCAGTGGGGTCCACAGATTGCAGCTTTAACCATGCTCTATGTGAGGATGATTCTTCATTCACAGAGGCTCACAAATCTTGAATATAATTATCAGAAACCGATTATAGTTGTTGTGTGTTTTTGTTACTTTTCTTTTTTTATTGTACTTAATGAAAGTGTTACAGTTACATCTGTCAGATAGAAAGTGCATTACTTCTCACACATTGATACCCCTTCTCATGTTTTTGTTCCCATTTCCCTTCTTTACCCCTCCCCTCATCTTGTTTTTCCCCCTTCCCATTCCTATTTCAAATAAACAAATAGTATATACAAAATAACAGATAACAAGGTAAGATACTGTAACAATATGAGAATAACCAAGGGACAACAAAAGAGATGAGAAATAATATAGTACATTAAGAACAACAATCACACATTATATGGCTCTTGTTTCCATATCCTGGAGGTCCTTTCATTTAGCTTTGTGCTATATGGCCTTATGTATCTAGATTTTGAACTATTGTAATCCTCTGCTAGGAGAGTCCAAGGTTTCTACTAATTATTACAAATGAGGGAAACCATTGACTGTTCCTTTGAGTCTGGCTTACTTCACTTAACATGACTTTTTCCAAGTCTTTCTGTTTCCTTACAAATGGGATAATGTTGTTCTTTCTGTTAGCAGTATAGAATTCCATTGTGTATAAATAACACATCTTGTTGATCCAATCACCTACTGAAGGGCATCTGGGTAAGTTCCATATCTTTGCTATGATGAATAGTGTTGCAATGAACATTGTTTTTTTAATAGGTGAAAATAGTTTGTATCTAAGTAAGTGATCTCTGCCCTATTAGCATATTTCTTTCTCAATAATAATTCATAGTAATGTGGAATATAAAGTGTTTTTTTTATAAAAATGAAATCATAGCAGTTGTTATGTGATTATGTTCATGACATTATTTTGAAAAGTCTAATTAATTACTATCTTACTATAATTCTGAAGTTGTAATTTTTAGTTAATTTTTAATATTAAACCCTTTATATTATACTGAGGACTTGACTTTGATATGTTGCTTGAGGATGGAAATAAAATAACCTTCTACTGTCTATGTGTTATTTCACATTGAGGACATGTGATCTTTGGGCTTCTGCTTATCATGTAAAAATAATTAAGATTCTCTTAAAAATAACTTGTTACTACAAATAATGTAGGTAGGCTAAGACCTCTCACTCTCTCTAGATACTTACTGTAATAATTTACCTCCTATTTGAGAAACATGTAAGACGTATTGAAAGGCCACTGGTCTTTTTCCAGAAAAAGGAATGAATATTAGTAAGGGAAAGAATTACAGTTCTGTTTATAATTGACTCCACAATCTAACTGTGATTAAACAAAGCACATAATTTAACCATGCAGTAAGATCTATGCTTATTGTATTAATTTCATGGCTGATCTTTGTCTCTGTCTGTGCATTGTAAGATGTGAAATTCTATGTCTATTTGCACATGTGTTAGAATTTTACATCTTACCATAATGATCAAGGTATGGTATCAAAGTAATTTTCTTTCTGAATTAAAGCAAGGATAAAATTTAAGTCTTTTAATTTTTATTCTTTCCTACAGATTATAATGGTGAAATATGTAGTCAAATATGATTCGTAGGCACTGTATGAATGTTGTCCCTAATCTTTTCTACCTCAATTTACTTTTTATAGAATACAGAGCTACTAATATTCCTTGAATACTGGGAGTGTTTAAAACAGTGTTAGTGTTCCAAGTTATACCTAGAAAAATTTTTCTGTGTTTAACTTACCATTCCTGAAAAAATTAACTGCCTGTGGTAATTAAGAACTTTGTATTTTATTTGACTCATATTTCTTAGCATTTATTTTTACCTGAGTACATATGGTATTACTCAGTTAAACAATGCAATAAAATTATGCTATTTCAACTTTTTATGAAGTGATCTAAATTTTTAATTGGACTCCTACATTGGAAAGCATATATTGCAAGCATATATTGCAGAAAATGTAGATCATTTTTAAACTTCAAAAGACTTTTCTGAGTGATAAAATGAATTATAAACTCTAAGGAAAATGTCAATTTTATTCTATGTAATTACAGCAAGAAAGGAAATGAAGATAACACATTTTGAAAATTGAAAAGGAAAAGACAAAACTGAAAATCATATTACTTTCTCATAAGATATTGACATTGCTATAACTCTACAAAGATTGAATATATTAAATATTTCTTCTTTTTTTTGTTGTACAAAAATAACATGGAACATGGAATGGACATTTCAGTATAACAAAGAGTTGTTTTATCTCTGAACTTTATTTTGTCTGTGTAGAAAAGAATCTCCAGTTAGACAAAATACAAGTTAGCATGATAAAAGGTAGACATTATTTTGGATGAATATAATGTATTTTAGACAGGCAAAAACAGTTAAATGGATGAAGGGGAAAATGAAAAAAAAGCAATAACAACACAAAAAAAGTCACTCTTGGCTTTGATTATTTTGGGGGTTTCTCAGATGATTAAAAAAAATAACATGTAACATACATAGTTTGCTTTTTCATTGAGGAGTGCAAAATTAAGTTTGCTTGGGCAGTAAGATCAATAGAGTAAATGGACTTGAGTGAAAAAAATTACTAGTCTTTGTAAAATTCACAGGTTTGCATCAGTGCATTGATGTTGTTGTTGTTGGTCTTGGTGCTTGAACTCCAGACCTGGGTGCTGTTCCTAAGCAATTCAGCACAAGGACAGTGCTCTACCAGTTTGTGCCACAGAACCACTTCCAGTTTTCTGGTTGTCAACTGAAGATAAGATTCTCAAGGACTTTTGTGTCCAGGCTGGCTTTGAATCAAGATCCTCAGATCTCAGCCTCCTGAGTAGCTAGGATTACAGATGTGAACCACTAGCACTGGGCTTCAACTCATTGGTTTTTGTTGTTGTTGTTGTTGTTGTTGTTCTGTTTTCTTTTTTTTTTTCCATAGGACTTCTTCCCCCCCCCCAATCAACCTTTCCCTTATGTTGACATCACCAATATACACTTTCTGCATTCTTGCTGTAGGTCCAGATGCGTAGAGGTAGTATGGAAACACAGGAGACAAGAAGGATGAAGCGGGGGACGTTAAAGGCACTGTACAAGGGAACAGTGGAATTCATTGGAATCCCAGAACCCAATTCATGCTGTGCCCTTAGAAAACACTGAGGACAAAATTCTTAACCTCTATTTTTTTTTTTTTTGTGGGTCATGGGGGCTTGAACTGGGTGTGGGCACTGTCCCCGAGCTCTTTAGCTCCAAGCTACTACTCTACCCCCGGGCCTGGGCGCTGTCCCAGAGCTCTTCAGCTCAAGGTTACTGCCCTACCCTTAAGCCAAGTGCCACTTCTCGTTTTCTAGAAGTTAATTGGAGATGAGAGACTCAGGTTCTTTTGTGCCCAGGCTGACTTTGAACCTTGATCCTCACATCTCAACCTTTCTGAGTAGCTAGGATTACAGGCATGAGCCTTTGCCCCCAGCTACCTCTTTTGAAGTTCAATTTATCAGTCTAGAGGATGACAGAAATTTGGACAAAAACTCTTGAGAAGCCAGGGCACGGTGGCTCACGCCTGTAATCCTAGATACGCTGGAGGCTGAGATCTCAGGATCAAGGTTCAAAGCCAGCCCAGGCACAAAAGGATCTGAGACTCTTATCTCTAATTAACATCTAGAAAACGGAAACTGGGGATTTGCCCAGGGGTAGGGTCGTAGCCTTGAGCTGAAGAGCTCAGAGACAATGCCCAGGCTGAGATCAAGCCCCATGAAGGACAAAAAAAAAAAAAAAAAAAAATGCTTGAGAGTCTTGTGTTATGGGCTTATAGTGAAAATAACATTGGATGATGTGTGAGGATTCCTTGAAAATTGGGTGTGAGATACTATAGTCAGACCCACTTGAAGCATTAACATAAAGTTTAACACCAAGTTAAAACATGTCTGGACAGAAGTATGGGTACTAATGGGAGAGGGTACCCAGAGAGGGCAAAGGGAAAATATAGTCATAATATCTATGTATTTGTGTAAAAATGCAGCCAGGAAACTTGATGGATGGATATGGGAGGGTGAGGAAGGATTCAGATTTATATGTCTTCATCAGATATATTACATATTAAAAGTAAAATATCAAAGGGTTTGTAGAAAATCAAGATTAAAATGGAACAGTAATTTCATAATTTGAAGAAATCTGAAAAGAAAAGAAAGAAGGCACATGCAGGCATTTATACATAGTATGGAATGCAAACTATTGCCTTCTCCAAAACATCAAGTAATATGTAAACAAATTTTTTCATATTTTTTTAAAATAGAAAGAAAATTGTGCTTGTTATTTAGGCATCTTGGGGTGTCTTGCTCCAAAGTGCAAGAGTTCCTGATAAATTATTAAGCTGTTTAATGGTGTCTTTGTAGCACAAATATTCAAGAATAAAAAAATTCTTTTGAAATCAGAGGAATGTTGTGGCTAACTTAGTTATCATCACCTGTTTCCTTTATATTTTACTAACCATTCTCTTAGAAATCTTCAGTGTTGGGGCCTGTAGTTAGGCTTATGTTAAAGTGCTTGGCTACCATGCATGAGGACCCAGTAGCTAAAGTTGTAGAGCTCTAGCCTTGAGAAAGCCCAAGGACAGTGCTTAAGTCCTGAGTGCAAGTCCCAGGACTAGCAAAAAATAAAATAAAAGAAGAAGAAAGAAAGAATTTCCCTTGGTTAATCTCATATTGTTACTATATGCCTTTGGTAGCTGGTATATTGTATATATGTTTGTTTATTTGTTTATTTGAAATAGGAAAGGGAAGGGGGTAAACAGATGATTGGGAGGGTGTGGGGGAGGGAAATAGGGACAAAAGCATGAGAAAGTGAATTAATGTGAGAGACATAATGCACCTACTACCTGGGTAACTATAATCCTTCTATACATTACCCCAACAATAAAAAATAAATAAATAAAATAAGATAGTAACCCTCCTAAAAAATAAATTTTCATTATTGTTGGTTTGTCCAACATCACAAATTTTCACAAAATATATAAGAAGAAATCCTGATTAGGAAATGTCCTTTCCTTGTATGAAATAGCTTAGTTTTATTTTTTTTTCCTTGTTAGGCATTAATAGCAGCTCATAGATAAGGTTTTGTGGAACCTGGAGCTTAATCAACTTTCAGGACCTAGCTGCAAATAGAAAATAATATATATTATATACATACATGCAGTTTCATTTAAAATGAGAGAACTGGTCAGACAAATCATATATCTTTTTTTCCCCTCAGGTGCTTTTAGATTATTTACTGGAAATGCCAATGTAAAAATGCTTCCTGTTTGCAACATGACTTCCCTTCCCCACCTGTGAGTTCAGATTCAGAAGCTTCTGGCAACCCCAAGGGCTGTGCAAGAGCAGACCTTGCAGATTTATCTGATCCTAACTGTGGGAAAACCAGTTAAATTGACTTAGTTCACTTTGCATCTTTCTTTAAATTATGGAGAATACACACGCACACACACTCACACACACACCCCTTTTTTTTAAAGTTACCGGAACATTATTTTAAGGATCATAATCATTAATCACTTCTCCTCCAGTATACTTGTTAAGTGTTTCAGGGAAGGGCAACTCAAGGGTCTGCTTAGAGGAAGTTTACCTTGCCTATTAACTTAAATAAAATTTCTTGAATTTAGGCTATGATATTTCTTTTTTATATATTTTATTGTAATTAATAGAAGGTTACATTATATTCACCAGATAGGTGGCACATTACTTCACAAACATTGATACCCTTTTTCATGTCTTGGTCCCCATTTCCCTCCCCTCACCCCCAGCCCACCCTCATCTTGTTTTCCCCCCTTCCCTATCCTATTTCAAATAACCAAATAAGCATATATACCAAGGTGAAATACTGTAACAATATGAGATAACCAAGGGATAGCAAAAGAGATGAGAGATAACATAGTACATTAAGGACAACAACCACTCATTATATGACTTTTGTTTCTATGTCCTGGAGGTCCTTTCATTAGCATCATACTATGTAGCCTTATGTATCTAGGTTTTGCTGTATTGTAAATCTCTACTAGGAGAGCCCAAGGTTTCTACTGTAGGCAATAATATTTCTTTGAATGGCCACTTGATTTTACTTTGTCTCATTTCTTTTGAAATGGGAGTCTCACTATGTGGCTTAGACTGACTTTATACTTTTAGTACTCCCACTTGACCCTCCCAAGTGCTGGATGATGGCTGTGTGCCATGGGCCCAATTTAATTATTTCCATTTTATTTCAAGAAAATTTTTAATTTTGTTTTATTCTCCAAATATCCTTCTTCCCTCTTTCTTCTTCCTGACACTTGGAGGCAGAGGCAGGAGTAGCAAGAATTAATCGCCAGCTGGAATGTGTAGCATGTGTATTTGGAAAAATAAAACCAAGACAACTATAAGAACAAAAACAAAACAACAACAACAAAAATATACCAGAAGCATGTCATTGTGGGTCAGGCCTGTAATCCTAGCTACTCCAGAGGCTGAGGTATGAGAATCAAGGTTCAAAGCCAGCCCACACATTAAAGAATGTGAGACTCATCTCTAATTAATCACTAGAAACTGACAAGTGGCACTGTGGCTCAAGGGGTAGGATGATAGCCTTGAACTGAAGAGCTCAGGGACAGCGCCCAGGCCCAGAGTTCTAACCCCATGAATCACACACACACACACACACAAAAAAAGAGAAACAGAGGGGTATACAACAGTGAGTATTTTTAATTGCATGATATTTCAACACAGGTTAAGAATTGTGGATGGATAAATTAATGCTGGGAAATAATTTCTAAAGAGGTGGAAAACGGGGAAAATGTGGTACAGTCATGAACAGTTTAATAATAGGAATAGTGTTTGAGAAATGTATTGTTAGGTGATTTGGCAATGGTACAAACATCACTGAGTGCAATGACATAAATTGAGATAGCTATGATACCACTTGGTGAAATATTAATCTTATGGGACAGCATAATGTCATTCTGTCCTTAATGTGTCATTAGGTGCCATAGGGCTATATTTTAAATTTTTCTTATAGTAGTTCTAGAAATAAGGAATTGAGACAGATGTCTTTGTATAGCCAGGAATGTTTTTTTTTTAAATTTTAATCCATGAATAATGAAGTCTGAAGTCTGATGGGCAATACAGGGAAATCCAAGATAGCCAAGAATGTAAGGAATAGTGTTGAAAGTTTTCTACTTACTGTGAAGAAAAAGAATATACAGAATGTCCATTAAACTAGTATAGATGCTAAATAATCTATATGAAAATTAAAAATGAAATATAGTCATCAAGTCATTATAACAAATTTAGAATCTAATTCCTTTAGTTGAAAGATATTTAAGAATGTGGTCAGCATATTTGTTTTTAATCCCAATCATGTAGTAATTACAAAGAATTAAAACAAAATAATGAATGATACCAATATTAACTGATGACAACTGTGCATGATGTCACTATATGGACAGCTATTATTTTAGGTAGTTTCATAATTCTAATTTGGGTGTTCACCACTGCCTTGCTTGATTCATTTGTTTATTTTTACTTCTTCAAATAATATTTATTAAATGTCTAACATTGTCCAGATATTGGGGGGAAATGTATAAACTACAAGGGAAATATGGAAATCTCAGTCCCTGATTTCACAAAGTCTGTTTTCTAATGTTAGATGAATAATAATAAACTCAATAAATCAAATTCCCTGTTAGAATAATAGTTAAATGAGAAAGTATGAGGTGCCTCGTACAGACTAACGGGTGACATAATACAGGAAGTGTGATCAGGGAAGGTCGCTCTAAGACTCTGACATTTAGCAGAGTTGATTTCAATTTCTGCTAGCTAGAAGGTTCGAATTTTCACATCTGAAATTTCATAGCTCATTTCCACGTTTTCCATCTCAACTTTCACATAAAATTTAGCAGGGGAGATATCTTTTTTCCCTCTACAAAATGAGAATCATTTTTTGTCATTGGTATTTTTATTATTTATTTTCTAGTCTACAGGCTTACTATGGTTCCTCATTAATTAAGTAGTTTAGAATAGACTTATTTATGCCTATGTTTTAACATAACATCTGAAAATAAATGGAAGGAAAAGAATGGATAAGAATTTTTTCCCCTAAACTAGCTTTCTAAAAATAACAAAAGAAAACCTCAAGTAATTTGCCAAATAGGATTCATATTCAAAGAGAAATTACCAATTAACCTTCCCCTGCACCCCTTGTAAGGAAAGACAACCAGGGAGCTGAAAAGTAAGGAATTCCTTCAGAGGGAATTCATTTTGAAGGATGCCCTTGCTGAAGGCAATACTTAACTGGAAAGAAAATCTCAGTCCCTGATTTCCCTGAAAGGAAGAGAGTTCTTTTTGTAGAGAGGAAAGACAAACAATCAAAACAAAGGAGAATAACTGGTTAAAAAAAAAAAAACCTGCACAGCATCAGGTCTGTTTTCTGTCAGTGGGTTTAGACTTGGTTCTTGATAGGACCAACGAGACTGTTTTATTTTGAGCTTAAGTAGTGGTGAGACAGAATAGTCAAACATTGTCTGAGCTGTATAACCTTTATTAGCTTATCAAGAGAGAGTGTAATATTTGTCTTAGAATCAAATGCCTTCCTGTTATTCACTTATTCTGTGCTGTACAAACTTCTTCTCCTTGGTAGGGTAGGTTGTCCTTATATCAACTACAGAAGCAGCACATTTTAAGACAATCTTCCCATGCATATCAAAAGTAGCAAGCAAAGAGCTAGTGTTCTCTTTTCACTGCTCCTGCAATACTGATTCACTGTCTTCTGCTTTCATGTATAATGAATAAGTTTGAAACTCTGTACTTATATGTGTTTGTTTTGAGATTATGAGCTCCTTAAGGGATGCTGTTTACTTCTGTAATGTCAGTGCTAGATCATATCTGACCTACTTAGAAAATGTTAAATCTAAAGCTAAATTAGAACTGCTTTGTTAACTTCATTTAAAATGCATAATCCCATCCCTAAACTTGGGTCTTTATCCATCCTTCTCTGATAAAATTATCATCATGTTTGCCATTGATGACTATGGCCACCAAAGACCAATATTTACCTATCAGTAGCATTTGCATGGTTGCCTGTTCTCTCCACTTGGAAACATTTTCTTTGTGGGTAACTTAACAAGAAAAGCTCTTAACCCCCTTCCTTGTTACTGACTTGTTACACTGATCAGGTCCAGAAATCTCTCCAACATTATTGCCTAGATGATCTATTTCTTCTTTTCCAAGCTAACATTCACATTTCCAGAACATGAGGAACACAAGCGTCATCTTTTGCTTTTGCTTGGTCCTTGTAACATAACTGTTACTCAGCATACATAATCTGTTGTTATTAATACCTAGGGTTTGTTTTTGTCCCCCTCATGTGTCTATCTTTCCCTTAATATTAAATATCAACACATCTTTCCATGTTCCCAGACCCCAAATCTTGGAGATATCTTTTAGATCATTGTCTGCTATATTATGTAGTGAATTTACAGAAAGTTTTTGAACTAATAGTAACTGCTTTTAACCAGGAATACCATCCAAACCAGTGTGATCTCTTCTTTTGAACAGCACAACAACTTCCTAATTTCCCCATTTGTGCACTTTCTTCCCTGTACAGTTTTCTCCTGATCAAACTCTCCAATGGCTTCCATTGGCAGAATAACAATGGCTTCTGAAAGGCTGCATGATTCCAAACCAGTCTTCTGTAATGTCACACTTGCACTTGTTCATTAAGCCTGACTGTAGTCCTCTTTAGGCTAACCATGATCCTTGAAATGGATGAAATACAAGTGCCTGGTTCGTTGCCTTTTGCCTGTGATGTGAAATTTTAATTTTTCAGTGGAGACACCTTCACTGAAGTAATTAAAATTAAATTAAAGAAAGATAAAACAATAAAACTGTCCCATCCTCTTTTTTTCCTGCCCTCCCTATGCCTACTTTTTAAGAGTGGTACTACTTATTTTAATTTATAAAGTTTATATGCTTTATTCTCATTTATAAATCATAAGTATTCTATCAAGGTATAAAGTCTTTATTGGAAAGGATCCATATTTTTGCATGTTTCTTCATTATCATGTCCCCAGAAGTTAGAACTGTGTTTAGCACATGCAGCTGGCATTCAGAGAAAGTTTAGAATATTTTATTTAATTTGGTTTAATTGCAAAAAAATGTACATTGTTAATATGATAGGTAGATTCAACCTAAAATTCAGGTTCACCATTTAATGGTATCATTAAGTTGCTAGACCAAGAATGGTAGGAGAAAATGTGTGAGAATCTAGATGATTTGGGTGGATGTGGATTTTCATCCCAGAAACCCTTGCACTTAGAAGGCCTCCATGAACCATTCAGTGAATGCTAGTCTAGTCTAGCCTGTGTTTTTTTTTTTTTTTTTTTTCACCAGTCCTGGGCTTGAGCTCAGGGCCTGAGCACTGTCCTTGGACTTTCTCAAGGCTAGAGCTCTACCACTTGAGCCTCAGCACCACTTCCAGCTTTTTTCTATGTATGTGGTACCGAGGAATCGAACCTGGGTCTTCATGCATGCTAGGCAAGCACTTTAACCACTAGGCCAAACTCCCGGCCTACCTTGTGTTTTAAATTGAGACCTTCTCTCACAAAAGAAAGGGAGAAAAAAAAGAAAGAAAACAATATAAACAATTCTTTCTCCATTTGTAAAGTAGAGGCTAAAAAAAAAAAAAAAAAAGCCAAATCTAGTTCAAACAGTCTGAGTAGAGAGAAAAGATTTCTCAGGGAAAAGGTTTCAATAACTTCAACATTCCAAATTTTACCTTTCAAAATTGTTGATTCTGGCAGTTGGTTCTAGGGAATCAGTGACAGCACAATGGCTGAGTCAAAGGATGGGGGATCCCATTCTTTAGGATAGCTTAACAAACATTAGTAGCCATAGGAGCATTTTGTTTTCTGAGGGTCACTGAGAAGAGATACTGAAAATAGTTGTTTATTATTAAAATGAGATTTTAAAGAATCAGAAAGGAAAAAAAAACAAATGTAAATGTGTTTTAATTCTGGGCTAGAACATACAACTTTATGGTAATATCAACTAGAGAGAATTGGGTAGTAGAAGGATTTATAATGGAGCATTTCATAATTTAGGTCCTCTTTGAATTTACTTTCTAGAATGGAAAAATTTATCTAGCAATTCTTTTTACATGTAATCTATGCAATACCATTTGATGTTAGCATATGAGTTAACAAAATGAGAATTGAGAGGTGAAGGAGAATTATGTAGTTTTGTGGTTCATGTGGTTTAATATACACAAGACAAAAATGTAAACCTTGAGTGTTCAGCTTTGAAGTTTTTGCTCATATCAATATTTCTTTTTGCTTCTTCATTGTGGCTATACATTAGAATATCGTGAGAACCTTTTAAGAATATGAAGCTGGAGAGATAGCTCAGTGGCAAAGAACTTGCCTAGCATAGATGAGACCATGAGTTCAATTCAATATAGAGAGTTTAAAAAATAACACCTTCAGTGATCCTGATATAATTTATGTGGTTTAGGACCCAGTTATAATTACTTGTCTTTGGGGGAATTATTTTCCAGGTGATTCAAGGGAGTGTGTTAACAAATTATGATAGTGAAACTGCTATACAATATTGAGGGTTAGTAGATGGAATGTAGTATAGTATAACTTTTGTTTTGTGCCAGTTGTGGGGCTTGAATTCTGAGTCTAAGCTTTTGTGCTCAAGACTAGTGTTCTACCACTTTACTCTTAGTTCCATTTGTGACTTTTTCATTTTCGTGATTAATTGGAGATAAAAGTCTCACTGAATTTCCTGCCCAGGCTGGCTTTGAATGGCAATCCTCAGGTCTCAGTTACCTGAGTGGCTAGGACTACAGGCATGAGCCTCTGGTGCCCAGCTACAAATAGCTTTTTACAGGATCAACAGTATCAGTCTTATCTAAGGACTTGGAAGAAATGCCAACACATTGAATCAGAAATTCCAGGAGAACCGGAAAAATCTATTTTAACAAACATGTAATGCAGGCTGAAGTTTGAGCCCTCTTAACATAGAGATTAAGGAACTTGGCTGTGGGCTTTAAAAAATCTAGGTTTTAACTGGCTTTCAACACTTGTCAGCTACACTAAATCAAGTAAGTCGACATTACTGAGCTACAATTTCCCCAGACATAAAGAAAGAGTAATGTTATTTACTGTTCTGACAAATACTGGGAAACATTTTAAGTCACTTGACTCATATCAAATGTTCAATGAGTAGTAAATAATATTAGGGGGGTAAATATTCCAGAAGAGGTGAGAAAGAAATAGCCTAGAGATGATCTTATTTTCAAAGCTCTGGAGAAGACAATTTTGGAAATATATAATACATAATACAGTTGTATGAACACATGAAGCTTTAGGAGACTTTAGGAGACAGCTAATATGGAAGGAACAGACAGTAAAATGTAAGATCTATTTCTGCATAGACTATAAATAATTAAAGTTTATGTCTGGGCAACTAATAGCTATAAAATAAACATTAACATTTCTTACTTTTCTATATTATTTTATAAAGATTTACTGACATGCAGTTTTACTTGTTTGTAAATAGTCTTCGGATCTTAGGATAAAGGATTGGTTATGAAAATTCTTAATGACACGAGATTCATGTCTAAAATTAGGCTTAAGTACATTTCATGTTTTATCTCAACTTTATTCCTGCCTGCTGTCTTATAAATCCAGTGCTGAAAGGGAAGTGGATATTTCTAGTGGGACCAAGGCAAGTACTCAGAGAATGGAGGGACTCTTGGCATCTTAAATTCTATTCCCTTGATTCTACTGTAATTATTTTGGAGTTTAGTGACAAGTACATCATATGTGTTTATATTTAGGTGTATGTGTGTGTTTCTGGGAGTGTTTAAGCTTATAAGATTACTGAAGATTATTCTTACATTAAATGGCATAGTATGATGTTATCACATATTTCTTTTTTGATGATAAATATGATCAATTTATTAGGCATGTCAGGCCAAACAAGGGAAGTTTAAAATTCTTTTAAAAATAAGTTGTCTGAAATTCACCTCCAATCATGATTTGTTGATAAGTTATCACATATTTCTATGTGCATTATAAATTAATAATACATGACATCATAGTATTTTAGAATGGGTACTATTGGAGATTGGATATAACATTGTTACTGAAATTGTCATGCATTTTCAGAAAGGAATAGAACTCAGGCTTGTTTCCTTTGCTCCTGAACATGTTGTATGCAGATGAAATACAATTCTGGAGATACTTGGAAACTTTTAAGAAACCATAAATGTTAGAACTTATTTAGATGTAGGTAGGTAGAAACTATTAGGCATGATGAAAATAACTGATCTAAGAACTAACATAGTTTGAAGCTGACAGGTCCCCAATGAGCTCTTAAGTTTATCACTTGATTCCCCAGCTGGTGGCATTATTTCTTTGGAAGTTTTGTAAAACAGGAGGTGGATACCAGCTGGAGAAAGTAGGTAAATGGGGTGGCCTCTAAAGGCTTCACTTGCCTGCTCCTTCTGGTCCTCCATAAGTTGAAATTTGCTCTGCCACATGTTTCTGCCTCATAATTTCCCACCCAAAGACATAATAGAATGAAAAAAACATGGACAGAAATCTCTGAGAACACGAGTCCCAAATTTTCCATCTGTAAGGTATTTTGTCACCATGACAATAAAAGTACCTAATATATGAATACTTGCCAGAAAACATGAGAGCAGAGAGTATTTCATGTGAACTTTTTGAGGGGTCTCAAGAACATATTAGAGTACTTTAGAGAATAAAGCCAATACAACTTATGCATTGAACTAAAAGGTTAGTTTGTGGCTTAACATTCCTCAAGTATAAAGAACAAAATGGTCTATCTTGTTATCTGGCTTGTCAGAATTCAACTATGATGATGTCATTTGTGCTGAATTAAAATATTTGTGTATCAAATGATACACTGGAGCATAGAAAACTTTGATGTGTGGTTCTGGCATCAATCACAATACAATTTTTTTTGTTTAATGAAAACATTCTATGGGCATATATGCATTTGGATGACTAAGCAGAGGGAGAATGTTGGTTGTGCTTTTAAGTAATCTATCAGACAACCATATCATGAGTTCCATATTAGTATTCTGAATGAGTCAATTTTCTTTTTTATATTTGTTAAAATGAGAACTTTATTGTTTAATTTTATCCTGGTTATCTTTAAGTTGTCAACACTGTATAAAAGACTTATAAGTCTAACCTATCCTATTAATGAAAAATAATGAGGTGACCATAATTACTAGTATGTCTTGACGACTCTTAGTTGTGTTAGCATATGCTCTAATTCCTCAAGGCTCAGGCTCTTCCCTCACCCTTTCTGTATAATACCTATTGAAAACGGTTTCATGCCTGGTTATAAAACTTGGATCACTTATGTATCAGCCAAAGTTCTATGGGCTTAATGATCTACTGGTCCATAGTATGTTTCCAATAAATATTGTATTAAATACTTACATTAGTTTCCTCAGACAGTTGTTTCAAAATAATACATATTGGATGACAAAACAAAATAAAATTTTAAAATCACCTGTGGAGACTAGACACCAGAAAAAAAGCTGTTGACAACTCCACTGGAATTTCTGAGGAAGAATCTGTTGCATTGTCTCTTTTCTAGTGCCCTATGGTTAATAGAAATCTTTGGTATTTCTTGGTTAAAACTTACATAAGCCATTCTGTTTGCTTCTTTCTTTCAAATGATGCTCTCTCCTATGCATATGTCTGTGTGTATTTTGTTATAAGTCATCACCTATTCTTGATAAAGGCATGCCCTGAGTTCATGGATCTTACCATGACTTCTGTGCACACTATTTACAAATAAAGTCAAATGTTCAGGTACAAGGCATTAGCACTTCCACATGTATAATAATGAACATTATTCAATCTTCATCAATAACTCTTTAGTGTAGTATTCCTTTAAGGCTGTGTTGATACGAAATGTATTTTTAACATAGGCAGATGACTTACAAATGTCTAACTAGCTCAATGTTCAGTCACCAAATGGAACAATGATCATAGAATTACTGGTTTTTGGTCTAATTGTTTTATTTTAAAACAGATGCCAACTTTAATGTTATCATTTTTCTAATTTGATGTGTATCAAATGCATGCACTTGTTACATGGGCACAGCTTCAATTCTAGAAAGGATAACCCATCCGTAGCAACTTCTGTAACAAATACAGCCCAAATAGATGTATTATATTACAGGTTGCTGATTTTACATATAACTCAAAAGACTTAAAGCTGCAATTTCAGTCATTCTTATTTGGCATCCAAAGTATAGAAGAGGTAGCAAAAACTTATTACTTGGCTTTAGCAATTAGTTGACTAACATGTAAAATTTATTCTATGTTACCTAAAATATGCATCTATTATTTTGAGTTCATCAAATTGAGCTAATTTTAATTTTAATAAGATGTAACAGTAATTAAGTAATTTAAAATGTGTAATTTAATAGTTAACTAGTTTAACATGATAAGAGGTAAATGAGGTTACAAATACTTGCTCAGATACAATGCTCTAATGGGTAGTTGGCAAATGTCAGAACCTGGAAATGAGACATGTTATCACAAGCTTTTGTGTACATATATGTGGTATATACATGTGTGTATGTGTGTGTGTGTTTGTGTGTCTGTGCTGCGAAGACCTTTTGGTGCATATGTTTTTAGATCAAATTGGATCTGAAAATACTTTGTTCTGTGCATTTGGTGCATACTGTGCTGCTGCTACAAGTAGATGCTTTTCAACTATCAAAAGATAGATCTACTAGCTGTCCAAATTAATGATACTGTAGTATTTTGCAATTCAAGAGTCTCACAAGGGGCTTTACTATTTTTATTATTCTGCTAAACCAGTAGGGGGAGGTCACACATTACTTTTTGGTGGTCTTCAAAAATATTTCTTTGGAAATTTGCTTAAGGAGATCTAGCCTCCTGTTAAGAAAAATCAAATAATTTAAGAGACTACTTGTGGTCAGGATTCTTATAAGCATACAACAATAGTTCTTAAAAATCTTTGAACTCTAGTTCCTTACATTTTTTTCTGATTAAGGCTAGGTAAAAGACTTCAAGTATTTCTGATAGAAGTTTTTAGTGATATTTGTGATTTCTAAATGCAATGGACATTTTGCGGCATAAGAAACTTGATTACTGAATTCAAATAATATTGAAAATTATGCAGAATAATTCTTAGTTATTAAAAGTAAGTTATTTTAATGTTTGCTACCTTATTTTATGTGTTTCTTTTCCCCCTTGCAATGTGAAAAAATCTGAAGAAGAAAGAAAAATATTTTAAATTGAAGATACCAAAAAAACATAGTTCTTTATCAATAGAATATGAGGAGTGTGTGGCTATTTTTTCTGAATATGAGAGCTGATTGTTTCATATTGTGCATGCTTGGTAGGAAAGTACTACAATGCTTAAATAGCTGATAAAGGGACTATTTGCATCTGTACATCATGCAGTTTTGAGTGATACAGAAGCATAAACCATTTACTCTTTGTATTTTAGTATTCGTTGCTGAGTTAATCATGTTCTCTTTTCCATCAGTGATTGTTTTCCCCTCATTTTTGTAAAAGTTGAGCATCTTCACCTTATGTTATTGTGTAGCTTCTGTTTACTACATCTGGTTGCAATACATTCAAACGATCATCCCAGAGCAGCACATAAAGGTCACAAGAATAACATTCAAAACAGAAACATCTTACTTTGCAGATAGTATACAATTTAAGTATGATGTCTGGAATAATGACAGGTGGAGTGAATTCATCTCATTCTCTGTGAATTCATCTATTTCAAATATTTTTTCTGTATTTTTAAAGTAAGTTGTTGGATAATATTCATGTTTGACATCATAAGCACTTAAGCATGCTTGCTCTGTTGCCAATTGCACTTAAGTGTTAAAAATTACAGAGAAAACGAAATGCAAGAGTGATAAAATATTTAGCAAATACGTCAAACGATAAATAGTTTAAAGAGAATTAAGATTTCAGTCAAAAATAGAACAAGATCTGGGCACTGGTGTCTCACAACTATAATCATAGCTACATAAAAGGCTGAGATTTGAGGATCACAGTTTAAATCCAACCCCAATAGAAAAGTTCAGATGACACTTATCTCCAAAAAATTTCTAAAAACAAGTTGAAAGGGGATTCATTGCCCAAGTAGTAGAGTACTAGCCTTGAAAAAAAATGTTCAAGGATAGTACACAGGCCCTGAGTTCAAACCCAGGGACAAAATCAAATGAAATAAGAAGGAGATTTATAAGTTTGCATAACAAAACTGTGTGTTTTATAGATTGCCTGTTTTGTGTGCTCTTGGTTATTTTATACATGCCTACACACAGTACACTCCCGTACTGGGAGGACATAATTAAAGAGTGCAAGTATAATGACAGCAAGTGATAAGACAGCTGTATTTCCAAATTGTAAAGTGTTAAACCAGATGTAGACCAAACAAATGTCCTCAGAATAATATCCCAAAGCTTTGTTGAATTGGTCCCAAGTGACTGACAAAATTTGAAGGACATTAATATTTTATTTCATTTGATAAACTTCTCTTGATAGGGGTAAATATTTTCAACATTCTATCCTCAAAAGAAAATACTTTTCTGTCAAGTTCTTGCTCAGCAGCTACATTTTAAAGATGTTGACATATTAAAAATGTGTCAACTTGATACAGATTAATTTTTATTCATTTCTGAAAAATTATAAAAATCATTTTTGATATTTTCAAAAGGTACATAGAATTAGTAGCAATATTAAGACCCAAGCTATTCATAAGATCATGTTGAAAATGTGGAGTGATCAGAGAAATTAGCAGAATGTAATCATTTTCTTCCAGAGAGATTACATATTCTTTAACATTCAGGTTAAAATTCTGTTTTTACCATTGGTCTTCTAAGAATAACTGCCCTTTAATAGCAGCTAAATTAATATTTCTGATTAAACAGGTTTCCATTTAATTAATGCAATGGTTAAAGGTGGAAATGTAATCAAAGAAAAATCACCAGATTTTTAGCTTTGCTGATTGAAAGTCAATGCTGATATTATAATAAAGATGGAATAATGTATTATAGACCCAATTCATGAGTCTTCTATTTCCAAGCATCATCTAAATTTTCTGTCATTTTATATTATAACTTCTCATATGCTTGTATTACCATGCATTGTGGTAACAGAAGCATTGACATATTCTTACCAGATCAAGCCAAAACAAACCAAAATAAACCATAGATCCTAAGTTTAGCAGGGCTCTTATCTAAATTGTTCATTATCTTTTCATATTACAGAAATTTATATGTTAGATTAAGTGGCCTGAAGTTGAAAAAATAGAATACTATAACCTACTACAATCATATTGTGCCAATACACAGGCAGGGCACAGAGAAAATACACAACAGGTTTTGAAGCCAATCAAATTAATCATAGCCCAAGCTAGAAAAGAAAGAGGGAAAGATTGCTCCTCATCGGAACATGCTGTGATGATGTAGGAAACAGATCTGATCATTTGATTACTGGCCCATAGATACAGAATTGCAGAAACTCTTTCCACCTAACTATCTTTTAGTAATGTGTGCAGATATTTTTATACTTGTGGAGTTTGTGTGGAATATATAATGTAACTCATAGTTTTTGTGAAGGCCCAAACTAATCAAGATCATCCAAATGGGAACTCTACTTTGAAATCTGAATTGTTTTTATGATGCACAGAATACAATTAGAAAAAAGAAGGTAACAGTGTGGCATTAAAAAGACAGTGTCGTAAAAAAGGAAAAAAAGATGCAGTTGCTCTTGAAAAACCCAATGGTATCCAGATTTTATGAAATACATAAATGGTAATTTATTAAGAGATAGCAAGACAGATTAGTTCTTTTAAATGAGTGATTTTGACTTAAACTTTATATCTAGCATTCTCTTTGTGACTTTACATACATCATTTGTTTTCTTTATCTCAGTTTCCTCATTTAATAAAGTGGAGGTATTAACACTTACTTCATCTGACTTCTGTAAAAACAAAATGAAAGGGTAGAGTAAATAAATTACTGGGATGGCTTGAAGGATAGATAGTGCTTAACTCATTATAGTGCTTTCTGTAGCCAGAAGATTGTTTTCACTACTTAAAATCTTAATTTTCCATATTTCCTATTCTACAATTATAATATAAAATAAGCAACTATTAAAAGAATATTGGGTATCTCACTTTGTTATCTGATATATTGAATTTATTTGTATTTGGTTATTTGAAATTTGATAGGGAAGGGGGGAAAACCAAGACGGGTGCGGGGTGTGGGGGGGGAGGGAAATGGGTACCAAGACATGTGAAAGGGTATCAATGTATGTGAATTAATGCACCTTCTATATGGCAAATATCATGTAACCCTTTTACTAATTACAATAAAAAATAAAAAAATAAAAGAATATTGGATGGAAGTGGTACTGTGGCTCAACTTTGAGCTGAAGAGCTCAGGGACAATACCCAGGTCCCGAGTTCAAGCCGCAATGCTGACAAAAATAATAATTACAATAAAATAAAATAATACTGGTATTCATTAAGTTTTCAGTAGTCTGTCAAGTCTGAGTATTTTGGAACACGTAATTACATGACCAAAGACAAGTACTTCTAAAGTTTTATAAGAGAGATTGTTGCTATGACTTTTGAATGCCTTGATGTATTGTCATAGTTTCTGTTATTGTTAAAGAAGATGTAGTCAAAAAAGTGTACTGACATTCCGTAACTCAGGTAACCATAGTCTGTCTGTATATCACCTTTATAATAACAATGAAATCAATTAATTAAAGGAAGAATGCATTGGGAGGGGTGGGGGGAGGAAAACAGGGACAAAAACACAAGAAGCGGTATCCATGTACCTACAACCTACAAATGTAACTGTAACCCTTCCATACATTACCCTGACAATTATATATATATATATATATATATAGTATAAAAAGAATTCACTAAAAAACATGAATGAATATTTGAATAATTCTGCTCCTCACTCTTTGCTAGTGATTACAATTAGAACAAGGAGTGAAGGAGAGCTTCAAAAAAACTAACACCTTACAAAATAGTTTGTTTTATTCCTTTCTTAAATATCCTTTTTTCAGTAACAACTAAATACTCTACAGATTAATTTTGTTCTCCTCCAAACTATCTATTGATGTCTAAGCTTCGAATATCTCAGAATGTAAATTTGCTGAAAAATAAGGTAACTACTCAGGAAAGATTATACTGGACTAGGACTGGGACCTAGTAACATTTGGTTGTTGAAGTCTCCAATCTGTAGTAATTTTTCCCAGTAGCCTCAGCAATCTAACACACTACCATTATTAACTAAAAGTTCTCCTGAGGATCTGAGAATTGTGGTTCAAAGCCAGCTCTGGCACTAAAGACTGTGAGATTCTTATATCTAATTAATCACTAAGAAAAGAGAAGTGAGGCTGTGGCTCAAGTGCGAAAGTGGCAGCCTTGAGCTGAAGAGCTCAGGGACAACACCCAGGCTCAGGGGTAGCGTGGTAGCCTTGAGTGGAAGAGCTCAAGGACAGCACTCAGGCCCAGAGTTCAAGCACCATGACACCCCCCCCCCACACACAAATTCTCAGCAGTTGTATCTAAACATATATAAGGACTCTATTTTTGTGAAGTAAAGAACCACAATTTGAAAGTTGAATAGAATCCACATCTGTAGTCTCACAGTTTCTGTAGGTCACTAGTCTAGATTTAGACAGTTTCTCACTTGAAGAAATTACTGGGATAGAATCAACTTCCAAGACCATCAGTTTGCTGACAAGATATTTTCTCTAGTGATTTTTGACTAAGGTACTTTTTTTTTATAGCTACATGTTTGCTGTGGGCTCTTCTTGGCAACTTTAGGGTACCTACTTATCCATATAAGCTACACCCATACTCACAAGTTCATATCATACTGTTTGTCTTTTCAAGCCTAGCAAGAAAATCTTTTCCACTCCAATTTATGAAAACACAGCCTTATGTGTCAGGTAATCATGTTAACATCATCCCAACTGTGCCACATTTTATCACGTAGATAAATTTGTAGGTTCTATACATACTTAGGTGAGAGCAATTAAACATGGATGTAACTCACTGGGGCAACTCCAGAGAGGGGTGATCATACTATTTAGTGCATATCTCTTAGTAACAGAAGATACAGTCATCATTCACACACTATTATATATACATTCATGAAGCAGATCAGCTGTTCAACTGGAAAAAAATCATTGCTTAGTCTACAATTCTGCCAAAGGTGTGAAAGTATGATATGGCATTGTTTTTATTTGCAGAAGATCACTGCAAACACAGGTAAGAAATACTGAAATGTCCACTGTCATTGCATTATGGTTTTCCCAAGCTATGGTTGAATTTGTTGTACTTCCTTTTTTGTGAGAAAGAACATCTCTGTAGTACAGTAGAAATGTAAAACATCTCTGATTTTAGGGAAAAGAAATGAAAATATTTTCAATTAGAAAAGTCAAAAAAGAAGGAAAATAAAACTGACAAAAATTATTGATGGATTTTAATTATATTTTCAATGAGAGACATGTGTAAATATGAATATGAAAGCAACAAAGATACTAATATTCTAGATGAGTTTTGAGAATTTAATTAGATACAACTGACAAATAATCAAATAATGTCCTAGGTATATTTATTTCAGAGATATTTAGGTATTATGATTCAGCTACAATTTATACTTGCGCTAAATGACAAAACTGCATTTCAGTTTATAAATTTTAAGTGCATATTTAAAGGACAAAATACTTATTTTAGGACAAAATTATTTAAAGGGCAAAATACTTCAAAATGCACAAACTTACATGTGATCTAATTCTGAAAAGTAATGGTCTAGGTTATACCCATGTTATATCTATAAGTTTGTAAAGCCTTCTCCGATTTTGTATATCGTTGAGAACAAATAAACATTCTATTCTGCAGAGTGAAAATTAAAATGTACATACCATAAAAGAGGGTCAGCCAGCAAGGATTGCTTTCTCAATTTTATGTCCCCAGACAGCCATCAGGCAGCCAGCAGAAAAATGCATTTTGAAGCCATAGATTCTCCAGTTTTTATCTCTGACATTATGTTGAGAGTCGACAGATGGAAGCCCAGCAGCAGACACGCAAAGTGGATGCCAAATGAGGCACATATACATAGCAGAGTGGTGCTCTACCCAGGTGGTCATCTCCTTTCCAGAACCTTTAACATGGCTCACTCCATACTTGACTGTGCTGTAGTGATATTGACATGTTCTTCAGTCATTGGTGAATGTCAGTGGGCTCTTGGCTCTCTGCATAAGGAACTTTAGTATCCTCTCTGCTCTGTACATATGTCCAAGTTGGCAGCCAGTTGGCATGGTTGCTGATGTGTCTCTATCTGTCAGATCTTCTCATCACCTTTGGGACAGAAATAGACGATATGAGTATGTCAGCATGAACGTTATCATTGGCTGCAGATAAATATCTAGGGAAATTAAAATTTGGAGTTATTTTAGATGTAACTTCACAAATTATCATCTCAACCAAGAAGTGATTTATACTTTGGAATGAGGGAAAAAGTCTGCTTGAAATATGAAAATCTTTAGGATAAGTGCAACTAAAACTTCCATCATGGTTAATCTTTAATAGAGTAAAGCAAACCTTGCACAATTGCTCAAAAGAGGGTACACATATTAATCTTGCTTATGGAACACCAGAACACCTTTTGTATAAAACATTATTCAAGGAATTAACAATGAATATTATTAATCCAACAAAGTTAAAGTTATAGATCATTTTTGAAACAAAACCATGCAGATATTCTCAATAGCTCCTCCAACCAACCAGTGTTCAGCATTTTGAAGATGAAAGGCATGCTTTCATACTCACACTCAAACATTCAGATGTTTGTATTTTGTTTTGATCTTACCTGTCACCTAACTAATAGAACACACCCAAGTTATTTTTGCCTCAAATTCATCATGTGACCTTGAAATAATTGAGTGAACTAGTTCCAATTTAAATTAACTTCCTCATCATCTTCTCATTTCAATGATGTTATCTTTAATTGTTATACTCATTCATCCATTGAGTCACACCAACAGTATTTACTGAACCCATTATCTTCTGCCCAACATTTTAAATAGTCCTGTAATTATGCTCCTTAATTGATGGCATGAAATCAAAATCTATTCACTCAGCAAAAATAGTTCAGAAATATCCTTGAATATTTTTTCAATTTATGTAATCAGTTCTTAACTTTTAAGGCTATTTCTTTACACCATGGACAAGTTATTATATATTCCAAATCCACCTGTGCTATGTATTGAAGAATACTGCGTGATTCCAATTTTAGGAAATAGATCAGTGTCGTATATATCCATTTTCAGTCTTTCTGGGGAGATTAATTATGGCATTATAAGAACAAGAATAAGATTTTCATCTTGCAGTGGGGGATAAAGGTTGTATGTGTTTCACACTTATATATAGAAAAAAATATACTTTAGAACTAAATGGATTACTTGGCTGATGACTTCTATACCAGAAATTGAAATCTTAAACCTGAACTTTTCCTCACTGGTTTTGACAAAATGGTAAAACAGAAGAGAGATGAACTGTGGGTTCTTTAGCTACTACTTAAATCCAGCATATCATTTCTACTATATTATAGGGTTTGGAGATTTAATCTGAGTCCCAGCTTGATGGGTAGGATAAAAAAAATTACCCTTATGAGTAATAAAACGTGATTTTCCACGTAAGGTTAAGAATTAATCATTACTTTTCATGACAGAAATACTTTAGGCCCATCTCAGGCAAGCACAATGCTTTGTCACTAAGGACATAAAGACTGGTCTGTATATTGCATCTGCAATAGGTAGTTTCCTGGTCCTGTGCTGTAGTGACAGAGACTTACTGACAGTACTCAAACCATCCTATGTTTCTTTGTCTTTGTCTATAGTCCCATATTTGCCATTAAAAATACTCTTTTCTTCTTCCTTTTACTCCATTAATTTACTAAATACATGCTTGTACTTTAACATCTGGAAATTTCTGTGAATTAATAAATTCTGAATCATTCATATTTTTATGTGAAACATGACCTAGGTTTATCTTCATGATTATAATAATAAAATTATAATAGTCTCCAAGTATATGTATTACATTTGTTGTGAAAAGCACAGAGGTCCCAGGATAGATTCTTTATACATATCTTCTCTAAACAATCATTAGCACAGAAATGTATCTCATGAATCTTTCAGATAGAGAAACTGGAGCTCTGGGGTGATGAATTATTTGTTGTGGCTCACATTGCTTTTAAGCAGTTGAAGCCGAGTTCAAGTCCAGACTGATCTGTAGGTAGGTCCATCAACTCATTAAACTGATCTTTCTTTCTATTGAAAGAGATACCACAGGCAATTTTAGATAATTGATCATCTCCCACTTATATACACATTGAAGACTAATTTTATTCTTCATTTGTTCTTGCTTATAGATTTGTTGTATGTTGATCTGTATTCCATGCATGTCAAAATGCACAATAAATTTTTGTTGAGTGAATCACTAAGTCTTGATCAGTTCAATGACCTTGTGAATACTAACTGATTTGTTCCAGTTGAAAAGCATGCTTTGCAAATATGGGATTCTGGTATTCACACCTCCATTGAGTACTTATTAAGGTCTCAGAAGCTTGAAATTAATACTGAGTGAAGCATTTGCAAAATTATCAAATATATTTATACACTAGAAGGTGGTGGGCCAGAAAATTAACCATTCACCACATATTGCAGCAGAAATTTTAGATCAAGTTTATTGCCATTGTTGTGTTTCAGACAGAACACACCAGAAATATACTTTTAAATACGTTTACCAAAACATGATAAGGGAAGGGAAATTTTGATTAAAACATACAGTAAGGAGAAATGAGAAGTAATTTAGGAGCATAAGGCTGTGGGGAGGAGGCCAGATCTTAATGGGATTTTGAAGCAGGGGACATTGGATAGCTAGACAACAATATGGTGGAAGTGACAGTCGGATAGCATTGGGATTCTGGTGATTTGACAAAAGGAATGTCAGCTAATGAAAACAGGATCATGTTACACTGAAGTACTTAGTCCTGTAAAAAACCTGGAGGCAAATAAGCCTGCCACTTGACTCTTATATTCCTGTCAGCTACAGGCTGACTTCTGCAGTCACAGATGGAATTCCTCACAAATGCTCGTCCATGTACTCTACAAAGAAAATGTATTTGGGAGCACTTTATGACAGGACCCTAGTGTGCACACAGCTTGGAAGCACAAATCAGTAACCTTTAATGTTTTAGCTTTAAAATGTTAAGCCCTGACTTACTATACTATTTTAGTATAATCCTCTCAGTTTTTGTTTCAACTTTAGATTTATCTATATTACAGTGGTTGAGATCATGCGATGATGTAACAGAGAAAAACTTAGAATATCAGAGCTAGAGGTGCCCTAGAGATGACCCAGCATAGTGATTCATTTCAAAGACGAGAAAATGGAAGAAAGAGAAATGAAAGACCATGCAGCATGTTTCTAAACCAGATGGCAATACATTGGTCCAAGGTTCTTTGTTTCTAGATTTAAGGTTCCATTTTCTTTCTCTTGCATTATGTTGTTTCTAAGACAGTTATGTTGTCACCATACTGATCTCTCTGTATTTATACATATCTGATATGTTATAACAAATAAACGCATATTTTAGACATTTAAGTAAAAAGGCAAGCCAACAGCTTTCTGATGGGAAGGGGTAGATGCTGAGAGAGTTTATATACAGCAATCAAAATATAGTCTTTTAATTTTATTAAGAGTAAATAGAACTATGGAGGACTAAAAGCAAATGTGTAAGAAAATTAATTTGCATGTAAGAAAAAATTTTTTATGACAAGAGTCCTATATTGCAAACTTTCAATACAAAAACTTTTTTTCCCCCAGTGCGTGCTTTTCCACCATTACTGGCATCACTTTGGAGTTCATTTTAAATTCAGATTTCACATCTCACCACAGATTCACTGGATCAGACTTTATATTCAATAACATCCCCAAGAGAGTGATATGCATATCACATTTTTGAAAGTCATTGTTATATGGCCCTGATTTCTTTCTTAGGGTTACTTTTGCTGCTTGAATATTTCTCATTAAACACTTTTGAGTCTGTGAATGCAAGGTAGTTAAGATCAGAGTACAAGACTTTTATGATTTCATCCAAACAAAATAATGGTTGATCTGTGAAGAAACTAAATATAAACTGGAATTATATAATATTAGTTTTCTTCTCCACTGATTTTGGACAAAATATATAAAGGTTTTCACCAGTTGGATGTGAGCATAGTTATACTTCAGAACTAAAGGTGAGATGAAGCTAAGTATCAACCTACTGAATTTTGTACCAAGCCACCTTACTTGCTAGCCTCTCCCTAATTCTGCTTCTCTTTTACCTACATTGCAGTATTTATATGGAAAACTAGTGAGGAATATTAGAGTTCTATTGTGACTTCCTTTGTTCAAAAACTAGAACCCATTAATCATTTTTGATAGGATAAGATGCATACATACACACACACACAATCAATTAATCCATCAACATATCTACACCAACACTGAGAGATCACAGTTTATATATATAGTGTCAGTGGTGGTCTACAATAAAAGAAAGCTCCAATACTATTCTGAAACCTGAATTATTAAGTCTTCCATTATTGGCCATACAACTTCAAGTAAATCTCTTGGCCCTTTTGTATGTTTTAAAAAACATAAAAAAGAAAAAAATACCAACATATTTGAACTGAGATTATTGGGCAGAATACTCCCAAATACGATTTGCAGTTTGAAAACTTAGTTATTTCAAACTAAGTTAAAAATGCTGAATACAGGTTTTCCAACTACCATTGGACAAACATGGGGAGGGTATGTATCCACACCTTAGATCTCTTTCCTTTTTCTTTTTCATTTGTGAAACAATGAATCCCAGCACCAACCTTGTAGACTACTACATGACCATTCAAGAAAATGACATGGAAACCAGTAGCACCACAGTAGGCACAGGGGAAGTAACTGTCAGGGTGGTTATCAGGAAATTTTTTTATAGGCTGAGGAAAATCTCATTTCCTGCGAGAGTCGTGCCAAATGGAATGCTCAAGTTACCGTTTGCATTTTTCACCTGTGAAGGTGTCCATGAATTGAAATTACCACTGTGTGCAAGAGCCTCGCGGGATTCCCATGTTGCTAAGGCAACCACTAATTTCCAAATCAGGGTAAATAGTTTCACAGAACATACAGTTTCCTTTAACAAATTGAATTCCCGCGAAGGGCACACCTTTCCTTCCCCTGCTGCTCTGTGCCCAAGTTAAGGTTGTGCACCTGCAGCTCTGTGTGCCAGGGGCTCCTTTCATCTTCTGCCAATGACACTCAGAAGGTAACAGCCAGTAACGGAGATCCCTGAGGTCTGTCAGCCTTGCCCAGACTTTACCTTTTGTACTTCATCAAGTTGAAGTCACATTTCTTGACTCACACAGTAGGCCACTGAAACAGCTCCTCGGCTCATTCATGTAATAGGAAAGAGACCATGCGGTTTCCAGTCACCCTGAGCTGCCTCTCCTTCCCGACTCTGCAACTTTCCTTATTTCCCCTACTCACTCATAGAAATTCCCGCTGAGAATGAACCTATTATTAAGTCAGTATTGCCTCTCCTGCTACATTCTTGTGTTAAATTAGTCCTCTTCATTGTTGCAAATAATAGGCAACCACTTATATACCGATGAAAATTCACTATACTGCTGTGGGATTATTTCAGCCCTCGATAAACTACGCATTCCTGCTATTGTTTATGGGGAGCGACTTTAAGTCTCTCTTGTTTCTTTTTAAATCTTTTTTTCTGGGTGGAATGACATATCTTCCTCATACACTTAGCGTATTTTCTCCTTGAGCCTCTTTGAACTGTAACAGTAGCATCTTTTTTTTTCCTTAGGCAATAATTTTTGTGATAGCTTTCAGTTTTGAATATATATATGCCAGTAGAAAAGCATAAATTCAATGCTCAAATCTCATGGAAGCATGTTAATTACATTTGTTGCAAATACAGAAAAAAACCCAAAATGATTATTTCATCTTTTCTGGTGACCTCCAGAAATCAGATATAGTAACTTTTTTACAGTTTAGAAGGAAAAAGATTTCTTCATTTAATTTCCTTGTGGATCCATTATATGCTAGGGAAAAGTCTGGGCCTCTTATGCATATTGCCTTCTCGGGAACTTAAAATAACTTGAAAAGCAGACATTATTATTTTTACTTTACTAATGTGGATTTACTTGCTGGCATGTTGAAATACCTTATATTCAGCAATATTTAATTAGGAAAGCCCAGTAGAATAGCAGTGTATCAAAATTACTGATATAATAGGCATGAAGCCAAACATTTTCCCCCATTCTAGGAGGGAAGTAAATTTATTTATAAAGTGGAAGTGTGTCACACATAAAAGAGGGTAGACTCAATGCACATGTTATAGGAATAATGATAAAAAGGATATTTCTGTACTCTTTACTTGAGTCCTGATATACTTGTCCTGGTCATATTGGCCAAGGACATTTTGGAAACAGAAGAGATGTGCTTTGTAGAATGAATTAGCATGTACCAGTCAGGTCTGTGAAAACCAGAAAAGATGAATGACTGAAAAGCTGGAAGAGGACTGAAGTCAGAATGTCTCTTTACTACACTACCTCTCATGGGCAACTTCCCTTCTCTTGGCTATTTGTCTGTTGCTGCTAATCTGGGCTCTGATAATGTCATTTTCTCCACTTAGTCCCTTGGCAGAGATACTAGTGGATTCTTGCTTTTGCTAAGTTCTGTCTTATCTAATTCCTATTTGTTTTTTCAGTAGCACATCAGCTAAATCAATAACTTATCATTAGCTCTCTATATATCTATCTGTAATGCTTTCTACCTTTCAAATTTTTATAGTTAGATCATAATAGAAAATTTAAGCCTGTGTGATCTACCTTAGTTATACCTATCATCCCACTCTTTTTTTTTTATTTGCTTTTTATTGTTGGGGTAATGCATAGTGGGTTTATAGTTACATTCGCCAGGCAGTAGGTACATTACTTCTCACACATTGATACCCCTTCTCAGGTTTTTGTACACATTTTCCTTCCCCCAAACCCTCCCAATCATCTGTTTTCCCTTCTTCCGTTTCCTATTTCAAATAAACAAATAAACATGTATACAATATACCAAGAAACAAAGTCAGATACAGTAACAATATGAGATTAATAATAAGGGCAACAAAAGAGAAGAGAAATAGAACAACAATCACACAAGATAAACCTCTTGTTTCCATATCCTACAATTCATTTCATTTAGTCTCATCATGTATGACCTTATGTATCTAGGTTTTGAGCTATTGTAATCCTCTGCTAGTAGAGACCTAGATGTGTACTAATTATTACAAATGAGGGAAACCATTGAGCCTATGTTCCTTTGGAGCTGGCTTACTTCACTTAATATGATTTTTTCCAAGTCTTTGCATATCCTTACAAATGGGACCACTATCATCCCACTTTGAAGTAACCATTTTTTGGTATTTTCACTTTACTATTTTTGTTATTTCTTTCTTTATTATGTTTTACCACTTAGGTATTCTCAAACGATATATTTGATTTTTACTGGTTTTCCATTTTACTTAGCAGGACTCCCTCAGTATGTTTTATCCTATATCTTCCTTTTATGCAACAGCATTTTTGTATTTATGCCTATCAGTATAGGCATCAGTTTATTCATCTATGTGGTATTATGTTATGCATTGTAAGACAATCCGAGTTATTTATTCATTCCACTTTTGATAGATGTTTTTATTCTAAGTTCTCTTATAAACGTGCTCCTATGATTATTTTAGTATTTGTCTCTAGGTACATAACATGTAAGAGTTTCTCTAGAATGTATGTCTAGTCAAGGCAGTATTTCATCTAATTCTTCAGGTTTATGTATATACATTAAATAGTTTACCAAAGTTATTATTTGGAGAGTTATTATAGTTACCATAGTTAGCAATGAACAAGTATCCTAGCATTTAGTTTCACCAAGTTAAAAAATCTGCAGAATATATCTAAAGCTGTTTTCTGCATTTTTTTGGTGGGGGTATCGAATGCTGACCTATTTCTCTCATACAAGCAAATTAAAACATTTCTATTGTCTGCTGTAACTCTTGCTTTCTTTTTTTTTCGGTAGATGAGAGCACTCTATAGTCAATCATTTTATTTTCTGGAGGTTAAGTGGTTTGTTAAAGGTGGCTCATTAGAGAGTAAGAGGCTATAAACAAATGTGATTCTTTGATGTTCATATTGAACTGAAGGCCCCAAGATGAAAGCAAAGAAGCAATGAGAATCAACCCATTTTAAAAATGAGAAATGATTACCTACTTTTCCATTTCATTTGGAAATATCCCTAACAGGATTTCATAACTTTGAGACTAGTATACTCCAGATGAAATACAATATTGAGATTTAAGAGACAAAAAATTATCTGTGGAGAAATCTTTCATATTCAGATACCATTCACCACCCAGAAGATAAAAAATAAAGTGTTTTCTCTCATTTCATACCTAATGATTGAGTAGCATGAGTGGAATGTTTCAAAAAACCTGACTTAGACTACTTCAGGCCCCAAGAAAGCCACCTCCATTCTTATAAAATGCTACAGGCAAAAACTTGGTCTAGTTACATGATTCTACACTAGCAGTTATCCGCAACCCCATGTGGTTCATCAGTCCAAATGATCTATAGGAAATAATAAATCTGAAACAGGTTTTATGCTACAAGATTTGGTTGGGAGGATGGTCGGGACTCAAGTATGGAATCTGTGTAAGGTGGATTGCTCCAGATGGAGAAGGAAAATGTCAGTATTATGGAGAGAGTGACTATTGTGTCCTGTGAGCTACAATGGATGTTCCCAGGGTGTGTTTCAGGGTGATGCTTTCCAAACATTCTACAAGGAAATCTACAAAGGAAAGAGGGCCCTCTGAACATTTTAGTTGAGAATGGAATACTCCACATGTCTCAAGTACTAATTATACTCATTTCTACTGTCATTCAATCTTCATCTCCTAACCCCTATAGGAGCTGAGGAGTGAAAGGTGAAAATCACAAAATGAAGAAAAGCGTATCCCCAGTTCACTCACTGTGTGACCCAGCACAAATAATGCAAGAACTTAGAGGACAAGTGAACATTTTTATTCATTTTTTGAATTTTCTACTTCTTGTACTAGGCCACTTAATTAGATAAGTTAAAAGGTTTCATAAGAATAAACATGATGAGGGAGGCAGCTGGGTTGGTTCCATATCTTAGCTATGGTAAACAATGCTGCAATGAATATTGTTGTACTAGTAGCTTTAGTATGTCCTTGTTTCTGGACGATTGGATAAATACCAAGTAGTATAATTGCTGGGTTATAGGGGAGCTATATGTTTAGTCTTTTGAGGAATCGCCATATCGCTTTCCATAGTGGCTGAACAAGTTTACACTCCTACCAACAATGTAGTGGTGATCCCTCCTGCCCACATCCCTGCCAGCATCTCTTGTTACTAGATTTCTTGATAATGGCCATTATAAAAAGAGTGAGATGGAATCTCAAAGTTGTTTTGATTTGCAGAATGAATCAAGAATATGTGATACTTATATACAATGGATTCTATCAGAAATGCCATCAGAAAGAATGACATGGACCCATTCATAAGAAAGTTGAAAGACTTGGAAAAAATCATATTAAGTGAAGTAAGTGAGACCCAAAGGAACATAAGCTCAATGGTTTCCCTCATTTGTAATAATTAGTACACATATAGGACTCTACTAGCAGAGGATTATAATAGCTAATATGGAGACTAAAGGTCATATGAGACTAAATAAAATGAATTGTAGGATATGGAAACAAGAGGTTTATTTTGTGTGATTGTTCTTAATGTACTATGTTATTTCTCTTTTTCTGCCCTTATGGTTAATTTCGTATTGTTAACTGTATCTGACTTTGTTTCCTGATATATTATACATATATGTTTATTTGTTTATTTGAAATAGGAAAGGGAAGGAGGGAAAAAGATGATTGGGAGCAGATGGTAGAAGAAATGGGTAGAAAAACATGAAAAGGGGTATCAGTGTGTGAGTTACCTGGAGAATGTAACTGCAACCCCCCTATGTATTGTCCGAAAATAAAATTTTAAAAAAGAATAAAATTGATGAGAAACATTATAGGCAAAAACAAAACAAAATGTAGTTTTATACAAATATTATTTACCTCTTCTCTATTTTGAAGGCTCCCTGAAAGTAATTATATATATATACATATATATATGTATATATATATATATAATTACTTTCACTGGGACAAAGAGAAAGGAGAGGAAGCAAAAGCTTTAAGGCCTAGAAAGCAGCAGGACAAGCAGTAACAGACAAAGCAGAGCTAAGAATTCTGAATTCTACACAGTGGGAATGCAGACAATCAATTCAGTTTCATTAGAGAATTACTAAAAGGCCCAGAAGCTGGCTAGCACTAGAGTCCTATACTAGCTGAATTGAAGTTGGGCCAAGCAGGATAGTCTAAAGTCTGTCTAAAACCTGTTAGACTCCTTAGATCCCATTCAGATTTTATTCATGTACATTCCAACATTGATGATTTTTAAAAATAATGTTTATATAGTATATTCTCCATACTCACTTTTTTAGCTTTAGTTATTACCTTCTGATTTCTAGATATATTCTCTCATGTATGTATATTTTTTAAGCTCTGTTGCTATATTAGATGATTCATATGTGATATTTGTATTATTATGATCATGTAAACATTCTTTACTGCTGAGCTTTATTTTTCTTAAAATATTTTATCTTTTATGACATCAATTAGTGCCTTTAAAGGTATTGATAATGGACCAGGAGTTTGGCCTAGTAGTATAGTTCTTGCCTAGCAGGCAAGAAGATGGGGGCTCCATTCCTCAGTACCACATACATAGAAAAAAGCCAGAAATGGTGCTGAGGCTCAAGTAGTAGAGCTATAGCCTTGAGAAAGTACAAGGACAGTGCACAGGCCCTGATCTCAAGTCCAGGACTGGCAAAAACAAGTAAAGAATATTTTGATTAATAATTAATATATATATTTAGATAGATAGATAGAAGAAGAGAGAGCATAACTGTGGGGAGCTGCGAGGGCCACGTCTTAAAGATGGCGCCGGTTTCCGCCTTCCGGCCATCCCGACGGCGAGTGCTCTCTGTGAAAAATAACTCCTTATATGGCTAAGTTTTAGCTTCTGGCTTGCTTCCGCGTAGTTGGCCCTATCGGCATCTCCCAAGTGGCTTTTCAGGATTGGCCAGGCGGAGGTCTTATAAGACCAGGGATATAGTGGGGGGGGGGAAAGGGGGGAGGGGGAGGAGAAGAAAAAGGAAGAAGGAGAAAGGAAGAAGCTTGTTAAGGGTTCCTGAATAAACTACTTGGAGAAGAATCCTGTGTCACGTCTTCCTTGCTGGTCGAGGTGGAAGTGACACATAACTGCAATGGAGAATTATACAGATTGCCAGTAGCATAGAAAAAAATCCTATTCTTTTTTTAAAAATTGTATATTCACCAGATAAAAGATGTATTACTTTATAAACATTGATACTCCTTCACATGTTTTTGTCACCATTTCCCTGCCTCCACCCCCTCCCTTCATCTTGTGTTCCCCCCTTCCCTATCTTATTTCAAATAAGCAAATATCATACATACAATATACCAGATAACAAGGTAAGATACTGTAACAATATCAGATAATCAAGGGAAAACAAAAATGATGAGAAATAATATAGTACATTAAAAAAAACAATGGCACATTATATGGCTCTTGTTTCCATATCCCGGAGGTCCTTTCATTTAGCCTCATCCAATATGGACTTCTGTATCTAGGTTTTGAGCTATTGTAATCCTCTGCTAGGAGAGTCTAAGGTACTCTAATTTGTACTAATTATTACAAACGAGGGAAACCATTGAGCCTTTGTTCCTTTGGGTCTTGCTTACTTCACTTAATATGATTTTTTGTAAGTCTTTCCATTTCCATACAAATGGGGCGATGTCGTTATTCCGATGGCAGCATAGAATTCCATTGTGTATAAATACAACATCTTTTTGATCCAATCATCTACTGAGGGGCTTTTGGGTTGGTTCCATATCTTAGCTATGGTAAGTAGTGCTGCAATTAACATTGTTGTGCTAGTAGGTTTATATGTCCTTGTTTCTGGACGACTGGGTAAATGCCAAGCAGTGGAATTGCGGGGTAATAGCGGTGCTCTATGTTTAGTCTTTTGAAGAACCACCATACTGCTTTCCATAGTGGTTGAATGAGTTTACACTCCCACCAACAGTATAGTAGAGATCCCTTCTCACCACATCCCCACCAGCTTCTGTTGTTATTAGATTTCTTGATTATGATCATTCTAACTGGAGTGAGGTGAAATCTCAGAGTTGTTTTGATTTGCATTTCTTTTATGACAAAAGATGTCGAGCATATCTTTGTGTGTCTATAGGCCATTCTTATTTCTTCTTCAGAGAAGACTCTCTTTAAGTCTTTGACCCATCTTTTAATGGGATGGTTTTTTCTTTGGCCATTAGTTTTGGAGTAATTCAATCTTTTGAGCTGTTGATATATTTTAGATATGAGGCCTTTGTCTGTTATATAGTTAGTGAATATCTTCTCCCACTCTGTGGACTTTCTATTTAGCTTGCAAGCTATGTCCTTTGCCATACAGATGCTCTGCAGTTTAATGCAGTCTCATTTTTTTTTAATTTTTAATTTTTATTTATTTATTTTTGTAATATATTTTTAGTGTAATTCATAAAAGGGTTACATGATATTTGTCAGATAGAAGGTGCATTAATTCACATACATTGATACCCTTTCACATGTCTTGGTACCCATTACCCTCCCCCCACCCCCTAACCCCCACCCCCGTCTTGGTTTTCCCCCCTTCCCCCCTTCCCTATCAAATTTCAAATAACCAAATTCAAATAAATTCAATATATCAGATAACAAAATGAGATACTGTAACAATATGAGATACCCAAGGGACAGCAAAGGAGATGAGAGACAACATAGTACATTAAGGACAATAATCATTCGTTATATGGCTTTTGTTTCAATATCCTGGAGGTCCTTTCAATTAGCTTCATACTATATGGCCTTATGTATCAGGATTTTGCTCTATTGCAGATCTCTGCTAGTAGAGCCCAAGGTTTCTACTGATTATGACAAATGAGGGAAACCATTGAGCCTATGTTCCTTTGAGTCTGGCTTACTTCACTTAATATGATTTTTTCTAAGTCTTTCCATTTCCTAACAAATGGGGCAATGTCCTTATTTCTGACAGCAGCATAGAATTCCATTGTGTACAAATACCACAACTTGTTGATCCACTCATCAACTGAGGGACATTTAGGTTGGTTCCATATTTTTGCTATGGTGAATAATGCTGCAATGAACATTGTTGTGCTAGTGGATTTAGTATGCCCTAATTTCTGGATGGTTGGGTAAATGCCAAGTAGTGGGATTGCTGGGTCATAGGGGAGTTCTATGTTTAGCTTTTTGAGGCACTGCCATACTGCTTTCCATAGTGGTTGAACGAGTTTGCACTCCCACCAACAGTGTAGTAGTGATCCCTCCTGGCCACATCCCCTCCAGCATCTGTTATTATTCGTTTTCCTGATCCTGGCCATTCTAACTGGAGTGAGGTGGAATCTTAGAGTTGTTTTGATTTGCATTTCTTTTATGACCAGAGATGTTGAGCATTTCTTCATGTGTCTATAGGCCATTTTTGTTTCTTCTTCAGAGAAGACTCTCTTTAAGTCTTTGGCCCATCTTTTAATGGGATGGTTGTTACTTTGGAGATTAGTTTTGGAGTGATTCAATTTTTTGAGTTGATATATTTTAGATATGAGGCCTTTGTCCGTTCTTTGGTTGGTGAAGATCTTCTCCCACTCTGTAGGCTTCCTAATTAATTTACTAGCTATGTCCTTTGCCATACAAAAGCTCTGCAGTTTAATGCAGTCCCACTTATCCAGCCTTTCTCTGATTTGTTGTGATTCTTGGTCCTTATTAAGAAAGTTTCGACCTGTGCCAAGGAGGCCTAGTGTATCTCCTATTCCTCCCTGTAATGTTTTCAGTGTGTCAACTTTTACCTCCAGGTCTTTGATCCATTTGGAGTTAATTCTAGTGCAGGGTGACAAAGAAGGATCCAACTTTAGTCTTCTGCAGGTGCTTAACCAGTTCTGCCAGCACAACTTGTTGAAGAGGCTATCTTTCTTCCATTCTCTTTTTTTGGCTCCCTTGTCAAAGATTAGGTGGCCATAGGTCTGTGGTTTAATATCTGGGTCCTCAGTTCTATTCCATTGGTCTTCAGGCCTGTTCTTGTGCCAGTACCAAGCTGTTTTGAGAATTATAGCTCTGTAATAGAGTCTAAAGTTTGGAATTGAAATTCCTCCAGCACTGTTCTTTCTGCTAAGAAGTGTTTTTGCTATACGGGGTCTTTTATTATTCCATATGAAATTTTGAATTGCCTCTTCTATTTCTTTAAAGAATGCCATTGGGATATTGATGGGTATTGCATTGAATTTGTTGATAGCCCTTGGCAAGATTGTCATTTTCACAATGTTGATTCTTCCAATCCAGGAGCATGGGAGGTTTTTCCATTTCCTTAGTTCTGCTTTAATTTCCTTTCTTAGGGTTTTAAAGTTTTCATCAAAAAGGTCCTTTACATTCTTAGTTAAGGTAATTCCTAGGTACTTTATTTTCTTTGAGGCTGTTGTGAAAGGAGTTTCTTTCCTGATTATTGCCTCGTTCCTCTCAGTGTTGGCGTAAAGGAAGGCAGTTGATTTTTGAGGGTTAATTTTATAGCCTGCTACCCTTCCAAAGTTTTGAATCTGCTCAAGGAGCTTTGGAGTAGAGTCTATAGGATTCTTTAAATACAGAATCATGTCATCTAATGCAGTCTCATTTATACAAACTTTTTTTGATTTGTTGTGTTTCTGAGTCTTTATTAAGAAAGTTTCGACCTGTGCCAAGAAGACCTAGTATGTTTCCTATTCCTTCTTTTAAAGTTTTCAGTGTATCTGCTTTTACTTCAAGGTCTTTGATCCATTTGGAGTTAATTCTGGTGCAGGGTGACAAAGAAGGATACAACTTTAATTTTCTGCAGGTGCTTAACCAGTTCTTCCAGTACCACTTGTTGAAGAGGCTTTCTTTCTTCCATTCCATTTTTTTGGCTCCCTGTGGCCATAGGTCTATGGGTTGATTTCTGGGTCTTAAGTTCTAGTCCATTGAGCCTCAGGCTTGTTCTTGGGCCAATACCAACCTGTTTTGGTTACTATAGCTCTGTAATAGAGTCTAAAGTTTGGTATTCACATTCCTCCTGTGCTGTTCTTTCTGCTAAGAATTGTTTTTGCTATACTAAGTCTTCTATTATTCCATAAGAAATTTTAGATTGACTCTTCTATATCCTTAAAAACTGACATTGGGATATTGATGGGTATTGCATTGAATTTGTGGATAGCCCTTGGCAAGATTGCCATTTTCATAATGTTAATTCTTCCAATCCAGAAGCATGGGAGATTTTTCCATTACCTCAGTTCTGCTTCAATTTCCTTTTTCAGGATTTTAAAGTTTTCATCATAAAGGTCCTTTACATTCTTAGTTAAGTTAATTCTTAGGTACTTTATTGTCTTTGAGGCTATTTGGATAGGTGTTTCTTTCCTGATTGTGGCCTTGATCCTCTTGTTGTTGGCATATAGGAAGGAAGTTGATTTTTGAGGTTAATTTTATACCCTGCTACCTTGCCAAAGTTTTGAATCAGCTCAAGCAACTCAGGAGTGGAGTCTATAGGGTTCTTTAAATACAGAATCATGTCATCTGCAAAGAGGGAATGTTTCACTTCCTCTTTCCCTATTTGGATCCCCTTTATGCTTGCTTCTTGCCTTATTCCTCTGGCTAGAAATTCTAATACTATGTTAGAATGGAGAGAGTGGGCATCCTTGTCTCATTCCTTATTTTAGAGGAAATGACTTTAGCTTTTCTCCATTAACTATAATGCTAGCTGTGGGTTTGCCATACACAGCCTTTATTATTTTGAGGAATGTTCCATGGATTCCTAGTTTCTCCAGAGCTTTTAGAATAAAGGGTGTTGGATCTTGTCAAATGTCTTTTCTGTATCTACTGATTTAATCATGTTATTCTTGTCCTTGCTCCTGTTGATGTGATGAATTATATTAATTGACTTGCCTGTATTAAACCAGCTTTGCATCCCTGTGATGAATCTTGTTTGATCATAGTGTATAATTTTTTGATGAGCTCCTGAAGAAGGTTGTCCAGTATTTTGTTGAGCAGTTTTGCATCAATATTCATCAAAGAAATGGGTCTATAGTTCTTTCTTTGATGAATCTCTGCCTGGTTTTGTGAGAAGGGTTATGGTGGCTGTGTAGAATGAGTTTGGCAAAGAGCCTTTGTTTTCAATTTCGTTGAAGAGCTTGAGGAGTATTGGTGTGACCTCTGCTTTGAAGACCTTTTAGAATTCAGCTGTGAATCCATCTGGCCTTAGCTCTTCTTTGATGGGAGTTCTCTTATTGCCATTTCTATTTCAGTACTTGAAATAGGTCTTTTTAGTTGCATTAGGTCTTCTTGGTTCAGTTTGGCTATGTTAATATTGGCTAGAAATCCATTCATCTCTTCCCAAATTTGTTGGCATAAAGGTTTGAAAAGTGTTCCTTATGATGCTCTGAATCTTGGTAATTTCTGTTGTGTATATCCATTCTCACCTGTGATTTTGATTATTTGGGTATGTTCCCTTTGTGTTTTGGTAAGATTTGCTAAGGGCTTATCAATTTGACAACCTTATTCTTAATATCAATGAAAGGAAAATATTTAAGGAGAAACTAAATCTAGAGTTGATTCAGATTAGGTATGTTGACTGGAGAGGTGTTACAGCAGTTTGGTTAGGGTAATATCCTAATTAAAATATCATATACTTATTGTTATTATTATTGCTGTTGTGACATTTTCATATGTTCATAAACAGAACCACCCATATGCTTTAGCTGTTTTCTTCATCTCTGTCCTTTTTTTGTTTTGTCAGTCTTGAGGCTTGTACTCTGAGCCTGAGCATTGTCCCTGTGCTCTTCAGCTCAAGCCTAGTGCATTACCACATTGAACCACAGAGCCACTTCCAGTTTTCTGGTGGTTAATTGGAAATAAGTTTCTTATGTACATTCATGCCCAGGCTGGATTTTAACCAGGATCCTCAGATCTCAGTCTCCTCAATAGCTAGGATTATAGGCATGAACCACCAGCACACAGCTCTCTTTCCTTTCTAATACAATTTCAAGATAACTTTTTAGTTTTTTTTAATATGGTTGCTTCTTCACCTGTCACATTCAGAAGAGGATAAGAGGGGTACACAAGTACTGTTTTAGAACTGATGTGAGTACTACTTTGAATAATAGGGCATAGTTACTATGTGTACATTAACAAATGCACAGAGTCTGGAGATTTGGGAAATTACAGTGTTTTATCACAACAACGAAATGTAAGCGTAGGAATCTTATTCTATCTGGGAAGACTGCCCACAACGAACTTCCATCTATTCCTCACAAATACTAGTCCAAGATAATAGCTTCCAATGTAGCCTACATTGGAAAAGATGCCCGAATTTGTGTCTTTATGAAAAAAGTACAAATGAGGAACTGGCACACTTTAGTAAATGAGAGAATATTGATTACCAGATTGTCCTCCAAATGTAATACATAGATTTTAAGAGCAATAATGGGGAGAAGGTTACTTCCTTACATATTGAGATTATGGTTGATTATCATAAAAACAGAACTCAAGTTCAAATATTAGAAATGGAGAAGAGATTCTACACAGCTTTGTGCAATGGAATTTGTAATTGTTATATACAGTATGTAATTGAATATGCCTCTCTGAAGTAAAAAATTTAAAGCTTATCTGGTGGCATTTACATGGAAGTCATCAATGTGTCTGTGGGAAATGGAAATTTAGTAAAGATCAGTGCATCCATAGCATATAGAAAGCAAAGAAAAAAGTTGGGGGCAAAATACTCACAGAATGACAAAGTTCAAACAAGTGGATAGTTTCTTAAAGACTACTGAGGAAATATTTTTAGGCAGCCTGTAGTGGAAAGTTTCATTTTGGTGGGAGATCCTTTCCAATTCAGGCTGCATACCTAGGCCTTATGCAAAATATTATACATTGCTAATGTAAAATCTTTCTTTTTAAATATATTTTTATTGTAATTAATAGAAGGGTTACATTATATTCACCAGTTAGATGGTACATTACTTCACAAACATTGATACCCTTTCTCATGTCTTGGTCCTCATTTCCCTTCTCCACCCCCGCCCAGTAAAATCTTTCTTGAATCAGCATTAGTCACATAAGTAAGCTAAACAATTTCTTTGTTTAATATTAACTTTAGCTTCAAACAGTAAGGAACATTTAAGCATGGTACAAATAAGTATTTCAATGAACGTTCATTAAAACAAAAAAATCTATACAAAAGTAGGGGCATGGAAATACAAATAATGCACATGAAGTCACAGAAAGCTGTAATTTCTTGTAAATAGTTGTATTACAGAGTATCCAGAAAATTATAAGTCTAGAACATGGGCTATTATTGAGTTTCTGTTCACATTTCAATTATCTTCAAATAAACTCATAGTAATAAATTTCCTCTGGTGTGAAGGTTGGTATTCTTGAACATTTTAGAGATGTAGACTCTTATTTAAGATGAAACTGAAGGGGCTGCCAACACTTCAATATGTCAGCCTTGGTAAAAAGTGATGTTCATGTGTTTCTGTCAGTTGTCACCTGGGATAGATTTCAGTTGCCATTGTGAATATAAAAAGCTCACTACCCCATTATTAATTCCCATGAGTTATTTAGTCCTGTCTTTCTTTTTTGTAAAGGTTAAACTCTTATCTTCCTGCTAAAAGTTAGATAATTAACATTCTCACTTACAATGCTTCTATAACATCTGTAGATTATGCACCATTAATCAAATTCCTCTGCAGGCATGATTGACTTTTTGCAAAGAAACTTGGGGAATAAATCTTTTCTCTTTAGTAATAAATGTGTTGTTATTATGGTTTAAAAAATCTCTTTCTGAGAAACTCATTTTGGAGTAATGGTCTCTAGCTACTTAAAATGGGTATCGTAAAACCTTATAACAGAAATGCAAACAAATGACATATTTTTGAAACTTTAAAAGTGCTGACATATCTCTGTATTAAAAAAGCCTTTAGAATCTGTGATTTTTAAAGCATTGCATATTTATAAAATCATTTGTATTGACATTTAAATCATCGTTTTCTAAATGACAGAAGCAAAGAGTAGGAAATATACTTCATCAGCCTTTTAACTTGAATTTAAAATTCATTTGTACGGAAAGACTATAATAAAAATAAGACTTTTAACTTTCTAAAATTTCTGTTCCTGAATTGTCAAGTACACCTGGCACAATTCAATTGCTAGACATTTATTGGAAATTTGTCCTAGAAACGATTTGCTCATAGAAAAAAAAATCTGTTTTATATCTTTGATACTTCCTTGACATTTTCTTTCAGCTGTAGGTTTCTTATAATGCCTCCTTGATCTGTCTGAGAAGATAGATTGCAAAAGATTTTTTTGGAAGCTTTAGAGATCTCTTAAACATAAAAATAAAAACTCTTCCTTTATAAGACCTTGTTTCCAGTCCTTTTTCTCAAGCTCCTTTCTCCTTTCTTTTCAGTTTATTTACAAAAGTGATAGAAAATAGTAATGTACATTGTAGGAAATAACATGATCTTTTTTCTTAGATAATAGAAAATAAACATGAATTGTCATTAAAATTCAACATAAATGTTACATAGTCAAAAAAGAAATCTAAATTACTGTTACTCCAGGTTCTGAGTAAAATGAAAACTTACTGAGAACAGATTAGTAAACACAACATAGAAACATGTATAGTTTTAAACACACCATTAGATGTTATAAAGGAAATATATTGGGCAGAAGATCCAGAGTTTCAGAAGAGAGAAATTCTAACAGGAAGAAAGTTGGTTGATGCCAATAGGTCATGTTTAGGGAGGATTACTGTATTTACGATTGAGTTCACTTTTAGTTAAAAAAATCTGTAATATTCAAGGTCTAAAGTGTCAGAAAGTTGTTATATAGAACAATCAATTTTATAACCTGCTTTCTGATTATTAATCCATTTGCTGTAAGACCAATTATATTTAGTTCTCATTAAAAGTTTCACCTCTAACTCTTCTGAACCCTTTCCAATTCCACAGACATTTCTAAATCTTTATAATTGTCTTATGTTGACCTCTAATTATTTTTCTCCACCTGATATATTTGTACTCTTCTTTTAAGCGACAAGACAAAGATCTTATCTTGGAAGGTTTTGAAATACCTTTATTCAGTAATAATCCATTTCCTGCTATTATCCTATATTTAGAGCATAGCTTAATTAACTACTTTTATCCATGTTGTGTGTATGTGTGTGTGTGTGTGTGGGTGTGTGTGTGTCTTTTCTTTCTTCAGTTTGTGATCTTGAAAGGAACAAAATCTCATCCATTATAATTCCAACAGTAAGGTCAGAGTCTGATAACAAGTTTAAAAAGTGTAAAAGTACTGAAGTTAACATTTGTTTAGTTAGAAACAAGAGATTCTTATCTTCAATTAACCACCAAAAAAACAGGAAGTTGAGCTGTGACTGAAAGTGGTAGAGCACTAGCCATTAGCTGAAGAGCTTAGGTACAACACTCAGGTCCAGAGTTCAAGCCCCATGATTGTGATCACCACTACCACCACCACCATCATCATCACCAACAACAAAAAGAATATTATGAGCTCATACCTGCAATCCTAGCTATTTAAAAGCTTGAGAACCAAAGGATTGTGTTTCTAACCCAACATGAACCCCTCCCCCCCAAAATGTAAGTCTCCAACTCCAAAATAATCAGAAACAAAACAAAACAAAACAAAAACAAAGAAATACCACACATTGTATTAGAATTGTCACTGCTGTGAGAAATGTTCAGGTGGGATCAAACAGTGGAGCAAGTACAAAGCCTCAAGTTTTTGTTTAAGCCCTATTCTCAGAAACATCAATGGTCAATTTGGGTAATGATCATTGGGTAATGACCAACTGGAACAAAAAGTGCATTTAATCCAAGACTTCAGCTCGTGTAAATTGATTCTGCTTGCATTCATACTCTACAATTTTAAATGCATGTATCCTTTTGTTCTTAAGTATAAAAAGAGCAAAGTTGAGCACACAATGAGAAATGGTCTTCTCATCTTGCTCTTTAGTTAGGCATACAAAATTCAGCTTTTTTTTCTGTGTCTGTCTCTGTTCTTACATACTTAATTTCGTAGCTAGTAGTACTCAGGTAGCTAGAAATCCTCTAAGACATATGCTGTAGTCAATGTAAGCAAGCACACTTTCTGCCAAAATTTACAATTTTTTTATTCTGCTCTCAGTCTAGAACTTAATAAACATAGCCTAATTATAAGCTGCTGTAATTTAGGCAGTTTTGGTCTCTGTCCCCAAAGTCAGAGGTCAAGTGGACGTGCTCATAGACAACTATAGTCCTTGACACACATCAACTTGGACTTTGTAATATACGAAGACATACTTTGTACAAAAAGTAATTATAAAAATTGTCAACCAGTGAGAAATCATGTATTTATTGAGCTATCTGCTGAGGTTCCCTTACAAAGAAAATAGTCTTAACATCAGTGTATAAAATTTATGAGCACCCAGTCATCTTATTATTTTAGAGCTCAAAATTTAGTTTCTAAAATCATTCTCTTCAGGATCTTGCATTTTCGATGAGGAAATCAGATGTGCAATGATGTTTGCATAAAAACTCATAGTCTCCAGAAGAGATTCTGTGACTCTCTCCTCAGTTAATGTCTGTTTTGGAATGCTGTTATTGTTCAGTGCACTCCATACAATAATGAAATCCAAAGCTAATCAAATGTTAGATGAATTTAGCCATTAATAAAACAGAGAAGAATGAACTATTTCAAGGTAAGCAATTCAAGCAAATTAGGGCAGGAAGTCATGTTTTACTTGATAGAAAACTGCAGCTTCTCAATAATGCAAATGTTGTGAAGATTCTATTGTGTGAAAATTTTCATAACCTCATAGTAGGTGATAAGTCCTTAGCAATATGATAGACCATGATCTTATTGAAGTGAATTTTATTGACCAAATTTCTTTACATTTTCAGTCAAATTTTCATTTGTTATTTTTCATTATTTTGAAGTATAGTAGGAATCCCTTTCCCTGAATATTATTATTATTTTTTAAATCTTTTTTCTTTTCTTTTTTTTTTTTTTGTGAGTCATGGGGCTTGAACCCTGGACCTGGGTACTGACTCTGGGCTCTTCAGCTCAAGGCTACCTCCCTATCCCTGAACCACAGCCCCAATTCCCATTTTCTGGTGATTAATTAGAGATAACAGGCTCACATTCTTTAGTACCCAGGCTGGCTTTGAACCTCGATCTAGGATTACAGGTGTGAGCCACTGTTCCTGTCCCAATACTGGGTATTTTTTCCAACTTAACTGACTGGGAGATTCTGGGATGCTGTGTTACATTTGGATGTTGTGGATAATTCTTCAAAGCCCTTCAGTATTTGTAAAATGATATGTGAATCAATAAGTAATTAAAATAATGAGGATGATAACAGAGGAAATCTTTGGGGAGTAAGAATGTCAACTTGAATTGTTGAATTAGTCTTTCAATCTTTCAAGGTATCAACCAGAAAATAATAGACAATAAAATATATACAAATTAATATCTTGGTCAGGCAGATAAGTTTTTAAAAAAATCTTTAATAGAACTGAAAGTGTAGCTATTGATTTCTTAGGAGATAGGGTTGCTAAAGGCTGAATTGCTTTTATGATTAAATCACAAGCTTCAGCTCTGGCATCAGAGTCAAAATCACAGAGGATATCTGCAGATCCCTAGAGCTGTTTCTCTGAGTAAACTAACAAAACATAAATATTTCCCTGAGGGGTTTTGATCCAGTGCTAGATTAGCTGTCTGAAGTTGATCATTTCAGTTTTTCTTGGAGAGATCTATACAAGCTAGTTACTGACTTGACTTGCCCTCTGTATCTGAGAATTAAAATGGATAATCGGGTAAACCACTGCATTTATTTAATGTACTTTGGGGCAATGTAGAAATGTCAGGTTCCTAAAGCATCAGCATTTTGTATTTCTACCTTCTGAATTATATATTATTGTTTTTAGAGATTGAAAAAATGAAGAAGGAAAGTTAAAAGTTCAGAGTTCATCACCAAATAACTCTAAGGAGTTATATAAGCTCACTATTTAAAAAAAAAAATCTTGCAAAAGGAAATTCACACACAATTCAAAATGTAACTTAAAAGAATGCAATTTTTAAGGGGAAGTGGAGTGAAATAGCAAGTTTGCCTCATAGTCAAATAATTTATTGAAAAATCTCATATGTCGTTATACAAACTTCCAAGTTAGTTTTATTTTTCTCTACTTTCCACAACTATGCTTCATTGATTTTCTTTTCCTGGTCCTTAATGACATCCTGGGAGATCCCATTGCTTTCCTGCCACTTTCCGTTATTAAAAAGTGAAATTTGGTCATGTCCAATTTAAAACTTCAATTTCATCACTTTTCATCTCCCAGGGCTGACCAAGACTTGCACTTTCATACCACCACTTTGCTCCTTCTCCATTCCCTCTGCCTGACTCTTCTACTGATATTAGAAGAAAAAAAAAGGCATCACCAAAATAGACAATAGTCCTATAACCTCCCTGGTGTATTTTCACTACCAGGAGGGCTGATATGCATTAAAAATTCCAGCCATGGATGCTGTCCCTCTGGCCAGCTTCAAATGTTGCTCCTCTGTAACACTGTTGTGACTCTGAAGATCATAAGGTTATCCCTTCCCATTTTACAATTCCACAGGCAAAAAAAAATTCTGGTTCAATTTCCACCAATCTCCTTTCTTGCTTTTAATCCATCCTACTCACCCAACCCCCAATGTATGTCCACAACAGTATTCAAGCACAGTTGTTACTCTATTTCTCTACATTATAAAATGCTACTAGGAATCGACTCATGAGAAATTATAGCATTCTCACTTAGAATCATAGACATTCAGGCCAGTTACGTTGTTTCTAGTCTCTTTCCCCTGTTTTTGCTACATCATTATTTTTTCAATTTTCTGCCCACTAAAATAGACACCAAGGGAAGATTAAATTGTTTTGTGGTATAAACTGAGTTTCATTTACAAAAGGTGATTTCAATCTCTGCTTCTGGAAATTCTTATTTGGCTATAGGGTAGGGTGACTACATATTTCATTATGTAAATGAAATTACATGTGAAAATTAGAAGGGATTGCATGACTAAACTTGTTTATTTTCAGGGAAAGGATAAGGCAGGAGGATTGATGGTGTGGATATGCAAAGCAAGATTGCTCACAATTCAGATATCTGCTTGTCAATTATATAGGCTTCAGCTTGAATGATTACATTATTTAGTATTTTATATTGTTTTTCTTAGATTATGATCCTTTATTATGAGTTATGTGGTAAGAGAAAATGAATGTAATCTTTTTATCAGAGATATACAATTCAACTATATGAAAATCCAGTGTTTCTGGAGCTATGTTTTAGCGTAAGATGCATATAACACGATTATTTTAAAATGTCTATGTGGTAAGGAACATGATCCTGCTAAAGAACCCTAAATAATTCAAGATTATAAACTTCTCAATAGCTTATCCCATGAATATCTCTTTGATCTCATATATCAATGATTACTCCATAGCTACTGGTTAGTTATTCTAAGCATATAGTATAAGGTACTTATACTAACTTTTAATTTTTGTACTAGCTACAATACTATATTTTTACTATTTATGCTAAAGTTCACAAAATAAATCATATATATATATATATAATTTTCTCATTTCTCTCTCTCTATTTTTTTTTTTTTTTGCCAGTCCTGGGCTTGGGCTCAGGGCCTGAGCACTGTCCTTATACTTTCTCAAGGCTAGCACTCTACCACTTGAGCCTCAGCACCACTTCCGGCTTTTTTCTATGTATGTGGTAACGAGGAATCAAACCTGGGTCTTCATGCATGCTAGGCAAGCACTCTACCACTAGGCCAAACTTCCGGTCCCTCTCTCTATATATTTTTATCCTTACCTTTTTCATTCTCTTGTCAGTCTTTCAAGTTTTATCCCCTTCTTTCTGTGCCCATTTCTTGTGGTGTAATTACTCGCAACTAAATCCAGTGGCTGTTTATATGTCTTCATCTTGACTACAGCCAAATTTAATAGTGTTTAATTTTCTAAGAGTCTTTGGTGATTTGGGCTCTTGTTTATTCATTCATTGAACTCTAGCTTCCTTCTATATATTTGTTAACTTGATGAGGTTGACCTGTAGTATAAAGTGTGATTAATATGTAAACCAGGTTTACATGTATTATTTTTAATATTGAACCCTCCATATTTGCATATTCTATGTTATTTTAGTATGTACAATTTTTGTATCATAAACATTTTGATCAAGATAAAAATTTTTGGTTAATTTCTTACCTATTCACTATGGCTCAGATCAAATATGAAATTGCACACATCTGACTAAAACATCTTTATTAATTATTTTAATTATTTTCATCCATTTCCTATATCAAATCTACAAGTTTTGTGAGATAATTTACTCAAAACTTCTTATCTGCCCACATAAACTCTGCCTTGGATACCAAATTCCAGATATTAGAAATAGTCTGTAGCTAGATTATAATTTGACGTTGCTGGTTATCTTAACAGAAGAAAAGTTGTTTTAGTAAGTAAATGAATTTTAAGTAATTCATCTTCTCTTACATAAAACTAAGGAAAATTTAAGGCTTTTTTTTTCTTTTTTGGTAAGTGTAGGCTCAGGACCTGAAAAAGTTTGCTGAACTGTGCTGTAAAATTTGAATTATACCTGTAGCCTTGCTTAGTGGTTTTTTTTTTTTTTTTGAGGTAAAATGTTTTAGCATGTTCTGCCTGGACTGCCTTCAATACTCTGGATCTCAACCCCTTATGTAGCTAAGAATACAGGTTTGAACCACTGATAGCTGGCTACTATGGCCAAATCAGTATGATTTTGATTTTTGATTTTCCAAATATTTTCAAAGCATATTTATTATTTACTCTATAGAGAAAATTAAATAAGCATTACAGGCAAAACCCCAAAACTTCCTAGAGACAGTTTTTTTTTAATTAGAGACCGTTTTGAGGTTTAAAATCTTTTTAAAAATGGTTAGCTAACATCGTATTATCTAATATTTTTAAGAATCTCTTCCATATTTAAATACTATGAACTTAGTACTGTGTCTTTTGTCTCTTAGACTTCCTCTGATTCAGATGAGTGGTGGAGGCAAAGCTTCTGAGTATGAGTAGGTACAAGATGTGGACCAAAAGAAGAGAGTGTAATGGTCATTGCAGTTGTTTTCTAAGCCCATTATTTTGCCTTAGTAACTCTGTATAGTCTTGAGACGCCTGAGTGCTGTGGTGGTACCTAGGTTTATTCATGAACTTGTGGACTTGTGTTTGGTGGCTTAACCTTAGTGCATATACTCACATATACTTACATTTGAGTAGAGAATCGATAACAGTCATTTGTAAGGTAGGTTGATGATGTTCTGAGAGAATATTCTTAAATCATTAGTTTTGTTTCTGTCAGCTTGGACTACAAGCAGATAGTCTTGAGAGTAATTGATCCATCTTGCATTGGGTAAATTGGAATTAGGCTGAAGCAAAAATTCTGAGAGACAAATATATGAAAATGATGAACAAAGCTTAACAACAAAATTCCTACATTATTGATAAGACCATTCCACTAAAAATTGAATAACATCTAAAGTGCTCCTTACTTTTGGACATTTTGGACATTTCCACTAGTAAAAGGAATAGATCTTTTTGTTGTTTTGACTTCCATTTCTTGTTCCATTTGTATACATCCTAAGAGGAAAAAAAAAAAAAGGCTGATCACTCTGCTTTGTTTAGTGTTCCCAACAAAATAAGGAAGGAAAATATACTCCTGAAGGAGAAGAGAATAGGAAGAATGAAAAAAATCACAATAAATTGTAATTCCTTTGAAATCCAAATGCTTTCACTGTTGCCTCAATGTTGGATAAAAAATGAGTTATTATTGGAAGATAGGGTTTTTTTTAAACTAGAGGATTCATATTTAAAGTATGTGCAGCTCACAGTAGATTACAGTAGTGCAATTCGTAAAAAATGTATACTAAAGAGTAAATGGCTTTTGTTTCTATATCCTGGAAGTCCTTTGTTTAGCGTCATAGTATATGGCCTTATGTATCTAGGTTTTGTTCCATTATAAATCTCTGCTAGGAGAGCCCAAGGTTCATATAATGAGTGATTGTTGTCCTTAATGTACTATTTTATCTCTCATCTCTTTTGCTGTCCTTTGGTTATCTCATATTGTTACAGTATTTCACTTTATTTACTGATATATTGTATATATGCTTAGTTGGTTATTTGAAATAGGATAGGGAAGGGGGGGAAACAAGATGAGGGGTAGGGGGGAGGGAAATGGGGCCAAGACATGAGAAAGGGTATCAATGTTTGTGAGGTAATGCATCTTCCATCTGCTGAATATTATGTAACCCTTCTATTAATTACAATAAAATATATGGAAAAAACAAAAAATGAGTTATTAGAAATCTGTGTTTATGGCTCAAGGTATGGCTCAAGTGGTAGAGAGCCCTGTGGTTTAACTTCTGGTACCACAAAAACAAAAAGCCCTTAAAAATTTGCATTTACTTGTAAGCACCGGCATTGGTATATAAAAAAAAAAAACAGAAAATGAATCAGAAATTGTAGTAGATGACAGCTAAAGGTTATTTTCGAAGAAACACATAATTTCAGTACAAAATCAAAAGATAATTTATTAGTATGATAAAAAAATTTAAGGTTACAAAAAGCACACCATAACAAACCTCCATGCTTATGGGTTTTGTTTAGGGGTGAGTTGTTTCAAAGATCCATACAAAGTAAAGTTTATTTTATCCACTTCATCTCCCTTTCTTTTATAACCTGTTTAAAGTAAATATACTTGTAGTTAGGAAAACTCAATCATTCTTTTTTCATTTGTGCTAAAATTTTAATTTTCTAGCCGTTTAGGGGCCTAAAACCATTTCAGCATGAAAACCACTTTATGGAATCAAATTTTGAGGAGTTTAAAGCTGTTATCTGACTTTAAAAATCTGGTTTGGCAGTCAAGCCAAACTAGAGTGCAATACTTGAGTTTCCTAGTTTATATTCACTTGAATTACTAAATGAATCTCAAAGTCACAATTGGAGGATCACTAGAAAGAAGGAAAAGCAAGCAAATGAATAATCCTTCCAAAGGGGGGGAATTTTTTGAATTACTTTTCCAATAATTCAACTCTGGGCACTGACCATAGAGATTAGAGCTGTCATGTACCCTTCTTCACTGTGTATATGAGTATATGATGGGCTCCTGGGACATGGGTGCTTCTATTCTACCATGTATTTGGGCATTTAAGTTTCTTATGTACATCCCAGAACATTCCTTTTTGGCTTTAGATATCTCGACAGATTCTCTTAGGAATTATCTTTTGGCAAGTTCCCAGAGCAAATGCATTGAGTATATATATTCAACCCCCCATCACCATTTTTATCTTGACATGCTGTGATGTAAATCTTCAAAAGACTAATGTACTAAAATGCAGGTATATGTGGTCAGATGTCACCACAGCAGCAGAAGGAGAAAAATGTTAAAGTACTAGTCAATTTTGACTTCATGATACACCGACTGCCTGAGGATATTTTTTTATATAGAGGGTAAGATCAGAAATGTCCATATATTTGCTTTTGTTCTCAGCTTAGTTCTTTGTTTACTTGAAGTTCCTTTCTGCAATTTGACCCATTTGTCCTCCTAAAATGTTGATCTACCTTCCAGGTTTAGCTCTTCCTGTCCCTGTCCTGACTGAGTTCCACAGTCACAGAGGTGTTCTCACCATTGGTTAGGTAAATGTATATGCCAGCCACTTGTTATTCTCCCAGGCTCTACTTCTGGAGAAGGTTAAAACCACTTGCTAATATTTTTTTTTGTTTCTCTTTCCTCTTGATACTGCTAATTTAATTGTCAGGAATGGTTAAGATGTTTCGGAATCAAGCATTGTTTAAAAATAAATTCTATTATGTACATAAAAAGTTTACAACGTGATGGTAATGGATACGTGGGTTATGACATGATTGCTGTAGCGCAGAAAATTAACATAATTATCATCTCACACAGTCCATTTTGAGTATGTGTGCAGGACAGTTATACTCTACTCATTTAGAAAAAACCCAAATATGTTAGATTTTGTTAATTATAATCTTCATGTCTGATAAATATGTGTACTTGTACATTGACATTTTTCTATCGTGAAGATAACATGATTTAAACCTAAGTTTTCTTTTATTAGAAAAGCTGTGCACTGCCAGTGCTTGTGTAGGATTGTGCACTGGAACACTTGGGGTCTGGCACCGACACAAAGAACCACAGTAACTTTTAATGGTTGCTGTCTCTGCTGGATGGGGAATAGCTTGAATCTCAAATTAATTCCTGGGATTCAGATTCTCCTCTGATATGACGAGGAGGAGTTGCAAAATCCTATCACCACAGCTAAGTGGGGATTCCTTTAAAGTCAAGCCAAATGTTCATTAAATTTTAAACATTTTGACCTTAGGAAATTATATAACTTTGAAATGTTGCTTTTATAATTTCACAAATGGCAATTATAATGCTAGTTGTTGTTAAATTTTTTAATATATAGCATTTTAATTGTACTTTTAACTTCACCTTTACCACATTTTACATCATAGGAAGTTAGCTATATGCTAAAGATCTTCTTTTAAAAGACAAAAATGAATATACTTACATTTTCTCCCTTTTATTATGTGGTATTGTCCTTTAAAACCCCCACAAAAGGCTTTTTTATTGGTGTATTTCCTATGACACAAAGCAAAAACTTTCACCAGTGTCAGCATCGAAAATAATTCAGAAATTAGGCTTAAATACAGAGGATGTTCAAATCATATTTTTGGTAAAATTTGCAAGGTTATTACTGAAGTACATTTCATAATACACTGACCTTTCTTTGAAAATGATCAGACAGTAGTTTAGATCTTTGACTCCTGTAGTCTAATCACAGATCTCGACATTTAACCAGGAACAGAGATTAGTGAAGCTTTTTCACCATGGCTCGCTGTTGTATTCGGGTGGCAAAGTCGTTATTTCTGATCAATCAGAATTCTCCCTTCCTAGGATCTAACAGGTGAGGGTTATTTTCTCTAAAGGAGTGCTCCTAATTTCCTAATTTCTTCAGTGTGGTCATCTCTGTTTTTTGGGGGTTTTTTTGGCCTGGAGTGATATTTTCTAGACTGCAGATGTTTACCAAATACTACAAGATAATTCCTTATTGGCCTTGGTGTGTTTTAGAAACTATTGAAAATTTCAGAGAAGCATTAAATCTTTTGTTACCTTTAGGATTTTATACTAGAATTATAGTAACCTTTCTAAAGGAAGAAAACAGAAAGTCATTCTAATCTGAAAGCCAACCAGCTAAAAGTGATATTTGTCTTTTTTGTCCACTGACTAATTGCATCTAAGTAGGTACAAAGAGCTGATGGTTTTGCTAAATCCAATTAGTACTATGTTCTGGAGATGATATAATAAAGCACTCAGTGTCCTCCATGGCATAAAAGTGATGTAGAGAAGCAAACAAATGCTGCATATGGAGCCACATTAGATAACATTGTGTTCTCCCATATCCTCAGTATGAGTGTTGATACCACTGAACATTTTTATAAAATTTGATAGCTTCATTTTGTCAAGACCACAGGAAAATCATGCTGTGAATAGTGAGTACCAAATATACTTCCTAATGCTGCTGTAAAAATGGCCTCAATTATACTGAATGGAGATCAGTTTATTATCCTGCAGTTCTGGAAGCAAGATGTTCTGGTCAAACAAATGTTACCATGCTAAAATCAAAGTGCAACCAGAGTCTTCCAGAGTCAACAGTGTTCTGGAAGCTCTAGAAAAGAATCTGTTCCTTGGTCTTCTCCAGTTTCTTCAGAAAACTTAACATTTTCTTGGTCTAGAGAACCATTTCTTATCTTCAGAGCTCACAGTGTATCACCTTTGCATCTCTCCTCTTCTACCCTTTTATCTCTCTCTTGTATGACTCCAAGGACTACCTGGACCTATCCTGAGACATACTTGGACAACTAGGATACATTTCTTGCCTTAATACACATAAATGTTCATTCTTTCCTACAAAAAACAAGGTTCCTTTTTCATATAAAGTAAAATATTCATGAGTTTCAAGGATTGAGATTTATCTATCATGTTTATTTTATATTATATACATATAATTATATTGCTTACATTGGCATTTTAAGATACAATAAGTTTTTTTTTCCAAATCAAAAGAAGACAAGAAAAACAAGATAAGATTCATGTTATGGAATAACTAAAATGTCATTTATGCTATCTGTAATCATATCAATGTTGTGAATGCAGTATAACTTTTCTTACCTTCAAATTTGTTCCGTGGATCATAAATGCAACTCCGAGGATTATTGAAAAACATTGTATTGCTTATTTGTATTTAATCCTAGCATTATAATTGTTTGACTTCAAATTCATTAATATTAAGGGAGCAGTAAAATTTCAATAATTAATTATGACTGCATTTTGGTATGTTATCAGATATTTATTTTATTTTTTTATAATTTTATTATAATTAATAGAAGGGTTACATTATATTCACCAGATAGAAAGTGCATTACTTCACAAACATTGATATCCTTTCTCATGTCTTGGTCTCCATTTCCCTCCCCCCCGCCCCCGCCCCCATTCATGTTTTCCCCCTTTCCCTATCCTATTTCAAAAAACCAAATAAGTAATATACAATATAGCAGATGTTATCAGATATTTATTACATGAAACTAAATAATATTTGGAATATTCTTGGTAGCTCTGAGAAGAAAGATGATGAATGTTCTAGTGTATAGTAAGTCTTATTTACTAAAGTAGATGAAGGGGGACAAAAAACCTTTCCATTTTTCTAATTCTTCTACTTGCTGCAGAGTTGCTTCAAAGACATTTCCTTCAAAGCCAAGTGTGAAATAATAGACTACCAAGTCTTATAATCTCACAGGATGGACTGAAAATTTTTTATATTAATGCATTTAATCCAATAGATTATTTAAGTAAAACAAATACAAACCAATAATGTATTTTAGTCAGTTAATAGATTGTTGCTACAAATAAATGAAAAACAAATTCAATACTGAAACATCTTCTTTAGTTTTAAGCTTATGAAAAATTGACATGTATTCACTCTGAATAATTCTTTTATACAAAGCTGTGTTCCAGTGTTCAGGCATGTAATCTAAGCTACGAATCGGGTTGATAACAGAAGAGCGCAATTGAAAACCAGTTTAGGAAAACAAAATCGCCAGGATTCTCCAGTTAATCAGCAGAAAGTATGATAGAGATTTGATCAAAATGTTAGTGTCAGATGAGCAAACCAGCTCAAGGCCCTGAGTTCAAGCCCTGGTACCAGCACAAAAACATTTTTTTAATCCCAGTTTCTCTTCATTTTATTGAACTTCATCTGGAGTAATAGAGTAATTTTATTACATTATTTGGTGTCAAAAGTACTATAATGAATACATTGAACAATAGGCACACTCTGGAAGTTTCTTTAGCCAAGAAATTTGTATTTTTAATGTTTTGGCTAGTTATGACAAAGGTCAAGGTAAAATAGGATACAACTGGAGAAATGTATTAGTGCATGAAAAATCTTACATTTATGAGATTTGATTTAGCACATCCTGGAAAAGCTCATTTTTTGTTATAACAATTTTATTAGCATATATTTATATAGAAAGGGGAGGTTCCATTGGTACATTTTCATACATATAATATACACTGGTCAAGTTTACTTTCTCCAGGAAAAGCTCATTCTATATGATACATTTTGCTTTTCTTCCCACATAGGTGAATGTATTATTATTTCAAACCTTGAATACATTTATGTAAGTGTGCTATAATATAGCTAACAGGTTATAAAGATATCATTAACCTCTTTCTAGAAAGATATTGAAGTCAACGAACCAAAAATTCTGAGTTTTCCTGAGTGGCGTTTGTAGTTCTGGGGAATGTCACATTTTGAATTCAGAAATCATAAACTGAATATCTTGATATGCTTGAGTAAGCTGGAAATAAGCATTATCATTGCAATTGATTCATAAAAGTGATCCTAAGGCAGAGGACAAGGATCAAGAGGGTAAGAATGAATAACAAATGTACCTGAAAATGAGATTTAACACATAGGAAGACAAAAAATTTTGTCTAGTATTCTGAAGAATGTTTCTTTTTCTTTTACCATCCTTCATAGAGAGGTGCTTTCTGCCTTAGCAAGAGAATCAAATGGCTATATATCCAAAGGTGAAATCTATAATTTTCCCTAAGACTTTCTTTCAGTTATTTATAAAGTCAATTCATTAAAAAATTTGCAGAAATTAACATTGTGAGCTTGACATCGAGATTGGAGATTTTAATTGCAAATAAGGGAAGACAGAATCAGAAGTATATTTCATAGGATGAAAATTTCTACATAACTTCAGCTTCTTTTTTAAAGGATTCTGAAGAATTCCAGCCTCCCCACTGTTGCATCTTACATAGATTCATGTTGAATATGTATGTCCCAGCATCTAGAGATGCTGATTCAGTGTACTTGGTGACAGGTGTCTCAATGACAAAGGCAGGAGGCCTTGAGAACCTTTAGTTTGGTAGTGCCAGGATGGGTATGACATAGGCCCATGCTGACAATTTGAAATGAAGGCTCTTGGCATAATTGCTTTTTATTCAAAAGTTAAGAAATGCAGCTGTGTCCTCTTCACCTCCAGTTCCTGCAATCTCTATGAACAGAACGGAGAACTGCTTTCTTCATTTTGGAATTTCTGCTTTTCTCCTTCCTTAAAGTAATGAAAGATCAATGAACCTAGTGCTATTCTAGTTCTCACTAAACTTAGCCTGGCCAAAATAATCCATTTAGTTGGGTGGGGGGAGAATGTAATGTAAAAAGAAGACTGATCATATTTGTAATAGAGTATTACCTTCCTTTCAGTGATAGAGACTCATGGGCACTTCAGAACATTCCCAGGCAAAACAGGAACACAGAATAAGGAGAGAGGGCACTTGGCTTTCCCAGAAAGGATTCACAGTGTTTATTCATATGATAAGTGAATAAGTTAGCTGAAGATTTATAGGAATTGTTTATATCTCAGACACGTGTTACAGGTTAATTGAAACAGAAAGCTATTTTGATCTTTGAAGAGTTCCTAGCTTTGTGTGGCAAAATGTATAATAAACATACATATGCTTCTGAGTGTTTTTTATGTTCCTGAGTGTTTTGAACAATTTTACCTGAATATCATCAGTGTAATACTTTTTCTGAACAAATTATACCCATGTAGATACAAATTCTGACATGAAAGTGTATTAAAATGGCCCAATATTTTCTTACAAAATTTAAAGGAAGACAACACTGGACACTTACTAAATAACTATTGCACAACTAGGTTTTTAATTTTAATGTTTTTGGTCATGCAAAAAGGTAGGTAGAGCTAGGAATGTGTAGTAACATTAGTGTACATTATGTAGCAAAATAAAAAAAGTATGCTTACATGGACATTTGAAGATTCAACCATGGAACAATTAGATGAATGTATTTAAGTATTTAAGCTTCCCTTTTAGTGAAGTACTTGTAGGAGGGCTCAAATTAATGACTTTTATTGAAAGAAATGCTTTTATCCTTGAATGGTATTTGCAGCGTTCCCTTCTCTCCTGTCCCCTCCCTTTTTTGTTCTTCTTTCTTGATTTACATGAAACAGGTAGTTATGATACCTTAAGTATTAAGAACTGTTATAACAAAACCTGTTTGTATATTTTTTGTATCAGATAGGTAAGGGACTGATAGTGTAATATAGTTTGAGGGAAGCATATCTCATATAGTAGTATGAACAGTTTGTTCATGCTTATGAAACAACTAAATCTGGACCTGTTTAATGAAGTAGACTTTACAGATTTTGGGTTAGTAGATTCTGAGAAATTATAATGCACTGACTTATGTTATTGTGAACTAAAAGTCCCTTGATTATTGAATATAAGCTTTTCTCTTGGCAAATGTACTTTCCTATTTAAAATACTCTAGCCTAATTAAAATGTAATAATATCATTCTAAATGAACTGAGGCATAGGTCACATGGGTTTGTTCAGAGATTCTGTTATATCATTTCAGAGGGCAAGTTTCTAAGCTCTCTTCAAAGTGTGAATTCCCATGGACTACGACATTTAAGGAGTGATTTTTTTTTTTACCGTGTGTGTGTGTGTGTGTGTGTGTGTGTGTGTGTGTGTGTGTGTGTGCTGCATACCAGCTGTGGAGAGATTAGTAAATCATTTTAGGACATTACATACTAATTGCTAAAATGATTAAGGCTCCTTCCTTTCCTATACTGAATCCCTTAACCCATCATTATCCACTTTCACAGTTTAAACACAGATCATCCATATTTTGATTCAGTAACATGCTCATTTAGTTGAAGATCAATTTTGTTTCTGAGAGATTAGTGTGAGTCTTTCCTAATCTTATTTGACTAGGAGGTTAAATCAGCATCCTTTCCCAATTGGAAAGGGAGAGGAGTGGGTGAGAACGAAAATGAGAAGACAGAAGGAGAGGGCAGAGAACAGGTCATTAGAGAAGGGAAGGGGAGAGGGACACTTGTTTACTTACCCTCGGGTGAAAGTGTGTATCACACCAAGTTGTTTGAAAGCTAACCACACAAAGCTGTTGATGGCTTTCCTACTCATTAAGGATAAACTTCATAGCAATTTTACGCAAACCAACACCCCACAAGGATGAAACAAGAAAATGGTTTATTTTTGTAAAAAAAAATCATTTGAGAGTCTCATTTTGTTGGAAGCAGTATATTTTGCACAAAACATTCTCAGAATCTATCAGTATGTTCACACAACCCTGATTAGATCTTTATTCATCTCTGAAGATAAGAAAATGCTACTTTATTCTAGAGCGCAAAAGGGAAAAAAAAGCCTTCTGACTGATAAAATAGTCAAACAGGGCTTGATAACAATTTATTTCTGACCTTTTAATGCGTCCTGTTCTTAATGATTTTCTGTCATTTCTGTCTAGTTCAGACTTGAAACTCAGTCTCAGAGGTGCTTAGGTTTATGTTGCCACTTAACTTTCAACTTCCATTTTCGGCATGGAAAGGTAAATCAGTAATTGTCACTCTGACTTCCCAAGGTTTGTCAGGCACCCAAATGGGATTATGACATAGATCTGAAAAGTGTTTCATGTGACTTTTGCTTTAATTTTGGCATAATTGTGGAAATGCCTTAGGACTTCAGGAACTTAATTATCTTGAAAGTTAGCTTCACCTCTTTTCTTTGCTTGTTTTTTTTTTTTTTTTTCCTAGTGTGTTGGTCTTTTCTCTGCCCTGACTTGTCAGGAAAAGTATCTCCTTCTCTCTGGTCTGTGCACTGTCCCTGAGCTCTTCGGCTCAAGGTTACTGCCCCACCCTGAACTATAGCCCCACTTCCATTTTTTACTGATTAATGGAAATAAGAGTCTCGCAGTCCTTAGTGCCTGAACTGTCTTTGAACTGTGATCCTCAGATCTCAGCCTTCTGACTAACTAGGATTCCCGATGTGAGCCACCTCACCTGCTCTCTTCTCTTTTCTGTTTTGCTTCTTTCGTATTTTATTTCTAAGGGAATGTCATGTGCATTTCTTAGTTTGGCTCTCATGGAATTGTTGCAAAATGATGGGAATTTCCCTCTGCAAAGTTACTGCCTTGTCAATGATTTCTAAATGCCGTTGAATCTTATTTTTATCCTATCAAAAGATACTAAGACATGAACCCACCTGCATATCTCCTTTAAAAGAAAAGAAAAAGAGAAAAAAAAAGTCTCAAGTGATAATCTATGGTGATTTTCTGTCCTAAGGAGATTGAAAGTATGTTTTCTAGTACATTTATTCAGATAGATTGGTTTGCAGGTCTATGAAGATAAATTTATGGCTGCTCAGAACTGCCTCCCACAGAAGTGAAAAAATCTGAATTCAAACTAGCTTAAGCCAGGATAACCTAGGCCTGGCTGGATTCAGGACCTTAAACAGTGTGTTTATTCTTTCACCTTTTCTGTTCTATATCTTCATTCTCTTTGTGTAGAATGATGTTCTTTTTGTATGTTACCCTTATTCTCTGCTGCTAAATACTTGCCTCTCTTCATGAAACATGGTTAGAGCTACCTTGGTTTGATCAGAAAAGAGACCCTCTCCTCTCTTGCGGTTCCTTGGAAGAAGAGATTGATTTGGCCTTGAAAGAGTTTGCAGGTTACCTTTGTCTTAGCACTGTGATTACTTTGATGAAGGGAAGATCTCAGCAAAAAGTTGGTAGCTGAATTTTGTGACTGATTATCTTAATTTAGTAGAGATGATGGAAGGGCTAACTAGAAAGGAAGATTGACATGCTTCTATAATTTAGGCTGCAAGAAAACCCATTGGGAAAGTCTTTCTTACCCCAATATAAATCTCTATGTATTACTTGATACATCGTAGATGAAATAATCCCAAATAATCAGTATACCCAGTGGGATCTTTTTCTTTTTTTTTTTTTTTTCCCAGTCCCAAAGCTTGAACTCAGGGCCTGAGCACTATCCTTGGACTTTCTCAAGGCTAGACGTCTACCACAAAAGCCACAGCACCACTTCCAGGCTTTTTCTATGTATATGGTATCAAGGAATAGAACACGTATTTTCCTGCATGTTAGGCTAACACTCTATCATTAGGCCAAATTTCCGGATCCCTAGTGGGCCAGGAAAACCATCGCAAAGAAAAATCTTTGCAAAATGCTCACATATGATATTGTGTGGCTTTTCTTGTAATGAATTTGGTAGCTGAATACTTTAACATAGATAAGGGGAAATCAAATTGGTTACTATATTCATCTTTGTTCAGATAGGGAAATCATTAACTGAATAACACATTTAGATGTAAAATAACCCCCATGCACTACTATTTTACTTTTTACCATATCAAGTAATTAGAACACTTTGTGTTTGCATAGTGGTTTTTATGACTAAGATCCAAGAATTCTCCCAGCCAATATATTCACTTTAAAAACAGTTGTGAAGGACTTATGGTCCTTTGTGCTGTTTGCTTATAGTTTCAAACAGTTAATTATGATTAAAAAACTCATGAGTTTTTAAAGTTTGTGTGTACATATAAATATTTGAACACATTTATACAATGAGGTTTTAAATTTTATGTACATATCTATTATCTATCTCTCTATCTATCTACTCATGTCTATCATCTATCTATCTATCAATCTAACATTATGGATGAGAAATAATTTAAGGTCACTTTATTGAGAACTTTTTGCCCTTAAATTATATCTAGATATCATTGATACTTTTTAAAATTTAGATTAATAAACAGGTGTTGTACTTTGTGAGATGCTGAGAATTGATTTAGAGTTAGCAGATGAAAAACATACTTTTCCAGGAACTGCAAATATCAAAATAATGAACAGGTATCTCTCTCTCTCTCTCTCTCTCTCTCTCTCTCTCTCTCTCTCTCTCTCTCTCTCTCTCTCTCTCTCTCTCCCTCTCTTTGTGTCTCATCTATCTGCTCATCTACCAACTCATGTATCTATGTATCTGTCCATCAGCGATCTTTCATCTTCTATATGCATCCACATATGTAAGTCCTGAAATATCTGTATATACCTAAAATCCAAAAATTGTGTAGAAGATACTTGAAATTTTGTTTCTTCCTGAAGATTTCCACTGGGAACAAAGATGGTATTACTGGCTTTGTACCACATGGCACATGGGGAGTTACAGTTATAACAGGGACAGCAGGCTTCTATACCTCTTTTTAATAGAAGGCATGGTACCAGCAGAGATTTTCTAACTCTGCATTTAACATCCCCCCCAACCCCAACAGCTATTATCACTTCTTAAAACCACTTGAGTATTAGCGCTAAATCAAGTAAAATAATTTCATTTAAATAATTTAAGAGGCTGACTGATGCTGTCACATTTGGCCATAACAAATAATATTATTAAGTTCCACAGTGAGAGGAGGATTGGAATTTTGTGATTTTCATTTCCTTTCAACTGCAAAGTATTTTGAAAAGGATTAAAGTAGCAGATATCCCTCCTCTGGGTTTGACTCCCCATGTGTCCCACTGCTGGTCCTTTCACAGGAACCCCACCCTTTGTGTAGGGCCCTGAGTCCTTGATCCTGCAGAGCAGCTTCCTGGGGTAGGAGGGCTTAGCCTTCAGGAACAAGCTTACTGATCAGCAGGGTTTGTTCACTGAAGTGTAAGGACATTTTGATTCTTTCCTTTGGGTTTTCTTCTTTTTTTTTCCCCTGAGAAAACTCATGAAAAATTATTTCACCCCTCGTACTGTGCTTCCAATCAATCTTTATTTGATATGATATAAAAAATATGAGAGGGCAAAAGACATCTTAAGACTTATCACTAAGGAAGAACTCTCTATGTCCAGTAGCGATTCTTTCTTCTTTACCTGCTTTGTATTTTATGTGTGCTAACAAAATAGCATCCAATTTTGTAAAAAGAAAGCAGGCTTGTTTGCTCTCTACTGTCCTGTCAGCAGACATTCCTCACAATTCTGATCATGAAAATTAATTGAAAAGATAGGTTTCCATTTTCTTCTTTGAAATACAGAAAAATAATTTCAAGCTGGGGTGGCTATTTGATGGTATCTCTAAATGCCTTACCTATTTTTGACAAGTTTAATGAGATATTTTGTAGTTGATATTTTCAAGTAAATACCTGCATTTGGTACTTTATGTTCTCATTTCTAGTGTTTTGGGCTTCAGAACTACCATTGGCATCTCAACTGGATTCTTTCATCATGGAACTGAAGTTGCTCAGATATAACCACTGCTCAGATATAATCTTCTTTGAGGAAACCTTTACTCAATGATGTCATAAAAGAGAGGAGCAAAAAAGTAGATCCCAAAGGGCAGTTTCTATAATAAAGCTCATCTAGCACTCAGAATGAGGACCAACAGGAAGTGACATGCTTTGATAAATATGTAATGAAAAATTTACTAGCGGAGGAAACAATGCTAGAAATGGCTGGAAGCCAAGAACATCTGTGTTCCTGGTATCCCAAATGTGTGGAAGGAGCAGGTGTAACTGAATATATAATAAAACCTGGCACAATTCCTAACAATGTGGAAGAGGGCTCTGTTTCTGCACAGAAGTTCTGAATTTCTAGAACTTGGGTGGGGATGGGGTGGAGGTGAAAGTGGGAATTCCCAAGTTCTATTATTAGCTATCTTGAGAAATAGGATTAAAATATTCAACAGAATGAAACAAATATCCACACAAGCAGAAGGAAAGTTGCCTATTTTAAAAATTTAGAAGATGACTCAGGAATCTATTAAGTATAACTATAACACTACAATTGCATCTAAATATAAAAACATAAATATAATCTGTAAACCTGCTTCTTATTTTTCTTTTGGCTTCTTATCTTTCATATAAATTTACAAGCAATTTCAAGGCCAGAACATAATCATAGCTTCATTAAGTAGACCTTCATATTTTACAAAAGGTCAGCCAGTAGTTGAATGATTAGGCAGCAGTACCTGCAAGACATAAAATAAAATATGATATCTAATTTTGGAAAAGCTAAGTGATAACAACTGCTGTTTCCATTTTAGCAATAATGTTTATTTAAAATTTTTAAATTGAGTATGTGGTTACACAATAGTTGGCACAATTTTAACATTACATATGGACTGAGGCTAAACAAATTTCCTAAATATATACACAATATATGTATATGCACATGTATAGCCAGACTTTTTCTTGGCTGTTTTTCAACTAGGACTGTTCAGGTAATATAATTCTAATCAATAATAGGTATAAAAGTACAATTCTCGTGTGCCAGGTTTACAGACTGAAACCAGTCAATTTCTGGTCTTGATAGCATGCAGGAGTCATGTTGTGGTTCAGAGTTGATAATCATGTGGCTAAAAGCACATAATCTAAAGATGACAGAATAGAAGGATCTATTTCTTCCCTAATGACCAGTGTAACAGTACAGAGCTATATTGTTGGGCCTTTATTTGAGAAAAAAATGAAGGTAATTATTTAAGCAACTTTTAGATATTTACAAACTACTTTCTACAAGGTCCTTCCTTCCTTCCTTCCTTCCTTCCTTCCTTCCTTCCTTCCTTCCTTCCTTCCTTCCTTCCTTCCTTCCTTCCTTTCTTTCTTTCTTTCTTTCTTTCTTTCTTTCTTTCTTTCTTTCTTTCTTTCTTTCTTTCTTTCTTTCTTTCTTTCTTTCTTTCTTTTTGTAGGTCATGGGGCTTGAATTCTGGGCCTAAACGCTGTCTCTAAGCTCTTCAGCTCAAGGTTACTGCTCTACCACTTGAGCCACAGTGCCATTTCTAGTTTTATGGTGGTTAACTGGAGATGAGTCTCATGGACTTTAGTGCCTGGGCTGGCTTTGAACTGAGATCCTCAGATCTCAACCTCCCGAGTAGCTAGGATTATAGGTGTGAGCCACAGGCACCCGGCTGTGGGAGGTATTATTTTTTTACTTAGAAAATGTTATTGTTGACCTCGAAATATAGGGACATTCTTTTTTCATTATTCAAAGATTGTATCAGCAGTAACATGAAAATCAAGTCTACCAAAACTTTTTTCCCCATATATTTTTTATTGTAATTAATACAAGGGTTATATTATATTCACCAGTTAGAAGGTGCATTACTTCACAAGCATTGATATCCTTTTTCATGTCTTGGTCCCCACAAAACTTTTTTTTTAAAGTGGATGCTCTCTAGGCCACATTTAAGGAAATGTGATTGTGGTGGTGAAGTTCAGTATAATGATTCCTCTATTGAACTATAGGGTTCTTAGAATACAACTTTCATTTCTGGGTACCCCAAATAATTTAATTATAATAAAAAAGAATCTACAGGATGGTAAGGGGCTCACAAAACATTTTAAAATGCAAATAAATATTATATATTGGGGAAAGTTCAGCATTTGAAAACAAAAAATAGAGACTATGTAGGTACATATGACACTAATATCATGGCATGATCATTTTCAAATATTTAAAAGGGTTTAAAGAAAGAATTAAAAAAAGAACCTGTAACCCAAATGGCAGTATTATAGTAGGCAAATATAATAAGGAAGATTTCTGACAGAAGGAAAAATTACTGACAGATGTAAAAGAAATATTTCCTGAGATTTTAACTAATAATCTATGTACAAAGTCACTTTTTAAAAGATATTTAAGTCATTGAGTATTATAGGGAAAGTGTGATATAAAAATGTACAGTTCTTTATCTTTAGAGACTGGAATTTTAGGAGGTGGAAACTTTTAATAATTGTTATGCAATAGTGAAAATATCCTAATGTGATAATATATACTTAAATTACAAATTTTTATATAGGTATATATATTCATCAATTATGAAATTTCCACTTCCATTTTCAATGGTGTGTGAGTGTGTGTGTGTATGTGTGTGTGTGTGTGTGTGTGTGTGTCCTAGAACTTGCTGTCCTGAGTATGTTTGCTCAAAGCTAGCACTCTACCACATGAGTGATGACCTCAATTTCAACTTTTTTGGTAGTTAATTAGCGATAAGACTGACGTATAACTGTAATCCCTCTGTACATCATCTTTATAATAACATTTAAAAAATGCATAGAAAAAGAAAAAAGAAAAGTTGGGGTGGAGTGGATCAAAAGGGCCTGGGAAGGTTGAAAGAGTTAATACTGATCAAGATACATTATATGCACAAACTGCTTTATTAAATGGCACTACCTTCATTCAACTACTTATTAAGCAAAAATATTAATAAATAGAGTCTCTCTATTGAACTCTGACTTTCAGATCTCAGCCTCCTAATTAGGTATTATTATAGATGTGAGCCTCCAACACTCAGGTATTTCAAAGTTTTGTTGCCTTATATGTGTATGGATAACAAATAACCTAGCTGAGTGAGCTAGCTACTAAATGAGGCCCAGTGTATATACCAACACATACAGGACAAATCAAGAGCTAATAATATAGTATGAGTACATAATGGAGATTAAAGTTCTTGAAAAGCATAGTGAGAATTAATTTTTTCTCTAGTATTTGTTGGGTGAAACACAAGCTTAGCTTTCTGCATTAGTCCTAGAAAGTGATTCGAAGGGTTACTTATGTTTTCAGGACATAATCCTCTGAACCAGTTCTGGCATCAGTTTTTGCGGTTGTGAGCTGTCTATTATTTGGTTTCTGTCAACCAGAAAAGATGTCAAGTCATGTTTCCTTGCTTCAAATTGCTGCATATTATCTATCCCCTGGTGAACTTCTTTTCCACATGTTCATATTTAAGGAGGAAAAGAAGTGAATACATAAAGTTGAATGCCTGAATTGTTTTTAAAAGACCAATTCAGAATATTCTTAAGAAGTATTTACTGTGTCAAATGTGAATTGACACACCGTATTTTGCTCACAGCAAGCTAAAAAATCTTTGGTATATTAACTTTTTATATGCCTTAGTAACTAACAATTCAAAAATGTAAACCTGACTGTTTTGTAATGAATGTTTTTGGAAAAACATTTGAAATCTATGCTTTACCCCACAAGTTTGTAAATGAACATTTTGGGTATTATCTATTCTTCACTTGGCAAGCACAGCTGCAGACAACATTTCTACTTGTACAAAGAGTATCTTTGTTGATAAAACAAAACAAAACAAAACAAAAAACAAAAAACTCCCCTCTTATTTTATTTATTTTCTTTAAGTGAAAGAGTGTGTTTTTGAAAAAAAGAATCCCTAAAAGGATTTTAAACTGTTTTGTTACAACACTGCAATTTGTCATTAATGCTCATTATCTGCATATTTGCTAAGATGTCTATTACATTGGGATAAAAATCTCATTTTATTCACATATAGACTTGACATTTCCTTAAGAAGAGTCTAGTCTCAACATAATGGAGAAAAGCCAAGTCATAGATTACCCCAGTAATGTATTTTAATATGTGGGTTAGGTAGTTACAGTAATTAACATATTCATCATTCAAAGTAGAATTTTGTTCAGCTATAATTGGAAAGTGCTGGAATTTCAAGTGTGTGTATTACTATCACTATTATATGCAAAACAAAATATTTCTTAAAAGAATCAAAAGAAATGATAAATATGACAAAATTCCTTTTAAAACAATTGTTTTCTGCTCTTTTTTCCACACAGCTCCTATTGGTTTTTGGCAGGTATAGAAGAAAAAGAACAGGAGGCATTCTTATTATTGAGACACCAAGTTTCATTGTGGATGAGGGAGCCTAGAGTAAGTTCCATAGTTATATAAGTAGAGGTAAAAGGATTGGAAAGATGTAGAAGTGAAAGGAAGTCACAGTAGAGAATATACACAAAGGAAGAAATTTAGTGTCATTATTTAGTTACCTATTATGAAACAACCTCTCTACATTATTTGGTGTTTTATATGATCACTTTACCTCATATCAAGATCTTCCCATCATATGAGTATGAAGAGAAGAAATTTTAGTTTCAAAAGCAAGAGAGAACACATGAAGGGTACAAAATCTGAGAAGAAAATTAAGATTAGTTTTACTATGATGGACTTTACAACTTGGAGGGGGCAGTTATGGGGAGAGGGAAGATGGCAGAAAACTGTGGGAGGAGTAACTGTTCCACAAGAAATTAAGATAAATTGGAAAAAGGCTGGTTGGGAGAGGTGGGAGAGTATGTTGAAAGGAATGACATTGATCAAGATGCATTATAGTCATAAACTACTTTAATGAATGACAATTCCTTTGCACAACTTTTAAAACATATTAAAAGTATTCAAGCAAAAAATGGAAATAAAAACTTGTTTTTATCAATGACATGAGAAGAAACTAAGCACAAAAGCATTTAATAAGAGTTAAAGCAAATGAGTGGAAGATTAATAAAAGCGACAGAACAAAGTAGTATTATTACCAAGACAAAATATTTGCTAAAAGACTCACTGAATGAAGATTGGATATAAATAATTAAGGTGCTGATTAAGAGAAAAGTATCCCAAAAATGCTTAGATGAAGGTGATTCAAGAAATAAGCTAATTCTTTTCAGTTGGAAGGAAGCATTTTTAAAGCAGTGTCTCCAGGGCCCATTTTTCTTTTTTTACATTGAAAAAGTTAAAAAACAGTGGAGGAAATAGAGATAACAAAGAAAAATTTGAATTTTACAGACAGGACAATGGGGAGTAGAATAAGAAAACACCAAATAATGTATTTGAAGGTATAAATTGTAGAAAGATATTAGAACTTATTTTTCCTTATTAAACATAAACCTCAGTTTCTTGAACTATATGGGAGTAATATTTAATTAAGCAGATATTTATAGGTCTTGAATGGCCCCAGTGGGCCATATTGAATAGAGCTGCATTTGTCTGTATGATGTGCTTAGGCATATCACCATTGTGGAATCCTTTCCTTCAGGGTTTCTCTTTTCTCAATTCCTTCATTTTTGTGTCTAGGTGGTTTTTATATTGGCTCTCACTCTAATATTGCCTAAGAAACAGATTCTTAGGTTATATTGGGAATATAGATAAATATTTTATATATATATTATTTAGATGTGCATTCTAGATCCTGACTTTTATTTTTTCCACTTCATTTTTTTTTAGTACAAAGAAAGATAGCAGTACTTTTCTCTCTAAGCTACAACTCTAGGATTATCCCAGCTTTAGGATGAGTTTGTGGTATTGCTTTCACTGTCAACTCTTTTATAGCAATTTGTCATTAGTATAGCAGTTGTTTGACTTCTACTGGCTAGGACTAAAATGAAAGGTTTTCTGGGAAAAGGACCAAGGGAAAAAGTCAAGTCTGTCAGAGGAATCTAAAGGGACTCTTGTGTGCCGGTCGAGCATAACACAGTGTCATCTTTTACTGTTTTTCTTCCTCTTCTTTTTTTTTTTTTTTAGATCTTCCCATTCTGCTTCCTCAGGGCCCATCTTCCATCCCCACTTTTTCCTACTGCAGCTGATTTCATTAAGATTATCTCTCTAAAGTTATGAAAAGTATTGCTCTGGATTACATTTAAAACATTTATAGTCTATTGTCCATAATAAAGAGAAAATTTCCTAGACTGGGGTCTTAATCATGTTATATTTTTGGCCCCAAAAGTTTTGATTCCTTCTCAACAGTCTACAATGTCATAACTTCATACTAGTACAGTTGAGTATTTCACCAGTCTTTAGCCTTAATCCATAATTTCAATATGCTGAAATATTTATGGACCTAGCAGGCTTTGTATGTGCCATAAACTTTACAACCACTCTTCCTTTGCTGGTAGTTTCCCTTCTAAGTGGATTATTACTTCTTGTTCCTTCATTTTTTGTCTATATATTCCAAATTTCAGTGTAGCTTTCTTCCTTGTGAAGCAGTTTTCCAGCTAGATTAATTTTTTCATAATATTTTATCTTTCTGTATATTGTAGAATATGACACAAATTATTTTATGGTTTGTACTTAAGATGTTTGTCCTCCAAAATACCTTCTCCAAGTAGTTACTCAATAAGTATTTTAAAATTAAATTCTCCTGTCAAATAAAGAAGGAGATAACAAGAAAAAGTGAGTTGATAAATAAGTAGTATGATGTTAATGGTTCTAGAAAGTAAAATGCAGTTTATGTGAGGAAACAAACACAATAGGACATTTGGAAGGGAGAAAAGGTAACTTGAGAAATGTCCCAACTAGTTTAGCAAACAGCTATAAAATGACTATATGATTCACTGTAGGTAAAAGAAACTAACCAGAGCTTCAGATATCAGGCATGCAGAAAAGTATAGAGAGGTTTGTTAAGTGAATAGGCAGAACTCTTATTTTGATTAGACTCTGGTATTGAGGAAATTTAGTTTAAGATTATATTAAAGGAAGGCTACTGGAAAAAGAACAAGATGTAATAAAGTTTTGCTGAGGAGAAAATGAGCTAGAACGAAAGGGATGAAATATTAATGATAAAAAATCTGAGAAAAGTAATGTATCCTTTTGCAGAATCCGAGAGAAAGCTAATATTCACCAATCAGGTTTTTCATGTTCTAGAATTTCTGTGCAACTGATATACTTACTGGACATCAGGACACCTTCTAAGTTTCAAATAGCCTTTTCACAAATGTACCTAGGATTCCTTATGCTAAAAAATAAATGTGTTAAAAGGTCAGAATTGCAGAACAACATTTTCTTGCCTTAGATGCTATGTGTGTAAAACCAGATATGACTCTACTTTACTTAAGAACCTAGAAGAAGGGGTATTTATTAGTCTTGTATTTCAAAAACAGAGATAAATCACAAGACTTGCTAAGAGTTAAAGGACACAGTATCACGATATTCTGATCTCATCTGATAATGGCAATGTTGGCTTACCATTATGTAAGTTCATTACCCAACTATGTTCTGGAACAGTTACTTAACAAATATTTCCCTAGTTTCATCTTTCACAAAATGGGGAAAATAATATAATCCACAGCTTAAATAGCTTCTGGAATATGGTAAATGATAGATTTTAGTTATCTGAATCTGTTTAGGTTGCTCTATAAAATATATATATATATATATATATATATATATATATGGGAGCTAATAAACCCCAGACCTTTATTCCTCATAATACAAGAGGCTGGAAAGCAAGTCAGGACCAAGTCACAGCATAGTCTGTTTTTTGGTTAAATCAAAGTTATTATTTATTTATTTATTTGTTTTTGTTGCTGTTTTTAATTTACTAAAGAAAAATTCCTTGCTGGACTGACACAGGTAGAAGGGAAAAGGACATATCTCAGGACTCTTTTATATAAGGTCTCCAATCTTATTTAAAAGGGCTATGTATTCTTTGTCTATGTATATGTAGTTACATGTAAATTAAATATATATCTTCAGGAGGGTTGGAAGGAGGGGGAGAACTGGAGGGAAAAGGGATGCAAAAGTGCAACAGTAAAGCTCACTGTTAAAACTGATAAAAGTGAACTATACAACTCCTGAGTGGAGACAGGAAGGAAAGGCTGGGAGAGAAGGAGGGAATAGCAGACACAATACAAAAGGAAATGCACTATTTCCTGACTTGTGTAATTTAAAACCCTCTGTTCATCATGTTTAAAATAACAATAAAGTAAATAATAATTTAAAACAATAAATAAATAAAAGGTCCACTGCTTACTTGTATTCCAAAATGCCAACTTGCTAAAAGCACCACTTTAAAGATGACCATTTCAGCTTATAAATCTTGCTGGTACATAAACAACCACACCATAAACATGAAAGCTGTCATATTAGTGCTTTTGTCATTATTCCTACAGTAAATAAGAACTTTACTCTTATTAATTTTTCCCTTAGTAATTAAACAGACTCGGGAGTTTGGCCTAGTGATAGAGTGCTTGCCTAGCATGAGCGAAGATCGGGTTTGATTCCTTAGTAACACATATATAGAAAAAAACTGGAAGTGGTACTGAGGTTCAAGTGGTAGAGTTAGCTTTGAGGAAAGCCCAATGATAGTGCTCAGGCCTTGAGCTCAAGCCCTGGACTGGCTAAAAAAGAAAAAAAAAAAAGGCAAAACAGACTCATTTTTCTCATGTTCCTTTGGAGAAATTTCTGTGGTTTGTGTCACACAAAAATATTTAATGAAGCATATAAATCTTGAATGAACAACTTGATATACCAATTCTATTCTTATCACTTTTTATTTAACAAAAGAATAAGAGAGATATCGCAATCTCCCAGTTTCACTCTCACATTCAATCCTTTACCTAATCATATTATCAAACCTTCCCAGAGAAAATCTTAGAGCTAGGGGCTAGAGAAATGGAAAGATAAAAGCATCAATCCTGTTCTTTCTCCCCATCTAGTAGGCTGACAGGCAAGTATACAAACAGCTGCAATGTAGTGAGAAACGTTGCATAATTGAGAGCTGTACCAAGTAGAGCTTAGGCACAAGGGACCAGTTCCAGTCAAGCTAGTAGATAAATGAAGGCAAATGACAAGCAGAAGAGAAAGCCCTCCTGTCCTGTTTTTCTCTTACACATGTAGATTACAAAAAGCAAAGCATCACATTATCATTTATATTACACAAGTACACTACTGAAAGCTCTGAAAATTTCTGTGTATTATGTGTTTTTAATCATATTGTAATTTTATTCAGGCTAAAAATATAAAAGTGTGATCAAGCCAGGCTTTGGTGGCTCATGCCTATAATTCTAGCTAAACCAGAGGCTGAGATTTGAAAATCATAGCTCCACGTCAACCTAGGGAGGAAAATCTCTAAGTCTCTCATCTCCAATTAACCATACAAAAGCAAGAAGTGGAGCTCAAGTGGCAGAGTACTACCTTGAGTACAGAAGCTAAGGGAACAATACCCAGGCTCTTAGCTCAAACTTTAGGACCAGCTCACACGCGCACACACACACACACACACACACACACACACACACACACGCGCACACAATGTTTTTTGGAAAATTATATACTGTCATTCATTTAGTTTATTAGCATGATTTTCTTATCAAGTCAAAGAAACTAGTGAAACATTCATGCCCTCCAGTGAAGGTTTCATGTGTATCACATATTCTTTTGCTCTTAATTATGTTGTTTCCCATTTCCCATTTTACTGGCAATTTCAGGGTAATTTCTCTTATTCTTTGCTCATTTTTGACAACATATAGGATAATATTCACTTTTAAAACCCTAGAATTATAAAGCATAGGAATTTGTAGGAAAGACCATGAGCTACATCACTCTACAAAGGTATGTAAGTGGCAATTAAAATACAAATTACAGGAAGGAAGAGAGACAAATATATTAGTGATGCTTTGAGAGCAGAACAAGAATGATTTACGCAGGTACTAAAATTTATTTTCTTTTACATGCATTTTGTGAAATTTTTGCCATGTAATGAGTTGACAAAAGGAAGTTAATATTTGTCAGTTGATGGAGAGCTAGGTTTCATCAATGCAGATTTATCAGGTAAATATGTGTGAATATACAAGATATGTAAGCAAAGAAATATAATTATCAAGTTTGAAAGTTTTGTAAAAATTGTTAAGTCAGAAATTGGATAAGGGTAAGGCAAAGTAGGTGACAACAGGGAAACCAAGGGAATAGATTCTGAAGAAAAATATAAAGCTATGAGCTGTACACTTTACAGTGTAGCATATGATTTATTAAATTCAAATGGGTGGAAAGGATGACTATGTTAATATCTTCTATTTCAATTTAAAAAGTAGAGAAAACAATGATGGCTTGTGTCTTGCTCTGAAAGAAGAAGCTACTAGTTAAAGGTACTATAAATATCTATGGCAGCAATCAAATAACATTCCGGGAAAAAGTTTTCAGAAGAGCAGAGACGCTTTTTGCTAAAAGTCATGGGAAAAAAAAACCTTACAGAACTGAAGAGAATGCTAAACAGGAAATGTATGGGTCATCTCTACTTGCAAAACTAATCAGATCAAAAGGAAGAGAATGAAGTTAAAGGGAAAAGGGAAGAAAAGACCAGAAATGTACTCAGGAAAACACAAAACTCTTAGATTTTTTGTTTTGTTTTGTGTTTCAGCAATGAAATGCCAGGAGGACAAAAGGAAGGAGCAAAGACAGAAGTTGTGGAGGAGATGCCTATATCGCAATCCGCTTGATTTCCCGTTCAACCCACAGACATCTCTTCCTGGGGTTCCCATTATGTAAAGTGGGCAGAAGCTGGCTCAGATTCAGCATGGCAGCTGAGTGAGTCTTGATATGGAATTCATGTAGCATTTGTGGGGAACGTAAATATAGAAAGCGTAGGAAGACCTTATAAAATAAAATGTAAAAGACCCTGAAGGATACACATTGAAGAATCATTTGTTGCAACGATTAAGAAATGGAAATAGAGGTAGTGGGTAAAGACTTCTTTACCCATTTTATTACTTTGATTAGTGTTGGCTTAGCTTTTATGAACTATTTCATGTCTTGGAAATTTAACAGATAGTATAAAATTTCCAAAGCTGTAAGTGGATTAGTCTGCCATTTGCTAATCATTTAGTTAAAAACTTTGTCAAAGCTGGGGAAATGAGTAATTGGTTCACTAAGAAATGAATATATCTTATAGCTCTAGTCTCAAGTGAAGAAAGTGGATGATAAGAATAAACCATATGAAATTTGAATTTTCTTTTCATTTTTTTATGAAGACAGAAGGTAGAAAATTTGAAATTTGCACTCCTTCTCTCTCCCTCCTGCATAAAAGTCCCAAGAAACACTGGTTGAAATGAAGATACCTTCTATTTCTTTTCGAGTAGTATTGAAGGCATTTGGAGAATGTAAAATTTTATATCAATAGTAAAACTCATACAATGGCTTAAAGATTCAGCACCAGGAAGTATAAGAAAATTCTTTCTTTCATTTCCTAGGAATAATTTTATATCAGGAATAGGAAAATTTAGCTTTATTATATAATCCCTCAATTGAAGAATTTATTACACTATGAACACTAAACTCTGATCCCATTGGTCAGCCCATATGTTGAAATGGCAATGATTGAATACAGCGTGACTAAATGTTCCCCAATAACACTGATGAAAGAAATGTCAACAGGATACAACAGGGACAAGTCTCCCTACAATCAAAAGTTGTAGAACAGATATTCTTACAATAAAATGGTCAACAGAATGTCCTTAAGAATGAGAACACACACACACACGCACACACACACACACACACACACATACACACACACAATTATTTTCCATCCAATTTATATTGATTAGAAAATCATTTGATTTTTTTTAAAATCAGAGAATGGTGGCTTTCTTAAATGCCAGAAAGGTTTTATATTCCCTCCGCCCTCCCCCCCGTCCCATTTTTTTTCTTTCTGGGGCACTGCAGGTGGTCCTTGAAGTCTCTTTGCTTCTCTCTCTGCCTAATGTTGCAGAGCTGGAGACCCTGGCATCTGTGAGTTAGGAGAGCTAGTTCAATCACCTGCTTTGCGTTCCTCACATCTCCCACCTCCTTCCCAGTTGGAACAGTAAGTTCTCTGTGAAAGCTTCTGAACATGATGACAAGAAGGAGAGTTCTCAGGGAAAGCAGCTGAGCTTTAATGCCAGAAAGAAAAAAAAAAAAAAAACTGTTCCAAATGTAAAACACATTTGAAAATCTAAATGTGTGCCCCCCGAAACCACATCAATAGAACCTTTAATGATCTTCAGAACCAGCCTTTTTTCTTCCAGTCAGTAGGAAGATTGTTTCAAATCTGTTTGTGCCTGAAGCACTTTTGATTGTGACAGTCTTCTCATTCATGGGCTAAACATGGCGTCCCACTGGAAGTGCCATCCAGTTCACAGCAATACAGTATGATATGAAAGTATAAACAGAAGTCGGAGCTACATTTCTCCTCTGAGATAACAAGTGCAACTAGATTTTCAGACCACCTATTATGCTATAAAAAATAAAAGGGAAAGGAAAATAAGACCTGTTCTAAGTCAGTTGCTTGATTTGTAGAAATGAAGCTTACCAGATGAATACGGAGTCCTTTAAATGTCTTCTATATGGTCCACATGTTGCCCATATTTCTCTAAGTCAATTGTTAATAATTTTCTTAAGATAAATATGTATTAATAGCAGTCTTCATGATATTTATTAGTTGGTTAATTATAAAATTTAAACTATGCATTATTTCTTAATTGGTTTCATTTTACTCATGTTGTAAGTCTTTGCCACAAAATAAAGCATTCAGTCATTGCTAATGATTGGAATCTCCAGCACACACACACACACACACACACACACACACATACACACACGTTCTAATCCTAGTTTTTATAGTAATGAGGTGGCTGGATAAAATAACTCTATTTGTCTGTATAGACAGATATACTCCACCCTCATTATAGAACTCTTTTCAAAAGCCAAGGATATTGAAAGCTATAACAGTAATGTCAGCCTTCATGATTAAATCATGAGGCACATGAGTTTTTCGTTTAAATTTGATGTTCTCATGATCTCAATATTTTTCATGCAAATCTTGTTATTTCTGCATCCTTTCACACTCCAGCTTAAATTGCTTGTCAATCGCCGTGCTTTTCTTGAGTGCAGTACTTCTGAGCTTCTCCAATACGATTTTATACATCTATTTATATCTACTTCTTTAGTATATTTTCCCTTAAAGAAGACACTGGTACAGCATTTCAAATCACATTTAATGAAGTCTTTTGAATTGGGAACAGTGACTTTAGAGGCCAAAGGAGATGAAGCAAGAGGATTAATTTGGTAGCAGAGAGGTGTGAGGAAGAATTAATGTTACATTAAGAGAGAGGGAAGGCTTTCTATATTTTTAATATTTGTAACACTTTTAACATTATAGAGTGGTCACACTAGGTTGATTATAGCAGAGACTCAGACCAACATAGGAAGACTTGGTGAAATTGGGAATTCATTATGTTTAGTCAGCAAAAAAAGGACATTTAAAAGCATGCTCACAAAATAACCCTTGGCATCTCCAATCTTGCAACAGTTCATTTTGTTGTTCAGTTTTGAAATGATAAGTACCTGATCATGAATATTTTAATAAAGTGCATTAGTCTGCTTTTTGGTGCATAGCGTTTGTGATTTCAGTATTTATCTCTAGTAGCATCATCATCTCTAACCTTAGTAAGCTACTGATCAAAGAAAAGAGATAAATATTCTTTTGCTATATCAGTGTTTCTACTTTTTCCAAAGCTTGACAGATTGATATCCACAATTGCACAGGATAGTATCAGATCTTGATTGTGCCCATAGTTGTTCCCCTTGATCTCACATACAGGGGATCATATCACACTAAATACCTTGTAAAATCAGCTACTGCATTTGCACGGAGCTAGGAAGTTACTGGTATAACAACATATGCAATAATGTGCACTCCTGTAGTTGAAGATATATCTAATTGATTATACATTTATTTGCCACACCATTATTTTCCTCAGAGTATTGCTTAAGAAAAACACTGTTTGAATAATCACATATTGCTTTAAGGATTCCTGGTGTTTGCTAATGAATATGCTACCAAGCTTTATTTTTCAAATGTGCCCTCAAATATGTAACCTACTTATTGCTTTTTCCATGCATTTTTATATTCCAGAGGATCCTCCAGTGACAGTACGTTTTCACTCATTATTTCTCCTTCGTGGAATCAATTACCTCTTGATAGATTCTCTTTCCAAGTTTAAAATTGCATTTAAAAACTCATCTCTTTTCTGCATTCTAATTGGGAGTACTTTGAACTCAAGATTCTTTAGTGCATATTTGTTTATGAATCTTTCTACTATTTAAAGGGCTCGCCCAGCACATTTATGGTCTGACTATAATACTGAGCAAATAATAGTTAACGCCTTTGGGAAATTACATTTATTAAGCCAAGTTTTTATTTACTCTCAAAGGAAAGGCCAAAACATAATTCTGACAAAAGTTAAAGGTGAGAGGTAATTATGTATCTTAAGCATTTTGTTTTGCTCCTGTGTTTTCTTTTTTTAAGGACACTTTTTGGGATAAGAAGATAAAAGTTGGCAGTAATTCTTCCTTGCTTATAAACAGAATCAAACACAGTAGGCCATTAATATTCCTTATGTGAAAATCTGTCTACAGCTTTATGGTGGTCATTATTCAGAATACTTTCCAGCTTCTAATATAATCAAGAACTGAGGAAGTAAATAAAATATCTATGCAGGTAATTACATGAACACAATAGTTCTTTGTTTAAAATGCACAGTTTTATGAATAGAAGAAATGTGAGGTGTTCACTTAGAGGTCCATTTGGAAAAGGGGAGAGTGAGAGAATAAAGAAATGATGAATATGGCTGAAGGACTTCAAACACATGTATGAAAACAGAATAATTAAATAAGTCAAAAATTGCTTACAAAGAGAAAGGAGGAATAAAAATAAAGTGTCATAAAAGAAAATTTTATCCAAGTACATTACATTTGTGCATCAAAAATAATCACACTTAACACCTTTATCTAATTAACAGACCTTACTAAAAATACACTAAATCTTACTGCTTTTAACAGATTTTTTAAGTCTTTAATACGAGATGTTGAGTAGAAAGCAGATGGAGGGAAGATAAAAATGTTAATTCAGATCTGGAAACCTCTCATCATAAGAACACACAGAAGATACACAATGCCATTTCTCAAAAATAGTGCAAGATTTTATTCTCTACTCCAACATTCTGGAGGAATTGCACTAATATTCCTAGTATAAAATCTGACCTTAGAAGCCACACTTTGAAAGCTCAATTAAAATGCAACTCTTTTTTATTTTAGTGAATGAATGACCAATCATTTAAACAGGGCTTCTAAATCTCACTTAATATTCTTATTTTACTTGATTGGATTGTGCCTTTAAAAAATTGAAATAGAATTTGAAAAGACTTTCAAATGTTTGCTTCAGTCATAACTTTAATCACACATTTTGGTCCTATGTAAGTCTATTCAGCTCATACCAATGAACTTCTTGAGATTTAAGTTTGCAATTTCTGCTCTGATATGACATGATTTCTTTACCTTCCTTAGTTCTATTCATTGTATTCAATTGGACTGAGGTTACAGTGAGATTATGTAGAAACTATAAAAACCTTTCATTCTTCAGGCTTTTTTTTTTTTTTGCCAGTCCTGGGCTTGAGCTCAGGGCCTGAGCACTGTCCTTGGACTTTCTCAAGGCTAGAGCTCTACCACTTGAGTCTCAGCACCATTTCTGGCTTTTTTCTAAGTATGTGGTACTGAGGAATCGAACTCGGGTCTTCATGCATACTAGGCAAGCACTTTAACCACTAGGCCAAACTCCCAGCCTCTTCAGGCTTTTTATCAAAGATTTGATATATCATCAATTATTTTTATTTCCAAATGTTTGGTTGAAAATATTCATAACCCAGAAGACTCAGTTCAGGTACAGCATAAGCTGGAGTGAGGATAACTAGAGGATGAAGGAAGAGTTATGCCAAAGTAAAAGTTAACTAGCAAAAATGATAAGACAAAGAGAAATGTGGGTGGTGTTAGGGGTCCTAGCTTTCTGTGTGCAGAAAAACAATTATTACAGATATTACCCTCCTCCCCAGCATAATGCCTAAAGAGTCTAGCCATGCTGATTACTGTTGTGGGTCTTAGGTTTTTCAAGGAAATGCCTAAGACTATCAAAATGGATGTTTTTGGACTAAGTAGAAAGCAAGTTAAGCAAGTACTTTAAAAGCAGAAGCCATGACCTGACCTCATACATTCCTAGATGATAAATGAAAATCAAACACACTACTGACTCCATAGAAGACGGAAATGACGGTCTTTTTACTTAGCTTTTCTTCCAGACTATGTGGTTATATTCATGTGCATCAAAGAACATTAGGAAGAAGAGAATGCCAAGGAGGATAGAAAATTGAAGTGATTTTATAGTGATACCAAAAGATTTGAGTGATTCTGTCTAATCTACAATTTGCTAGAACTGACATTTTTTTAAGCTTCAAAAAAGGTAGATAGTAAAAGAAAGAGTATGTACAGAGAAATAGTAGACCAACTTTTGAATATTTGGGTTTGATAATTTAATTTTAACATTCTAAAGATATTTGTGTATATTTTATGCTTATGATAATGTTGCTAGGTATTGAAATTTGGTGATACCAGATTCTATCAAAAAATTAGGATATTTTTATGCTCACACGTCAGCACTAATCTGTCATTGTTTCTCTCTTATTTTCCGGGCTAAGAAATTAAGTTTGCTGATTTGCTAATGAGTTTATATTCATTTTCTGTATTGAAAACTTTTATAGTATATTATACTGGGGTTTAATATATTTCTCATTTGAAATATGGTTTGAATTTAAATTTTTAGTAGCACATAAACTATCAGAATCAAATAACTAGAATTAAGACAATGTCTGGTTGAGAGAAAAGCTACTCGTTTTTATTTTTCTGAATCTTAAAGCTTTATGCCCATTACAACAGCAAGCATCATGATTCTTGTGATATACTCTTGGTGGACGGAGGTTCATGAATACTCTGAAGATTCATAATATCAGTTAGAAAGTCATGAAACATTTTCATAAAACAAGAGAAGAAATCTGAAAATTTTATGAGGCCCCAAAAATAGACTGGCAGAGTTTTCAGATATTACGGTCATATTTTTGTCTATTGAATTTTTTTTAAACCAATATGTTAAAGGAAAGCTAAGCTTAAGTGTAGAAAGATATGAAAGCTATAGAAATTAGAATTTAGTAAGCATTTTCCTTTTCTGAAATCAAAGTATGCCAACCTAAGGAAACTTGAGCTATCATAAAATAAGGACTTTTCTAATTCACATACTTAAAAAATAAATTAAGGGTAAATTATATAATTTCTTATTTTGAATTAAGAGTTATGTGACTAGATTCCTAGACCAGTTGTTTAAGTCTGAGGATTTCAATCAAGTCTTTTTGAACATTTGCTGAAAATAAAGACTAATACAAATGAAAAGGCAGAACATAGCTATGCAAGGAAGGCAAATGGATTAAGCAATTAAACCCATTCTGGGGTTATGATATTGAGCATTATTAGGTTTAAATAGAAAAATTGGAGCAGAGGGTAAGAAATATGCATAATTAAGCAATCTTGGTCAAAATGAGGTCTGGTTGAACATTTTCTCAGTCTGGTTCTTCAAGATGATTTCAAGAAGTCCTTCCTATGTGAGGTGACAACCTAGTTTCCATAAGGTGATTTGTCTTTTGGGGGGATCATTGTATTTTTGGTAATATACCTGAGAGGCACTGCTGTTCTGGAATTCTAAGATGACTGCAGGTTTGTGCCAGTGGCTGGTGACTTTTCGGTTGTTTTGTAGGTTTGTAATGAGAGAGTTATCTTTTTTTCTGGGTTCAGGCATGAAGGAGATGAGTTAGATTAGGTGTTGCTAATTCACATACAAACAATTAATATGTATATGCTCAAAGTTACACCACTCTCAGATCCAATACAAAGGAGATAATGCAAAATAAAAACAAGGATGGTAGGCTTTTATTCTGCTTTTAAATTACTTGTGGTCCCACATGGAAAGAAATTTTTTTGTAGTAAAGGCAGTACTTTTCATAAACATGTTCTTTTACCTTAGAATGGTAGAAATGCATCCTTCCTGTCCTATATATTTGAGAACATCATCTATTATCTGATAGAATAATTATTATTTTGATTTCTAGATTGAAAGCAAATGGCAGGTGAAATTCAAGGATAGGTTGTTCGGAAGAAGGCCAAGAAAATTGGAGTCAGAAACATAAAAGATATGCTAAATTTGTCTGTGGAAAAGTAAAACCACTATGTTTGGGAAAGGTTGAAATTTTATTATTTTGCAAGAGGTACATTAGCAACTGCAAAAGCTTCAGGAATTCCTGGTAATCAAGAGTCTTAGAAGCTCACTGAGCCAGAATGCTACTTGCTAGTTCCCATGAGTGCTGCCTCTATAAAGCAGATTTTCATTTTCACATTAATAGCATGGTTGAGAAGCTCTTGATAGAGTAGCTTCTGGGAGAATGGAGTTTTTTCTGAAGAAGAAATAAGCCTGGAAAAGCTAGAGTAGCCATAACTAAAAACTGAGATTTACTTTCTTTGCCAAGCTTTTTTTTGGGGGGGGGGAGGTGGGGGTGGGAACACAGTTTATAAAAGCTTGATAAGTTTTCTCTTCAATGTAGAATAATTTGAAATTATTGGGTATCAGAAATAAAATAACTTCAAAATATAGCTTGCCAGCAAGGGTTGTTTTTTGTTTAAAAATTTCTAATTAAATAAAATATTAAAAGAGGTAGAAAGAAGACAATTGATGTCTTTCCCTGAGTTACGGTATTTGTGATAATCTATAATCCCTTCCTCTGTCTTCCATTACTCCATTAGTCACTGTGGGATGCCTTGGGTAAAGTGATTTCTGGTCCTTCTTTCTTAGATTTGATTTTTAGCTCTTCTCCTAGATCACTGTTTTCCTTCCTACTTGTGTGAGCTGTTACCTGAGATTATTTCTTCATTGGGTCCTTCACGCACATATTTCTCTGCTGAGAAATGTACCATGATATTAAGAAGCAAAACAGCAGAATTTGATATTGATGTAGATAGACTGCACAATTCAGAGTTTTTCTTAAACAAAAAAAAAAGAAAAGAATACCCCAAAAGAACAGAAATGGGAAAGGTCAAGTACATGTGAAATAAAGCAAAAGAGACTTAATATGAAAGCATAGCTTTATTTCCTTTGACTTACAAATCATTACAGCCCTGGGGGGATTACTCTATAAGTTTGCAAGAAAGGAATAAGAGCCTTTCCTTAAAGAATTGGAAGAATATTAAATTTGATTGAATTATTCTTATTTGCTATTATACCCTGTGTTGAAGTTTATCAATGTATGTAAATAAGTAAAGGCATTTAAGACTTGATGGGCAGCTGAATCTAACCAGCTTCATCATAGACTCATGATGGATGATAGAGTGTTGGGTTTAACTGTGCCATCTTGTCTTCGTGGTGGAGGCAGTGAAGTCTCACCTCCCAAGTTATGGGTAAGCCTGAATTCTTGGAGGCAGGGACAGGTACTTGGACAACAAGTTACTGGACCAGCCAGCCTTCGGTCGTGAACTCTCAAGTTGCCTCTGATCCTGCCCTCTGACCTGACCGTATTTAGGCCTAGTCCATCTCAGGCACAGGTCTATGGGGTGCCTTGTTCATATCTGCCATTCCCCCTGTCTCTGTGTCTCTTTGTGTCCTGGTGCTCTTCTTGCTCACCATGGCATCCCACTTCAGCTCTGGCTTGTGTTGATCTGTTTTGTTGGTACTGAAGTTTTGCTCTTTCTTTCTTTGGTGGCTCTCATGGCTCAGGTTTTTAACAGTGTTAAATATAAGTGCTGGGCTGCAGATATTTGTGACAGGAGACCAGAGGCACTTCAATAAACGCTCCTGATTAGATCTCTCAAAATGTAGTATCTCAGCCAGGTGTGGTGGCTCAGCCTGTAATCCTAGCTACTCAGGAGGCTGAGATCTGAGGATCAAAGTTCAAAGCCAGCCTGGGCACAAAAAGGACCTGGGACTCTTCAATTAAGCTCTAGAAAATGAGGAGTGGGGCTGTGGCTCAAGGTTAGGGTAGTAGCCTTGAACTGAAGAGCTCAAGGACAGTGCCCAGACCGAGTTCAAGCTCCATGACCCACCAAAAAAATAAATAAATAAAACGTTGCATTTCTGATTTCCTACTATTGCAACACTTTATCTTTCTCCTTCTTGACAACAAGTTACAACTTCTTGATATCCATTTCTTCTAATTTATAAGTTGTTCAAAGGATTTGCACCCTTGGAATCCTTTCCTTCATGCTTATCAACCAGTATGTTTACATATATATGTATAATTTAGATCCAAGTTTCATATATGCATGAGACAATAGGTTTAGGTTCACCTAGGAGAAATAGCTCCTTCCTTTGTTTTCCTTCCATGCATGCAGTTCCCTTTCTAGAAATCCCATCCAGCATCTGTGTAATCATGGAATGATGCACCCAGAGGTAGGGGGAAGTCCTCCAGGCTCCGAGGTCATCTCTGTGGCCATACCTCCTTCCCGCCCTTTGTCTTGGCTACACTTCCTCCCTGACCTCTATCTATATAGTCAATCTCCATCATTAATTTCACCCTTTGCTCCTTGTAGCCATTCCTTTCTCTTTCCCTTTCCCTCTCTACACCCCTGCAAAGCTCCATCTCATGCAGGTGTGCAGTATGGTTTTCTCCAATAAACTCTTTTCTGCCTCAACTTTGTGGCAGTCTCCTTTCAGTGAACTTTAGACATACTTGCTTTATCTCTCTGAGCCTTACTTGCCTTCATTTAACATCATGTTCTCCACTTCCATCCATTTCACCCTTTTCTGGCAAATGATGTACATAGAATTTTTTCCCTGATAAATGAATAGAACTCAATTGTACATATCACATTTTCACCATTCTTTTGTCCATTGAAGTGCATTGGGGCTATTTCCACATCTTGGCTCTGGTGATTCGTGCAATAATAAAATATAGTTGTGCCAGAAACTAGTAGCTCACTCCCATAATCCTAGTTTTTCAAGAGGCTGAGATCTGAAGGTCCTGATTCAATTCAGTGGGTACAGGAAAGTGCTTGAGATTCTTCTTTCCAATTCACTACCAGAAAACCAGAATTGGCACTGTGACTTAAAGTGGTAGAACATAGCTTTGAGCGAAAGAGCCATGGATGGTGCCCAAGGCCAAGTTTAAGCCCCACGATGGGAGGGAGAAAAAAGAAACATAGTTTTGCAAATGCCTTCATCTCATCTTAGCTGTGACCTTCTGGATATAAGCTCAGGAGTGGTATTGCTGTCTCGTAGGTAGATCTATATTTAAAATTGATGGTGATGGTTGTGGGGCTTGAACTCTGGGCCTGGGCTCTGTTCCCAAGCACTTCAGCTCAAGGATAATGCTCTACCACTTGAGTCACAGAGCCACTTCTGGCCTTTTCTGTATATGTGGTAATAAGGAGTGGAACCCAAAACTTCATGTATAATAGGCAAGCACTCTATCACTATGTGACACTCCTGACCCCATGGTTAATCCATGTTTAATTTTTCTTTTTTTTCCAGTACTGGGGCTTGAACCCAGGGCCTGGGTACTGTCCTTGGGCTTTCTCAAGGCTAGCACTCTTCCACTTGGGCCACAACACACTTCTGGCTTTGTTTGTGTATGTGGTACCATGGAATCAAACCCAGGACTTCATGTATGCTAGGCAAGCACTCTACCAGTAGGCCAAGCTCCTGGTCTCTATGTTTAATTTTTTTTAAGGTATCTCAAACTGCTTTCCATAGTGGTTGCAGCAATTCACATTTTTATCAACAGGTTCATCATTTATTTGCTACATCTCTGCCAGCATCTGTTGATACTTTTGTTCTTGATGTAAATCAAACTTACTGGTGCAAGATGAAATCTCAGTGTTGTTTAGATTTGCATTTCCTCAATGGAAAAAGATGTTGAACATTTCTTCATGTGTCTATTGGTTAATTTTGCTTCTGAGAAGTCTATTTTTTTTTTTTATCTCTCCTGTGGCCAGGAATTCTGTTTTCCCTACTCCTTCCTATCACAGTGTCAAGGTTTCAGGTCTTACATTGAGGTCTTTAATCCATCTTGAACTAATTAGCACAAGGTGACAGCTAGGGTTCCAGTTGCACTTTAAATGTGGAGCAAAGATTGAAACTTACTGAACTCTGATAAATATTAAAAAATAAATGTAGCTTTATAGAATCTGCTGATAGGAAAATGTTGTGTTGTACCCGAATTTCTAGAACCCCAAAAAGACCACCAGAGACCACAGCCAAAGCTAAAAAGCAGGGGTTCGTTTATTTTCGAGTCCGGACTCCGCGTATGAACAGCCGGCAACGCTGAAAAGCCCTGAGCAGGAACTTTACACCACTTTTAAAGGAGAATCACAATTAACCACTGGTCGAATTAGAACTCAGGTGTCTAACTGCTAAGTACCAAGCTGTTACCACCTGGGGTTCAAGTACATGGGCCCTAAACAAGGGGGGAAGGGGTCATTCCCAGAACTTGGAACAATCTTGGCACAACAGTTGCAAAGTCCAGACATTGGTAATTTATGTTAGACAAGTGTCACAAATTATTCTCATGAAATGTTTACTTCCTCTCCCTTAATATTAATGGATTGATAGTAGAAATGAAAGTTGATATACCTAATGCTTCTATCACCTGAAAATTTACCTGAGATATTAAGGAGTAGATCAGTAGCTCAAATCTATTCATTTGCATGTGAATAATATCAATGCAGCCTGAATGTATTTTACATTCAGATCTCAGTGAAGAAGGTTTAAGCTTTTTTTGTATAAAATATGCTTAAAGTCCCACATTGGAATTATTATTTTTTAAATATGTAAAATTCCACTGCTGAACTTATTTTTAAGACATCGGCATCTTTGAGAAGGAAGTTGAAACTGTCTTTGGTCTGCAATAGTTGAAAATGAATAGATCTAAGCCTCTTTTTGTGAAGAAGATCCAAGATATGCAAAGAGGCAGTAATGAGAGAGGATGCTGATGGGGACTTATGTGGGAGAGTGCCAAAAGGAACTTGGCTGTTTCACAAGTTTATCTAGCACTTTCGATGAGGAGGATCACTATCTCATAATGCCATGAGTGCCCATCAATGTATGGTTGATTCTGACTAAGCCGGTTATTTTCCTCCTTTATTATTAGCAGTGCTTATGGAATTTAGCAGTAATCCGATGATATTGTAGGCAGCAGAGCATCTAGCAGTTAAGTACTGCTGTTTTCTCTGTGTTATTGCAAAGTACAAACTATGTACAATAAGGGACTTTCTCTAACTCAATCGAGTATTATATTTACTGTGATTATTGTATCTTAAGGATATAATTCTTGATTGTCTTTTGACATTGTAGTTTATTGTCATCTCCTGTAAGGATTCTGCAAGGTTTAAAATCTCTTGTCTCTCAGGGGCAGATAGAATCACATCTCACTTGCTCCCCTAAAAGGCACAAAATCAAATTACACCGAAAAGCTCCTTAGAGTACAGCTCTTTGCCAATTACTTGAATTATTTTCAGTCACTTTGGCACATTTCCCCTCCAGATGAAATAAAAATCTTTTAGTCTGCACCAGTGAAGAATTTCATATTTCTTAGTGCTTCCGCATATACAGGGTAATAAGAATAAAAGCTTCTCAGTCCCACAGATCTTTCCTACAGTGCCATAATGCAGGCAAAATAACATCCATTTCTGACACATGAAGTCACATATTTTCTAAAGAAGAAGAGACAGACATTAACATTACACAAGAAAACTATTTGCTCTTTGCTTTAAATTTCCAAATTCTAGCACACCAGAGATTTCATACTTCAAAACTCCATACATCTGTGCTGAGACATAGTTCCTCTAAGGTACTTCATTATTGGCACTTAAAGCTGGTTTCCTGCAACACCTGGTCTGAGTAAGCAATGTGATCAGAGAGTGTCAGCAGGGTAGACAGATTTTAAATGGAAGGCTGTTACTTACCCAAAAGCCAGTTTGAAACAAGAAAATCAGCAGTATCAGCAAACCAGTAACAATAATGAAAATATCCCCAAGTACATTATTAACACTTCCAGCTCTCAAAAGACCAGATGACTACTTTGAAAAACTTTTTACATCTCAAGAGAACAGATTGTTTCCCTGCATTAATCTTCTTATAAGAATATTAATTTTTATTGATGGCTTGGCTTTTCTTTCTGATTTGGGTGATTTACATGTTCACAGTGCTGCCTACAGCAGTTAACTCACTGAAATCACTACCCCATTGCTCAGTATTCTTCCCTTTCCTCAGTATCAGAGCTCTTAGGATTGAATCCTTTGCCTAAAGCATTAAGGACTAGAGGAAAAAATCACTACTCATTGCTTTGCTTGCAGTTCTCATTTGGACTAGTTCTTGCAGAAATTGAACTGAACTTCGTTCCCTGATACTGCATCTGTAAGATAATTGCATAAACTTGTGGAGCCAATGGGAATTGCTGTTCTTGAGTTTTTCAAAACTAAAGAATCTGATGAAGTAATTTGTTAAGCCACACATGGTACATCCTACTTTCCCTATTCAGTCGACCTGCTATCTCTACGAATGTATATGACCATTCTGAAACATTACCCACCAGAATGTTATTTTAAAACAACAAACATTGGTGTTTTAGGAGCATTCTTAATTATAGGATTCCTTTAATTGCACAAATCTTATGAAAAGGCTTGTGAATCTTCAGAGGTAATTAAATGTGTTATATCACGCAAAGCAGTACAATTTGGAAACTTAAAAAATATATACACATAAGCAAACATAGTTATAGAAATTGAAATAAGAAATATTATCTCAAACCTGTATACAAAAGAATTCAAGGCAGATATTTAGACATATCTTTTTAATACTACTTGGATGAGAAAAATGGAGAGGGAATGAGAGAGAAAGAATTTATACTATCAGAAACTAAAACTATAGTGCTATACAGCCTTTACTGATTAGAGTTCTGCACTTCTATTGGAATTCTACACTTCTATTGATAGAGTACATAACAATGACTGATGGGCTAATTATTTCAGAGCCCCAGATTTTGACGGGAGCTAAGTATCTGAGTTTACGAAGGTTGTAAGGAAAATTGGGGGGTAAAATAACCACACTTACATAATACCTTAAGATGCATCACATTGATCCTTATTTCTTTGCTTTTGATGTTTTTTTCTAGTTGCTCAGATAATTTCCACCATATCAGAAGTTTAACCCTTGTTTTCATTAAAGCCACAATGTAATGAACATGAGAGTAATTGAGTTATATGGCATTTAAAAGCCATTGAAGAAAGAAAGTATGTGTACATGTACAGGTGTTAAGTGAAAATACTTGGAGGAACACAGATACACATGATGGCAAAGCAGGTACCATTAGTTAAGGAACTGAGTCTGTAAAAGTTTCCAATAAAATGATTAAAACTGTTTCCAAATATGATGGATAGAACAGCAACTACTTGGAGGATATTGAACATTTTGAGAAAAATCTTAAAAGTACTCAACAGAGAAAATTGGATGAGTAATTCATATGAACACCAAGTTACGTTAGGGAGAGTAGAAAAAGTTAATAGGGTATTTGAAAATCTAGCCAAGAATTCTTGATGGCAAAATTCAGGAAATTGAAGGCTTTTCAGAGACTGGAAGACAGGGAATGCAGGCATGCTTACAGAGGATAAAGCTGCCCATCAGATTGCCCTAAATATGATGGCACAAAATTGAAAAGTAATTAGGGGCATAAAAATTGGTATAGATTTCTTCCACAAAATCACTTTATCTATAATTGGAAGATTGTCAATCCTAGCTAAGGAGACTTTGATGCTAATTAGATTGTTGCAGTGACAAGATCTTATTTTTTTCACATAAACATACCTTTCACCCCATTTTCTACAAAAATATTTTTCTTTCACTTTATCATAGTTGCTCATTTTGATTATACTCAGACCTCAGTGCATCACCTACACCTACTCAGCTAATCTGTGAAATTAAGGAAAAATGATGCATGACACATTTATAGTTAAGTGAAATGAATATAAATCTCACACAACAGCTGGATTCCTATACTTGGCAATATGGCATGGTTTGAGGAAAGTAATCATCTTCCTTTCCTGTTGGCAAAACACTTCACTGTTCTCTCCAATTTAAGTCCTCTTCAGGATTTAGTGTCTTCTCACTCTGTAATGCACAGAACGCTACTTCCAGATGGACAGCCTTGTCATCTGCTATTTTTATGCTGTACTTTGGAATTTCAAAGTGAGAGCAATTATTCACCACACATGAAATGTATCACTTATTGCATGCATTGGGCCAGCTTTTCAAATCAGTGTGCTCAGCCAGCTGCTGATGAGCTGAGTATACTCAAAGGAGAGAAAGCAGACTGAGCCACTCAGTACATATTTTTATGTTCTCATGTGTAGAGCTGATGGAGAATGAAGGTAATATGAAAGAAGGGAAGGGAAGATTTTTGTCCTGGGATGTTCTATATCTAGCATATAAAACAAAACATAAAGACTTGAGAAGAACTTGAAGACAAAGGTAATATGTGTTATGCATGACAGCGAAGAAACTCTCCCTTTCTCCTCTCTCCCTTTCTCTTTCTCTCTCCTTCATTCTCCCTCTTCCTCCCTCTCTCTCTTCTCCCTGTGTTACACTCACACACACACACACACACACACACACACACACAACCACACACAACCACACACACACCACACACACACACACACACACACACACACACACACACACACACACACCTTCCCTCCATACATGCAAAGAGGTCATCTAAATCTGGCTGCCATATTAGAGGTCTGCAGATGTAGAGGAATTTTTATTAAATTTCAAATGAGATTATCAATGGGGAAAGTTTTATTTGTAGTATAATGAAGTGTTCATTGGAAAATTAAACAAATATTGTTTAGACTTCCACATAATAATTTTGGTTTGAGTGAATAAATGTAAAGGATTGAGTATAACGTTTCAGAACAGGATAGAAAATGAGACATTTGAATCTGATATAAGAAACCACTAGAGAAGATGTAAAATATCAATTAAAATTTAAAGAACACTATTTTGATAACTAGTCATAAAGACATGAGGCACAGTAGAATAAGGGGACCCAGAGTAGGGATGTGCATTAATCTCAGCACTCAGCAGAGGATAAGAAATTCAGAGTCAGGCAAGACTATGTAGGGAAAGAATGAGATCCTATCTCAAAACAACAAGAACAAAAAGAATCCAATAATAATTTAATAAATAAAGAACCTGTTCTTGTAAGCTTACTATAGAAAATGGTAGGAAGTGGTGGTAAATTTATCATTAAATTGTAATTCTCTGCATAAATTTCATGTAAATTCAATATTTTAGTGATTTGCTCAGGCAGTGCTTTATTAATTAAATTCAACAGGGATTTTGCTGCCTTTATGTCTGAGGGTTGGCAGGTACAAAATGGCTTATTGAGATTTTCTAAATAAGTGAATTATTGAATTTTTCAATTCTCAATTACTAAAATTTCTAAAATTCTGAAATTACTGAAATGCCAAGTGTGGGAAAGTATCTCAATGAAAATCAAAAGAAATATTTCAGCATATTCCTTTCCATGTTATGCTCTCAGAACAATCACAAAGTAGGTATCCTTTATTATACATGCAGATGTGGATAATAATGTACACAGATAACATTATCTTAGCATTTTTACTGCTATTTATTAACCACTCTATACCTCAAATTTCTTTCTTTTCTTTTCTTTTGTCCATTGTGGGGCTTGAACTCTGGGCCTGGGTGCTATCCCTGAGCTATTCAGCTTAAGGCTAGCACTCTACTACTTGAGCCACAGAGCCACTTCTGGTTTTCTCGTGGGTAACTGGAGATGAGTCTCAGCCTCCTAATTACCTAGGATTACAGGTTTGTGCTACCACTGCCTGGCTTGTACCTCAAATTTCTATTAGCCAAATTGATGTAGAATACCGTTAATCTTTAAGAATTTTTATATTAGTTAAATAATGAACTAGGAATTTTTTGAGATGTGATACGTAATTGTACTTTGAGCATGTAGTCTCACTTAATGCAAGAAGAACTTTAGGTAAACACTATTAAAATTTGCTTTATACAATAGCACTGTATCTGAGACTGCCACTCCTTAATATTCATTTTAGAATGAATGAATTAACTCACAATTACGTGTATGGATGATTAACAGATTCAGAGACATACTAAAGTTCAAAAGTTGCTGTGACTACTAAGTTTAAGCAATGATACTCATGGTCACAGCTGGAGAAGACAGGGCTATAGTCCAATAGACTACATCGTAGATTCTATTGGCTTCTGCAATCAATACCGATCATCCAAGGATGGAAAGAGCAGTAGTGATCTGTATTGATGATGAAAGCTGACAGAGGCAACCCTCAAAGTTCGTTCTGACATTACTCTGTTGGATTATTGCTTGTACACAGTTGTGATTTAACTGGTGCTTCTGTCTTCTCTCATTAATGCTACTTGCCCTATGCTTACTGGGTCACAGCACTGTTTTTTACTCAGGAAGAAAGAATTGTAGAATGGCATATGTGTTTTTATATATGTTTTTCTTTCTTTCTTGGATTCATATTAGTGATTGACTTTCTACAGGACACAGATCTGATGCCTACTACTCCTTTTTCTTTAGAATTCAGTTACCATTTGCTAAAGATAACATTATTGACCATGTCCTACTGTCTTTTACTTTGCTTTTTTTCATAAATTTTTTATTGTAATTAATAAAAGGGTTACATGATATTTGCCAGATAGATGGTGCATTAATTCCTATACATTGATGTTGCTCCCCTTTGGGGCAGCAACACAGGAACGGGGAGGGACACACAGGGCCAGCCTGTAGTCCCCCGGGACCGAGCGAGATGGTAAGTGTCGAAGACCCAGCCCTCCCCCAATCACCTGGGAAGAAAAAACCACGCTGAGTCAGAAGCAGTGTTAACCATGAAAGCGCATCAGATCTCTCTGCTGATCTCTGCTGATCTCTGATGCTCTCTGATGCTCTCCTTCTTTATTGCGTCCGACAATTAGTTATATGCTGTTAGGGTAGGAGAAGGTGGGCACTGGGAAGCTAGCCAATAGGAAGAGGGCCCCTGTGCTACCACTAAGGGTCTGGGTGGGGCTTTCAGGTAGTGGGCAGGACAGGTGCAGGAAAGCGCGCCAGACTTGAGCTGCTGCGAGACCCGCGAAACTGCGGGGGGTTCAATCGAGTCATGTACACAGCCTTAAGAGAGGTATGCAAAAGACCAAATGCCTGGACAAAGCCCTTTAATTGCAGCTGAGCCAGAATCAGGCCTCAGAGATGGAGGCTAGGCCCCAACACATTGATACCCTTTCACATGTCTTGATCCCCATTTCCCTCTCCCCACCCCCACCCCTCATCTTGTTTTCTCTCGTTCCCTATCCAATTTCAAATAACCAAATACAAATATATCTGATATATCAGGTAACAAAGTGAGATACTGTAACAACATGAGATAACCAAGGGACAGCAAAAGAGATGAGAAATAACATAGTACCTTAAGAACAACAATCATTCATTAGATGGCTTATGTTTCTATATCCTAGAGAACCTTTCACTTAGCGTCCTACTATATGGCCTTTTGTATCAAGGTTTTGCTCTATTGCAAATCTCTGCTAGGAGAGCCCAAGGTTTCTACTGACAAATAAGGGAAAACATTGAGCCTAAGTTCCTTTGAGTCTGGCTTACTTCACTTAATATGATCTTTTCTAAGTCTTTCCTTTCCTAACAAATGGGGCGATGTTGTTCTTTCTGACAGCAGCATAGAATTCCATTGTGTACAAATACCACATCTTGTTGATCCACTCGTCCACTGAGGGACATCTGGGTTGGTTTCATATCTTTGCTATGGTAAATAGTGCTGCAATGAACATTGTTATGCTAGTGGATTTAGTATGCCCTTGTTTCTGGATGGTTGGGTAAATGCCAAGTAGTGGAATTGCTGGGTCATAGGAGAGCTCTATGTTTAGTCTTTTGAGGAACTGCCATACTGCTTTCCATAGTGGTTGAACGAGTTTGCACTCCCATCAACAGTGTAGTAGTGATCCCTCCTGGCCACATCCCCTCCAGCATCTGTTGTTATTAGTTTTCTTGATCCTGGCCATTCTAACTGGAGTGAGGTAGAATCTTAGAGTTGTTTTGATTTGCATTTTTTTATGGCCAGAGATGTTCAGCATTTCTTCATGTGTCTACAGGCCATTTTTGTTTCTTTTTCAGAGAAGACTCTCTTTAAGTCTTTGGCCCATCTTTTAATGGGATGGTTGTTACTTTGAAGATTAGTTTTGGAATGATTCAATTTTTTGAGCTGTTGATATATTTTAGATATGAGGCCTTTGTCTGTTGTATGGTTGGTGAAAATCTTCTCCCACTCTGTAGGCTTCCTAATTAGTTTACTAGCTATGTCCTTTGCCATACAAAAGCTCTGCAGCCTTTCTCTGATTTGTTGTGATTCTTGGTCCTTATTAAGAAAGTTTCTCCCTGTGCCAAGGAGGTCTAGTGAATCTCCTATTCCTTCTTGGAAAGTATTCAGAGTGTCAGCTTTTACCTCCAGGTCTTTGATCCATTTGGAGTTAATTCTAGTACAGGGTGACAAAGAAGGATCCAACTTTAGTTTTCTGCATGTGCTTAACCAGTTCTGCCAGCACCACTTGTTGAAGAAGCTGTCTTTCTTCCATTCTATTTTTTTAGCTCCCTTGTCAAAGATTAGGTGGCCATAGGTCTGTGGTTTAATATCTGGGTCCTCAGTTCTATTCTATTGGTCTTCAGGCCTGTTCTTGTGCCATTACAAAGCTGTTTTGATAATTATAGCCCTGTAATAGAGTCTAAAGTTTGGTATTCAAATTCCTCCTGCGCTGTTCTTTCTGCTAAGAAGTCTATAAGAGGTCTTTTATGAAATTTTGGATTTCCTCTTCAAATAGAAGAATGACATTGGGATATTGATGGGTATTGCGTTAAATTTGTAGATAGCCCTTGGCAAGATTGTCATTTTCATGATGTTGATTCTTCCAATCCAGGAGCATGGGAGGTTTTTCCATTTCCTCAGTTCTGCTTTAATTTCCTTTTTCAAGGTTTTAAAGTTTTCATCAAAAAGGTCCTTTACATTCTTAGATAAGGTAATTCCTAGGTACTTTATTTTCTTTGAGGCTATTGCGAAAGGAATTCCTTTCCTTAAATACAATAGAGATTGGATTGAGGGGCTTATTGTTTTGGTCATAAATTGGTCATCTGTGATTGTATTAGATTTGTATATAAGTGTACAAAAAGAAAGAGTGTTATTAGCAATCTAAAAGAGCCAATATCTATTGTCAGCCAACTTAAAAGGTCTAGGTTGGTTATATCTGAAAAATTATAATCTTTTTTAGTATTAATCTTGCTCCCATCATCAAATGGGCAGAACAAGAAACTGAAGAAAAATGTCAAATCAAGGAATAGCATCTCCCACCCAACATAAACAGGCAATGGAGCAGACCGTGGCAAACCTAGAGGAGAGTCTTCCAAGTGCTATACAAATGCAATTGATAAACATCATTCATGAAAAATGGGAAAACATAAAGAAAGAGATAAGGGAGGAAGCCACAGCTAAACAAGAGGAAACCATAAACAAGGTGATATGTGAAAAAGGGGAAGCCATAAAGGAGGCCATAATAAAGGTTTTTCAAAGAAAAATGGATGAATTCATAGAATCCACAAACAAAAAGGTGATTGAACTCCAACAAATGTCCAAAGAGAATAAAGCTGCTGAGCTAACCACTCAAATGAAATCAAGGAGCTTAAGAAATCCATACATGATCTAAAATGAGAGATGCAAGGCATCAAAAATGAGCAATTAGAAGCAAGGGAGATGAAGAATAAAGTAGATAGCTTTGATAGCAGGCTATACAATGCAGAAGAGAGAATTTCTGGGGTTCGAGATAATTTAGTTGTTATAGAAAAAGAACAGAAAATGAGTCAATTCAAATCTAGGAAATATGAGAAAACGCTACAGGAGGTCCAAGATACAATTATGTCTTGTATTTTGTGTTGCTTATTTATTTCTAACTAAAGTCAGACTTCATGTTTTTTTTTTAATTGTGTTTTATTGCCAGGATAATGTGTAGAGTGTTTACAGTTACATCCATCAGGTCATGGGGTACATACTTCTTAAACATTGATACCCCTTCTCATGTTTTCCTCCCACTTTCCCTTCCCTCACCCAGGCTTTATTTTCTTAACCCTTGAATTGTTTAAGAATTTTAGAAAGTGAAAGAAAAGTTCGTCTTACATGAAGACCAATCAACTCAATATAAGAAAGGATTTGAGCAATTTTATGTAGATACCAATGCCACACATTTAATATTCACATACATTTAATGTTCTCAGGAGATACAGACTTCCCTCTGTGGAGAATTTCAAAATGCTATGCAAGTTTGATTGTAGACTAATAAATTCCCTATGAACCCATCCTATGGGAATGTGGACAATGTTCCACTTCTACAGTGTTCGGTGGTTAGTTGTTCTTTTCATTAAACTTAGGTTGACCACATGTCTTGGTTCAAACCAATAGACTGTTGATCTACTACTGTAGTCCTTCATTTATCTCTCAAATAAGCTTTGGTTTAAAAATGACCATAAAGGCTTCATAGGTATGCACTGTCAAACCTTCTACTTTACCCAATTGGCTATTTTGAGGTAAAATCTCAGACTTTGTATTATTTCTTTTTATCATAAGAATTTTTAGCTTGTCTATTACACATTATCATTCAAAGTCATATGAAGTGAACTATACAGAAATCCAAAAATAAAAAGCACCAGAACTGGATTAGATAGCTTGTCTTTCCTTTTTCTCCACTATCGCCTTGTTAATTTGAGGTACTTCCCCCCACCCACCAGTTGGACTATTTTGGCTAAATTTCCTGATCAATGTCAACGTGTGTGACTCAGTGTGGCACACATAGCCTGCTCACTTATTGGTCCTCACAAATCCACTGGTAGCTCCAATATTAACAAGTAAACTTCAGCTGCTAAATATGTGGTGTATTTCAGGGATATGGAAAAAAACAAGTTTGTTTTTTTAAAAGAGAAATATTCCTTCTATATGGCTACTAACAGTAAGACTCAATCCATAATGGAAAAACCCTTCAGTTCTTTTTTTTTTTTTTTTTTGCTTGGGCTTGAGCTCAGGGCCTGAGCACTGTCCTTGGACTTTCTCAAGGCTAGAGCTCTACCACTTGAGCCTCAGCACCACTTCCAGCTTTTTTCTCTGTATGTGGTACTGAGAAATTGAACCCGGTTCATTGTGCATGCTAGGCAAGCATTCTACCACTAGGCCAAACTCCCAGGCCCCTTCAGTTCTTAAATATATTTAAAAAAACTTAAGAAATTATCATTTTCTTCCATTATATAAAATATTTACTGAAAAAAGCTATATGGGCCTGAATAATAGCTCTTTAATATAGTGTCTTGTTTTTAAGTTTAGGAAGGTTGTTTTTTTATCTTTTTTAGTATACATAGCACAGTCTAGTAAATAAAATGATAATTTAAATATGGCAATGGTTGCTGTTTTTTAACTCTTTCTTCCTTCCTACCTTTCTTCCTTCCTTCCTTCCTTCCTTCCATCCTTCCTTTCTTCCTGACTTCCTTGCCTCTCTGCCTCCCTGCCTCCCTTCTTCCATTTCTCCATTCTCGCAAAAGAAAATCAATTTGGTTAATTCATAGGTAATAATTTGCTTGGTTAAAAACAATGGTACTTTTCTTTCTCCATAATGGAAGACAGTAAAACTTATTTTGCTCTAAGAATTTTCTTCCTAACAATCCAGCTTGAACCATTGCAGACTTCAATCTCTTGGAAATATGCCATTCAATATAAACCTATCAAGTCCAAGTATATTTCCAGTTGAGCCATTTTGAGCAAACTGAATGCCAAATTTTGTATATTTTGCAAAAGTCACAGTACTTTAAAAAAGATCTGAAGCTTTTATTTCCTTTGAAAAGAACAGTATCAATACATTAGTCGTGTGTGTGTGTGTGTGTGTGTGTGTGTGTGTGTGTGTGTATGGTGTTGTATCTGATGTAGTCATATATTCATATGCTGTTATAAACAGTTTAATTTTATGTTTTTCTATATAGCATAACTGAATTATAAAAATTAAAAAAATAATTTCTTTCTTTTTAAATTTTTAAACTTTATTTTTTATTATCAAGGTAATGTATAGAGGGGTTACAATTACATTCACCAAATAGTAGATGCATTACTTCTCACATATAATACCTTTCTGATGAAAGTTTTGAGCCAATTGAACTACCAGTGAAATATTTTACATTAAAATCCTAGGCTAGCTATTCATTTTCTTGTGCAAGTAAAACAGAACCCAATTCAATACAAGCATATGTATGATTTGTGTTACAATTGGAGATGTTAGGATTCATATTTGGTCTTGACTCATTTCTTGATTAGTTTCTCTTCCTTTTCTTTCTCAAGGATTTTAGTTTCTTTCGAGGTCTCTACCTTTGAGATATAATAGCCATAAAAGTCTGTGTTAGGAGTTACAATGCAATTCACTTTACTTGGCCCTGCATTTATGACATGATTGGTATCTGCAAGCAGGTGAGGAACTGGACAACCATTCCATCTGACTGTGGATGTGGCATCCTGTGATTACAATGCAGACCAACAGATTTCTTTGAATCCTGGAAATATTCTATGGCTTGTGTACTGATGCTAGGAATTGTTCTGTCTTTTTAACCTTCTCTAGACATCAGATTATTCCTAATTCTGGGCCTTGACAATAACTCTAGTGCATTATCAATTGTCAAGTTGTACTCTCCATAACTTTAATACATCCTGACAGTCACTGTAGTAAATTATTCTCTGCCATAGCCTTAAGAAATTCCCATCCTTCACACATTTTTGAAAAATGTTTGCATACACATGAAGTAATAAACAGAGGTTAAACCTAAAAGTTATTAGCTTAATTGTGCACAAGGTCAAGGTAACAGTATCAGATGGCTGAACTTTTTTCACTGCAAGAATGTAAATTTTCTTATTCTTGAGCCTTAAATCTTTCTAATGTGGTATGCATAAATAAGAAGATAAGGGAATTGGACTCTGAATATTTACAAGGGGACCTTGCTTAAGAACACACAGAAATCTGTTAATCTCTGTGAGCCCACAAAAACAAGGCAAAGGTCTACTAGTTATAAAAAGAAAAGATGGTGATAAGAAAAGCTGGAAAAAGTTTAAATGGCATGACTTTTTCCTTGCATTTGCATCATCTTCATGTTTCTGATTTCCCTCTAAGGAACCATTTTAGAAAGCAAATGAAGAAATATACTTGAGAATTTAAAATACGCTGAATGAACTAGCGAGTGAAGATATTTTGAAAATGAAGAAAAAAGTCTCTGTCAATGCTCCTTTTCTAAATGATCATCCTGTCCTAACCAGCACTCTATAGCTAGATGTAATATACATTTTGGAAGGAGTTTTTCAATATCTGAACGTTGCTTTTGGCAATGTCAAGGTGTCTTCTGGACTGGAAATACCTTTGTTAGTTTCAGGGGATCAGACAGTTTCACATGCAAATGACTTTCTGGAGAAAAAAGAAGCATTTCATTAGGCAGCTGCCTGGAAATGCAAGAGATGCTAATTGCTTGGCAGACTGAGAGGAGCAGGGAGCACTGAGGGAGCATCTTGTTACCCCAATTCATGAAAAGCAGAAAGAGTTACCACATGGAGTCTTAGAAGTCCATTTTCTATTTGGTAGAGTTTCCTCAGCATAGATTTGTTCATGCTCAAAAGCAAAGACAGCTATATTGATTTCTTGGAACCATTTCCAAATACAAAGGCTGAGATAATGGTCAACTAGGTTGACTATGAAGACAGAAATTAACATACACAAATTACATTTTAGCAGGGACTGTTATTAACCCAAAATTAGTTTTTTTTTTCTTTTCATGACAATTTTAAGACATGCTTTCAAAGAGCACCATCATTTTGGTGCATTAATAGGGGGAGGGAAATGGGGAAAAAAAAACATGAGAAAGGGTATCAGTGTATGTGAAGTAATGCATCTTCTACCTGGCGAACATAACTGTAACCCTTCTATTAATTACAATTAAAAATAACTTAAAAATAATACTCAAGTATGATATGATGGCATGAAACTATCTATCCTCAAAGTCTCTAATTTTATTCTGTCCCTTTCTGCTTCCTCTTCTTTCTTTTTTTGTAGTGAAGGGTTGGGCTTTTTTTGAAGCTCTCTGATCTAATTAAAGCCAACTGGATAGATAGGATCTAACAAAGGAGAACACAATTGCTTTCAGTCTTATTGGAACTCTATTAACCAAGGAAGATTAAACTTATAACACAAAAGAAGAGACTGAAAGCCAAATTTTAAATTTACTACTTTCCCCTTACCTCTCCGCTATAATGTGCTATTGCTTTTTAGTGGTAACAGAATATGTATTCAGAGCCTTCCTCTAACCAGACAAATAATCTAATCAGTTGAGCCTGGGGGTGGCCCTGCCATTTCTCTTTAGTATTTTTCGGATAGGGTCTTCACTGCTGCCTGGTATCAGTCTTCGATTGTGATCTTTCTACCTACTGCTTCAACAGAGCTTAGATTTTGGACAAGTACCATCATGCTTAGCTTATCTATTGCGATTAAATTCCTGAATTTTTTTTGCCTGGGCTGGTCTTAAACTGTGATCCTTCCAATTTCCATCTCCAAAATAGCTGGCATTACAGGCATGAGCCACTAATTCCCAGCCTAAAGAAGTATACTAATCCTCAATCACCTGACTCCTTTGATGTGTGTGCATGTGTGTGTGTACATACATGAAGACATTAATAGCCTTTTTTTATCCCGTTTGTCTATTGTCAACTTATTTCCATAGTCTTCAATATTGAACCGTCAGAGAGAAAGCTCACTTTTCCACAATTGGAAAATGATCAACAAAGAATGAATAGGTGCCTCTCGCAGCTAATAGACTGAATATACGTCAACCTTTTTTTGACTACTCCTTAAGTTTGTTTGTGATAGAAGTGTACCTTTAACCTTCAATTAAGATTGTTTTTAACCTAATATTGTCTTATACCTGATGTCATGGTGATTTTTACTATTTAGTTGTGTTACCAAGATCAGAAATACTTAAAAGTGTTTTATCCATTTTTGTATTATTCAGATTTAGAAAAGATTTATCTTCTTTACCTTTACAAAAAGAGTTGGAAGAATGTGAACATGTGGAAGAATTAGAAGTAAAAGTGCTATGTTGTTAGAATTCAGCATTTCTACGCCCACTTCAGTGCTTTCTATACGCTAGGTGTGGCTGCTTCACTGAATTACAAATAACAGAACTGACAGATTCTATTCATTTGTATTAAACACACTGAAAGTTTTGTTGTTGTAATATTACAGAAAATTTTTCACGTTTTCAAATCATCTATTCATTGTATGTCTTAAGAAGATCATTTGTTGCGACCTCCAATTTAAAACTGTATTCTTTTATCAGTCCTATCTGGCACCTCCCTCCCCCAGGACTTGATTTTGGCAGGAAATGAGTGATATGAAAAGGAGGCAGAGCTTCATTGCTCATCCAGCTCAAGAGCTTATTTTCTTAATCTGACTCATGTATCTGTGATGGTGATCCCTTTTTTGTTTCCTGTAGTAAAAAACCAATTCCCCAATACCATTTCTAAATAAAAGACTCTTTTACCTTCAGTCTCCAGTTTAAGACTATCTTTGAGAAACAAAACAAAATAGAACTGACAATCATGATCACAGTGAACTGTTTAAAACATTTCCTGCATTCTACCCAATTATGCAGATTGTATTTTCCATGCATAAAATGTCTCGTTTTTCTTGAAAACATCTCCTTCTCTCTGCCTACTGTTGGTTCCTCTGTTCTTGTGGAACACTATGAACCATTACTGAGAATGTCGCCACACATTGCTTAGGAATTTGGAGGTGCATCTTTTTCATTGTAAAGGATGACAACCCTTCAGGTGCCTTTATATTTTAATGGTTCTTCTTCAAAACTCTGTAGCCTTTACCACAGGTTGCTCATACTAAGACTCCATATTTTAGGTATCAATATGTAGAGATGTACATATACTTAGAAACTTTATAATAAACAATAGAAAATTTCTCTTTTTTATTGTAATGTATAGAGGGGTTACAGTTACATTTGCCAGATAGTAGAAAATTTCTCGTTAAGCCATTAGTTGGCCTGAATTAAAAGCGACGACTCATTATTTTCATCAACAAAATATTTTATCTCTACAATACAATATTGTTTAAATGTTTGCCAAGAATAATCACAATAGAAATTCAATTTTAAAAACAATGACAGACATCAACCTCTGATTCTGAATCATCAGTCATCTCTAATAACCCATAGTTTTTGATGTGATCCTATTTGTACCACAGTGGAAAAGAACTGGATAGTGTCTGGAACTCTGACTGGTTAACTCCATGTGATATTCATTAAACAAGAATCTGTTTAGTGCGCAGATTATGAATGGGTGTACATATAGAACATAAAGCAGTAAGGGAACTTAGGCTTATTCATTCATGGAATTTACAGTCTAATGCAGGGAGACAACAATATAAAAAAACATTCATGATTTAGTTTCATTGAGGATATCTACATGACAAATGCTATACTGGGTAAGGGAAAAGAAAGGATGTACAGTGTTAGAACTTCAATATTCAAAACAATGGCATTTATTTGCTAAATGAATGAATGAAATGGCACTTTATCTGCAGCTTCCCATGGCTATGGTTCCAAAAAGCTCAGTAGGGTTCAGTAGGGATTTGGATTAAAAAATAAAAGGGGAATAATCTCAGGAGAAGTGAGTACTTGTAATGGAAGTGGGTATTTGTAAGGCCATCTGGTTAAGAAGCTCTTTCAACATGAGGTATTATGATATATAAAGTTTTAACTGAGCTTCTGGGTCTACACTGGGAAAACTGGTGTCTTTTTTTTTTTTTTTTTTTGCCAGTCCTGGGCTTGGGCTCAGGGCCTGAGCACTGTCCTCAGACTTTCTCAAGGCTTAGCACTCTACCACTTGAGCTTCAGCACCACTTCCAGCTTTTTTCAATGTGGTACCAAGGAATCAAACCCAGGTCTTTATGCATGCTGGGCAAGCACTCTACCACTAGGCCAAAATCCTGGGCCCCAAAAACTGGTGTCTTAAAGTAACAGTGACAGTCATTGTACTAAACTCTGTGACTTCCATATTATCTCATATCAGTGAAGATAAGAAGAAAAAGAGAAACATCTGTTTGGAGAAATGCATGGCACTTCCTCCAAATATAAAATTCAAAGTGTTTCCATTGTTTTGGGTAGCAGTAAATAAGATTTAACAAGTTTAATCCTTTGTTGTAGGAAAATTAACTTTACAGAAAGAGGTACTTAAGTATTTTGTATACAAACATCGTATGAGGAATGACTATTGGAATTCCCTTCAAATGTTCTCTAACAAATAGAATCTGTTGCTAACATGGAAGGTGTGGATGGATTTACAATCTGTATTTTCTAGTCACTGTTGCTCTGAAATATTCTCGAAGGCCTTGCATGGTCTCAGAAATGGCAAATCCAAAGTAATTAATTGTACATGTCTCAAAACTCAATATATTGCACTTTTCAGGTTGACATTTTGTTTTGTATGAAGACTAAAGTTACCAAATCAAAAACTGAAAGGATTTTAATGCAGCTTCAAAGCATGCACAGAGATAAGGAAGGTGTTTTCAAGAGATTCCTGACCTTTAATTCTATGACAATGGTCTTCTCTAAATGTTTCAGATATTTCATCAATCTTATTCAAAATTTCTCTTTTCTACATCTGGATATTTATAAGCTATGTACTTGCAATTCACGGTGAAGCTACCCTGGTACCTCATTTACTTGCACATTGGCGAAGAGGGAGAAGGACCACATAAATATTAGAAATAAAACTCTTAAGTTTTTCAGTATTATCATGTTCTTATTCTCTATGAATTCAATTGTCAGAATTTGACTTCTTTGCTCCCTTTTTTGTAAATCGTCTCTCTAGTAGTAACTGAGAGAACTACGAATTACTGAAAGAAACTTTATTCCATGAAGAACTTTTCTGTTGAAAGAACCAGAAGTTAAAACCAAGGCACTTTTAAAATATATCTCTATCATTTTGTTTCTCAGTTTGCTGCTGTAGACCTTGAGTTTACACTAGTACAGAATCAATCAGCTCAACTCAGAAACAGAACGAAATATTTCTCTTAAGAAAGTGAGAACACAAGAAAACATATATTTTTAAACAACCTCCCATTTCTTGTGTCTTCTATGGAATTGATCATTGTCTCACATAAGCTCAGGGAAGAGAGCAAAGTACTTGAAAGGCAAGTTGGTCAGGTCAAACAGTCTTATGGTCACATACATAGTTAAGTGATTTCAAAGCCATCAGATAAGAGTAAAAAGGAATACAGCATAAGTGGCTATTTCATAAATGTGAACTAGCATCTGCTGTTTATAAATTCTTATGCAGGCTGGGAGTTTGGCCTAGTGGTTAAAGTGCTTGCCTGGCATGCACGAAGACCCGGGTTCGATTCCTCGGTACCACATACATAGCAAAAAGCCGGAAGGGGTGCTGAGGCTCAAGTGGTAGAGCTCTAGCCTTGAGAAAATCCAAGGACAGGACTCAGGCCCTGAGCTCAAGCCCAGGACTGGCAAAAAAAAAAAATCTTATGCAGAATATAATATTAAGTAGACAGAATATCTGAATAGACCTCAGGAAAGCAGTCAATTTATAATTTCTTAGTTTAGCGAAAGAATGGAGGCTGGGCACCCCTGTGGCTCATGCCTGTGATTCTAGTAAATCAGAGGCCTGAGATCTGGAGGACTGAGGTTTGAGGCCAGTCAGGACAGAAAAAATATGCTAAAAAGTGATTCTGGGTATGTGGCTTGCACAGTAGAACACCATTCTAGAGAATGGAGAAGCCCTGAATTCAAATGCTAGTACCACCCAATGAAAGAAAAAAAAAAAAAAAGAATGGAAACTCTTTGAGGAAAGGGAGAATGATCTCTACACCACTTTGTAGATAGATACATTCAGATCCATACAGTTGCATAGTAAATTCTTTAGCTTTGGGTTATTTAATTAAGTTTTGAATAGCTCATTTTATTAAGGACAGGAGTATATGAATTTTCTCCCATTGTAGGCTAAATTAGTTGTAGGAGAGGATTTCATTTTGATATGTCAATATATGCATACAAATTACTACCATAAGACTCAACTCCATCATTCTTCATTTGATTGCCTGGCCAATCCCGACAAGCCTCACTGTTCCATTTCCACAGATGTCCATAATGTGTTTTGACCATCTTCACCCTTCATCACCCTCTGTGTACATTTAATATTACCTATGTTCAGGATATTAGCTGTTTTACATTCCTGTCATTTACTTCTTTAAGCATATGTTAATTATCCAAAGGGGATTCAAGGTGGAATTTCATAAACCTACACTGTATTTTAATCAAATCAGCCCTGTTGCTATTCTTAGTACATAAGATTGTATACGATTCTTAAGATTAGAGTTTAATTTCACTCAAAAAATAATAAGGTACATGTAATGCTTTGGCATCTAGAGTGCTTTGATACGAGGGACTAGTTTCTTCATTCTGATGTCCTTTATCTTTCTACTTTTCATTTCTCCCCTCAGGGCAAATTATAAAGAGGTAAATTCATCCATCTCCCAAGATGGTCATAGAAATTAGAATCCCTTCTTTCTAAAGATGGTCCACAGCACTTAGAACATCACCTTAATTTCCTTTCTGTAAGACCTGGTCATAAACAATTCTCTGACTTCATTGAGTGATCATAAAACTGGCATTCCACAAGGATCGTGACATACATTCAGGAAAAGAATGCCATATTAAGGGCCAAGAAGAATTCTGTCAGCTAGCTGAGTTGCTCATTTCTTTGTATTATCACTAGATCCTATTATTGATGAAGAATATATCTACATGGTTGTCTATTCATTGAGTCTAAGCCTAAAAAGTGGACAATTTTGCCTTTATTATTATGTTTATAATTTGAGGACTTTAGTGTCATGAAAATCTTGATTAAATATTTTTTCTATGCATTTTCCCCTCTGTTTAACCTCTCCTGTTAAAAGACATATATGTTGGCTAGATCCTTAACGATAAGTGAGGAAAGATGTCATTTATTTCCACATGACGAGTTTCTCACAATTATTATTCTTACTAGTGGAAAATATATAATGAATAACTGGTACCTCCAACATAGAATATGAATATGAAGAGAAGGGATTAAAAAATAGTTCCTAGGAGACCAAACATGTTTACTCAGTACACTGGTAGAAGCTTTAGGATTAAAGGATTAAAGCTGTGACAGGATCATCCATTAACTAACAGGCTCTCATGCTTCTAGTAACTACAGAGAGAAAGGAAAGCCTTTACTTTAAGAAAAGAGAAATTGGCTGGGGACATACATCACCATTAACTCGGTCAGAGCATTTTCTGCCTGTTCTTTTCTCACATTTTTTCTCTTTTGTTAACCTCATATTTTTTGATGCCCAGAAAATATTGATTATTGATTTCAGTTTTCATTAAGTTGATCAATACTCAAAATTTTCCCATAGGGCAAATTTTGTATAATAAAATTATACAAATGACAAAAGCTGGCCTAGTGGTAGACGGCTTGCCTAACATGCATGGAGGCCCAGATTTGATTCCTCAGTGCTACATACATAGAAAAAAGCTGGAAGTGGTGCTGTGGCTCAAGTGGTAGAGCTCTAGGCCTTGAGAAAAGTCCAAGGACGGTGCTCTGGCCCTGAGTTCAAGCCCCATGACTATAAAAAAAAAACCCAAAACAGAAATAACAAATGCTACTAGAACAAAGGATTGATTTCCAAGTTCATTTTCATTATATACATTCATATCTTAATGATACATCTGTATCAATAAAGCTTCTTCAAATTATTCATTAAGTCATCTGTTGAACTGGAATTACATATCTACCATGTGCACAAGGCACTGTGTTTGAGGCTGGAGATCAAACGTTCTATATGTCTTACCTTATCTGTCACCCTTACTCTTCAGAAAAACTGGCTAAGACTCAGGTGACAATAATATATGCATAAATGTTGTGGCACAGGCTTATAGAGAAAAATAGCATTCTGTGTATGCATGTATGTATAGATCTATTATTTTTATGTATAACTTGAGTCTTAGATTCTAAGTAGAATTAGCTTGAGAGAAAAATATGTCTCAATTCAACTAGGATTCAAACAGGTGCCTGAGTGAGCCATTATGTAATCACTATTTACAATCCATCTCAGTGTTAGCTCTCAGGAGGGTAACTGATAGAAATTTACATACATGGAATAATAAATATATCTCTAAATTGGATAATAATATATCTCTAAATATTTGTCTATAAAAAGTTTATTTTATGATAATACAGTGATTTCTCTGGAGAATATTCTTGTTTTTATTTTGGGTGTTACAATGTTCCTGTTGGTCCTGTTTTCTCATTTATATGGCCCTTTTATGTCATCCCTTTGTTGTCTCTTGGCTATCTCACCTTGTTATCTGATATATTGTATATATGCATATTTGATTATTTGAAATCAGATAGGGAAGAGGGGAAAACAAGATGAGGAGTGGGGTAAGGGGGAGGGAAATGGGGACCAAGACATGAGAAAGGGTATCAATGTATATGAAGTAATGCACCTTCTATCTGGTGAATATAATATAACCCTTCTATTAATTAAAATAAAATATATATGAAAAAGCATAACTTCATGATTTTCTTACATTTGAGAATAAAATGTAAAGAAACAGAATATACCATATGGAAAGAAATGAACATATTCCTTTATTCACATAATTGTAATACTTCTGGACATCACCTTTCTAATAACAAGAAAGTAAATTTAAGAAGTAAAAAAATGCAGAGTTCAATTATTGGAGGAGGCTAAATGTGTTGGCTCACATGTACCAATCTAGCAATTGGGAGGCAGAAGCAGAAGGATTTGGAGATTGAGATCAGCCTGGACAACATAGGGAGATTATATCTCAAATTGAAAAAAAACTGATTCCATTAAACAATTACTATTACTTTAAAAATAATTCAGATCCTGGTGGTGGGGTGAGGGGTAGAAAAATGGGAGAGAAACATGTGAGGGATAACAATAGGCAAAAATAAATGTATTCACTACCCTGTAAATGTAAATGAAGCCCCTCTGTATATCACCCTGTCAATAAAATAAAATAATTTTTTCAGATCCTTCAATTATGAAAGACACTTAATTTTGGAAGTGGTTTATATAAACTCAATATTTGGTATCCAATTCATGCTATTGTTTGTATAAAATAAATCCTTCAAACCTAAACATGTCTAGTTAGGAAGTGATCAAATGGTGGTAGCAATCAATATTAAAAGCATTAAAAAGGTGCCTCCTTTCTTTCTTCTTTATTTTTCTTTCTCTTTCCTTCCTTTCTTACCTTCCTTCCTTCCCTTTCTCTCCCTGCCCTCACAGCCTGCCTGCTTGCTTGCGCGCTCTCTCTCTCTCTCTCCCCCCCTCTCCCTCCCTCTCTTCCCCCTTTCTCTCTCCCTCTCTCTCTCCCCCTCTCTCTCTCCCTCTCTCTCTCTCTCTTTGTCATGATTCTTGAATTCAGGGCCTGGAGGCTGTCCTTGAGCTCTTCTGTTCAAGGCTAGCACTTTGAGCCACAGCTACACTTACAGTTTTCTGGAATCTCAAAGACTTTCATGCCTGGAGTTATCTTTAAACTATGATCCTCAGATTTCAGCTTCCTGTGTATGAGTACGGGCATCAGCCACCAACTCTCAGCTAGAAAAGTAGTTTCTTGAAGGAAAATAAGCCACATTTAAAAAAAAAATTCTTAGTGTATGTTAATTTTATGAAGGCATTTCCATGTGGTATTTCACTCATGCTGATATTATACTTTGATCCAATTAACTTTATTGTTTTCCCTTTCCTCTGTCTACCCTCTTTCCTAATTTCACCAACTGTCAGTGGTTGTATTTATGCAATCATATACAGACACATATATTTGTGTAGTATTTCAGTTTTCAAATGTGCTCTAGTGTTTGGTGGGATGTAAGTTGTATTCTCTGTACTTTAGTTGAGAATTTTGTGAATTTCCCTGTTGTAACAGAATGATTCATGTTGTGATTCTATATGGTGATCATTAGTAATACAATGGATCACATAATGATTATTTTCCTCACTTTATTGCGTCTTAGATGGAAATATGGTAACAAGAAGAAAGTCAAATATTTAGCTTTTGAGAGATTTGGGAGATGTCTATCAGTTGTTTTTTGTGTGTGGGCGGGGGGAGTCATGGGCCTTGAATTCGGCCTGGGCACTGTCCCTGAGCTCTTTAGCTCAAGGCTACCACCCTACCCTTGAGCCAAGCCCCACTTCCTGTTTTCTAGAAGTTAGGAGTCTCAGGTCCTTTAATGTCTGGGCTTGCTTTGAACCTTGATCCTCAAATCTCAGCCTCTTGTGTAGCTAGCATTACAGGACAGGCATGAGCCACCATGCCTGGCCAGTTTTTTTTTTTTTTTACTTTCTTAATGGATTGTTGATTTTTATTATTTAATTAATACTTGGTATTGTTTAGAGAGTAATTTCAAGTAATATGTGTGGTCTAGTGATGATGTTTTTTAAAATCATTTCTCCATACAATATTTAAAGACACTTTTGGAAACCATGCCCCATATGTGTTCTGGATTAATATCTTCCAAAATCCTCACAGTAATTCTGTGAGATATGTTAATTATTCTCATTTTCTAAATGTGGAGATTTGAGGTTGATAATTAATCTATCAAAGATATAATGTTAATTATAACTTACAAATAAATCAATGTTCTTAATTAGTATGTTGCATTAAATCATTCATTTTTATTGTTTTTTTTTTTTTTTTGCCAGTCCTGGGCTTGAGCTCAGGGCCTGAGCACTGTCCTTGGATTTTCTCAAGGCTAGAGCTCTACCACTTGAGCCTCAGCTCCACTTCTGGCTTTTTTTCTATATGTGGTACCGAGGAATCGAACCCGGGTCTTCATGCATGCTAGGCAAGCACTTTAACCACTAGGCCAAACTCCCGGCCCTCATTTTTATTGTTTATAATCTGGCAATATACTTTTTTGTGTATATGCTGGAGAAAATGCAGTTAAATATAGGACCCTCCCCCCACAAACTGGATTCAGTCACATAATTTGTGGGCATCTAAAATATTTCTATAGATGATGAATTCAACACTGACATTTCTTCTAATATGCTTTGATTCTTATATATCTGCATTTCTCATTTGGGTTTTAGCAACAACTGTAATTAGCTGGGATTGGAAGAAATCTAATACTTTGCTAGCGTCTTTCAGGAAGGGATGAGTGCACACAGTATAAAAATCTTCTAAATTGAAACTGCAAAATAAACTCATCATTTCTGGTTGTCTGTGTTTCACACAAAATGCAAAGGGTGCTTATGCAATTGTTCTCTGAGGGCTTTCTATACAGTGTGACAGGCTGAAGAACTGCTGTAGGAAAAAGTTGGCAACAGCTGAGGCTAGTGGTACAAGTCACCTCTTGTCTCACCTAGTTAATAGCAGCAGAATATAAGAAGGTCTGACACCTGTATGTGATTCAGGGAATTAGGATCAAAGAGATTCTTCCCTGAGCTGACTTTGGTTTGCACTCCCAAGTGTACCTTGCTCTTGCAAATCTATTTTTCATTTTCACCATCTGAAAAAAAAAGAGGCTTGCTGTTTTAACTTGAGGCAATAAACCATTGGATTAGAATCAATAAGTCATAAATTAGTGGTTCAAAGATTCGTTAAATGTGATCTAGAGTAGATACCTATTTAGAGCATGACATTATTAGAAGTGGTCAGTGGTTGTGCTCTTAGATTTAGTTGTCACTGCAGTTCATGTAATGAAACATAAACAAATCCATTAAAAGAATTACCCCAGTAAACCTTGCAAATCCACCTTGTCTAACGGAGATAGCAATTCTGTCTTTGAGATGTAGAACTGAAATAAAATTACTAGTCTTTGTGCAGGTAGTCTGTGGCCTCCTGCCAAATGATTCTAACTCAGTGAATGACATCTGAGAGACCAGGAGAGCTAAAATGCATGGTGATACATGAAAGACATCAAATGACTGAGGCAGAGTTTTTGGAGAGAAAAGCCATTAGGACAAAATATTATTAAGTGTTTAGAAAGCACTTTGCTTTTAAAATGCTTTATAATCACTTTTTACTTGAATTCTTACAGGCTTTCACCAGCAATGAGCAATGTCAATTCCATGTTATTTTTCTCTCTGACATTTAGGCTGAATATTTTTGCTTTTAATATATTGGAGGATCTTGCTAACATCAACTTGCTTTTGAAGAAGAGCATCAAAAACTCTGAATAGTCAAACTAAAGAAATTAGTTATGACCTTTCAGCTGAATAGAGCTAAGCTGGTTAAATTTTTTCTTCTTCTATTGGAGGTTTTAAAATGACTATCACCTATTTTGATTATTCATTTTAACAGCAGTACTAGGTATTTAAGTCAGGTCTTTGCACTTTTTAGGTATACCCTCTGTATTCCAGCTAGCCCCAGAGCCTTATTGGTTTTTAGGTTATATTTCAAGTGTAGTCTCATATGTTAGCTGGCTATAGCTTTAGATCATGATTCTGTTACTAGTGAGCCGGGATCAGAGAAATATCTCTATACATGACTTCCTATTTTATAAATTGGTTAAATGATTATGCCTGTAATCCCAGCTACCTGGAAAGAAGACATGAGAGGAATGGAGTTGGAGGCCAACCTGAGCAAAAAGTAAACAAGATCCTATATCAAACAATAAGCAAGTTATGGTGCTACATATGTGGAATTTCAGCTATGTGGGAAGGAGTTGTAACTAAGAGAATTATAGAACAAGGCCAGTCCCTGCTAAAATGGAAATGCTACATAAAAATAATTAAGACAAATTGAGATGATATATGACTTGAAACTTAGAATCCTTGCCTACCATGCATGAGGAGACCCTGAGTTCAAGCCTCAATGTCACCAAAAATCCATCAATAAGTACAATTGAGAGATTCATGAAATGCCACTCTTATAATTCCCTTTTTACAGACTAATACCTTTAATTAAATAATGTCATTGACATGTTGAGATAGTTCATATATTTGCTTCCATTTGTAGAGCTCCTTTTCAGTTGTTAGGAGGTTTTATTTTTGCATATCTAATTGTCTTCCTGTGTTTGGATAATAGGGACATGGAAAATGAACCTTAAAGACAGTTAGGTAATTTCATGAATGTGTGAGATACTGGATAATCCATTTCTAGAAACAAGTCAGAAATATCTCATACTCATTCAGAAACTCAACATACGTGTGCATTTTATAAACAAAATTTAACCCTTTATTTTGTCACCCATTATGTAGTCCAACTAGCGTGTGCAACTTAAAATTGTTGATGAAGGGATAAACTACAGAGCCCATTGACTAAATTCTACCTCCAACAGTCTGTGAAAACATACATGAAAAGAACAGAACTACTCATATTCTCTTGCATCTAGATTGTGTTAGTTTATTCTATTCAGGTTATAATGGCAGAGGTAATTACAACATAGCTGGTATAACTTTCAAAAATAATATATATGTACAAAATTTAGATTTAAAACATTAAAAATGTGCTAACTGATGTTTATAGGATGCAAGCAGGGAAATTGAAGTGATTTATTTTAGTAAATATATGAAATTATATATATATATATATATATACAACAAACCATGAAACTAACATTTAGTGAACTTATATTTGATATGAGGTAGAATCTTTAATGCCTATACATAGATTAAAATTTCAGATTAAGGAAATACCCTATCAAAAGTTTCTCATAGATCAATTTTTTATTAGCATGTTTCTAAGCATGCCAGAAAGTTGCCAACTTTCTAGAAAGTGAGGAAGTAAAGTAGTATTAGGTCAGAAGAGATGGATTCAATTCCATTTCAATTACAAATAAGAAGATGGCCTTCACATCTGAACATAAGCCATCATAAGGTATTTAAAGTGAGACATATGTATTGAGGTTCTCAGAATTCATTTATCAACTAAGTTACAGCAATCAAAGAGGATTAGGGAGGAAATTCCCTTTCCTGTATTCCAAGTTATACAATGTGCCAAATCAGGGGAAACTGTAGCAGAATTAAAATTCCATAGTTCTATGTTATTTAAGTTCAATATAGTTTTTACAAAATGCTTCATGAATTTAGGGTTATATCTTTCATAAGTTGCTTATTCAGGGTGTCTTTTATGGTGTGAACACATTTTAGATAGTTTCAAGTTAAGAAATGAGTATTAAGACTTTTAGCAATGTTATAATGACTCACAATATTCAATGAACTTCCCCTTTGGGGAGTAAAACTCTTGTATATCAGAGTTTAAATCTTTTATTTAAAAATAATCCATGTTTAAATAGAAAACTAGATCACTCATGAGGATTATGTTAAAATAACCAACTTTGTAAAAGAAATAAAACCCAGAAACCCTAACTCATTTGTGGCTTGTTACTGCAGCAAATGTGTGCATTTTTTGACTCCAACATACACCAATCTTACTGCATGATAGACTAATTCATAGTCAGAAGAAATGTTAGACTTTTAATTCTTTCTTTTTCTTTTGTCAGTTGTGGGGCTTGAACACTGGGCCTGGGTGTTGTCCCTGAGCTCTTCAGCTCAAGACTACCATCCTGTCCCTTGAGCCACAGTGCCACATTTGGTTAATTGGGGATAAGGTGATTACCACATATATACATATATATATATAGTCAGGATACATTCCTCAGGTAGTGGGTGAATTGCTTCTCATACATTGATATCCCTTCTCATGATTCTCTCCCTGTTTTCCTATCCCCATCCCCCAGGATGTATTTTTTGTAGGATTCAAAGAGAGTAATACTTTCTAAAGAGAGATAAAAAAGATACAGTTGTTGATAGAAAGGAGCCAATAGGCCTGCAGAAGAAGCCAGCCTTGCGATAGCACATGACAGTATCTGAGATAACGCCAATAGGGCTGTATGTATCCCAGTGTACTACAACATCTGTAGTGCCAGATGTGTGGACCACTGGATAGTGTGGGTGAGAAGGTTATATGCAGTTATATCTTGAGGAGGAGGAAATGGGGAGAATGAGGAGATAAGAAAGGAATGATCGTGAGCATCAACACTAATTGGGTAGTTATTATGTGCCAGATACTACACATTGTTTACATAATACCCACATAATTCTCAATCTTATGAAGCAGGGGTCATGATACCCATTTCAAAGAGAAAATCTGTGAGAGTGGGTCCCTGATATGTGTCTCTTTCTAAAAGATATGCTCAAGTTCTAAGGACCCAGTACCTGTAACTGTCTCTTTACAATGTCTCCCCTTAGATGTGGTTGTTACTTGTGTTTAATAGCTGTGAGACTACATTAAATGGAAAATTCAAGAAACAAACAATTTGTTTTAAATTCTAAAAAAACTATTTACAAAACTCTATGGCAAATCCAAAATGTTATAAATAAATTTATCTCAGACATAGGACAATGTAAGTTTAGATTCACTGTATACAAAGACAAACATTTTACCATATTTTTCTTTTGATTCATTTTTCATTGAAGCCTAATCTAGTAAAATCAGCAAGAATAGTATCAGACAGACAATGAAATAGGGTTTAGATATGTACATAGTCAGAATGATTCCTCTATCTTTTCCAAATTTCATCCATGACTAGTCAGTGGTAAAATTATATCCAAATAAATGTGATAACTACAAAGTCACATCTCATATATACCAATAAAAATCACCCACTCTCACTTTCTTTTTTTCTTTTTTTTCAACTTGCCCACTCTCACTTTCCTCCCTTCCAAAACTCCTATTTTTTCAAAAGATATTTGCTCTTATCATTACCTCACTTAACAACCTTGCACTTTCTTTTTTCTTTTAAATTTACATTTGTTTATATCTGTTTTATACTATCTACATTCTTTTTTATCTAGATACAGGTAATTTATTTACAAATATTTAGATTAATAGCATTTTGTTATGTCAACTTTGGGAATCGAGGTATTGCACCTAAACAAGCCTTAGTCTTCAGTTTGTATATTCCAATCTGTGGTTTGTTTACCTACTATCTAAATTCTTAACTTTATTCTATTACAACATAATACTGAAAGGATTGAATTTTGTCTGTCTTGCTTATGGTAAGTGTCTAGAATACATTATAAACAGTAATATTCATAACATATTTAGAGTAGAAAAACAGAAATGTAGGAAGGAATAAAGAAAGGAAGGAAGCAAAGAACAAAGGGAGGAAGTGAAAAAGTGAGAGAGGTAAAAAGAAAGGGAGGGTGGGAGGAAGGGAAGTAGGAGGTAAGGAAGGCAAGAAAGAATAGGTAATAAATGCAAGAATTATTAAAGGTGAATGAATTTAAATTATAAAATAGAATAATTTTGAAGGCATAATAAAAACTTAAAAGGCGCTTAAAGTAACTATTTCTTCCTTTACACCAGGGTTATATTTTCCCTAAAGAATAAGAATTGGCTGAGAACTGATAGGTACTAAAATTTATTCCACATTCCACTGGTTAAATCTTGAACCCTGATGTGTCTTGACTTCTCCCAGACAAAAAAAACATTTTACAAGTTAACACAGAGGCCCAGTGTGAGCAGCTAGAACCTTAACATGTCCATGCCATTTGCTATGATCATAATTCTGACTGATGCTCTGTGAAAACAAGAAGTTTTCTTTTTTCTTGCTGTTGATTCATCCTAAACTTGGTAAGGTCTTTCCCCCTTAACTAATTTTCTTTCGTTTTTAAATGAAAGAAAGTATTTTCACGTTTGAGAAAGATATGCTCCCATATTACACCTCACTTCAGAAATCTGTTATCTGAATGACTACATGAATGATGCCTCTTATATACTGGATGTAAAGACTTTCTGAGATAGAAATAAAATTTATTAGAATGACCACACATGATTCTTCATCCATCTAGCAATGTTTTACTTGGGGGCAAGTATTTCTTCTTCCCTTCACTTGTTTCTTAAAACTTTGTTTAGCCAATCACATATTACTGGAAATGATACTATGTTTTTAAATGATATAATGACAAATGAAAGTTCTATGTGAATCCAAATATATACACAGAGTGCGCTGGTCAGCATTTAACAAGCAGAAAAATCTCAACAAATTTGATAAAGAAAGATTACTTAAACTATAAAAGTGTAATATGAATTCGGTGGAAGATGGCGGCGGTTCAGGGTGAGACATACTGAGCTCCTGCCAAGATTCATGTACTGGCAGTGCAGGAGACAGTCCTCTAACAGAAATTGATCCTAAGTAAGCTTTAGGACCACAGAGAACTCAGGCAGAAAGGAAAAAAAGAAAGAATACCAGCGCAAAAAGAGAGCGTGGAGCTCCACCGCGGAGCAGCCAGGGAGACAAAGGCTCTTCTGAATCAGAGCAGAGAAAGCGCTCCACAGCAGCGCAGACCCACCTGCTGCAGACAGAGCCACACAGGGCCTGCGCGAGTCCAGCACGGACCTGACAGCTTCACAGAACCGGAAAATCCAGCAATTTGTGAGTAGCTCTGAGAAGTTTCCATTTCTGCTCCAGGAACGACATTGGGAGGGAGCCCCTCCTGCACCAGCTGAGAGCAGTGCCATCTTGACTGCTGGCAATGACCCAGGCCTAAGCAATTGGAGCCTGAGAGGTGTTGCTGACAGCACCACCAACATATAGGGCAAAGGATTTCCCAGAGATCCCTTAGCCAGAAATCTGGTCCCAGCACTGCTGAAGTCCATCCCCCTGCGCAGCCCACAGACCTGGTAAACAAAGCCGCCTGAAGATCTTTCAGCTTTGTTTTACCAAACAATCTCATCCAAAAAACCGCAAAGCGAAATCACAAGAGAAAAAGACTTTGTGAAGTGTTTAGATCCCAAATTTAGTGGAGACACAAGTTTCCTAACCTCTCCCACCATCAAAAAAAAAATGTGGCCAGGAGAGATCACTACTACACTGCTGGTGGGAGTGCAAACTCGTTCAACCACTATGGAAAGTAGTATGGCAGTTCCTCAAAAGACTAAACATAGAGCTCTCCTATGACCCAGCAATTCCACTACTTGGCAGTTACCCAATCATCCAGAAAGAAAGACATACTAAATCCACCAGCACGACAATGTTCATTGCAGCACTATTTACCATAGCAAAGATATGGAACTAACCTAGATGTCCCTCAGTCGATGAGTGAATCAACAAGATGTGGTATTTGTACACAATGGAATTCTAGGCTGCTGTCAGAATTAAGGACATCGCCCCATTTGTTCGGAAATGGAAGACTTAGAAAAGATCATATTAAGTGAAGTAAGCCAGACTCAAAGGAACTTAGGTTCAATGGTTTCCCTCATTTGTCATAATTAGTAGAAACCTTGGGCTCTCCTAGCAGAGATTTGCAATAGAGCAAAACCTTGATACAAAAGGCCATATAGTAGGACGCTAAATGAAAGGATCTCTAGGATATAGAAACATAAGCCATCTAATGAATGATTTTTGTTCTTAAGGTACTATGTTATCTCTCATCTCTTTTGCTGTCCCTTGGTTATCTCATATTGTTACAGTATCTCACTTTGTTACCTGATATATCAGATATATTTGTATTTGGTTATTTGAAATTGGATAGGGAATGGAGGAAAACAAGATGAGGGGTGGGGGTGGGGTGAAAGGGTATCAATGTATGGGAATTAATGCACCATCTATCTGGCAAATATCATGTAACCCTTCTATTAATTACAATAAAAAATATATGAAAAAAAAGCTTAATATGAAAAGCTCACAACTTGGGGGGAGGGTAATGGGTACCAAGACATGTGAAAGGGTATCAATGTATGTGAATTAATGCACCTTCTATCTGGCAAATATCATGTAACCCTTTTACTAATTACAATAAAAAATAATTAAAAAAATAAAAATAAATTAGAGGAAATTGAAAAAAAAAAGAAAAGCCCACAACTGATATCATATCCAGCTTGGAGAGATAAAACTTTCTGTATGAATTCAAATACTAGACATACTATCTTACCTGTGTTATAATAATGAACTCCTAAAAATGTTGTAACTTGAAAGGGAAAAGAAATGGTTTACAGCTTTAAAGGCCTAGGGATAGGCTACTCGAGTTGAGTTGCATCACATGGTAGGAACATGTATAAGACAGAAATTTTCTGGCAAGAAATGAAGGAACTGAGCTGAGACAGGCACACTTTGTTTATAATAACTGTGTCTCACAAAAAATAATCCACCCAAACCACACATAACCCATTCCCAATGACCAGTATGAATCACTCTTCCTAGTGACCCAAATCACTTCCCATGGTTCCCACTGATTAAATGTCCCATTCTCTATGAACACCATTACAACTTTAAAGATCAAACTTCCAGCATACCTAACACTAGGAGAAACCAAACCCAAGCTATAGCAATAGCAACTCTTGTTGTTTCCATTCAATCAGGTACTGAAATAGCTAGTCAAAGCATTTAGTCAAGAAAAAGAAATAGGCATATCAATTTGAAAGGAAGATGTATATTTATCTTTATATGTAGATGACATACTTTTATAAGCAGAAAATTTCAATGATGCCAACAAAATGTGCTAGAATCAATGCAATAAAATCAATAAGATGACAAAATACAGAATCAAATGATATATAGTAATAGTGGATATCAGAAAAAAATCCTATTTAAAGTAGCACCAAAAATAATAAAATTCTTAGTCTTAAATCTTACCAAGTATGTGAATGAACTTAGAAAATATTTTTCTAATTGGAGTAAGCAAAGGAAATAAACAGATGATGTATCATCTTACCTACTCTTGGAATTAAAAAAAATAAATTTATTAGGATTCTAATGGTTGAAATCTATATTTTTAGCTATTTGAGGGGCTGAAAATTGGGAATTATGCTTTGAAGCCAGCCCAGTGAGACAAATCTGTAAGTTTCCAATGCCAATTAACTATCAAAAACCCAAACTGGAGTTGTGATTTCAATGGTAGTACTCCAGTTTTGATTTAAAAGCTGAGTTGTAGTACCTGGCCCTGAGTTCTAGTCCCAGTATTGGCACACAGAAAAAGTCAAGCTTATTGATATTGTAGGCAGGATGATTGCTGTTTGAGTCTTGCAGGTAGAGGAAATGGAGGGATACTGGCCAAATTGTATGATGTTTCATATTATAAAGATGAGTGTATCACATTGACTATAGTTAACAATATTGTTTGGAATATTTATAATTCCATAGAAGAATGGAGCTTAAGTGTTTTGCCAAATTATGGGAAAGGGTAATTATATGAAGCGAAAGGTTCATTATCTAATTTGATAAGCACAGTATTATCACAAAATTTAACATCAAAACATATGTATAACATATCTATTCTTGAAAAAAAAACAATCCCAATACTCAGTCAATAATACCATAATACATTTGGAAAAACACCTGGATGCATTTGTACTTGCTTTTTTTAAAAAAACTTCTTTGAGTTTTCACAAATAAAATGTGGCTCAGAGAGCCAGATAACAAAAACAAGACAGAGGACATGTGGCAGAATCATTCCATTTGGTTCTATGAACTTCAGTATGAAGCAAATGAGTCTACTAGCTTCAGCAGAGTAAAGCAGAGCTACTAGTGAAGCCTATACTTACTCTATACTTAGAAAACTTACACAACTGTAGCATAATCAACTTTGCTGCAACCCATTGAGTTACCTGTTAGCTTGTTTTGCAATATTTTGAGATAATAAACTAGTTGAAATAACAGTTGATGCTTTCCTTTGTGAACATCCTTAAAGCAAAGGGTAAATAGAATTCACAGAACACCCAACACCAAGGCAAACATTTTTAATGTGTTTTATAATACTTAATTTTAGCTCAACACCTATGTACCCCCCTTTCTTGGCATTCATATTCTAACTTCTGACATGTTACCAAAACATTGCAATTAATTTCAAGTTACTACAGACACACACAATTGGGAATGAAGGATATATATCTTAGGTCTTCTTGTTCTATCTGTACTTCAGTACTTCTAAAATAATTTTGATGTTTTATCTAGTGTCTTATTCCTTATTATTAATGAATCTTATTAATTAACTTTTTATCAGTATGTTGTATTAAAAGAGAGATTCCTAAGGGAGATATTTCAGTAGAGTTGGCTTAATTATTCAGAGTCCAATTATGCAGTTCTAGACTATTCACATGGTTTTTATTTCCTCTCTTCCCTCTACATTTGAATATGTCTCAGTCCATTAACAGTCCATTTTGCTTCTCATTAGCACCTCTAGTAAGAGGTGTGCTGAGGAAGGTAATTGAGGCTCTTGGAAATGATGAAATTTTTGAATTAACTAAGCTATTACCATATTGAGACAAATAACTAAGCTTACTATGTTTTTATTGGTTAAACAGACTAAGAATTTTTTAATATTTTGGTATCTTTTAGTTGAATGAATAGATTAAAATGTTCATACAGATATAATTATTCTATAAGATTACAAAATAAAATTATAGTATTATAGCTTCTAATAAAACCATATAATGTACTCTGGTCCTCAAGTTCAAGGTTAGATTGTAGAAGTTGTTTATTTATTTATTTATTTATTCACATTTTATTTACTTATAGTTAACAGGAAACAATAACAAATTTAGATTATACAACATGGTTTAAAATATGCATATTCTAGAGAACATTTATATTTTAAATGAAGCTTTTACACCATTTACTCTACTGATTATTTTTTTAATGGAGACAACCATCTAAATTAATTCCCTGGGAGATTTGCAAGACTTTAATGCATTATTAGCAACTATAATCAACGTTATGCAATTAACCTCTTGAAATTAATTGTCCTAACTAAAATTTTGTATCCTTTACCAACATCTCATATCACCTTTTCTCTGAAGCCTCTAGTGTAGTGGTGGCTCTATGAACTCAACATTTCACATGCTACATATGAGATCACATTTTTTTTTGTCTTCTTGTGTCTTTTATCCCAATTAGCATCATGCCATCTAGATTCGTCTATGACTGTTGTCACAAATGACAAGATTTCCTTCTTCATATTTTTAAGGTCAAAATATTTTTGTTTATATACCCACACTTTATTTTTTCATTTAATTGATTCTATAGCTTGACTAGTATGGATATTATTTCACTGACTATGAGAATCCAGATAGTTATTTGAGATAGACATCATTCCCTGTGGATACTTACGTGCAGAGATAGTGTTGTTGGACCATGTTACAGGTCTTGTTTGAATTTTTGAGGAACCCTCTTAATACTTTCCATATGATAATTACTAATTGTGTCTGTGTCTGTGTATGTGTGTGTGTGCACACGCGCATTCTGCTTAATAGAAAGAAGTCTCTGGAGAAGGAAAAATGGTATTTGGAGGAAAAAAAAAAACATTTACTTCCAGGAGTGTCATGATCTTGGGAGCTTAGTCTCAACCATAGCTCTTGAATTATGGTGAAGCTATTTGCTCCAGTTTCTTTCTTGCTACTCCACTAATAGAACCATCCACATCACATATATTCAGAGAATCAGAAAAAAAAAACCTACAGCCCCCTGACCCTTCTGTTTCACACCATAACTCCCTTGAGGTTGGCAGTAGTCAGAACTTCTTGCTGCTAAAACTTGTGAATAATAGTTTCTCCATGATTCACGTCCAGTGTTATTCTCTATTGTTCTGGCACTTAATTTTTTATTATTCTTTTTTGTATAACTGTTTTTAAGCTGTCATACCCCATGTTATAACTGGTGAACAAATACTGATGAAAGCTATGTCTTCTTCAGCATGATCAGTTAGTCATCTGAAGGCAAATCTTTGATTTTCTTTATTTTCCTTCTTCCTCAGCTCATACTTTGCCACTGAAGTACTTCTCTTCGAAATCATCATAAGAAATTCCCCCAAGTCTTGTACAATGACCATTAGGCATCTATTGTACATCACTGGTACCTAATACATTTTGGGTGTCTATTGACTTAGTCATGTTATGTGGTTCATTTGCTCTGTTTCCCTCATCAGACACTGAGTTCTAATTGTCATGCTTCCTGATTCCTGTAAATTGCTTCCCTCCCACATTTCGTCATTATTTGGCTCATTTCTATCCTGAGGGAACAATGTAACTTCCTTATCCTCATCAGCCACTTGATGAGACTGAACAATGTCAATGTCAGCCTGACTCTCACTTGTGTTTTCATTATCTGTCTCTGACTTGGCAAAATTCCCTCCCACTAGAGTTGATTAGAGGCTTTTACATTAGGCCTATTAGTTTTAAGTAAGGGGACGTCTTGGCCAGTTCTGGTCTACTTCACTGGTGCTTCGTTTTCTTGCAGCATTGCAGCACTTGTTATTAACTTATGACACAATACTGTGTAATAGAATTTGCAATTAGTGCTGAGAAATGACTTAGATGTGGTGTCTATGTTTCTTAGTTTGACATTCTCTGTGCTGCTTCAGAAAATCTGATTTGTTTCCCTGGGTCAAGCCAGCCATAAGGCTAATTGGCTCCTGTGTTCCAAAATTCCTTTACACTTCTAGCACTATAACTATCTACGGTGTTGTCATTAAAGCAAACAGTGACCTCTTTCCCAACCCCCACATCTATTACACTGAAATTTGGTGCTGGCTGAAATATTTGTAGGTAAAATGATTTACTCTCCAGTATTCTTTTCCCTTCCACACTATCCTGATGAAAGATAATGTTTTGCATATCTCAAGAAATTTTCCTCAAATCCTCCACTTTATGCCTGTCAAATGTCAATGTACACTTGCCATTTAGTTTCCATGCATATAAACCACATGGTAACTGTATTGAATAGAAATTGTTGTTACATGCTATTTAAAGTGCTCATCCCCATATTTTTGGAAAAGAGAAATAACTGAAGGAAATAACCTAAGTGTATTGCAATTGAATTGACTTGAAAACTCAGAAAAATTTTAAAGGGTATATATGCATGCTACCACCTGCAATTTTCTTTTCTCTTTCTGCCTTGGTTTGTCCATCTCTCTTTCTTCAGACACATTTAATGAGGTCTTACTTATGACACCTGCTGTCATAAATGATTGAATGTTAGCAAAATGTGACGCAGTATTAAAATGGTTGTGTGTATGTATGTGTGTGGGGGGAATTTTAATTTAGTAACAGAAAATGCAAATTAGTCATTTCTCCTAGAGAAGGTCTTCTTTCTTTTTAGTCCAAGGTTGATTAGTTTGGTAATATATAAAAATATAAATTTTTTGATATTATTTTAGGTAAAATTCTTCAGAGTTGTGAATAATGAAAAAAACTGAGTGAAATTATGAATCCAGAGACAATTGTAGCTCAGAAAATTTGTAATGAATGAAGTATAGTTTATAAGGGTACATATCTATCTATCCATCCATCTAGCTATCATCTACCTATACTCATTTAGTTTGTTTCATACAGTGAAATATTTTTGCATGCTGTACATAAACTTAACAATAATAATTAACATATATTATTTTATCAAGAGTTCAAGAGTAATGGGGTATAATATCTAGAACTTTGTTCAAGATAACTTGTGGAAAATGCTATACGTTTTTATAATTGTAAACTTTAAATAACAAAATGTACTTTTATTCTTTGCCTTGCTCAATGTGAACCAGATGAAACATGTTCAGAAAATAATGCTATAGATTCTGGAAAGTGAGAAGCAGTTGCTTCTGTTTGGTATCATATGCCATATAGTAGTAGGTAAACTTGCTCAGCCACTTTGGAAAGCAGTGTGGCAGTTCCTTAAAAGATTAAACATGGAGCTCCCCTATGGCCCAGCAATACCACTCTTTGACATTTACCCAAATGTCCATAAACAAAGCCACTAGCACAACGATGTTCATTGCAGAATTATTCATCATCGTCAAGATATGGAACCAACCTATATTCCCTTCAGTGGATGAATGGATCAAGAAGATGTGGTATATTTACATAATGGAAGTGTATGCTGCCATCAGAAAGAATAACATCACTCCATTTTAAGGAAATGGACAGACCTGGAAAAAATTACTTTAAGTGAAGTAAACCATGGGCTCGATGGTCTCCTTCATACGTGATAATTAGTATGCATCTAGAATTTTCCTAGCAGAGGAGCACAATAGCTCAAAAACTCTGTGCACATAGCTATATAGAAAGAGGCTAAGTGGAATGAAATCCAGGATAGGCAAACAATCCTTGATGTTGCTGCTTTTAATGTACTATGTGAGGTTATTTCTTTACTCTTTTCTTTTTTCTTTCCTTATGCTTTCTCCTCTGTGGTTGCTGCATCTGATTTTGGTGCCTGGTGTGTGTGTGTGTGTGTGTGTGTGTGTGTGTGTGTGTGTGTGTGTGTGTGTGTGTGTGTGTGTGTGTGAGAGAGAGAGAGAGAGAGAGAATATATATATATATATATATATATATATATTTGAATTTATTTGAATCAGGGAAGGCAAGGGGAAAAAACAAGATGATGAGACAAAGTGTAATGGTGATATTCACAAGACAAAATGTTGGAAATGGGGCCAGGAGCATGACCTAATGTTAGTGTGCTTGCCTATTATTTGCAAAGCCTTGAGTTAGATTCCCTGGAACCACATACACAGAAAAAGCCAGAAGTGTCGCTGTGGCTCGTGGCAGAGTGCTAGCCTTGAGCAAAATGTGTCCAAGGGCAGTGCCCAGGCTCTGAATTCAAGCCCCAGGTCTGGCTAAAAGATTTAAAAAAAAGTTGGAAAGGTACTCTACAACTGTGGAGGGTTTTGGGGAAGGAAAGTGGGAGACAGACACGGGAAGGGGTAACAGTGTTATGATAAAATTTTTCCAAGTTTATTTTTTAAAATAGCACTCTGGAGACAGAGAAGATTAAAGATTATTTCCATAGCTTTGGAACACATATGCAGGAGTTATGATTGTTGCTATTAAGCAAAGCGATGGTGATAAAAATTGAGTCATTTGTCTTGAAATACTTGCAGAAGAACATTGGACTGAGAATCATCAGATTTATTGTTTAGTCTCAACTGGGCTAGAAATTTATGGTGGTTCTCAGGCCTTTGTGTCATCACTGATAACATTTTGAATAGTAGATTTCCCCCCCAAGTTTACATTCAATCTCATGCAAGTGGTCTTTTCTCCAAAGTATGTCACATTTAAGACATGACTCCTATTTCTACTTTTAACTTGGAGGATTTGTAGACACCACGATTATAATTTTTCCTGCTTGTCTTTTGGATATCATTCCTTAGCTCTTTGCTTTCTATAATGGGTATAGGCAGGTGTCCTAAGCTCTTTCCTATTGTGATTGGCTAGGAGCCTGGATCCAGAAACTGGCCAATAGCACCATTCCTACAAAGCTGCTGGGCTGTCTCTGATTAGCAGCTGCCTGAATTGAGTGCCAAATTCTACTAGCTAGTGGTCACTGACCACCTGGCCAAGGCCATGGAGCCAGCTGCTACTTAGTAGCTAAATTATAAGCATTTTGATAGCTAACCTTAGCTCTATCTGAACTTGTTTCTTCCAGTTCATTTTTTCCCTGTGAGACTTAATTGGGGGTTGAATTCATTTTGTTATTGATTTCTTTCTTTTTATTCTAAACAAACTAAATATTTATAAATGGCTTATTAGGTATTATGGATGGGGTCCATTGTTCATATCTATGCCAGATATGTAGACAACAGTATTTTATATAAAGTAGAAAAGGAAATAAATGATCTAAACCTTAAAGAAAGAGAATGAGAGAGACAGGTGAAGGAAAACAATCCGTTTCTTCTTCCATTGCTAAAAGAATTTCATTCCTCCACTTTTCCTGAAGACATTTGTTCTCTAATGCTGCTTGGTGGATTTAAATAGTGTTCAAAAATCCCAGATGACAATCATTAGCTGAGTCTGTTTCTGACATAGCTCATATCTCTCAGGATGTTTATCTTTTTTCTCTTTGTTTTGGTTTAGTTTACAGACAGTTCTATGTAGTCAGTAGTTAACCCAATATATTTCTGGAATTCTCTTGGGTGCCTTTTTGCAGCTAAACATTATTCCATGTTGGTTTTTTTTTTAATGAGAATTTTGGCCCAATACAGAGAGGCAGTAGCAGGTCAAACCTTAGGTTTAACCCCCACAGCATTTCCTCTTTGCTTTTAAAAGCTCTTTGGGTTAAAGCCAAGGAAGCAGTTAGAAGCCTGAAGAATCCAGGGAGAGAGATTTATGAATGCCTGGTGAGCTCATATTATCAGTTCTTATTTTGGTGTTTCAAAATCTCCCCTGGTGTTTGAGAACATCTTGATAATTGAAAGAAAATACTGCCTCCTAAAAATTGCAGTTTCATTTCAAAGTAAAATGAAAACAAAACAACAACCTTACTTTAAAAAGAACTTTATTCCTTTCCTTTTCTTTCCTTGCTTTTTCCTTTTATCTTTCCTTTTCTTCTTCCTTATTTCTCTCTCATTCATCCTTCCTTAGATAATCATGACTATTGATAGATACATGCACAATTAGATAAGAAATTCTTAAAAAATCAATCATTGCATTTGATCCATTTTTTTCACATTTAGGCAACATGTATTTTATGTTGGTATCAAATATCTTATCATGGATTCATATGGTCTTTGATATTAGAGGTCACAGACTCAGTAAGCAACCAAAGTATAGTTAGGGACTCATAAGAAGGGCTTTATAGAAAGAGAAATGAATACAACATCTCAACAGATAAAAATCCTCCCACAAATTAATCTTTGATAAGAAGAAACAATTTGGAGTGGTTCTGTGCCTCAAAGGGTAGGGCAGTAGCCTTGAGCTGAAGAGCTCAGGGACAACAACCAGGCCCAGAGTTGAAACGCCATGACCTACCAAAAGAAAAAGAAACAATTTTGTTAATATATGAGTTTGGTGGTTGTAGCAATGATATTCATGCACTTTAATGAGATGATATGTGGTAATATTTAATAAGATGATTTTCTTACTTTTACATTCTCACAGTGGCATCAACTTTGTAACTCGTGGTTCCACTGAAACACAAGAAGTTTTTACAGTACATATCAAAATGGTTCCATCTAACCTGATGCTGGAGACATATAGAAATGTGCATATATATATATATATGTGTGTGTGTGTGTGTGTGGACCATATATATGTACATATACATACATATATATATATATAAATGCTGTCTCATTTCTGTTAAAGAACATTGCCATGCCATATAGTTTTGTGACCTAATGTGGAAATTATCTGACATGCCCACACAAATGAGTATCAGGGGTCTACTTCAGATTTTTGATTTCTTGCCAAATAGTGAATGATCTTATAATCAAATGTGCGGCAATAACAGGCCCAGCTGGGAGGATTAAGGAATAAGTATCTATTGGGCTGCCTGATCGCTTTGTTCTTTGGGTTTAGAGTAGAATAAATGAAAAGGAGGAGGCCAAGAGGGAGTGGTTTAATATAGAATAAATTGTCTAAAAGGATCAGTGAAAGGAGGATTATTGATGAGTTGGAGAGGGAGCTAGCTGACTTTTTATTTTAAAACTAAGGCAGGATAGAGAGGTAGGGGGATAAAGTAGGAAATCAGATAAGAAAAACAAAGGATGCAGGCATATTGGCCTTAAGTAGTCTTTTTCTGTTTCTGAGATTTCTTATGTTCTTGTGCTCTAAGCCAAGATCAATTGAGATTAATCAGTTGTATAGAAAGCATTGTGATCGCATTGCAGGCTTTTAAAGTTTAAATTTGTTTATTGAGCACAATTTGGTTAGCATCAGGTGCTGAAGTTATAGACACCAACACTAGCATAGAAATTACTTTATTTAGCTCCCAGTTGTAAGTTTCTATAGCAACTGTGTCCTATACCAGAAAGCTGAGATTCTCTAGCTCAAATGATTTAGGCAGAGATGGTAATAGCATCTTTGGGGGACATTTGCTTCTTGTTCTATTTTCTTTTTTTATTGCATCAAATTGTGAGAAGTCTTTTCAATATGTCTATCTACCTAGTCATATATTTCATTATACCTTTTGTTCCAAACTTTCTCCTCTTCGGTCTCACTATACCTATCTATTTTAGTTGTGTTTTCATTTCCATTGACTAGCTAGTATTGATACAGATGAGGTAGATGGGATTTGTTTTAACTACAATGAAAGATTTTGAATCATGAGGAAACTGTTCATGATGCTATTCCGGGAAGAAATTAGGAAGCTAGTCTAAAAAGAAAATCCAGTTTAATTTGTATATTGTACTTGTATTCAGTTGATAAATGTCATGATGTTTCAGAAATGTCACTTGTCCCTTACAAAAATATTCTTTAAAATTTTTCCGCAAGCATATACTTAGAAGAAAATTAATTTTATCTTTTTGTGTTTTATAAATGATTATTTATATTGTAACAAATAAAAATGTTCAAGTGAGCCTGGAGATTTTTGAAGTAATATTTTATAATGGGGGTTTAGCTAATAGGGCAGAAAATCTTAGGAAAAAATAATTACATCTGAGTTCCAATCGTGAGAATAATCACTACATTTAAGGAAGAAACAAACAGAGTAGCTTTCTTGCTGTTAAGGATTTTGAATGTGTTCTGATCCTCTGCACATATCACACATACATACAAAGAGCAAATTATAAAAATTAATAGCAAATCACCCTTAGATAAAACAGGCATCTACAGAAAATGCACACTTTAAGTAATGCCATCTTATCTATGCAATTCTATGATTTTTATGAATTGGCTGTGAATATTTGAAATAATCATGAACGGACTGATTTTAAAAACCAGTGTTCAGGAGAAATGTATAGCACAGTTTGTTAATTTGTAAAATGATGAGAATGTACCAAAAAAAAGGTTCTTAGTTTGCCCTGATGAAACAAAACTAAGCAAAACAAAAGATTTCTATTTAATGTTCACTATTATTGCTAACTTGGTGTCTATTAGCATTTGGAAAACACATTCTACAAAGCAGCTTCTGGAGATTGGCCAGTTAAAATTTCACAATTCAAAGGCAAAATCTTATTTGCCTCTGAAATTCTGTGCTTGTTTGCACCTTTCATGAATTTTCACCTAGCCAAAGTATTGAGTGAGAGAAGAAGCCTAAAGCAGAACAGCTTCCTGGTTGCCTGTGAAAAAACGAGTCACCTCAGATAAACTTGATTCTCCTTGTGTTTAATAAGGACTTTTCTTTGACAACAGATTTAATTATGACAAAAGTCACTCAGTGTGTGATTATCTGTCTCTATTTGTATTTAGTTCTATATGGAATCTTTAAGCATCATCAATCATTTACTTGAGAATCTTTGCATCATTATTTCAGTATGTCTATGGTATCATGATTTCCAACGTCATATGAGACCAATTTTTACTCTCGCAGCAGGCAGCTTCCAGAATTTTGTTGAAACTCTGAAAAGATAATTATTACTTTAACAAAACTTCCGTAGACAAAACATCTGATGAATAAAGAGCTGTTATTAACATATACTTACATTTTTGAATATCAAGATTTGGAAATATT